>NC_139918.1:7522465-8916753 GCF_963514095.1 Eutrigla gurnardus
TGTCGTTCCGCCATTTTGAAGACTATAACTGCCGGAGAGGGACAAAACACCTAACCGTGATTTCGTTCAGATCCAGCGTGAATGAAAGGAGATCACATCAGCGAGATACGCTTCCAGACACGTAGGGTGCGTGCACAGGACCGGCTCTCCCCCCTGGAGTGGACAGTGACTTTGACTGACTTTTTTTTTTCGCCTGTGGTGCACAGATCTCGGATACTGGCGCACCCACGTCCCGCTGTTCCCCCTGGAGCTCCCAGAGAGCGACTTTTACCGAGCTTTGTTATTCGCCCATGGTGGACGACCTCTTGCCTTTAACAGTCAGTGTTGTAGAGCAATATAAGCGCTTTAGTTACATTTGTTTGTGTTTGTTGTGTGTTTAGTTGTTAGCCGATGCTATAAGCTACTAATGGAAGGCTACCAAAACTAAACCAATATCAACATGGCAACATAAATCACAATCTTGCTCCAGGAGTAATTACTTACTGGTGAAGTGGTTTTGGATGACATGTTGTCATAGCTTCTTGGTACATAACAGCTACCGTAGTTGCAACAAAGCGACGCGCTAGAGAGCACTATTCGTTTGAATGCAAAATACAATTTCACCACTAGATGGGAGTAATTCCTACACATTGTCTCTTTAACTCCTGTTCTCATCATGTGTATCAAATGTGAGTTCATTTTCATAATTTTAACCCTAAAAATGCCAGTTAATATACATAATGGCGCTTTTTTTTTATTTAAAAATGTTTTTTTTTTTTTTTGGTAAATGCAAAGTGGATTTTTTTCTGCAGTGATTATCAGTCTGGGATATGTCAATGATAAGCAACAACACTGATTTTGATAGATTATTACTTTTTGAGTTATTACAATAAATACATAAAAATCACACTCTCCCTCTAGAAGCCCTAAAAGGGATACCATAAATGAATAGCCTATCAAACATGAAAAATGTTGAACTTTGAAATTACATTTATTTCAAACATGTAAATAACGTAATTCACAACGTGAATGTTATAAACCGAAATACAGTACGGAAATTAGTACGTTGTAGCTGCTTCAAGCCTACCTTATCAAGATTATCGACACCGCCCTTGTTCCTGTTGTAGTCCATGATGATTATGGGCTTTTGGTGGGGTTCATCGCTGATGGCGGGTTCGTGGTGTTTCGTGCCCAGCGGGATGACGTCCCCCCCCCCCTTGGGAACGTAGGACAACGCGATGTGGGTACCGGAGAAAGCAAATACTGAGGAGAACAGCCGGCTGCCTGACCTCCAGCAGCTTCGGAGGCAGCCCGGGCTTGCTTTTCCTCATGGTTCCTGTCAAGGTATTGACATCTGATGTAACCAATCACAGAGGTCCAGAACCAGTTGTGGGTGGAGTCTCCAGGATTCAGGGGTTGTTAAGAAGGACAGTGTTGTTATATGTATCCTGTTGTGGTGACTAAATAAAATGGACGCTTTGAGCACAAATAAGTTGCGTCGGCCAGCGCTTATTTGACATGGTGTCAGAAGTGTTCTGAAGGAAAGACACCCGACGCCCGCCGGAAAACTTCAACTTCGAGTGGCCTGGCGACTGGCCCGTGTGGAGACAGAGATTCTCTCGGTACAGGCTCGCAGCTAAGCTAAGTAATGAAGACGGCGAGGTCCAGGTTAGCACATTGATATACACCATGGGCTACGAAGCCGAGAATATTTTCAAATCTTTCACCTTCGTCGGCGATGAGAGTGACGACAACTACGACACAGTGCTGGCTAAATTTGATGCATATTTTGTACGGAAGAAAAACAACAACCACGAGAGAGCGTGTTTCTATCAGAGAGTACAAAAAACGGGTGAGATGGCCGAGTCATTTATCAGAGCTCTCTATGAACTGAGTGAGAACTGTGACTTTGGAGAGACAAAGAGCGAGCACATAAGAGACAGACTGGTCGTCGGCATCCGCGACAAAGAGCTGTCGAGGAGACTGCAGCTCATGTCGGACCTCACCTTGGAGACGGCGGTACAGATGGTTCGCCAAGCGGAGGACGTCGCGCAGCAGATAAGTCAGCAGGAGCAACAGACTACTCTCAACGTGCAGGAGGTATCACACCGGCATCCAGCAAGGAGAGGCGGGCGACAGCACGCGAGGAAAAGAGCGGACGGACCAGAACAAGCCCGCTCAGAGGACTCGAGGTGCCGCAGGTGTGGAAAAGAGAGACACAAAATCCCAGCAAAGTGCCCAGCAGTGGACTCAGAGTGCAGAAAGTGCAGGAAAAAGGGCCACTGGGAGAGAAAATGCTTCTCTAAGTCAGTAAGAGAGGTTAGTTACTGTGAAGATGGGGAGGAAAGCTTTTATCTTGGGCAGTGAGTAAAGCAAATCAGGGCAGTGCTGAGCATTGGATAGAACAAATAAATGTAGGAAACACCCCTGTAAGGTTCAGAATTGGTACAGGAGCAGATGTTACCGTAATGAACCTAAAGACATTCAGTATGCTCAAGCCAAAGCAAAAACTAGTCCGTAGCAGTGGACTCTTAGACAGCCCCGGAGGTGCATTAAACATTGTGGGACAGTTCACAGCTAGTACCCTACATAAACAGAAAAGGTATATCTTCACCATATATGTAGCACAAGGGCATACAGTTAGGAATCTACTAGGTAGAGAGACGGCTGTAGAGATGGGGTTAGTGAAAAGAGTACAGCAGGTTAAGAGAACAGAGCACCAAGGGATTCTTAAAACAGAGCCAGTTAAGATCCACTTGAAGGAGGATGCGGTACCATACGCTGTACATAGCGCTAGGAGAGTTCCCCTACCACTTCTTCCTAAAGTGAAAGCAGAGCTAAAACGCATGATAGAGCAAGGTGTGATAGAGAGTCACACAACCTACAGACTGGTGTGCCCCAATGGTGCCGGTAATGAAGCCAACAGGTGCAGTGAGAATCTGTGTAGGGCTCCAAAAGCTAAATGAGAACATCAAAAGAGAGCGATATCAGATGCCCACAACAGAAGAGACTCTGGCTAAGCTGTCAGGCTCTACAGTTTTCACATCTTTAGATGCAGCCTCAGGCTTTTGGCAGATCCCACTGCATGAGGACAGCAGCCTGCTAACTACCTTCATCACACCCTTTGGGAGGTACTGTTTTAAGCGGTTACCCTTTGGGATAAATATTGCTCCAGAGATATTCCAACGCAAGATTAATTAACTGCTGGAGGGACTAGAGGGAGTAGCAGTATATATGGATGACGTCATTGTCCATGGAAAGGACATGAGCTCGCATGATGTTCGCCTGCAGAACACACTGGAGAGGATGGAGCAGGCAGGTCTCAAACTCAACAAAGAAAAATGTGTGTTCAGACAGCCGGAGTTGAGATTCCTGGGTCACATAGTAGATGCCAGTGGAGTCAGGGCTGACCCTGAAAAGATTAAAGCCATCACTCAGCAAGAACCAACAGACATTCACAAACTCAAACGAGCTCTGGGCATGATCAATTACATGAGTAAATACATACCAGACTTGGCATCAGCAGCAGGGCCCCTGTATGACCTGCTGAAGGGAGGAACTGCCTGGACATGGGATCATCCACAGAAGCGAGCGTTCCAGCGACTCAAGGAAGCGACTCGTCACCTCACCTGTTTTAGCCCACTATGATCCTCAAAGACAGACAACCGTTTCAGCAGACGCAAGCAGTTATGGATTGGGAGGTGTCCTCCTACAGCTGCACGATGAAAGCTGGAAACCTGTTGCATGCTGTTCCAGGAGATTGACATCAGCAGAGTCCAGGTATGCACAAATCGAAAAGGAGTGTTTGGCTGGAGTATGGGCTTGTGAGAGGTTCCAGAAATATCTGGTTGGACTGGACAGATTCAGACTCATTACAGACCATAAGCCGCTGGTGCCGCTGATTAATAGTAAAGATTTAGATGCGGTTCCTGTGAAATGTCTTTTTAATGCGCTTGATGCGGTTTAACGCCAAAGCAGAGTACGCACCCGGAAAGACTCATAGCTGATACACTGTCACGCAGCCCGATTCAGGACAGTGACAACACCACAGAGTCTGTCATTGCCTGTTATGTTAATACTGTCATACACTGTTGGCCAGTATCACAGCAGAAGCTGGACTTGATGAGGGCGGCTACACAGAAAGATGAGCAGCTACAGTGCGTGAGACGGCTGATCAAAGAAGGATGGCCAGAAAGAGAGTGTAACATTCCACAGAGTGTAAAAGACTTTTATGCAATGAAAGACTCATTGTCGGTGTGTGAAGGACTTATTACACTTGGGTGTCGCATTGTTGTTCCACAGTCAATGAGAGAGGAAATACTAGATCAGCTACATGATGGACACCAGAGCCTGTCAAAGTGTAGACAACGGTCCCAGGAAGCCGTGTGGTGGCCTAGAATATCTGCAGATATTAAGAACAGAGTGGAAAAATGTCACTTTTGTCAGGTAAAAAGCGTAAGAGCCTCTACATTCTACACCCCTTCCTTATAGGCCATGGCAGAAGATTGTCACAGATATTTGTGAGTACAATAGCAAACATTACATCGTGAAAGACTATTACTCACATTACATAGAAATCTTACATTTGCCAAGCACAACAACAGAACAGGTTGTTAAGATGTTAAAAGCCACATTTGCCAGATTTGGCATCCCTGAGCAGATAGTCAGCGACAACGGCCCACAGTACACAAGGGAGGCCTGGAAAGACTTTTGCAGACAGTATGACATCTCACATAACACATCTAGCCCACATAATCCACAGGGCAACGGACACGCAGAGAGGGCAGTTCAAACTGCAAAACGCATTCTTAAACAGGAAGACCCTCTACTAGCATTGATGTGTTATAGAGCATACACCAACATCTGCCACTGGGATAAGGCCAGCTGAAATGCTCATGGGTAGGAAGATTAAGACCACACTTCCCTCACTTAACAGAAATCTGATCCCTGTGCCCTGATAGAGCTCTTATTAGACGGAGAGATGCAGAGGCCAAGCAACAGCAGGCATATTACTTTAACAAAAGACATGGGGTTAGAGCCTTGCCACTGTTAAATCAAGGTGATCAGGTCTTGCTGAAACTGGATGAGGACAGGACATGGAAAGGTCCAGTGTCTGTCATGCAGGAGAGTGGTACACAGCGCTCGTACCAAGTAAACTCGCCCCGGGGAGGAGTGGTGAGAAGGAACAGACGACACATTCAACTTGTACCACCAAGAGCAGCATCACTTAGCTCAGACACTAAGAAAGTGGACTCTGAGGCTGTGTTCGAAATGCCATACTAACGTCCTACTCGTACTCAATTGTGACGTAAATTTGAGTACGTAGTGCGTTCAGATACAATAGTATGTGAATTGAGTACGCGAGAAATGCCCGGATGTATACTGCATTGGCAAGAATTTCTGAGTATACAGCGGACCTTGCTAAATCTACTCAACTTCCCCAAAATGCATTGCGGCTCCTCTGACTGCTGAAAAGTTTTGGATAATGGCGGACGACTGCGGTGATTCTGGCGACAGCCCGACACAAACCGCGTACACATGTAAGTATACTGTAACATGACTTTTATGTTTCCAGCTGACTTTTAAATCGTATTGATAATGAACGTTACTTTATTGTTGTTGGCATTGTACCTTAACGTTACGAATCGAAGGTCCTGCCAGCCGGCTAGCCTACTGACGGTAATTTACCATAGAGGTTAGCGAGCGTAAGCGGATTGGCAAATGTGCCGTTTTTACCGACGTTAACTAATAATATAGTGCTTATGTTAAACCGTGGTTATATATTTACTAACGGTGATTAATAACGCGGTGCACCGTTCGTTAAAGGGAGGGATGCAGACACCGAGCGCCTCATCCGGTGGAGGGAACGATGAGGAGAAGTTCACCGGCAGGAGGGGTGCTGCTCTGAGAGGCTTCACTTAAGAAAATGTGGTGTTAAATGTTATAATTCTCATATGCAGGGCTTACTACTACTGGTGCATATTTAGCTACTCAATGATATAAGGTTGAAAACCAGCGTATATAGATGGGAAATGTCCTGCTCTCCTGAGATGTCTACCTGAAACGTTCTGTTGAACAGCAAGAAATCATCAATGAGCTGTAACACTTTTCTACGTGCTGTTCTTCATATAGGATGTTTATTGAAGAACCTTAGATGGAGGGAAGGTGGAGCTGGATGAGCTAAGAAGAAGTGGGAGAACATGAAGCAGAAATACAAGGTGAGTTGGAAGCAGTTTAAAGTATTGAACTCTACAGCATAAAAGAAACAAGATGAAGTTGTCTTTCTTATTAATAATCAGGCAAAGTCAGTGCTGGATAATATCTACAATGTGTTAAACATCAGAGTCCATTGGGTTGGTCCCATGTGGAACAGTATTACTGTCCATATTATAATATATGACTAGTGGTGAATAGTTGATCTAAACAATGATTATGAGAAGTGTTGTTTGTATGAACTGACGGTGTCAGCACTGAGGGAGGAGAGGTCACTGCTGCACACTGGAAGTGTTTGTTGTCATGGATGAGGTGATGGAGCAAAGACCTGCTATTACCCCACTACACCCCATCTCCTCAGCCATGATGCCAACCACTGCAGCAGGGTCTCTCCTCCAGAGCAGGAGGGAAATAGACCTGCAGGCCTAAAACATGAGTCAACAATCATATATATTCAGTTATTTATTATTTAGATTTGTACACAACCTAATAATCGTAAATCATTAAACAGGAAACATTTGTCTGTAACAACTTCTACTGTGTGGTATTACTTATAAACTGCACCACTGATAAACACAAATAAAACCTCAACAATAATCATGTTCCTGCAACACAGGGATCTGGACATTTGGAGCAGACACTGCAGCTACGAGCCTCTGAGGATGTCCCAGGACTGCTGTTGCCTCTGAGGATGTCCCAGGACTGCTGGAGTGGCTGGGCTTCGTCGCTGTCACCCCCATCACCACAGTGGAACTATGGACATGGAACCCATCCGTTCTGTTAGTAAGCAGTGGACGAGGTTCTCCGTGGAACGCCTTGAAAGACAGAAGTCCTTCCTTAAATCCCCTTCCCGAAGTAGAGGCCCATCAGGGGAACATGAGGATTGACCTGCAGGCCGTCTGGCACCAACCTGTAACAGAAAACATCAGATGTTACATTTATTCAGAATGTTTTCCTATTCATTTGTTGATGAACTACTTATTCCTTCTTATCATACACGTATTGCAACCTGTATATATAACATGGATTATTTGTCTAATAAATTATTCACTAATATCCCACTTGCTTGTACTTGTTTATTTTTATCACACCTAACTCATACATGATATTATTAAAACCACTTATATTAGCCTACATGTAGCCTACATTTGTTTATGCATGCATATGCACATCTATTGGTAATCAAATAATAAAGGAACGTATTTAAACCAGATAAGTCATATTACTTACTTCAGAGGGAAATCCAAATAACATGTACATGTGAATAATGCAGCTCCTCCGACGGGCAGATTGCCTGCGTCGTCTCCGCGGTGAAGATGCTGGTGTTCCGTGGTCAGAGGTATAATACGATCTATGAACGGACGATTAATGATCGATAAAAGACTTTTTGTCTTAGCACTAGAGCCACTGGCACAAGCAGTGAGACAAGACCCAGACATAAAGGGTGTCCAAGTTGGTCAACAAATTCACAAAATTAGTCTATTTGCTGATGATGTAATCTTATTTCTCACAGACCCAACCCAATCTCTCACCAAGCTTCAAGCTCTTCTAAACAGTTATAGCATGATATCAGGCTACAAGGTAAACTATGAAAAAAGTGAAATACTCCCTCTAACTAAAATTGACCAGAGTGATTTACCCCAAACAAACCCTTTTAAACGGGCTCCAAATGGGTTTACATATTTGGGTATCCAGGTGGATAACAACTTAAAAAACCTGTTTAAACTGAACTACCCTGCATTGATCCAAAAAATAGAAAGAGACCTCAACAGATGGACAGACTTACCCCTCACCCTTTATGGTAGAGTCAGCTGTATAAAGATGAGTATTCTACCCAAGATATTGTATTTGTTTCAGTCACTCCCTATCCCAGTCCCCAATAGCATCTTTAAAACCCTTAATAAAGGCATAAGTGAATTTGTCTGGAATCATAAAGTACCTAGAGTGAGTCCCGAGAAATTATCATGGGATTATAAAATGGGTGGCCTCAGACTCCCCAACTTTAAATTCTACTATTGGGCAGCACAAATGAGATTTCTCTTGCCATTGTTTGAAAGAGACTCTGCCCCCTCTTGGACACAAATTGAAATGTATGTGTAACCCTCTTCAGCTCTGACTGTCAATAGTAAGGGCTGGGTGCTACAGATATATTTTTATCAGTATATTAATCACTTTGTGGACCAGTAAATCAAAAGTCTAGACCCGCTATAGGAGAAAGGGGGTACTGGCAATTTGCATTGAGTGGACGAGTAAAAACTCACATGACCAACGGGTAAGTGTTATATTGTATTGTATTGATTAAAAGGAAAAAAATAGAAAGTCTCAATAAACACATGAGATATTAAACAGTTCACAAAATAAATCCTCAAATCAATGACAGGATCACAGTCCTGTTTTCAATGGCTCGCCACAACTACCGAGCTTCTACCTTTACAGCACAGGAAAAATCCCAGCAGAAGGAGTCTTCATGCAGATCTTGGAACCAGGGATCCATACAAAGAAAAAGACCCGGCCTTAATAGGCCAAAAGAGGGTTACTATAATATTCTCATAAAACTATACCTTTACATATTAATATAGGCATATAAACACACATATATATACATTCATGTACATTAAGACATTGTTGCTTAATGATCATTTCAACTATTCTCACTGTCCATCAAATGAACTGAACATATTTATCAATATTAACATGAAACAAAATGACTGAACCATTACTCCTCTGTTCGTCTCTTTTTTTCTTTTTTTAACGCCACTCACTCTCACAGGAAAACACACAGAGTGAGGGTAATGTAAATAAACACCTTAATATAAACAATTTTTAAACACAACATACATGAAATTAATGCCTAGTTACTCCACATTAACACCAGCATATACATTTCACTCCATCTATGAGACTAATATCAGTAAAGTTCACTCACCAGAGGCTCAAGCATCCTATACACACACACACTCTGGCACAATGCAGGTTACAGCTCTCTCATCAGTCCAGGTCCCGCTTGTGAAGAAACAGGGACACGGGAGTTCAGCAATGTGTAACTTTACAATGGGAATTTAGCGAAGTTCATGTGGCTAACGGTCTAAGCTAGCGCCATGGTCGCTAATAAACACAACTCACGTTCTCTCTCGTTTCCGTCACAACACACGGTCCACTTAATCGATCCGCGGCCAAAAAAAAGGTTTCGCTTTCGGCTCCGATGATTACGGTGACCAAGCGTTGGAATATCTGGCTCTCTTGCCAAAAACAAAAATATCTGCAGCGAAGATTAGCATGCAGCCACCTCGATGTCGGTCCGGCAGAGAGAGAGAGAAAAAAAAAAACCGCGCGGCGACACGTACGCCATGACGGCATCTGATTGGTTACGTTACATCATGTGAACTCCTCACGTCCCCTGAATCTTGCACACACACTGAAAAAGCATATTCGCCACACTTGAAACGAAATGAAATACCCTTTTTAACAGATATAAATAACCTTTTGTACATTAGTTTAATTAATAATTTTTATTTCTTTATTTTATGACATATTTAAGATTTTAATCCTAAATCCTATTTATTCCTTCTATGTAAGATTATTTAAAATCAAACCCTCTATTTATTTATCTGTCACATAAAAATATGAATTTATTTATTTATTTCACCAACAAACTGGACTACTAATAAGGGCCTAGTAACCTGGGTTACATATGACCTTGATGAAGAGGTGAAAAGTGATTTTATTTATAAATGGAATCCCAAAAATATTTTTAGTAAAACCAAAAACCCACTCACTATCCACCTGGTCAGATCATGGTATGAGGTTCATAAAATTATTGGGGCGAAGGCTGATCTATCACCCAAAACACCCTTATGGAAAAATAAACTCATTCCAATGTTCTCTGATAACAAAATTTTCAAACTCTGGCATGATAAAGGGATATTGTACTTTGAACAATGCTACAGTAATGGGACTTTGATGTCCTTTGAACAACTAAAAACAAAATATGACTTGTCCAACAAACACTTCTTTTGTTATTTACAGCTGAGAACATTCCTTAAAAAAAGCTGGGGGGATCAAATGACATTGCCTGACCTGACAAAGGTGGAAAAAATATTTCATAATAGCAAAGGTCCAAAGCATTTTATTAGACAGGTATCTAACAATAATGGAGGAGTATCCTAAACAAAAAATACAAAGATCAAGAGAGAGGTGGGAGTCTGACCTGGGCATTACAATACATGAGGACCTGTGTTCTGACCTCTGTCAGAACAGCTTATTTGCCACTATAAATGCCAGATTCAAACTGGTCAACTACAATTTCCTTCACCAACTCTACCTCACCCCTCAAAAATTACACCGGTATAATCCCTCAATTTCAAATATCTGTTTCAGATGTGGTATTGCTGAGGGTACCATGATACATTGCACATGGCAATGCACTAAAGTAACTACATTTTGGTATGATATATGTGACACGCTAACTAAAATCACGGCTACACCAATTCCACTAGATCCAGGACTCTGTCTTTTAGGTAATGCAACAAACTTGAAATTAAGTCAGAGCTCCAGGAAACTTATTGACATAGCGTTTACTGTTTCTAGAAAATGTATTGCATTAACCTGGAAATCAGATTCCTCCCTCTCTATATCGAAATGGATATCAGAAATGATGACCTGTTTACCCTTAGAGAAGATCACATATGTCATGAGAAATAGATACGACACCTTTTTAAAGATCTGGCAACCTTTTATTGATTATATAGAAACAACAGCTGTGGACTCTCTGTAACCCTTAAACTGGTTCAATTGTAAATTAACATTAAGGTCCAGGTACAATGTTTAAGATGTCTTAGTGACATATGTGTCACAATGTAATGACTGTTACTATAATTGTTTTTGTTTGATTGTTTGTTTTGTTTTCTTTCTATTATTATTATTTTATTTATTTTTCATGTATTCATTTTATTTCCTAACCATTTTATTTTATTATTATTTATCTACCTGTTTGTTTGTCCTTATTACTTATACTACTTTGCCATGGGAATAAGTTGTATTATGTTTGCATATTTGAAAAACTTCAAAATAAAGTATTAAAAAAAAAAAAAAGAATGGACATGTAACTGGAATGTAACATCTTGGTTAATGATTAAGAGGGTAACTATCAAACTGTATTCTGAAAAGTGGAGTGTATACCCCCCGTGGATATAGGCACACACATGTGAGAATGGAATGAGGGTGCCATCCACCACACCGATCACCGGGGGATCCCAGCCACTGCGTGAAACCCTTGGTGGACCTGGACCTCGTCCCATGTGGTGGGCGTCTTTATGTGGAACCGGGCATGGCGCAGGAGAATCGGTGTCACAGCTGCCACACTCCGTGACACCGATGCCTTGCTGAGGCCGGTGCCCCCACCACCTCCAGGAAGCTCCCCACTGTGTAAAAACGCATCGCAGCCAGGTGCACCTCCGGGCTGAGGGCAAAATTGCAGCGGGTTGCTCTCTGGATGTGTGGAGACACCAAAGTGATCAGCCGTTGGATCTCCGCACGGGTCAGCCGGTACTTTGCCTGGACAGCCCGGTCTGACAGCACGTCCAGTGGCGAGAAGTGCTGACGCACGTAAGCATTTATATAAACTGTCTGGCTTCGCGCACGGCGACGCTGTTGGTTCGCAGCGAGAATGTGCTGTATTGCAGCCATGGTTTCTCACACGCGCGGACTTTGGCTTTTTTTACTTTGTTTGTTTGTACTATAAACTCATATATGCAGATATGTGTGGAAAACTTAAACTTGAAATTCAATAATAAAAAAAAATAATCTTCTCTACTATGAGCGCATTTCAACATTGAGCATTGTTTTATTATTTCGAAAAGTGGAGGATATAAATTTCCCTGACACGGCTTGATCACTGAGCATTTGGTCGCTAAGAAGGCTGTTAAGAGTGGCTCAGCTCGATCTTACGTTTCCTTCTTAGTGAAAGATCGTCTTAAGCTAAGAGCAACTCTGGGAAACACATCCTTCTTTCACAGCATTCTTAAGAGCGCTCCTAAGAAGATCTTAGCACTTAAGAGCTTCTTAACGAATCTGGGAAACGTGGCCAACGTAAGTTGTGAACATTGAGTATATTGTGAGTTGCACAGAAAACACTCATTCTCTATATGTTCATGTCTGAGCTAAAGTTAAATTGTTTGTTATAACTGTATTACTGAAAAGGTAATAAGAATTAAGGGGGAGATGTCAAGGTATTGGTTTATAGGAAACTGACATCTGATGTAACCAATCACAGAGGTCCAGAACCAGTTGTGGGTGGAGTCTCCGGGATTCCGGGGTTGTTAAGGACAGTGTTGTTATATGTATCCTGTCGTGGTGACTAAATAAAAATGGACGCTTTGAGCACAAATAAGTTGCGTCGGCCAGCGCTTATTTGACACCAGCTGATGCGGGCTCGACGCAGCTCGTCTGGCGTTGGGCTGCTGTGTGCCCTGTCTTGCCTCCAAACTCTTGCCTCTAATGCCTAGCCTCTGTTTTTACTAGCCTTGCTCTGTGTAGTTAGCCTCTGTTTTTACTAGCCTTGCTCTGTGTATTTAGCCTCTGTTTTATTAGCCTTGCTCTGTGTATTTAGCCTCTGTTTTATTAGCCTTGCTCTGTGTAGTTAGCCTCTGTTTTATTAGCCTTGCTCTGTGTAGTTAGCCTCTGTTTTATTAGCCTTGCTCTGTGTAGTTAGCCTCTGTTTTATTAGTCGCGTTGCTCTGCGTACTTAGCGTAACCAGTCGCGCTGCTCTTGTCGCATAGACAAGCTTTGAAGCTATTGGAGTTCAATCTTGTCCGCTCAGATCAGACCGTGAGTTGTCAGTGGGGGGTAGAGGAAAATATTGCAGCAGTGACAGTGAAGGATATGCTAAATATATATATATATATATGTTGCATGGTTTATCTTGGTTTTCTCGTTTGAGTTTCCGGTTGATTTGTTTCTTTGAGTTTATTTAAGAGCAGTTACCGCTGCTGGAGCTAGCTGTTTATCGGCCCCCTTCCTCTTAGCTGGACCGCTACGGATGGGTGTAAGTGGAACACCATATTTTGTCTGACATTAAAGAAAAGAACTATATAAATGTTTTAGAGCTAACTTAATAGAAATTGTTTACTGCAAGAAATAAAGATTGTTAACTTATACATCATACGTGCCTGTATTCATTTGTGTGCGGACCTGTGTATGGGATGTTTTCTGGAAACCCCCTCTGAGATATTAAAGTTAAAGGAGTATACTCTTTAGGTGAAAGTCCTAAGGTGGCGTTGTCGGTGTTATATAGATTCTCTAGATCTGCTGCTCACGGTTAGACGGCGCCAAATGCACGCCGCGGCGGCGACGGGCCACATTCTTGGCGTTGTCGGCAGGATCAGGCCACATATATATCTCCATTAACTGTTTTCCATTGATTTTGTCCTTATCTTTGTAAAAGAAGTTTCTATGATGTTCTGTCAGGATGTGATTCCATCCAACATCAGAAGCCTCCACTAAAGTTGTTCTCTCTGTTTAATCCTTAAACGTTACATTACATTCATGTGACTTAGACTTTTAATCAAAGTGATTTACAGTAACTGTCTTCAACCATGTGGATAGAACCTGCTAAAGAGTTTCTGTAGACTTTCTTCTGTCCTGATGTCAATGGGGAACACGTTGCACCATTGTGGAGCCAGGACGGCTAAAAGTGAAACTGGTTCACACACAGTTTGAACCACAGGAATATACTTAAATGAAAACACATAGAATGATCACTGATTGCTGTTTCTCTGTATGTTGACTGTATTCTTCAGATATTGTCCAACTTCAACAGATCAGACTTCCCCATACATGTGTTTTGTGGACTTGCAGAAGGCTCATGACCTGGTTCCCCATGCAGACCTGTGGAGATACTGTGGGAGTATTCAGGTACCAGGGTTGTTACACTGTTCACGTACCTACGAAAAGTAACGACCTATCATTCATATATAACCCACATAATCCAGATAATCATGAACCAGGACACATAAAGTCCACATCAGGAGGTCAAGGTGCAGAAGTGGGTCCAAACACACAGGACTTTTACCCAGGAGACCACAGTGTGTGTCATGTGTGAAACCAGAGGTCCATGTTGACTTCTTTGTTACATAACTTCCATACTTTAGTAACATCAGTTCCATCGTTATTTGAACCCAAACCATGATCTTTGCCTCAACCTCACCAAGTAGTTTTGTTGACTCAGCAAGTTCTGCACTGCAGGGTCTTGTACAGGTGTACTGGTTGCTCATGTTGCTGGACAATGGTAAGAAAACACAGGGAAATGACAAAATAACCTGTTTAAAATATTATACAAACCACTGTATGAGGATATGTTGCCTGAGTAATGAAGCGAGTTACAAGTTATTTTTCAGATTCCAAATGAGCAAAGGCTGATTCTCTGGACACACACTGACATTGAACTCAACCAATGAGATGGAGCAGAAATGTTTGAGGAAGTCAAATCTCTTGAGAAGGACTGTGCAGCAGAGAGCCTGTTTAGTTAGTTCATTCTACTGCAGAGGAAGAACACTACTCATCTGCTGTCTGTTTGGCTTTAACAACTCCAAAGACATGTTGCTTTACCTCTTTTTACCTTTCTTTGACTTTATAGGTGAGTGTTAGAACAGAGATCAAAGTCTCATTGATCCTGCTGTATTATCCAGGTATTTTACAACTGAAGGTTTATATGTGGAAGGTAACAATTTATTAGATAGAAAGTCTTTTTAATGCATCTTAAACTAATCAAAGATGAAAGAAAGAGTGAAGAAGCTCTGTTGAACCTTGTGATGTTAAATCTCTTACAGACTAACCGACATGAACACTCATTTTGCAGCCCTGGGTTCCACCAACAGCATAAAGCCAGAGAGTACCGAAGCACATGTTGCAGAGGGCAGAAACATCAACCTGACCTGTAAATATGATGGGACTAATATCAACAATATCCAGTGGTATCGACAATACGAGAGATGCAGACCGGAGTTCCTGCTCTCCATCACAGAGGGAGGATCCATTCATCCAACTGTTTCTGATTTCTCAGCTCACATTATCAAAGCAGAGAAACGTGTTGATCTGGAGATCTCAGCTGCAGTGACAGACTCTGCTGTGTACTACTGTGCTGTGAAGCCCACAGTGACAGGAAACACCAAAACTCTGTACAAAAACCTTTGGAGCAAAGGCAAACAATACTGGACAACATCCACTAGAGGGAGTCACACACTGTTACACTGCAATAGTATGTGATGATAGTATATAGTCCAGATAGTTTTCACTCATGAGACACCGTTGTGATGAAGGCCTTTAGAAATGATACTACTTTGACATATGATACTAATAAACCATCAACACTACCTTATTTAACAAGCTGTCACTGCACCATTGTGGGTTTCTCTACTGTTTCTTTACATTCAAACACGTATGTTAGAACATGTGAGGCCCACACTGACGAGCTCCTGGAAGCCTTTTCCCCACACTGTTGTAGTGAACCTTTGACCTCCACTAGAGGGCGGCATTATGAAGTAGGCGGTGCACTTCTTCTGCACGGTGTTCAACCATTCAGTCAATAAGAAGTGCTGCTGTGAAGAAGAGAACAATTGTGTGAATGTTGAACATCAGCTACTTCCTCCTGTTGATTTAAACCTTGTTGTAGAGATGGAACGTTGGCTGTGGATTATTCTTGCTGCTCTGTTCTTTGGTAAGATAGAAACAACAACATGTTTGATATTTCCTAAAGATTTACATCAAGTGGAGTTCAGAGCAGGACTCTCTGAACAGTTGGGCTGATTCTGTCCACAGAGTAACACTGTACAGTTGACATTTCCACTCCTCCTGTCAGCCTCATGAACAATGTTAATGGCTTCATTTTCTCTCCTTTTCCAGGACTGATAGCTGGAGACACAATCTATCCTGTAGAAGATGAAGTCAATAAAAGAGAGGGAGAATCTGTCTCACTCAGATGTAACTATGAGACAACATCAGATTTTGTTTCGCTTTCCTGGTACAGACATCATTCTGACCTCCAGGCACCTCAGTTTATACTCTGGAAAGGAGCAAGAAGTACAACAGGCAAACATATTCCTGATAATCGATATACATCTGAAACATCGAGAGAGTCAACTGAACTGACCATAAAGAGTCTAACCCTGGCAGACACAGCTCTCTACTACTGTGCTGTAGAGACACAGTGATACAAAGTGTGGAAGAGGCTGTACAAAAAGCTGAACTCAGATATCTGACTACTCTTCAAAGAGGAGGGAAGTGGTATTGAAACCCCAGCTTCATATCAGATATCAGACTCTGATCATTCCTGTTTCATCAGAGTCACTGTGGTTACAGCTGCTCATGAAACACTGTAGGAGGATTCACATGAGCACCGAATCCACATCAGTGCCAAACCACCTGTATGATGGTTCAAACACAAGACTATTTTACAGACTAAATGATTCAGTTTGAATCACAAACATGTTGTCAGGAAGAGTCGTGCATCAAGTTCAGGTGTGTAGTCTGCTCAGTTGTCCCAAGAAAGGTTATTCCAGGGTGCTGGAAAGGAGGCTCTGATCCAGGATCAGACCTCAGATACAGGAGGAGATATTCATATTCTGTCTTGGCCGTGGATCAGTGGATCAGCTCTTTACCCTTGCTGGTCTGTTGGAGCGGTCATGGGAGTTTTCCCATCCAGTGTGCATGTGTTTTGTGGACTTGGAATAGGCTTAGGACCGTGTTCCGGTGGGAGTCCTGTGGGGGGTACTACAGGAATATGGGGTACCGGGGTCGTTGCTATGAGCCATGCGGTCCTTGAATAACCAAAGTGAGACTTGTGTCCGTTTACTTGTCAAAAGGTCAAAGACATTCCCAGTGTGTGTTGGCCTCCGCCAGGGTTGTCACTTGTTATAGAAGCTGTTTGGGATCTTCATAGACAGGATCTCAAGGCCCAGCCGGGGGAAGGGGTGTGTCGGTGATGTGGTTCTGTTGGCTCCTTCAGAACGTGACCTTAAGGAAGCTCTGAGGTGGTTTGCAGCTCAGTGTGAATGAGTCAGTGCCTCCAAGTCTAGGACCATGGTTCTCTGCAGGAGAACTGTGGAGTCACTATGTGAGTCACCGCCCCAAGTGAGGGAGCTCAAGTATCTCAGGCTGTTTTGCACAAGTGAAGATCGAGGACCGGGGGCCATTTCCAACTGGGAAAAGGCCCCCGGGTAGGCTTCAATGAACTTATACAGGTTTGACCCCCACAACACTTAGAATCTCTGTACAGTTTGCTGTTTGGACTTTTCTGCAGGTTCCTCCTTCAGTCTGACCTTCTAGAATGATGATGATGATGATGATGATGATGATGATGATGATGACGATGATGATGAAGAAGACTGCAGCATCTCCATCATTTCTGAAGCTTCCATCAGCCTGAATGCAAACAGACTCCAGCAGGAGGAGGAGCTAAGGCTTCATGTAGAAACTGAAGAGCTGCTGTGTTCTCTCTATTGTTCCTTCAGAACTAGTGAAGATAATGCAGCTCTTTTTAGTTTGGATGATGATGTTCACTTTTCATACTGGTAAGTCAACTTTAACAAGAGAAGTTGAGTGTTGTCATGAACCTTTTAATACCATTAAACTCAGTTTAAAGAAATACAAATGTGATGATGAATGATATCTTTGTTCTTTTCAGGATCCTCTGAGGATTTAGTGAAACCGTTGAAAGATGTAATGCTGGCTTTGGAGGGAGACGATGTGACTCTCTCCTGCAACTATACAGGCTCTGTAAATAACCTCTCCTGGTATCAACAGAAGTCCAGTTCATCTCCACAGCTTCTCATCAGCGAATATTCAGAGGAAGTTCCAAGGTTGTCTTTAACACATAACAAACCATCTAAAGAGTTTCATCTGGGCATCTCGTCTGCTGCAGTGACAGACTCTGCTGTGTACTACTGTGCTGTGAGGCCCACAGTGACAGGAAACACCAAAACTCTGTACAAAAACCTTTGGATCAAAGACAGCACGATACTGCACAACATCCACTAGAGGGAGTCACACACATATTAAGTGCTGGTGTTCTATGGAGGAAGAGTAACTGAGAGAAGTGAGAATACAGATCTAAGAGGAGATGAGAGATTCAGGGAGGAGCTAAGATGTTACTGAACTATAGAAGAGAGAGGAACTTCTAGATTCAACAGAGTTCAACACCAAAAACCATCAACATTACCGTCTTTCAACATGATGTCATCAGACTGTTTACTTTCCCTCCTGTTCATTTCCATTCTAAGAGGTAAGATTCTCTGTAAAATAGTTCAATTGCAATATTATTTGAATGTGATCCATTAAGTGAGTCTTTTGAGTTTTCTCTCCTTTAGGTGTCAGCTGTGAAGAACTCAGTCCAGCCAAGAATGAAGAGTCCAGTTTAGAAGACAGCACTGTTACTCTGTCCTACAAATACTCCAAACAAGCAAGTGATTATTTCTTCTGGTATCGACAATATCCAGGAAAACCACCAGAGTTCATCATCTCACACTCTGGTTCAGGAACTGTAGGAAATAATCAAAACACTCGACTGAAGATTAAAGTGGATCAAAACCAAATCAACATGAGCATCTCGTCTGCTGCAGTGACAGACTCTGCTGTGTACTACTGTGCTGTGAGGCCCACAGTGACAGGAAACACCAAAACTCTGTACAAAAACCTTCAGAGCAAAGACAAACAATACTGCACAACATCCACTAGAGGGAGTCACACACTGTTACACTGCAATAGTATGTGATGATGAAGTCTTGATTCTTTGTATTGAGGATAACCAAAAGACTAAATTCAAAACAGACTGAGGGACAGTTTTATTCATACAACAGTCACTCTGTTGATAATGAGGTGTAGCAGGACATGAGCAATAGTTTGTCATAATATTCACTGTTTTATTTAACTCAACTCTTGACAAATCACACTTTTGGAATTAAGGTCAGGTTGTGATTTCATGTAAAAGTTCCTGGCCAATCAGCATAGGAACTATTAAATAGGCTGATTGGCAGCAGTTGAGCCATCAGGCTTCACTCCAGCCCTCCATGTGGCTGAAATGTTTGGACTGTGGCAAAGCACTAACTGCCATAGTGACTCATCCTCCTGGGGCCTGTACTACGAAGCAGGATTTGGGCTTAGCGAGGTAACTTAAGCGTTAACTCTGGGTTTCCTGTCCTACGACGCTGGTTCACTTCTTACCGGGGTAGATCATCATGGTAACTTACGCTGGATCTAATACGGTGGCCCAGAGGTGTCAGGCCAAATACAAAATCCACAACACAAATACAAAATCCACAACGCAAATACAAAAGCCACAATGGAACTGACCCACAACGGAAGTGAACTAAAACACGGATAAACTCAACTTCCCAAAATGCATTGCGGCTCGTCTGACTTCTGAAAAGTTTTGGATAATGGCGGACGAATGCGGTGATTCTGGCCACAGTCAGCAACAAACCACGTACACATGTAAGTATACTGTAACATGATTTTTGTGTTTTCAGCTGACTTTTAAATCGTTTTGATAATGAACGTTACTTTATTGTTGTTGGAATTGTACATTAACGTTACGAATGGAAGGTCCATTCGGTCTAGCCGGCTAGCCTACTGACGGTAATCTACCACATCTATTTCGTCCCTACTGACCGCCAGAGGCGGTGCTTTAAGCACTGGATAACTCCGCCCGCGGTAGCGCATGTCGATTACGAATAACAACAATCTCACCTGTGACTCCTGCATGACCCCCGGGAGGCTATATCTTCCGATGTCAGCAGGCAATCGGCTCCTTCATTCTTCTCGCGACCGCATGTCGAGGTGTACGTAAGTATAGCATGGTCATTTAAATGGCCGGTACAATTATTGCTGGCTTTGTGCAGCCTCGTGCCTCCGTGGCAGGAGCAACGGGCTGAGGCTCGTCCTCCGAGAGGCCGTCGCCAGCGTTTTGCACATTGTACGTTGTACCTGCTCTGGTGGCTTTGCTGGGTTGGTGGCGTTTCCGCCCCTCACCTTCCAGCATTGCACACAGCTGCTGAGGGCTGTGTTACTAGCAGGTTGATGCTGCTTTGAATGCTAATAACTGTTTTGTGTTTCTCTGTTTAGTGTTCACAGTATTATTGAAGGATTCAACTGGGTTGAGGTAGGGTTTCAGTCCCTCTTCAAGCTTAGTTGTATTTTTGTTAAGCTAATAATCTTGTTGGTGAAGGTTGCGTACCTGCCCCCTCTCCCAACTTGGTATAGTGTTTTAAAGTGTTGGCGTTCCCGTCCCGGCGGCGTCACACTTTGTGTCGTTTTTTGTTTACCTGGCTACCTCTCCACCTGGTTCCGGATGGAGCATGCCTGTCGCAGCTGTATGGCGTCCCTGGAGCCTGAGGATGGCCATGACCGGTGTGTGTCCTGTCTTGGCGTGGATCACCTGCAGGAGGCCATCACCAACGAAGCCTGCATAAATTGCAGCATTATGCCGAGGTCAGTAAGGCTGGCCAGGCTGGCCCAAATGGATCCACTATCCTGTCTGCCTTCATTCCAGCCTGCGATGGTGAATTCCTGTCGAGGTGCTGCAAAGAAGCGGTCTGCCACACAGGACGGAGACGGTGTCCCCGCTGGAAAACAGCAGAGGAAGGCAGACGACCAGCTCTCCTTGTTGACCGTATGGCTGCTGATATGGAGGAAATGAAGGCACTTCTTCTTAGCCTGCAGCCTGCTGGGGGGTTGACACATGCTGCTGTTGCGGCTGCTCAGGGGTCATCTAGCCAGTTTAATGGTTCCCAGGTCGGGTTGACGACTCCGACTGCAGCAGGCTCCTCACATTCTTCAGCCTCGGATTGACGGCGAGGATCTGATGACTCCTCCATGGGGGCAATCATCCGGGCTGCTCTGGCACGCCTGCAGCTTGACGCTCTGAGTCAAGGAAAAGCTCCTAGCGCTTTCTATAGGCACAACCCCCCACTGGCGAAGACTATGGTGCCGCACTCTCCTGATTTTTTGAAGGAGCTGCAGTCCTGCTGGGGAGACACGTCAGCCCTGACCAGGCCTGGGTGCTGAGGCAGTTGGTCTTCTCCACATGCCAGCAGTGGAACCTGTGATTCCTGCCCTGATTGTTTCTCCAGAGGAAGCAATGAAGTCGGACCCCAGGTGCCCTTCTGCCCAGTGTAAGGTCACTGATGACTACGTCTGCAGAGCTTACAACAAGGCAGCGTGCTTCGGCCGCCTTGGAAACACCCTCTCCCACTTCCTTTTGGCCCTCTCATCTTCCCTGCAGGATGCTCAGGTGGATGACTCCATCCGTGACATCTGCGATGCCGCACTGCAGACTTTTGCCTGTCAGTCGAGAGAGTTGGGTTGACTTATGTCGACGCTTGTCCACCCTCATCACGTGTGGCTGGCCCAGTCACCCCTGACGGAGGCGACTCGTAGGGTCCTCCGCAGGGTGCCGGCGGAACCTGGTGAGCTGTTTGGCTCTGCAGCTCTGCAGGCATTGGACCGCACAGCCAAAGCCAATGAGACCAGGCGGCGGCTTGCAGGCCTTCACAGCAGGGCGCCTACCTCCGGCAGGCCGAGAGCCTTTCCATCTGCCCCACGTCCTCCTCAGCTGCCTCCCCAGAGTGGTCGGCGGCCGTGGCGGGGGGATCCTAAGTAGCCGGCAGGCGACTTTCGCTCCACCGTGCGCCGCTCACCACGTCAGCCCCAGGCCTCCAAGCCTGACCGCCGTCCTTCCGGTTCCTTCGGGGGCCGGGGGCAGCGGCGCTAGGGCCACGGGGCCGGTTGTTGGCTGCTTTTCCCAGCAAGCAGATGGAGGAAAGATGGAGCCGGATGAGCTAAGAAGTGGGGGAACATGAAGCAGAAATACAAGGTGAGTTGTAAGCAGTTTAAAGTATTGAACACTACAGCATAAAAGAAACAAGATGAAGTTGTCTTTCTTATAAATAATCAGGTAAAGTCAGTGCTGGGTAATTGTGAAGTCAACTTGGAAAATCCCCGCTGGATATGAAGGGGTTAATATGCAGCGCCGACTGACAGCTGGGGGAATCCCTCCTCAGAGCGTTACCTGGGAAATCCGCGTCATTGCGTCACCTTACCGGAAAGGACAGAAAGGGGAAGAGAGACTCTTTCAGGAAACGCCAGTTGCAAACAAATCAGACAGCGTTTTGTCCAGCAGCAGCAAAGCTGCGCTAGAAAACGTGGAAAAAGCAGCGCTGGTACAGCCATAAAAAGCCTGGAGAAACGGCCGGTAAGAGAAAGACTTTGTTAGCGTAAGGATTGTAAAGTTGCGCAACCGCTTGTAGCGCACGTTAAAACGTGCGTTTAAGCATGGACAATTGTTTGGTGTTTGATGCCACATGATTGTTTGACTGCGAATTGTTTGAAAACAAATGGGGTTTATTCTTTGATCTGTAGATTGAGAGAAATGATCTGAATACTGCTAAAGTTATTTCTATTTGACTTTATTGATCTATTTATATTTACATTTCAAATGAGTGATTATATAAAAAAAAAAAAAAAAAAAAAAAAACAGTTAAGATGAATTTGTGTATTTAAAAATGAATTGATATTTAAAGCAGTTAAAAATGGTTTCATATATTTAAAACAGAATTCATGAAAATATGCTTAGACATTAAAAACTATTAATAATATTTATATTTATATTTATACATTTATATTTATAAGTATTTAAATGCATATATGAAAAACATGTTTGTATTTACTATTTCATTCTGCACTGCATTTACTGTAGTTATTTTGGTTTCTTTAAAGGTTTTTTACCTTGCAGTATACCTAGCAATACCTACCTGCTACAACTTACCTGTACCTGTGAAAATACAAAAGGAAGAGTAAAGAGGAGTTAAAGAAGGAAAACGGTGTGGTCATTGCATGAGTGGAACCCAGTTAAACCTCCTATGGTCTGTACCAATCCCTTTCAAGCAGGGAAGCTGCACAAACACTAGATAGCTTGACAGTAAAAAACCGATGTAAGCTGGAACAGTGAAAACAGTGACCTGGAAAAAATAAAAGCACCCTGCAAACAGCAGGTGGACCCAAAACATCCAACATGGCTGAAACCATTGAGCAGCTCAAAAGTGAGCGGACAGTAGCCAAACGATCCTTCACACGACTAAGGAACAATATCATCAGAACTCACGACAGCATGTCAGAAGACCAGCTCCGAGATAGCTTCAGTAAAATCACCATTGCAGCCGAGAAAGTCATGGAAACCAATGACGAAGTCATGGCAGGTGTCATTGAAGAAGAGGAGGCAAAGCTGGATGAAGGAGGATCAGTTAAGCTGACCGAACGGCAAAGCGCTGACATAGCTAAGACCATCAGTGAAGGTAATCAGAAGCTGAAGGAAGTTGAAGAGCTACTTGGAAAAGCACTCTGGACAAAGTTTGGAGATGAACTGCGCACAGCTGTAGAACTAGCAGAAGCTGAAGCTGATCGTGTTGGAAGAGTACATACCGACAGCAACCTTGACGCCTATGAATTTAGGCTCACTCACCTGAAAACACTTGTGGTTTCCGCAAAGAAAGCGCACTGCAAATGGCAGCAGTGGGTTCCGGTGGAAGACCAACGAGAGTTCCGTGGTCGGCTGAAAGAGCTGGAACAACAGTCAACCAGGCTGGTCTCTAGAAAGGCTGACTTCATAACGGCAAGACTACCGGAAAACACAACTAACACGGCCAGCAATCACAAATTTACTCCAACCATTAAGCTGAAACCCACAGCTCTCCCGAGATTCTCTGGCTACAAGCGTGATTTTCACAGGTGGAGAAGGGACTGGGAGTCGCTCCAAAAACAGGGAGAAGTAACCGGCTCCAAAGAAGTGAAAAAGATACAGTTACTCGACAGTCTCGATGACAAGTTCAAAAAAGACTTTCGCCTGACCACCTATAACACTGCAGATGACATTCTCCGCGTCTTGGAGAACCGCTATGGAAATCGAACGGCTATCGCCATTGAAATAGTGGAAGACCTACAGAAGATGCCATCTGTCAAAAGTAGTCAACCAAGGAAAATTGTGGAGTTGATTCAAGCCGTGGAGAAAGCACTCGGGGACCTGAGTGACCTCGGAGACACAGGCGCCATAAAGAATCCCCTTGTAACAAGGTCAATCGAGAGTAAACTCCCTGAATCCCTCAAAAAAGAGTGGCTTGTCTATGTAGCCGATCCAAATAATGGAGTAACGCCAGACAAACGGTTTGATCATCTCTTGGCATTCCTCCAGAAGCAAGAAGCTATCTATGAGGAGCTTGAGCAGCTACGAGATGAGGAGCCAAGTAAGTCAAGTTGGAGAGACAACAGGATTGAGCAGAAAAGTGCAAGAACCAAGTCTACAAAGTCAGCTGATGACCAAGGCTGTGTAGTCTGTGGTGATGCCAAACACAGGAGAAAACTCTACTTCTGCAAGCAATTCAAGGCTCTGACTGCAGCCGAAAGGAAGTCTTCAGTAAAGAAGTTGGGAGCGTGTACAAGATGCCTTGAGGTTCACGA
This sequence comes from Eutrigla gurnardus, assembly GCF_963514095.1. NCBI lineage: Eukaryota > Metazoa > Chordata > Actinopteri > Perciformes > Triglidae > Eutrigla > Eutrigla gurnardus. Next base: position 7,547,157 of record NC_139918.1, read on the forward strand.
TGACCGGTCATCCTGCAAACCTGGCTTTCTATGCAAAAATCAAGACTGCAGAGAAGAACAGGCTGAGCATCACTTCTACCTCTGTCCTAAATCTATGTCAAAGAAGTCTGACAAGTCGGAAAAGGATAAAGGCAGAAGGAACTACACAGAGGGTCAAGCGGATTTCATCAAAAATCTCCCACCCGACCTAGCAAAGCAGTTCAGGGAGGTCTTCTCAAACGTTGCCTCCAGAGTCTTCACAACTTCAAATGACCAGCAAGGTCTACTTGAAAAAAGCGGGATGCAGGAGCTTCCAGTGATCATGATGCTACTCGTCGTCACAGCTAACGCCGGAGAGAAAGTCGGAACACTCATCGACTTAGCATCTGACACCAATTACATCACTCACAGAGCAGCAAGCCGTCTGAATCTGAAGAGTGAAGACATCATACTCATTGTCCATGGAGTAGCCGGAATGAAGGTCCAAGTAAAGACAAAGCGCTATCTCCTCAAAATCTGTGTATCCACTTCCAAGGACACACTGAGAGCACATCAATTGGTTTGCTATGGGCTTGAGAACATCGCAGATGTCCACAAAAGTGTAACACCTGGACAACTGCAACCATTCTTCCCAGATGTACCTCTTGATGAGCTTGTGAGGCCCAAAGAGGTGGAGCTTCTCATTAGCCACAGAGAAGGCCGACTAGCTCCACAGAGAGTCAAAGTTGTGGGGGACCTTGTACTGTGGGATGGACCCCTCGGGAAAACGGTTGGAGGAACCCACCCCAAACTGTTCGAGGAGGTTGAAGTGTCAGCCCACATGTCAAAGACGCATTTTGCAAGATCAATGAGAGCGGCAGCTGTGAAATATGAAGAGCTCACGTACAGTCCAGAACAGAACATCTCAAACAAAGAAGTATTCGAAATACAAGGATCAACCGCTTCAACCAGCAAACAAAGCTTCCTGGAGTGGTGGCACTGGGATAGCATTGGCGCCGCATGCGAGCCCAGATGCGGCGGCTGCCGTTGCGGAAATTGCCAGCCCGGTGGAAAAGAAATGACCCTTGCAGAAGAAAGGGAGCTTGAGGTGGTAAAAGAAGGACTCACGTATGTCATGAGCGATGATCACAGCAGACAACCACATTGGCACGCAAAGTATCCCTGGCTAGAGGATCCAGCCTCACTGCCGAACAACAGAGGAGCAGTGGAAGCAACATTCCTGAGGACAGAGAAGCAGCTAGCCAAAGCACCAGAGTGGAAGTCTGCTTACAAAGCTCAGGTGCATGACATGGTGGAAAGAGGGGCCGCAGTCAAGTTGACTGAAGAACAGATCATTACCTGGAAGGGACCAGTATGGTTTGTAAGTCACCTTATAGCACCAAACCCACACTCTGTAACAACCCCAGTAAGACTCGTCTGGAATAGCAGTCAAAAGTTCAAAGGAACCAGCATGAACGACCTACTGATGAAGGGGCCAGACGTCCTCAACCAGATACGTGCTGTCCTCCTGAGGTTCAGAGGGGGAACCAACGCTGCCTTAGGGGACATCACAAAAATGTACAACTCAGTATGGTTGGAAGACCGTGAGATGCACCTCCACAGGTTCCTCTGGCGAGACTCAGAAGAGGAGGAGATGGAGGAGTACGCTATCACCAGAGTCAACATTGGTGATAAACCGGCAGGCTGCATTGCACAGCTTGCAATGCGAGAAACAGCCAACCTACCTTCCTTTGCCCACCTCGAAGAGGAGCGAGGAGTACTTCATAATGACAGCTATGTCGACGACATCCTAACATCTCACAATGACCTCGAGAAACTGAAAACCATCACAGCGAATGTGGAGCTAATCCTGAAAGCTGGAGGTTTCCTGTTGAAGCCTTGGGTCTTCTCAGGCCAAAGTGGGAGGAAGGTGAAAGACGATGCGGGCGAGACCAAAGGTAACAACATGGTTCTCCCGAATCAAATGAGGGATGACGAGAACAAAGCACTTGGTCTAGGTTACCTTGTGGAAGAGGATAAGCTCCATGTCATGTCATCCATAAATTTCTCAAAGAGAAAGCAGAAGATGCGACTCGGCCAAGACCTTCTACTAGACCAAGTAAGAGCGCAGACCCCCAACCCTTTGACAAGAAGGGACCTCCTGAGTCAAGTCTCAGGGTTATATGATCCAGTTGGCCTGGTGACTCCTGCCAAGCAAAAGGGTGCCATCCTTGTGCGGAGAGCATTCCAGGAGGCAAAGAGTGTCAACTGCCCTGTCAAAGACACCTGGGACACAGCATTGTCAGACAGCCTCAGAGAAGATGCAGTCCGGCTCTTCGAAGAGTATGTGCAACTCGGGTGGATTACATTCACCAGGGCCATAATGCCTCCAAGCTTCAGTGGAGAACCTTGGGCAATAACATTCTCAGATGGAAGCGAGCAGGCCTACGGCGCAGTGATGTACCTCCGGTGGAACACTGAGCAGGGCCCAGTCGTCACTCTAGTGGAGTCCAAGGCAAAGCTAACTCCTTTGGACCACAAAGGTGATGCTGTCAAAGCAGAGATGTGCGGAGCAGTGTTTGCCTCACGGCTCAAAAAGTACTTCGAACAGCACAGCAAGATCCGAGTTGACAAGTGGTTCCATGTCATTGACAGCCAAACAGTTCTCGGTGCAATCCAAAGGGAGAGCTATGGTTATCAAACCTTCTTTGCAAACAGGATCGGTGAGATCCAGAACACAACAGCAATCCGAGATTGGTGGTGGATTCCTGGTCCTCTCAATATTGCTGATATCATAACCAGAGGGGCCAGTCCTCAAGACCTGGATGAAAGTTCAGAATGGCAGAACGGACCAACATTCTTGAAGCTACCAGTGGATGAGTGGCCAGTTAAATCTGCAAAAGAGTTGGTGATGGCTGCCAGAGACGGTGTCAACAGATTACAGAAGAAAGCCTTTGTTGCGGCACTGACCCGAGCACAAGCCAAGGTACAACTGCTGCCGGATCCAAAGGATACTGACAAGCAGAAGCCTTCTGAACTAAAGCAAGACCAGGAACCAACTCAGACCCAAACACAACCAAAGAGGCCACCAGCAGGATCAACTGTCCAAGAACTGGTGGATGTCAAGCGGTTCAGTAACCTAAGCCGACTTATCAAAACAGTCGCCTGGATCCGGAGAGCAGCAAGGATGTTCATGAAAGGGAACAAGCGAACTGCAAACAATCCAAAGTGGGAGGCAGTGTCGTTTTCAAAAGTCATCTCAGTGACAGAGAGGGAAGACGCCCTAAAAGACATCTTCCTTGCGGCACAGCAAAGTGCATTCTTCCCAAGCACAACCACAGACAGGCTGGTGGTGTACAGAGACCAAGAGACTGGATTGTTGGTCTGTGGGGGTCGTGTGCAGATCTTCAATGAAGATAAAGTTGCTGTCCCCATCTTGCCTTACGAAGCCTGGGTGTCGACACTGTTAGCACGAGAAGCCCACGAGGAGAACCACGACGGAGTGGCCGGGACCTTGCTCAAGATGAGAAGAAGAGCATGGGTCGTGAAAGGTCGGAGAATTGCTCAAAAAGCGGTCGAAAACTGCATGTTCTGCAGGAAAATTAAAGCAAAAAGATGCCAGCAAATAATGGGTGATCTACCTCCAGAGAGGACAGAACCAGCTGCCCCATTCCACTACACAACAGTCGACCTCTTCGGACCCTACCAAGTCAGGGATGATGTGAAGAAAAGAGTGTCACTGAAGGTTTGGGGAATTGTGTTTTGTTGCATGGCCTCCAGAGCTATTCACACCGATCTGGTGAACTCTCAGTCCACAGAGAGTTTTCTGTTTGCCTACCAGAGGTTCACAGCACTAAGAGGTCATCCAAAGAAAATCTGGTCAGATCCTGGGACCAACTTCATTGGGGCTAAGCCAGTCCTAGAAGAACAGTACCGATTCCTTGCCAATCTTGACAAAGCTACCCTGGAGGAGAGAGCTGCCAAGGATGGCACAGAATGGTCGTGGAAGATTCATCCAGCCGATTCTCCACACCGGAATGGTGCCGCAGAAGCTGCTGTGCGCATTGTCAAGAGAGCACTGCAGAGTCTTGGAGAAGGGTCAGGCCTAAGTTGGAGTGAATTCCAAACAACTCTCTACACGGCTGCCAATCTTGCAAATGAACGACCAATTGACGCCAGGACACAGAGCCGAGAAGACAGCGTCCAGTTCATCACTCCTAACTGTCTCCTGCTCGGACGAGCATCACAGGGTGGAGATGTCAGAACATTCGACTTCAGTGACTATCCCTACAAAAGGCTTAAAGAAATGCAAGCGCAAGTTAACAAGTTCTGGAGGAACTGGAGTCAACTTGCTGGTCCTAACTTATTCGTAAGGAACAAATGGCATACCTCCAAGAGAAATGTGGCAGTCGGGGACATCGTCTGGATGGCGGACCAAAACGCCCTTAGGGGTCAGTTCAGGATTGCAAGAGTGGTTAGCATCAACTCGGACAGCAAAGGAGTTGTGAGGGACGTCAATGTCAGGACCTTCCCAAGCTACCCCGTTCCTGTCACAAGGCCTACCGGAGCAAAAGTAAGTCACCGAACATCTAAGAAATTCAAAGAAAAGATCCCAGCAGCAGTTCTTCACAGAGACGTAAGGCGACTAGTGGTCTTGCTTCCCACCAAAGAACAGAACTAAACATCTGACCCAAGTTGCACCTGTAACATGCGACCTCCCAGGTGTCTCCACTGGAAGATCGAGTGGGAGGTGTGAAGTCAACTTGGAAAATCCCCGCTGGATATGAAGGGGTTAATATGCAGCGCCGACTGACAGCTGGGGGAATCCCTCCTCAGAGCGTTACCTGGGAAATCCGCGTCATTGCGTCACCTTACCGGAAAGGACAGAAAGGGGAAGAGAGACTCTTTCAGGAAACGCCAGTTGCAAACAAATCAGACAGCGTTTTGTCCAGCAGCAGCAAAGCTGCGCTAGAAAACGTGGAAAAAGCAGCGCTGGTACAGCCATAAAAAGCCTGGAGAAACGGCCGGTAAGAGAAAGACTTTGTTAGCGTAAGGATTGTAAAGTTGCGCAACCGCTTCTAGCGCACGTTAAAACGTGCGTTTAAGCATGGACAATTGTTTGGTGTTTGATGCCACATGATTGTTTGACTGCGAATTGTTTGAAAACAAATGGGGTTTATTCTTTGATCTGTAGATTGAGAGAAATGATCTGAATACTGCTAAAGTTATTTCTATTTGACTTTATTGATCTATTTATATTTACATTTCAAATGAGTGATTATATAAAAAAAAAAAAAAAAAAAAAAAAAACAGTTAAGATGAATTTGTGTATTTAAAAATGAATTGATATTTAAAGCAGTTAAAAATGGTTTCATATATTTAAAACAGAATTCATGAAAATATGCTTAGACATTAAAAACTATTAATAATATTTATATTTATATTTATACATTTATATTTATAAGTATTTAAATGCATATATGAAAAACATGTTTGTATTTACTATTTCATTCTGCACTGCATTTACTGTAGTTATTTTGGTTTCTTTAAAGGTTTTTTACCTTGCAGTATACCTAGCAATACCTACCTGCTACAACTTACCTGTACCTGTGAAAATACAAAAGGAAGAGTAAAGAGGAGTTAAAGAAGGAAAACGGTGTGGTCATTGCATGAGTGGAACCCAGTTAAACCTCCTATGGTCTGTACCAATCCCTTTCAAGCAGGGAAGCTGCACAAACACTAGATAGCTTGACAGTAATATCTACAATGTGTTAAAACATCAGAGTCCATTAAGTTGATCCCATGTGGTACAGTATTACTGTACATATTCTAATATATGACTAGTGGTGAATAGTGAATAGCTGAATCATGATTATGAGAAGTGTTTGTATATGTTGTTTATAGGAACTGAAGGTGTCAGCACTGAGGGAGGAGAGGTCACTGCTGCACACTGGAAGTGTTTGTTGTCATGGATGAGGTGATGGAGCAAAGACCTGCTATTACCCCACTACACCCCATCTCCTCAGCCATGATGCCAACCACTGCAGCAATACGCAACACGTATTGCAACCTGTATATATAACATGGATTATTTGTCGAATAAATTATTCACTAATAGCCCACTACTTGTTTTTTTTATCCCACCAAACTCATACATGATATTAAAACGGCTTATATTAGCCTACATGTCTGTTGATGATCGAATAATAAAGGTACTTTTTTAAACCAAATAAGTGATATTACTTACTTCAGAGGGAAATCCAAATTCCATGTAGGCTACTCGTGAATAATGTAGCTCCTCCGACGGGCCGATTGCCTCCGTCGTCTCCGTGGTGAAGGTGCTGGTGTTCCGTGGTCGGAGGTGTAATACAATCTATGAAAGATTAATGATCGATAAAAGCTGCTTGATAGTCGTGATCGATAGCGAGTGAAAGCAGCTACTCAGGTAAGAGGAAGAAAGAGGGAAAGCGTGGGAGTGCACAAATATAAAAAACTGTAGAAAACATTTGAAAATATTTTTGAAATATTTAATTAAGTGTAATACTAATCATGCTTTATATTTTGATAAGTAATGTCCAATAAACGGGAGCTAGAACCGAAATCAATTCAGTTACGTGAGAGAAGATGAGGACGAGATGTCAATAAAGTTAAAAAAAATAAAATGTAGTATGAGATGTGTTTGAGGTCACTTCCGTTGTGGCTTTTGTATTTGTGTTGTGACTTTTGTATTTGGCCTGACACCTCTGGGCCACCGTAGATTAATGCTATCCTCTGATCACTAAAAGCATAGTAAATTTCAATCTATAAATAACTGTTTGTTTATGCAACTGAATGGTCACATGTAAAGTATAAAACACAAAGACTCACGTGAGGTGTCCTGGTTTGAATAGAGGAAACATAAAAGACGTCAAATTCATGGTATAAATGAATAACCACTGAGGGTTGTCTTCTAAATCTTTTACAAGGACACTCGATTCCTGTAGACCTGAGCAAAAGATATGACTGACACACACACACACACACACACACACACACACACACACACACACAGCCTGAGACACACACAGAACCCAGAGCTCACCTCCTATGAGAAAAACTACAACTCTCTGAAAAAGCATTCGTAGACGTTAAAACAGCATGATCTACAGCCTACACGCTCACAACTACTGTGAACCATTTCATCTGGATGTTGACGTCATCCTTAATCCCTGAGTGTTCTCACCTGTGCTCCCCTCCCTGATGTCTATATAGTCTGTGTCTTCCCCTGTCTCGTTGCCAGAGTATTTCGTCCTGCGTGTACTTCCAGCCCAAGACCACAGCCATTGTTTCACGACCAAGTATCGTTTGTATTCAAGATTTTCAGGTTATTTCCTCAAGACGAGTGATTTTCTGTTTGTAATGTTTTAAGGTCCAAGTCAGAGTTATGTTATTTGGTAGTTAGGTTTTCCTCCCCTTGGAGCGTTTTCTGTTCTTTAGCCCTGTTAGTAATTCGTAGTTAGGTTTTCCTCCCCTTGGAGCGTTTTCTGTTCTTTGGCCCTGTTAGTTTTTGTAGCTTCGTATCCTCCCTTTTGGAGCGTTTTTGGTTAGTTAAATTTCATAGTTAGTCCTCAATAGACCAGTATTAGCCTTTTATTTTGTATCCTCCCCTTCGGAGCGCTTTTCTGTTTCCCTTCCCTTCTCCCCTTCCCCTTTTCCCTTCCCCGTCTCTCCCATTTTCCTGAAGTCAGGGGTCTCAGTTGTCATAGCCGGTTACGTTGTCACTCTGTTTTAGGAGTAACTTGCAATTTCTAAGAATAAAGGCTTGGTTCAACTGTTCACTCTCTGCGCCTGAGTCCTCCTTCTTAGCCCAGACCTGACAGTCCTGCTCAATGTGTTAAGTGTCCTGAGGTGATTTCTGTTGTGATATGACACTATAAATAAAAGTGAATTGTTTTGAATTGAAATTGGACAATATAGAAACAAGACAAGCACACATAATACATGATATGTATCACTGGAGAAGGAAAGGTTTTGTGACCTCACTGGCACCCGTTAAACATTTGAACCAACTATTCGACCTTTGCCATGCATTATTAGAGCCACAACAAGGAGCCACAGTCAAGTGCAGAGGACATCAAGTGATGAACCAAGAAGCCCACAGTAGAGGCCACTGTGTGAGCTCAAAGGTAATAGCTCTCATTTCTCAGCATTGGTGGCAACCCCACCTTAAAGACCTCACTAAATATTGTGTGCAGTCATGTGAAATCTGTAATCAGTTTAATCTAAAGGTTTAATTAAAGGCAGGACTAGGACGTTTTCTAGTCCATTCCATCCAGCGTCTCAGGGACTAGTAGAAAGGGTTAATCGTACTATCAAAGAAGGATTGGCTAAAGTCTGCAGACACACAAAACTAACTTAGATCAAAGCTCTAGTGCTATTTAACCTGAGCTCCACTCCAAATGTGACAATGAATGTCAGCCCACATGAGATTTTAACAAGAAGGAAAATACCCTGTCTATTTACTAGACCTGTATTATTACAGTATGAAGATCTGAGTGAGTATGTTAAACAACTGAATAACACTGTGATAAGCATCTCTCAACAGGTCACAGATGTTATAAGAATTTTGTATAACCTCATGTCTTAAAGTTTTCTTAGTTCAGGTTACAGCTTTATGTGTTGAACTGTTTATTACTTTAGTCTCCCCATTGCTGACCTAAATGTTATCAGAGGCCTGGTAGTCATGATGTCTAGTTCTGCATGAAGATTAACTGTCAGTGACGCGTCATCTCCTGTGCCTTTAAAAGACTCAAGTCACAACAGTGATTTGAGCACTTCCTCTGTAGCATCCTCACACGTTGTTGCACTGTAACTGCTCCTCTTGTACAAGATTAAAGTCAGACGTCGACTTTACTTATGTCTCCGATCTCCTCCTTGGGTGAATTTATTCGTTTACGGAAAAATTATTTTAACAACAGAAATACTCACCAAAGAACAGGACCATGACACATCTCCTGTTGGAGTGGGGAGCTGGGTCCCAAGGAAAGTCAACAAGCTCAATTGGTCCTCCCCCAGGTGGAAGGTACCGTATGCACTGACTCGAGACCCTACAGAGAGGACATTGACTGAGGTTCGGACTGACTTAGGAACCTCACTGACTGACAATGACCACGACTCTAGAAATTAAACCCTACCAGAGACTGGACAGACCTCAACTGACAAAACCCTCCAGAAAGACTCCACGGAGACCAGGTTGTAGTCAGAAGTAGCTTCATGGCAGTCCACCACCATCATGACTCGATTCCTGCAAGTTTAAATGTAGCTCATTTAACTTATCAGAACTCCTTGATCTATTTAGATGCTATTGGATTCCCCAGAGGTGTACCTGATCAATATAAATTAGTAGATCAAGTCAACGCAGGGTTTGAGTCATCCCTGTTCTGCTGGGCCACTATAAACAAAAATGTGGACGGAATTAATTAAATTCATTTTAATATTCAAAGGCTTATGTGACTAGAGATGTAATTGCTGGACTACATGAACAATTGGCTGCTACTTCCCTGATGACTTACTAAAATAGAATGGCCTTTATTTCCTCCTAGCTGAAAGAGGTGGTGTGTGTGATATGTTTGTAAGAGTAAAGTACTTGCTTTTTTTGAAATTTGAAATTTTGAAAGGGCCACGGGGGCTACTTTCAAAAGTAGGTTTGACTACTGTAATGTGTATATACATTATGATGAGATTCTTCGAGATTTCAAACGAGACGGAGTTGTTTTAGAGGCAAATACAGAGACTGCTTGCTGACTGAGCTGTCAGAGTAGTCCGTTTTGAGTATTGTGATGTACTTCAAAAACTGTCCACCAATCAGAGCACACCACTCGTGTCTCCATTTTAAAGTTTAAATGGAGTTTCTAGGTAAAAGTATGACTGAGCAGAAGACGTTTGACTAAAAAAACTACATTTCCCACCGACTGCTCCTTCCTGTCCACCAATCAGAGCCCACAACTCATATCTCCATTTTAAAGTTTAAATGGAGTTTCTAAGTGAAAGTATGGCTGAGCTGAAGACGTTTGACTAAAAAAACTACATTTCCCACTACTAAATGTAGTTTTTAGTACATTCCTGTCCACCAATCAGAGCACACCACTCGTGTCTCCATTTTAAAGTTTAAAGTAGTATTCCATTTCGGAATACTACTAGGTACTATGTCACCGAGCTCAGCTGTCACTCAAGTACTAGCGAGTACTAGCGAGTACTAGCGAGTACTAGCGAGTACTACTGAGACTCAAGTACTGAGAACTAGTAGGTACTATATTGTTTGCCAGTACTTGTGTCTCATTTTAAAGTTTAAATGGAGTTTCTAGGTGAAAGTATGGCTGAGCTGAAGTCGTTTGACTAAAAAAACTACATTTCCCACTACTAAATGTAGTTTTTAGTACATTCCTGTCCACCAATCAGAGCACACCAGTCGTGTCTCCATTTTTAAGTTTAAATGGAGTTTCTAGGTGAAAGTCTGCCCGAGCAGAAGACGTTTGACTAAAAAAACTACATTTCCCACTACTAAATGTAGTTTTTAGTACATTCCTGTCCACCAATCAGAGCACACCACTCGTGTCTCCATTTTAAAGTTTAAATGGAGTTTCTAGGTGAAAGTATGGCTGAGCTGAAGACGTTTGACTAAAAAAACTACATTTCCCACTACTAAATGTAGTTTTTAGTACATTCCCGTCCACCAATCAGAGCACACCTTCTGTAAGTTATGAAGATTAGAGCTCCAGAGTGCTGTCACCATAGCAACGGCCCTTGGTGCGTGTGTGTAACTGTCTTTAAGCCTCTCTCTGCCTCTCACTATCGCTCCATTCCGGCTTTGCGGTCGCTCCGAACAAAAGCTTGCCACGCTCACATCGAAACTCCTATCGCCAAGATTTTCGCACCGTTAGCGCCACGAGACTCTGATGAAGACACTGATGACTTTTATTTTTTCCTAGTGTCAGAAATGTGGACGCTAGGGCGAGTTAGAAATGGAGTTGCTTTCAGGTTTCTTTGAAAATCTGCTTCTCGATTTACATTGGAGCGGATGAGGAGAAAAACAGACTTGGCCGCGCTTAGAGGTTGCTAGTTCAAATTCTATAAATCTCACAGAGTTTTTGAGCACATTGTGAGAGACAAGACAAGTTTGTCTACAAAATTGGAAAATATCACGTCTGTAGAGTGAAGATTGTGGCCGGGAGGAGTTTGGAAAGGGAAAAAATCTGAGAAGCCCTCACACTCTAAGCGATGATGTCACCCACTCTAGCCCAGAAGGTTCCGCGCAATACACATCCATTATAATCTCATGATTTCTCCCAAAACGATCATGGTCATTGAACAGTGATTGATCAAAAACTATATGACCTATTGAAACGTGGATTGACACACCAGGACACAAGACTTGTGTCTACGTTTTAAAGTTTAAATGGAGTTTCTAGGTGAAAGTATGCCTGAGCAGCAGGCGTTTGAAAAGCTACGATTTCTGCTTTTTTTTTTTTCGCTCGTCCCATTCAAGTCAATGGGAAAATTTCAGTGGTTTTTCGCGACTTACGCCGCGAAAAATTCGTGTTCGGCTAAGAAAAGTAATGGCATGCCGATCCCGATCGAACCACATGTTTTGATATATGATTTGTCCTACAACTCTTAAAGCTGTAGGAGTTTTAGGCAATCAAAATTCGGAGGCAAAATAATAATAAGTAGGAAAAAATCCGCCCCGAGCACTGGTCCCCTCAGCTATTTCATAGCTGCAGGGGCCAGTGCTCGGTGCGATTGCACCGTGGCCCTATTGAATGGGATCACAGGACTACAGCAGATGTTGCAGATGCAGATGTTTATTACCAATCATTGAAATAGTAACCAAATGAACCTGCACCGTCCAACTAACTCTCTATCATTGGGAACTGGAACCCCCTCAAAGACCAATGTGGTCCCCACACCACTGGTTGATAATCACTGTTTTACAAAAAACGACATCTCTGCTTTCAATAACTCAATGTTGAGGTCACTTGTCTTTACAGGAAGGACAATATAGGAGCACAACAAACTCTGTCTCCCCATGTATCCTTATGGGGAGGGATTACGTATATTACGTAGATCCCAGTGGAGAGCGTGCACTGTGATAGGTTTCCTTCTTTGACAAACACAGCTTGTGTCCAATAGTACTTAAAAAAAAGACCAGACCTGAAAGTAACAAGTACTTTTCAGCCTTTCTGGAAATTAACTTGAGTAAAAGTTAAAGTATTTGTCTTGGAAATGTATTCAAGTAAGAGTAATAAGTACCAAAGAAATCTAATAAAGTACAAATCCTCTGGATATGTACTTAAGTACAGTACTTAAGTAAATTTACTCCGTTACTGTCCACCACTGTTCCTAACAACACAGCCCCAGATGGCTCCATAACTCGAGCTCTCTCTGGCCTCAAAACTATGTCAGAATAGTTATCAGAACACTCAGGGATAGACAATCTGTTATCTGATTGGCTAAACAGAGCCTTTAGCAAGTGGAAAACATTAATTATGCCTGTGTTACTTTCACTAGTGAAAGTAATGTTGCTGCACACCATGTATCAGGCACCTCTGTCTAAAGTGTATTACCACGGCCATTAATGATTCCCTACACCACCTCCTTATCAATTTATTTTATTTATTTATTTATTTTATTGGTTTAGTTCAGGGACATTGCACACTAATCAACATTCAAAATGTAAGTGAGCCAGAGTTAGCCTGAGAGGCTAGTTTTCGTCTGTTGTCCCCTGCCAGATATTCAAAAGGCAACCTAAAATTACAGAAATAAAATGCATATAAACAAAGATTAAAAAACAACATAGTAGTAAGAATGAATTGACAGACAATGGCAAACCAACAATAAAATAAGCAGACAATAAAACACAGTGTACATTAAACATTATACGAAAGTGCACAAAACAGTAGATTAGAGCAGGACAAATGCACCTACAATAAAAACACATTCAGCAGCATAGAACACAAACATGCAGAACAAACATATATAGCAGCATAAAGCACAAACATGCAGCACAGACATACATCAGCCTAAAGCATAAACATGCAGCACAAACATATACAGCAGCATAAAAACACAAACATGCAGCACAAGTGTGTACATAATTGGTGACCATTAAGCCATATTTTCAGCTGTCCTGAAAAGGGACGGTAAGAACTAATTTCTCTAATATGAGATGGTAGTGAGTTCCATTCCTGCGACGCTGTAACTGAGAACGCTGAGTGGCTAAAGGCACTTTTTCTTAAGGGTACTACACAGTCTCCCCGGGACGAGCCTCTGGTTGTCCGGTTTGTATTTGACCTCTGAGTGATACACTGTTGAAGTGGTGGGGGGGCTTTGTTGTGCAAAATTTTAAAAATAAGGCAAAGATTTGCATACTTTATTAGGTTTTCCCAGCTCAGAAGTTTATACTTTCTTAAAATTAGACAATGGTGGTAGGTGTTTGACTTCCGGTCCAGGACTTTCAGGGTTCGTTTATACAGTGTTTCAAGTGGTTTAAGTGCTGTCTTATTGGCTTGTGCGAAGCTGGTCAAACAGTATGTGAAATGTGACATTACCATGGCATGCATATAAATCTTTGCTGCATCAGTTGTCATTGAATTTCTAATAAAGCGAAAATTCGATAAGTTAAACTTAACCCTGTGACCAACTTTTTTTACATGAGATTTGAATTATCCCAGCATGCAGGTGAAACTGTCCCACTGATCTCCCTCTCTGAGCCCGGAGAGGATGAGACTGAAGCTTACAAGGATGCTGATGATGAAGACCGCTGTTTGTACTCCTGAATAGTCATAGAAACACAGGTTTTGCTAAAGTTACCACATACCCACATATAGCATTACATACACATAGAGGCGTGAGACTCATAGTTTTCCTCTTATGATTATTGTGCTCATAGCAGACATGTTATCAGTAGAGTTATGGAAGGTTGTATTCTCCTGGGAAAGAGGTTCTGTTCCTGGTACCATGATGGCTACTCCTGATATGAATTGTTTAGCTTATGCATTTAATATTATGATTGTTTTGTTTGATCAACATTGCTCTGTTTAGTACTTCCATATGCATGTGCAATGAAGAACTGCTTGCTGCGAGTAACTGCAACGAAGAACAGCTTACACATACTGGCATACATATAGGATGCTCAACGCAATGAAGACATGCTTACATACCCACTATACGATTATGAGACCTTTATTTGTGTTGTTATAATAGAATTGTATCAAAAGGGGGATACAAACCTCCTACCTGGTTGTGTTGCAGCTCAGGACGGTTAGTCACTCACAGTTTGGGGACCTGTTGAGCTGCTGCTGCAGAGTTGGGACACAATACAGGAATAACATTCCTACCTGGATTTTTGAGTTTAGTGACATAATAAAAAGATGGCAAAAGGGGGAATTGTTAGAATTGACTTTTACTTTGTCCACTTTAGACTTGTACTTTTTCACTGAACTCATATAAATCACTGGTTGTGCTCATTAGAACAGTGTGACAGTTAACCTGATAAGCAGGAACCCGGTGAATCTTCAAGCCCTCTTTGGCCTGTTTGTTAGGTTTGCTATAATAGATACACGGCTGAAGGACAACACCCATACATGTTTCATATTACATTTCCGTAAGTTCACGTCAGAGATAACTGACCAGTGAGACTCGGTTGTGTGAAAGTCCAACCTCTGTACGGGGCAGACCCAGCCCAAGAAGATAAAATGTGACCAGCACCCAGAAACGGGGCTCGTCTGACTGAGATCCTGTGGGAGATCTGCTATTTTGAGCCCAGCGCTGCCATACTTTACCTGTGACCTGAATAAATATATCTGTAAAGTGAAGAGTTCTCCGGTTTATCCTTGGACTTCCAACAAAAGAACTGGGGGTTAATAACGATCACACCAAGGTTTGATAATGCTGTTTTATTTTTGTAATACTCCATTTGTATTTTTTTTGATGATGATGATGATGACTGCAGCATCAGCATCATTTCTGAAGCTTCTGTTATGACTCAGTCAAGCTGCTGTGTGCTGTGTGTGTGCATGTGTGCCCTGTGTCTTTTCCCCCTTTAATCTCCTATGCAAATAGGTGTGTACCATACCTGTGCCATGATTGGTGGAGTGGTTCCAGGCCCTGGCTCTTGATTGGCTGCACTCACAAACCACCTGATATATAAAGAGCCAAGATGGCAGACGTCAGCTGGCAGCAGGCATTCCTCCTCCTCCTCCTCCTCCTCCTCCTCCTCCTCCTCTTCTTCCTCTTCTTCCTCCTCCTCTTCTTCTTCCTCCTCTTCTTCCTCCTCCTCCCCCTCCCCTCCCAACCAGCCACACTTCAGTTCAGCTCTATAGTCCTAGTGATGGGCAAAGGGAAGCTTCGAAACAGTTCGAAGCGATGTTTCAGTATGTGTTGAAGCCTTGAAACGAATATGAAACCTGATTCTACAGTGGCATCTCGTGGCCACTTCTGTGAACTACATGCTCGCGCCAAAGAAAACTCCTAATTATGTGCCACTATGAAATGAGCCAGTCTTAGGTTTCCTTAATTTAAGTAGAATACAGGTTGAATTAAAGAAACATTGTTAAAAATAAATAAATGACACATTGTTATATGCAATACAATAATCAAAGATTTTTATTCAAAAATAATATTTGTTAAGCTCTTTTTGAGCTGAGTCTGTTTCCTTTTTTTTTTGGATAACACTTCCCCTGCTTTTGAAAAAATCCTTTCACAGGGTACACTTGTTGCAGGGACACTTAAACATTTCTTAGTCAGTTGGTACAAATTAAGGAAGACAGCATGTCGCTCTTGCCAGTATTTCAAAGGATCTGCCCGTCTTGGAATAGCCGTTTCGAAACATAGAGGCGTTCCTTCAATCACTGAACTCCAGTCACGTGACATGCACGTTTCAGAACCGCTTTTCGGCACATCGTTTCGAAACGTTTCGATCCGGGACTTCAGAGAAGCGCCGACACGCCCGTTTCGGAAGTCACATCACTATATAGTCCTTTTGAGTAGTTTAGTTTCTTTTGAGCAGTAAGGGTGGACTGCCTGTTTTGTTAAGTGTTTTCTCCTGTTTATTTAGTTAGGGAGGTAAGTCTTGTGTCATTTGGGTTTTCCTAAGTTTGGTTAGGTAAAGTTTATTATTTCCTAGACAGGAACCTTTGGTTTGTTATTTTAGCCTTAGTCTTACTGAAGCCTATAGCTCAGCATATATCATTATCTATTTTTGTCACTTCAACTATTTTTTTAAATAAATCATTTTTCTAAGTATTTAACTAAATCATTGTTTGTGGTCACTTGGGACTTGGGGAAGATGGGGCCTTTTCATGTTGTGTCCTAGTTCCCTAGACTGGGGTATAACACTTCCATCAGCCTGAATGCAAACAGACTCCAGCAGGAGGAGGAGCTAAGGCTTCATGTAGAACCTGAAGAGCTGCTGTGTTCTCTCTATTGTTCCTTCAGAACTAGTGAAGATAATGCAGCTCTTTTTAGTTTGGATGATGATGTTCACTTTTCATACTGGTAAGTCAACTTTAACAAGAGAAGTTGAGTGTTGTCATGAACCTTTTAATACCATTAAACTCAGTTTAAAGAAATACAAATGTGATGATGAATGATATCTTTGTTCTTTTCAGGATCCTCTGAGGATTTAGTGAAACCGTTGAAAGATGTAATGCTGGCTTTGGAGGGAGACGATGTGACTCTCTCCTGCAACTATACAGGCTCTGTAGATAACCTCTACTGGTATCAACAGAAGTCCAGTTCATCTCCACAGCTTCTCATCACGGAATATTCAAAGGAAGTTCCAAGGTTGTCTTTAACACATAACAAACCATCTAAAGAGTTTCATCTGGGCACCTCATCTGCTGCAATGACAGACTCTGCTGTGTACTACTGTGCTGTGCAGCCCACAGTGACAGGAAACACCAAAACTCTGTACAAAAACCTTTGGATCAAAGACAACACGATACTGCACAACATCCACTAGAGGGAGTCACACACTGTTACAATAGTATGTGATGATAGTCTTGATTCTTTGTATTGGGGATAACCAAAACACTAAATTCAAAACAGACTGAGGGACAGTTTTATTCATACAACAGTCACTCTGATGATAATGAGGTGTATGTAAAAATGCATGTAATAATCTTCCATAAACATCATTAAATAGAAGAACCATCTCAGTACCTTATGAAGATGTGTGTCCTGTGTGTGCAGTATAGTGAACACTTTGGTATTAAATGTAAATACAATTTAGTTTTTACATGGAAGTTATTTAAAAACAAAGCATTGTTTTCTGTAAACATATTCAGTACAAATTGTAAGCACTAAAATGCAATATACAGGTGTGTCATCTGTACTAATACATTTTGATATTAAAGTTAGATTACATGGAAGCTATTGAAAGGAGCCGACATGTTTCTCCTACTTGAAAAACTTACCACATCATTATACGACTACTAATTTACGCATTCACACAGTCGGCATTCGTCACTCAATATCTGTGATGTGACATATTGGGTCATATTAATTCTGCCATGTCGATTGGAGGGTCATGTCAAAGTAAATGGTATCGCCAGGGGGGTTATGCATAAAGTGAACAGAGGTCCGAAAATCCCACCAATGGGTCTTAAAATAAATAACGTACAGTCCCTAAGTCATTGATGATGAGCTAACTGTCCTCCTACTACCAACACTGAGAAATGTTTAGTTCTTGTTGCATCCAGAATCAAATATCTAATTCATCATTTTAATTATCCAACTTCAATAGGTCACTATCCCTAAGGGATGCCTATCAAATTCATTGATCCTTTATATTTAAGGGGAAACAAGAAACAAGAAATAAGTACGGTGGCCCAGAGGTGTCAGGCCAAATACAAAAGCCGCAACACAAAAACAAAAGCCGCAACACAAATACAAAAGCCGCAACACAAATACAAAAGCTACAACACAAATACAAAAGCCACAACACAAATACAAAAGTCACAACACAAATACAAAAGCTACAACACAAATGGAAGTCACCTAAAATACGGATAAAGTCAACTTCCCAAAATGCATTGCGGCTCGTCTGACATCTGAAAAGTTTTGGATAATGGCGGACGATTGCGGTGATTCTGGCGACAGTCAGCAACAAACCGCGAACACATGTAAGTATACTGTAACATGATTTTTATGTTTCCAGCTGACTTTTAAATCGTATTGATAATGAACGTTACTTTATTGTTGTTGGCATTGTACGTTAACGTTACGAATCGAAGGTCCTGCTAGCCGGCTAGCCCACTGAAGCTAATTTACCGCAGAGGTTAGCGAGCGTAACCGAAGCGGCAAATGTGCCGTTTTTACCGACGTTAATTAAGAAGATAGTGCTTATGTTAAACCGTGGTTATATATTTACTAACGGTGGTAAATAACACGGTGCATCATTGTTCGTTAAAGGGAGGGATGCAGACACCGAGCGCCTCATCCGGTGGAGGGAACGATAAGGAGAAGTTCACCGGCAGGAGGAAAGCTGCTCTGTGAGGCTTCACTTAAGAAAATGTGGTATTAAATGTGATAATTCTCATATGCAGGGCTTAACTACTGGTGCATATTTAGCTACTCAATGATATAAGGTTGAAAACCAGCGTATATAGACGGGAAATGTCCTGCTCTCCTGAGATGTCTACCTGAAACGTTCTGTTGAACAGCAAGAAATCATCAATGTGCTGTAACACTTTTCTATGTACTGTTCTTCATATAGGATGTTTCTTAAAGAACAGGGGTGGAGGGAAGGTGGAGCTGGATGAGCTAAGAAGAAGTGGGAGACCCTCAAGCAGAAATACAAGGTGAGTTGGAAGCAGTTTAAAGTATTGAACTCTACATGCTTGATGTGAAGCATAAAATAAACAAGATGATGTTGTCTTTCTTATAATAACCAGGCAAAGTCAGTGCTGGGTAATATCAACAATGTGTTAAGGGTCATTCCGTGCCAACTCAGCCACCCATGTACATGACACCTCTCAGATTTTGCTGAAAAGCGGTGAAAATATGCCTTATGTTACCAAACAAAGGAATCTGAAGTTTCAGGTCAATATCTCAAACGGTTTGCCCGTGGCGTCCATTTGAATTTCAAGTGCCACACCCCTTTTTGACACATTGGAATTTCGCATTTCATTTGTTGGCATTTTTGGAGGCCCATAACTTCTGTTCTAATAGTGATAGAAGGCTGAGTGTTCTAAATCCAATTGTTGTCCTGCATCGACATCTGTGAATATTGTATCCTGTGATATTCTTTTCATCCGTATCTTATTTTTGGAAATTGGTATAAAGCAATGAAGCGATCGGGTTCCACTGATCGTTTTGGCTGAGGAGTAACTTCTCTAATTTGTATGTTTCCTCGTGTTTTTTAATATTTTCTGCACTAACAAAGAAGAATGTAATGTTCTTAATGTTTTCTTTTGCCCATTGAAACATCTCCATTGGTGTCAGAATGTGGTTTGCATCAGTGGCCTGCAGACTTGCTCATGCTGCAAGTCGCTTGTCACAGGCGGGTCTCTTTCATCGGGGATAAGGGGTTAATTTGTAATTTTCAGGAAATTAATGGCCAGCAGTCTAAATATTTAATTGTTTGCCATCACTGAGCATAATACTTAGTTATTTCCCATATTTTCATGCTTTATCATCACTAAATTCTCCCTGATCTACATTCCAGACTTCTGGAAAAAAAAGTCCAAAATGGTGCATTTTGACGAATAAAATTCATATCAAGGAGCTTCATAGTCAAAGGTTTTATTTCATTAAAAGAAAGAACAAATATGTATCTTTATCTGGTATAAATTCCATTAGGATCATCAAGTGCCCACGTGGTCATTTGGGGGTCCAAATATGGGGTTCCAAAAGAGTCACCTCTGCCCGGGAGGGTTTTTAGACCCCCATAAAACCCCCACCAGTGGTACCATACCCTTCAAATTCATTTTGGCAAGAGCAAAGGTCCCACATATAACAAATAATCCTGTTTGGAATAAATGTGATCATTCATCGTGGTGCTAGGAGCACCCAAAAAGTGGCTGAGTTGGCACGGAATGACCCTTAACACATTGTTGATATTACCCAGCACTGACTTTGCCTGGTTATTATAAGAAAGACAACATCATCTTGTTTATTTTATGCTTCACATCAAGCATGTAGAGTTCAATACTTTAAACTGCTTCCAACTCACCTTGTATTTCTGCTTGAGGGTCTCCCACTTCTTCTTAGCTCATCCAGCTCCACCTTCCCTCCACCCCTGTTCTTTAAGAAACATCCTATATGAAGAACAGTACATAGAAAAGTGTTACAGCTACGAGCCTCTGAGGATGTACCAGGACTGCTGGAGACTCTGATGATGTCCCAGGACTGCTGGAGACTCTGAGGATGTACCAGGACTGCTGGAGACTCTGAGGATGTCCCAGGACTGCTGGAGACTCTGGGGATGTCCCAGGACTGCTGGAGACTCTGAGGATGTCCCAGGACTGCTGGAGACTCTGATGATGTCCCAGGACTGCTGAAGTGGCTCGTTGGCTTTGTTGCAGTCGCCCCCATCACCACCGTGGAAATATGGACATGGAACCCATCCATTTTTTTTTCTTCAAGTTTTATTGATCACATGTTTTGTAAAAAACAGCATTCTTTACATACAGTGAAATTAAAAGGGATAAAGTAATCCGTCTGTCACTGCAAAAAACAACAACAACAAAACACTAAGACTTGTATAAATAGTAATGTATTTAAAAAAAACAGGCATCTACCTAAGGTGATGCTATATAAATAGCTGATAAAAAAAAGTATAGTATAAAAAATTTGTTAAAACGTGCAGGTGTTTTTTTTTGTGTAGTGCATAAAGTGCCAATTAAAGTCCATCATGGTTGAGAAGTCTGATGCCTGCAGGAAAAAGCTCTTCCTCAGTGTCTGTCCTGGCCTTTATGCAGCGTTGGCGTCTGCCCGACTGCAGCAGGGTAAAGAGGCCAGCATTTGGGTGAGAGGCGTCAGGCCTGATTTTCCTGGCTCTCAGCCTCACCCTCTTGCTGTACGTTTCCTCCAGCATGGTGAGGGATGCCTTGATACCCTCTGCAATGCAGCTCGGTCCCGTGCAGTGCAGCTTCCATAGCAGGCTGAGATACAACCTGTGAGGATGCTCTCAATGGCTGCAGAGTAGAAGGTCCTCAGGATGGAGGGGGAGACCTTAAACTTCCTCAGCCGCCGGAGAAATTACGTAAACTATATAGAAGGTATGTTCTGTTAGTAAACAGTGGACGAGGTTCTCCTTGGAACGCCTTGAAAGACGGAGGTCCTTCCTTAAATCCTGTTACCCAAAGTAGAGGCCCATCGGGGGAACATGAGTATTGACCTGCAGTACAGCCCTCTGGCACCAACCTGTAACAGAAAACACAAGATATTACATGTATTCTGAATGTTTTCCTGTTAATTTGTTGATGAACAGTACTTATTTCTTATCAAACACGTATTGCAACCTGTATATATAACATGGATTATTTGTCTAATAAATTATTCACTAATAGCCCACTACCTGTTTTTTTTATCCCACCAAACTCATACATGATATTAAAATGGCTAATATTAGCCTGCATGTCTGTTGATTTTGTTCATGCATGCGTATGCCTGTCTATTGATAATCAAATAACTTATTTAAACCAGATAAGTGATATTACTTACTTCAGAGGGAAATCCAAATTCCATGTATGTGAATAATACAGCTCCTCCAACGGCCGATTGCCTCTGTCGTCTCCGCGGTGAAGGTGCTGGTGTTCCGTGGTCAGAGGAATAATACGATCTATGAACATTAATGATCGATAACAGCTGCTTAATAGTTGCGATCGATGGCGAGTGAAAGCAGCTACTCAGGTAAGAGGAAGAAAGCGAGAGCGCGCATATATAAAAAACTGTAGAAAACATTTGACAATGGTAGTTTGACTGAAAAAAATATTTTGAAATATTAAATTAAGTGTAATACTAATTATGCTTTATATTTTGATAAGTAATGTCCATTAAATGGGAGCAAGAACCGAAATCGATTCAGTTAAGTGAGAGAAGATGAGGACGAAATGTCAATAAAGTAAAAAAAAAAAAAAATGTAGTATGAGATGTGTTTGAGGTCACTTCCGTGTTGGCTTTTGTATTTGTGTTGTGGCTTTTGTATTTGTGTTGTGGCTTTTGTATTTGGCCTGACACCTCTGGGCCACCGTAAATAAGCTTGAAGTTACGGAAATGATCAAACAAAATCTAGCCATGATGTAACTATAGCTACATGGCTAATAACTACAGCCAGAACGGCTGTGTTCTCGGCCTGGAAAGTAAAAAGCCTGCAAGTAAAAAAAAACAAAAAAACATGTTTCTTTCTAAATGCTGCTCCCAGTCTGTTAACAAGGATGAAGTTTAACTGAGAGAAGTGAGAATACAGATCTAAGAGGAGATGAGAGATTCAGGGAGGAGCTAAGATGTTACTGAACTATAGAAGAGAGAGGAACTTCTAGATTCAACAGAGTTCAACACCAAAAACCATCAACATTACCTTCATTCAACATGATGTCATCAGACTGTTTCCTTTCCCTCCTGTTCATTTCCATTCTAAGAGGTAAGATTCTCTGTAAAATAGTTCAATTACAATATTATTTGAATGTGATCCATTAACTGAGTCTTTTGAGTTTTCTCTCCTTTAGGTGTCAGCTGTGAAGAACTCAGTCCAGCCAAGAATGAAGAGTCCAGTTTAGAAGACAGCACTGTTACTCTGTCCTACAAATACTCCAAACAAGCAACCAGTACTGATTATTTCTTCTGGTATCGACAATATCCAGCAAAACCACCAGAGTTCATCATCTCCCATTTAGGAACAGGACGAATATTTAAGAGTCAAAACCCTGAACTGAAGATTAAAGTGGATCAAAACCAAATCAACATGAGCATCTCGTCTGCTGCAGTGACAGACTCTGCTGTGTACTACTGTGCTGTGAGGCCCACAGTGACAGGAAACACCAAAACTCTGTACAAAAACCTTTGGATCAAAGACAACACGATACTGCACAACATCCACTAGAGGGAGTCACCATGAGACACTGTGAAGGCTTTAGAAATGATACTACTTTGACATACTGTATGAGTCTCCTCCTCCTGCAGATGTGACTTCATGGCAGAGAACTGTTTGATTCCACACTTTCATTGTGGTGTTAAATAAAAACATTGAATTAATGTGGCTGCTTTATTCCATGTGAAGTACTGGTAAAATGGAGAGAAGTGATGTCTCCCAGAATTTAACTGGTTTAGAGCGGCATGGTGTAGGGTTGGTGTTCCCGTTACAGATGTCCTGGTTTAGGTTGGTTTATTTAACTGTGGTCTGTAATAACAATACAAAGTAACAATTAGTACACTATACATGATACACAAACATAATAAGATGACTAAGGTTACAAAGGACTGTATTTAGTACTCAAGTATATCATATGAATCATATAACCTAAACCAATCACCTCACACCAGGCACACAGACAGCATGACTTAGCTTATTAGCTTTAACAACACACCAGCATAATAAGATAGCTTATTCAGAACTAAACAATGCACATGAACAATATTAGCATCCAACTTAGACAGCATAACATCATTACTCTCACCTTCTGGCATTTACACACAGCAATTAAACAGAGAGGTACAGGTGAATGATGGGGAAGGCAAAGGCAATTGCATCTATCCACTGCTGTATCGAGAGAGAGCTAACATTCACAGCACAGCCGTTCACGCACAGGTATGGTGCATTCAATAGCGTCAGAACGGCTATGGTGCGTTCAAGAGCATGGGACATATGGAACTAACCGATAAACAAGTCATTACTGAATGGAACACAATTCAATAAACAAGTTAACAAACATTAACAGCATGGGCTTTCTAACAACTGGTGTTCCAAACGTTTCTACCATTGAGTAAATCTAGAACTGAGATTATTTTAAAGCTCTTAAAATTCTGTAAACCAGGTGAAATCTTGCTATGTCGTCTGCTGATGTTAAACATGGTATTCTAAAGTTGTACAGTGAAGATATCATGTTTTCTCTATTCTCAAAGTGCAAATTCCTTCTTGTCTTTTCGAACCGAGAAAAGGTAATACATTATCACAGATACCTTGGAGATGGGAGAAAAACCTGGTAGCATGTGAAGTCCTGGTATTCTATGGAAACATTCAGGGAGGAGCTATGATGTTATAATAGAAGAGAGAGGAACGTCTATACAGTATTCAACAGAGTTCAATACACAAACCATCAACATTATCTTTATTTAACATGCTGTCACTTCATCATTGTGTGTTTTTCCTACTGTTTCTTTATACTATAACAGGTGTGGTAGAATGTGCAGCATGAAAAAACAATCAAGTTTGTTGCTTTTGTATATAAGTCATTTAGAAAGACATTTACAACATGAAATAACAGTTATCTCGTCCTTAAGGTGTCGTATAGATAGACGGACTTGACAAGGAACTCTTTTGACTCAAACATTTATCATTGTTGATCATTTGGTGGCAGATCAAGTTCCATCCAGAAAACCGTATTTCTCCAACAGTCTTTGAGACTCATAACAATAATGTCATCATGCTAAATGTGATGTAAATGTAGAGAGTTCCTCGACACATGATAAAGAGGAAGGACCAATGATGTGAAGGCTCAGATCCATCAGAGTATCAATGTTCTTCCTCTCTCTCCTCCCCTCTCACTGCAGACATGAAACACTGGCTGAGAAACATCCTGATTCTGACTCTCTGGCTAGGTAACTCTTTAAACCTGCTGATTGTTCTCCTTTAATCAACCATCTTTATTGATTCATCTCTTCCTCTGCATGTTCTCTTCTTCCCCAGAGTGTAAAGGAGAAGACAAAGTGACCCAGCCGACAGGAGATGTCATCGCTACTGAAGGACAGACAGTTACACTGGACTGTACATTTGAGACCAGTGGAGGAAGTCCAACTTTGTTCTGGTACAAACAAGAAGTCAATAGTTTCCCAAAGATGATACTGCTACGGTTCTCTTCAAAGACAGCTAATTCTGAAGAGAAAGGCAGATTTGATGCAACGATCAACAAGACATCAGTTCCTCTGAAGATCCAGAAGCTTCAGCTGTCTGACTCTGCTGTGTACTTCTGTGCTCTGCAGCCCACAGTGACAGGAAACACCACAACTCTGTACAAAAACCTTTGGAGCAACAACAACACGATACTGCACAACATCCACTAGAGGGAGTCACACACTGTCTGTCTATGTGAACCAAACTTCATCACAATTGAGTGTTACAGCAAATACTCTGACATCTAGAAGAGCTCAGATCAAACTTTGGTCAACCATTATTTTTGGGCTCTTACATATTCATAACTGACTAAATATGGAACATTTTAATGTAACTATACACGTGAGTAAATACCCAGCATCCCAATACATATGATTATCATATGTAATAGTTTGTCACTATATTTACTGTTATATTTAAATCCACTGTTTACTATATATCTCCATTAACTGTTTTCCATTGATTTTGTCCTTATCTTTGTAAAAGAAGTTTCTATGATGTTCTGTCAGGATGTGATTCCATCCAACATCAGAGGCCTCCACTAAAGTTGTTCTCTCTGTTTAATCCTTAAACGTTACATTACATTCATGTGACTCAGACTTTTAATCAAAGTGATTTACAGTAACTGCCTTCAACCATGTGGATAGAACCTGCTAAAGAGTTTCTGTAGACTTTCTTCTGTCCTGATGTCAATGGGGAACACGTTGCACCATTGTGGAGCCAGGACGGCTAAAAGTGAAACTGGTTCACACACAGTTTGAACCACAGGAATATACTTAAATGAAAACACATAGAATGATCACTGATTGCTGTTTCTCTTCATGTTGACTGTATTCTTCAGATATTGTCCAACTTCAACAGATCAGACTTCCCCATACATGTGTTTTGTGGACTTGCAGAAGGCTCATGACCTGGTTCCCCATGCAGACCTGTGGAGATACTGTGGGAGTATTCAGGTACCAGGGTTGTTACACTGTTCACGTAGCTACGAAAAGTAACGCCCTATCATTCATATATAACCCACGTAATCCAGATAATCATGAACCAGGACACATAAAGTCCACATCAGGAGGTCGAGATGCAGAAGTGGGTCCAAACACACAGGACTTTTACCCAGGAGACCACAGTGTGTGTCATGTGTGAAACCAGAGGTCCATGTTGACTTCTTTGTTACATAACTTCCATACTTTAGTAACATCAGTTCCATAGTTATTTGAACCCAAACCATGATCTTTGGCTCAACCTCACCAAGTAGTTTTGTTGACTCAGCAAGTTCTGCACTGCAGGGTCTTGTACAGGTGTACTGGTCGCTCATGTTGCTGGACAATGGTAAGAAAACACAGGGAAATGACAAAATAACCTGTTTAAAATATTATACAAACCACTGTATGAGGATATGTTGCCTGAGTAATGAAGCGAGTTACAAGTTATTTTTCAGATTCAAAATGAGCAAAGGCTGATTCTCTGGACACACACTGACATTGAACTCAACCAATGAGATGGAGCAGAAATGTTTGAGGAAGTCAAATCTCTTGAGACGGACTGTGCAGCAGAGAGCCTGTTTAGTTAGTTCATTCTATTGCAGAGGAAGAACACTACTCATCTGCTGTCTGTTTGGCTTTAACAACTCCAAAGACATGTTGCTTTACCTCTTTTTACCTTTCTTTGACTTTATAGGTGAGTGTTAGAACAGAGATCAAAGTCTCATTGATCCTGCTGTATTATCCAGGTATTTTAGAACTGAAGGTTTATATGTGGAAGGTAACAATTGATTAGATAGAAAGTCTTTTTAATGCATCTTAAACTAATCAAAGATGAAAGAAAGAGTGAAGAAGCTCTGTTGAACCTTGTGATGTTAAATCTCTTACAGACTAACCGACATGAACACTCATTTTGCAGCCCTGGGTTCCACCAACAGCATAAAGCCAGAGAGTACCGAAGCACATGTTGCAGAGGGCAGAAACATCAACCTGACCTGTAAATATGATGGGACTAATATCTACAATATCCAGTGGTATCGACAATACGAGAGATGCAGACCGGAGTTCCTGCTCTCCATCACAGAGGGAGGATCCATTCATCCAACTGTTTCTGATTTCTCAGCTCACATTAACAAAGCAGAGAAACGTGTTGATCTGGAGATCTCAGCTGCAGTGACAGACTCTGCTGTGTACTACTGTGCTCTGCAGCCCACAGTGACAGGAAACACCAAAAGTCTGTACAAAAACCTTTGGAGCAAAGGCAAACAATACTGCACAACATCCACTAGAGGGAGGGGCGTGTCCTGTCTTCCTCCTCATCAGTTCAGTCCAGGAACTGAACTTAAGCTGTGGCCCCTAGCCGGTCTCTTACAGTTTTTTTCAGTCGCTAACAAGCGTTTGTCCAACCAGTTGTCACATTTTCAAAACTCTAAACACAATAAACACAGCATCGGTCTTTTGTGTCCGTACCATTCACACATTTCATGTCGTTTTCACACAATATGCAGTCAGTGAACACATTTCCACAATGCTTACATTTTCTTAACAGACAAGCTATACCTCCCAACAAAATGATGGATTGGTTTTGTATTATTTACATATGTTAACACACAACATCCCACAATAGCAACAACAATATCCCAAACCTTAGATACAGTATCAAACCTCTGCTTCTGCAATGATATCAGTTCAAAAACAATATATCTCAGCTGATGATAAACAAACACTTGAATAATTGACACACAGCTGATTTATGTTGGGTAAAGTCAGGCTTAGACTCTATTACATTGGCACTTATAGGAGGACTTTGAGGAGTGATGTTTTTGGAAACAGAAAAAGACAAACACTGTAATGGCTGGACGGGGAAGAGTAAGTGCAAGGGGCCCAGGGAGAAGAGCAGGAGCAGTGAGAGGAGCAGTGAGAGGAGCAGTGAGAGGAGCAGGAGCAGTGAAAGGAGCAGGAGCAGTGAGAGGAGCAGGAACAGTGAAAGGAGCAGGAGCAGTGAGAGGAGCAGTAAGAGGAGCAGGAGCAGTGAAAGGAGCAGGAGCAGTGAGAGGAGAAGTGAGAGGAGCAGGAGCAGTGAAAGGAGCAGGAGCAGTGAGAGGAGCAGTGAGAGGAGAAGTGAGAGGAGCAGTGAGAGGAGCAGTGAGAGGAGCAGTGAGAGGAGAAGTGAGAGGAGCAGTGAGAGGAGCAGTGAGAGGGGCAGTGAGAGGAGCATTGAGAGGAGCAGTGAGAGGAGCAGTGAGAGGAGCAGGAGCAGTGAGAGGAGCAGTGAGAGGAGCAGGAGCAGTAAGAGGAGCAGGAGCAGTGAGAGGAGCAGTGGGAGGAGCAGTGAGAGGAGCAGTGAGAGGAGCAGTGAGAGGAGCAGTGAGAGGAGCAGTGAGAGGAGCAGGGTAGAGGTGTAAGAATGCGTGGTGCTGGTATTCCAAGGCCTGCAAGAACAGCAGTCAGTAACCTACACAGTAATAGGTTACAGTACAGTATGGTATACAGTAATGACATGATTTA
This sequence comes from Eutrigla gurnardus, assembly GCF_963514095.1. Taxonomy (NCBI): domain Eukaryota; kingdom Metazoa; phylum Chordata; class Actinopteri; order Perciformes; family Triglidae; genus Eutrigla; species Eutrigla gurnardus. Next base: position 7,575,693 of record NC_139918.1, read on the forward strand.
CATAAACTTTGTTTCAGAGAGTTATGGAATTGGAGGCCGACCAGTCCCCTCATGAATTCATATACATAGCTTGGACCCTACAATACCGAGCGCCTCCTTGCCTTTCTCAATGATCTCCACCAGCGCCTGGTTCCACAGCAGGATCAGGAGGGTGAAAACATGAGGACCTTTGTAATCACCTGGACAATGTGGCTTTCCATCATTCACAAGCAATAACAACATGGTTTGAAGTCCACCCAAGACTGGTACGTCTCTTCCTTCCACCCTATTCACCTTTCCTCAACCCCATAGAGGAGTTCTCTTCTGCATGGAGGTGGAAGGTGTATGAACATCAGCCACATGACCAGATGTCCCTCCTTGAAGCCATGGATGCTGGCTGCAGGGACATCACAGTTGATGATTGCCAAGGATGGATCCGACATACCAAGCGGTTTTATCCCAGGTGCATCGCCTTGGATAATATCAGATGTGATGTTGATGAAAACATGTGGCCGAACCCTGAAGAGCGCAGAGATTAGATACAGTCATTTTGTGTTTTTTGCTGTTTGTTTTTGTTGTTCAGAATGCTCTTGTGTGTTTCATGGATATTTTGTTCACTGTAAACAATACAGTAAAACTGTTTCTGTTCTATGTAAACAGTATTTCTACTGTACCTCCTGCAGTAAACAGTAAAGGAAAATAAACTGATTTGCGTTTTACTGGAATGCTTTTGAATGTGAACATTACATGTAGACATACAGTTCCCAACCAAGAAATTTAGTGTAAAAACGGTAGATTGCATGTTTTACATGCAAATACCTGTAAAACTGAAACATAAAAGTCTATGCAGGTTTTGTAATGTCAACAAAGGCCAGTATTTTGAAACCTGGTGTACTTTGATTGACTGCATGTACCTTGTGAAGTGAAAACAAGTGTTATTCTTTGACAGAATAATTTCATTTTGAGTCAGATTTCCAGTGTTTTGGTAAAGTTAGTGTGTGCAGAGAAAGATGTGTTCTATTTTGAAATGAAGAGTTAGTATATATTTAACAAAATGTGTTTTTGAGAAGAAAATGATCCATTTGGCCAATTGTGTTTTGTAGGAGTGAGTCTGTGTTAAGAGTTTAGAAAAAGTATCTGAAGTATGGGGAAGCACTTGTTAGCGACTGAAAAAAACTGTAATGCACCAGTCACTTTACATTTACTCGTTTGTAGGGATTGATTCAATCAATGCAGAATTACTATCTTGTTTCACATCTAATTATTAAAACAATACTTCACATTGAGGAGCAGCAGGTTTAGGTTTTCTGGGGATAATATTTAACACTGAGCTTTTCTGTCATCATCAGCTGATTTAATTTGTATCATCACAACATCATTTTGCCTCGACTCTAAGATATAAAGTAGGTCTTTCTGGTGTTTGTGGACCGTTAAATGGTGATCCATCATCACAAGTAACATTTTGTAAGTTCTGTTATAAATACCAGACAAATAAACACCTCCCACCTCCAGCTGGTACAACATGCTGCTACTAGTCTGTTAACCAGGAGGAAGAGTAACTGAGAGAAGTGAGAATACAGATCTAAGAGGAGATGAGAGATTCAGGGAGGAGCTAAGATGTTACTGAACTATAGAAGAGAGAGGAACTTCTAGATTCAACAGAGTTCAACACCAAAAACCATCAACATTACCTTCATTCAACATGATGTCATCAGACTGTTTCCTTTCCCTCCTGTTCATTTCCATTCTAAGAGGTAAGATTCTCTGTAAAATAGTTCAATTGCAATATTATTTTAATGTGATCCATTAAGTGAGTCTTTTGAGTTTTCTCTCCTTTAGGTGTCAGCTGTGAAGAACTCAGTCCAGCCAAGAATGAAGAGTCCAGTTTAGAAGACAGCACTGTTACTCTGTCCTACAAATACTCCAAACAAGCAACCAGTAGTGATGAGTTTTACTGGTATCGACAATATCCAGGAAAACCACCAGAGTTCATCATCTCCCATTATGGTTCAGGAACTGTATTAAATAATCCAATCACTGGACTGAAGATTAAAGTGGATCAAAACCAAATCAACATGAGCATCTCGTCTGCTGCAGTGACAGACTCTGCTGTGTACTACTGTGCTGTGAGGCCCACAGTGACAGGAAACACCAAAACTCTGTACAAAAACCTTTCGATCAAAGACAAACAATACTGCACAACATCCACTAGAGGGAGTCACACACTGTTACACTGCAATAGTATGTGATGATAGTATATAGTCCAGATAGTTTTCACTCATGAGACACCGTTGTGATGAAGGCCTTTAGAAATGATACTACTTTGACATATGATACTAATAAACCATCAACACTACCTTATTTAACAAGCTGTCACTGCACCATTGTGGGTTTCTCTACTGTTTCTTTACATTCAAACACGTATGTTAGAACATGTGAGGCCCACACTGACGAGCTCCTGGAAGCCTTTTCCCCACACTGTTGTAGTGAACCTTTGACCTCCACTAGAGGGCGGCATTATGAAGTAGGCGGTGCACTTCTTCTGCACGGTGTTCAACCATTCAGTCAATAAGAAGTGCTGCTGTGAAGAAGAGAACAATTGTGTGAATGTTGAACATCAGCTACTTTCTCCTGTTGATTTAAACCTTGTTGTAGAGATGGAACGTTGGCTGTGGATTATTCTTTCTGCTCTGTTCTTTGGTAAGATAGAAACAACAACATGTTTGATATTTCCTAAAGATTTACATCAAGTGGAGTTCAGAGCAGGACTCTCTGAACAGTTGGGCTGATTCTGTCCACAGAGTAACACTGTACAGTTGACATTTCCACTCCTCCTGTCAGCCTCATGAACAATGTTAATGCTTCATTTTCTCTCCTTTTCCAGGACTGATAGCTGGAGACACAATCTATCCTGTAGAAGATGAAGTCAATAAAAGAGAGGGAGAATCTGTCTCACTCAGATGTAACTATGAGACAACATCAGAAAATTTTTATCTTTACTGGTACAGACATCATTCTGACCTCCAGGCACCTCAGTTTATACTCTGGAAAGGAGCAGGAAGTATAACAGGCGATCATATTCCTGATAATCGATATAGATCTGAAACATCGAGAGAGTCAACTGAACTGACCATAAAGAGTCTAACCCTGGCAGACACAGCTCTCTACTACTGTGCTGTAGAAACACAGTGATACAAAGTGTGGAAGAGGCTGTACAAAAAGCTGAACTCAGATATCTGGAGCAGGACTCTCTGAACAGTTGGGCTGATTCTGTCCACAGAGTAACACTGTACAGTTGACATTTCCACTCCTCCTGTCAGCCTCATGAACAATTCTCTCTCTTTTTCAAGGACTGATAGCTGGAGACTAAATCTATCCTGTAGAAGATCAAAATGAAATGAATGTCATGTCAATAAAAGAGAGGGACAATCTGTCTCACTCAGATGTTACTATGAGACAACATCAGAAGAAGTTTGGCATTATTGGTACAGACATCATTCTGACCTCCAGGCACCTCAGTTTCTACTCTGGAAAGAAGCTCTTAATGCTTGTATTTTTAAGGCGACTGACTATTGATTAAAGAAATTGACTAAAATCGGCATCTACTGTTACTAACTTGACTACTCCCAGGATTACTCCCGGGAGTCTTGCTATGCTTTCTGGTCCAGCAGAGTCCACTGAGGTCCTCCTGACCGATGCAGACTGCTAACTGGTCTGAAGCTGGAAACACCATATATTAGCTCCACCTGCTGCTGTGTGACTGCTCTACTACTCCTGCTTTTTGGTCTACGGCAACATGGTTGGGATGGATCCATCTCGGTGTGGCTGTGCCTGCTGCCATGGACTACTACTGTTGATACTATCTCTTCTGTTACAGTTTTTTTCTGTCGCTAACAAGCGTTTGTCCAACCAGTTGTCACATTTTCAAAACTCTAAACACAATTAGCACAGCATCGGTCTTTTGTGTCCGTACCATTCACACATTTCATGTCGTTTTCACACAATATGCAGTCAGTGGACACATTTCCACAATGCTTACATTTTCTTAACAGACAAGCTATACCTCCCAACAAAATGATGGATTGTTTTTGTTTTATTTATGAATGTTAACACACAACATCCCACAATAGCAAAAACAATATTCCAAACCTTAGATACAGTATCAAATCTCTGCTTCTGCAATGATATCAGTTCAAAAACAATATATCTCAGCTGATGATAAACAAACAATTGAATAATTGACACACAGCTGATTTATGTTGGCTAAATTGGGCCAACCACAGCTGATTCCAGTCTGGCTTAGACTCATTGGCAGGGGTTATATCTTTCTATTACATTGACACTCATACAGTAAAAGGAGGACTTTGAGGAGTGATGTTTTTGGAAACAGAAACAGAAAAAGACTAACTTTTTATCTGGGCTTTTTGCTGTTGTTTTTTTGTTCAGAATGCTCATGTGTTTCATGGATATTTTGTTGTAAGCAATACTGCATGTACCTTGTGAAGTGAAAACAAGTGTTATTCTTTGACAGAATAATTTCATGTTGAGTCAGATTTCCAGTGTTTTGGTAAAGTTAGTGTGTGCAGAGAAAGATGTGTTCTATTTTGAAATGAAGAGTTAGTATATATTTAACAAAATGTCATTTTGAGAAGAAAATGATCCATTTGGCCAATTGTGTTTTGTAGGTGTGAGTCTGTGTTAAGAGTTTAGAAAAATTTATCAAATCATTTTTGATCACTGAATCACTTGAATTGATCATAGAACTTCATAAACGCTGGTGTTTTAGCGGATTTTCCGCTGGTTATTGATTTTTGAGGATTTAGCAGAGTGGGTCGTTATACAGCAACGCCCTCTTGTTATGCTCACGGTCTGGTGATGGACTTTCCATCCATTGCCCTTTTTCTTTTCTGTGTTTTGCCTTTTGGCATTTGTGGTGTTCGTATGTGTACGTATTTTGTGTTATTTGTGTTTTTGTCTTTTCCATGTATCCTTCTATGTAGCTGCAGTTGGGACGATTTAGTTGAGTTACACACGTATAATGGGTTCTAATGGTGTTCAACTGATTAGCTGGAACGTAAATGGCATTTCAAATAAAACTAAAAGATATGGTATCCTTTCCCATTTGAAATCCTTGTCATGTGACTTGGCGATGATCCAAGAGACCCACACGAATGCTTTAGAATCAGCCAAATTGAGACAAGGATGGGTGGGCCAGGTTTATTCGGCACCAGGCAATGGTGCCTCCAGAGGAGTATCGACTTTTTCCCCAAAAAATATAATTTCAATTGATTAAACAAATATCTGACAAGGATGGCAGATATTTAATCCTGTTCTGTTTGTTGCAAAACGAAAAATGTGTTCTGGTAAACATCTATGCTCCTAACACGGGACAAAGTACATTCTTGTCTAAATTGAATCTGTTACTGGCAGAATTTGCAGACTATCCCATCCTTATGTCTGGCGACTTCAATCTAGTCAGTAATGCTGTTGTGGATAGGTCTGGACACCCTCTTCCTGTAGACGGAACCCTTTCTAGTGCCATGAAAGAACTACAAGAATCATTTGCATTATTGGATGTATGGCGCATAGTTAACCCTGCCATACGTGAATACACCTTTTACTCATCTGCGCATCTTTCTTATTCAAGGATTGATTATATTTTATTTTCACAATGTCTGGTTGGCAATGTAATTGACTGTAAGATTCACCCCATTATTTGATCTGATCATGCTCCCCTGTCTGCTCTTTTTGTTCCAAATGTAACAAATTGTAAGACGAAACAATGGAGATTTAACAACGCTCTACTAAGGGAACAAGATTTTGTATCTATGATTGTGGAGAGAACGCAAGAGTTTTCCAGCATTAATCTTACATCAGATGTTTCTATTCAGACGGTTTGGGAGGCCTATAAGGCAACATGTAGGGGCTGGATTATAGGCTATGCTTCGGCTAAGAAAAAAGAGAAAATGGCCAAGAAACAATGCCTATGTAACAAACTCAAGGAGCTAGAGTCTGAACACATGATCCCACTAACACCCAGTTAAAAAAAGTTGTTGATGTAACTAAAACAGAACTTAAAGCTATTCTACATGAGGAAAATGCATTTGCATTATTCCAGCTGCGTCGTAAATATTATGAATCTGGCGATAAGGCAGATAAAATGCTTGCACTTAGACTAAAACAACAAGAAAATCGCCAGGCAATCTCAAGTGTCTACGATATAAATGGAGCATTAGTTATTGATCAGCTTGAAATTAATGAAGCTTTCACTGATTACTATAGTACATTATATCAAACAGAATTTTGTGGGAGTGAAGAAGAAATGGAGCGCTTTTTCGAAGACATTGAACTTCCAACTATTGCTTTGCACGAAAAAGACTCACTAGATATTCCGATCTCGGAAAACGAAATCCAATTAGCTATTAAATCTTTATCTTCTGGAAAAATGCTGTGGAGATGATGGTTATAGTAGCGAATTCTTTAAGTGCTTCCAGGGCCCTCTTACCCCAGTCTTAAAACTGTTGTTTAATGACATTATTTTAAATCAATCGTTGCCATTAACAATGCGGCAGGCATCTATATCTTTGATTCCAATGCTAGGCAAAGACCACCTCCAAATGGCTAATTATAGACCATTGAGCATCCTAAACACGAACTATAAAATATTCGCCAAGGCTCTCGCTATGACAATTGAAACAGTCATTCCCTCACTGATCCATGTGGACCAAACTGGGTTTATAAAAGGCCGCTATGCGTCCAACAACATGAGAAGGCTGTTACAGATAATGCACTCGGCGGAGTCCTCTCGGCACCCAGAGATAGCGGTGTCGCTGGATGCCGAGAAGGCCTTCGACCGTGTAGAATGGAAGTACCTGTTTTACGCCCTGCCCAAGTATGGATTTGGCCCAATGATCATGAATTGGATTCGGTCACTTTAAGCCAACTGCCACTGTAAAAACAAATGGCATTAAGTCTAAGCCTTTCGAACTTTATCGTTCTACTCGCCAGGGCTGTACTGTGAGCCCTCTAATTTTTATTCTGGCACTTGAACCGCTAGCGTGCGCAATACGAGCACAAAAGGACATATATGGTATTAGAGTCGGTGATTATGATTACAAAGCCAATCTTTTCGCGGATGATATTTTATTGATTATCAAAACCATGCCAGTCTATTCCACAGATGTTGAAGACTATAGAACGTTTTTGTAAATGTTCTGGTTATAAAATTAATTATAATAAAAGTGAAGCCATCCCCCTTAACAGCTCAACTTTTCAATCACAGTTAGGTACTGCCCCCTTTAGCTGGAAATCAAAAGGTATGAAATACCTGGGCATTAGGATCCAGTCCCCTATTGACAAAATGGTTCAATTAAATGCTCCAGATTTACTAAAGACCCTGAGGGAGGATGTGTCCGAAATCATTCCCTACTCCCTACTCCCTATATAGGGTAGTTCTATGGAGGGCACTATATAGTGGACTCAAAGGCAAAATGAAAAAACACTTTCGGACACTACTCGGGGGATTTCTTTCGGCGCCGTTGATGACGTTGTTCCTGACGCATAATTAATACGTGTCAGATTCCGCCAACGGCTCTTAAGTCTCACGCAGAGAAATTACCAGGATAATTATTTTTGAATACATATTCGTTGCGAAAATTTACAAAACCAAAAGAACGAGTCCTCCAGTAATAAGGTGTTGTGGAAAAAATAGTAAGCTTGAATATTGAGCTTGAATATGGATATTAAGCTCAAACATACGAGGAGAGTTTATTAGTTGTATCAAAAACAGCGCTTTATTAGCACAAGTATCAAGAAAGCATATTCCGGCAGTTAAACGTGCACGGACCTAATAGTCAACTCAACATAGGGTTGAGTTCACTCAAAAAGGCGCTTACAAAGAGTGCGCAGTTCAATATATCCAAAACTCCACATGAGTCTGATTGGCTCAATCAATCGAAGCAGGCGGAGCGTAATTTTAGCATGGCGCGGCCTGGTTGGAGCACTGGGTATTTCCACCCACACTGGCTCATACGATTCGTCCTTCCAGGCGTTGTCAACTATGTGTGTGTGTGCATGTTGTCGAGGTGCATCTCTCCCGGTGCTATCTCTGCTAGGCACTGTATCAGTTTGCTGGCCGCTAGCCCCCACCCTTGCTCTCCCTTGCTGATGTTGGTATGTGCGTGGGCGCGTGTGTGTATGTGTGAGATTCGGACGCCATCTCTCTTGTGTGTACTGTCTCCTACATTGTAGCATGCAGGTGCCGTGCCCTGACGCAGTTTCTAACCCTTACAGTAATTTTCCACTTATCTGAACATCCGAGTCTATGTGTAGTAATTTAAAGCTGCGTGATTAGCTTATGTATTTACATTTTTCTCCACACACAGTATATAGAAAAAGTAGGCTAATAGGTTATTACATTTTTCTTCCACAAATCCCCCTTTTCACACCTACTAGGTGTGAACATTTTTTTTTTTTTTTAAAGATACTCTTCTTCATCCTCGTCTTTCATGTCCAGGCTCCCATCCCCAAGTTCCTCATTAACTAATAACGGCAGCATATACTTTGGTGGGTCTTGTTCTTTAGTCAGGGCAGTTTGCACTAATTTGGTGACCATGGTTCTCAGACATGGAATGCAGCAGCATCCACAGGTGACTAGTATGGCCAGGAAGATGGCTACTGAGGCTGCTAAAGATATTATTACCGCTTTCCATTTTCCAAACACATCTTCCATCCATTTGGTAAACGGGTCGTCAACCCCTGATGCATCGTGCATTTCTTTGGAGAGTGCTTTTAAGTTTTCTAATGCTCGAGTGACCGACCCGTCTGGGGCCGTGTTGTTAGGGATTACGGTACAGCAGAGTTTTCCAAACATAGCGCAGACACCCCCTCTTTCAGCTAAAAGCATATCTAGCGCCATTCTATTTTGCATAGCGATGATCGATGTGGGTGCGAGTTGCTCCGCTAGCCCTTCTACTGCATCCCTAGTGGCATTAGCGAGGCGCAAGAGATTATAGTGGATATAATTGATGCGGTCTGCGTTTTTGTTGGGGAGTATCCAGATAAAGATTGATGCGAGCCCGTCTGCTACTTGGTTCGCCAATTTGTACTCGTCAGGCACTCCTCGCGGGACGCCTATGGCATCTATGTATGTGGTCCCTCCAAATGGATCTTTTAAGCTCGTGTCCCTTTTAACAAGTATATGTCTTCTTCTCCGCCGGACGAGGGCGCCAGATCCCGAGGGGTTTTTTATCCCTCGACTGCCTATCAACGTAAGGGGCATCCCTAGTCTGACCATGGCGCAGGTGCCTGTGGTGGTGCTGGCCTCTACTCGAGTATAGAGACGCAACCCTCCACAATAGTAAAACAGTCCTGCTCGGGCCCATGGTCCTATCACATCCCCAGATGTCGTCCTATTACACCAGTCTGGGGGTATTTTTCCCACATTGACTTTTGGGTTGCTGCTGGCGAAATTGAAACACTGATACCTGGGATCTTTTCCTTTTATGGCAGTAAAATAGCCGGCCTTAGTCGTATTATCTATGGGTGGGAAGACTGATGCCAAGAGTTGACATCCCGGAGGTGTGGCTTCTCTAGTCAAGCTCATTATGCATTCGTACCCTATTTTATCGTGATCTGGATATAAGGGGGCCGGTTCGTTGAACATGGCAGGACGCGCAACCGCGCATGCTACACATCCCGTCATGCTCTGACTCTTAGCATTATCCGTAATCCACTTTAACCAAATGTTATTTTCCCCGAAGCCTGTAGCCATTTTTACAACGTCTAAAGGAGTTAATGCTGTGTAATCCTGGGTCATCACTGTCGGATTGGTAGTGGGTGGCTTTAGGACAGTGGAATTAGCTGTGGTCGTATTCGTCGCACTACTCTTGGGCGGGTATATGTTTACTTGTATTCCTACTACCGGGTCTTTTCCTTTGACGTCTACTCCTAATACGAACCAGATGCGATTTTTTCCCGTGGAACTCGCCTTAATGTTATTGATAGAGAGGGTGAGCAGATTGTTAGTTGGACTGAAATCTCTTTGAAACGAAATATGGTCCCAAAACGCGCTGTGTTTGTGTCGGGTAAACTTGGACCAGGTCCCAGTGAACTTTGTTACCTTAGGCCAATCGGGACAAAATGGCTGCGAGTCCACCGAGACCCCAAACCCATACTGGTAAGGTTTCCCAGTGGCCTCGCAGCTCCTCACTATTTCTGCGGTATGACACGGATAGACATCGTAGCCCCGCCAACTCGCTTTGGATTTTCCGCAGTTTATCACGGAGCATAAGTCAAATGTGAACATTGTGGTTTCCCCGGCGGTGTAATTTAAGACCATTTTGGCACCGCACGCAACTTTGGGGATCTGGAAAGTTTTCGCCTGTTCTCTTTTGGGGCGGGTCAGATAACTACCTGTGGAGTTGCCTTGTTTTGGTTCTAGGTATATCAATCCTAGCCCAAATATTAGTATAATTACTGCTGCAGCTATTGCGGTCAGCAAGCACAACAGTCCCTTCTCTCCTCCAGGGACCTGTTCACTAAATCCCCATCTCCTCCTTTCCTCCGGTGCAACAGACGGATCTCCAAAGAGTCTCCTAAAACCCTTAGGAGGCGTCATTTTGGGCCAAATCTGTTCTCACTTCCTGGAGTGAGCGAGTAGGTGGTGATGCTGGGGCACAATGTGTCAGGTGGTGCCAGGGCGCTCCTGCTTTTCCTCTGACCTGGACCGAGTGTGAAGTAACCTCCTTCACTTCGTACGGACCAGTCCACCTGGGCTCTGTCCACTTTCTTTTGTGAACCTTGACCCTGACCCAGTCTCCTACTTTGACTATCGTCCCCTGCTCTTCGGGATCCTTCTCCTGTGCCTTCTGCACCTGTGTCGAGAGGGCTGAAACAAGAGATATTAGTTCTCTCATGTAGTCGGATTTCTCTATCTGACACACATCTAAAGGAGGTATATGTCCTCCATCACGTGGCGGGCCAGGCATTGGCCTCCCCGTCAACAACTCGTGCGGCGACAGGTGTGTGCCACTCCCCCGTGAAGCTCTCATGGCCATAAGTGCCAAGGGGAGGGCCTCCAACCATGTCATCTTACTGCCCGCACATACCTTGGCTATCTTAGCCTTCAACGTTTGATTCGCGCGTTCCACCAGTCCCTGGGACTGTGGATGGTAGACCGAACCAAAACTGTGTGCAATCCCAAGGAATGCCTCCACCTCACTCAACATCTGATTATTGAAGTGTGTCCCGTTGTCTGATCTGATACGTTTCGGTACCCCGTATCTAGGTATTAGCTCTGTTTGTAACCACTTTATCACTGTCTTTCCATCTTCTCTCTTTGTGGGTATTGCTTCTACCCATCTTGAAAATCTGTCTACCATTACCAACATGTATCTCTTTCCCTGTACTATATTCTCCTGCCCCATATCTGTATAGTCTATGCTAATGTCCTGAAAAGGTGCAAGAGGTACGGGGTAGGATCCCATGGGCGTCTTGAATGGTTTTCTTGGATTGTGGTTTCCACAGACGTCGCATTCTTCGCAGTATAGTTTTACCATGCTGTCTAGGTGTGGGTGCCACCAGAGTGCTGAAATGTTCAACAGTGTCTGTCTTTGTCCTTCATGGGTTGGTCCATGGGCTTCTTTTAGTAGGGTCGCTACTAGTTTTGCTGGTGCCACTATCCTTCCATCATGTGATCTCCAGAGACCTTCTTTCTTTGTGGCCCCCTTTTGTGTCCATGTCGACCATTCGTATGGGCCTGCTTGTTCTTGTATCTTCTTTAGGTCTTCTTCGGTGAGCTTAGGTTGGGGGGGCGTCAACCTAAGTATCATTTGCTTTGGCTGATATCCTCCTGCCTTTTTGGCCGCCTGATCTGCAGCTTCGTTTCCTTGACTGATCCTGGTGCCTGCTTTCTCATGTCCTTTGCACTTCATTATGGATACTCCTCTTGGTAGGGTGATTGCTTCCACCAGCTCTTGTATTTCTCTTTGGTGTTTGATTGGGGCGTTGCTGGATGTTACGAATCCTCTTCGCTGCCACATGGGCGCATCTACTTGTGCCGCTCCATGTGCGTAAGCAGAATCTGTAAAGATGTTCACCGTCTTTCCTTTGGCCAGTTTCAGGGCTTCGGTGAGCGCCTTGACTTCTGCCATTTGCGCTGAAGCGGGTTGTGGTATTACTTCTGCTTTGAGCGTCTCATGTCTTCCATCGGGGTGTTGCTGAACCACTGCATATGATGCCCGGTTCAGTCCGTTTTCTCCTCGATAACAGCATCCGTCCGTGTAGAGCCAGAGTTCTGCTCCGGGATCTATGTCATTTTTCAGGTCTTGTCTGAGCTTGCTTTCCTTGACTGCAAGTTCTTCACATGAATGTGGGGTTCCTTTCCCAAAGTTTCCAGCCATGTTCCTTTCGGCTGCCACAAAAGTTATATGCGGCTTGGTGCATTCTCTTTGAATCGTGGTTTTTCTGGCCATGCTGAAAGTAAACTCCTTACTTGCCAAAAACGCTGCAACTCCATGTTCAGTGTGGACCTGTAATGGGTGACACATCACTACATGTGCTGTTTTTTGGAGAGCTTTTGCTACCGCTGCAACATATCTGGCACACGTTGACTGTCCGGTTTCCACTGCGTCGAGTTTTGAAGAGTGGTATATCAACACATTCCTCTCTCCCCCTTTTTTCTGATACAAAACAGCATTTAAAAATGCATTTTGTTCAGAAACATCCAAATGGAACACTTGTGTGTAGTCCGGTGAGGTGAGCGCAGCAGCTTGGGAGAGAACTTGTTTCATGTCAGTGAATGCTTGTTCGGCTTCAGTAGTCCAGGGTAGTCGTTCTGTGAGGTTTCGAGCCCCGACCTCATTGATCATTGTCCGCAATGGCTGTGTGCGATTGGAGTAGTCGGGTATGTGCGATCGACTGTACCCTGTTAGTCCTAGGAAGGACAGTATGTCAGCCACCGTGGTGGGCTTTGGGTAATGTAAAATCGATTCCCTGTGAGCCGTGGATACTCCTAGTCCGGACGCTGAGATTTGTCGGCCCAGAAACAGGACTTCTTCTCTGCATAGTTGCACTTTCTCCTTCTTGACTTTGTAGCCCTTTTTATACAGGACTGAGAACAGTAGGGCGGTGGCTTCTAGGCAAAGGATAGAGGTTTCTGCCGCCAATAGCAGATCGTCTACATATTGGATGAGCACCACTCCGGCTGGCCATTTCAGCTCCAGTAGGTGTGCTTTCAGCACCTGATTGAAGAGACCGGGCGAGTCTCTGAACCCTTGAGGCAGGCGGTTGTAGGTGTACTGTTTGCCACCAAATGTGAAAGCAAACATAGCTTGCGACGTCTGTGCCAGTGGAACGCTAAAGAAGGCGTTCGCCAAATCTATGACAGTGAAGTATCGAAACGCTGGGCTGAGACCTGTGAGTGCTACGTGCGGGTCCGGTACTGGGTGAACATCTGGAGTTGTTGCATCATTTATGGGGCGGAAGTCTTGCACCATTCTCCAGCCCTTTCCCCCAGCTTTCTGTACTGGCAATATGGGAGCCTTCCATGGGGAGCGACACTCGTATATGACCCCAGCGTCAAGGAGACCCTGAATAGTAGGGGCGATGCCTGTCATTTGATCTTGGGTTAGAGGATACTGTCGTCGATAAATAGGAGGGGCATCTGGGTCTTTTAGGGTGACAATCACTGGTGGTGTTTCCAGGGCTCCTACGTCATGGGGAGTTGAAGTCCAAAATCGTGAGTCTACCGTATTCAAAACCGCTGCGGCTCCTGGGTGGTCCGTACATGGGAGTCCATGTTGTCTTGGCAGTGGCAGGTGTTCTGGGAGGGAGACATCCGTAGTATGGGGGCCCGTGAAGCACCACATATCTTCTTCTTTGGCCTTTAGCAGATCAGGTTGTGCTGTTTGTTCCCATGTGAGGGTGGTTGCTCTTCTGACCATGGGTCCCAGACTCCGCGCTTCCTGCCCGAATCCTACGGCCAGGGTTACATGTGGAGCAGCTGAGGGGCTCAGGCGGTACCAAGGCAGTAACCACGAATCCAGAAGTACCCTGGCCGCGACTCCCTCTTTCCCGCAGTAGATATGGCTGCATACAATGGGAGGGTGTAGATGACCCATGTTTTCGTCCCAGTCATCAGTGTAGGGGCTATCCAGGTCTGACTCCACGTTCATGGTGCAATGTACGTGATCCAGCGGCATTTTGTATGGGTGGAGGGCGAATATGCGTGACTTTAAAAGGTTGAATTGATACTGTATCTGTGGGGTCCTTGGGCCATTTTCCAGGAGGCGTAGCCAAAATACCTCTTGGTCCGCCATGAGGGGTTCTTTTACTTCAGGTGCAAGCATCATGAGCCTCACTGGGTTTTCGGGTGTCGATGGTGGCGGGCTGGTTGTTACATGTACTCCGTCATTGTTCATGTAAATTGTTAGTCTCATTTTGCACATTAGGTCTCTTCCCAAAAGATTTACCGGGCATTGTGGTGCCAACAAGAAGGAATGTGAGAGTTGGTGTCCCTGGTATTCCACCGGGAGCGGTTCCGAAAAGTACTGTACTTGTGGTAAACCCGTCACGCCCACCACCGATTGGGTTATATTCGAAGATTGTTGCGGTGTTGTTAGACAAGAATAGGTGGCTCCGGAATCACCCAGCATGGTGTGTGGCCGCCCATTAACATTGAGTGTCAGGAGAGGCTCTGTGGTTAGTCCGAAGTGCACCGGTTCTTGTCCTGATGGAGGGGCGTGTCAGTAAGGGCCTTGATACTGGCTCCCCGGTCCCTGGTACCTGTCCCCAGTATATGCCTGATGCTGGGGCGGCTCAGCCCCCGGTGTCGGTGGGGTGGGTTGTAGCCCGTACGGTGGGATGGGTTGTGGCCCGTACGGTGGCGGTCCCCCTCTTCCTCTTCCCCTATAGGGACCAGGTCCTCCTCTTCCTTGTGGTGGCCCTGCGTAGTTTCCTGGTTGTTGAACTCCTGACCGGCAATCTCTCGCATAATGTCCAGGTCTGCCACAGTTGTAGCAATAGAAGGCGGGCCCTTGGGCGCGACCCCTTCCCCCTCGGAATCCTCCTCCCCTTTGATAGCCTTGCTGCTGCATCTGAGGGGGCCATGGTTGTTGTGGTTGTTGGTACAACTGGGTGGCTGGTGCCTCCGGTGTGGGAGGCGTCACAGCCGGCATTTGTTTCGTCTTTTTTGCTTTTTCCTTTTCTTCCAATTCTGCCAGTTGTTTCTTCAGTATCTTCTTTTTTAGTCCTTTTATCTCATCTTTCTGTCCTTGTTCTCCTTTCTGGTGTCTTATCAGGTAATGTCGTATCTGTGAACACCACATGGGGCCGTCCATTTCTCCCAAACCCACCACATTTTCCAGGTGTTTTCTTGCCTCTTCTGGCAAACCTTCACTGTTGCTCTCCACAGAGAGAGTGTGGTCTCAGTGTTGTCGTGTGGTTCTCCGAAAGCTTTTTGCCATTCTTTCTTTGCTCGTGACATATAACTGTCCGGGGATTCACCTTCTTGATGTTTCAGCGTGTCCACCACTGATCGGTCCACTGGGGTTGGGTAATGCTGTCTCAGTACTGTCCAGAAGTTGTTGGCAAATGCCCCAGACGGAACTGTTGATGGAGCCGTGTCCGGTTGTCCACATTGTTCCAATATGGTATTTGCTGTGACTGTGTCTGTGGCTCTTCCCAGGATCGCCCTCATGTCTCCCAATGCCATGACGTTCCCAGCGGTCTGTGTCAGGAACGCCTCCATCCACGGTGTGGACCCTGAATGGAGGTTGGGCAGCCTGGAGTTCAGCGTGTCCAGGTCTCCGAACGTGAATGGTATGTATTGGACGTGTCCCCCTCCTCCTGGCACCGGTCTCAAAGGGAAGGCCGCTCCCAGGCTCTCTCCTAACTGCCTCATTAGGGGCTCTTGTGGGTTGTAACATCTGCTCTTCTTGATACTGGCAGGTTGTGGAGCCATCACCGCTCCTGACCTTAGCCGCATTCCTGCTGGGGAGGGTGCCTTCTCGGGGGGATGTGGAATCCTTGTGGTTTCCCCATAAAACCTGCCCTTCATTTGCAGGTGTGTCTTTTCTGCTGGTAGGTGCAGTCCATCCCTCATATTTGCAATAATTTCATCTATCCGCTCATCCTCCGTTCGCCTTCTGGTGGGGCTTGGGCTCCTTGGCGGGGTTCTTGGATTTGGAGCGGCCATGTCACTTAGATCGATCAGTTGAAATATCTCTGCCCCTCCTGTCGGGAGGCCAAAGTGGTCTGTGTTGTCTCTCATGAAGTCCTGATCGTATCCACATGTCATTGATTTAGGATTGTATCCTCCAGCCGCTCCCTGTTCCTCTTCCTTCTCTCGGCCTCCAGTACTGCAGGCAGGAGGCACTACTCCGGTTGGCCTCTCCTTCCTTGGGTCGGTATGGTTTCTGCCACTAGGTGGCATCAAAGGATTGTTTGCGAGGGATCCCTCTGTTTCACTTTTTGGGTAGGTTGTTTCCGACCTGCTTTGACGTCTTGGTCCTCCAGGGGGCTCCAGCGCCTCTAGTCGCTGTTGCAGTCTTTCTATTTCTCTCTTCATTTCCTCTCTGTCTTTATCTTGTACGTGGACCTCCACGCCGGCCAAGGTTAGTACTGGCGCTTGAATTGCTGTGCCTGTTGTCTGTGCAGGCATAAATGGGTTGTTGTGTGTGTAGGAAGGGGGGGCTGTTGGGGGAGGTGTCGTTTCTGGAGGCCCAGTTGTTGACTTTTCTGATAAGACTGGATATAGGCCTCTCACTCCCTGCGCTTCTCCCACATCCTGTGTCTCTTCATGTTTGTCTCCCCTCTCCATTTTCCTCTGCTGGAACAGGTCTTTTAGCATTAGGTTTGCCACTCTTGTTGTTAAAATAATTACCCGTTGGTATAGAACTGGAGGAAGGAGATCGGAGTCAGCTCAAGGTCCAAACAGGGATTTAATCTTGATCAAGAGGAGAATTCACAGAACAACATGCTGGTCTGTTGCAAAGTGTAGACTCAACGTATTGTGAGACAAACATGATATTTATCCATCTTCTTGTGGGTGTGTTTTCACTCAGTTCACAGGGATGGAAGTCGTAAACTCAAATGTTTAACTTAACCTTGCATGGGTCACAAACCCTACCTGGGTCATAAACCACAACTATGTCGCAAGGCACACATGGGTTGCAAAACACACACAAATGGCCACAGGCCACAGGTCACAGGTCACATTCACACCAAACCTTCTCATGTGTAAGTCTTCAGTTCAGCTATCTCTCATCAAGAAGTACAAAATTTCCATATCACTTGTCTCTTCTTCTTGTTCTTCGAACGCCTTTTTGTGTGGTCTGAAAAATGATTGCTTGTCTTTTTCAGTCTCCATGTTCTGTCGGGCTCTCTGTAATCTTCGTTTGACATCATTCACCATCATATTCATGGCTTCTCTTGATGGCTGCCCGTCCTTGGTGATCCATCCCTTGATCTCCCACCTTTTCGCTACTGTCTTAACTATCTTCCCATCTCCTTTTTTACTTCTATCCTCAGTCCTAACTCTAGCCTTCAAGGTCTCCACAAAGTCTTCCATTCCCCTCTCGTTCAGTCCCTCAATATAATCAAAAGAATTGCTCCTGACGTTTCCCACATCAACCCCAATCCCACTAGGTTTATATACCAAACTCGCCTTAATAAGCTTTTCTAATTCTAGTATCTGTCTGCTCACTTCCGTTATCGTTGGTGTGTGTGTTCCTGCAGTTGCTGCTGAGTGAAGAGAGTCACCTCCTGGAGCGTGCAACAGGGTGTCGGCTACTTCTTCTTCTATGTCTATATCATAAAACTCCATGCCATGTCTAAATTTTCTTGTATTACAACCACTGCCTACGCTTCTCTACTCGACAGCGCGGTTCCGGAGAAATTGTATCGTTTCCAAATTACTATAAGTTTTCCTGTATTACAACCACTGCCTACGCTTCTCTGCTCGACAGTGAGGTCCCGGAGGAGTTGTATCGTTTCCAAATTACAAAGTACTATTTATGCAGTCTGTTGGTTAACCCAAAACACGCTATGTTCGTTAATAGAGTGACTTAATTATGTGCAAGAATTCTCATGTTTCACGGGGTGTGGTGGGTCCGCTACTTCATGATACTGTACACATAAAAGCCCTTCTATTCGTCCTTCATCTCGTGTTTTCTGTTAGGTTCAGTCACACATGTGTACACACTATGGCAGAGTTATTTTATCACTTTTGCAGAATATGCTTTCCTTTTACTCTTCCAACATTTTATCCTTTAGTTAAATTTTGTCTAAAGTATTCATACTCACACTCGGTAATTGTTGATCACCTAATTTATATTTTTCAATATACAGAATTCAATTAAATAGGTTTCTGCTTACCTATTCGGTTGAGCGCTCAGTGACCAACGTTCCCGAGAATGGATGAATCCTTCTGGCCTCCACTTTCTTTCAGGAGACCCCCCTCCTTCTGCAAGACAGGAGGTAGTCGTTAAAATTCTTTCCTCCTCAAGCTTTTCTCCCAACCATCCTCTGCTACCAGATTTGTTGTGGAAAAAATAGTAAGCTTGAATATTGAGCTTGAATATGGATATTAAGCTCAAACATACGAGGAGAGTTTATAAGTTGTATCAAAAACAGCGCTTTATTAGCACAAGTATCAAGAAAGCATATTCCGGCAGTTAAACGTGCACGGACCTAATAGTCAACTCAACATAGGGTTGAGTTCACTCAAAAAGGCGCTTACAAAGAGTGCGCAGTTCAATATATCCAAAACTCCACATGAGTCTGATTGGCTCAATCAATCGAAGCAGGCGGAGCGTAATTTTAGCATGGCGCGGCCTGGTTGGAGCACTGGGTATTTCCACCCACACTGGCTCATACGATTCGTCCTTCCAGGCGTTGTCATCTATGTGTGTGTGTGCATGTTGTCGAGGTGCATCTCTCCCGGTGCTATCTCTGCTAGGCACTGTATCAGTTTGCTGGCCGCTAGCCCCCACCCTTGCTCTTACTTGCTGATGTTGGTATGTGCGTGGGCGCGTGTGTGTATGTGTGAGATTCGGACGCCATCTCTCTTGTGTGTACTGTCTCCTACATTGTAGCATGCAGGTGCCGTGCCCTGACGCAGTTTCTAACCCTTACAGTAATTTTCCACTTATCTGAACATCCGAGTCTATGTGTAGTAATTTAAAGCTGCGTGATTAGCTTA
This sequence comes from Eutrigla gurnardus, assembly GCF_963514095.1. Classification (NCBI taxonomy): domain Eukaryota; kingdom Metazoa; phylum Chordata; class Actinopteri; order Perciformes; family Triglidae; genus Eutrigla; species Eutrigla gurnardus. The sequence goes on from NC_139918.1 coordinate 7,594,873, forward strand.
TGTATTTACATTTTTCTCCACACACAGTATATAGAAAAAGTAGGCTAATAGGTTATTACATTTTTCTTCCACAAAGGGGATTCCGTGGCCGTCTCATTTCTTGAGAAAAAAATAATTTTCAATAATGAGACGATCACTACATCGTCTTCACTGCTATTTTTATTTTCAACGATCCCGATCGGGTCCAGGTGGACTTCAGGACCAGGTTGCAGCACTACCGGCACCCCACATCTCCGCGATCCACCAGACCTGAACAGGCTGCAGTCCGTCCCCGATCCCAAACTCCTCGGCGATCGCTCGCCTAATCTGTCCCTCATCTCCGCATCTTTATAGTTTTCAGACTGTCATACGGCGCTTTGGTTTGAGTGACGGTTTTTGACGGACGAAGACCCCGCCGCCGCCTCTCGTCGGCCGGCCAGCCACCGCAGCCTGTCGCCGGCCACTGCAACTTATCGCCGGCCGGCCGGCCGCCACGGCCACCGCTGCCTGTCGCCGGCCGCTGCAGCTTATCGCCGGCCGGCCGGCCGCCACGGCCACCGGCGACAGTATTTAAGTGATCGGCGACAATGTATTTAAGTGATTTTATGAAATATGTACAGGTTGCAAAATTGATTTTAATACAGTCTGTCCACTGTTACAACCGTCCCAGTGTACAGGGACGGTTGTAACACAAGTCAGGGACGGTTGTAACATGTCTAAAATATACATAATGAATCAATCATATAGTCAAAATGGAAAATATTATTTATCAGTAATGTTATTGTGACTATTAATTTCATGCTTTTAAGTAATGATGACCTTTTTTTCTTACTACATGACAAAAAAGAGGTGAAGCCGTCACATTATAATGCAAGAAAATTATTTAATGGGTAGAACATTTTCATTTCATTAATTTTCATTTCCTTAAATGATTTAATGGGTAGAACACCTAACACCAAAACAGTTTAAACATGAGCATTCTCAATAACAGAGAGAGGGGAGGTGGGGGGCTCGGTAGGCCTAGTCCGAGTCACAGTTGTGGCACGTCTAAAAATCCCTTCCATCCGTGCAGTCCTTGTGTGCCCAGGCTTTACAGGACCAGCACTGGAGCCAGACCTCCCTTGGCCTGGAGAAGCTCTCCAAGCACACAATGCAAACCTCATTTTCATCATCAGATGAGTCCTGAATCTTCTGCTTCTTTGGTTTGGATTTTTTCTTGTTGCCGAAATTCATTTTTCTTTTAGCTGCAGACCTGTTTTTCTCAGCCTCCAGTTGTTCTTTCACTGGAGTATCTGTCAGGACAGCGGTTTCCCTTCTTTTCCTGCCCTTTGTTGTCTGCTTTCTTGGGCCAGCTTTTGGGTGTGGACGGATGGACACGGGTGCAAACGTTGTGTCCATAGCAGAGGATGATGGCTCAGGCTCAGGCTCAGGCTCGGACACCACACATGGTGTGACAGGGGATGGTGTTCTAAGTGGCATGGAGGATGCCACTGTTGCCGCATTGGGTGAAGGAGTTGTAGGCGTAGAGGAAGATGGAACCTCTGGTGTCACTGCTGGCAGTGGGCGGTCTGTGACTTGGGATGGTGCAAAGTCACTGTCACTGAAAATATTTCTATTTAAAGGCCAAATTCCAGTGCATGCAAACCCTGCCTGAATATTTGCCGGTGATGCAGCACGGGGAAGGGCACTCTTCACAATGCCTGGCAGATCATAGATGGTCATTGTGGCTCCTGGATGAGCTTTCATCCAGCTGTCACAGCAGCTGTATATGAGCCTCTTCAGTGGCCCATATACACTGCGATCCAAGGGCTGCAGCTTATGGGAACAGTGTGGGGGGAATGAGAGGAGGACGATGCCATGGCTCCTGCAAAAATCAATCCCTTCCACAGAAAGGTGGGAGGTATGGTTGTCCAAGATCAGCAGCACTTTGGACTCCAGTGAGGACTTGGTGTGAGTCTGGAAGTGTTTGAGGAAGACCAAAAAGTCCTCCCCTTGCATCCACCCAGACCCATTTGCCGTACCAATACAGCCAGGAGGGCCACTGCTGGTGAAGAAAGGCTGGATTTTTTTTCTGGGGAAGACAAACATTGGTGGGATGGAATTCCCCAAGGCATTCACTGCACAGGCAAGTGTAATAAGTGTCCCCCGTTCTGCAGAGGTGACTGCACCCACTTGTTTGATTCCCTTTCTGGCCACAATTTTTCCAGGGTTTTGCACTGTGGTGATTCCTGTATAGAAAAATATTATTTTATATAGTGCTTTTATTCTGTAATGCTTTTATTTTGTAAGGCTGTAAGCCTCTGGAAGGTATTTCTGAGGGAGATATAGATAATTTCCACCATACCTGTTTCATCCATGTTCCAGATGTCCTGTGCAGCAAATCTGTGTTTTTCCAAGACAGATACCAAGTTATCAAAAAACTTGTTGATGTTTGTCACATTTAAACTTGTAGCCCGTGAGAGGCTTGTAGCCTGAGGGCTTCTTATGGAGAGAGTGGGGTGCCTCTTCAAAAAGGTTGTGAACCAGTCGGCTCCAGCCATCCCCTTCTCTGCCCAGGTTTCGGGGTACCGGCAATTGTAGACCTTTGCCAAATCATAGGCAAACTTCCGGACCTAAATTATATAAATTGTTAGTTTAATACACAACAAATGTACATAGCATAGCCTGCTCTAGCTTAATACATATCTAGCCTACCTCCTTTGGGCTCAACCCATAATATAAATCGGCGGCCTGCACCAGGTAGTCTCTAAGGAGGAGCTCCTGCTCTACTGAGAAAACCCTTTTAGGGGTCCAGTAGCCAACTCTGGGAGGTGCCTTTGATCCCTGGCTCCTCTTTTTGTGAAATCGGTGCAGGGTCACGTGGCAAATGCCATATGATTTGGCCACTCCTCTGACCGACTTTCCCTGTCTGATTTCATCAGAAGCCCTTTCCAGCACAGGAAATGGGACTCCCCTGTCTGTCTTCCTCTCTCTGATGTTTGGCATCACTATCTTCATATAAAAAAAGATTATTACCTCAAAATGTGATTTGATGACATTTTACATTTAATTTGCATGCACAGTGCACATATTACATTGCACATTAAAGGTAGGCTACACTATGCAGTTTTTTTTGGGTTAATTTATCTTAACTTGAATGGTGAATGGTGGCCGTCTCGCTTCCCCCTGGCGTCTGTGAGCGGAATAAACAGCCATGCAACTTTGGGCTAGCGAGAAAACATCAAATAAATTGCCAAAACTGCATAGTTTCCCTTTAATACCAATATCTGCAACTCTATCCCTAACCTTAGCTTGTTTTTAAAATATAAAATAAACTTGGTTGGTGATCCTGGGACGGTTGTAACGGGGCGTTACAACCGTCCCAGTATGACCAAGCATTTTTTCACCTCATGTGAGCTAGCTTGATTGCTACTTTGACACTTGTTAGCCATTTCTATTTTTAGCTTACAACACAGTGATTCTAATAATACTTGTTTGAATTCATAGACATTTGATCTTATAACAGTATCAAAAAAAGTACATCGGAAAGAAAAGTAATTTTTTTACCTCAAAAACGATCTTTCGTGGATAACTCCGTCAGGAAGTTCCAAATGTGGCTCCTTTGCTAGCAAGACTGGAGGGAAACGAACTGAGCTTGAGCACAGTGAGTGTCATCACTCTAGCTTGTTTCTGATTGGAGGAATTCAAGGTGTTACAACCGTCCCCTGTTACAACTGTCCCTGGTCTCCCTGCACTGGGAGTAGGGAGTGATTTCGGACACAGTATATTCCAGATACTTTTCACTAGAAATGATACTACTTTGACAGATGAGTCTCTTCCTCCTGCAGATTTGACTTCATGGCAGAACTGTTTGATTTATTAAACACCAAAATGAAAGTGTTTGTTGTGGTGTTTAATAAAAACGTCAGTTTTCATAAATCTCATGAAGTGATCTGGATAGAATGTCAGCAGAGCAACTGAATCCATTCTTTGGAAAGAAAACACTACAGGGACTTTATGTTGCTTGAAACTAATTTAAAGTTTTACTGAACATTCAAAATTTTACCTGTCACACATTTTTAAATAATAATCTTCATAAAATGGTTGTTATCACAGACTCAGGAATTGATTGATTTGGTTCTGTTGTTCTGTCAGGCTCTGGTTTCCTTTGGTATACCGCAGGGTCCAAACAAAGTTCCTCTAATTTTGTCTTTGGACCAATTTCCTTGTATATTCATTTGTAATTCAGTAATTATTGTGGCTGCTTCATTTCATGTGAAGTACTGGTGTTCCAAACGTTTCTACCATTGAGTAAATCTAGAACTGAGATTATTTTAAAGCTCTTAATATTCTGTTAACCAGGTGAAATCTTGCTATGTCGTCCGTTGATGTTAAACATGGTATTCTAAAGTTGTACAGTGAAAATATAATGTGTTCTCAATTCTCAAAGTGCAAATTCCTTCTTGTGTTTTCCAGCCATGAAAAGGTAATACATTATCACAGATACCTTGGAGATGGGAGAAAAACCTGGTATCATGTGAAGTCCTGGTATTCTATGGAAACATTCAGGGAGGAGCTATGATGTTATAATAGAAGAGAGAGGAACGTCTATACAGTATTCAACAGAGTTCAATACACAAACCATCAACATTATTGTAAGAGACATATTTAGTAAATGTCTGATTTGAGTTATTGGTGTGAATGATGAAATCATTCACATCCTATGTTATTCTCCATATTTATTATTATTATTATTATTATTATTATTATTTTTATAAGATTCAAAGGAAGGAAGAGTAACTGAGAGAAGTGAGAATACAGATCTAAGAGGAGATGAGAGATTCAGGGAGGAGCTAAGATGTTACTGAACTATAGAAGAGAGAGGAACTTCTAGATTCAACAGAGTTCAACACCAAAAACCATCAACATTACCTTCATTCAACATGATGTCATCAGACTGTTTACTTTCCCTCCTGTTCATTTCCATTCTAAGAGGTAAGATTCTATGTGAAAGAGTTAAATTGCAATATTATTTGAATGTGATCCATTAAGTGAGTCTTTTGAGTTTTCTCTCCTTTAGGTGTCAGCTGTGAAGAACTCAGTCCAGCCAAGAATGAAGAGTCCAGTTTAGAAGACAGCACTGTTACTCTGTCCTACAAATACTCCAAACAAGCAACCAGTAGTGATTATTTCTTCTGGTATCGACAATATCCAGGAAAACCACCAGAGTTCATCATCTCCCATTTAGGAACAGGACGAATATTAAAGAGTCAAAACCCTGAACTGAAGATTAAAGTGGATCAAAACCAAATCAACATGAGCATCTCGTCTGCTGCAGTGACAGACTCTGCTGTGTACTACTGTGCTGTGAGGCCCACAGTGACAGGAAACACCAAAACTCTGTACAAAAACCTTCAGAGCAAAGACAAACAATACTACACAACATCCACTAGAGGGAGTCACACACTGTTACACTGCAATAGTTTGTAATGATAAAGTCTTGATTTTTTGTTTTGGGGATAACCAAAACACTAAATTCCAAACAGACTGGGGGACAGTTTTATTCATACAACAGTCACTCCGATGATAATGAGGTGTAGCAGGACATGAGCAATAGTTTGTCATAATATTCATTGTTATATTTAACTCAACTCTTCACAAATCACACTATTGAAATTAAGGTCAGGTTGTGATTTCATGCAAAAGTTCCTGGCCAATCAGCATAGGAACTATTAAATAGGCTGATTGGCAGCAGGTGAGCCATCAGGCTTCACTCCATACGGTGGCCCAGAGGTGTCAGGCCAAATACAAAATCCACAACACAAATACAAAAGTCACAACACAAATGCAAAAGCCACAATGGAACTGACCCACAACGCAAGTGAACTAAAACATGGATAAACTCAACTTCCCAAAATGCACCACCTGCTCTGGTGGCTTTGCTGGGTTGGTGGCGTTTCCGCCCCTCACCTTCCAGCATTGCACACAGCTGCTGAGGGCTGTGTTACTAGCAGGTTGAATGCTTATAACTGTTTTGTGTTTCTCTGTTTAGTGTTCACAGTATTATTGAAGGATTCAACTGGGTTGAGGTAGGGTTTCAGTCCCTCTTCAAGCTTAGTTGTATTTTTGTTAAGCTAATAATCTTGTTGGTGAAGGTTGCGTACCTGCCCCCTCTCCCAACTTGGTATAGTGTTTCAAAGTGTTGGCGTTCCTGTCCCGGCGGCGTCACACTTTGTGTCGTTTTTTGTTTACCTGGCTACCTCTCCACCTGGTTCCGGATGGAGCATGCCTGTGGCAGCTGTATGGCGTCCCTGGAGCCTGAGGATGGCCATGACCGGCGTGTGTCCTGTCTTGGCGTGGATCACCTGCAGGAGGCCATCACCGACGAAGCCTGCATAAATTGCAGCATTATGCCGAGGTCAGTAAGGCTGGCCAGGCTGGCCCAAATGGATCCACTATCCTGCCTGCCTTCATTCCAGCCTGAGAGGGTGAATTCCTGTCGAGGTGCTGCAAAGAAGCGGTCTGCCACACAGGACGGAGACGGTGTCCCCGCTGGAAAACAGCGGAGGAAGGGAGACGACCAGCTCTCCTCGTTGACCGTATGGCTGCTGATATGGAGGAAATGAAGGCACTTCTTCTTAGCCTGCAGACTGCTGGGGGGTTGACACATGCTGCTGTTGCGGCTGCTCAGGGGTCATCTAGCCAGTTTAATGGTTCCCAGGTTGGGTTGACGACTCCGACTGCAGCAGGCTCCTCACATTCTTCAGCCTCGGATTGACGGCGAGGATCTGATGACTCCTCCATGGGGGCAATCATCCGGGCTGCTCTGGCACGCCTGCAGCTTGACGCTCTGAGTCAAGGAAAAGCTCCTAGCGCTTTCTATAGGCACAACCCCCCACCGGCGAAGACTGTGGTGCCGCACTCTCCTGATTTTTTGAAGGAGCTGCATTCCTGCTGGGGAGACACGTCAGCCCTCACCAGGCCTGGGTGCTGAGGCAGTTGGTCTTCTCCACATGCCAGCAGTGGAACCTGCGATTGCTGCCCTGATTGTTTCTCCAGAGGAAGCAATGAAGTCGGACCCCAGGTGCCCTTCTGCCCAGTGTAAGGTCACTGATGACTACGTCTGCAGAGCTAACAACACGGCAGTGTGCTTCGGCCGCCTTGGAAACACCCTCTCCCACTTCCTTTTGGCCCTCTCATCTTCCCTGCAGGATGCTCAGGTGGATGACTCCATCCGTGACATCTGCGATGCCGCACTGCAGACTTTTGCCTGTCAGTCGAGAGAGTTGGGTCGACTTATGTCGATGCTTGTCCACACTCGTCACGTGTGGCTGGCCCAGTCACCCCTGACGGAGGCGACTCGTAGGGTCCTTCGCAGGGTGCCGGCGGAACCTGGTGAGCTGTTTGGCTCTGCAGCTCTGCAGGCATTGGACCGCACAGCCAAAGCCGATGAGACCAGGCGGCGGCTTGCAGGCCTTCACAGCAGGGCGCCTACCTCCGGCAGGCCGAGAGCCTTTCCATCTGCCCCGCCACGTCCTCCACAGCTGCCTCCCCAGAGTGGTCGGCGGCCGTCGCGGCGGGATCCTAAGAAGCCGGCAGGCGACTTTCACTCCACCGTGCGCCGCTCACCACGTCAGCCCCAGGCCTCCAAGCCTGACCGCCGTCCTTCCGGTTCCTTCGGGGGCCGGGGGCAGCGGCGCTAGGGCCACAGGGCCGGTTGTTGGCTGCTTTTCCCAGCAAGCAGATGGAGGAAAGATGGAGCCGGATGAGCTAAGAAGTGGGGGAACATGAAGCAGAAATACAAGGTGAGTTGTAAGCAGTTTAAAGTATTGAACACTACAGCATAAAAGAAACAAGATGAAGTTGTCTTTCTTATAAATAATCAGGTAAAGTCAGTGCTGGGTAATATCTGTTAAAACATCAGAGTCCATTAAGTTGATCCTATGTGGAACAGTATTACTGTACATATTCTAATATATGACTAGTGGTGAATAGTGAATAGCTGAATCATGATTATGAGAAGTGTTTGTATATGTTGTTTATAGGAACTGAAGATGTCAGCACTGAGGGAGGAGAGGTCACTGCTGCACACTGGAAGTGTTTGTTGTCATGGATGAGGTGATGGAGCAAAGACCTGCTATTACCCCACTACACCCCATCTCCTCAGCCATGATGCCAACCACTGCAGCAATACGCAACACGTTGTAACAGCCAGAGTATAACAGTGCACTACCAGTTAACGCCACACGGTGGCGCCTCCTTTTGTTTGGTCACTTGATATCAACTTTCTCCCCTAGTCGACTTCCTTGACTTCAGTAATGTGGACGCTGGTGAAGGCTACAGGTCACGAACTACTTCTTCCTCCGTTTATTGTGTTGCTGAGGGTAATAGTTTATGCCGTGAGACCTGGCTTGTATGGTCTGTATCTGTGAATAAATGTACGGTGCGGAAATCCCTCCACTTCGTCTCCGGCCTCACAACTTTATTTCGTGCTGGAGCTGAGCTATTAGCATCCGTGGATAAGCTTCTCGCCAACCCCACGTTACAACGTAATGCAACCTGTATATATAACATGGATTATTTGTCGAATAAATTATTCACTAATAGCCCACTACTTGTTTTTTTTATCCCACCAAACTCATACATGATATTAAAACGGCTTATATTAGCCTACATGTCTGTTGATGATCGAATAATAAAGGTACTTTTTTAAACCAAATAAGTGATATTACTTACTTCAGAGGGAAATCCTAATTCCATGTAGGCTACTCGTGAATAATGTAGCTCCTCCGACGGGCCGATTGCCTCCGTCGTCTCCGTGGTGAAGGTGCTGGTGTTTCGTGGTCGGAGGTGTAATACAATCTATGAACGATTAATGATCGATAAAAGCTGCTTGATAGTCGCGATCGATGGCGAGTGAAAGCAGCTACTCAGGTAAGAGGAAGAAAGAGGGAAAGCGTGGGAGTGCGCATATATAAAAAACAGTAGAAAACATTTGAAAATATTTTGAAATATTTAATTAAGTGTAATACTAATCATGCTTTATATTTTGATAAGTAATGTCCAATAAACGGGAGCTGGAACCGAAATCAATTCAGTTACGTGAGAGAAGATGAGGACGAGATGTCAATAAAGTTAAAAAATAAAATTTAGTATGAGATGTGTTTGAGGTCACTTCCGTTGTGGCTTTTGTATTTGTGTTGTGACTTTTGTATTTGGCCTGACACCTCTGGGCCACCGTAGGTTAATGCTATCCTCTGATCACTAAAAGCATAGTAAATTTCAATCTATAAATAACTGTTTGTTTATGCAATGAATGGTCACATGTAAAGTATAAAACACATAGACTCACGTGAGGTGTCCTTGTTTGAATAGGGGAAACATAAAAGACGTCAAATTCATGGTATAAATGAATAACCACTGAGGGTTGTCTTCTAAATCTTTTACAAGGACACTCGATTCCGTACGATGATGTGATAAGTCGATGGCGCATAAGGCGAGGAACTACAAAGTGTTTTTCATATTGATGAATTGAATCAATAACTCCACTTGTGGCATAGGGTAAGAGACTCCCGTTGAGCGGTAGAGAAGAGTATCTCCAGTTGAGCTGTAGAGATAAAGCTGTCCAGGAGGACACAGGGAGGTTTGTTATGTTTCATGTAAATGTGGGGGGGTTTCCTACTTGACGGATTCATATTTTCACTGTGAGTCAGTGTATCGGACAGTACAGACTGCTGGAGAACTCCTGCACTCACACGGATCTCAAGTAGTTGTGTATACGAGGGATTGGAATAGCTAGAATGGGACATTTTAGTTAGGGTGTTACAGAAGTTGGTGAATTAAAACGAGGGAATAGACTGGGAAAACCCTCAACGATAAAGCACACAGTAATAGACTGCTGTGTAGAAGCTTCTTGATCGGGTCCTCACTCAGGCGCTGTGCCATTCACCCTCTCTGAATAACACGTGTAATAGTTCTAAAATGTTGCAGAAACTTGTGGATGAGTGGAAGGAGTGTAAATCCGACTCGTTGGGGTCGGTGTTGTGTTCACTACCTGATTACACCACTTGGTGTCACTCTACTGTTTGATATAGTGTTGTAGTACTAGAAGAGAAGTAGAAGAAGATACGTGTAGAGATCGTTACGGAAGCTAGACCTACGTTACTGCGCTGCGTGCTTACTACCTTATACTCAATATACTACCCTTGAACATATGTCGGTCTCCTGTGCTTTTTACTACTGGCAACATAACAAAATGGCGACGAGGAACTTACTCACGGTACTTTTGCACTACGGATTTATCTAATTTTTTTCAACATGACCGCTGCAACGCCTTTCCCGGATTTTTTTCTGCCTGCGCCGGGGGAGCCGGCCATTCCATTCAAGGTTTGGGAACAAATATTCAACAACTACTGCTTGGTCATCGACGTGGAAGGACAAAAATGGACTGAAGCAAGACAACGTGCCCTGTTGCTTCACTGTTTAACAGAAGGACAAAGAATTTTCTACACATTGCCGGAGACTGGTGCTACATTAGCAACTGCGCTAACTGCCCTGCATGGCTACTTCACGCCAAAGGTAAACTTGGTCGTGGAACGACACACGTTTAGAAAACGAGCACAGCTACCAGATGAGTCAATCATTCAGTACGTGACTGCTTTGCGAAGGCTAGCTGCTACTTGTGAATTCGCTAACTGTGATGACATGATACGTGACCAGGGGTCCGTTTCACAAAGCAGGTTTAGTGAAAACCTTGAGTTAGTTAACCCTGAGATGAGGGAAACTCTGGTTTTTCGGTTTTACAAAAGCAGTTCAGCATAAATCTGAGTCAGTTACCCGGGTAACATACTCCGTGAACCTAACCTGCTCGCTAGCTTCTAGCAGCTTTGCGTTGGGAGAGAATTTTGATTACCTTTCCTTTCAATCACATTAGATATTATCCAAACAATATTCTCCGACATATTCAACATTTCATATCGCGGACATAATCCGCAACCAGATTCTTTGCGGAGCTAGCGTTTTTGCGAACGGGAGATTTATGAAATGTTTAAGTACATTTCTGTGTTGAAATACCTGCCTATATTTACTGTTTAATATGTGAAATATGATTAAAATCATATGCCTTAGTCAACGTATTTGCGCAATATTCTTATGCTTAATTTTCAACTGACGCCACTTTCTTTCTGTGCCTGGGGGGATTACACCCAATGAAAGTGATATGGTTATGGATATAGTTCTACTTTGTGAACTACGGGAGTTGAACCGCTGTCGCCTGCACTGTGGGCGGCATTGCTAACCGTTACACCACAGTGTCGCTCTGCAAGGCAGAAAACAAAGACTTATTACCTTTAGATCAATAGACTGTTTCATTCAGTTATACACGAATGAATATATATGTGAAACGGGCCCCAGCTAGTGGAACATGTTGCAAATCCACGTATTAGAGAAAGACTGTTGCTAAAAGAACAGTTAACACTGGAGCAGGCTACTACTATTGCTAGTCAGATGGAGTCGGCTGGAGAACAAGCAAAGTGCATGACAACGAGCTTTAAAAGCAGCTTGCCTGTGCATGCAGTTCAAGTTCAAGGAAAAGGGAAAAGTAGACAGCCATACAGAAATGCACGTTCGGGCTCATCTGCAAGTCATTCTACCGCCTGTTATACCCCTGCTGCAAAGTCCCGCTCATGTTTTCGTTGTGGATCCGACAAGCATTTGGCTAATGCACCAGAATGTCCTGCAGTCAAAGTGATATGTAAAACCTGCAACAAGAAGGGACATTTTGCGCGCGTGTGTAGGTCTGCTGCACAGACTCATAGCGTGCGTCAAGTGGAAATACCTGAATATACTCTGCTATTGCTACAGCAGCCAGAGTCACCAGCAAAGCTTCACTGCACTGTGGACATTTGTGCGGGGACATTGCAAAGCACGGTTAAACTTACAGTGGATACGGGAGCCTCAGTGTCAGTTTTGCCAAAATGCATAATAGAGTAATACTTCAAGGGAGTTCCCCTACAGCTGCCTGCAGCTCGTCTTGTGACATACTCCCAAACTCCAATCAAAGTGCTGGGATGCATGCCTGCTACAGTGGTGAGGAACAGTGAGTACTGTAAAGTGAACTTTTATGTAACAGAGACTGGAACGCCACTGATGGGCATGGATTTGATAACTGCACTTAAGCTGCGTATTGACGGTGACAAAGTCCTTTCTGCCTCACCTGCCTGCAACACTCCTGCCTCCAGCCCAGTCATGCAGCTTTCCGAAGCTGAAGCGCAAGCTCCAACAGTGGGTTATGTGAAAGGTTTCATGCATAAAGTCAAGGTCTCTGAGTCTGCCATACCTGTTCGCCAAAAGCTACGACGTCTGCCCTTTGCTGTCAGATCTGCTGTGTCTGATGAATTGAACAGATTGCTCTCTGCTGGGGTGATTGAGCGGATTGATGCATCACCCTGGGTTTCACCCATCGTCGTGACACAGAAGAAAACAGGTGGCATAAGAATGTGTGTCGACCTCAGAGAACCCAATAAAGCCATAGTGGTGGACAGTCATCCTCTACCACATATGGACGAACTGCTATCTACCCTTGCCGGCTCAATCATGTTTTCCACAATTGACCTTGAGAGTGCCTATCATCAACTTCCTCTGCATCCAGATAGTAGGGACTTGACGGCATTCATAACCCATGAAGGCCTTTTCCGATTCTGCCGTGTGCCTTATGGTTTAGCTTCAGCCCCATCAGCTTTCCAGAAGATGATGTCTGTCGTCCTGCAAGGTGTTCCAAACGTCAACAATTACCTGGATGACATCATATGCTTCGGACGCACCCAAGCGCTGCACGACACTGCACTTAACGAAGTGTTACAGCGGCTTACCAATGCAGGTCTGCGTCTCAATGACAAAAAGTGCCAGTTCAGGCAGTCCAGTCTGAGCTTCCTGGGTCACTTAGTGACTGCACAAGGAATCGAGCCGGATACAGAACATGTTCAAGCGATTGCACAAGCGCCTCCACCACACGATGCCGGTACCTTGCGTTCATTTCTGGGCATGCTTTCATGGTAAAACAAATTCATACCCAATTATGCAACTGTGGTTGAGCCACTGCGTGCCATCCTTCGCAGTGACTCAGACTTCAAGTGGACTGATGCGGCTGACAAGTGTTTCAGGGAGTTGAAACAGCTGTTGGTGGACAGCCCAGCATTAGCCTTGTATGATCCTGCCCTGCCCAGCATCGTTTCTACAGACGCCTCTGACTATGGCGTAGGCGCCGTCTTCACGCAGATTCATCCTGACAACACTGAACGCACAGTCGCATTCGCTTCAAGAACATTAACACAGATCGAAAGAAAATATGCAACAGTTGAAAAAGAGGCATTAGGCTGTGTTTGGGCAGTCGAGAAGTGGAGAACATACCTATGGGGGCACAGATTCACTCTGCGTACTGATCACCAGGCCCTCACTACTCTTCTATCTACTAAAGGAGCTGACAGAGCTGGAATGCGCATCGCAAGATGGTCAGCCCGACTGCTGTGCTTCAACTATGATGTAGTGTACCGTGCTGGCACACAGAACCAAACGGCGGACTGCTTGTCTCGATTACCATTGCCTACTGATCCTGCATACGAATCAGAGACTGAGCCTGAGTTGGTTGCATTGCTCTCCACAGCACAATCTGCAATTACACCGTCCGAGTTCGAATCTGCCTCTGCATCATGCACAGAGCTCTCTGCTCTGCGCGCACAGATTCAAAAAAGATGGCCTGCTTCTCAAAAATCAGTGAATACTGAACTGCAACCATACTTCAAATGCGCAACGAACTGAGTGTACAGGGAAACTTAGTGTTCCGCAGGTCTCGCTTAGTGGTGCCTACTACCTTAAGGAAAACACTAGTTGTGCTGGCACATGAGAACCACCAGGGCATAGTACGAACTAAACAACGCCTGCACGAGTTGTATTGGTTCCCAGGAATGGACGCCCTCACTCAGTCTTACATCTCAGCCTGCACGCTATGCCAAAGCCTGGATCGCACGGCAAAGACTTTCGCCGCACCACTACAGCCAGTACCGTTGCCTGCAGCACCATGGACCAAGCTAGGTCTAGACATAGTAGGACCGTTCGAGACAGCTCCATGGAACTGTAGGTATGCCATTGTTCTTACTGACTACTATTCCAAATGGCCGGAAGTGGCCTTTACAGCATCAATCACCAGCGAGGTCATGATTGGCTTCCTCACTAATATTTTCAGTAGTTATGGCAACCCTGAATGTGTAGTGACAGACAATGGGCCTCAATTGATTTCCACTGCACTTTCCACATTTCTTAAAGATCGTAACATACAACAGATCAAGGTGTCTGTGTATCACCCAGCATCTAATGGAGCTGTGGAAAGATTTAATCGAGTCTTGAAGAGCTGTGTGCAAGCTGCCATCGTCCAAGCTGCACCATGGAAAGAAACAATGACTGCTTTCCTACAGATTTACCGTGCAACCCCACATTCAATGACGAATGTGTCACCATTCGAACTGATGTTTGGTCACAAGATGAGAACCAAACTTGCTGTTATGCCATTGCCAAACTGTGAACACAGTGATGCTGAGGTACGCCAGCGGGTTTTCAACCGCCAGACTCAGATAAAGACATACTGTGACAAGAAGAGGGGAGCGCGAGCACCTGCTCTCAAAGTAGGTGACAAAGTAAGAGTGAAGAAGCAGACTCATGTGCCCAAAGGACATCCCAGATTCACAAAGCCAGTAGAAATCCAAAAGCAAGTGGGTCCCTGCACATATGGACTTTCTGATGGGAAACTGTGGCATTCTTCTCACCTCACTCGTGTACCGGATGCAGCCGTGATACCTGCAGACCAGCGCACTCAAGCAACTGATGCAGCAGTGATGCCTACAGAGCAGCCACTGGCTGGAACATCTCAACCCTGCACACCTGAGAGAACCATGAATGGTCGAGTGCATCCTGCCAGAGATCGTAAACCTCCAGACTGGTTAAAAGACTACGATACATGAGATGCAAGAAACAAGGACTCTGCCATATCCTTTTAAGTCATGTTCTGAGCTTAAAAGTTGTTATTTAATGTGTTTAATGTGTTTGATAAATACAGTAATTATCATTGTTGCATTTCACTAGGATGATCTGATACAAGCCATGTTATTATTTTGCATTTCTATCAATTGGTTTAAAGGTCTTATGCTTACAGCTTAACAGGAGGATAATTGAATTACTTCACAGGTTCTTACAGAGAGAAGTAATTGTTTTACGTTGTGGGGGGATGTTGTGTTCACTACCTGATTACACCACTTGGTGTCACTCTACTGTTTGATATAGTGTTGTAGTACTAGAAGAGAAGTAGAAGAAGATACGTGTAGAGATCGTTACGGAAGCTAGACCTACGTTACTGCACTGCGTGCTTACTACCTTACACTCAATATACTACCCTTGAACATATGTCGGTCTCCTGTGCTTTTTACTACTGGCAACATAACAGTCGGTGCTACTTGAAACAGTAGAAAAGAAGGGATTAGAAAGGTTTGTCGACTAGATGAGGGAAATCAATCAATCAATCAATCAATCTTTATTTATAAAGCACTTTTCATACACTGAGTGCGCAGCACAAAGTTTTTTACACAAAAATAAAAACAATAAAGTAGACACCTCCCACCCTCCATACGCACACCCACACACCCACGCACCCACATACACACACATGCACAATACCGGCAACAGGGAGACATGACAAGGCACTGAGAATTGAGGAAGCGCCGTCATTGGGGCCATCCACGCTGGGAGGAGTCACAGACCGTGCCAAATGCAGGAAAAGGGGATGTTTGGAGGTTATAAAACGATTTTAATAAGTTTATGAAGCAAGCTACAGTAAGTCGAGAGCAGACCACAGCAAAGCTAAAAGAGGCAGGAAGAATGCAGAAAAGGAAAGCGAGAAAAGCAGTAAAACAGGAACGGTTTTAGGCAGACGGCCAATGTTTTCTGGGAGATGTTAAATTTTCCATACAATCACTGTCCTCTGTGCTAACGATACATCAAAGGCCAGTTAAGACCTTGACTCCTCCAGAGACACACCGACCTGAGCAAAAGATATGACTGACACACACACACACACACACACACACACACACACACACACACAGCCTGAGACACACACAGAACCCAGAGCTCACCTCCTATGAGAAAAACTACAACTCTCTGAAAAAGCATTCGTAGACGTTAAAACAGCATGATCTACAGCCTACACGCTCACAACTACTGTGAACCATTTCATCTGGATGTTGACGTCATCCCTAATCCCTGATTGTTGTCACCTGTGCTCCCCTCCCTGATGTCTATATAGTCTGTGTCTTCCCTTGTCTCGTTGCCAGAGTATTTTGTCCTGCGTGTACTTCCAGCCCAAGACCACAGCCATTGTTTCACGACCAAGTATCGTTTGTATTCAAGATTTTCAGGTTATTTCCTCAAGACGAGTGATTTTCTGTTTGTAATGTTTTAAGGTCCAAGTCAGAGTTAGGTTATTCCGTGGTTAGGTTTTCCTCCCCTTGGAGCGTTTTCTGTTCTTTAGCCCTGTTAGTTTTTGTAGCTTCGTATCCTCCCTTTTGGAGTGTTTTTGGTTAGTTAAATTTCATAGTTAGTCCTCAATAGACCAGTATTAGCCTTTTATTTTGTATCCTCCCCTTCGGAGCGCTTTTCTGTTTCGGTGTTTGTTGTGACTGTTTCCTGCCTTTTCCCTTCCCTTCTCCCCTTCCCCTTCTCCCTTCCCCGTCTCTCCCATTTTCCTGAAGTCAGGGGTCTCAGTTGTCATAGCCGGTTACGTTGTCACTCTGTTTTAGGAGTATTCTCCTAGAATTCTAAGGCTTGGTTCAACTGTTCACTCTCTGCGCCTGAGTCCTCCTTCTTAGCCCAGACCTGACAGTCCTGCTCAATGTGTTAAGTGTCCTGAGGTGATTTCTGTTGTGATATGACACTATAAATAAAAGTGAATTGTTTTGAATTGAAATTGGACAATATAGAAACAAGACAAGCACACATAAGACATGATATGTATCACTGGAGAAGGAAAGGTTTTGTGACCTCACTGGCACCTGTTAAACATTTGAACCAACTATTCGACCTTTACCATGCATTATTAGAGCCACAACAAGGAGCCACAGTCAAGTGCAGAGGACATCAAGTGATGAACCAAGAAGCCCACAGTAGAGGCCACTGTGTGAGCTCAAAAGTAACAGCTGTCATTTCTCAGCATTGGTGGCAACCCCACCTTAAAGACATCACTAAATATTGTGTGCAGTCATGTGAAATCTGTAATCAGTTTAATCTAAAGGTTTAATTAAAGGCAGGACTAGGACGTTTTCTAGTCCATTCCATCCAGCGTCTCAGGGACTAGTAGAAAGGGTTAATCGTACTATCAAAGAAGGATTGGCTAAAGTCTGCACACACACAAAACTAACTTAGATCAAAGCTCTAGTGCTATTTAACCTGAGATCCACTCCAAATGTGACAATGAATGTCAGCCCACATGAGATTTTGACAAGAAGGAAAATACCCTGTCTATTTACTAGACCTGTATTATTACAGTATGAAGATCTGAGTGAGTATGTTAAACAACTGAATAACACTGTGATAAGCATCTCTCAACAGGTCACAGAAATACTCACCAAAGAACAGGACCATGACACATCTCCTGTTGGAGTGGGGAGCTGGGTCCGAAGGAAAGTCAACAAGCTCAATTGGTCCTCCCCCAGGTGGAAGGGACCGTATGCACTGACTCGAGACCCTACAGAGAGGACATTGACTGAGGTTCGGACTGACTTAGGAACCTCACTGACTGATAATGACCACGACTCTAGAAATGAAACCCTACCAGAGACTGGACAGACCTCAACTGACAAAACCCTCCAGAAAGACTCCATGGAGACCAGGTTGTAGTCAGAAGTAGCTTCATGGCAGTCCACCACCATCATGACTCGATTCCTGCAAGTTTAAATGTAGCTCATTTAACTTATCAGAACTCCTTGATATATTTAGATGTTATTGGATTCCCCAGAGGTGTCCCTGATCAATATAAATTAGTAGATCAAGTCAACGCAGGGTTTGAGTCATCCCTGTTCTGCTGGGCCACTATAAACAAAAATGTGGACGGAATTAATTAAATTAATTTTAATATTCAAAGGCTTATGTGACTAGAGATGTAATTGCTGGACTACATGAACAATTGGCTGCTACTTCCCTGATGACTTACTAAAATAGAATGGCCCTTTATTTCCTCCTAGCTGAAAGAGGTGGTGTGTGTGATATGTTTTCCCAAAATTGTTGTGTGTTCATTCCTAACCAGAGATGGACAGAGTATTTAACCCCAGTACTTGAGTAAGAGTACAAATACTACTGGTCAAAATTGACTCCGTTACAAGTAAAAGTAGCTCAGTCGACATGGTACTCGAGTAAGAGTAAAAAAGTACTTGCTTTTAAAGGTACTTAAGTATCCAAAAGTACATGCTTTTAAATTGACTTTAAGTAAAAGTAGGAGTAAGAGTAAATTTCAAATAAAATGAATGGGATCACAGGACTACAGCAGATGTTGCAGATGCAGATTTTTATTACCAATCATTGAAATAGTAACCAAATGAACCTGCACCGTCCAACTAACTCTCTATCATTGGGAACTGGAACCCCCTCAAAGACCAATGTTGTCCCCACACCACTGGTTGAGAATCACTGTTTTACAAAAAACTACATCTCTGCTTTCAATAACTCAATGTTGAGATCACTTGTCTTTACAGGAAGGACAATATAGGAGCACAACAAACTCTGTCTCCCCATGTATCCTTATGGGGAGGGATTATGTATTTTACGTAGATCCCAGTGGAGAGCGTGCACTGTGATAGGTTTCCTTCTTTGACAAACTCAGCTTGTGTCCAATAGTACTTTAAAAAAAAAGAAAGGAAAAAAAAAAAGACCAGTCCTGAAAGTAACAAGTACTTTTCAGCCTTTCTGGAAGTTAAAGTATTTGTCTTGGAAATGTATTCAAGTAAGAGTAATAAGTACCAAAGAAATCTAATACTCAAGTAAAGTACAAATCCTCTGGATATGTACTTAAGTACAGTACTTAAGTAAATTTACTCCGTTACTGTCCACCACTGTTCCTAACAACACAGCCCCAGATGGCTCCATAACTCGAGCCCTCTCTGGCCTCAAAACTATGTCAGAATAGTTATCAGAACACTCAGGGATAGACAATCTGTTATCTGATTGGCTAAACAGAGCCTTTAGCAAGTGGAAAACATTAATCATGCCTGTGTTACTTTCACTAGTGAAAGTAATGTTGCTGCACACCATGTATCAGGCACCTCTGTCTAAAGTGTATTACCACGGCCATTAATGATTCCCCACACCACCTCCTTATCAATTATCCCAGCATGCAGGTGAAACTGTCCCACTGATCTCCCTCTCTGAGCCCGGAGAGGATGAGACTGAAGCTTACAAGGATGCTGATGATGAAGACCGCTGTTTGTACTCCTGAATAGTCATAGATACACAGGTTTTGCTAAAGTTACCACATACCCACATATAGCATTACATACACATAGAGGCGTGAGACTCATAGTTTTCCTCTTATGATTATTGTGCTCATAGCAGACATGTTATCAGTAGAGTTATGGAAGGTTGTATTCTCCTGGGAAAGAGGTTCTGTTCCTGGTACCATGATGGCTACTTTTGATATGAATTGTTTAGCTTATGCTTTTAATATTATGATTGTTTTGTTTGATCAACATTGCTCTGTTTAGTACTTCCATATGCATGTGCAATGAAGAACTGCTTGCTGCGAGTAACTGCAACGAAGAACAGCTTACACATGCTGGCATACATATAGGATGCTCAACGCAATGAAGACATGCTTACATACCCACTATACGATTATGAGACCTTTATTTGTGTTGTTATAATAGAATTGTATCAAAAGGGGGATACAAACCTCCTACCTGGTTGTGTTGCAGCTCAGGACGGTTAGTCACTCACAGTTTGGGGACCTGTTGAGCTGCTGCTGCACAGAGTTGGGACACAATACAGGAATAACATTCCCACCTGGATTTTTGAGTTTAGTGACATAATAAAATGATGGCAAAAGGGGGAATTGTTAGAATTCACTTTTACTTTGTCCACTTTAGACTTGTACTTTTTCACTGAACTCATATAAATCACTGGTTGTGCTCATTAGAACAGTGTGACAGTTAACCTGATAAGCAGGAACCCGGTGAATCTTCAAGCCCTCTTTGGCCTGTTTGTTAGTGTTGAGTCAAAAGTCAAAAGTCAAGGACACTATGACACCCAGAGGACAAGTGGAGCGGTGTATTGCCTCCCTGGTGAGGAGAGGAAATTCACCGAACTAACACCAGCTGATTAGCTGACTGAGAACACCTGCCTGCAGTCTTTCAGCAGGATCACTCTGCACTCAGTGAGGTTCAGACAACAGAGGAAAACACAACTATCCAGCTTGGGTCAAACCATGAAGAAGCTACTGGTATGGATGAAGTGAAATTATTGATACGAAATGTTTGTTTTGTTGCTGAAAGCAGAAAAGGGGGGTTTCTTGCATGATAAGGATAGACAGCAGGCCTATTTTTTATAGAGCAGCAGTGAAGTAGCCTGCTGGGTTTTGTTTGTCTCGGTGCTGTTACAGATTGATTTCATGCTTCTGTCATTGATAATTGTGAAATAATATTTGATAATTGACAAATTGGAGGTACATGGTGATCAAATATGGTGAAGATTAAAACAGTTAAGTTAAAGTTAATAATTATGATTTGAATAATAAATTACTTTAAAAAATGACTAAAACATTTAAGACATTTGTTTGTTTGAAAGTAATGATGGTTGTACATTTCTGTTTCTGTTTGAAGGTTTTCAACCTAATTATTCTTCCCATAAGAAAATAAAATTGAGAAGAGGAAAAGAGTTGTCCCATTGCATCCTTTATGGTTGGCCAGGCCATTTTTCAAGTTTTGGCAGAAGCTGGTGAAAGTAAACCACAGGATAACTTGTCAGTTGAAAACCAATGCATGACAGTGAAGACAAATAAAGGATTAAAGGCCTGGGAAAAGTCAAGAAAGAAGCTGTCAAAGCAGAAGGGAAAACTGGACTTATAGTTATAATCTGATGATCTTCACAAAGTGGCGGAGGAAGCTTTTGGGAAAACAGTGAGCCAACTGAAGAAGGAAAGGACCTTGGCTAAAACTGCTTTTACCAAAGCAGTTAATTTTCTCACCCGAGCAGCACAAAGCATGGCTAAAACTGAACTACAAGAGGAGTTCAAAAAGCTCACCGGCGAAGCAAGAAAGCTCGGTGAAGCAAATGATGATTACAAAGCTGGTTTAATAGCAGACCTTGAGGACAGCTACGTTGATGATATCCTGACGTCCCACTGTGACCCGAAAAGGCTGGACAAGACCACAAAAGGCGTGGAGGAAATTCTGAGAGCTGGTGGATTTTTCCTCAAGCCATGGGTGCGGTCAGGGAAAAGTGGGAGGCAGGCGAAGTGGGAGGCAGGAGGACTTGGATCAGGAAAATCAACAAGGGAAAGCAGAGTCATAATACTTCCAAACCAGATGAAGGAGGGTGAAAGTAGAGCCCTAGGGGTTGGATACCTGGTCCAGGAGGATAAGCTTTACATAAAAGCCTCAATCAACTTCTCAAGAAGGAGAAAGAAAATAAGAACAGGCCAAGACCTCCTTGAAAAGGAAGTAAGAGAGAAGACTCCTGACCCACTGACCAGAAGAGAGCTATTAAGCCAAATAGCTTGCCTCTATGATCCAATCGGTCTGGTTTCACCCACTAAGCAGAAAGGAGCCATAGTCGTCAGGAAAGCATTTCAAGAGGCTGGAGGTGGAAGTCTGACCCGAGACACTTGGGACAAGCCCCTTTCGGGAGACCGCCAGGAGGAAGCCATCAAACTATTTGAGGAGTATGTGCGTCCTGGCCAGATCACTTTCCATAGAAGCCTCACACCAGCTGGCTGGGTTGGAAAACCTTGGGGGATAACATTCTCCGATGGCAGTGAAAAGAGCTTTGGAGCTGTGGTATACCTCAGGTGGGAAACCGAGCAAGGCATCCAGGTCAGATTGGTTGAATCCAAGGCAAAGCTCACACCACTGGACCAGAAAGGGGAACCAGTCAAGGCAGAGATCTGCGGTGCAGTCTTTGCAACCCGGCTCAGGAAATACATCGAAAAACACAGCCGAATGGAAGTGGAACGCTGGTTCCACCTGCTGGACAGCCAAACTGTGTTGGGAGCTATTCAGCGAGACAGTTACGGATACCAGACCTTCTTTGCAAACAGGGTTGGTGAAATCCAGAAGGCTGGACGACTCGAGGACTGGTGGTGGATCCCAGGAGAGGTAAACATCGCTGATATTATAACTAGAGGAGCGGCTCCTGAGGATCTCAATGAGGTTTCAGAATGGCAAAATGGACCTTGGTTCCTGAGGCGGCCAATGGAGGAGTGGCCGAAAAAGTCGGCTAAAGAGGTTGCAGCAAATGCCAAGGAGGGCATAGAAAAACTTCAAAGGAAGACTTTCTCAGCAGTACTGACCAGAGCCCAGAAGAGGAAACAGAGTACAGCACTGCAAACCCCTGACTTCAATGAACCTGCAACTCAGCCAAAGACTCCTGACTGTCTGGGAGAAATTCCAATCCGCAGACCCCCTGCTGGCTCGGTAGTTAAGCTACTTGTTGATGAAAGG
Source organism: Eutrigla gurnardus (assembly GCF_963514095.1). Taxonomy (NCBI): domain Eukaryota; kingdom Metazoa; phylum Chordata; class Actinopteri; order Perciformes; family Triglidae; genus Eutrigla; species Eutrigla gurnardus. The sequence goes on from NC_139918.1 coordinate 7,617,576, forward strand.
AACTTCAGTGGTTTAACTAAACTGGTCAGAGTCATTGCCTGGGTGTGGAGGGCTGCCACAAGGTGGAAGATGAAGGGCTCAGCTGTCAGTAAGGCAAAAGGGGAGGCTAAGACCAAAGCCAAGCCAGCCGTTCTGTCTGTTGGAGAGTGTAACGATGCACTTCGAGACCTTTTCCTTGCAGCCCAGGAGGATGTTACCTTTCATGACACTACCCTCAACAGATTGGCTGTATACAAAGAAAATGAGTCAGGATTGTTACTATGTGGAGGAAGAATACAGTTTTTCGATAAGGAGGAAACTGCAGTACCAATCCTACCATATGAAGCATGGATATCAACACTTCTGGCTCAGGAGGCCCACAAAACTAACCACGAGGAGGTAGCAGGAACACTCCTTCGAATGAGGAAGAAGGCCTGGGTTATAAAAGGTCAAAGATTGGCTAAGAAAGTTGTTGACGGCTGCGTGATTTGCAGAAAAGCCAGGGCGAGAAAGTGCCAGCAAATCATGGGTGACCTTCCACTGGAGCGAACGCAGCCAGCCAGACCATTTGAGTTCACCACAGTAGATCTATTTGGACCGTATGAAGTGAAGGACGCGGTGAGAAAGAGAGTGAGGCTCAAGGTCTGGGGCGTTGTCTTCTGCTGTATGGCTTCGAGGGCTATACACTCAGACGTCGTTGGTGACCAGTCAACTGAAGGGTTTTTACTAGCCTACCAAAGATTCACAGCATTGAGAGGGCATCCAAGGAAGTTGTGGTCAGACCCTGGGAAGAACTTTGTGGGAGCCAAGCCCGCGCTAAAGAAACTTTACCTGTTTCTGGACCAATTAGAGAAGGCAGAACTAGAGGATGAGGCCACCAAACATGGAACAGACTGGAGCTGGAAGATCCATCCGGCAGACTCACCTCACCGGAATGGAGCTGCTGAAGCAGCTGTTCAGATCATGAAAAGAGCCCTGAGTAACCTGGGAGGAGATGGACTCTTTACGTGGGGAGAGTTTCAAACATTCCTTTACATGGCAGCGAACCTGGCTAATGAAAGGCCAATAGATGCCAGGACACAGAGTCGAGAGGACTGCATAGAGTACATCAGCCCAAACTCTCTACTGCTTGGTAGGGCTGGACCTAAGGGAGACCCAGGGAGCTTCAACTTTGAAGGGTACTCCTACAACCGACTAAAAGTGATCCAGGCAGAAGTAAACAAGTTCTGGAAAAGGTGGAGTCAGTTGGCTGGACCCAACTTGTTTGTCAGGAGTAAGTGGCACACCAGGGAGCGCAATGTTGCCGTTGGAGACATCGTCTGGGTCGCGGACCAGAATGCCTTAAGGAGCCAGTATAGGCTTGCCAGGGTTGTCAGTGTTAACACCGACAAAAAGGGAGTCGTGAGGGATGTAAATATCAGAACATTCCCAAGCTATCCAGTCTCCTCTGTGAAACCTGGCAAAAAGGTGGGCAAAGTAAAGATAGAACAGTCAACCCATATCCCTGCGACAGTTCTTCACAGAGACGTCAGGCGGATAGTCGTCTTGCTTCCTGTAGAAGAGCAGAATAACACTGGGAATACAGGTGATAAAGAGGATGGACAAAAGTTGGAACAGATTACCACTCTAAAGACATCAGGACAGCCAATCCAACACCAGAACATGGACTAGACTGCTGTGACCTCCTTGGGTTCAAGAACCAGGAGCTCAAGTGGGAGGTGTTGAGTCAAAAGTCAAAAGTCAAGGACACTATGACACCCAGAGGACAAGTGGAGCGGTGTATTGCCTCCCTGGTGAGGAGAGGAAATTCACCGAACTAACACCAGCTGATTAGCTGACTGAGAACACCTGCCTGCAGTCTTTCAGCAGGATCACTCTGCACTCAGTGAGGTTCAGACAACAGAGGAAAACACAACTATCCAGCTTGGGTCAAACCATGAAGAAGCTACTGGTATGGATGAAGTGAAATTATTGATACGAAATGTTTGTTTTGTTGCTGAAAGCAGAAAAGGGGGGTTTCTTGCATGATAAGGATAGACAGCAGGCCTATTTTTTATAGAGCAGCAGTGAAGTAGCCTGCTGGGTTTTGTTTGTCTCGGTGCTGTTACAGATTGATTTCATGCTTCTGTCATTGATAATTGTGAAATAATATTTGATAATTGACAAATTGGAGGTAGTTAAGTTAAAGTTAATAATTATGATTTGAATAATAAATTACTTTAAAAAATGACTAAAACATTTAAGACATTTGTTTGTTTGAAAGTAATGATGGTTGTACATTTCTGTTTCTGTTTGAAGGTTTTCAACCTAATTATTCTTCCCATAAGAAAATAAAATTGAGAAGAGGAAAAGAGTTGTCCCATTGCATCCTTTATGGTTGGCCAGGCCAATTTTCAAGTTTGGGCAGAAGCTGGTGAAAGTAAACCACAGGATAACTTGTCAGTTAGGTTTGCTATAATAGATACACGGCTGAAGGACAACACCCATACATGTTTCATATTACATTTCCGTAAGTTCACGTCAGAGATAACTGACCAGTGAGACTCGGTTGTGTGAAAGTCCAACCTCTGTACGGGGCAGACCCAGCCCAAGAAGATAAAATATGACCAGCACCCAGAAACGGGGCTCGTCTGACTGAGATCCTGCGGGAGATCTGCTATTTTGAGCCCAGCGCTGCCATACTTTACCTGTGACCTGAATAAATATACCGTAGATGACCAAATAATCGCCCGCGTGCAAATACGCGCCTGTGCTCTAATAGCCGCCGGGGTCCGACCTCATTTGGCATAATAAACGCCGGTTCAATTAAACGCCCGGGCGATTAAGTGTTTACCATAGTCTTGCACAGAAAACAAAAGTTTTTTTTTAACAGCACTTCACCGGCTCTCACCTCTTCTGTCAGTCAGCCCCTCCTCTCGCTCTCTCTCTCGCATGCAGGCGCACACACACAGACACACAAACACAGGCGCGCTAGACTGAGGGATATAGGGATATAGATAAATGCGCTAATGTACAGTGTTGAAATTACCGCGATCGACCCCCCCTTCCGTTATCATTCATAACACTGCTCTGATCAGCTCCCTGTGTCGCGGTAACACAGACAAACTGTCTTTGTATTTATTGTCTGATGTCAATAAAGATGCGTCGGGGGGGAAAAAGTAGTTTTGTTCCAGTGGTGCTATGGTGAGCTCCTTGTTCTTTGCATGATGGTCTGGTGCTGCTCATTGCAAAAATAAATTGTAGCCTGTTGCAAATACGCGCCTGGTTCTTATAAACGCCTGGGCCCTCATTTATAAAGCTTGCGTACGCACAAAACGGGGCTGGAAACGTGCGTACGCCACTTTCCACGCAAATGTTGTGATCTATAAAAACCAAACTTGACGGGAAAGTGTCCGTACCCGTAAGCAAACTCTGAGGCATGCGTACCGGTACGCACATTCTGGAGACTGGAAGGGAATCAGCAGTAAACGTGAGAAGAACTATATATTTTTGATGACTCGCACACATTTAATTATACTCCATATCATACGTTAGATCTGCGTTATCATGATGAACTCCAGCAATGTTTTTGACGCTTTGATATTATTTTTCATATTAACACCTTCTTTTAAAATCTGACTTGTATCTTAAATCAAAATCATTTTGAAATATTGAATCAGCGCTGTCACCGCAGGAGGAGGAGACGGCCCAAATGCATGTAATACAGTAATACCTTCCATTAGATCCCTGTAGAACACAGCGGGAATAACTAAACATTCTCCTTATTTATGTGCATATATCATCAACACACATACATACAGCCATTAAGCCATCGTATAATTGTTACACTTATCCTCGTTTTTAAACCACCAGAGCGCAGAGGAAATGCGCTATAATGAGTGGCACGCTCGTGCGCGCTCAGTCGTGGAGCGTGGAGAGCGCAACTTTACCGAACTTCAGGAGGCAGAATCTACCACCCGGCAAAGGTGGTAGAGACCCCAGCATGATGACCCCGAGCCACGGTCCCCTGCCCGACTGGAGGGGTATCAACAGGGCGCAAGAATCCGTGAGGATGTTATGCTGCGTTTGTAAGATAAGGAAGACAACAATCAATGTTCATTGTAAACGTATTATTTTATTAATCACAGTGCGCGTTTGCCGTAGCTCATCTGCAACGTTGTTGATGGCGGTGATTGTGTCTCGCTGAAGTTGCAGGACGGCATCAGAGTGCACCCGACCGCTTGATGTGCCATGCGTCCGGGGTGCGCTGCTGCTTTGCGCCGGACCCGGACGCTGTGCCGAGGGCCCGTCACCTTCACCCGCCTCACATCACCCTCCTCACATCACCCTCCTCTGAGCCCAACGCTGCAGACTCTGGAAGGACAAAAACTATTTAACGTTTTGTTTTATATACAATAAAAGTTTAAAATCTGTTCACCCTTATCCCTCTGGTCTCAGTCGCGTCTGTGTCTCCCTCCTTTTCAGACACAATCCCCGTCAAAGTCACATCAAAATCAAACCTCCTCAAATACTCTAGAAATACATTAAATCCATGTTAGGAGCGGAAAGATGTCATTTACCTTCAGATCACCGTCCGCTCCGTCCCACTGACGCCGTGGACAGCAGCAGCAATGTGTTGCCACTCGCACTGCGTCTTTTTATTCGTGATCCCGCTGCTGTGGCCACTAAATTAAATTATTGTCCGGGCCTCCACCTCCCCAACAAGTGTCTCTTTCTCCGGTTCTGAAAAGTTACGTTTCTTCGCTTTTTTCCTGGCCTGTCGCCGTGATTCACCACAGGAAACGATTGCATGCCGGCTCATTAAACATAGTAAAATGTGGGCGTGTACAGGGCGGGATTCAGGTACGCACACTTGTAGGTGATCCTGTGATTTATAAAGGGAACATTGCGTACAGCTTGCGTGCGCACAGTTTTATAAATCGGATATTTTTTTGGCGCACGCAAACTTTGGCTTTTTGCCGTACGTACACTTTTAGTAAGGATCCTACGCACAGTTTTATAAATGAGGGCCCTGGGCTCCAAGTCGATTTAGCATATTAAACGCCCGGGCTACTAAATGGTCATCTACGGTATCTGTAAACTGAAGAGTTCTCCGGTTTATCCTTGGACTTCCAACAAAAGAACTGGGGGTTAATAATGATCACACCAAGGTTCAATAATGCTGTTTTATTTTGTAATACTCCATTTGTATTTTTTTTTTATGATGATGATGATGATGACTGCAGCATCACCATCATTTCTGAAGCTTGTTATGACTCATTTAAGCTGCTGTGTGCTGTGTGTGTGCATATGTGCCCTGTGTTTTTTTCCTATAATCTCCCATGCAAATAGGTGTGTACCATACCTGTGCCATGATTGGTGGAGTGGTTCCAGGCCCTGGCTCTTGATTGGCTGCACTCACAAACCACCTGATATATAAAGAGCCAAGATGGCAGACGTCAGCTGGCGTCGCCTCTGAGGTTGTGGCTCGGACGTCACAAGACGAGGGAGGCCCGATAGCAAGTGGCTGGCTCCGCACGAGGAGGAAGCAGGAAACGAGTTGCGGGTTGCAAACTGTATCGTGAGTGTAACATGGCAGATACAGTCAGATGGTGAAGGGTGGACAGATATGGAGACTACTCAGACAAAAACGACAAGGAAAAAATCATGGTCAGAAGGTGGTAGTGAAGGTGAGGGCAGTCCGAGGCAATCTGTAAAAAAGAAGAAAACGATTACGAATGGGAGTAGTAGTGAGGAGACAAAGGACGAATGGAAAGTAATAATCACACTTGGTGATAAGGGACACTTCCATCCAGTTCAGGTGACAAAAGCAATTGAAAAAGAAATCGGGAAAATTAAATTTGCAAAACTACTGACTAACAGAAGAATTCTAATCTCAGCAGGAAGTAAGAAACAGCAAGAAATTATCCTTAGAATGACTTGTTAAAATAATTACCCGTTGGTATAGAACTGGAGGAAGGAGATCGGAGTCAGCTCAAGGTCCAAACAGGGATTTAATCTTGATCAAGAGGAGAATTCACAGAGCAACATGCTGGTCTGTTACAATGTGTAGACTCAACATGTTGTGAGACAAACACAATTTTGTCAATTTGTCACAAATTTATCCATCTTCTTGTGGGTGTGTTTTCACTCATTTCACAGGGATGGAAGTCGTAAACTCAAATGTTTAACTTAACCTTGCATGGGTCACAAACCCTACCTGGGTCATAAACCACAACTATGTCGCAAGGCACACATGGGTTGCAAAACACACACAAATGGCCACAGGCCACAGGTCACAGGTCACATTCACACCAAACCTTCTCATGTGTAAGTTTTCAGTTCAGCTATCTCTCATCAAGAAGTACAAAATTTCCATATCATGACTCATCTCGATGGTATAAGGATTAAGGCCCATGTGCCAGGAATGGCAGCAAAATTACGTGGGGTTATTACAAATGTGCCATTAGAAATGTCAATGGAAGAGGTAAAGGAAGAGATCAAGGGTGGGAACGTGGTTAAAGCCAAAAGACTGCAGACTAATAAAAGTGGAGTTAAACAAAATAGCCTATCAGTGCTGCTTGTTTTTGACAAGTTAATGCCAGCTGAGATCCACATTGGCTGGATAAATTATAAAGTAAGGGAGTATATTCCACAACCTTTGAGGTGTTTTAAATGCCAGAGAATGGGACACACAGCTCAACAATGCAAATGGAGACTGAGGTGTGCCAAATGTGGAGGGGAGCATGAGTATGGCAAGTGTGATAAAGATGCTAAGATCAAATGCTGTAATTGTGGAGGGGAGCATAGTGCGGCTTTTGCTGGATGTGTGGTACAGAGGCAAGCCAAAGAAGTGCAGAGAATTAAAATCATTAACAAGGTATCATATGCTGAGGCCCTAAAAGCTGTTAATATAAATGGTAGCAAACGGACAAGGATAAATGAGTTAAATCAAAACATCAGTAGTAATCTCACTGAGTGTGATACTGTTCCCCAGAGGTCAGGCCTAAGGCAATTCCAGCCAGGAAAATCAGTCCCCCAGGAGAAGACGTGTAGACATAAATGTAATGTTCAGGAAGACATCATGCTAGTCAACAAAAAGAGCTTTGTAGCCTTCATATGCAAAGTGGTTAATGTGGCAGTGCAACAAGAAAAGAAAAGTGACAGAATCAAGATAGTGGTACAAGCTGCAGAAGAGTTTCTGGGCATTAAAGAACTGAAAGCAGAAGAAATCCATGCTATGTTAAGGGCAAGTAATGATGGAGGATCTTTAAATGATAGTTGATCGGATAATGGTTTTCCTTCTCTTGCAATGGAATGCTAGAAGCTTGATTGCAAACGGTCAAGAATTTAAGAGATTTATAGAAGAAGCAGAAGTAAGACCTGATATTGTTTGCATTCAGGAAACCTGGCTTCGACCTCATCTTGATTTCATTTTACCTGGGTATGAGTCAGTAAGATTTGATAGGATTGACAATCAAGGTGGAGGCTGTGCAACTTTTGTAAGGGAAGGGATAGCATTTAGACGAATATCGACTATAACAGAAATAGAATGTGTAGTAATTGAAATATGTAAAGCAGATGGCAACATGGTAATAGTTAACTTATATAACCCTTGCAGAGCACTACATTCAGAAATATTAGATAGTATAATAAAGAAACAAAGAAATAGAAAAGAGATATGGTGTGGTGACTTTAATCCTCATAATAATCTTTGGGGAAGTAAGCATACTGATAGCAATGGAGAAGCAGTGGAAGAACTAATGGATATAAGACAGCTAGTGTGCCTAAATAATGGAAATGGTACACGGATTGATATTCACACTAACACAATGTCTTGTTTGGACCTAACGCTGATATCTAATAGTGTTGCAACATCGGCTGAATGGAGCATTAAAAGTAGCTCAAGTATTGGAAGTGATCATTTCCCAATAGGGTGTGCATTTGATGTGGAGGTGGATATACAAAGAAGACCAAGTCATAAAAAATGGTGGTTTGAAAAAGCAGATTGTGAAAAATTTAAAGAAACATGTTGTAAAGCAGCAGAATCAGTCTCAATGGAGGGAAATATTGAGGAAAACACATCTGCAATCACAAACTTAATAATAAATGCAGCATTAAATAGCATACCATTCAGGTCGGTGGGGGGTAAAACGAAAAGGGTCCCATGGTGGAATGTTGAATGCACAGAAGCAATTAAAGAACGAAATACGGCACTAAGGATACTACGTAATAATCTAAATCAGGTAAATATAAACAAGTATCAGAAGAAAAAGGCTATAGCACGTAAAGTAATCAAAAAGAGTAAAAAGAGTGCATGGAGAGATTATTGCTCTACTATAGGGAGAGAAATTAAAATAGGAGATGTTTGGAAAATGCTGAAAAAAATGAGTGGTAAAAAAGTATTTACTAAAATATCTGTATTAGAGGATGGTGAAGTACTGGCAATAACAGACAAAGAAAAAGCAGACTTGCTAGGAAAGGCATTTGGGTCATTCCGTGCCAACTCAGCCACCCATGTACATGACACCTCTCAGATTTTGCTGAAAAGCGGTGAAAATATGCCTTATGTTACCAAACAAAGGAATCTGAAGTTTCAGGTCAATATCTCAAACGGTTTGCCCGTGGCGTCCATTTGAATTTCAAGTGCCACACCCCTTTTTGACACATTGGAATTTCGCATTTCATTTGTTGGCATTTTTGGAGGCCCATAACTTCTGTTCTAATAGTGATAGAAGGCTGAAAATTGCTCTGTTAGTTCATTGTAATGTGTTCTTCACAATTCTACAGGCAGAATCAACATTCCTTACTGTTTGGGTGAGAGGTGGGTCACCAAAGTCCAATTTTTTTTTGACGGCCAAAATTATTTTTCACTTTTTGGGTGCTCCTAGCACCACGATGAATGATCACATTTATTCCAAACAGGATTATTTGTTATATGTGGGACCTTTGCTCTTGCCAAAATGAATTTGAAGGGTATGGTACCACTGGTGGGGGTTTTATGGGGGTCTAAAAACCCTCCCGGGCAGAGGTGACTCTTTTGGAACCCCATATTTGGACCCCCAAATGACCACGTGGGCACTTGATGATCCTAATGGAATTCATACCAGATAAAGATACATATTTGTTCTTTCTTTTAATGAAATAAAACCTTTGACTATGAAGCTCCTTGATATGAATTTTATTCGTCAAAATGCACCATTTTGGACTTTTTTTTCCAGAAGTCTGGAATGTAGATCAGGGAGAATTTAGTGATGATAAAGCATGAAAATATGGGAAATAACTAAGTATTATGCTCAGTGATGGCAAACAATTAAATATTTAGACTGCTGGCCATTAATTTCCTGAAAATTACAAATTAACCCCTTATCCCCGATGAAAGACAAGCGACTTGCAGCATGAGCAAGTCTGCAGGCCACTGATGCAAACCACATTCTGACACCAATGGAGATGTTTCAATGGGCAAAAGAAAACATTAAGAACATTACATTCTTCTTTGTTAGTGCAGAAAATATTAAAAAACACGAGGAAACATACAAATTAGAGAAGTTACTCCTCAGCCAAAACGATCAGTGGAACCCGATCGCTTCATTGCTTTATACCAATTTCCAAAGATAAGATACGGATGAAAAGAATATCACAGGATAAAATATTCACAGATGTCGATGCAGGACAACAATCGGATTCAGAACACTTGGATACAGAACCCGGAGGGAGAACACTCGCAGTCAGATCAGCCACAAAACTACATTTTCCAGCCAGGAAAATACATTGCCTGTATCTATGATGATGACTGGTTCATTGGAAACATTGTTGAACGTTCAGATGAACATGGTGACGTTTTTGTGAAATTCCTCTATGGATAACTATTATCCAAGAACTTGTGGAAGCAGTAACATAATTTTGTCATGGTACTTTTGATCACGTTTGAATTGGCGAGCACTGCGTCCATAGATGAATTTTACAAAAACATCACCATGTTTATCTGAACCTTCAACAATGTTTCCAATGAACCAGTCATCATCATAGATACAGGCAATGTATTTTCCTGGCTGGAAAATGTAGTTTTGTGGCTGATCTGACTGCGAGGTTTCTGCCCCCAGGTGTTCTGTATCCAAGTGTTCTGAATCCGATTGTTGTCCTGCATCGACATCTGTGAATATTGTATCCTGTGATATTCTCCCTGATCTACATTCCAGACTTCTGGAAAAAAAAGTCCAAAATGGTGCATTTTGACGAATAAAATTAATATCAAGGAGCTTCATAGTCAAAGGTTTTATTTCATTAAAAGAAAGAACAAATATGTATCTTTATCTGGTATAAATCCCATTAGGATCATCAAGTGCCCACGTGGTCATTTGGGGGTCCAAATATGGGGTTCCAAAAGAGTCACCTCTGCCCGGGAGGGTTTTTGGACCCCCATAAAACCCCCACCAGGTGTACCATACCCTTCAAATTCATTTTGGCAAGAGCAAAGGTCCCACATATAACAAATAATCCTGTTTGGAATAAATGTGATTATTCATCGTGGTGCTAGGAGCACCCAAAAAGTGAAAAATAATTTTGGCCGTCAAAATTTTTTTTGACTTTGGTGACCCACCTCTCACCCAACCAGTAAGGAATGTTGATTCTGCCTGTGGAATTGTGAAGTACACATTACAATAAACTAACAGAGCAATTTTCAGCCTTCTATCACTATTAGAACAGAAGTTATGGGCCTCAAAAAATGCCAACAAATGAAATGCGAAATTCCAATGTGTCAAAAAGGGGTGTGGCACTTGAAATTCAAATGGACGCCACGGGCAAACCGTTTGAGATATTGACCTGAAACTTCAGATTCCCTCGTTTGGTAACATAAGGCATATTTTCACTGCTTTTCAGCAAAATCTGAGAGGTGTCATGTACATGATACCCCGATTTTGGCTGTTTTCACATGGAATGACCCATTTGCTAGTGTACATAGTGGTGATCACTTAGACGGAAAACATAAAAAAAGGAAAAAGGAAATCTTAAAAGAAACTAGAAAATTCCCCCGCCGGGAAATTTTGAGAGGGAGGCAGTGGGTCGCCGCCCGGGGGTAAAAGTATAAAGTTTAAACGGAGTTTCTAGGTGAAAGTATGCCCGAGTAGACGACGTTTGACTCAAAAAACTACATTTCCCACTACTAAATGTAGTTTTTACTACATTCCTGTCCACCAATCAGAGCACACCACTCCTGTCTCCATTTTAAAGTTTAAATGGAGTTTCTAGGTGAAAGTATGACCGAGCAGAAGACGTTTGACTAAAAAAACTACATTTCCCACTACTAAATGTAGTTTTTAGTACATTCCTGTCCACCAATCAGAGCACACCACTCGTGTCTCCATTTTAAAGTTTAAATGGAGTTTCTAGGTGAAAGTATGGACGAGAAGAAGACGTTTGACTAAAAAAACTACATTTCCCACTACTAAATGTAGTTCTTAGTACATTCCTGTCCACCAATCAGAGCACACCACTCGTGTCTCCATTTTAAAGTTTAAATGGAGTTTCTAGGTGAAAATATGCCCTGAACTCAGCTGTCACTCAAGTACTACCGAGTACTAGCGAGTACTACCGAGTACTACCAAGTACTACCGAGTACTACTGAGTCTCAAGTACTGAGAACTACTAGGTACAATGTATTGTCAAACAGTTGAGTGCTTCGCACTCAACTGTTTCCCTGTACAGGTCACTGAACTCAGCTGTCACTCAAGTACTAGCGAGTACTACCGAGTACTACCGAGTACTACCGAGTACTACTGAGTCTCAAGTACTGAGAACTACTAGGTACAATGTATTGTCAAACAGTTGAGTGCTTCGCACTCAACTGTTTCCCTGTACAGGTCACTGAACTCAGCTGTCACTCAAGTAGTACCGAGTACTACCGAGTACTACTGAGACTCAAGTACTGAGAACTACTAGGTACAATGTACTTGCAAACAGTTGAGTGCTTCGCACTCAACTGTATGCCAGTACTTGTGTCTCATTTTAAAGTTTAAATGGAGTTTCTAGGTGAAAGTATGGCTGAGCTGAAGAGGTTTGACTAAAAAAACTACATATCCCACTACTAATGTAGTTTTAGTACATTCCTGTCCTCCAATCAGAGCACACCTGCTGTCAGTTATGAAGATCAGTGCCACACAGTGCTGTCACCATGGCAACGGCCCTTGCTGCGTGTGTATGACTGCTTTGGAGCGTCTCTCTGCTTCTCTCTATCGCTCAATTCCCCCTCTGCGCATGGGTCCGAACAAAAGCATGCCACGCTCACACCGAAACTCCTATCGCCAAAATTTTCGCACCGTTAGCGCCACAAGACTCGGCTGAAGACACTGATGACTTTTATTTTTTCCTAGTGTCAGAAATGTGGACGCTAGGGCGAGTTAGAAATGCTGTTCAGATCAGGTTTCTTTGAAAATCTGCTTCTAAATTAACATTGGAGCGGATGACGAGAAAACCTGACTTGGCCGCGCTTAGAGGTTGCTAGTTCAAATTCTGTAAATCGCACAGACTTTTTGAGCACATTGTGAGAGACAGGACAAGTTTGTCTACAAAATTGGAAAATATCACGTCTGTAGAGTGAAGATTGTGGCCGGGAGGAGTTTGGAAAGGAAAAAGATCTGAGAAGCCCCCACACTCTAACTGATGATGTCACGCACTCTAGCCCAGAAGGTTCCGCGCAATACACACCCATTATAATCTCACGATTTCTCCCAAAACGATCATGGTCATTGAACAGTGATTGATCAAAAACTATATGAGCTATTGAAACGCGGATTGGCACACCAGCACACAAGACTTGTGTCTACGTTTTAGAGTTTAAATGGAGTTTCTAGCTGAAAGTATGACTGAGCAGCAGGCGTTTGAAAAACGACAATGAATGTTCCTTTTTTTTCGCTCGTCCCATTCATTTCAATGGGGAAATTTCAGTGGTTTTTCGCGACTTACGTCGCGAAAAAGTAATATTCTGGACTTCTTTTAAATAGCACACCGATCCCGATCAAGGCGCACGTTTTGATGTAACATTCGCGTAGGTGCTCGTTTTTGTTAGGCAGTTTTAGGGAATCAAAAAAAGGTAAGAAGAGGAATAATAAGAAGAACTAGAAAATTCCCCCGCCGGGAAATTTTGAGAGGGAGGCAGTGGGCCGCCGCCCGGGGGTGTGTCTGTAAAAGTTTAAAGTTTAAACGGAGTTTTTAGGTGAAAGAATGACCGAGCAGAAGACGTTTGACTCAAAAAACTACATTTCCCACTACTAAATGTAGTTTTTTGTACATTCCTGTCCACCAATCAGAGCACACCACTCGTGTCTCCATTTTAAAGTTTAAATGGAGTTTCTAGGTGAAAGTATGGACGAGAAGAAGACGTTTGACTAAAAAAACTACATTTCCCACTACTAAATGTAGTTCTTAGTACATTCCTGTCCACCAATCAGAGCACACCACTCGTGTCTCCATTTTAAAGTTTAAATGGAGTTTCTAGGTGAAAGTATGACCGAGCAAAAGACGTTTGACTAAAAAAACTACATTTCCCACTACTAAATGTAGTTTTTAGTACATTCCTGTCCACCAATCAGAGCACACCACTCGTGTCTCCATTTTAAAGTTTAAATGGAGTTTCTAGGTGAAAATATGCCCTGAACTCAGCTGTCACTCAAGTACTACCGAGTACTAGCGAGTACTACCGAGTACTACCAAGTACTACCGAGTACTACTGAGTCTCAAGTACTGAGAACTACTAGGTACAATGTATTGTCAAACAGTTGAGTGCTTCGCACTCAACTGTTTCCCTGTACAGGTCACTGAACTCAGCTGTCACTCAAGTACTACCGAGTACTAGCGAGTACTAGCGAGTACTACCGAGTACTACCAAGTACTACCGAGTACTACTGAGTCTCAAGTACTGAGAACTACTAGGTACAATGTATTGTCAAACAGTTGAGTGCTTCGCACTCAACTGTTTCCCTGTACAGGTCACTGAACTCAGCTGTCACTCAAGTACTACCGAGTACTACCGAGTACTACTGAGACTCAAGTACTGAGAACTACTAGGTACAATGTATTGTAAAACAGTTGAGTGCTTCGCACTCAACTGTTAGCCAATACATGTCACTGAACTCAGCTGTCACTCAAGTACTACCGAGTACTAGCGAGTACTACCGAGTACTACCAAGTACTACCGAGTACTACTGAGTCTCAAGTACTGAGAACTACTAGGTACAATGTATTGTCAAACAGTTGAGTGCTTCGCACTCAACTGATTCCCAGTACATGTCACTGAACTCAGCTGTCACTCAAGTACTACCGAGTACTACCGAGTACTGCTGAGTCTCAAGTACTGAGAACTACTAGGTACAATGTATTGTAAAACAGTTGAGTGCTTCGCACTCAACTGTTAGCCAATACATGTCACTGAACTCAGCTGTCACTCAAGTACTACCGAGCAACACCGAGTACTACCGAGTACTACCGAGTACTAGCGAGTACTACTGAGACTCAAGTACTGAGAACTACTAGGTACAGGTCACTGAACTCAGCTGTCACTCAAGTACTACCGAGTACTCCATTTTAAAGTTTAAATGGAGTTTCTAGGTGAAAGTATGGCTGAGCTGAAGAGGTTTGACTAAAAAAACTACATATCCCACTACTAATGTAGTTTTAGTACATTCCTGTCCTCCAATCAGAGCACACCTGCTGTCAGTTATGAAGATCAGTGCCACACAGTGCTGTCACCATGGCAACGGCCCTTGCTGCGTGTGTATGACTGCTTTGGAGCGTCTCTCTGCTTCTCTCTATCGCTCAATTCCACCTCTCCGCATGGGTCCGAACAAAAGCATGCCACGCTCACACCGAAACTCCTATCGCCAAAATTTTCGCACCGTTAGCGCCACAAGACTCGGCTGAAGACACTGATGACTTTTATTTTTTCCTAGTGTCAGAAATGTGGACGCTAGGGCGAGTTAGAAATGCTGTTCATATCAGGTTTCTTTGAAAATCTGCTTCTAAATTAACATTGGAGCGGATGACGAGAAAACCTGACTTGGCCGCGCTTAGAGGTTGCTAGTTCAAATTCTGTAAATCGCACAGACTTTTTGAGCACATTGTGAGCGACAGGACAAGTTTGTCTACAAAATTGGAAAATATCACGTCTGTAGAGTGAAGATTGTGGCCGGGAGGAGTTTGGAAAGAAAAAAACACTGAGAAGCCCCCACACTCTAACTGATGATGTCACGCACTCTAGCCCAGAAGGTTCCGCGCAATACACACCCATTATAATCTCACGATTTCTCCCAAAACGATCATGGTCATTGAACAGTGATTGATCAAAAACTATAAGAGCTATTGAAACGCGGATTGACACACCAAGACAGAAGACTTGTGTCTACGTTTTAGAGTTTAAATGGAGTTTCTAGGTGAAAGTATGCCTGCGCAGCAGGCGTTTGAAAAGCTACAATTTCTGCTTTTTTTTTGTCGCTCGTCCCATTCATTCCTATGGGACTAATTTGCGGTGGTTTTTCGCGACTTACGTCGCGAAAAATTAATATTCTGGACTTCTTTTAAATAGCACACCGATCCCGATCAAGCCGCACGTTTTGATGTAACATTCCCCTAGGTGCTCGTTTTTGTTTGGCAGTTTTAGGGAATCAAAAAAACGGGAGGAGGAAGAATAAGAAAAAACACGTCGGATTTCAATAGGTGGCTGTGCTTCGCACAGCCACCTACTGTTTGTCTCTGCAAACAGTAGGTGGCTGTGCTTAGCACTGCCTCCCTAACTAGAAAATTCCCCCGCCGGGAAATTTTGAGAGGGAGGCAGTGGGCCGCCGCCCGGGGGTGTGTCTGTAAAAGTTTAAAGTTTAAACGGAGTTTCTAGGTGAAAGTATGCCCGAGCAGACGACGTTTGACTCAAAAAACTACATTTCCCACTACTAAATGTAGTTTTTAGTACATTCCTGTCCACCAATCAGAGCACACCACTCGTGTCTCCATTTTAAAGTTTAAATGGAGTTTCTAGGTGAAAGTATGACCGAGCAGAAGGCGTTTGACTCAAAAAACTACATTTCCCACTACTAAATGTAGTTCTTAGTACATTCCTGTCCACCAGTCAGAGCACACCACTCGTGTCTCCATTTTAAAGTTTAAATGGAGTTTCTGGGTGAAAGTATGGACGAGAAGAAGACGTTTGACTAAAAAAACTACATTTCCCACTACTAAATGTGGTTCTTAGTACATTCCTGTCCACCAATCAGAGCACACCACTCGTGTCTCCATTTTAAAGTTTAAATGGAGTTTCTAGGTGAAAGTATGAGCAAGCAGAAGACGTTTGACTAAAAAAACTACATTTCCCACTACTAAATGTAGTTCTTAGTACATTCCTGTCCACCAATCAGAGCACACCACTCGTGTCTCCATTTTAAAGTTTAAATGGAGTTTCTAGGTGAAAATATGCCCTGAACTCAGCTGTCACTCAAGTACTACCGAGTACTAGCGAGTACTAGCGAGTACTACCAAGTACTACCGAGTACTACCGAGTACTACTGAGTCTCAAGTACTGAGAACTACTAGGTACAATGTATTGTCAAACAGTTGAGTGCTACGCACTCAACTGTTTCCCTGTACAGGTCACTGAACTCAGCTGTCACTCAAGTACTACCGAGTACTAGCGAGTACTAGCGAGTACTACCAAGTACTACCGAGTACTACTGAGTCTCAAGTACTGAGAACTACTAGGTACAATGTATTGTCAAACAGTTGAGTGCTTCGCACTCAACTGTTTCCCAGTACATGTCACTGAACTCAGCTGTCACTCAAGTACTACCGAGTACTACCAAGTACCACCGAGTACTACTGAGACTCAAGTACTGAGAACTAGTAGGTACTATGTACTTGCAAACAGTTGAGTGCTTCTCCCAGTACATGTCACTGAACTCAGCTGCCACTCAAGTACTACCGAGTACTACCGAGTACTACCGAGTAGTACTGAGACTCAAGTACTGAGAACTACTAGGTACAATATATTGTAAAACAGTTGAGTGCTTCGCACTCAACTGTAAGCCAATACATGTCACTGAACTCAGCTGTCACTCAAGTACTACCGAGTACTCCATTTTAAAGTTTAAATGGAGTTTCTAGGTGAAAGTATGGCTGAGCTGAAGAGGTTTGACTAAAAAAACTACATATCCCACTACTAATGTAGTTTTAGTACATTCCTGTCCTCCAATCAGAGCACACCTGCTGTCAGTTATGAAGATCAGTGCCACACAGTGCTGTCACCATGGCAACGGCCCTTGCTGCGTGTGTATGACTGCTTCGGAGCGTCTCTCTGCTTCTCTCTATCGCTCAATTCCCCCTCTGCGCATGGGTCCGAACAAAAGCATGCGACGCTCACACCGAAACTCCTATCGCCAAAATTTTCGCACCGTTAGCGCCACGAGACTCGGCTGAAGACACTGATGACTTTTATTTTTTCCTAGTGTCAGAAATGTGGACGCTAGGGCGAGTTAGAAATGCTGTTCATATCAGGTTTCTTTGAAAATCTGCTTCTAAATTAACATTGGAGCGGATGACGAGAAAACCTGACTTGGCCGCGCTTAGAGGTTGCTAGTTCAAATTCTGTAAATCGCACAGACTTTTTGAGCACATTGTGAGAGACAGGACAAGTTTGTCTACAAAATTGGAAAATATCACGTCTGTAGAGTGAAGATTGTGGCCGGGAGGAGTTTGGAAAGAAAAAAACACTGAGAAGCCCCCACACTCTAAGCGATGATGTCACGCACTCTAGCCCAGAAGGTTCCGCGCAATACACACCCATTGTAATCTCAGGATTTCTCCCAAAACGATCATGGTCATTGAACAGTGATTGATCAAAAACTATATGAGCTATTGAAACGCGGATTGGCACACCAGCACACAAGACTTGTGTCTACGTTTTAGAGTTTAAATGGAGTTTCTAGGTGAAAGTATGCCTGCGCAGCAGGCGTTTGAAAAGCTACAATTTCTGCTTTTTTTTTGTCGCTCGTCCCATTCATTCCTATGGGACTAATTTGCGGTGGTTTTTCGCGACTTACGTCGCGAAAAATTAATATTCTGGACTTCTTTTAAATAGCACACCGATCCCGATCAAGCCGCACGTTTTGATGTAACATTCCCCTAGGTGCTCGTTTTTGTTTGGCAGTTTTAGGGAATCAAAAAAACGGGAGGAGGAAGAATAAGAAAAAACACGTCGGATTTCAATAGGTGGCTGTGCTTCGCACAGCCACCTACTGTTTGTCTCTGCAAACAGTAGGTGGCTGTGCTTAGCACTGCCTCCCTAACTAGAAAATTCCCCCGCCGGGAAATTTTGAGAGGGAGGCAGTGGGCCGCCGCCCGGGGGTAAAAGTTTAAAGTTTAAACAGAGTTTCTAGGTAAAAGTATGGCTGAGTTGAAGACGTTTGACTAAAAAAACTACATTTCCCACTACTAAATGTAGTTTTAGTGCATTCCTGTCCATCAATCAGAGCACACCACTCGTGTCTACATTTTAAAGTTTAAATGGAGTTTCTAGGTGAAAGTATGGACGAGAAGAAGACGTTTGACTAAAAAAACTACATTTCCCACTACTAAATGTAGTTCTTAGTACATTCCTGTCCACCAATCAGAGCACACCACTCGTGTCTCCATTTTAAAGTTTAAATGGAGTTTCTGGGTGAAAGTATGGACGAGAAGAAGACGTTTGACTAAAAAAACTACATTTCCCACTACTAAATGTAGTTCTTAGTACATTCCTGTCCACCAATCAGAGCACACCACTCGTCTCTCCATTTTAAAGTTTAAATGGAGTTTCTAGGTGAAAATATGCCCTGAACTCAGCTGTCACTCAAGTATTACCGAGTACTAGCGAGTACTAGCGAGTAGTACTGAGACTCAAGTACTGAGAACTACTAGGTACAATGTATTGTCAAACAGTTGAGTGCTTCGCACTCAACTGTTTCCCTGTACAGGTCACTGAACTCAGCTGTCACTCAAGTACTACCGAGTACTACCAAGTACCACCGAGTACTACTGAGACTCAAGTACTGAGAACTAGTAGGTACTATGTACTTGCAAACAGTTGAGTGCTTCGCACTCAACTGTTTCCCAGTACATGTCACTGAACTCAGCTGCCACTCAAGTACTACCGAGTACTACCGAGTACTAGCGAGTACTAGCGAGTAGTACTGAGACTCAAGTACTGAGAACTACTAGGTACAATGTATTGTCAAACAGTTGAGTGCTTCGCACTCAACTGTTTCCCTTTACAGGTCACTGAACTCAGCTGTCACTCAAGTACTACCGAGTACTAGCGAGTACTAGCGAGTACTAGCGAGTACTACCAAGTACTACCGAGTACTACTGAGTCTCAAGTACTGAGAACTACTAGGTATAATGTATTGTAAAACAGTTGAGTGCTTCGCACTCAACTGTTAGCCAATACATGTCACTGAACTCAGCTGTCACTCAAGTACTACCGAGCACTACCGAGTACTACCGAGTACTACCGAGTACTAGCGAGTACTACTGAGACTCAAGTACTGAGAACTACTAGGTACAGGTCGCGGAACTCAGCTGTCACTCAAGTACTACCGAGTACTCCATTTTAAAGTTTAAATGGAGTTTCTAGGTGAAAGTATGGCTGAGCTGAAGAGGTTTGACTAAAAAAACTACATATCCCACTACTAATGTAGTTTTAGTACATTCCTGTCCTCCAATCAGAGCACACCTGCTGTCAGTGATGAAGATCAGTGCCACACAGTGCTGTCACCATGGCAACGGCCCTTGCTGCGTGTGTATGACTGCTTTGGAGCGTCTCTCTGCTTCTCTCTATCGCTCAATTCCCCCTCTGCGCATGGGTCCGAACAAAAGCATGCCACGCTCACACCGAAACTCCTATCGCCAAAATTTTCGCACCGTTAGCGCCACAAGACTCGGCTGAAGACACTGATGACTTTTATTTTTTCCTAGTGTCAGAAATGTGGACGCTAGGGCGAGTTAGAAATGCTGTTCAAATCAGGTTTCTTTGAAAATCTGCTTCTAAATTAACATTGGAGCGGATGACGAGAAAACCTGACTTGGCCGCGCTTAGAGGTTGCTAGTTCAAATTCTGTAAATCGCACAGACTTTTTGAGCACATTGTGAGAGACAGGACAAGTTTGTCTACAAAATTGGAAAATATCACGTCTGTAGAGTGAAGATTGTGGCCGGGAGGAGTTTGGAAAGAAAAAAACACTGAGAAGCCCCCACACTCTAACTGATGATGTCACGCACTCTAGCCCAGAAGGTTCCGCGCAATACACACCCATTGTAATCTCATGATTTCTCCCAAAACGATCATGGTCATTGAACAGTGATTGATCAAAAACTATATGAGCTATTGAAACGCGGATTGACACACCAGGACACAAGACTTGTGTCTACGTTTTAGAGTTTAAATGGAGTTTCTAGGTGAAAGTATGACTGCGCAGCAGGCGTTTGAAAAGCTACATTTTCTGCTTTTTTTTTTTCGCTCGTCCCATTCATTTCAATGGGAAAATTACGTTGGTTTTTCGCGACTGACGTCGCGAAAAATTAATATTCTGGACATTTTTGAAGTAGCACACCGATCCCGATCAAGGCGCACGTTTTGATGTTACATTCGCGTAGGTGCTCGTTTTTGTTTGGCAGTTTTAGGGAATCAAAAAAAAAGAGGAAGAGGAATAATAAGAAGAAAAAACACGTCGGATTTCAATAGGTGGCTGTGCTTCGCACAGCCACCTACTGTTTGTCTCTGCAAACAGTAGGTGGCTGTGCTTAGCACTGCCTCCCTAATAAGAAAAAACACGCAGGATAACAATAGGTGGCTGTGCTTCGCACAGCCACCTACTGTTTGTCTCTGCAAACAGTAGGTGGCTGTGCTTAGCACTGCCTCCCTAATTCCCCCGCCGGGAAATTTTGAGAGGGAGGCAGTGGGCCGCCGCCCGGGGGTGTGTCTGTAAAAGTTTAAAGTTGAAACGGAGTTTCTAGGTGAAAGAATGACCGAGCAGAAGACGTTTGACTAAAAAAACTACATTTCCCACTACTAAATGTAGTTTTTAGTACATTCCTGTCCACCAATCAGAGCACACCACTCGTGTCTCCATTTTAAAGTTTAAATGGAGTTTCTAGGTGAAAGTATGGACGAGAAGAAGACGTTTGACTAAAAAAACTACATTTCCCACTACTAAATGTAGTTCTTAGTACAGTCCTGTCCACCAATCAGAGCACACCACTCGTGTCTCCATTTTAAAGTTTAAATGGAGTTTCTAGGTGAAAGTATGACCGAGCAAAAGACGTTTGACTAAAAAAACTACATTTCCCACTACTAAATGTAGTTTTTAGTACATTCCTGTCCACCAATCAGAGCACACCACTCGTGTCTCCATTTTAAAGTTTAAATGGAGTTTCTAGGTGAAAATATGCCCTGAACTCAGCTGTCACTCAAGTACTACCGAGTACTAGCGAGTACTACCGAGTACTACCAAGTACTACCGAGTACTACTGAGTCTCAAGTACTGAGAACTACTAGGTACAATGTATTGTCAAACAGTTGAGTGCTTCGCACTCAACTGTTTCCCAGTACATGTCATTGAACTCAGCTGTCACTCAAGTACTACCGAGTACTACCAAGTACTACCGAGTACTACTGAGTCTCAAGTACTGAGAACTACAAGGTACAATGTATTGTCAAACAGTTGAGTGCTTCGCACTCAACTGTTTCCCTGTACAGGTCACTGAACTCAGCTGTCACTCAAGTAGTACCGAGTACTAGCGAGTACTAGCGAGTACTACCGAGTACTACCAAGTACTACCGAGTACTACTGAGTCTCAAGTACTGAGAACTACTAGGTACAATGTATTGTCAAACAGTTGAGTGCTTCGCACTCAACTGTTTCCCAGTACATGTCATTGAACTCAGCTGTCACTCAAGTACTACCGAGTACTACCAAGTACTACCGAGTACTACTGAGTCTCAAGTACTGAGAACTACTAGGTACAATGTATTGTCAAACAGTTGAGTGCTTCGCACTCAACTGTTTCCCAGTACATGTCATTGAACTCAGCTGTCACTCAAGTACTACCGAGTACTACCAAGTACTACCGAGTACTACTGAGTCTCAAGTACTGAGAACTACAAGGTACAATGTATTGTCAAACAGTTGAGTGCTTCGCACTCAACTGTTTCCCTGTACAGGTCACTGAACTCAGCTGTCACTCAAGTAGTACCGAGTACTAGCGAGTACTAGCGAGTACTAGCGAGTACTACCGAGTACTACTGAGTCTCAAGTACTGAGAACTACTAGGTACAATGTATTGTCAAACAGTTGAGTGCTTCGCACTCAACTGTTTCCCTGTACAGGTCACTGAACTCAGCTGTCACTCAAGTACTACCGAGTACTAGCGAGTACTAGCGAGTACTACCGAGTACTACCAAGTACTACCGAGTACTACTGAGTCTCAAGTACTGAGAACTACTAGGTACAATGTACTTGCAAACAGTTGAGTGCTTCGCACTCAACTGTTTCCCAGTACATGTCATTGAACTCAGCTGTCACTCAAGTACTACCGAGTACTACCAAGTACTACCGAGTACTACTGAGTCTCAAGTACTGAGAACTACTAGGTACAATGTATTGTCAAACAGTTGAGTGCTTCGCACTCAACTGTTTCCCAGTACATGTCATTGAACTCAGCTGTCACTCAAGTACTACCGAGTACTACCAAGTACTACCGAGTACTACTGAGTCTCAAGTACTGAGAACTACAAGGTACAATGTATTGTCAAACAGTTGAGTGCTTCGCACTCAACTGTTTCCCTGTACAGGTCACTGAACTCAGCTGTCACTCAAGTAGTACCGAGTACTAGCGAGTACTAGCGAGTACTACCGAGTACTACTGAGTCTCAAGTACTGAGAACTAGTAGGTACAATGTATTGTCAAACAGTTGAGTGCTTCGCACTCAACTGTTTCCCTGTACAGGTCACTGAACTCAGCTGTCACTCAAGTACTACCGAGTACTACCGAGTACTACCGAGTACTACTGAGACTCAAGTACTGAGAACTACTAGGTACAATGTATTGTCAAACAGTTGAGTGCTTCGCACTCAACTGTTTCCCTGTACAGGTCACTGAACTCAGCTGTCACTCAAGTACTACCGAGTACTAGCGAGTACTAGCGAGTACTACCGAGTACTACCAAGTACTACCGAGTACTACTGAGTCTCAAGTACTGAGAACTACTAGGTACAATGTACTTGCAAACAGTTGAGTGCTCCGCACTCAACTGTATGCCAGTACTTGTGTCTAATTTTAAAGTTTAAATGGAGTTTCTCAGTGAAAGAATGGCTGAGCTGAAATTGTTTGACTAAAAAAACTACATATCCCACTACTAATGTAGTTTTAGTACATTCCTGTCCTCCAATCAGAGCACACCTGCTGTCAGTTATGAAGATCAGTGCCACACAGTGCTGTCACCATGGCAACGGCCCTTGCTGCGTGTGTATGACTGCTTTGGAGCGTCTCTCTGCTTCTCTCTATCGCTCAATTCCCCCTCTGCACATGGGTCCGAACAAAAGCATGCCACGCTCACACTGAAACTCCTATCGCCAAAATTTTCGCACCGTTAGCGCCACGAGACTCGGCTGAAGACACTGATGACTTTTATTTTTTCCTAGTGTCAGAAATGTGGACGCTAGGGCGAGTTAGAAATGCTGTTCATATCAGGTTTCTTTGAAAATCTGCTTCTAAATTAACATTAGAGAGGATGACGAGAAAACCTGACTTGGCCGCGCTTAGAGGTTGCTAGTTCAAATTCTGTAAATCGCACAGACTTTTTGAGCACATTGTGAGCGACAGGACAAGTTTGTCTACAAAATTGGAAAATATCACGTCTGTAGAGTGAAGATTGTGGCCGGGAGGAGTTTGGAAAGGAAAAAGATCTGAGAAGCCCCCACACTCTAAGCGATGATGTCACGCACTCTAGCCCAGAAGGTTCCGCGCAATACACACCCATTATAAACTCATAATTTCTCCCAAAATGATCATGGTCATTGAACAGTGATTGATCAGAAACTATATGACCTATTGAAACGCGGATTGGCACACCAGGACACAAGACTTGTGTCTACGTTTTAGAGTTTAAATGGAGTTTCTAGGTGAAAGTATGACTGAGCAGCAGGCGTTTGAAAAGCTACCTTTTCTGCTTTTTTTTTTTCGCTCGTCCCATTCATTCCTATGGGATTTTTTGAGGTGGTTTTTCGCGACTTACGTCGCGAAAAATTAATATTCTGGACTTCTTTTAAGTAGCACACCGATCCCGATCAAGGCGCACGTTTTGATGTAACATTCCCCTAGGTGCTCGTTTTTGTTCGGTAGGAGTAGCGAATCAAAAAAACGGGAGGAGGAATAATAATAAGAAGAAAAAACACGCAGGAGAACAATAGGTGGCTGTGCTTCGCACAGCCACCTACTGTTTGTCTCTGCAAACAGTAGGTGGCTGTGCTTAGCACTGCCTCCCTAAAAAACACGTCGGATTTCAATAGGTGGCTGTGCGAAGCACAGCCACCTACTGTTTGTCTCTGCAAACAGTAGGTGGCTGTGCTTAGCACTGCCTCCCTAACTAGAAAATTCCCCCGCCGGGAAATTTTGAGAGGGAGGCAGTGGGCCGCCGCCCGGGGGTAAAAGTTTAAAGTTTAAACGGAGTTTCTAGGTGAAAGTATGGCTGAGTTGAAGACGTTTGACTAAAAAAACTACATTTCCCACTACTAAATGTAGTTTTAGTGCATTCCTGTCCACCAATCAGAGCACACCACTCGTGTCTCCATTTTAAAGTTTAAATGGAGTTTCTAGGTGAAAGTATGTCCGAGTAGAAGACGTTTGACTAAAAAAACTACATTTCCCATTACTAAATGTAGTTTTTAGTACATTCCTGTCCACCAATCAAAGCACACCACTCGTGTCTCCATTTTAAAGTTTAAATGGAGTTTCTAGGTGAAAGTATGGACGAGAAGAAGACGTTTGACTAAAAAAACTACATTTCCCACTACTAAATGTTGTTCTTAGTACATTCCTGTCCACCAATCAGAGCACACCACTCGTGTCTCCATTTTAAAGTTTAAATGGAGTTTCTGGGTGAAAGTATGGACGAGAAGAAGACGTTTGACTAAAAAAACTACATTTCCCACTACTAAATGTAGTTCTTAGTACATTCCTGTCCACCAATCAGAGCACACCACTCGTCTCTCCATTTTAAAGTTTAAATGGAGTTTCTAGGTGAAAATATGCCCTGAACTCAGCTGTCACTCAAGTATTTACCGAGTACTAGCGAGTACTAGCGAGTACTACCAAGTACTACCGAGTACTACTGAGTCTCAAGTACTGAGAACTACTAGGTACAATGTATTGTCAAACAGTTGAGTGCTTCGCACTCAACTGTTTCCCTGTACAGGTCACTGAACTCAGCTGTCACTCAAGTACTAGCGAGTACTACCGAGTACTACCGAGTACTACTGAGTCTCAAGTACTGAGAACTACTAGGTACAATGTATTGTCAAACAGTTGAGTGCTTCGCACTCAACTGTTTCCCAGTACATGTCACTGAACTCAGCTGCCACTCAAGTACTACCGAGTACTAGCGAGTACTACCGAGTACTACCAAGTACTACCGAGTGCTACTGAGTCTCAAGTACTGAGAACTACTAGGTACAATGTATTGTCAAACAGTTGAGTGCTTCGCACTCAACTGTTTCCCAGTACATGTCACTGAACTCAGCTGCCACTCAAGTACTACCGAGTACTACCGAGTACTACCGAGTACTAGCGAGTACTAGCGAGTAGTACTGAGACTCAAGTACTGAGAACTACTAGGTACAATGTATTGTAAAACAGTTGAGTGCTTCGCACTCAACTGTTAGCCAATACATGTCACTGAACTCAGCTGTCACTCAAGTACTACCGAGCACTACCGAGTACTACCGAGTACTACCGAGTACTAGCGAGTACTACTGAGACTCAAGTACTGAGAACTACTAGGTACAGGTCACTGAACTCAGCTGTCACTCAAGTACTACCGAGTACTCCATTTTAAAGTTTAAATGGAGTTTCTAGGTGAAAGTATGGCTGAGCTGAAGAGGTTTGACTAAAAAAACTACATATCCCACTACTAATGTAGTTTTAGTACATTCCTGTCCTCCAATCAGAGCACACCTGCTGTCAGTTATGAAGATCAGTGCCACACAGTGCTGTCACCATGGCAACGGCCCTTGCTGCGTGTGTATGACTGCTTTGGAGCGTCTCTCTGCTTCTCTCTATCGCTCAATTCCCCCTCTGCGCATGGGTCCGAACAAAAGCATGCCACGCTCACACCGAAACTCCTATCGCCACAATTTTCGCACCGTTAGCGCCACGAGACTCGGCTGAAGACACGGATGACTTTTATTTTTTCCTAGTGTCAGAAATGTGGACGCTAGGGCGAGTTAGAAATGCTGTTCAGATCAGGTTTCTTTGAAAATCTGCTTCTAAATTAACATTGGAGCGGATGACGAAAAAACCTGACTTGGCCGCGCTTAGAGGTTGCTAGTTCAAATTCTGTAAATCGCACAGACTTTTTGAGCACATTGTGAGCGACAGGACAAGTTTGTCTACAAAATTGGAAAATATCACGTCTGTAGAGTGAAGATTGTGGCCGGGAGGAGTTTGGAAAGAAAAAAACACTGAGAAGCCCCCACACTCTAAGCGATGATGTCACGCACTCTAGCCCAGAATGTTCCGCGCAATACACACCCATTGTAATCTCAGGATTTCTCCCAAAACGATCATGGTCATTGAACAGTGATTGATCAAAAACTATATGAGCTATTGAAACGCGGATTGACACACCAGGACACAAGACTTGTGTCTACGTTTTAGAGTTTAAATGGAGTTTCTAGCTGAAAGTATGACTGAGCAGCAGGCTTTTGAAAAGCTACAATTTCTGCTTTTTTTTTTCGCTCATTTTTTACTAATCCCATTCATTTCAATGGGGAAATTTCAGTGGTTTTTCGCGACTTACGTCGCGAAAAATTAATATTCTGGACTTCTTTTAAATAGCACACCGATCCCGATCAAGGCGCACGTTTTGATGTAACATTCGCGTAGGTGCTCGTTTTTGTTTGGCAGTTTTAGGGAATCAAAAAAAAAGAGGAAGAGGAATAATAAGAAGAAACACGCAGGATAACAATAGGTGGCTGTGCTTCGCACAGCCACCTACTGTTTGTCTCTGCAAACAGTAGGTGGCTGTGCTTAGCACTGCCTCCCTAACTAGAAAATTCCCCCGCCGGGAAATTTTGAGAGGGAGGCAGTGGGCCGCCGCCCGGGGGTAAAAGTTTAAAGTTCAAACGGAGTTTCTAGGTGAAAGTATGGCTGAGTTGAAGACGTTTGACTAAAAAAACTACATTTCCCACTACTAAATGTAGTTTTTAGTACATTCCTGTCAACCAATCAGAGCACACCACTCGTGTCTCCATTTTAAAGTTTAAATGGAGTTTCTAGGTGAAAGTATGACCGAGCAAAAGACGTTTGACTAAAAAAACTACATTTCCCAATACTAAATGTAGTTTTTAGTACATTCCTGTCCACCAATCAGAGCACACCACTCGTGTCTCCATTTTAAAGTTTAAATGGAGTTTCTAGGTGAAAGTATGGACGAGAAGAAGACGTTTGACTAAAAAAACTACATTTCCCACTACTAAATGTAGTTCTTAGTACATTCCTGTCCACCAATCAGAGCACACCACTCGTGTCTCCATTTTAAAGTTTAAATGGAGTTTCTGGGTGAAAGTATGGACGAGAAGAAGACGTTTGACTAAAAAAACTACATTTCCCACTACTAAATGTAGTTCTTAGTACATTCCTGTCCACCAATCAGAGCACACCACTCGTCTCTCCATTTTAAAGTTTAAATGGAGTTTCTAGGTGAAAATATGCCCTGAACTCAGCTGTCACTCAAGTATTACCGAGTACTAGCGAGTACTAGCGAGTACTACCAAGTACTACCGAGTACTACTGAGTCTCAAGTACTGAGAACTACTAGGTACAATGTATTGTCAAACAGTTGAGTGCTTCGCACTCAACTGTTTCCCTGTACAGGTCACTGAACTCAGCTGTCACTCAAGTACTAGCGAGTACTACCGAGTACTACCGAGTACTACTGAGTCTCAAGTACTGAGAACTACTAGGTACAATGTATTGTCAAACAGTTGAGTGCTTCGCACTCAACTGTTTCCCAGTACATGTCACTGAACTCAGCTGTCACTCAAGTACTACCGAGTACTACCGAGTACTACCAAGTACTACCGAGTACTACTGAGACTCAAGTACTGAGAACTACTAGGTACAATGTACTTGCAAACAGTTGAGTGCTTCGCACTCAACTGTATGCCAGTACTTGTGTCTCATTTTAAAGTTTAAATGGAGTGTCTAGGTGAAAGTATGGCTGAGCTGAAGAGGTTTGACTAAAAAAACTACATATCCCACTACTAATGTAGTTTTAGTACATTCCTGTCCTCCAATCAGAGCACACCTGCTGTCAGTTATGAAAATCAGTGCCACACAGTGCTGTCACCATGGCAACGGCCCTTGCTGCGTGTGTATGACTGCTTTGGAGCGTCTCTCTGCTTCTCTCTATCGCTCAATTCCCCCTCTGCGCATGGGTCCGAACAAAAGCATGCCACGCTCACACCGAAACTCCTATCGCCAAAATTTTCGCACCGTTAGCGCCACAAGACTCGGCTGAAGACACTGATGACTTTTATTTTTTCCTAGTGTCAGAAATGTGGACGCTAGGGCGAGTTAGAAATGCTGTTCAGATCAGGTTTCTTTGAAAATCTGCTTCTAAATTAACATTGGAGCGGATGACGAGAAAACCTGACTTGGCCGCGCTTAGAGGTTGCTAGTTCAAATTCTGTAAATCGCACAGACTTTTTGAGCACATTGTGAGAGACAGGACAAGTTTGTCTACAAAATTGGAAAATATCACGTCTGTAGAGTGAAGACTGTGGCCGGGAGGAGTTTGGAAAGAAAAATCTACTGAGAAGCCCCCACACTCTAACTGATGATGTCACGCACTCTAGCCCAGAAGGTTCCGCGCAATACACACCCATTGAAATCTCAGGATTTCTCCCAAAACGATCATGGTCATTGAACAGTGATTGATCAAAAACTATATGAGCTATTGAAACGCGAATTGACACACCAAGACAGAAGACTTGTGTCTACGTTTGAGAGTTTAAATGGAGTTTCTAGGTGAAAGTATGACTGAGCAGCAGGCGTTTGAAAAGCTACATTTTCTGCTTTTTTTTTTTCGCTCGTCCCATTCAAGTCAATGGGAAAATTTCGTTGGTTTTTCGCGACTAGCGTCGCGAAAAATTAATATTCTGGACATTTTTTAAGTAGCACACCGATGTCGATCAAGGCGCACGTTTTGATGTTACATTTGCGTAGGTGCTCGTTTTTTTTCGGTACGAGTAGGAAATCAAAAAAAGTAAGAAGAGGAATAATAACTAGAAAATTCCCCCGCCGGGAAATTTTGAGAGGGAGGCAGTGGGCCGCCGCCCGGGGGTGTGTCTGTAAAAGTTTAAAGTTCAAACGGAGTTTCTAGGTGAAAGAATGACCGAGCAGAAGACGTTTGACTAAAAAAACTACATTTCCCACTACTAAATGTAGTTCTTAGTACATTCCTGTCCACCAATCAAAGCACACCACTCGTGTCTCCATTTTAAAGTTTAAATGGAGTTTCTAGGTGAAAGTATGACCGAGCAAAAGACGTTTGACTAAAAAAACTACATTTCCCACTACTAAATGTAGTTCTTAGTACATTCCTGTCCACCAATCAGAGCACACCACTCGTGTCTCCATTTTAAAGTTTAAACGGAGTTTCTAGGTGAAAGTATGACCGAGCAGAAGACGTTTGACTAAAAAAACTACATTTCCCAATACTAAATGTAGTTTTAAGTACATTCCTGTCCACCAATCAGAGCACACCACTCGTGTCTCCATTTTAAAGTTTAAATGGAGTTTCTAGGTGAAAGTATGACCGAGCAGAAGACGTTTGACTAAAAAAACTACATTTCCCAATACTAAATGTAGTTTTTAGTACATTCCTGTCCACCAATCAGAGCACACCACTCGTGTCTCCATTTTAAAGTTTAAATGGAGTTTCTAGGTGAAAATATGCCCTGAACTCAGCTGTCACTCAAGTACTACCGAGTACTAGCGAGTACTAGCGAGTACTACCAAGTACTACCGAGTACTACTGAGTCTCAAGTACTGAGAACTACTAGGATCAATGTATTGTCAAACAGTTGAGTGCTTCGCACTCAACTGTTTCCCAGTACATGTCACTGAACTCAGCTGTCACTCAAGTACTACCGAGTACTACCAAGTACTACCGAGTACTACTGAGTCTCAAGTACTGAGAACTACTAGGTACAATGTATTGTCAAACAGTTGAGTGCTTCGCACTCAACTGTTTCCCAGTACATGTCACTGAACTCAGCTGTCACTCAAATACTACCGAGTACTAGCGAGTACTACCGAGTACTACCAAGTACTACCGAGTACTACTGAGTCTCAAGTACTGAGAACTACTAGGTACAATGTATTGTTAAACAGTTGAGTGCTTCGCACTCAACTGTTTCCCAGTACATGTCACTGAACTCAGCTGTCACTCAAGTACTACCGAGTACTACCAAGTACTACCGAGTACTACTGAGTCTCAAGTACTGAGAACTACTAGGTACAATGTATTGTTAAACAGTTGAGTGCTTCGCACTCAACTGTATGCCAGTACTTGTGTCTCATTTTAAAGTTTAAATGGAGTGTCTAGTTGAAAGTATGGCTGAGCTGAAGAGGTTTGACTAAAAAAACTACATATCCCACTACTAATGTAGTTTTAGTACATTCCTGTCCTCCAATCAGAGCACACCTGCTGTCAGTTATGAAGATCAGTGCCACACAGTGCTGTCACCATGGCAACGGCCCTTGCTGCGTGTGTATGACTGCTTTGGAGCGTCTCTCTGCTTCTCTCTATCGCTCAATTCCCCCTCTGCACATGGGTCCGAACAAAAGCATGCCACGCTCACACCGAAACTCCTATCGCCAAGATTTTCGCACCGTTAGCGCCACAAGACTCGGCTGAAGACACTGATGACTTTTATTTTTTCCTAGTGTCAGAAATGTGGACGCTAGGGCGAGTTAGAAATGCTGTTCAGATCAGGTTTCTTTGAAAATCTGCTTCTAAATTAACATTGGAGCGGATGACGAGAAAACCTGACTTGGCCGCGCTTAGAGGTTGCTAGTTCAAATTCTGTAAATCGCACAGACTTTTTGAGCACATTGTGAGAGACAGGACAAGTTTGTCTACAAAATTGGAAAATATCACGTCTGTAGAGTGAAGACTGTGGCCGGGAGGAGTTTGGAAAGAAAAATCTACTGAGAAGCCCCCACACTCTAACTGATGATGTCACGCACTCTAGCCCAGAAGGTTCCGCGCAATACACACCCATTATAATCTCATGATTTCTCCCAAAACGATCATGGTCATTGAACAGTGATTGATCAAAAACTATATGAGCTATTGAAACGCGGATTGACACACCAGGACACAAGACTTGTGTCTACGTTTTAGAGTTTAAATGGAGTTTCTAGGTGAAAATATGCCTGCGCAGCAGGCGTTTGAAAAGCTACAATTTCTGCTTTTTTTTTGTCGCTTGTCCCATTCATTCCTATGGGACTAATTTGCGGTGGTTTTTCGCGACTTACGTCGCGAAAAATTAATATTCTGGACTTCTTTTAAATAGCACACCGATCCCGATCAAGCCGCACGTTTTGATGTAACATTCCCCTAGGTGCTCGTTTTTGTTTGGCAGTTTTAGGGAATCAAAAAAACGGGAGGAGGAAGAATAAGAAAAAACACGTCGGATTTCAATAGGTGGCTGTGCTTCGCACAGCCACCTACTGTTTGTCTCTGCAAACAGTAGGTGGCTGTGCTTAGCACTGCCTCCCTAACTAGAAAATTCCCCCGCCGGGAAATTTTGAGAGGGAGGCAGTGGGCCGCCGCCCGGGGGTGTGTCTGTAAAAGTTTAAAGTTTAAACGGAGTTTCTAGGTGAAAGAATGACCGAGAAGAAGACGTTTGACTAAAAAAACTACATTTCCCACTACTAAATGTAGTTCTTAGTACATTCCTGTCCACCAATCAGAGCACACCACTCGTGTCTCCATTTT
Source organism: Eutrigla gurnardus (assembly GCF_963514095.1). NCBI lineage: Eukaryota > Metazoa > Chordata > Actinopteri > Perciformes > Triglidae > Eutrigla > Eutrigla gurnardus. Next base: position 7,649,833 of record NC_139918.1, read on the forward strand.
AAAGTTTAAATGGAGTTTCTAGGTGAAAGTATGACCGAGCAAAAGACGTTTGACTAAAAAAATTCATTTCCCACTACTAAATGTAGTTTTTAGTACATTCCTGTCCACCAATCAGAGCACACCACTCGTGTCTCCATTTTAAAGTTTAAATGGAGTTTCTAGGTGAAAATATGCCCTGAACTCAGCTGTCACTCAAGTACTACCGAGTACTAGCGAGTACTACCGAGTACTACCAAGTACTACCGAGTACTACTGAGTTTCAAGTACTGAGAACTACTAGGTACAATGTAACTGTTTCCCAGTACATGTCACTGAACTCAGCTGTCACTCAAGTACTACCGAGTACTACCAAGTACCACCGAGTACTACTGAGACTCAAGTACTGAGAACTAGTAGGTACTATGTACTTGCAAACAGTTGAGTGCGCCCCAGTACATGTCACTGAACTCAGCTGCCACTCAAGTACTACCGAGTACTACCGAGTACTAGCGAGTACTAGCGAGTAGTACAAAGTACTACGGAGTACTACTGAGTCTCAAGTACTGAGAACTACTAGGTACAATGTATTGTCAAACAGTTGAGTGCTTCGCACTCAACTGTTTCCCTGTACAGGTCACTGAACTCAGCTGTCACTCAAGTACTAGCGAGTACTAGCGAGTACTACCGAGTACTACCGAGTACTACTGAGACTCAAGTACTGAGAACTACTAGGTACAATGTATTGTCAAACAGTTGAGTGCTTCGCACTCAACTGTTTCCCTGTACATGTCACTGAACTCAGCTGTCACTCAAGTACTACCGAGCACTACCGAGTACTACCGAGTACTAGCGAGTACTACTGAGACTCAAGTACTGAGAACTACTAGGTACAGGTCACTGAACTCAGCTGTCACTCAAGTACTACCGAGTACTCCATTTTAAAGTTTAAATGGAGTTTCTGGGTGAAAGTATGACCGAGCAAAAGACGTTTGACTAAAAAAACTACATTTCCCACTACTAAATGTAGTTTTTAGTACATTCCTGTCCACCAATCAGAGCACACCACTCCTGTCTCCATTTTAAAGTTTAAATGGAGTTTCTAGGTGAAAATATGCCCTGAACTCAGCTGTCACTCAAGTACTACCGAGTACTACCGAGTACTAGCGAGTACTAGCGAGTACTACCGAGTACTACTGAGTCTCAAGTACTGAGAACTACTAGGTACAATGTATTGTCAAACAGTTGAGTGCTTCGCACTCAACTGTTTCCCAGTACATGTCACTGAACTCAGCTGTCACTCAAGTACTACCGAGTACTACCAAGTACCACCGAGTACTACTGAGACTCAAGTACTGAGAACTAGTAGGTACTATGTACTTGCAAACAGTTGAGTGCTTCGCACTCAACTGTTTCCCAGTACATGTCACTGAACTCAGCTGCCACTCAAGTACTACCGAGTACTACCGAGTACTAGCGAGTACTACCGAGTACTACCAAGTACTACCGAGTACTACTGAGTCTCAAGTACTGACAACTACTAGGTACAATGTATTGTCAAACAGTTGAGTGCTTCGCACTCAACTGTTTCCCTGTACAGGTCACTGAACTCAGCTGTCACTCAGGTACTACCGAGTACTACCGAGTACTACTGAGACTCAAGTACTGAGAACTACTAGGTACAATGTACTTGCAAACAGTTGAGTGCTCCGCACTCAACTGTATGCCAGTACTTGTGTCTCATTTTAAAGTTTAAATGGAGTTTCTCGGTGAAAGTATGGCTGAGCTGAAGAGGTTTGACTAAAAAAACTACATATCCCACTACTAATGTAGTTTTAGTACATTCCTGTCCTCCAATCAGAGCACACCTGCTGTCAGTTATGAAGATCAGTGCCACACAGTGCTGTCACCATGGCAACGGCCCTTGCTGCGTGTGTATGACTGCTTTGGAGCGTCTCTCTGCTTCTCTCTATCGCTCAATTCCCCCTCTGCGCATGGGTCCGAACAAAAGCATGCCACGCTCACACCGAAACTCCTATCGCCAAAATTTTCGCACCGTTAGCGCCACGAGACTCGGCTGAAGACACTGATGACTTTTATTTTTTCCTAGTGTCAGAAATGTGGACGCTAGGGCGAGTTAGAAATGCTGTTCATATCAGGTTTCTTTGAAAATCTGCTTCTAAATTAACATTAGAGCGGATGACGAGAAAACCTGACTTGGCCGCGCTTAGAGGTTGCTAGTTCAAATTCTGTAAATCGCACAGACTTTTTGAGCACATTGTGAGAGACAGGACAAGTTTGTCTACAAAATTGGAAAATATCACGTCTGTAGAGTGAAGATTGTGGCCGGGAGGAGTTTGGAAAGGAAAAAGATCTGAGAAGCCCCCACACTCTAACTGATGATGTCACGCACTCTAGCCCAGAAGGTTCCGCGCAATACACACCCATTATAATCTCACGATTTCTCCCAAAACGATCATGGTCATTGAACAGTGATTGATCAAAAACTATAAGAGCTATTGAAACGGGGATTGACACACCAAGACAGAAGACTTGTGTCTACGTTTTAGAGTTTAAATGGAGTTTCTAGGTGAAAGTATGACTGAGCAGCAGGCGTTTGAAAAGCTACAATTTCTGTTTTTTTTTTTCGCTCATTTTTTACTAATCCCATTCATTTCAATGGGGAAATTTCGGTGGTTTTTCGCGACTTACGTCGCGAAAAATTAATATTCTGGACTTCTTTTAAATAGCACACCGATCCCGATCAAGGCGCACGTTTTGATGTAACATTCGCGTAGGTGCTCGTTTTTGTTTGGCAGTTTTAGGGAATCAAAAAAAGGGTAAGAAGAGGAATAATAAGAAGAAACACGCAGGATAACAATAGGTGGCTGTGCTTCGCACAGCCACCTACTGTTTGTCTCTGCAAACAGTAGGTGGCTGTGCTTAGCACTGCCTCCCTAACTAGAAAATTCCCCCGCCGGGAAATTTTGAGAGGGAGGCAGTGGGCCGCCGCCCGGGGGTGTGTCTGTAAAAGTTTAAAGTTTAAACGGAGTTTCTAGGTGAAAGAATGACCGAGCAGAAGACGTTTGACTAAAAAAACTACATTTCCCACTACTAAATGTAGTTTTAGTGCATTCCTGTCCACCAATCAGAGCACACCACTCGTGTCTCCATTTTAAAGTTTAAATGGAGTTTCTAGGTGAAAGTATGTCCGAGTAGAAGACGTTTGACTAAAAAAACTACATTTCCCATTACTAAATGTAGTTTTTAGTACATTCCTGTCCACCAATCAGAGCACACCACTCGTGTCTCCATTTTAAAGTTTAAATGGAGTTTCTAGGTGAAAATATGCCCTGAACTCAGCTGTCACTCAAGTACTAGCGAGTACTAGCGAGTACTAGCGAGTACTACCAAGTACTACCAAGAACTACAGAGTACTACTGAGACTCAAGTACTGAGAAATACTAGGTACTATGTATTGTCAAACAGTTGAGCGCTCCGCGCTCAACTGTATGCCAGTACATGTCACCAAGGTCAGCTGTCACTCAAGTACTACCAATTACTACCAAGTACTACCAAGAACTACAGAGTACTACTGAGACTCAAGTACTGAGAACTACTAGGTACTATGTATTGTCAAACAGCTGAGCGCTTCGCGCTCAACTGTTTGCCAGTACATGTCACCGAGGTCAGCTGTCACTCAAGTACTACCAATTACTACCAAGTACTACCAAGAACTACAGAGTACTACTGAGACTCAAGTACTGAGAAATACTAGGTACTATGTATTGTCAAACAGTTGAGCGCTCCGCGCTCAACTGTATGCCAGTACATGTCACCAAGGTCAGCTGTCACTCAAGTACTACCAATTACTACCAAGTACTACAGAGACTCAAGTACTGAGAACTACTAGGTACTATGTATTGTCAAACAGCTTAGCGCTTCGCGCTCAACTGTTTGCCAGTACATGTCACCGAGGTCAGCTGTCACTCAAGTACTACCAATTACTACCAAGTACTACCAACTACTACAGAGTACTACTGAGACTCAAGTACTGAGAACTACTAGGTACTATGTATTGTCAAACAGTTGAGCGCTTCGCGCTCAACTGTATGCCAGTACATGTCACCGAGGTCAGCTGTCACTCAAGTACTACAAAGTACTACCAAGTACTAGGTACTATGTATTGTTTGAAAAACTACAACTCTGCCAGTCAGAGCGCACCTGCTATCACTTCGGAGTGAGACAGAGACAGTTAGTCTCCATTTTAAAGTTTAAATGTAGTTTCTAGGTGAAAGTATGGCTGAGTTGACGATGGACTACACTTCCCAAGGACTGCTCCTCTCTGTCCACCAATCAGAGCACACCTGCTGTGAGTTATGAAGCTCAAAGCCACAGGTGCTCCATCACCATAGCAACGCCCCTCTGCATGTGTGTGTCTGTGTCTGTGACTCTCGAAAGCCTCTATCTGTGTCTGAATTTCAGTTTTGTGCAGTCTCCGAACAAAAGCTTCCCACACTCACACCGAAAGTCCTATCGGCAAAATTTCCACACCGTTAGCGCCACAAGACTCTGATGAAGACACTGATGACTTTTACTTTTTCCTAGTGTCAGAAATGTGGACGCTAGGGCGAGTTAGAAATGCTGTTCGTTTCAGGTTTCTTTGAAAATCTGCTTCTAAATTAACATTAGAGCGGATGACGAAAAAAATGGACTTGGCCGCGCTTAGAGGTTGCTAGTTCAAATTCTGTAAATGTCACAGAGATTTTGAGCACATTGTGAGAGACAGGACAAGTTTCTCTACAAAATTGGAAAATATCACGTCGGTAGAGTCAAGATTGTGGCCGGGAGGAGTTTGGAAAGGAAAAAAATCTGAGAAGCCCTCACACTCTAAGCGATGATGTCACGCACTCTAGCCCAGAAGGTTCCGCGCAATACACACCCATTATAAACTCATGATTTCTCCCAAAATGATCATGGTCATTGAACAGTGATTGATCAGAAACTATATGACCTATTGAAACGCGGATTGGCACACCCGGACACAAGACTTGTGTCTACGTTTTAGAGTTTAAATGGAGTTTCTAGGTGAAAGTATGACTGAGCAGCAGGCGTTTGAAAAGCTACCTTTTCTGCTTTTTTTTTTTCTTTTTTTTTCGCTCGTCCCATTCATTCCTATGGGATTTTTTGAGGTGGTTTTTCGCGACTTACGTCGCGAAAAATTAATATTCTGGACTTCTTTTAAGTAGCACACCGATCCCGATCAAGCCGCACGTTTTGATGTTACATTCGCCTAGGTGCTCGTTTTTGTTCGGTAGGAGTAGCGAATCAAAAAAACGGGAGGAGGAATAATAAGAAAAAACGCGCAGGAGAACAATAGGTGGCTGTGCTTCGCACAGCCACCTACTGTTTGTACCTACAAACAGTAGGTGGCTGTGCTTAGCACTGCCTCCCTAACTAGAAAATTCCCCCGCCGGGAAATTTTGAGAGGGAGGCAGTGGGCCGCCGCCCGGGGGTGTGTCTGTAAAAGTTTAACGTTTAAACGGAGTTTCTAGGTGAAAGAATGACCGAGCAGAAGACGTTTGACTAAAAAAACTACATTTCCCACTACAAAATGTAGTTTTTAGTACATTCCTGTCCACCAATCAGAGCACACCACTCGTGTCTCCATTTTAAAGTTTAAATGGAGTTTCTAGGTGAAAGTATGACCGAGCAGAAGACGTTTGACTCAAAAAACTACATTTCCCACTACTAAATGTAGTTCTTAGTACATTCCTGTCCACCAATCAGAGCACACCACTCGTGTCTCCATTTTAAAGTTTAAATGGAGTTTCTAGGTGAAAGTATGGACGAGAAGAAGACGTTTGACTAAAAAAACTACATTTCCCACTACTAAATGTAGTTCTTAGTACATTCCTGTCCACCAATCAGAGCACACCACTCGTGTCTCCATTTTAAAGTTTAAATGGAGTTTCTAGGTGAAAATATGCCCTGAACTCAGCTGTCACTCAAGTACTACCGAGTACTAGCGAGTACTAGCGAGTACTACCAAGTACTACCGAGTACTACTGAGTCTCAAGTACTGAGAACTACTAGGTACAATGTATTGTCAAACAGTTGAGTGCTACGCACTCAACTGTTTCCCTGTACAGGTTACTGAACTCAGCTGTCACTCAAGTACTACCGAGTACTAGCGAGTACTACCGAGTACTACCAAGTACTACCGAGTACTACCGAGTCTCAAGTACTGAGAACTACTAGGTACAATGTATTGTCAAACAGTTGAGTGCTTCGCACTCAACTGTTTCCCAGTACATGTCACTGAACTCAGCTGTCACTCAAGTACTACCGAGTACTACCGAGTACTACCAAGTACTACCGAGTACTACTGAGACTCAAGTACTGAGAACTACTAGGTACAATGTACTTGCAAACAGTTGAGTGCTTCGCACTCAACTGTATGCCAGTACTTGTGTCTCATTTTAAAGTTTAAATGGAGTGTCTAGGTGAAAGTATGGACGAGCAGAAGAGGTTTGACTAAAAAAACTACATATCCCACTACTAATGTAGTTTTAGTACATTCCTGTCCTCCAATCAGAGCACACCTGCTGTCAGTTATGAAAATCAGTGCCTCACAGTGCTGTCACCATGGCAACGGCCCTTGCTGCGTGTGTATGACTGCTTTGGAGCGTCTCTCTGCTTCTGTCTAACGCTCAATTCCCCCTCTGCGCATGGGTCCGAACAAAAGCTTGCCACGCTCACACCGAAACTCCTATCGCCAAAGTTTTCGCACCGTTAGCGCCACGAGACTCGGCTGAAGACACTGATGACTTTTATTTTTTCCTAGTGTCAGAAATGTGGACGCTAGGGCGAGTTAGAAATGCTGTTCATATCAGGTTTCTTTGAAAATCTGCTTCTAAATTAACATTGGAGTGGATGACGAGAAAACCTGACTTGGCCGCGCTTAGAGGTTGCTAGTTCAAATTCTGTAAATCGCACAGACTTTTTGAGCACATTGTGAGAGACAGGACAAGTTTGTCTACAAAATTGGAAAATATCACGTCTGTAGAGTGAAGATTGTGGCCGGGAGGAGTTTGGAAAGGAAAAAGATCTGAGAAGCCCCCACACTCTAACTGATGATGTCACGCACTCTAGCCCAGAAGGTTCCGCGCAATACACACCCATTGAAATCTCAGGATTTCCCCCAAAACGATCATGGTCATTGAACAGTGATTGATCATAAACTATATGAGCTATTGAAACGCGAATTGACACACCAAGACAGAAGACTTGTGTCTACGTTTTAGAGTTTAAATGGAGTTTCTAGGTGAAAGTATGACTGCGCAGCAGGCGTTTGAAAAACGACAATGAATGTTCCTTTTTTTTCGCTCGTCCCATTCATTTCAATGGGAAAATTTCGGTGGTTTTTCGCGACTAGCGTCGCGAAAAATTAATATTCTGGACATCTTTTAAGTAGCACACCGATCCCAATCAAGGCGCACGTTTTGATGTTACATTCGCGTAGGTGCTCGTTTATGTTTTTTAGGAGTAGGAAATCAAAAAAAGGTAAGAAGAGGAAGAATAACTAGAAAATTCCCCCGCCGGGAAATTTTGAGAGGGAGGCAGTGGGCCGCCGCCCGGGGGTGTGTCTGTAAAAGTTTAAAGTTTAAACGGAGTTTCTAGGTGAAAGAATGACCGAGCAGAAGTAGTTTGACTAAAAAAACTACATTTCCCATTAGTAAATGTAGTTTTTAGTACCTTCCTGTCCACCAATCAGAGCACACCACTCGTGTCTCCATTTTAAAGTTTAAATGGAGTTTGTAGGTGAAAGTATGGACGAGAAGAAGACGTTTGACTAAAAAAACTACATTTCCCACTACTAAATGTAGTTTTTAGTACATTCCTGTCCACCAATCAGAGCACACCACTCGTGTCTCCATTTTAAAGTTTAAATGGAGTTTCTAGCTGAAAGTATGGACGAGAGGAAGACGTTTGACTAAAAAAACTACATTTCCCATTACTAAATGTAGTTCTTAGTACATTCCTGTCCAACAATCAGAGCACACCACTCGTGTCTCCATTTTAAAGTTTAAATGGAGTTTGTAGGTGAAAGTATGACCGAGCAAAAGACGTTTGACTAAAAAAACTACATTTCCCACTACTAAATGTAGTTTTTAGTACATTCCTGTCCACCAATCAGAGCACACCACTCGTGTCTCCATTTTAAAGTTTAAATGGAGTTTCTAGGTGAAAGAATGACCGAGCAGAAGACATTTGACTAAAAAAACTACATTTCCCACTACTAAATGTAGTTTTTAGTACATTCCTGTCCACCAATCAGAGCACACCACTCGTGTCTCCATTTTAAAGTTTAAATGGAGTTTCTAGGTGAAAATATGCCCTGAACTCAGCTGTCACTCAAGTACTACCGAGTACTAGCGAGTACTACCGAGTACTACCAAGTACTACCGAGTACTACTGAGTCTCAAGTACTGAGAACTACTAGGTACAATGTATTGTCAAACAGTTGAGTGCGAAGCACTCAACTGTTTCCCAGTACATGTCACTGAACTCAGCTGTCACTCAAGTACTACCGAGTACTACCAAGTACTACCGAGTACTACTGAGACTCAAGTACTGAGAACTAGTAGGTACTATGTACTTGCAAACAGTTGAGTGCTTCGCACTCAACTGTTTCCCTGTACAGGTCACTGAACTCAGCTGTCACTCAAGTACTAGCGAGTACTACCGAGTACTACCGAGTACTACCGAGTACTACTGAGTCTCAAGTACTGAGAACTACTAGGTACAATGTATTGTCAATCAGTTGAGTGCTTCGCACTCAACTGTTTCCCTGTACAGGTCACTGAACTCAGCTGTCACTCAAGTACTAGCGAGTACTACCGAGTACTACCAAGTACTACCGAGTACTACTGAGTCTCAAGTACTGAGAACTACTAGGTACAATGTATTGTCAAACAGTTGAGTGCGAAGCACTCAACTGTTTCCCAGTACATGTCACTGAACTCAGCTGTCACTCAAGTACTACCGAGTACTACCAAGTACTACCGAGTACTACTGAGACTCAAGTACTGAGAACTACTAGGTACAATGTACTTGCAAACAGTTGAGTGCTTCGCACTCAACTGTATGCCAGTACTTGTGTCTCATTTTAAAGTTTAAATGGAGTGTCTAGGTGAAAGTATGGACGAGCAGAAGAGGTTTGACTAAAAAAACTACATATCCCACTACTAATGTAGTTTTAGTACATTCCTGTCCTCCAATCAGAGCACACCACTCGTGTCTCCATTTTAAAGTTTAAATGTAGTTTCTAGGTGAAAATATGCCCTGAACTCAGCTGTCACTCAAGTACTACCGAGTACTACCGAGTACTAGCGAGTACTAGCGAGTAGTACTGAGACTCAAGTACTGAGAACTACTAGGTACAATGTATTGTCAAACAGTTGAGTGCTTCGCACTCAACTGTTTCCCTGTACAGGTCACTGAACTCAGCTGTCACTCAAGTACTACCGAGTACTCCATTTTAAAGTTTAAATGGAGTTTCTAGGTGAAAGTATGGCTGAGCTGAAGAGGTTTGACTAAAAAAACTACATATCCCACTACTAATGTAGTTTTAGTACATTCCTGTCCTCCAATCAGAGCACACCACTCGTGTCTCCATTTTAAAGTTTAAATGTAGTTTCTAGGTGAAAATATGCCCTGAACTCAGCTGTCACTCAAGTACTACCGAGTACTACCGAGTACTAGCGAGTACTAGCGAGTAGTACTGAGACTCAAGTACTGAGAACTACTAGGTACAATGTATTGTCAAACAGTTGAGTGCTTCGCACTCAACTGTTTCCCTGTACAGGTCACTGAACTCAGCTGTCACTCAAGTACTACCGAGTACTCCATTTTAAAGTTTAAATGGAGTTTCTAGGTGAAAGTATGGCTGAGCTGAAGAGGTTTGACTAAAAAAACTACATATCCCACTACTAATGTAGTTTTAGTACATTCCTGTCCTCCAATCAGAGCACACCTGCTGTCAGTTATGAAGATCAGTGCCACACAGTGCTGTCACCATGGCAACGGCCCTTGCTGCGTGTGTATGACTGCTTTGGAGCGTCTCTCTGCTTCTCTCTATCGCTCAATTCCCCCTCTGCGCATGGGTCCGAACAAAAGCATGCCACGCTCACACCGAAACTCCTATCGCCAAAATTTTCGCACCGTTAGCGCCACGAGACTCGGGTGAAGACACTGATGACTTTTATTTTTTCCTAGTGTCAGAAATGTGGACGCTAGGGCGAGTTAGAAATGCTGTTCAGATCAGGTTTCTTTGAAAATCTGCTTCTAAATTAACATTAGAGCGGATGACGAGAAAACCTGACTTGGCCGCGCTTAGAGGTTGCTAGTTCAAATTCTGTAAATCGCACAGACTTTTTGAGCACATTGTGAGAGACAGGACAAGTTTGTCTACAAAATTGGAAAATATCACGTCTGTAGAGTGAAGACTGTGGCCGGGAGGAGTTTGGAAAGGAAAAAGATCTGAGAAGCCCCCACACTCTAACTGATGATGTCACGCACTCTAGCCCAGAAGGTTCCGCGCAATACACACCCATTGTAATCTCATGATTTCTCCCAAAACGATCATGGTCATTGAACAGTGATTGATCAAAAACTATATGAGCTATTGAAACGCGGATTGGCACACCAGCACACAAGACTTGTGTCTACGTTTTAGAGTTTAAATGGAGTTTCTAGGTGAAAGTATGACTGAGCAGCAGGCGTTTGAAAAGCTACCTTTTCTGCTTTGTTTTTTTCGCTCGTCCCATTCATTCCTATGGGAATTTTTGAGGTGGTTTTTCGCGACTTACGTCGCGAAAAATTAATATTCTGGACTTCTTTTAAGTAGCACACCGATCCCGATCAAGGCGCACGTTTTGATGTAACATTCCCCTAGGTGCTCGTTTTTGTTCGGTAGGAGTAGCGAATCAAAAAAACGGGAGGAGGAATAATAATAAGAAGAAAAAACACGCAGGAGAACAATAGGTGGCTGTGCTTAGCACTGCCTCCCTAACTAGAAAATTCCCCCGCCGGGAAATTTTGAGAGGGAGGCAGTGGGCCGCCGCCCGGGGGTAAAAGTTTAAAGTTTAAACGGAGTTTCTAGGTGAAAGTATGGCTGAGTTGAAGACGTTTGACTAAAAAAACTACATTTCCCACTACTAAATGTAGTTTTAGTGCATTCCTGTCCATCAATCAGAGCACACCACTCGTGTCTCCATTTTAAAGTTTAAATGGAGTTTCTAGGTGAAAGTATGACCGAGCAAAAGACGTTTGACTAAAAAAACTACATTTCCCACTACTAAATGTAGTTTTTAGTACATTCCTGTCCACCAATCAGAGCACACCACTCGTGTCTCCATTTTAAAGTTTAAATGGAGTTTCTAGGTGAAAATATGCCCTGAACTCAGCTGTCACTCAAGTACTACCGAGTACTAGCGAGTACTACCGAGTACTACCAAGTACTACCGAGTACTACTGAGTCTCAAGTACTGAGAACTACTAGGTACAATGTATTGTCAAACAGTTGAGTGCTTCGCACTCAACTGTTTCCCAGTACATGTCACTGAACTCAGCTGTCACTCAAGTACTACCGAGTACTACCAAGTACTACCGAGTACTTCTGAGTCTCAAGTACTGAGAACTACTAGGTACAATGTATTGTCAAACAGTTGAGTGCTTCGCACTCAACTGTTTCCCAGTACATGTCACTGAACTCAGCTGTCACTCAAGTACTACCGAGTACTACCAAGTACCACCGAGTACTACTGAGACTCAAGTACTGAGAACTAGTAGGTACTATGTACTTGCAAACAGTTGAGTGCTTCGCACTCAACTGTTTCCCAGTACATGTCACTGAACTCAGCTGCCACTCAAGTACTACCGAGTACTACCAAGTACTAGCGAGTACTAGCGAGTAGTACTGAGACTCAAGTACTGAGAACTACTAGGTACAATGTATTGTCAAACAGTTGAGTGCTTCGCACTCAACTGTTTCCCTGTACAGGTCACTGAACTCAGCTGTCACTCAAGTACTAGCGAGTACTACCGAGTACTACTGAGTCTCAAGTACTGAGAACTACTAGGTACAATGTATTGTCAAACAGTTGAGTGCTTCGCACTCAACTGTTTCCCTGTACAGGTCACTGAACTCAGCTGTCACTCAAGTACTACCGAGCACTACCGAGTACTACCGAGTACTAGCGAGTACTACTGAGACTCAAGTACTGAGAACTACTAGGTACAGGTCACTGAACTCAGCTGTCACTCAAGTACTACCGAGTACTACCGAGTACTACTGAGACTCAAGTACTGAGAACTACTAGGTACAATGTATTGTAAAACAGTTGAGTGCTTCGCACTCAACTGTTAGCCAATACATGTCACTGAACTCAGCTGTCACTCAAGTACTACCGAGCACTACCGAGTACTAGCGAGTACTACTGAGACTCAAGTACTGAGAACTACTAGGTACAGGTCACTGAACTCAGCTGTCACTCAAGTACTACCGAGTACTCCATTTTAAAGTTTAAATGGAGTTTCTAGGTGAAAGTATGGCTGAGCTGAAGAGGTTTGACTAAAAAAACTACATATCCCACTACTAATGTAGTTTTAGTACATTCCTGTCCACCAATCAGAGCACACCTGCTGTCAGTTATGAAGATCAGTGCCACACAGTGCTGTCACCATGGCAACGGCCCTTGCTGCGTGTGTATGACTGCTTTGGAGCGTCTCTCTGCTTCTCTCTATCGCTCAATTCCACCTCTGCGCATGGGTCCGAACAAAAGCATGCCACGCTCACACCGAAACTCCTATCGCCAAAATTTTCGCACCGTTAGCGCCAGGAGACTCGGCTGAAGACACTGATGACTTTTATTTTTTCCTAGTGTCAGAAATGTGGACGCTAGGGCGAGTTAGAAATGCTGTTCATATCAGGTTTCTTTGAAAATCTGCTTCTAAATTAACATTGGAGCGGATGACGAGAAAACCTGACTTGGCCGAGCTTAGAGGTTGCTAGTTCAAATTCTGTAAATCGCACAGACTTTTTGAGCACATTGTGAGAGACAGGACAAGTTTGTCTACAAAATTGGAAAATATCACGTCTGTAGAGTGAAGACTGTGGCCGGGAGGAGTTTGGAAAGAAAAATCTACTGAGAAGCCCCCACACTCTAACTGATGATGTCACGCACTCTAGCCCAGAAGGTTCCGCGCAATACACACCCATTATAATCTCATGATTTCTCCCAAAACGATCATGGTCATTGAACAGTGATTGATCAAAAACTATATGAGCTATTGAAACGCGGATTGACACACCAAGACAGAAGACTTGTGTCTACGTTTTAGAGTTTAAATGGAGTTTCTAGGTGAAAGTATGACTGAGCAGCAGGCGTTTGAAAAGCTACAATTTCTGTTTTTTTTTTTCGCTCATTTTTTACTAATCCCATTCATTTCAATGGGGAAATTTCAGTGGTTTTTCGCGACTTACGTCGCGAAAAATTAATATTCTGGACTTCTTTTAAATAGCACACCGATCCCGATCAAGGCGCACGTTTTGATGTAACATTCGCGTAGGTGCTCGTTTTTGTTTGGCAGTTTTAGGGAATCAAAAAAAGGTAAGAAGAGGAAGAATAAGAAACTAGAAAATTCCCCCGCCGGGAAATTTTGAGAGGGAGGCAGTGGGCCGCCGCCCGGGGGTAAAAGTTTAAAGTTTAAACGGAGTTTCTAGGTGAAAGTATGCCCGAGCAGACGACGTTTGACTAAAAAAACTACATTTCCCACTACTAAATGTAGTTTTTAGTACATTCCTGTCCACCAATCAGAGCACACCACTCGTGTCTCCATTTTAAAGTTTAAATGGAGTTTCTAGGTGAAAGTATGGACGAGAAGAAGACGTTTGACTAAAAAAACTACATTTCCCACTACTAAATGTAGTTCTTAGTACATTCCTGTCCACCAATCAGAGCACACCACTCGTGTCTCCATTTTAAAGTTCAAATGGAGTTTCTAGGTGAAAGTATGACCGAGCAAAAGACGTTTGACTAAAAAAACTACATTTCCCATTACTAAATGTAGTTTTTAGTACATTCCTGTCCACCAATCAGAGCACACCACTCGTGTCTCCATTTTAAAGTTTAAATGGAGTTTCTAGGTGAAAGTATGGACGAGAAGAAGACGTTTGACTAAAAAAACTACATTTCCCACTACTAAATGTAGTTCTTAGTACATTCCTGTCCACCAATCAGAGCACACCACTCGTGTCTCCATTTTAAAGTTTAAATGGAGTTTCTGGGTGAAAGTATGGACGAGAAGAAGACGTTTGACTAAAAAAACTACATTTCCCACTACTAAATGTAGTTCTTAGTACATTCCTGTCCACCAATCAGAGCACACCACTCGTGTCTCCATTTTAAAGTTTAAATGGAGTTTCTAGGTGAAAGTATGGCCGAGCTGAAGACGTTTGACTAAAAAGACTACATTTCCCACTACTAAATGTAGTTCTTAGTACATTCCTCTCCACCAATCAGAGCACACCACTCGTGTCTCCATTTTAAAGTTTAAATGGAGTTTCTAGCTGAAAGTATGGACGAGAAGAAGACGTTTGACTAAAAAAACTACATTTCCCACTACTAAATGTAGTTCTTAGTACATTCCTGTCCACCAATCAGAGCACACCACTCGTGTCTCCATTTTAAAGTTTAAATGGAGTTTCTAGGTGAAAGTATGGACGAGAAGAAGACGTTTGACTAAAAAAACTACATTTCCCAATACTAAATGTAGTTCTTAGTACATTCCTGTCCACCAATCAGAGCACACCACTCGTGTCTCCATTTTAAAGTTTAAATGGAGTTTCTAGGTGAAAGTATGACCGAGCAAAAGACGTTTGACTAAAAAAACTACATTTCCCACTACTAAATGTAGTTTTTAGTACATTCCTGTCCACCAATCAGAGCACACCACTCGTGTCTACATTTTAAAGTTTAAATGGAGTTTCTAGGTGAAAATATGCCCTGAACTCAGCTGTCACTCAAGTACTACCGAGTACTAGCGAGTACTAGCGAGTACTACCAAGTACTACCAAGTACTACTGAGTCTCAAGTACTGAGAAATACTAGGTACTATGTATTGTCAAACAGTTGAGCGCTCCGCGCTCAACTGTATGCCAGTACATGTCACCAAGGTCAGCTGTCACTCAAGTACTACCAATTACTACCAAGTACTACCAAGAACTACAGAGTACTACTGAGACTCAAGTACTGAGAACTACTAGGTACTATGTATTGTCAAACAGCTGAGCGCTTCGCGCTCAACTGTTTGCCAGTACATGTCACCGAGGTCAGCTGTCACTCAAGTACTACCAATTACTACCAAGTACTACCAAGAACTACAGAGTACTACTGAGACTCAAGTACTGAGAAATACTAGGTACTATGTATTGTCAAACAGTTGAGCGCTCCGCGCTCAACTGTATGCCAGTACATGTCACCAAGGTCAGCTGTCACTCAAGTACTACCAATTACTACCAAGTACTACAGAGACTCAAGTACTGAGAACTACTAGGTACTATGTATTGTCAAACAGCTTAGCGCTTCGCGCTCAACTGTTTGCCAGTACATGTCACCGAGGTCAGCTGTCACTCAAGTACTACCAATTACTACCAAGTACTACCAACTACTACAGAGTACTACTGAGACTCAAGTACTGAGAACTACTAGGTACTATGTATTGTCAAACAGTTGAGCGCTTCGCGCTCAACTGTATGCCAGTACATGTCACCGAGGTCAGCTGTCACTCAAGTACTACAAAGTACTACCAAGTACTAGGTACTATGTATTGTTTGAAAAACTACAACTCTGCCAGTCAGAGCGCACCTGCTATCACTTCGGAGTGAGACAGAGACAGTTAGTCTCCATTTTAAAGTTTAAATGTAGTTTCTAGGTGAAAGTATGGCTGAGTTGACGATGGACTACACTTCCCAAGGACTGCTCCTCTCTGTCCACCAATCAGAGCACACCTGCTGTGAGTTATGAAGCTCAAAGCCACAGGTGCTCCATCACCATAGCAACGCCCCTCTGCATGTGTGTGTCTGTGTCTGTGACTCTCGAAAGCCTCTATCTGTGTCTGAATTTCAGTTTTGTGCAGTCTCCGAACAAAAGCTTCCCACACTCACACCGAAAGTCCTATCGGCAAAATTTCCACACCGTTAGCGCCACAAGACTCTGATGAAGACACTGATGACTTTTACTTTTTCCTAGTGTCAGAAATGTGGACGCTAGGGCGAGTTAGAAATGCTGTTCGTTTCAGGTTTCTTTGAAAATCTGCTTCTAAATTAACATTAGAGCGGATGACGAAAAAAATGGACTTGGCCGCGCTTAGAGGTTGCTAGTTCAAATTCTGTAAATGTCACAGAGATTTTGAGCACATTGTGAGAGACAGGACAAGTTTCTCTACAAAATTGGAAAATATCACGTCGGTAGAGTCAAGATTGTGGCCGGGAGGAGTTTGGAAAGGAAAAAAATCTGAGAAGCCCTCACACTCTAAGCGATGATGTCACGCACTCTAGCCCAGAAGGTTCCGCGCAATACACACCCATTATAAACTCATGATTTCTCCCAAAATGATCATGGTCATTGAACAGTGATTGATCAGAAACTATATGACCTATTGAAACGCGGATTGGCACACCCGGACACAAGACTTGTGTCTACGTTTTAGAGTTTAAATGGAGTTTCTAGGTGAAAGTATGACTGAGCAGCAGGCGTTTGAAAAGCTACCTTTTCTGCTTTTTTTTTTTCTTTTTTTTTCGCTCGTCCCATTCATTCCTATGGGATTTTTTGAGGTGGTTTTTCGCGACTTACGTCGCGAAAAATTAATATTCTGGACTTCTTTTAAGTAGCACACCGATCCCGATCAAGCCGCACGTTTTGATGTTACATTCGCCTAGGTGCTCGTTTTTGTTCGGTAGGAGTAGCGAATCAAAAAAACGGGAGGAGGAATAATAAGAAAAAACGCGCAGGAGAACAATAGGTGGCTGTGCTTCGCACAGCCACCTACTGTTTGTACCTACAAACAGTAGGTGGCTGTGCTTAGCACTGCCTCCCTAACTAGAAAATTCCCCCGCCGGGAAATTTTGAGAGGGAGGCAGTGGGCCGCCGCCCGGGGGTAAAAGTTTAAAGTTTAAACGGAGTTTCTAGGTGAAAGTATGGCTGAGTTGAAGACGTTTGACTAAAAAAACTACATTTCCCACTACTAAATGTAGTTTTAGTGCATTCCTGTCCACCAATCAGAGCACACCACTCGTGTCTCCATTTTAAAGTTTAAATGGAGTTTCTAGGTGAAAGTATGTCCGAGTAGAAGACGTTTGACTAAAAAAACTACATTTCCCATTACTAAATGTAGTTTTTAGTACATTCCTGTCCACCAATCAAAGCACACCACTCGTGTCTCCATTTTAAAGTTTAAATGGAGTTTCTAGGTGAAAGTATGGACGAGAAGAAGACGTTTGACTAAAAAAACTACATTTCCCACTACTAAATGTTGTTCTTAGTACATTCCTGTCCACCAATCAGAGCACACCACTCGTGTCTCCATTTTAAAGTTTAAATGGAGTTTCTGGGTGAAAGTATGGACGAGAAGAAGACGTTTGACTAAAAAAACTACATTTCCCACTACTAAATGTAGTTCTTAGTACATTCCTGTCCACCAATCAGAGCACACCACTCGTCTCTCCATTTTAAAGTTTAAATGGAGTTTCTAGGTGAAAATATGCCCTGAACTCAGCTGTCACTCAAGTATTTACCGAGTACTAGCGAGTACTAGCGAGTACTACCAAGTACTACCGAGTACTACTGAGTCTCAAGTACTGAGAACTACTAGGTACAATGTATTGTCAAACAGTTGAGTGCTTCGCACTCAACTGTTTCCCTGTACAGGTCACTGAACTCAGCTGTCACTCAAGTACTAGCGAGTACTACCGAGTACTACCGAGTACTACTGAGTCTCAAGTACTGAGAACTACTAGGTACAATGTATTGTCAAACAGTTGAGTGCTTCGCACTCAACTGTTTCCCAGTACATGTCACTGAACTCAGCTGCCACTCAAGTACTACCGAGTACTAGCGAGTACTACCGAGTACTACCAAGTACTACCGAGTGCTACTGAGTCTCAAGTACTGAGAACTACTAGGTACAATGTATTGTCAAACAGTTGAGTGCTTCGCACTCAACTGTTTCCCAGTACATGTCACTGAACTCAGCTGCCACTCAAGTACTACCGAGTACTACCGAGTACTACCGAGTACTAGCGAGTACTAGCGAGTAGTACTGAGACTCAAGTACTGAGAACTACTAGGTACAATGTATTGTAAAACAGTTGAGTGCTTCGCACTCAACTGTTAGCCAATACATGTCACTGAACTCAGCTGTCACTCAAGTACTACCGAGCACTACCGAGTACTACCGAGTACTACCGAGTACTAGCGAGTACTACTGAGACTCAAGTACTGAGAACTACTAGGTACAGGTCACTGAACTCAGCTGTCACTCAAGTACTACCGAGTACTCCATTTTAAAGTTTAAATGGAGTTTCTAGGTGAAAGTATGGCTGAGCTGAAGAGGTTTGACTAAAAAAACTACATATCCCACTACTAATGTAGTTTTAGTACATTCCTGTCCTCCAATCAGAGCACACCTGCTGTCAGTTATGAAGATCAGTGCCACACAGTGCTGTCACCATGGCAACGGCCCTTGCTGCGTGTGTATGACTGCTTTGGAGCGTCTCTCTGCTTCTCTCTATCGCTCAATTCCCCCTCTGCGCATGGGTCCGAACAAAAGCATGCCACGCTCACACCGAAACTCCTATCGCCACAATTTTCGCACCGTTAGCGCCACGAGACTCGGCTGAAGACACGGATGACTTTTATTTTTTCCTAGTGTCAGAAATGTGGACGCTAGGGCGAGTTAGAAATGCTGTTCAGATCAGGTTTCTTTGAAAATCTGCTTCTAAATTAACATTGGAGCGGATGACGAAAAAACCTGACTTGGCCGCGCTTAGAGGTTGCTAGTTCAAATTCTGTAAATCGCACAGACTTTTTGAGCACATTGTGAGCGACAGGACAAGTTTGTCTACAAAATTGGAAAATATCACGTCTGTAGAGTGAAGATTGTGGCCGGGAGGAGTTTGGAAAGAAAAAAACACTGAGAAGCCCCCACACTCTAAGCGATGATGTCACGCACTCTAGCCCAGAATGTTCCGCGCAATACACACCCATTGTAATCTCAGGATTTCTCCCAAAACGATCATGGTCATTGAACAGTGATTGATCAAAAACTATATGAGCTATTGAAACGCGGATTGACACACCAGGACACAAGACTTGTGTCTACGTTTTAGAGTTTAAATGGAGTTTCTAGCTGAAAGTATGACTGAGCAGCAGGCTTTTGAAAAGCTACAACTTCTGCTTTTTTTTTTCGCTCATTTTTTACTAATCCCATTCATTTCAATGGGGAAATTTCAGTGGTTTTTCGCGACTTACGTCGCGAAAAATTAATATTCTGGACTTCTTTTAAATAGCACACCGATCCCGATCAAGGCGCACGTTTTGATGTAACATTCGCGTAGGTGCTCGTTTTTGTTTGGCAGTTTTAGGGAATCAAAAAAAAAGAGGAAGAGGAATAATAAGAAGAAACACGCAGGATAACAATAGGTGGCTGTGCTTCGCACAGCCACCTACTGTTTGTCTCTGCAAACAGTAGGTGGCTGTGCTTAGCACTGCCTCCCTAAAAACACGCAGGATAACAATAGGTGGCTGTGCTTCGCACAGCCACCTACTGTTTGTCTCTGCAAACAGTAGGTGGCTGTGCTTAGCACTGCCTCCCTAACTAGAAAATTCCCCCGCCGGGAAATTTTGAGAGGGAGGCAGTGGGCCGCCGCCCGGGGGTGTGTCTGTAAAAGTTTAAAGTTTAAACGGAGTTTCTAGGTGAAAGAATGACCGAGCAGAAGACGTTTGACTAAAAAAACTACATTTCCCACTACTAAATGTAGTTTTAGTGCATTCCTGTCCACCAATCAGAGCACACCACTCGTGTCTCCATTTTAAAGTTTAAATGGAGTTTCTAGGTGAAAGTATGTCCGAGTAGAAGACGTTTGACTAAAAAAACTACATTTCCCATTACTAAATGTAGTTTTTAGTACATTCCTGTCCACCAATCAGAGCACACCACTCGTGTCTCCATTTTAAAGTTTAAATGGAGTTTCTAGGTGAAAATATGCCCTGAACTCAGCTGTCACTCAAGTACTAGCGAGTACTAGCGAGTACTAGCGAGTACTACCAAGTACTACCAAGAACTACAGAGTACTACTGAGACTCAAGTACTGAGAAATACTAGGTACTATGTATTGTCAAACAGTTGAGCGCTCCGCGCTCAACTGTATGCCAGTACATGTCACCAAGGTCAGCTGTCACTCAAGTACTACCAATTACTACCAAGTACTACCAAGAACTACAGAGTACTACTGAGACTCAAGTACTGAGAACTACTAGGTACTATGTATTGTCAAACAGCTGAGCGCTTCGCGCTCAACTGTTTGCCAGTACATGTCACCGAGGTCAGCTGTCACTCAAGTACTACCAATTACTACCAAGTACTACCAAGAACTACAGAGTACTACTGAGACTCAAGTACTGAGAAATACTAGGTACTATGTATTGTCAAACAGTTGAGCGCTCCGCGCTCAACTGTATGCCAGTACATGTCACCAAGGTCAGCTGTCACTCAAGTACTACCAATTACTACCAAGTACTACAGAGACTCAAGTACTGAGAACTACTAGGTACTATGTATTGTCAAACAGCTTAGCGCTTCGCGCTCAACTGTTTGCCAGTACATGTCACCGAGGTCAGCTGTCACTCAAGTACTACCAATTACTACCAAGTACTACCAACTACTACAGAGTACTACTGAGACTCAAGTACTGAGAACTACTAGGTACTATGTATTGTCAAACAGTTGAGCGCTTCGCGCTCAACTGTATGCCAGTACATGTCACCGAGGTCAGCTGTCACTCAAGTACTACAAAGTACTACCAAGTACTAGGTACTATGTATTGTTTGAAAAACTACAACTCTGCCAGTCAGAGCGCACCTGCTATCACTTCGGAGTGAGACAGAGACAGTTAGTCTCCATTTTAAAGTTTAAATGTAGTTTCTAGGTGAAAGTATGGCTGAGTTGACGATGGACTACACTTCCCAAGGACTGCTCCTCTCTGTCCACCAATCAGAGCACACCTGCTGTGAGTTATGAAGCTCAAAGCCACAGGTGCTCCATCACCATAGCAACGCCCCTCTGCATGTGTGTGTCTGTGTCTGTGACTCTCGAAAGCCTCTATCTGTGTCTGAATTTCAGTTTTGTGCAGTCTCCGAACAAAAGCTTCCCACACTCACACCGAAAGTCCTATCGGCAAAATTTCCACACCGTTAGCGCCACAAGACTCTGATGAAGACACTGATGACTTTTACTTTTTCCTAGTGTCAGAAATGTGGACGCTAGGGCGAGTTAGAAATGCTGTTCGTTTCAGGTTTCTTTGAAAATCTGCTTCTAAATTAACATTAGAGCGGATGACGAAAAAAATGGACTTGGCCGCGCTTAGAGGTTGCTAGTTCAAATTCTGTAAATGTCACAGAGATTTTGAGCACATTGTGAGAGACAGGACAAGTTTCTCTACAAAATTGGAAAATATCACGTCGGTAGAGTCAAGATTGTGGCCGGGAGGAGTTTGGAAAGGAAAAAAATCTGAGAAGCCCTCACACTCTAAGCGATGATGTCACGCACTCTAGCCCAGAAGGTTCCGCGCAATACACACCCATTATAAACTCATGATTTCTCCCAAAATGATCATGGTCATTGAACAGTGATTGATCAGAAACTATATGACCTATTGAAACGCGGATTGGCACACCCGGACACAAGACTTGTGTCTACGTTTTAGAGTTTAAATGGAGTTTCTAGGTGAAAGTATGACTGAGCAGCAGGCGTTTGAAAAGCTACCTTTTCTGCTTTTTTTTTTTCTTTTTTTTTCGCTCGTCCCATTCATTCCTATGGGATTTTTTGAGGTGGTTTTTCGCGACTTACGTCGCGAAAAATTAATATTCTGGACTTCTTTTAAGTAGCACACCGATCCCGATCAAGCCGCACGTTTTGATGTTACATTCGCCTAGGTGCTCGTTTTTGTTCGGTAGGAGTAGCGAATCAAAAAAACGGGAGGAGGAATAATAAGAAAAAACGCGCAGGAGAACAATAGGTGGCTGTGCTTCGCACAGCCACCTACTGTTTGTACCTACAAACAGTAGGTGGCTGTGCTTAGCACTGCCTCCCTAAAAACACGCAGGATAACAATAGGTGGCTGTGCTTCGCACAGCCACCTACTGTTTGTCTCTGCAAACAGTAGGTGGCTGTGCTTAGCACTGCCTCCCTAACTAGAAAATTCCCCCGCCGGGAAATTTTGAGAGGGAGGCAGTGGGCCGCCGCCCGGGGGTAAACGTTTAAAGTTAAACGGAGTTTCTAGGTGAAAGAATGACCGAGCAGAAGACGTTTGACTAAAAAAACTACATTTCCCATTACTAAATGTAGTTTTTAGTACATTCCTGTCCACCAATCAGAGCACACCACTCGTGTCTCCATTTTAAAGTTCAAACGGAGTTTCTAGGTGAAAGAATGACCGAGCAGAAGACGTTTGACTAAAAAAACTACATTTCCCATTACTAAATGTAGTTTTTAGTACCTTCCTGTCCACCAATCAGAGCACACCACTCGTGTCTCCATTTTAAAGTTTAAATGGAGTTTCTAGGTGAAAGTATGACCGAGCAGAAGACGTTTGACTAAAAAAACTACATTTCCCACTACTAAATGTAGTTTTTAGTACATTCCTGTCCACCAATCAGAGCACACCACTCGTGTCTCCATTTTAAAGTTTAAATGGAGTTTCTGGGTGAAAGTATGGACGAGAAGAAGACGTTTGACTAAAAAAACTACATTTCCCACTACTAAATGTAGTTCTTAGTACATTCCTGTCCACCAATCAGAGCACACCACTCGTGTCTCCATTTTAAAGTTTAAATGGAGTTTCTAGTTGAAAGTATGACCGAGCAAAAGACGTTTGACTAAAAAAACTACATTTCCCACTACTAAATGTAGTTTTTAGTACATTCCTGTCCACCAATCAGAGCACACCACTCGTGTCTCCATTTTAAAGTTTAAATGGAGTTTCTAGGTGAAAATATGCCCTGAACTCAGCTGTCACTCAAGTACTACCGAGTACTAGCGAGTACTACCGAGTACTACCAAGTACTACCGAGTACTACTGAGTCTCAAGTACTGAGAACTACTAGGTACAATGTATTGTCAAACTGTTGAGTGCTTCGCACTCAACTGTTTCCCTGTACAGGTCACTGAACTCAGCTGTCACTCAAGTACTACCGAGCACTACCGAGTACTACCGAGTACTACCGAGTACTACTGAGACTCAAGTACGGAGAACTACTAGGTACAGGTCACTGAACTCAGCTGTCACTCAAGTACTACCGAGTACTCCATTTTAAAGTTTAAATGGAGTTTCTAGGTGAAAGTATGGCTGAGCTGAAGAGGTTTGACTAAAAAAACTACATATCCCACTACTAATGTAGTTTTAGTACATTCCTGTCCTCCAATCAGAGCACACCTGCTGTCAGTTATGAAGATCAGTGCCACACAGTGCTGTCACCATGGCAACGGCCCTTGCTGCGTGTGTATGACTGCTTTAGAGCGTCTCTCTGCTTCTCTCTATCGCTCAATTCCCCCTCTGCGCATGGGTCCGAACAAAAGCATGCCACGCTCACACCGAAACTCCTATCGCCACAATTTTCGCACCGTTAGCGCCACGAGACTCGGCTGAAGACACGGATGACTTTTATTTTTTCCTAGTGTCAGAAATGTGGACGCTAGGGCGAGTTAGAAATGCTGTTCAGATCAGGTTTCTTTGAAAATCTGCTTCTAAATTAACATTGGAGCGGATGACGAGAAAACCTGACTTGGCCGCGCTTAGAGGTTGCTAGTTCAAATTCTGTAAATCGCACAGACTTTTTGAGCACATTGTGAGAGACAGGACAAGTTTGTCTACAAAATTGGAAAATATCACGTCTGTAGAGTGAAGATTGTGGCCGGGAGGAGTTTGGAAAGGAAAAAGATCTGAGAAGCCCCCACACTCTAACTGATGATGTCACGCACTCTAGCCAAGAAGGTTCCGCGCAATACACACCCATTGTAATCTCAGGATTTCTCCCAAAACGATCATGGTCATTGAACAGTGATTGATCAAAAACTATATGAGCTATTGAAACGCGGATTGACACACCAGGACACAAGACTTGTGTCTACGTTTTAGAGTTTAAATGGAGTTTCTAGGTGAAAGTATGACTGAGCAGCAGGCTTTTGAAAAGCTACAATTTCTGCTTTTCTTTTTTCGCTCATTTTTTACTAATCCCATTCATTTCAATGGGGAAATTTCAGTGGTTTTTCGCGACTTACGTCGCGAAAAATTAATATTCTGGACTTCTTTTAAATAGCACACCGATCCCGATCAAGGCGCACGTTTTGATGTAACATTCGCGTAGGTGCTCGTTTTTGTTTGGCAGTTTTAGGGAATCAAAAAAAAAGAGGAAGAGGAATAAGAAGAAACTAGAAAATTCCCCCGCCGGGAAATTTTGAGAGGGAGGCAGTGGGCCGCCGCCCAGGGGTAAAAGTTTAAAGTTTAAACGGAGTTTCTAGGTGAAAGTATGGCTGAGTTGAAGACGTTTGACTAAAAAAACTACATTTCCCACTATAAATGTAGTTTTTAGTACATTCCTGTCAACCAATCAGAGCACACCACTCGTGTCTCCATTTTAAAGTTTAAATGGAGTTTCTAGGTGAAAGTATGACCGAGCAAAAGACGTTTGACTAAAAAAACTACATTTCCCAATACTAAATGTAGTTTTTAGTACATTCCTGTCAACCAATCAGAGCACACCACTCGTGTCTCCATTTTAAAGTTTAAATGGAGTTTCTAGGTGAAAGTATGACCGAGCAAAAGACGTTTGACTAAAAAAACTACATTTCCCAATACTAAATGTAGTTTTTAGTACATTCCTGTCCACCAATCAGAGCACACCACTCGTGTCTCCATTTTAAAGTTCAAATGGAGTTTCTAGGTGAAAGTATGTCCGAGTAGAAGACGTTTGACTAAAAAAACTACATTTCCCATTACTAAATGTAGTTTTTAGTACATTCCTGTCCACCAATCAGAGCACACCACTCGTGTCTCCATTTTAAAGTTTAAATGGAGTTTCTAGGTGAAAGTATGACCGAGCAAAAGACGTTTGACTAAAAAAACTACATTTCCCACTACTAAATGTAGTTCTTAGTACATTCCTGTCCACCAATCAGAGCACACCACTCGTGTCTCCATTTTAAAGTTTAAATGGAGTTTCTAGGTGAAAATATGCCCGGAACTCAGCTGTCACTCAAGTACTACCGAGTACTAGCGAGTACTAGTGAGTACTAGCGAGTACTACCGAGTACTACTGAGTCTCAAGTACTGAGAACTACTAGGTACATTGTATTGTCAATCAGTTGAGTGCTTCGCACTCAACTGTTTCCCTGTACAGGTCACTGAACTCAGTTGTCACTCAAGTACTAGCGAGTACTAGCGAGTACTACCAAGTACTACCGAGTACTACTGAGTCTCAAGTACTGAGAACTACTAGGTACAATGTATTGTCAAACAGTTGAGTGCTTCGCACTCAACTGTTTCCCAGTACATGTCACTGAACTCAGCTGTCACTCAAGTACTACCGAGTACTACCAAGTACTACCGAGTACTACTGAGTCTCAAGTACTGAGAACTACTAGGTACAATGTATTGTCAAACAGTTGAGTGCTTCGCACTCAACTGTTTCCCAGTACATGTCACTGAACTCAGCTGTCACTCAAGTACTACCGAGTACTACCAAGTACTACCGAGTACTACTGAGACTCAAGTACTGAGAACTACTAGGTACAATGTACTTGCAAACAGTTGAGTGCTTCGCACTCAACTGTATGCCGGTACTTGTGTCTCATTTTAAAGTTTAAATGGAGTGTCTAGGTGAAAGTATGGCTGAGCTGAAGAGGTTTGACTAAAAAAACTACATATCCCACTACTAATGTAGTTTTAGTACATTCCTGTCCTCCAATCAGAGCCCACCTGCTGTCAGTTATGAAGATCAGTGCCACACAGTGCTGTCACCATGGCAACGGCCCTTGCTGCGTGTGTATGACTGCTTTGGAGCGTCTCTCTGCTTCTCTCTATCGCTCAATTCCCCCTCTGCGCATGGGTCCGAACAAAAGCATGCCACGCTCACACCGAAACTCCTATCGCCAAAATTTTCGCACCGTTAGCGCCACGAGACTCGGCTGAAGACACTGATGACTTTTATTTTTTCCTAGTGTCAGAAATTTGGACGCTAGGGCGAGTTAGAAATGCTGTTCATATCAGGTTTCTTTGAAAATCTGCTTCTAAATTAACATTGGAGCGGATGACGAGAAAACCTGACTTGGCCGCGCTTAGAGGTTGCTAGTTCAAATTCTGTAAATCGCACAGACTTTTTGAGCACATTGTGAGAGACAGGACAAGTTTGTCTACAAAATTGGAAAATATCACGTCCGTAGAGTGAAGACTGTGGCCGGGAGGAGTTTGGAAAGAAAAATCTACTGAGAAGCCCCCACACTCTAACTGATGATGTCACGCACTCTAGCCCAGAAGGTTCCGCGCAATACACACCCATTGTAATCTCAGGATTTCTCCCAAAACGATCATGGTCATTGAACAGTGATTGATCAAAAACTATATGAGCTATTGAAACGCGGATTGGCACACCAGCACACAAGACTTGTGTCTACGTTTGAGAGTTTAAATGGAGCTTCTAGGTGAAAGTATGCCTGTGCAGCAGGCGTTTGAAAAGCTACCTTTTCTGCTTTTTTTTTTTCGCTCGTCCCATTCATTTCAATGGGAAAATTTCGTTGGTTTTTCGCGACTAGCGTCGCGAAAAATTAATATTCTGGACATTTTTGAAGTAGCACACCGATCGCGATCAAGGCGCACGTTTTGATGTTACATTCGCGTAGGTGCTCGTTTTTGTTTGGTAGTTTTAGCGAATCAAAAAAAGCGGGTAAGAGGAAGAATAACTAGAAAATTCCCCCGCCGGGAAATTTTGAGAGGGAGGCAGTGGGCCGCCGCCCGGGGGTGTGTCTGTAAAAGTTTAAAGTTAAAACGGAGTTTCTAGGTGAAAGAATGACCGAGCAGAAGACGTTTGACTAAAAAAACTACATTTCCCACTACTAAATGTAGTTTTTAGTACATTCCTGTCCACCAATCAGAGCACACCACTCGTGTCTCCATTTTAAAGTTTAAATGGAGTTTCTAGGTGAAAGTATGGACGAGAAGAAGACGTTTGACTAAAAAAACTACATTTCCCACTACTAAATGTAGTTCTTAGTACATTCCTGTCCACCAATCAGAGCACACCACTCATGTCTCCATTTTAAAGTTTAAATGGAGTTTCTAGGTGAAAGTATGGACGAGAAGAAGACGTTTGACTAAAAAAACTACATTTCCCACTACTTAATGTAGTTTTTAGTACATTCCTGTCCACCAATCAGAGCACACCACTCGTGTCTCCATTTTAAAGTTTAAATGGAGTTTCTAGGTGAAAGTATGGACGAGAAGAAGACGTTTGACTAAAAAAACTACATTTCCCACTACTAAATGTAGTTCTTAGTACATTCCTGTCCACCAATCAGAGCACACCACTCGTCTCTCCATTTTAAAGTTTAAATGGAGTTTCTGGGTGAAAGTATGGACGAGAAGAAGACGTTTGACTAAAAAAACTACATTTCCCACTACTAAATGTAGTTCTTAGTACATTCCTGTCCACCAATCAGAGCACACCACTCGTCTCTCCATTTTAAAGTTTAAATGGAGTTTCTAGGTGAAAATATGCCCTGAACTCAGCTGTCACTCAAGTATTACCGAGTACTAGCGAGTACTACCAAGTACTACCGAGTACTACTGAGTCTCAAGTACTGAGAACTACTAGATACAATGTATTGTCAAACAGTTGAGTGCTTCGCACTCAACTGTTTCCCTGTACAGGTCACTGAACTCAGCTGTCACTCAAGTACTAGCGAGTACTACCGAGTACTACTGAGTCTCAAGTACTGAGAACTACTAGGTACAATGTATTGTCAAACAGTTGAGTGCTTCGCACTCAACTGTTTCCCAGTACATGTCACTGAACTCAGCTGTCACTCAAGTACTACCGAGTACTACCGAGTACTACCAAGTACTACCGAGTACTACTGAGACTCAAGTACTGAGAACTACTAGGTACAATGTACTTGCAAACAGTTGAGTGCTTCGCACTCAACTGTATGCCAGTACTTGTGTCTCATTTTAAAGTTTAAATGGAGTTTCTAGGTGAAAGTATGACCGAGCAAAAGACGTTTGACTAAAAAAACTACATTTCCCACTACTAAATGTAGTTTTTAGTACATTCCTGTCCACCAATCAGAGCACACCACTCTTGTCTCCATTTTAAAGTTTAAATGGAGTTTCTAGGTGAAAATATGCCCTGAACTCAGCTGTCACTCAAGTACTACCGAGTACTAGCGAGTACTACCGAGTACTACCAAGTACTACCGAGTACTACTGAGTCTCAAGTATTGAGAACTACTAGGTACAATGTATTGTCAAACAGTTGAGTGCTTCGCACTCAACTGTTTCCCTGTACAGGTCACTGAACTCAGCTGTCACTCAAGTACTAGCGAGTACTACCGAGTACTACCGAGTACTACCAAGTACTACCGAGTACTACTGAGTCTCAAGTACTGAGAACTACTAGGTACAATGTATTGTCAAACAGTTGAGTGCTTCGCACTCAACTGTTTCCCAGTACATGTCACTGAACTCAGCTGTCACTCAAGTACTACCGAGTACTACCGAGTACTACCGAGTACTAGCGAGTACTACTGAGACTCAAGTACTGAGAACTACTAGGTACAATGTATTGTAAAACAGTTGAGTGCTTCGCACTCAACTGTTAGCCAATACATGTCACTGAACTCAGCTGTCACTCAAGTACTACCGAGTACTACCGAGTACTACCAAGTACTACCGAGTACTACTGAGACTCAAGTACTGAGAACTACTAGGTACAATGTACTTGCAAACAGTTGAGTGCTTCAGACCCAACTGTATGCCAGTACTTGTGTCTCATTTTAAAGTTTAAATGGAGTGTCTAGTTGAAAGTATGGACGAGCCGAAGACGATTGACTAAAAAAACTACATATCCCACTACTAATGTAGTTTTAGTACATTCCTGTCCTCCAATCAGAGCACACCTGCTGTCAGTTATGAAGATCAGTGCCACACAGTGCTGTCACCATGGCAACGGCCCTTGCTGCGTGTGTATGACTGCTTTGGAGCGTCTCTCTGCTTCTCTCTATCGCTCAATTCCCCCTCTGCGCATGGGTCCGAACAAAAGCATGCCACGCTCACACCGAAACTCCTATCGCCAAAATTTTCGCACCGTTAGCGCCACAAGACTCGGCTGAAGACACTGATGACTTTTATTTTTTCCTAGTGTCAGAAATGTGGACGCTAGGGCGAGTTAGAAATACTGTTCAGATCAGGTTTCTTTGAAAATCTGCTTCTCAATTAACATTAGAGCGGATGAGGAAAAAAAGTGACTTGGCCGCGCTTAGAGGTTGCTAGTTCAAATTCTGTAAATCGCACAGACTTTTTGAGCACATTGTGAGCGACAGGACAAGTTTGTCTACAAAATTGGAAAATATCACGTCTGTAGAGTGAAGATTGTGGCCGGGAGGAGTTTGGAAAGGAAAAAGATCTGAGAAGCCCCCACACTCTAAGCGATGATGTCACGCACTCTAGCCCAGAAGGTTCCGCGCAATACACACCCATTGAAATCTCAGGATTTCTCCCAAAACGATCATGGTCATTGAACAGTGATTGATCAAAAACTATATGAGCTATTGAAACGCGGATTGACACACCAGGACACAAGACTTGTGTCTACGTTTTAGAGTTTAAATGGAGTTTCCAGGTGAAAGTATGCCTGCGCAGCAGGCGTTTGAAAAGCTACAATTTCTGCTTTTTTTTTTTCGCTCGTCCCATTCATTCCTATGGGAGTTTTTGAGGTGGTTTTTCGCGACTTACGTCGCGAAAAATTAATATTCTGGACTTCTTTTTAGTAGCACACCGATCCCGATCAAGCCGCACGTTTTGATGTAACATTCGCGTAAGTGCTCATTTTTGTTTGGTAGTTTTAGGGAATCAAAAAAAAGGGAAGAGGAAGAATAATAAGAAGAAACTAGAAAATTCCCCCGCCGGGAAATTTTGAGAGGGAGGCAGTGGGCCGCCGCCCGGGGGTGTGTCTGTAAAAGTTTAAAGTTTAAACGGAGTTTCTAGGTGAAAGTATGACCGAGCAGAAGACGTTTGACTAAAAAAACTACATTTCCCACTACTAAATGTAGTTTTTAGTACATTCCTGTCCACCAATCAGAGCACACCACTCGTGTCTCCATTTTAAAGTTTAAATGGAGTTTCTAGGTGAAAGTATGGACGAGAAGAAGACGTTTGACTAAAAAAACTACATTTCCCACTACTAAATGTAGTTCTTAGTACATTCCTGTCCACCAATCAGAGCACACCACTCGTGTCTCCATTTTAAAGTTTAAATGGAGTTTCTAGGTGAAAATATGCCCTGAACTCAGCTGTCACTCAAGTACTACCGAGTACTAGCGAGTACTACCAAGTACTACCGAGTACTACTGAGTCTCAAGTACTGAGAACTACTAGGTACAATGTATTGTCAAACAGTTGAGTGCTTCGCACTCAACTGTTTCCCTGTACAGGTCACTGAACTCAGCTGTCACTCAAGTACTACCGAGTACTACCAAGTACTACCGAGTACTACTGAGTCTCAAGTACTGAGAACTACTAGGTACAATGTATTGTCAAACAGTTGAGTGCTTCGCACTCAACTGTTTCCCAGTACATGTCACTGAACTCAGCTGTCACTCAAGTACTACCGAGTACTACCGAGTACTACCGAGTACTAGCGAGTAGTACTGAGACTCAAGTACTGAGAAGTACTAGGTACAATGTATTGTCAAACAGTTGAGTGCCTCGCACTCAACTGTTTCCCTGTACAGGTCACTGAACTCAGCTGTCACTCAAGTACTACCGAGCACTACCGAGTACTACCGAGTATTACCGAGTACTACCGAGTACTAGCGAGTACTACTGAGACTCAAGTACTGAGAACTACTAGGTACAGGTCACTGAACTCAGCTGTCACTCAAGTACTACCGAGTACTCCATTTTAAAGTTTAAATGGAGTTTCTAGGTGAAAGTATGGCTGAGCTGAAGAGGTTTGACTAAAAAAACTACATATCCCACTACTAATGTAGTTTTAGTACATTCCTGTCCTCCAATCAGAGCACACCTGCTGTCAGTTATGAAGATCAGTGCCACACAGTGCTGTCACCATGGCAACGGCCCTTGCTGCGTGTGTATGACTGCTTTGGAGCGTCTCTCTGCTTCTCATTATCGCTCAATTCCCCCTCTGCGCATGGGTCCGAACAAAAGCATGCCACGCTCACACCGAAACTCCTATCGCCAAAATGTTCGCACCGTTAGCGCCACAAGACTCGGCTGAAGACACTGATGACTTTTATTTTTTCCTAGTGTCAGAAATGTGGACGCTAGGTCGAGTTACAAATGCTGTTCATATCAGGTTTCTTTGAAAATCTGCTTCTAAATTAACATTGGAGCGGATGACGAAAAAACCTGACTTGGCCGCGCTTAGAGGTTGCTAGTTCAAATTCTGTAAATCGCACAGACTTTTTGAGCACATTGTGAGAGACAGGACAAGTTTGTCTACAAAATTGGAAAATATCACGTCTGTAGAGTGAAGATTGTGGCCGGGAGGAGTTTGGAAAGAAAAAAACACTGAGAAGCCCCCACACTCTAACTGATGATGTCACGCACTCTAGCCCAGAATGTTCCACGCAATACACACCCATTGAAATCTCAGGATTTCTCCCAAAACGATCATGGTCATTGAACAGTGATTGATCAAAAACTATATGAGCTATTGAAACGCGGATTGACCCACGAGGACACAAGACTTGTGTCTACGTTTTAGAGTTTAAATGGAGCTTCTAGGTGAAAGTATGACTGCGCAGCAGGCGTTTGAAAAACGACAATGAATGTTCCTTTTTTTTCGCTCGTCCCATTCATTTCAATGGGAAAATTTCGGTGGTTTTTCGCGACTAGCGTCGCGAAAAATTAATATTCTGGACATCTTTTAAGTAGCACACCGATCCCAATCAAGGCGCACGTTTTGATGTTACATTCGCGTAGGTGCTCGTTTATGTTTTTTAGGAGTAGGAAATCAAAAAAAGGTAAGAAGAGGAAGAATAATAAGAAAAAACACGCAGGATTTTAATAGGTGGCTGTGCTTCGCACAGCCACCTACTGTTTGTCTCTGCAAACAGTAGGTGGCTGTGCTTAGCACTGCCTCCCTAAAAACACGACGGATACTGTTTGTCTCTGCAAACAGTAGGTGGCTGTGCTTAGCACTGCCTCCCTAATAAGAAAAAACACGCAGGATAACAATAGGTGGCTGTGCTTCGCACAGCCACCTACTGTTTGTCTCTGCAAACAGTAGGTGGCTGTGCTTAGCACTGCCTCCCTAAAAACGCGTCGGATAACAATAGGTGGCTGTGCTTCGCACAGCCACCTACTGTTTGTCTCTGCAAACAGTAGGTGGCTGTGCTTAGCACTGCCTCCCTAACTAGAAAATTCCCCCGCCGGGAAATTTTGAGAGGGAGGCAGTGGGCCGCCGCCCGGGGGTGTGTCTGTAAAAGTTTAAAGTTTAAACGGAGTTTCTAGGTGAAAGAATGACCGAGCAGAAGTAGTTTGACTAAAAAAACTACATTTCCCATTAGTAAATGTAGTTTTTAGTACCTTCCTGTCCACCAATCAGAGCACACCACTCGTGTCTCCATTTTAAAGTTTAAATGGAGTTTGTAGGTGAAAGTATGGACGAGAAGAAGACGTTTGACTAAAAAAACTACATTTCCCACTACTAAATGTAGTTTTTAGTACATTCCTGTCCACCAATCAGAGCACACCACTCGTGTCTCCATTTTAAAGTTTAAATGGAGTTTCTAGCTGAAAGTATGGACGAGAGGAAGACGTTTGACTAAAAAAACTACATTTCCCATTACTAAATGTAGTTCTTAGTACATTCCTGTCCAACAATCAGAGCACACCACTCGTGTCTCCATTTTAAAGTTTAAATGGAGTTTGTAGGTGAAAGTATGACCGAGCAAAAGACGTTTGACTAAAAAAACTACATTTCCCACTACTAAATGTAGTTTTTAGTACATTCCTGTCCACCAATCAGAGCACACCACTCGTGTCTCCATTTTAAAGTTTAAATGGAGTTTCTAGGTGAAAGAATGACCGAGCAGAAGACATTTGACTAAAAAAACTACATTTCCCACTACTAAATGTAGTTTTTAGTACATTCCTGTCCACCAATCAGAGCACACCACTCGTGTCTCCATTTTAAAGTTTAAATGGAGTTTCTAGGTGAAAATATGCCCTGAACTCAGCTGTCACTCAAGTACTACCGAGTACTAGCGAGTACTACCGAGTACTACCAAGTACTACCGAGTACTACTGAGTCTCAAGTACTGAGAACTACTAGGTACAATGTATTGTCAAACAGTTGAGTGCGAAGCACTCAACTGTTTCCCAGTACATGTCACTGAACTCAGCTGTCACTCAAGTACTACCGAGTACTACCAAGTACTACCGAGTACTACTGAGACTCAAGTACTGAGAACTAGTAGGTACTATGTACTTGCAAACAGTTGAGTGCTTCGCACTCAACTGTTTCCCTGTACAGGTCACTGAACTCAGCTGTCACTCAAGTACTAGCGAGTACTACCGAGTACTACCGAGTACTACCGAGTACTACTGAGTCTCAAGTACTGAGAACTACTAGGTACAATGTATTGTCAATCAGTTGAGTGCTTCGCACTCAACTGTTTCCCTGTACAGGTCACTGAACTCAGCTGTCACTCAAGTACTAGCGAGTACTACCGAGTACTACCAAGTACTACCGAGTACTACTGAGTCTCAAGTACTGAGAACTACTAGGTACAATGTATTGTCAAACAGTTGAGTGCGAAGCACTCAACTGTTTCCCAGTACATGTCACTGAACTCAGCTGTCACTCAAGTACTACCGAGTACTACCAAGTACTACCGAGTACTACTGAGACTCAAGTACTGAGAACTAGTAGGTACTATGTACTTGCAAACAGTTGAGTGCTTCGCACTCAACTGTTTCCCTGTACAGGTCACTGAACTCAGCTGTCACTCAAGTACTAGCGAGTACTACCGAGTACTACCGAGTACTACCGAGTACTACTGAGTCTCAAGTACTGAGAACTACTAGGTACAATGTATTGTCAATCAGTTGAGTGCTTCGCACTCAACTGTTTCCCTGTACAGGTCACTGAACTCAGCTGTCACTCAAGTACTACCGAGTACTACCGAGTACTACCGAGTACTACTGAGTCTCAAGTACTGAGAACTACTAGGTACAATGTATTGTCAAACAGTTGAGTGCTTCGCACTCAACTGTTTCCCAGTACATGTCACTGAACTCAGCTGTCACTCAAGTACTACCGAGTACTACCGAGTACTACCAAGTACTACCGAGTACTACTGAGACTCAAGTACTGAGAACTACTAGGTACAATGTACTTGCAAACAGTTGAGTGCTTCGCACTCAACTGTATGCCAGTACTTGTGTCTCATTTTAAAGTTTAAATGGAGTGTCTAGGTGAAAGTATGGACGAGCAGAAGAGGTTTGACTAAAAAAACTACATATCCCACTACTAATGTAGTTTTAGTACATTCCTGTCCTCCAATCAGAGCACACCACTCGTGTCTCCATTTTAAAGTTTAAATGTAGTTTCTAGGTGAAAATATGCCCTGAACTCAGCTGTCACTCAAGTACTACCGAGTACTACCGAGTACTAGCGAGTACTAGCGAGTAGTACTGAGACTCAAGTACTGAGAACTACTAGGTACAATGTATTGTCAAACAGTTGAGTGCTTCGCACTCAACTGTTTCCCTGTACAGGTCACTGAACTCAGCTGTCACTCAAGTACTACCGAGTACTCCATTTTAAAGTTTAAATGGAGTTTCTAGGTGAAAGTATGGCTGAGCTGAAGAGGTTTGACTAAAAAAACTACATATCCCACTACTAATGTAGTTTTAGTACATTCCTGTCCTCCAATCAGAGCACACCACTCGTGTCTCCATTTTAAAGTTTAAATGTAGTTTCTAGGTGAAAATATGCCCTGAACTCAGCTGTCACTCAAGTACTACCGAGTACTACCGAGTACTAGCGAGTACTAGCGAGTAGTACTGAGACTCAAGTACTGAGAACTACTAGGTACAATGTATTGTCAAACAGTTGAGTGCTTCGCACTCAACTGTTTCCCTGTACAGGTCACTGAACTCAGCTGTCACTCAAGTACTACCGAGTACTCCATTTTAAAGTTTAAATGGAGTTTCTAGGTGAAAGTATGGCTGAGCTGAAGAGGTTTGACTAAAAAAACTACATATCCCACTACTAATGTAGTTTTAGTACATTCCTGTCCTCCAATCAGAGCACACCTGCTGTCAGTTATGAAGATCAGTGCCACACAGTGCTGTCACCATGGCAACGGCCCTTGCTGCGTGTGTATGACTGCTTTGGAGCGTCTCTCTGCTTCTCTCTATCGCTCAATTCCCCCTCTGCGCATGGGTCCGAACAAAAGCATGCCACGCTCACACCGAAACTCCTATCGCCAAAATTTTCGCACCGTTAGCGCCACGAGACTCGGGTGAAGACACTGATGACTTTTATTTTTTCCTAGTGTCAGAAATGTGGACGCTAGGGCGAGTTAGAAATGCTGTTCAGATCAGGTTTCTTTGAAAATCTGCTTCTAAATTAACATTAGAGCGGATGACGAGAAAACCTGACTTGGCCGCGCTTAGAGGTTGCTAGTTCAAATTCTGTAAATCGCACAGACTTTTTGAGCACATTGTGAGCGACAGGACAAGTTTGTCTACAAAATTGGAAAATATCACGTCTGTAGAGTGAAGATTGTGGCCGGGAGGAGTTTGGAAAGGAAAAAGATCTGAGAAGCCCCCACACTCTAACTGATGATGTCACGCACTCTAGCCCAGAAGGTTCCGCGCAATACACACCCATTATAATCTCATGATTTCTCCCAAAACGATCATGGTCATTGAACAGTGATTGATCAAAAACTATATGAGCTATTGAAACGCGGATTGGCACACCAGCACACAAGACTTGTGTCTACGTTTTAGAGTTTAAATGGAGTTTCTAAGTGAAAGTATGACTGAGAAGCAGGCGTTTGAAAAGCTACATTTTCTGCTTTTTTTTTTTCGCTCGTCCCATTCATTCCTATGGGAATTTTTGAGGTGGTTTTTTTTCGCGACTTACGTCGCGAAAAATTAATATTCTGGACTTCTTTTAAGTAGCACACCGATCCCGATCAAGGCGCACGTTTTGATGTAACATTCCCCTAGGTGCTCGTTTTTGTTCGGTAGGAGTAGCGAATCAAAAAAACGGGAGGAGGAATAATAATAAGAAGAAAAAACACGCAGGAGAACAATAGGTGGCTGTGCTTCGCACAGCCACCTACTGTTTGTACCTACAAACAGTAGGTGGCTGTGCTTAGCACTGCCTCCCTAACTAGAAAATTCCCCCGCCGGGAAATTTTGAGAGGGAGGCAGTGGGACGCCGCCCGGGGGCGTGTCTGTAAAAGTTTAAAGTTTAAACGGAGTTTCTAGGTGAAAGAATGACCGAGCGGAAGACGTTTGACTAAAAAAACTACATTTCCCACTACTAAATGTAGTTTTTAGTACATTCCTGTCCACCAATCAGAGCACACCACTCGTGTCTCCATTTTAAAGTTTAAATGGAGTTTCTAGGTGAAAGTATGGACGAGAAGAAGACGTTTGACTAAAAAAACTACATTTCCCACTACTAAATGTAGTTTTTAGTACATTCCTGTCCACCAATCAGAGCACACCACTCGTGTCTCCATTTTAAAGTTTAAATGGAGTTTCTAGGTGAAAGTATGACCGAGCAGAAGACGTTTGACTAAAAAAACTACATTTCCCATTACTAAATGTAGTTTTTAGTACATTCCTGTCCACCAATCAGAGCACACCACTCGTGTCTCCATTTTAAAGTTTAAATGGAGTTTCTGGGTGAAAGTATGGACGAGAAGAAGACGTTTGACTAAAAAAACTACATTTCCCACTACTAAATGTAGTTCTTAGTACATTCCTGTCCACCAATCAGAGCACACCACTCGTGTCTCCATTTTAAAGTTTAAATGGAGTTTCTAGGTGAAAGTATGACCGAGCAGAAGACGTTTGACTAAAAAAACTACATTTCCCACTACTAAATGTAGTTTTTAGTACATTCCTGTCCACCAATCAGAGCACACCACTCGTGTCTCCATTTTAAAGTTTAAATGGAGTTTCTAGGTGAAAGTATGACCGAGCAGAAGACGTTTGACTAAAAAAACTACATTTCCCACTACTAAATGTAGTTTTTAGTACATTCCTGTCCACCAATCAGAGCACACCACTCGTGTCTCCATTTTAAAGTTTAAATGGAGTTTCTAGGTGAAAATATGCCCTGACCTCAGCTGTCACTCAAGTACTACCGAGTACTAGCGAGTACTACCGAGTACTACCAAGTACTACCGAGTACTACTGAGTCTCAAGTACTGAGAACTACTAGGTACAATGTATTGTCAAACAGTTGAGTGCTTCGCACTCAACTGTTTCCCTGTACAGGTCACTGAACTCAGCTGTCACTCAAGTACTAGCGAGTACTACTGAGTACTAGCGAGTACTAGCGAGTAGTACTGAGACATAAGTACTGAGAACTACTAGGTACAATGTATTGTCAAACAGTTGAGTGCTTCGCACTCAACTGTTTCCCAGTACATGTCACTGAACTCAGCTGCCACTCAAGTACTACCGAGTACTACCGAGTACTAGCGAGTACTAGCGAGTAGTACTGAGACTCAAGTACTGAGAACTACTAGGTACAATGTATTGTCAAACAGTTGAGTGCTTCGCACTCAACTGTTTCCCAGTACATGTCACTGAACTCAGCTGTCACTCAAGTACTACCGAGTACTACCAAGTACCACCGAGTACTACTGAGACTCAAGTACTGAGAACTAGTAGGTACAGGTCACTGAACTCAGCTGTCACTCAAGTACTACCGAGTACTCCATTTTAAAGTTTAAATGGAGTTTCTAGGTGAAAGTATGGCTGAGCTGAAGAGGTTTGACTAAAGAAACTACATATCCCACTACTAATGTAGTTTTAGTACATTCCTGTCCTCCAATCAGAGCACACCTGCTCTCAGTTATGAAGATCAGTGCCACACAGTGCTGTCACCATGGCAACGGCCCTTGCTGCGTGTGTATGACTGCTTTGGAGCGTCTCTCTGCTTCTCTCTATCGCTCAATTCCCCCTCTGCGCATGGGTCCGAACAAAAGCATGCCACGCTCACACCAAAACTCCTATCGCCAAAATTTTCGCACCGTTAGCGCCACGAGACTCGGCTGAAGACACTGATGACTTTTATTTTTTCCTAGTGTCAGAAATGTGGACGCTAGGGCGAGTTAGAAATGCTGTTCAGATCAGGTTTCTTTGAAAATCTGCTTCTCAATTAACATTAGAGCGGATGACGAGAAAACCTGACTTGGCCGCGCTTAGAGGTTGCTAGTTCAAATTCTGTAAATCGCACAGACTTTTTGAGCACATTGTGAGCGACAGGACAAGTTTGTCTACAAAATTGGAAAATATCACGTCTGTAGAGTGAAGATTGTGGCCGGGAGGAGTTTGGAAAGAAAAATCTACTGAGAAGCCCCCACACTCTAACTGATGATGTCACGCACTCTAGCCCAGAAGGTTCCGCGCAATACACACCCATTGAAATCTCAGGATTTCTCCCAAAACGATCATGGTCATTGAACAGTGATTGATCAAAAACTATATGAGCTATTGAAACGCGGATTGGCACACCAGCACACAAGACTTTTGTCTACGTTTTAGAGTTTAAATGGAGCTTCTAGGTGAAAGTATGCCTGTGCAGCAGGCGTTTGAAAAGCTACCTTTTCTGCTTTGTTTTTTTCGCTCGTCCCATTCATTTCCAATGGGAAAATTTCGTTGGTTTTTCGCGACTCACGTATGGACGAGAAGAAGACGTTTGACTAAAAAAACTACATTTCCCACTACTAAATGTAGTTCTTAGTACATTCCTGTCCACCAATCAGAGCACACTACTCGTCTCTCCATTTTAAAGTTTAAATGGAGTTTCTAGGTGAAAATATGCCCTGAACTCAGCTGTCACTCAAGTACTACCGAGTACTAGCGAGTACTAGCGAGTACTACCAAGTACTACCGAGTACTACTGAGTCTCAAGTACTGAGAACTACTAGGTACAATGTATTGTCAAACAGTTGAGTGCGAAGCACTCAACTGTTTCCCTGTACAGGTCACTGAACTCAGCTGTCACTCAAGTACTACCGAGTACTTGCGAGTACTACCGAGTACTACCAAGTACTACCGAGTACTACTGAGTCTCAAGTACTGAGAACTACTAGGTACAATGTATTGTCAAACAGTTGAGTGCTTCGCACTCAACTGTATGCCAGTACTTGTGTCTCATTTTAAAGTTTAAATGGAGTGTCTAGGTGAAAGTATGGACGAGCAGAAGACGATTGACTAAAAAAACTACATATCCCACTACTAAAGTAGTTTTAGTACATTCCTGTCCACCAATCAGAGCACACCACTCGTGTCTCCATTTTAAAGTTTAAATGGAGTTTCTAGGTGAAAATATGCCCTGAACTCAGCTGTCACTCAAGTACTACCGAGTACTAGCGAGTACTAGCGAGTACTACCGAGTACTACCAAGTACTACCGAGTACTACTGAGTCTCAAGTACTGAGAACTACTAGGTACAATGTATTGTCAAACAGTTGAGTGCTTCGCACTCAACTGTTTCCCTTACAGGTCACTGAACTCAGCTGTCACTCAAGTACTACCGAGTACTACCGAGTACTACCGAGTACTACTGAGTCTCAAGTACTGAGAACTACTAGGTACAATGTATTGTCAATCAGTTGAGTGCTTCGCACTCAACTGTTTCCCTGTACAGGTCACTGAACTCAGCTGTCACTCAAGTACTAGCGAGTACTACCGAGTACTACCGAGTACTACTGAGACTCAAGTACTGAGAACTACTAGGTACAATGTATTGTCAATCAGTTGAGTGCTTCGCACTCAACTGTTAGCCAATACATGTCACTGAACTCAGCTGTCACTCAAGTACTACCGAGCACTACCGAGTACTACCGAGTACTACCGAGTACTAGCGAGTACTACTGAGACTCAAGTACTGAGAACTACTAGGGACAGGTCACTGAACTCAGCTGTCACTCAAGTACTACCGAGTACTCCATTTTAAAGTTTAAATGGAGTTTCTAGGTGAAAATATGCCCGGAACTCAGCTGTCACTCAAGTTCTACCGAGTACTAGCGAGTACTAGCGAGTACTAGCGAGTACTACCGAGTACTACCGAGTACTACTGAGTCTCAAGTACTGAGAACTACTAGGTACAATGTATTGTCAATCAGTTGAGTGCTTCGCACTCAACTGTTTCCCTGTACAGGTCACTGAACTCAGCTGTCACTCAAGTACTACCGAGTACTACCAAGTACTACCGAGTACTACTGAGTCTCAAGTACTGAGAACTACTAGGTACAATGTATTGTCAAACAGTTGAGTGCTTCGCACTCAACTGTTTCCCAGTACATGTCATTGAACTCAGCTGTCACTCAAGTACTACCGAGTACTACCGAGTACTACTGAGTCTCAAGTACTGAGAACTACAAGGTACAATGTATTGTCAAACAGTTGAGTGCTTCGCACTCAACTGTTTCCCTGTACAGGTCACTGAACTCAGCTGTCACTCAAGTACTAGCGAGTACTAGCGAGTACTACCGAGTACTACCAAGTACTACCGAGTACTACTGAGTCTCAAGTACTGAGAACTACTAGGTACAATGTATTGTCAAACAGTTGAGTGCTTCGCACTCAATTGTTTCCCTGTACAGGTCACTGAACTCAGCTGTCACTCAAGTACTAGCGAGTACTACCGAGTACTACCAAGTACTACCGAGTACTACTGAGTCTCAAGTACTGAGAACTACTAGGTACAATGTATTGTCAAACAGTTGAGTGCGAAGCACTCAACTGTTTCCCTGTACAGGTCACTGAACTCAGCTGTCACTCAAGTACTACCGAGTACTACCAAGTACCACCGAGTACTACTGAGACTCAAGTACTGAGAACTAGTAGGTACAGGTCACTGAACTCAGCTGTCACTCAAGTACTACCGAGTACTCCATTTTAAAGTTTAAATGGAGTTTCTAGGTGAAAGTATGGCTGAGCTGAAGAGGTTTGACTAAAGAAACTACATATCCCACTACTAATGTAGTTTTAGTACATTCCTGTCCTCCAATCAGAGCACACCTGCTCTCAGTTATGAAGATCAGTGCCACACAGTGCTGTCACCATGGCAACGGCCCTTGCTGCGTGTGTATGACTGCTTTGGAGCGTCTCTCTGCTTCTCTCTATCGCTCAATTCCCCCTCTGCGCATGGGTCCGAACAAAAGCATGCCACGCTCACACCAAAACTCCTATCGCCAAAATTTTCGCACCGTTAGCGCCACGAGACTCGGCTGAAGACACTGATGACTTTTATTTTTTCCTAGTGTCAGAAATGTGGACGCTAGGGCGAGTTAGAAATGCTGTTCAGATCAGGTTTCTTTGAAAATCTGCTTCTCAATTAACATTAGAGCGGATGACGAGAAAACCTGACTTGGCCGCGCTTAGAGGTTGCTAGTTCAAATTCTGTAAATCGCACAGACTTTTTGAGCACATTGTGAGCGACAGGACAAGTTTGTCTACAAAATTGGAAAATATCACGTCTGTAGAGTGAAGATTGTGGCCGGGAGGAGTTTGGAAAGAAAAATCTACTGAGAAGCCCCCACACTCTAACTGATGATGTCACGCACTCTAGCCCAGAAGGTTCCGCGCAATACACACCCATTGAAATCTCAGGATTTCTCCCAAAACGATCATGGTCATTGAACAGTGATTGATCAAAAACTATATGAGCTATTGAAACGCGGATTGGCACACCAGCACACAAGACTTTTGTCTACGTTTTAGAGTTTAAATGGAGCTTCTAGGTGAAAGTATGCCTGTGCAGCAGGCGTTTGAAAAGCTACCTTTTCTGCTTTGTTTTTTTCGCTCGTCCCATTCATTTCCAATGGGAAAATTTCGTTGGTTTTTCGCGACTCACGTATGGACGAGAAGAAGACGTTTGACTAAAAAAACTACATTTCCCACTACTAAATGTAGTTCTTAGTACATTCCTGTCCACCAATCAGAGCACACTACTCGTCTCTCCATTTTAAAGTTTAAATGGAGTTTCTAGGTGAAAATATGCCCTGAACTCAGCTGTCACTCAAGTACTACCGAGTACTAGCGAGTACTAGCGAGTACTACCAAGTACTACCGAGTACTACTGAGTCTCAAGTACTGAGAACTACTAGGTACAATGTATTGTCAAACAGTTGAGTGCGAAGCACTCAACTGTTTCCCTGTACAGGTCACTGAACTCAGCTGTCACTCAAGTACTACCGAGTACTTGCGAGTACTACCGAGTACTACCAAGTACTACCGAGTACTACTGAGTCTCAAGTACTGAGAACTACTAGGTACAATGTATTGTCAAACAGTTGAGTGCTTCGCACTCAACTGTATGCCAGTACTTGTGTCTCATTTTAAAGTTTAAATGGAGTGTCTAGGTGAAAGTATGGACGAGCAGAAGACGATTGACTAAAAAAACTACATATCCCACTACTAAAGTAGTTTTAGTACATTCCTGTCCACCAATCAGAGCACACCACTCGTGTCTCCATTTTAAAGTTTAAATGGAGTTTCTAGGTGAAAATATGCCCTGAACTCAGCTGTCACTCAAGTACTACCGAGTACTAGCGAGTACTAGCGAGTACTACCGAGTACTACCAAGTACTACCGAGTACTACTGAGTCTCAAGTACTGAGAACTACTAGGTACAATGTATTGTCAAACAGTTGAGTGCTTCGCACTCAACTGTTTCCCTTACAGGTCACTGAACTCAGCTGTCACTCAAGTACTACCGAGTACTACCGAGTACTACCGAGTACTACTGAGTCTCAAGTACTGAGAACTACTAGGTACAATGTATTGTCAATCAGTTGAGTGCTTCGCACTCAACTGTTTCCCTGTACAGGTCACTGAACTCAGCTGTCACTCAAGTACTAGCGAGTACTACCGAGTACTACCGAGTACTACTGAGACTCAAGTACTGAGAACTACTAGGTACAATGTATTGTCAATCAGTTGAGTGCTTCGCACTCAACTGTTAGCCAATACATGTCACTGAACTCAGCTGTCACTCAAGTACTACCGAGCACTACCGAGTACTACCGAGTACTACCGAGTACTAGCGAGTACTAC
Organism: Eutrigla gurnardus; assembly: GCF_963514095.1. Lineage (NCBI taxonomy): Eukaryota > Metazoa > Chordata > Actinopteri > Perciformes > Triglidae > Eutrigla > Eutrigla gurnardus. The sequence goes on from NC_139918.1 coordinate 7,693,712, forward strand.
TGAGACTCAAGTACTGAGAACTACTAGGGACAGGTCACTGAACTCAGCTGTCACTCAAGTACTACCGAGTACTCCATTTTAAAGTTTAAATGGAGTTTCTAGGTGAAAATATGCCCGGAACTCAGCTGTCACTCAAGTTCTACCGAGTACTAGCGAGTACTAGCGAGTACTAGCGAGTACTACCGAGTACTACCGAGTACTACTGAGTCTCAAGTACTGAGAACTACTAGGTACAATGTATTGTCAATCAGTTGAGTGCTTCGCACTCAACTGTTTCCCTGTACAGGTCACTGAACTCAGCTGTCACTCAAGTACTACCGAGTACTACCAAGTACTACCGAGTACTACTGAGTCTCAAGTACTGAGAACTACTAGGTACAATGTATTGTCAAACAGTTGAGTGCTTCGCACTCAACTGTTTCCCAGTACATGTCATTGAACTCAGCTGTCACTCAAGTACTACCGAGTACTACCGAGTACTACTGAGTCTCAAGTACTGAGAACTACAAGGTACAATGTATTGTCAAACAGTTGAGTGCTTCGCACTCAACTGTTTCCCTGTACAGGTCACTGAACTCAGCTGTCACTCAAGTACTAGCGAGTACTAGCGAGTACTACCGAGTACTACCAAGTACTACCGAGTACTACTGAGTCTCAAGTACTGAGAACTACTAGGTACAATGTATTGTCAAACAGTTGAGTGCTTCGCACTCAATTGTTTCCCTGTACAGGTCACTGAACTCAGCTGTCACTCAAGTACTAGCGAGTACTACCGAGTACTACCAAGTACTACCGAGTACTACTGAGTCTCAAGTACTGAGAACTACTAGGTACAATGTATTGTCAAACAGTTGAGTGCGAAGCACTCAACTGTTTCCCTGTACAGGTCACTGAACTCAGCTGTCACTCAAGTACTACCGAGTACTTGCGAGTACTACCGAGTACTACCAAGTACTACCGAGTACTACTGAGTCTCAAGTACTGAGAACTACTAGGTACAATGTATTGTCAAACAGTTGAGTGCTTCGCACTCAACTGTATGCCAGTACTTGTGTCTCATTTTAAAGTTTAAATGGAGTGTCTAGGTGAAAGTATGGACGAGCAGAAGACGATTGACTAAAAAAACTACATATCCCACTACTAATGTAGTTTTAGTACATTCCTGTCCACCAATCAGAGCACACCACTCGTGTCTCCATTTTAAAGTTTAAATGGAGTTTCTAGGTGAAAATATGCCCTGAACTCAGCTGTCACTCAAGTACTACCGAGTACTAGCGAGTACTAGCGAGTACTACCGAGTACTACCAAGTACTACCGAGTACTACTGAGTCTCAAGTACTGAGAACTAATAGGTACAATGTATTGTCAAACAGTTGAGTGCTTCGCACTCAACTGTTTCCCTTACAGGTCACTGAACTCAGCTGTCACTCAAGTACTACCGAGTACTACCGAGTACTACCGAGTACTACTGAGTCTCAAGTACTGAGAACTACTAGGTACAATGTATTGTCAATCAGTTGAGTGCTTCGCACTCAACTGTTTCCCTGTACAGGTCACTGAACTCAGCTGTCACTCAAGTACTAGCGAGTACTACCGAGTACTACCGAGTACTACTGAGACTCAAGTACTGAGAACTACTAGGTACAATGTATTGTCAATCAGTTGAGTGCTTCGCACTCAACTGTTAGCCAATACATGTCACTGAACTCAGCTGTCACTCAAGTACTACCGAGCACTACCGAGTACTACCGAGTACTACCGAGTACTAGCGAGTACTACTGAGACTCAAGTACTGAGAACTACTAGGGACAGGTCACTGAACTCAGCTGTCACTCAAGTACTACCGAGTACTCCATTTTAAAGTTTAAATGGAGTTTCTAGGTGAAAATATGCCCGGAACTCAGCTGTCACTCAAGTTCTACCGAGTACTAGCGAGTACTAGCGAGTACTAGCGAGTACTACCGAGTACTACCGAGTACTACTGAGTCTCAAGTACTGAGAACTACTAGGTACAATGTATTGTCAATCAGTTGAGTGCTTCGCACTCAACTGTTTCCCTGTACAGGTCACTGAACTCAGCTGTCACTCAAGTACTACCGAGTACTACCAAGTACTACCGAGTACTACTGAGTCTCAAGTACTGAGAACTACTAGGTACAATGTATTGTCAAACAGTTGAGTGCTTCGCACTCAACTGTTTCCCAGTACATGTCATTGAACTCAGCTGTCACTCAAGTACTACCGAGTACTACCGAGTACTACTGAGTCTCAAGTACTGAGAACTACAAGGTACAATGTATTGTCAAACAGTTGAGTGCTTCGCACTCAACTGTTTCCCTGTACAGGTCACTGAACTCAGCTGTCACTCAAGTACTAGCGAGTACTAGCGAGTACTACCGAGTACTACCAAGTACTACCGAGTACTACTGAGTCTCAAGTACTGAGAACTACTAGGTACAATGTATTGTCAAACAGTTGAGTGCTTCGCACTCAATTGTTTCCCTGTACAGGTCACTGAACTCAGCTGTCACTCAAGTACTAGCGAGTACTACCGAGTACTACCAAGTACTACCGAGTACTACTGAGTCTCAAGTACTGAGAACTACTAGGTACAATGTATTGTCAAACAGTTGAGTGCGAAGCACTCAACTGTTTCCCTGTACAGGTCACTGAACTCAGCTGTCACTCAAGTACTACCGAGTACTTGCGAGTACTACCGAGTACTACCAAGTACTACCGAGTACTACTGAGTCTCAAGTACTGAGAACTACTAGGTACAATGTATTGTCAAACAGTTGAGTGCTTCGCACTCAACTGTATGCCAGTACTTGTGTCTCATTTTAAAGTTTAAATGGAGTGTCTAGGTGAAAGTATGGACGAGCAGAAGACGATTGACTAAAAAAACTACATATCCCACTACTAATGTAGTTTTAGTACATTCCTGTCCACCAATCAGAGCACACCACTCGTGTCTCCATTTTAAAGTTTAAATGGAGTTTCTAGGTGAAAATATGCCCTGAACTCAGCTGTCACTCAAGTACTACCGAGTACTAGCGAGTACTAGCGAGTACTACCGAGTACTACCAAGTACTACCGAGTACTACTGAGTCTCAAGTACTGAGAACTAATAGGTACAATGTATTGTCAAACAGTTGAGTGCTTCGCACTCAACTGTTTCCCTTACAGGTCACTGAACTCAGCTGTCACTCAAGTACTACCAAGTACTACCGAGTACTACCGAGTACTACCGAGTACTACTGAGACTCAAGTACTGAGAACTACTAGGTACAATGTATTGTCAAACAGTTGAGTGCTTCGCACTCAACTGTATGCCAGTACTTGTGTCTCATTTTAAAGTTTAAATGGAGTGTCTAGGTGAAAGTATGGCTGAGCTGAAGAGGTTTGACTAAAAAAACTACATATCCCACTACTAATGTAGTTTTAAGTACATTCTTGTCCACCAATCAGAGCACACCTGCTGTCAGTTATGAAGATCAGTGCCACACAGTGCTGTCACCATGGCAACGGCCCTTGCTGCGTGTGTATGACTGCTTTGGAGCGTCTCTCTGCTTCTCTCTATCGCTCAATTCCCCCTCTGCGCATGGGTCCGAACAAAAGCATGCCACGCTCACACCGAAACTCCTATCGCCACAATTTTCGCACCGTTAGCGCCACGAGACTCGGCTGAAGACACGGATGACTTTTATTTTTTCCTAGTGTCAGAAATGTGGACGCTAGGGCGAGTTAGAAATGCTGTTCAGATCAGGTTTCTTTGAAAATCTGCTTCTAAATTAACATTGGAGCGGATGACGAAAAAACCTGACTTGGCCGCGCTTAGAGGTTGCTAGTTCAAATTCTGTAAATCGCACAGACTTTTTGAGCACATTGTGAGCGACAGGACAAGTTTGTCTACAAAATTGGAAAATATCACGTCTGTAGAGTGAAGATTGTGGCCGGGAGGAGTTTGGAAAGAAAAAAACACTGAGAAGCCCCCACACTCTAAGCGATGATGTCACGCACTCTAGCCCAGAATGTTCCGCGCAATACACACCCATTGTAATCTCAGGATTTCTCCCAAAACGATCATGGTCATTGAACAGTGATTGATCAAAAACTATATGAGCTATTGAAACGCGGATTGACACACCAGGACACAAGACTTGTGTCTACGTTTTAGAGTTTAAATGGAGTTTCTAGCTGAAAGTATGACTGAGCAGCAGGCTTTTGAAAAGCTACAATTTCTGCTTTTTTTTTTCGCTCATTTTTTACTAATCCCATTCATTTCAATGGGGAAATTTCAGTGGTTTTTCGCGACTTACGTCGCGAAAAATTAATATTCTGGACTTCTTTTAAATAGCACACCGATCCCGATCAAGGCGCACGTTTTGATGTAACATTCGCGTAGGTGCTCGTTTTTGTTTGGCAGTTTTAGGGAATCAAAAAAAAAGAGGAAGAGGAATAATAAGAAGAAACACGCAGGATAACAATAGGTGGCTGTGCTTCGCACAGCCACCTACTGTTTGTCTCTGCAAACAGTAGGTGGCTGTGCTTAGCACTGCCTCCCTAACTAGAAAATTCCCCCGCCGGGAAATTTTGAGAGGGAGGCAGTGGGCCGCCGCCCGGGGGTGTGTCTGTAAAATTTTAAAGTTTAAACGGAGTTTCTAGGTGAAAGTATGACCGAGCAGAAGACGTTTGACTAAAAAAACTACATTTCCCACTACTAAATGTAGTTTTTAGTACATTCCTGTCCACCAATCAGAGCACACCACTCGTGTCTCCATTTTAAGGTTTAAATGGAGTTTCTAGGTGAAAGTATTGACGAGAAGAAGACGTTTGACTAAAAAAACTACATATCCCACTACTAAATGTAGTTTTTAGTACATTCCTGTCCACCAATCAGAGCACACCACTCGTGTCTCCATTTTAAAGTTTAAATGGAGTTTCTAGGTGAAAGTATGGACGAGAAGAAGACGTTTGACTAAAAAAACTACATATCCCACTACTAAATGTAGTTTTTAGTACATTCCTGTCCACCAATCAGAGCACACCACTCGTGTCTCCATTTTAAAGTTTAAATGGAGTTTCTAGGTGAAAGTATGGACGAGAAGAAGACGTTTGACTAAAAAAACTACATATCCCACTACTAAATGTAGTTTTTAGTACATTCCTGTCCACCAATCAGAGCACACCACTCGTGTCTCCATTTTAAAGTTCAAATGGAGTTTCTGGGTGAAAGTATGGACGAGAAGAAGACGTTTGACTAAAAAAACTACATTTCCCACTACTAAATGTAGTTCTTAGTACATTCCTGTCCACCAATCAGAGCACACCACTCGTGTCTCCATTTTAAAGTTTAAATGGAGTTTCTAGGTGAAAGTATGGACGAGAAGGAGACGTTTGACTAAAAAAACTACATATCCCACTATAAATGTAGTTTTTAGTACATTCTTGTCCACCAATCAGAGCACACCTGCTGTCAGTTATGAAGATTAGTGCCCCACAGTGCTGTCACCATGGCAACGGCCCCTTGCTGCATGTGTATGACTGCTTTGGAGCGTCTCTCTGCTTCTTTCTATCGCTCCATTCCCCCTCTGCGTTGGGTCCGAACAAAAGCTTGCCACGCTCACACCAAAACTCCTATTGCCAAAATGTTTGCACCGTTAGCGCCACAAGACCCGGCTGAAGACACTGATGACTTTTATTTTTTCCTAGTCTCAGAAATGTGGACGCTAGCGCGAGTTAGAAATGCTGTTCGTTTCAGGTTTCTTTGAAAATCTGCTTCTCAATTAACATTGGAGCGGATGACGAAAAAAATGGACTTGGCCGTGCTTAGAGGTTGCTAGTTCAAATTCTGTAAATCTCACAGAGTTTTTGAGCACATCGTGAGAGACAGGACAAGTTTCTCTACAAAATTGGAAAATATCACGTCTGTAGATTGAAGATTGTGGCCGGGAGGAGTTTGGAAAGGAAAAAAATCTGAGAAGCCCTCACACTCTAAGCGATGATGTCACCCACTCTAGCCCAGAAGGTTCCGCGCAATACACACCCATTATAAACTCATGATTTCTCCCAAAACAATCATGGTCATTGAACAGTGATTGATCAGAAACTATATGACCTATTGAAACGCGGATTGGCACACGAGGACACAAGACTTGTGTCTACGTTTTAGAGTTTAAATGGAGTTTCTAGGTGAAAGTATGCCTGAGCAACAGGTGTTTGAAAAACGACATTTTCTGCTTTTTTTTTTCCGCTCATCCCATTCATTTCAATGGGAAAAATTTCGTTGGTTTTTCGCGACTTACGTCGCGAAAAATTCGTGTTCGGCTAAGAAAAGCAATAGCACGCCGATCCCGATCGAACCACACGCTTTGATATATCACTTGTCCTACAACTCTTATCGCTGTAGAAGTTTTAGGCACTCGAAATTCGTCCGGAAAAGGCAAAATAATAATAATAAGTAGGAAAAAATCCTATGAATAGCAGTAGTGCTCGGGGCTTCGCCCCGAGCACTGGTCCCTTCAGCTTATAGCTGTAGGGACCAGTGCTCGGTGCGATTGCCCCGTGGCCCTAAAAACACGACGGATTTCAATAGGTGGCTGTGCTTCGCACAGCCACCTACTGTTTGTCTCTGCAAACAGTAGGTGGCTGTGCTTAGCACTGCCTCCCTAACTAGAAAATTCCCCCGCCGGGAAATTTTGAGAGGGAGGCAGTGGGCCGCCGCCCGGGGGTAAAAGTTTAAAGTTTAAACGGAGTTTCTAGGTGAAAGTATGCCCGAGCAGACGACGTTTGACTAAAAAAACTACATTTCCCACTACTAAATGTAGTTTTTAGTACATTCCTGTCCACCAATCAGAGCACACCACTCGTGTCTCCATTTTAAAGTTTAAATGGAGTTTCTAGGTGAAAGTATGACCGAGCAAAAGACGTTTGACTAAAAAAACTACATTTCCCACTACTAAATGTAGTTTTTAGTACATTCCTGTCCACCAATCAGAGCACACCACTCGTGTCTCCATTTTAAAGTTTAAATGGAGTTTCTAGGTGAAAGAATGACCGAGCAGAAGACGTTTGACTAAAAAAACTACATTTCCCATTACTAAATGTAGTTTTTAGTACATTCCTGTCCACCAATCAGAGCACACCACTCGTGTCTCCATTTTAAAGTTTAAATGGAGTTTCTAGGTGAAAGTATGACCGAGCAAAAGACGTTTGACTAAAAAAACTACATTTCCCACTACTAAATGTAGTTTTGTAGTACATTCCTGTCCACCCATCAGAGCACACCACTCGTGTCTCCATTTTAAAGTTTAAATGGAGTTTCTAGGTGAAAATATGCCCTGAACTCAGCTGTCACTCAAGTACTACCGAGTACTAGCGAGTACTACCGAGTACTACCGAGTACTACTGAGTCTCAAGTACTGAGAACTACTAGGTACAATGTATTGTCAAACAGTTGAGTGCTTCGCACTCAACTGTTTCCCTGTACAGGTCACTGAACTCAGCTGTCACTCAAGTACTACCGAGTACTACTGAGACTCAAGTACTGAGAACTACTAGGTACAATGTATTGTAAAACAGTTGAGTGCTTCGCACTCAACTGTTAGCCAATACATGTCACTGAACTCAGCTGTCACTCAAGTATTACCGAGTACTAGCGAGTACTAGCGAGTACTAGCGAGTACTACCGAGTACTACCAAGTACTACCGAGTACTACTGAGTCTCAAGTACTGAGAACTACTAGGTACAATGTATTGTCAAACAGTTGAGTGCTTCGCACTCAACTGTTTCCCTGTACAGGTCACTGAACTCAGCTGTCACTCAAGTACTAGCGAGTACTACCAAGTACTACCGAGTACTACTGAGTCTCAAGTACTGAGAACTACTAGGTACAATGTATTGTCAAACAGTTGAGTGCTTCGCACTCAACTGTTTCCCAGTACATGTCACTGAACTCAGCTGTCACTCAAGTACTACCGAGTACTACCAAGTACTACCGAGTACTACTGAGTCTCAAGTACTGAGATCTACTAGGTACAATGTATTGTCAAACAGTTGAGTGCTTTGCACTCAACTGTTTCCCAGTACATGTCACTGAACTCAGCTGTCACTCAAGTACTACCGAGTACTACTGAGACTCAAGTCCTGAGAACTACTAGGTACAATGTATTGTAAAACAGTTGAGTGCTTCGCACTCAACTGTTAGCCAATACATGTCACTGAACTCAGCTGTCACTCAAGTACTACCGAGCACTACCGAGTACTACCGAGTACTACCGAGTACTAGCGAGTACTACTGAGACTCAAGTACTGAGAACTACTAGGTACAGGTCACTGAACTCAGCTGTCACTCAAGTACTACCGAGTACTCCATTTTAAAGTTTAAATGGAGTTTCTAGGTGAAAGTATGGCTGAGCTGAAGAGGTTTGACTAAAAAAACTACATATCCCACTACTAATGTAGTTTTAGTACATTCCTGTCCTCCAATCAGAGCACACCTGCTGTCAGTTATGAAGATCAGTGCCACACAGTGCTGTCACCATGGCAACGGCCCTTGCTGCGTGTGTATGACTGCTTTGGAGCGTCTCTCTGCTTCTCTCTATCGCTCAAATCCCCCTCTGCGCATGGGTCCGAACAAAAGCATGCCACGCTCACACCGAAACTCCTATCGCCAAAATTTTCGCACCGTTAGCGCCACAAGACTCGGCTGAAGACACTGATGACTTTTATTTTTTCCTAGTGTCAGAAATGTGGACGCTAGGGCGAGTTAGAAATGCTGTTCAGATCAGGTTTCTTTGAAAATCTGCTTCTAAATTAACATTGGAGCGGATGACGAGAAAACCTGACTTGGCCGCGCTTAGAGGTTGCTAGTTCAAATTCTGTAAATCGCACAGACTTTTTGAGCACATTGTGAGAGACAGGACAAGTTTGTCTACAAAATTGGAAAATATCACGTCTGTAGAGTGAAGATTGTGGCCGGGAGGAGTTTGGAAAGGAAAAAGATCTGAGAAGCCCCCACACTCTAACTGATGATGTCACGCACTCTAGCCCAGAAGGTTCCGCGCAATACACACCCATTATAATCTCACGATTTCTCCCAAAACGATCATGGTCATTGAACAGTGATTGATCAAAAACTATAAGAGCTATTGAAACGCGGATTGACACACCAAGACAGAAGACTTGTGTCTACGTTTTAGAGTTTAAATGGAGTTTCTAGGTGAAAGTATGACTGCGCAGCAGGCGTTTGAAAAGCTACAATTTCTGCTTTCTTTTTTTCGCTCATTTTTTACTAATCCCATTCATTTCAATGGGGAAATTTCGGTGGTTTTTCGCGACTTACGTCGCGAAAAATTAATATTCTGGACTTCTTTTAAATAGCACACCGATCCCGATCAAGGCGCACGTTTTGATGTAACATTCACGTAGGTGCTCGTTTTTGTTTGGCAGTTTTAGGGAATCAAAAAAAGGTAAGAAGAGGAATAAGAAGAAAAAACGCGCAGGATAACAATAGGTGGCTGTGCTTCGCACAGCCACCTACTGTTTGTCTCTGCAAACAGTAGGTGGCTGTGCTTAGCACTGCCTCCCTAATAAGAAAAAACACGCAGGATTTTAATAGGTGGCTGTGCTTCGCACAGCCACCTACTGTTTGTCTCTGCAAACAGTAGGTGGCTGTGCTTAGCACTGCCTCCCTAACTAGAAAATTCCCCCGCCGGGAAATTTTGAGAGGGAGGCAGTGGGCCGCCGCCCGGGGGTGTGTCTGTAAAAGTTTAAAGTTTAAACGGAGTTTCTAGGTGAAAGTATGCCCGAGCAGACGACGTTTGACTCAAAAAACTACATTTCCCACTACTAAATGTAGTTTTTAGTACATTCCTGTCCACCAATCAGAGCACACCACTCGTGTCTCCATTTTAAAGTTTAAATGGAGTTTTAGGTGAAAGTATGACCGAGCAGAAGACGTTTGACTAAAAAAAACTACATTTCCCACTACTAAATGTAGTTTTTAGTACATTCCTGTCCACCAATCAGAGCACACCACTCGTGTCTCCATTTTAAAGTTTAAATGGAGTTTCTAGGTGAAAGTATGGACGAGCAGAAGACGTTTGACTAAAAAAACTACATTTCCCACTACTAAATGTAGTTTTTAGTACATTCCTGTCCACCAATCAGAGCACACCACTCGTGTCTCCATTTTAAAGTTTAAATGGAGTTTCTAGGTGAAAGTATGGACGAGAAGAAGACGTTTGACTAAAAAAACTACATTTCCCACTACTAAATGTAGTTCTTAGTACATTCCTGTCCACCAATCAGAGCACACCACTCGTGTCTCCATTTTAAAGTTTAAATGGAGTTTCTAGGTGAAAGTATGGACGAGAAGAAGACGTTTGACTAAAAAAACTACATTTCCCACTACTAAATGTAGTTCTTAGTACATTCCTGTCCACCAATCAGAGCACACCACTCGTCTCTCCATTTTAAAGTTTAAATGGAGTTTCTAGGTAAAAATATGCCCTGAACTCAGCTGTCACTCAAGTACTACCGAGTACTACCGAGTACTAGCGAGTACTAGCGAGTACTGCCAAGTACTACCGAGTACTACTGAGTCTCAAGTACTGAGAACTACTAGGTACAATGTATTGTCAAACAGTTGAGTGCTTCGCACTCAACTGTTTCCCAGTACATGTCACTGAACTCAGCTGCCACTCAAGTACTACCGAGTACTACCGAGTACTACCGAGTACTACCGAGTACTACTGAGTCTCAAGTACTGAGAACTACTAGGTACAATGTATTGTCAAACAGTTGAGTGCTTCGCACTCAACTGTTTCCCAGTACATGTCATTGAACTCAGCTGTCACTCAAGTACTAGCGAGTACTAGCGAGTACTACCGAGTACTACCGAGTAATACTGAGTCTCAAGTACTGAGAACTACTAGGTACAATGTATTGTCAAACAGTTGAGTGCTTCGCACTCAACTGTTTCCCTGTACAGGTCACTGTACTCAGCTGTCACTCAAGTACTACAGAGTACTACCAAGTACTACCGAGTACTACTGAGTCTCAAGTACTGAGAACTACTAGGTACAATGTATTGTCAAACAGTTGAGTGCTTCGCACTCAACTGTTTCCCAGTACATGTCACTGAACTCAGCTGTCACTCAAGTACTACCGAGTACTACCGAGTACTACCAAGTACTACCGAGTACTACTGAGACTCAAGTACTGAGAACTACTAGGTACAATGTACTTGCAAACAGTTGAGTGCTTCGCACTCAACTGTATGCCAGTACTTGTGTCTCATTTTAAAGTTTAAATGGAGTGTCTAGGTGAAAGTATGGACGAGCAGAAGAGGTTTGACTAAAAAAACTACATATCCCACTACTAATGTAGTTTTAGTACATTCCTGTCCTCCAATCAGAGCACACCTGCTGTCAGTTATGAAAATCAGTGCCACACAGTGCTGTCACCATGGCAACGGCCCTTGCTGCGTGTGTATGACTGCTTTGGAGCGTCTCTCTGCTTCTCTCTAACGCTCAATTCCCCCTCTGCGCATGGGTCCGAACAAAAGCTTGCCACGCTCACACCGAAACTCCTATCGCCAAAATTTTCGCACCGTTAGCGCCACGAGACTCGGCTGAAGACACTGATGACTTTTATTTTTTCCTAGTGTCAGAAATGTGGACGCTAGGGCGAGTTAGAAATGCTGTTCATATCAGGTTTCTTTGAAAATCTGCTTCTAAATTAACATTGGAGCGGATGACGAGAAAACCTGACTTGGCCGCGCTTAGGGGTTGCTAGTTCAAATTCTGTAAATCGCACAGACTTTTTGAGCACATTGTGAGCGACAGGACAAGTTTGTCTACAAAATTGGAAAATATCACGTCTGTAGAGTGAAGATTGTGGCCGGGAGGAGTTTGGAAAGGAAAAAGATCTGAGAAGCCCCCACACTCTAACTGATGATGTCACGCACTCTAGCCCAGAAGGTTCCGCGCAATACACACCCATTATAATCTCACGATTTCTCCCAAAACGATCATGGTCATTGAACAGTGATTGATCAAAAACTATATGAGCTATTGAAACGCGGATTGGCACACCAGCACACAAGACTTGTGTCTACGTTTTAGAGTTTAAATGGAGTTTCTAGGTGAAAGTATGACTGAGCAGCAGGCGTTTGAAAAGCTACAATTTCTGCTTTTTTTTTTCGCTCATTTTTTACTAATCCCATTCATTTCAATGGGGAAATTTCGGTGGTTTTTCGCGACTTACGTCGCGAAAAATTAATATTCTGGACATTTTTGAAGTAGCACACCGATCGCGATCAAGGCGCACGTTTTGATGTTACATTCGCGTAGGTGCTCGTTTTTGTTTGGCAGTTTTAGGGAATCAAAAAAAGCCGTAGGAAGAATAATAATAAGAAACTAGAAAATTCCCCCGCCGGGAAATTTTGAGAGGGAGGCAGTGGGCCGCCGCCCGGGGGTGTGTCTGTAAAAGTTTAAAGTTTAAACCGAGTTTCTAGGTGAAAGAATGACCGAGCAGAAGACGTTTGACTAAAAAAACTACATTTCCCACTACTAAATGTAGTTTTTAGTACATTCCTGTCCACCAATCAGAGCACACCACTCGTGTCTCCATTTTAAAGTTTAAATGGAGTTTCTAGGTGAAAGTATGGACGAGAAGAAGACGTTTGACTAAAAAAACTACATTTCCCACTACTAAATGTAGTTCTTAGTACATTCCTGTCCACCAATCAGAGCACACCACTCGTGTCTCCATTTTAAAGTTTAAATGGAGTTTCTAGGTGAAAATATGCCCTGAACTCAGCTGTCACTCAAGTACTACCGAGTACTAGCGAGTACTACCGAGTACTACCAAGTACTACCGAGTACTACTGAGTCTCAAGTACTGAGAACTACTAGGTACAATGTATTGTCAAACAGTTGAGTGCTTCGCACTCAACTGTTTCCCAGTACATGTCACTGAACTCAGCTGTCACTCAAGTACTACCGAGTACTACCAAGTACTACCGAGTACTACTGAGACTCAAGTACTGAGAACTAGTAGGTACTATGTACTTGCAAACAGTTGAGTGCTTCGCACTCAACTGTTTCCCTGTACAGGTCACTGAACTCAGCTGTCACTCAAGTACTAGTGAGTACTACCGAGTACTACCGAGTACTACCGAGTACTACTGAGTCTCAAGTACTGAGAACTACTAGGTACAATGTATTGTCAATCAGTTGAGTGCTTCGCACTCAACTGTTTCCCTGTACAGGTCACTGAACTCAGCTGTCACTCAAGTACTACCGAGTACTACCGAGTACTACCGAGTACTACTGAGACTCAAGTACTGAGAACTACTAGGTACAATGTACTTGCAAACAGTTGAGTGCTTCGCACTCAACTGTATGCCAGTACTTGTGTCTCATTTTAAAGTTTAAATGGAGTGTCTAGGTGAAAGTATGGCTGAGCTGAAGAGGTTTGACTAAAAAAACTACATATCCCACTACTAATGTAGTTTTAGTACATTCCTGTCCTCCAATCAGAGCACACCTGCTGTCAGTTATGAAGATCAGTGCCACACAGTGCTGTCACCATGGCAACGGCCCTTGCTGCGTGTGTATGACTGCTTTGGAGCGTCTCTCTGCTTCTCTCTATCGCTCAATTCCCCCTCTGCGCATGGGTCCGAACAAAAGCATGCCACGCTCACACCGAAACTCCTATCGCCAAAATTTTCGCACCGTTAGCGCCACGAGACTCGGCTGAAGACACTGATGACTTTTATTTTTTCCTAGTGTCAGAAATTTGGACGCTAGGGCGAGTTAGAAATGCTGTTCATATCAGGTTTCTTTGAAAATCTGCTTCTAAATTAACATTGGAGCGGATGACGAGAAAACCTGACTTGGCCGCGCTTAGAGGTTGCTAGTTCAAATTCTGTAAATCGCACAGACTTTTTGAGCACATTGTGAGAGACAGGACAAGTTTGTCTACAAAATTGGAAAATATCACGTCCGTAGAGTGAAGACTGTGGCCGGGAGGAGTTTGGAAAGAAAAATCTACTGAGAAGCCCCCACACTCTAACTGATGATGTCACGCACTCTAGCCCAGAAGGTTCCGCGCAATACACACCCATTGTAATCTCAGGATTTCTCCCAAAACGATCATGGTCATTGAACAGTGATTGATCAAAAACGATATGAGCTATTGAAACGCGGATTGGCACACCAGCACACAAGACTTGTGTCTACGTTTTAGAGTTTAAATGGAGTTTCTAGCTGAAAGTATGACTGAGCAGCAGGCGTTTGAAAAGCTACCTTTTCTGCTTTTTTTTTTTCGCTCGTCCCATTCATTTCAATGGGAAAATTTCGTTGGTTTTTCGCGACTAGCGTCGCGAAAAATTAATATTCTGGACATTTTTGAAGTAGCACACCGATCGCGATCAAGGCGCACGTTTTGATGTTACATTCGCGTAGGTGCTCGTTTTTGTTTGGTAGTTTTAGCGAATCAAAAAAAGCGGGTAAGAGGAAGAATAATAAGAAACTAGAAAATTCCCCCGCCGGGAAATTTTGAGAGGGAGGCAGTGGGCCGCTGCCCGGGGGTAAAAGTTTAAAGTTTAAACGGAGTTTCTAGGTGAAAGTATGCCCGAGCAGACGACGTTTGACTAAAAAAACTACATTTCCCATTAATAAATGTAGTTTTTAGTACCTTCCTGTCCACCAATCAGAGCACACCACTCGTGTCTCCATTTTAAAGTTTAAATGGAGTTTCTAGGTGAAAGTATGACCGAGCAAAAGACGTTTGACTAAAAAAACTACATTTCCCACTACTAAATGTAGTTCTTAGTACATTCCTGTCCACCAATCAGAGCACACCACTCGTGTCTCCATTTTAAAGTTTAAATGGAGTTTCTAGGTGAAAATATGCCCGGAACTCAGCTGTCACTCAAGTACTACCGAGTACTAGCGAGTACTAGTGAGTACTAGCGAGTACTACCGAGTACTACTGAGTCTCAAGTACTGAGAACTACTAGGTACATTGTATTGTCAATCAGTTGAGTGCTTCGCACTCAACTGTTTCCCTGTACAGGTCACTGAACTCAGTTGTCACTCAAGTACTAGCGAGTACTAGCGAGTACTACCAAGTACTACCGAGTACTACTGAGTCTCAAGTACTGAGAACTACTAGGTACAATGTATTGTCAAACAGTTGAGTGCTTCGCACTCAACTGTTTCCCAGTACATGTCACTGAACTCAGCTGTCACTCAAGTACTACCGAGTACTACCAAGTACTACCGAGTACTACTGAGTCTCAAGTACTGAGAACTACTAGGTACAATGTATTGTCAAACAGTTGAGTGCTTCGCACTCAACTGTTTCCCAGTACATGTCACTGAACTCAGCTGTCACTCAAGTACTACCGAGTACTACCAAGTACTACCGAGTACTACTGAGACTCAAGTACTGAGAACTACTAGGTACAATGTACTTGCAAACAGTTGAGTGCTTCGCACTCAACTGTATGCCAGTACTTGTGTCTCATTTTAAAGTTTAAATGGAGTGTCTAGGTGAAAGTATGGCTGAGCTGAAGAGGTTTGACTAAAAAAACTACATATCCCACTACTAATGTAGTTTTAGTACATTCCTGTCCTCCAATCAGAGCCCACCTGCTGTCAGTTATGAAGATCAGTGCCACACAGTGCTGTCACCATGGCAACGGCCCTTGCTGCGTGTGTATGACTGCTTTGGAGCGTCTCTCTGCTTCTCTCTATCACTCAATTCCCCCTCTGCGCATGGGTCCGAACAAAAGCATGCCACGCTCACACCGAAACTCCTATCGCCAAAATTTTCGCACCGTTAGCGCCACAAGACTCGGCTGAAGACACTGATGACTTTTATTTTTTCCTAGTGTCAGAAATGTGGACGCTAGGGCGAGTTAGAAATGCTGTTCAGATCAGGTTTCTTTGAAAATCTGCTTCTAAATTAACATTGGAGCGGATGACGAGAAAACCTGACTTGGCCGCGCTTAGAGGTTGCTAGTTCAAATTCTGTAAATCGCACAGACTTTTTGAGCACATTGTGAGAGACAGGACAAGTTTGTCTACAAAATTGGAAAATATCACGTCTGTAGAGTGAAGACTGTGGCCGGGAGGAGTTTGGAAAGAAAAATCTACTGAGAAGCCCCCACACTCTAACTGATGATGTCACGCACTCTAGCCCAGAAGGTTCCGCGCAATACACACCCATTGAAATCTCAGGATTTCTCCCAAAACGATCATGGTCATTGAACAGTGATTGATCAAAAACTATATGAGCTATTGAAACGCGAATTGACACACCAAGACAGAAGACTTGTGTCTACGTTTTAGAGTTTAAATGGAGTTTCTAGGTGAAAGTATGACTGAGCAGCAGGCGTTTGAAAAGCTACATTTTCTGCTTTTTTTTTTTCGCTCGTCCCATTCAAGTCAATGGGAAAATTTCGTTGGTTTTTCGCGACTAGCGTCGCGAAAAATTAATATTCTGGACATTTTTTAAGTAGCACACCGATGTCGATCAAGGCGCACGTTTTGATGTTACATTTGCGTAGGTGCTCGTTTTTTTTCGGTACGAGTAGGAAATCAAAAAAAGTAAGAAGAGGAATAATAACTAGAAAATTCCCCCGCCGGGAAATTTTGAGAGGGAGGCAGTGGGCCGCCGCCCGGGGGTGTGTCTGTAAAAGTTTAAAGTTTAAACGGAGTTTCTAGGTGAAAGAATGACAGAGCAGAAGACGTTTGACTCAAAAAACTACATTTCCCACTACTAAATGTAGTTTTTAGTACATTCCTGTCCACCAATCAGAGCACACCACTCGTGTCTCCATTTTAAAGTTTAAATGGAGTTTCTAGGTGAAAGTATGGACGAGAAGAAGACGTTTGACTAAAAAAACTACATTTCCCACTACTAAATGTAGTTCTTAGTACATTCCTGTACACCAATCAGAGCACACCACTCGTGTCTCCATTTTAAAGTTTAAATGGAGTTTCTAGGTGAAAGTATGGACGAGAAGAAGACGTTTGACTAAAAAAACTACATTTCCCACTACTAAATGTAGTTTTTAGTACATTCCTGTCCACCAATCAGAGCACACCACTCGTGTCTCCATTTTAAATTTTAAATGGAGTTTCTAGGTGAAAATATGCCCTGAACTCAGCTGTCACTCAAGTACTACCGAGTACTAGCGAGTACTACCAAGTACTACTGAGACTCAAGTACTGAGAACTACTAGGTACAGGTCACTGAACTCAGCTGTCACTCAAGTACTACCGAATACTCCATTTTAAAGTTTAAATGGAGTTTCTAGGTGAAAGTATGGCTGAGCTGAAGACGTTTGACTAAAAAAACTACATTTCCCACTACTAAATGTAGTTTTAGTGCATTCCTGTCCACCATTCAGAGCACACCACTCGTGTCTCCATTTTAAAGTTTAAATGGAGTTTCTAGGTGAAAGTATGTCCGAGTAGAAGACGTTTGACTAAAAAAACTAAATTTCCCACTACTAAATGTAGTTTTTAGTACATTCCTGTCCACCAATCAGAGCACACCACTCGTGTCTCCATTTTAAAGTTTAAATGGAGTTTCTAGGTGAAAGTATGGACGAGAAGAAGACGTTTGACTAAAAAAACTACATTTCCCACTACTAAATGTAGTTCTTAGTACATTCCTGTCCACCAATCAGAGCACACCACTCGTGTCTCCATTTTAAAGTTTAAATGGAGTTTCTGGGTGAAAGTATGGACGAGAAGAAGACGTTTGACTAAAAAAACTACATTTCCCACTACTAAATGTAGTTCTTAGTACATTCCTGTCCACCAATCAGAGCACACCACTCGTCTCTCCATTTTTTAAGTTTAAATGGAGTTTCTAGGTGAAAATATGCCCTGAACTCAGCTGTCACTCAAGTATTACCGAGTACTAGCGAGTACTAGCGAGTACTAGCGAGTACTAGCGAGTACTACAGAGTACTACCAAGTACTACCGAGTACTACTGAGTCTCAAGTACTGAGAACTACTAGGTTCAATGTATTGTCAAACAGTTGAGTGCTTCGCACTCAACTGTCTCCCTGTACAGGTCACTGAACTCAGCTGTCACTCAAGTACTAGCGAGTACTACCGAGTACTACCGAGTACTACCGAGTACTACTGAGTCTCAAGTACTGAGAACTACTAGGTACAATGTATTGTCAAACAGTTGAGTGCTTCGCACTCAACTGTTTCCCTGTACAGGTCACTGAACTCAGCTGTCACACAAGTACTAGCGAGTACTACCGAGTACTACCGAGTACTACCGAGTACTACTGAGTCTCAAGTACTGAGAACTACTAGGTACAATGTATTGTCAAACAGTTGAGTGCTTCGCACTCAACTGTTTCCCTGTACAGGTCACTGAACTCAGCTGTCACTCAAGTACTACCGAGTACTACCGAGTACTACCAAGTACTACCGAGTACTACTGAGACTCAAGTACTGAGAACTACTAGGTACAATGTACTTGCAAACTTGCCAGTATGCCAGTACTTGTGTCTCATTTTAAAGTTTAAATGGAGTGTCTAGGTGAAAGTATGGACGAGCAGAAGAGGTTTGACTAAAAAAACTACATATCCCACTACTAATGTAGTTTTAGTACATTCCTGTCCTCCAATCAGAGCACACCTGCTGTCAGTTATGAAGATCAGTGCCACACAGTGCTGTCACCATGGCAACGGCCCTTGCTGCGTGTGTATGACTGCTTTGGAGCGTCTCACTGCTTCTCTCTATCGCTCAATTCCCCCTCTGCGTTTGGGTCCGAACAAAAGCTTGCCACGCTCACACCGAAACTCCTATCGCCAAAATTTTCGCACCGTTAGCGCCACGAGACTCGGCTGAAGACACTGATGACTTTTATTTTTTCCTAGTGTCAGAAATGTGGACGCTAGGGCGAGTTAGAAATGCTGTTCATATCAGGTTTCTTTGAAAATCTGCTTCTAAATTAACATTAGAGCGGATGACGAGAAAACCTGACTTGGCCGCGCTTAGAGGTTGCTAGTTCAAATTCTGTAAATCGCACAGACTTTTTGAGCACATTGTGAGCGACAGGACAAGTTTGTCTACAAAATTGGAAAATATCACGTCTGTAGAGTGAAGATTGTGGCCGGGAGGAGTTTGGAAAGGAAAAAGATCTGAGAAGCCCCCACACTCTAACTGATGATGTCACGCACTCTAGCCCAGAAGGTTCCGCGCAATACACACCCATTATAATCTCACGATTTCTCCCAAAACGATCATGGTCATTGAACAGTGATTGATCAAAAACTATATGAGCTATTAAAACGCGGATTGGCACACCAGCACACAAGACTTGTGTCTACGTTTTAGAGTTTAAATGGAGTTTCTAGGTGAAAGTATGCCTGCGCAGCAGGCGTTTGAAAAGCTACAATTTCTGCTTTTTTTTTGTCGCTCGTCCCATTCATTCCTATGGGACTAATTTGCGGTGGTTTTTCGCGACTTACGTCGCGAAAAATTAATATTCTGGACTTCTTTTAAATAGCACACCGATCCCGATCAAGCCGCACGTTTTGATGTAACATTCCCCTAGGTGCTCGTTTTTGTTTGGCAGTTTTAGGGAATCAAAAAAACGGGAGGAGGAAGAATAAGAAAAAACACGTCGGATTTCAATAGGTGGCTGTGCTTCGCACAGCCACCTACTGTTTGTCTCTGCAAACAGTAGGTGGCTGTGCTTAGCACTGCCTCCCTAATAAGAAAAAACACGCAGGATAACAATAGGTGGCTGTGCTTCGCACAGCCACCTACTGTTTGTCTCTGCAAACAGTAGGTGGCTGTGCTTAGCACTGCCTCCCTAAAAACACGCAGGATAACAATAGGTGGCTGTGCTTCGCACAGCCACCTACTGTTTGTCTCTGCAAACAGTAGGTGGCTGTGCTTAGCACTGCCTCCCTAACTAGAAAATTCCCCCGCCGGGAAATTTTGAGAGGGAGGCAGTGGGCCGCCGCCCGGGGGTGTGTCTGTAAAAGTTTAAAGTTAAAACGGAGTTTCTAGGTGAAAGAATGACCGAGCAGAAGACGTTTGACTAAAAAAACTACATTTCCCACTACTAAATGTAGTTTTTAGTACATTCCTGTCCACCAATCAGAGCACACCACTCGTGTCTCCATTTTAAAGTTTAAATGGAGTTTCTAGGTGAAAGTATGGACGAGAAGAAGACGTTTGACTAAAAAAACTACATTTCCCACTACTAAATGTAGTTCTTAGTACATTCCTGTCCACCAATCAGAGCACACCACTCGTGTCTCCATTTTAAAGTTTAAATGGAGTTTCTAGGTGAAAGTATGGACGAGAAGAAGACGTTTGACTAAAAAAACTACATTTCCCACTACTTAATGTAGTTTTTAGTACATTCCTGTCCACCAATCAGAGCACACCACTCGTGTCTCCATTTTAAAGTTTAAATGGAGTTTCTAGGTGAAAGTATGGACGAGAAGAAGACGTTTGACTAAAAAAACTACATTTCCCACTACTAAATGTAGTTCTTAGTACATTCCTGTCCACCAATCAGAGCACACCACTCGTCTCTCCATTTTAAAGTTTAAATGGAGTTTCTGGGTGAAAGTATGGACGAGAAGAAGACGTTTGACTAAAAAAACTACATTTCCCACTACTAAATGTAGTTCTTAGTACATTCCTGTCCACCAATCAGAGCACACCACTCGTCTCTCCATTTTAAAGTTTAAATGGAGTTTCTAGGTGAAAATATGCCCTGAACTCAGCTGTCACTCAAGTATTACCGAGTACTAGCGAGTACTACCAAGTACTACCGAGTACTACTGAGTCTCAAGTACTGAGAACTACTAGATACAATGTATTGTCAAACAGTTGAGTGCTTCGCACTCAACTGTTTCCCAGTACATGTCACTGAACTCAGCTGTCACTCAAGTACTACCGAGTACTACCGAGTACTACTGAGTCTCAAGTACTGAGAACTACTAGGTACAATGTATTGTCAAACAGTTGAGTGCTTCGCACTCAACTGTTTCCCAGTACATGTCACTGAACTCAGCTGTCACTCAAGTACTACCGAGTACTACCTAGTACTACCAAGTACTACCGAGTACTACTGAGACTCAAGTACTGAGAACTACTAGGTACAATGTACTTGCAAACAGTTGAGTGCTTCGCACTCAACTGTATGCCAGTACTTGTGTCTCATTTTAAAGTTTAAATGGAGTTTCTAGGTGAAAGTATGACCGAGCAAAAGACGTTTGACTAAAAAAACTACATTTCCCACTACTAAATGTAGTTTTTAGTACATTCCTGTCCACCAATCAGAGCACACCACTCTTGTCTCCATTTTAAAGTTTAAATGGAGTTTCTAGGTGAAAATATGCCCTGAACTCAGCTGTCACTCAAGTACTACCGAGTACTAGCGAGTACTACCGAGTACTACCAAGTACTACCGAGTACTACTGAGTCTCAAGTATTGAGAACTACTAGGTACAATGTATTGTCAAACAGTTGAGTGCTTCGCACTCAACTGTTTCCCTGTACAGGTCACTGAACTCAGCTGTCACTCAAGTACTAGCGAGTACTACCGAGTACTACCGAGTACTACCAAGTACTACCGAGTACTACTGAGTCTCAAGTACTGAGAACTACTAGGTACAATGTATTGTCAAACAGTTGAGTGCTTCGCACTCAACTGTTTCCCAGTACATGTCACTGAACTCAGCTGTCACTCAAGTACTACCGAGTACTACCGAGTACTACCGAGTACTAGCGAGTACTACTGAGACTCAAGTACTGAGAACTACTAGGTACAATGTATTGTAAAACAGTTGAGTGCTTCGCACTCAACTGTTAGCCAATACATGTCACTGAACTCAGCTGTCACTCAAGTACTACCGAGTACTACCGAGTACTACCAAGTACTACCGAGTACTACTGAGACTCAAGTACTGAGAACTACTAGGTACAATGTACTTGCAAACAGTTGAGTGCTTCAGACCCAACTGTATGCCAGTACTTGTGTCTCATTTTAAAGTTTAAATGGAGTGTCTAGTTGAAAGTATGGACGAGCCGAAGACGATTGACTAAAAAAACTACATATCCCACTACTAATGTAGTTTTAGTACATTCCTGTCCTCCAATCAGAGCACACCTGCTGTCAGTTATGAAGATCAGTGCCACACAGTGCTGTCACCATGGCAACGGCCCTTGCTGCGTGTGTATGACTGCTTTGGAGCGTCTCTCTGCTTCTCTCTATCGCTCAATTCCCCCTCTGCGCATGGGTCCGAACAAAAGCATGCCACGCTCACACCGAAACTCCTATCGCCAAAATTTTCGCACCGTTAGCGCCACAAGACTCGGCTGAAGACACTGATGACTTTTATTTTTTCCTAGTGTCAGAAATGTGGACGCTAGGGCGAGTTAGAAATACTGTTCAGATCAGGTTTCTTTGAAAATCTGCTTCTCAATTAACATTAGAGCGGATGAGGAAAAAAAGTGACTTGGCCGCGCTTAGAGGTTGCTAGTTCAAATTCTGTAAATCGCACAGACTTTTTGAGCACATTGTGAGCGACAGGACAAGTTTGTCTACAAAATTGGAAAATATCACGTCTGTAGAGTGAAGATTGTGGCCGGGAGGAGTTTGGAAAGGAAAAAGATCTGAGAAGCCCCCACACTCTAAGCGATGATGTCACGCACTCTAGCCCAGAAGGTTCCGCGCAATACACACCCATTGAAATCTCAGGATTTCTCCCAAAACGATCATGGTCATTGAACAGTGATTGATCAAAAACTATATGAGCTATTGAAACGCGGATTGACACACCAGGACACAAGACTTGTGTCTACGTTTTAGAGTTTAAATGGAGTTTCCAGGTGAAAGTATGCCTGCGCAGCAGGCGTTTGAAAAGCTACAATTTCTGCTTTTTTTTTTTCGCTCGTCCCATTCATTCCTATGGGAGTTTTTGAGGTGGTTTTTCGCGACTTACGTCGCGAAAAATTAATATTCTGGACTTCTTTTTAGTAGCACACCGATCCCGATCAAGCCGCACGTTTTGATGTAACATTCGCGTAAGTGCTCGTTTTTGTTTGGTAGTTTTAGGGAATCAAAAAAAAGGGAAGAGGAAGAATAATAAGAAGAAAAAACACGACGGATTTCAATAGGTGGCTGTGCTTCGCACAGCCACCTACTGTTTGTCTCTGCAAACAGTAGGTGGCTGTGCTTAGCACTGCCTCCCTAATAAGAAAAAACACGCAGGATAACAATAAGCACAGCCACCTACTGTTTGTCTCTGCAAACAGTAGGTGGCTGTGCTTAGCACTGCCTCCCTAACTAGAAAATTCCCCCGCCGGGAAATTTTGAGAGGGAGGCAGTGGGCCGTCGCCCGGGGATAAAAGTTTAAAGTTTAAACGGAGTTTCTAGGTGAAAGAATGACCGAGCAGAAGACGTTTGACTAAAAAAACTACATTTCCCACTACTAAATGTAGTTTTTAGTACATTCCTGTCCACCAATCAGAGCACACCACTCGTGTCTCCATTTTAAAGTTTAAATGGAGTTTCTAGGTGAAAGTATGGACGAGAAGAAGACGTTTGACTAAAAAAACTACATTTCCCACTACTAAATGTAGTTCTTAGTACATTCCTGTCCACCAATCAGAGCACACCACTCGTGTCTCCATTTTAAAGTTTAAATGGAGTTTCTAGGTGAAAGTATGACCGAGCAAAAGACGTTTGACTAAAAAAACTACATTTCCCACTACTAAATGTAGTTTTTAGTACATTCCTGTCAACCAATCAGAGCACACCACTCGTGTCTCCATTTTAAAGTTTAAATGGAGTTTCTAGGTGAAAATATGCCCTGAACTCAGCTGTCACTCAAGTACTACCGAGTACTAGCGAGTACTACCGAGTACTACCAAGTACTACCGAGTACTACTGAGTCTCAAGTACTGAGAACTACTAGGTACAATGTATTGTCAAACAGTTGAGTGCTTCGCACTCAACTGTTTCCCAGTACATGTCACTGAACTCAGCTGCCACTCAAGTACTACCGAGTACTACCGAGTACTAGCGAGTACTAGCGAGTAGTACTGAGACTCAAGTACTGAGAACTACTAGGTACAATGTATTGTCAAACAGTTGAGTGCTTTGCACTCAACTGTATGCCAGTACTTGTGTCTCATTTTAAAGTTTAAATGGAGTGTCTAGGTGAAAGTATGGACGAGCAGAAGAGGTTTGACTAAAAAAACTACATTTCCCACTACTAAATGTAGTTCTTAGTACATTCCTGTCCACCAATCAGAGCACACCACTCTTGTCTCCATTTTAAAGTTTAAATGGAGTTTCTAGGTGAAAGTATGACCGAGCAGAAGACGTTTGACTGAAAAAACTACATTTCCCAATACTAAATGTAGTTTTTAGTACATTCCTGTCCACCAATCAGAGCACACCACTCGTGTCTCCATTTTAAAGTTTAAATGGAGTTTCTAGGTGAAAATATGCCGTGAACTCAGCTGTCACTCAAGTACTACCGAGTACTAGCGAGTACTAGCGAGTACTACCGAGTACTACCAAGTACTACCGAGTACTACTGAGTCTCAAGTACTGAGAACTACTAGGTACAATGTATTGTAAAACAGTTGAGTGCTTCGCACTCAACTGTTAGCCAATACATGTCACTGAACTCAGCTGTCACTCAAGTACTACCAAGTACTACCAAGTACTACCGAGTACTACTGAGTCTCAAGTACTGAGAACTACTAGGTACAATGTATTGTCAAACAGTTGAGTGCTTCGCACTCAACTGTTTCCCAGTACATGTCACTGAACTCAGCTGCCACTCAAGTACTACCGAGTACTACCGAGTACTAGCGAGTACTAGCGAGTACTAGCGAGTAGTACTGAGACTCAAGTACTGAGAACTACTAGGTACAATGTATTGTCAAACAGTTGAGTGCTTCGCACTCAACTGTTTCCCTGTACAGGTCACTGAACTCAGCTGTCACTCAAGTACTACCGAGTACTACCGAGTACTACTGAGACTCAAGTACTGAGAACTACTAGGTCCAATGTATTGTCAAACAGTTGAGTGCTTCGCACTCAACTGTTTCCCAGTACATGTCACTGAACTCAGCTGCCACTCAAGTACTACCGAGTACTACCGAGTACTAGCGAGTACTAGCGAGTAGTACTGAGACTCAAGTACTGAGAACTACTAGGTACAATGTATTGTCAAACAGTCCTGTACAGGTCACTGAACTCAGCTGTCACTCAAGTACTACCGAGCACTACCGAGTACTACCGAGTACTACCGAGTACTAGCGAGTACTACTGAGACTCAAGTACTGAGAACTACTAGGTACAGGTCACTGAACTCAGCTGTCACTCAAGTACTACCGAGTACTCCATTTTAAAGTTTAAATGGAGTTTCTAGGTGAAAGTATGGCTGAGCTGAAGAGGTTTGACTAAAAAAACTACATATCCCACTACTAATGTAGTTTTAGTACATTCCTGTCCTCCAATCAGAGCACACCTGCTGTCAGTTATGAAGATCAGTGCCACACAGTGCTGTCACCATGGCAACGGCCCTTGCTGCGTGTGTATGACTGCTTTGGAGCGTCTCTCTGCTTCTCTCTATCGCTCAATTCCCCCTCTGCACATGGGTCCGAACAAAAGCATGCCACGCTCACACCGAAACTCCTATCGCCAAAATTTTGACCGAGCAGAAGACGTTTGACTAAAAAAACTACATTTCCCATTACTAAATGTAGTTTTTAGTACATTCCTGTCCACCAATCAGAGCACACCACTCGTGTCTCCATTTTAAAGTTTAAATGGAGTTTCTGGGTGAAAGTATGGACGAGAAGAAGACGTTTGACTAAAAAAACTACATTTCCCACTACTAAATGTAGTTCTTAGTACATTCCTGTCCACCAATCAGAGACACCACTCGGGTCTCCATTTTAAAGTTTAAATGGAGTTTCTAGGTGAAAATATGCCCTGAACTCAGCTGTCACTCAAGTACTACCGAGTACTACCGAGTACTAGCGAGTACTACCGAGTACTACCAAGTACTACCGAGTACTACTGAGTCTCAAGTACTGAGAACTACCAGGTACAATGTATTGTCAAACAGTTGAGTGCTTTGCACTCAACTGTTTCCCAGTACATGTCATTGAACTCAGCTGTCACTCAAGTACTACCGAGTACTACCGAGTACTACTGAGTCTCAAGTACTGAGAACTACTAGGTACAATGTATTGTCAAACAGTTGAGTGCTTTGCACTCAACTGTTTCCCAGTACATGTCATTGAACTCAGCTGTCACTCAAGTACTACCGAGTACTACCAAGTACTACCGAGTACTACTGAGTCTCAAGTACTGAGAACTACTAGGTACAATGTATTGTCAAACAGTTGAGTGCTACGCACTCAACTGTTTCCCTGTACAGGTCACTGAACTCAGCTGTCACTCAAGTACTAGCGAGTACTACCGAGTACTACCGAGTACTACTGAGTCTCAAGTACTGAGAACTACTAGGTACAATGTATTGTCAAACAGTTGAGTGCTTCGCACTCAACTGTTTCCCTGTACAGGTCACTGAACTCAGCTGTCACTCAAGTACTACCGATAACTACCGAGTACTACTGAGACTCAAGTACTGAGAACTACTAGGTACAATTTATTGTCAAACAGTTGAGTGCTTCGCACTCAACTGTTTCCCTGTACAGGTCACTGAACTCAGCTGTCACTCAAGTACTACCGAGTACTATCGAGTACTAGCGAGTACTACCGAGTACTACCGAGTACTACTGAGACTCAAGTACTGAGAACTACTAGGTACAATGTATTGTAAAACAGTTGAGTGCTTCGCACTCAACTGTTAGCCAATACATGTTACTGAACTCAGCTGTCACTCAAGTACTACCGAGCACTACCGAGTACTACCGAGTACTAGCGAGTACTACTGAGACTCAAGTACTGAGAACTACTAGGTACAGGTCACTGAACTCAGCTGTCACTCAAGTACTACCGAGTACTCCATTTTAAAGTTTAAATGGAGTTTGTAGGTGAAAGTATGGCTGAGCTGAAGAGGTTTGACTAAAAAAACTACATATCCCACTACTAATGTAGTTTTAGTACATTCCTGTCCTCCAATCAGAGCACACCTGCTGTCAGTTATGAAGATCAGTGCCACACAGTGCTGTCACCATGGCAACGGCCCTTGCTGCGTGTGTATGACTGCTTTGGAGCGTCTCTCTGCTTCTCTCTATCGCTCAATTCCCCCTCTGCGCATGGGTCCGAACAAAAGCATGCCACGCTCACACCGAAACTCCTATCGCCACAATTTTCGCACCGTTAGCGCCACGAGACTCGGCTGAAGACACTGATGACTTTTATTTTTTCCTAGTGTCAGAAATGTGGACGCTAGGGCGAGTTAGAAATGCTGTTCAGATCAGGTTTCTTTGAAAATCTGCTTCTAAATTAACATTAGAGCGGATGACAAGAAAACCTGACTTGGCCGCGCTTAGAGGTTGCTAGTTCAAATTCTGTAAATCGCACAGACTTTTTGAGCACATTGTGAGAGACAGGACAAGTTTGTCTACAAAATTGGAAAATATCACGTCTGTAGAGTGAAGATTGTGGCCGGGAGGAGTTTGGAAAGGAAAAAGATCTGAGAAGCCCCCACACTCTAACTGATGATGTCACGCACTCTAGCCCAGAAGGTTCCGCGCAATACACACCCATTATAATCTCACGATTTCTCCCAAAACGATCATGGTCATTGAACAGTGATTGATCAAAAACTATAAGAGCTATTGAAACGCGGATTGACACACCAAGACAGAAGAATTGTGTCTACGTTTTAGAGTTTAAATGGAGTTTCTAGGTGAAAGTATGACTGCGCAGCAGGCGTTTGAAAAGCTACAATTTCTGCTTTTTTTTTTTCGTCCGTCCCATTCATTCCTATGGGAGTTTTTGAGGTGGTTTTTCGCGACTTACGTCGCGATAAATTAATATTCTGGACTTCTTTTTAGTAGCACACCGATCCCGATCAAGCCGCACGTTTTGATGTAACATTCGCGTAAGTGCTCGTTTTTGTTTGGTAGTTTTAGGGAATCAAAAAAAAGGGAAGAGGAAGAATAATAAGAAGAAAAAACACGCAGGATAACAATAGGTGGCTGTGCTTCGCACAGCCACCTACTGTTTGTCTCTGCAAACAGTAGGTGGCTGTGCTTAGCACTGCCTCCCTAACTAGAAAATTCCCCCGCCGGGAAATTTTGAGAGGGAGGCAGTGGGACGCCGCCCGGGGGTAAAAGTTTAAAGTTTAAACGGAGTTTCTAGGTGAAAGAATGACCGAGCAGAAGACGTTTGACTAAAAAAACTACATTTCCCATTACTAAATGTAGTTTTTAGTACATTCCTGTCCACCAATCAGAGCACACCACTCGTGTCTCCATTTTAAAGTTTAAATGGAGTTTCTAGGTGAAAATATGCCCTGAACTCAGCTGTCACTCAAGTATTACCGAGTACTAGCGAGTACTAGCGAGTACTACCAAGTACTACCGAGTACTACTGAGTCTCAAGTACTGAGAACTACTAGGTACAATGTATTGTCAAACAGTTGAGTGCTTCGCACTCAACTGTTTCCCAGTACATGTCACTGAACTCAGCTGTCACTCAAGTACTACCGAGTACTACCAAGTACTACCGAGTACTACTGAGTCTCAAGTACTGAGAACTACTAGGTACAATGTATTGTCAAACAGTTGAGTGCTTCGCACTCAACTGTTTCCCAGTACATGTCACTGAACTCAGCTGCCACTCAAGTACTACCGAGTACTACCGAGTACTAGCGAGTACTACCGAGTACTACCGAGTACTACTGAGACTCAAGTACTGAGAACTACTAGGTACAGGTCACTGAACTCAGCTGTCACTCAAGTACTACCGAGTACTCCATTTTAAAGTTTAAATGGAGTTTCTAGGTGAAAGTATAGCTGAGCTGAAGAGGTTTGACTAAAAAAACTACATATCCCACTACTAATGTAGTTTTAGTACATTCCTGTCCTCCAATCAGAGCACACCTGCTGTCAGTTATGAAGATCAGTGCCACACAGTGCTGTCACCATGGCAACGGCCCTTGCTGCATGTGTATGACCGCTTTGGAGCGTCTCTCTGCTTCTCTCTATCGCTCAAATCCCCCTCTGCGCATGGGTCCGAACAAAAGCTTGCCACGCTCACACCGAAACTCCTATCGCCAAAATTTTCACACCGTTAGCGCCACGAGACTCGGCTGAAGACACTGATGACTTTTATTTTTTCCTAGTGTCAGAAATGTGGACGCTAGGGCGAGTTAGAAATGCTGTTCATATCAGGTTTCTTTGAAAATCTGCTTCTAAATTAACATTAGAGCGGATGACGAGAAAACCTGACTTGGCCGCGCTTAAAGGTTGCTAGTTCAAATTCTGTAAATCGCACAGACTTTTTGAGCACATTGTGAGCGACAGGACAAGTTTGTCTACAAAATTGGAAAATATCACGTCTGTAGAGTGAAGATTGTGGCCGGGAGGAGTTTGGAAAGGAAAAAGATCTGAGAAGCCCCCACACTCTAAGCGATGATGTCACGCACTCTAGCCCAGAATGTTCCACGCAATACACACCCATTGAAATCTCAGGATTTCTCCCAAAACGATCATGGTCATTGAACAGTGATTGATCAAAAACTATATGAGCTATTGAAACGCGGATTGACACACCAGGACACAAGACTTGTGTCTACGTTTTAGAGCTTAAATGGAGTTTCTAGGTGAAAGTATGGACGAGAAGAAGACGTTTGACTAAAAAAACTACATTTCCCACTACTAAATGTAGTTCTTAGTACATTCCTGTCCACCAATCAGAGCACACCACTCGTGTCTCCATTTTAAAGTTTAAATGGAGTTTCTAGGTGAAAATATGCCCTGAACTCAGCTGTCACTCAAGTATTACCGAGTACTAGCGAGTACTAGCGAGTACTAGCGAGTACTACCGA
Source organism: Eutrigla gurnardus (assembly GCF_963514095.1). Classification (NCBI taxonomy): domain Eukaryota; kingdom Metazoa; phylum Chordata; class Actinopteri; order Perciformes; family Triglidae; genus Eutrigla; species Eutrigla gurnardus. Next base: position 7,723,781 of record NC_139918.1, read on the forward strand.
GTACTACCAAGTACTACCGAGTACTACTGAGTCTCAAGTACTGAGAACTACTAGGTACAATGTATTGTCAAACAGTTGAGTGCTTCGCACTCAACTGTTTCCCTGTACAGGTCACTGAACTCAGCTGTCACTCAAGTACTATCGAGTACTACCGAGTACTACCGAGTACTACTGAGTCTCAAGTACTGAGAACTACTAGGTACAATGTATTGTCAAACAGTTGAGTGCTTCGCACTCAACTGTTTTCCTGTACAGGTCACTGAACTCAGCTGTCACTCAAGTACTACCGAGTACTACCGAGTACTACCAAGTACTACCGAGTACTACCAAGTACTACCGAGTACTACTGAGTCTCAAGTACTGAGAACTACTAGGTACAATGTATTGTTAAACAGTTGAGTGCTTCGCACTCAACTGTTTCCCAGTACATGTCACTGAACTCAGCTGTCACTCAAGTACTACCGAGTACTACCAAGTACCACCGAGTACTACTGAGACTCAAGTACTGAGAACTAGTAGGTACTATGTACTTGCAAACAGTTGAGTGCTTCGCACTCAACTGTTTCCCTGTACAGGTCACTGAACTCAGCTGCCACTCAAGTACTACCGAGTACTACCGAGCACTACCGAGTACTACCGAGTACTACTGAGACTCAAGTACTGAGAACTACTAGGTACAATGTACTTGCAAACAGTTGAGTGCTTCGCACTCAACTGTTTCCCTGTACAGGTCACTGAACTCAGCTGTCACTCAAGTACTATCGAGTACTACCGAGTACTACCGAGTACTACTGAGACTCAAGTACTGAGAACTACTAGGTACAATGTACTTGCAAACAGTTGAGTGCTTCGCACTCAACTGTATGCCAGTACTTGTGTCTCATTTTAAAGTTTAAATGGAGTGTCTAGTTGAAAGTATGGACGAGCCGAAGACGATTGACTAAAAAAACTACATATCCCACTACTAATGTAGTTTTAGTACATTCCTGTCCTCCAATCAGAGCACACCTGCTGTCAGTTATGAAGATCAGTGCCACACAGTGCTGTCACCATGGCAACGGCCCTTGCTGCGTGTGTATGACTGCTTTGGAGCGTCTCTCTGCTTCTCTCTATCGCTCAATTCCCCCTCTGCGCATGGGTCCGAACAAAAGCATGCCACGCTCACACCGAAACTCCTATTGCCAAAATGTTCGCACCGTTAGCGCCACAAGACTCGGCTGAAGACACTGATGACTTTTATTTTTTCCTAGTGTCAGAAAGGTGGACGCTAGGGCGAGTTAGAAATGCTCTTCATATCAGGTTTCTTTGAAAATCTGCTTCTAAATTAACATTGGAGCGGATGACGAGAAAACCTGACTTGGCCGCGCTTAGAGGTTGCTAGTTCAAAATCTGTAAATCGCACAGACTTTTTGAGCACATTGTGAGCGACAGGACAAGTTTGTCTACAAAATTGGAAAATATCACGTCTGTAGAGTGAAGATTGTGGCCGGGAGGAGTTTGGAAAGAAAAAAACACTGAGAAGCCCCCACACTCTAACTGATGATGTCACGCACTCTAGCCCAGAAGGTTCCGCGCAATACACACCCATTATAATCTCATGATTTCTCCCAAAACGATCATGGTCATTGAACAGTGATTGATCAAAAACTATATGAGCTATTGAAACGCGGATTGGCACACCAGCACACAAGACTTGTGTCTACGTTTTAGAGTTTAAATGGAGCTTCTAGGTGAAAGTATGCCTGTGCAGCAGGCGTTTGAAAAGCTACCTTTTCTGCTTTTTTTTTTTCGCTCGTCCCATTCATTTCAATGGGAAAATTTCGTTGGTTTTTCGCGACTAGCGTCGCGAAAAATTAATATTCTGGACATTTTTGAAGTAGCACACCGATCGCGATCAAGGCGCACGTTTTGATGTTACATTCGCGTAGGTGCTCGTTTTTGTTTGGTAGTTTTAGCGAATCAAAAAAAGCGGGTAAGAGGAAGAATAACTAGAAAATTCCCCCGCCGGGAAATTCTGAGAGGGAGGCAGTGGGCCGCCGCCCGGGGGTGTGTCTGTAAAAGTTTAAAGTTTAAACGGAGTTTCTAGGTGAAAGTATGCCCGAGCAGACGACGTTTGACTCAAAAAACTACATTTCCCACTACTAAATGTAGTTTTTAGTACCTTCCTGTCCACCAATCAGAGCACATCACTCGTGTCTCCATTTTAAAGTTTCAATGGAGTTTCTAGGTGAAAGTATGCCCGAGCAGACGACGTTTGACTAAAAAAACTACATTTCCCACTACTAAATGTAGTTTTTAGTACATTCCTGTCCACCAATCAGAGCACACCACTCGTGTCTCCATTTTAAAGTTTAAATGGAGTTTCTAGGTGAAAGTATGGACGAGCAGTCGACGTTTGACTAAAAAAACTACATTTCCCACTACTAAATGTAGTTTTTAGTACATTCCTGTCCACCAATCAGAGCACACCACTCGTGTCTCCATTTTAAAGTTTAAACGGAGTTTCTAGGTGAAAGTATGCCCGAGCAGACGACGTTTGACTCAAAAAACTACATTTCCCACTACTAAATGTAGTTTTTAGTACATTCCTGTCCACCAATCAGAGCCCACCACTCGTGTCTCCATTTTAAAGTTTAAATGGAGTTTCTAGGTGAAAGTATGACCGAGCAGAAGACGTTTGACTAAAAAAACTACATTTCCCAATACTAAATGTAATTTTTAGTACATTCCTGTCCTCCAATCAGAGCACACCACTCGTGTCTCCATTTTAAAGTTTAAATGGAGTTTCTAGGTGAAAATATGCCCTGAACTCAGCTGTCACTCAAGTACTACCGAGTACTAGCGAGTACTACCGAGTACTACCAAGTACTACCGAGTACTACTGAGTCTCAAGTACTGAGAACTACTAGGTACAATGTATTGTCAAACAGTTGAGTGCTTCGCACTCAACTGTTTCCCAGTACATGTCACTGAACTCAGCTGTCACTCAAGTACTACCGAGTACTACCAAGTACCACCGAGTACTACTGAGACTCAAGTACTGAGAACTAGTAGGTACTATGTACTTGCAAACAGTTGAGTGCTTCGCACTCAACTGTTTCCCAGTACATGTCACTGAACTCAGCTGTCACTCAAGTACTACCGAGCACTACCGAGTACTACCGAGTACTACCGAGTACTAGCGAGTACTACTGAGACTCAAGTACTGAGAACTACTAGGTACAGGTCACTGAACTCAGCTGTCACTCAAGTACTACCGAGTACTCCATTTTAAAGTTTAAATGGAGTTTCTAGGTGAAAGTATGGCTGAGCTGAAGAGGTTTGACTAAAAAAACTACATATCCCACTACTAATGTAGTTTTAGTACATTCCTGTCCTCCAATCAGAGCACACCTGCTGTCAGTTATGAAGATCAGTGCCACACAGTGCTGTCACCATGGCAACGGCCCTTGCTGCGTGTGTATGACTGCTTTGGAGCGTCTCTCTGCTTCTCTCTATCGCTCAATTCCCCCTCTGCGCATGGGTCCGAACAAAAGCATGCCACGCTCACACCGAAACTCCTATCGCCAAAATGTTCGCACCGTTAGCGCCACAAGACTCGGCTGAAGACACTGATGACTTTTATTTTTTCCTAGTGTCAGAAATGTGGACGCTAGGGCGAGTTAGAAATGCTGTTCAGATCAGGTTTCTTTGAAAATCTGCTTCTAAATTAACATTAGAGCGGATGACGAGAAAACCTGACTTGGCCGCGCTTAGAGGTTGCTAGTTCAAATTCTGTAAATCGCACAGACTTTTTGAGCACATTGTGAGAGACAGGACAAGTTTGTCTACAAAATTGGAAAATATCACGTCTGTAGAGTGAAGACTGTGGCCGGGAGGAGTTTGGAAAGAAAAATCTACTGAGAAGCCCCCACACTCTAACTGATGATGTCACGCACTCTAGCCCAGAAGGTTCCGCGCAATACACACCCATTATAATCTCATGATTTCTCCCAAAACGATCATGGTCATTGAACAGTGATTGATCAAAAACTATATGAGCTATTGAAACGCGGATTGGCACACCAGCACACAAGACTTGTGTCTACGTTTTAGAGTTTAAATGGAGTTTCTAGGTGAAAGTATGACTGAGCAGCAGGCGTTTGAAAAGCTACATTTTCTGTTTTGTTTTTTTCGCTTGTCCCATTCATTTCAATGGGGAAATTTCAGTGGTTTTTCGCGACTTACGTCGCGAAAAATTAATATTCTGGACATTTTTGAAGTAGCACACCGATCCCGATCAAGGCGCACGTTTTGATGTTACATTCGCGTAGGTGCTCGTTTTTGTTTGGCAGTTTTAGCGAATCAAAAAAAGGTAAGAAGAGGAAGAATAAGAAGAAACTAGAAAATTCCCCCGCCGGGAAATTTTGAGAGGGAGGCAGTGGGCCGCCGCCCGGGGGTAAAAGTTTAAAGTTTAAACGGAGTTTCTAGGTGAAAGTATGCCCGAGCAGTCGACGTTTGACAAAAAAAACTACATTTCCCACTACTAAATGTAGTTCTTAGTACATTCCTGTCCACCAATCAGAGCACACCACTCGTGTCTCCATTTTAAAGTTTAAATGGAGTTTCTAGGTGAAAGTATGACCGAGCAAAAGACGTTTGACTAAAAAAACTACATTTCCCACTACTAAATGTAGTTTTTAGTACATTCCTGTCCACCAATCAGAGCACACCACTCGTGTCTCCATTTTAAAGTTTAAACGGAGTTACTAGGTGAAAGTATGGCTGAGTTGAAGACGTTTGACTAAAAAAACTACATTTCCCACTACTAAATGTAGTTTTAGTGCATTCCTGTCCATCAATCAGAGCACACCACTCGTGTCTCCATTTTAAAGTTTAAATGGAGTTTCTAGGTGAAAGTATGTCCGAGTAGAAGACGTTTGACTAAAAAAACTACATTTCCCATTACTAAATGTAGTTTTTAGTACATTCCTGTCCACCAATCAGAGCACACCACTCGTGTCTCCATTTTAAAGTTTAAATGTAGTTTCTAGGTGAAAGTATGGACGAGAAGAAGACGTTTGACTAAAAAAACTACATTTCCCACTACTAAATGTAGTTCTTAGTACATTCCTGTCCACCAATCAGAGCACACCACTCGTGTCTCCATTTTAAAGTTTAAATGGAGTTTCTGGGTGAAAGTATGGACGAGAAGAAGACGTTTGACTAAAAAAACTACATTTCCCACTACTAAATGTAGTTCTTAGTACATTCCTGTCCACCAATCAGAGCACACCACTCGTCTCTCCATTTTAAAGTTTAAATGGAGTTTCTAGGTGAAAATATGCCCTGAACTCAGCTGTCACTCAAGTATTACCGAGTACTAGCGAGTACTAGCGAGTACTAGCGAGTACTACCGAGTACTACCAAGTACTACCGAGTACTACTGAGTCTCAAGTACTGAGAACTACTAGGTACATTGTATTGTCAAACAGTTGAGTGCTTCGCACTCAACTGTTTCCCAGTACATGTCACTGAACTCAGCTGTCACTCAAGTACTACCGAGTACTACCAAGTACTACCGAGTACTACTGAGTCTCAAGTACTGAGAACTACTAGGTACATTGTATTGTCAAACAGTTGAGTGCTTCGCACTCAACTGTTTCCCAGTACATGTCACTGAACTCAGCTGTCACTCAAGTACTACCGAGTACTACCAAGTACCACCGAGTACTACTGAGACTCAAGTACTGAGAACTAGTAGGTACTATGTACTTGCAAACAGTTGAGTGCTTCGCACTCAACTGTTTCCCAGTACATGTCACTGAGCTCAGCTGCCACTCAAGTACTACCGAGTACTAGCGAGTACTAGCGAGTAGTACTGAGACTCAAGTACTGAGAACTACTAGGTACAATGTATTGTCAAACAGTTGAGTGCTTCGCACTCAACTGTTTCCCTGTACAGGTCACTGAACTCAGCTGTCACTCAAGTACTACCGAGTACTACCGAGTACTACTGAGACTCAAGTGCTGAGAACTACTAGGTACAATGTATTGTAAAACAGTTGAGTGTTTCGCACTCAACTGTTAGCCAATACATGTCACTGAACTCAGCTGTCACTCAAGTACTACCGAGTACTAGCGAGTACTACCGAGTACTACCAAGTACTACCGAGTACTACTGAGTCTCAAGTACTGAGAACTACTAGGTACAATGTATTGTCAAACAGTTGAGTGCTTCGCACTCAACTGTTTCCCAGTACATGTCACTGAACTCAGCTGTCACCTTAAGTACTACCGAGTACTACCAAGTACCACCGAGTACTACTGAGATTCAAGTACTGAGAACTACTAGCTACAATGTATTGTCAAACAGTTGAGTGCTTCGCACTCAACTGTTTCCCTGTACAGGTCACTGAACTCAGCTGCCACTCAAGTACTACCGAGTACTAGCGAGTACTACCGAGTACTACCGAGTACTACTGAGTCTCAAGTACTGAGAACTACTAGGTACAATGTATTGTCAATCAGTTGAGTGCTTCGCACTCAACTGTTTCCCTGTACAGGTCACTGAACTCAGCTGTCACTCAAGTACTACCGAGTACTACCGAGTACTACCGAGTACTACTGAGACTCAAGTACTGAGAACTACTAGGTACAATGTACTTGCAAACAGTTGAGTGCTTCGCACTCAACTGTATGCCAGTACTTGTGTCTCATTTTAAAGTTTAAATGGAGTGTCTAGGTGAAAGTATGGCTGAGCTGAAGAGGTTTGACTAAAAAAACTACATATCCCACTACTAATGTAGTTTTAGTACATTCCTGTCCACCAATCAGAGCACACCACTCATGTCTCCATTTTAAAGTTTAAATGGAGTTTCTAGGTGAAAATATGCCCTGAACTCAGCTGTCACTCAAGTACTACCGAGTACTAGCGAGTACTACCAAGTACTACCGAGTACTACTGAGTCTCAAGTACTGAGAACTACTAGGTACAATGTATTGTCAAACAGTTGAGTGCTTCGCACTCAACTGTTTCCCAGTACATGTCACTGAACTCAGCTGTCACTCAAGTACTACCGAGTACTACCAAGTACTACCGAGTACTACTGAGTCTAAAGTACTGAGAACTACTAGATACAATGTATTGTCAAACAGTTGAGTGCTTCGCACTCAACTGTTTCCCAGTACATGTCACTGAACTCAGCTGTCACTCAAGTACTACCGAGTACTACCAAGTACCACCGAGTACTACTGAGACTCAAGTACTGAGAACTAGTAGGTACTATGTACTTGCAAACAGTTGAGTGCTTCGCACTCAACTGTTTCCCAGTACATGTCACTGAACTCAGCTGCCACTCAAGTACTACCGAGTACTACCGAGTACTACCGAGTACTAGCGAGTACTACTGAGACTCAAGTACTGAGAACTACTAGGTACAGGTCACTGAACTCAGCTGTCACTCAAGTACTACCGAGTACTCCATTTTAAAGTTTAAATGGAGTTTCTAGGTGAAAGTATGGCTGAGCTGAAGAGGTTTGACTAAAAAAACTACATATCCCACTACTAATGTAGTTTTAGTACATTCCTGTCCTCCAATCAGAGCACACCTGCTGTCAGTTATGAAGATCAGTGCCACACAGTGCTGTCACCATGGCAACGGCCCTTGCTGCGTGTGTATGACTGCTTTGGAGCGTCTCTCTGCTTCTCTCTATCGCTCAATTCCCCCTCTGCGCATGGGTCCGAACAAAAGCATGCCACGCTCACACCGAAACTCCTATCGCCAAAATTTTCGCACCGTTAGCGCCACGAGACTCGGCTGAAGACACGGATGATTTTTATTTTTTCCTAGTGTCAGAAATGTGGACGCTAGGGCGAGTTAGAAATGCTGTTCAGATCAGGTTTCTTTGAAAATCTGCTTCTAAATTAACATTAGAGCGGATGACGAGAAAACCTGACTTGGCCGCGCTTAGAGGTTGCTAGTTCAAATTCTGTAAATCGCACAGACTTTTTGAGCACATTGTGAGAGACAGGACAAGTTTGTCTACAAAATTGGAAAATATCACGTCTGTAGAGTGAAGATTGTGGCCGGGAGGAGTTTGGAAAGGAAAAAGATCTGAGAAGCCCCCACACTCTAACTGATGATGTCACGCACTCTAGCCCAGAAGGTTCCGCGCAATACACACCCATTATAATCTCATGATTTCTCCCAAAACGATCATGGTCATTGAACAGTGATTGATCAAAAACTATATGAGCTATTGAAACGCGGATTGGCACACCAGCACACAAGACTTGTGTCTACGTTTTAGAGTTTAAATGGAGCTTCTAGGTGAAAGTATGCCTGTGCAGCAGGCGTTTGAAAAGCTACCTTTTCTGCTTTTTTTTTTTCGCTCGTCCCATTCATTTCAATGGGGAAATTTCGGTGCTTTTTCGCGACTTACGTCGCGAAAAATTAATATTCTGGACTTCTTTTTAGTAGCACACCGATCCCGATCAAGGCGCACGTTTTGATGTAACATTCGCGTAGGTGCTCGTTTTTGTTTGGCAGTTTTAGGGAATCAAAAAAAGGTAAGAAGAGGAATAATAATATGAAGAAAAAACACGCAGGATAACAATAGGTGGCTGTGCTTCGCACAGCCACCTACTGTTTGTCTCTGCAAACAGTAGGTGGCTGTGCTTAGCACTGCCTCCCTAAAAACACGACGGATTTCAATAGGTGGCTGTGCTTCGCACAGCCACCTACTGTTTGTCTCTGCAAACAGTAGGTGGCTGTGCTTAGCACTGCCTCCCTAACTAGAAAATTCCCCCGCCGGGAAATTTTGAGAGGGAGGAAGTGGGCCGCCGCCCGGGGGTAAAAGTTTAAAGTTTAAACGGAGTTTCTAGGTGAAAGTATGGCTGAGTTGAAGACGTTTGACTAAAAAAACTACATTTCCCACTACTAAATGTAGTTTTAGTGCATTCCTGTCCACCAATCAGAGCACACCACTCGTGTCTCCATTTTAAAGTTTAAATGGAGTTTCTAGGTGAAAGTATGTCCGAGTAGAAGACGTTTGACTAAAAAAACTACATTTCCCACTACTAAATGTAGTTTTTAGTACATTCCTGTCCACCAATCAGAGCACACCACTCGTGTCTCCATTTTAAAGTTTAAATGGAGTTTCTAGGTGAAAGTATGGACGAGCAGTCGACGTTTGACTAAAAAAACTACATTTCCCACTACTAAATGTAGTTTTTAGTACATTCCTGTCCACCAATCAGAGCACACCACTCGTGTCTCCATTTTAAAGTTTAAACGGAGTTTCTAGGTGAAAGTATGCCCGAGCAGACGACGTTTGACTCAAAAAACTACATTTCCCACTACTAAATGTAGTTTTTAGTACATTCCTGTCCACCAATCAGAGCCCACCACTCGTGTCTCCATTTTAAAGTTTAAATGGAGTTTCTAGGTGAAAGTATGACCGAGCAGAAGACGTTTGACTAAAAAAACTACATTTCCCAATACTAAATGTAGTTCTTAGTACATTCCTGTCCACCAATCAGAGCACACCACTCGTGTCTCCATTTTAAAGTTTAAATGGAGTTTCTAGGTGAAAGTATGACCGAGCAAAAGACGTTTGACTAAAAAAACTACATTTCCCACTACTAAATGTAGTTTTTAGTACATTCCTGTCCACCAATCAGAGCACACCACTCGTCTCTCCATTTTAAAGTTTAAATGGAGTTTCTAGGTGAAAATATGCCCTGAACTCAGCTGTCACTCAAGTACTACCGAGTACTAGCGAGTACTACCGAGTACTACCAAGTACTACCGAGTACTACTGAGTCTCAAGTACTGAGAACTAGTAGGTACAATGTATTGTCAAACAGTTGAGTGCTTCGCACTCAACTGTTTCCCAGTACATGTCACTGAACTCAGCTGTCACTCAAGTACTACCGAGTACTACCAAGTACTACCGAATACTACTGAGACTCAAGTACTGAGAACTACTAGGTACAATGTACTTGCAAACAGTTGAGTGCTTCGCACTCAACTGTATGCCAGTACTTGTGTCTCATTTTAAAGTTTAAATGGAGTGTCTACGTGAAAGTATGGACGAGCAGAAGAGGTTTGACTAAAAAAACTACATATCCCACTACTAATGTAGTTTTAGTACATTCCTGTCCACCAATCAGAGCACACCACTCGTGTCTCCATTTTAAAGTTTAAATGGAGTTTCTAGGTGAAAATATGCCCTGAACTCAGCTGTCACTCAAGTACTACCGAGTACTAGCGAGTACTACCGAGTACTACCAAGTACTACCGAGTACTACTGAGTCTCAAGTACTGAGAACTACTAGGTACAATGTATTGTCAAACAGTTGAGTGCTTCGCACTCAACTGTTTCCCTGTACAGGTCACTGAACTCAGCTGTCACTCAAGTACTACCGAGTACTACCGAGTACTACTGAGACTCAAGTACTGAGAACTACTAGGTACAATGTATTGTAAAACAGCCAATACATGTCACTGAACTCAGCTGTCACTCAAGTACTACCGAGCACTACCGAGTACTACCGAGTACTACCGAGTACTAGCGAGTACTACTGAGACTCAAGTACTGAGAACTACTAGGTACAGGTCACTGAACTCAGCTGTCACTCAAGTACTACCGAGTACTCCATTTTAAAGTTTAAAAGGAGTTTCTAGGTGAAAGTATGGCTGAGCTGAAGAGGTTTGACTAAAAAAACTACATATCCCACTACTAATGTAGTTTTAGTACATTCCTGTCCTCCAATCAGAGCACACCTGCTGTCAGTTATGAAGATCAGTGCCACACAGTGCTGTCACCATGGCAACGGCCCTTGCTGCGTGTGTATGACTGCTTTGGAGCGTCTCTCTGCTTCTCTCTATCGCTCAATTCCCCCTCTGCGCATGGGTCCGAACAAAAGCATGCCACGCTCACACCGAAACTCCTATCGCCAAAATTTTCGCACCGTTAGCGCCACGAGACTCGGCTGAAGACACTGATGACTTTTATTTTTTCCTAGTGTCAGAAATGTGGACGCTAGGGCGAGTTAGAAATGCTGTTCAGATCAGGTTTCTTTGAAAATCTGCTTCTAAATTAACATTGGAGCGGATGACGAGAAAACCTGACTTGGCCGCGCTTAGAGGTTGCTAGTTCAAATTCTGTAAATCGCACAGACTTTTTGAGCACATTGTGAGCGACAGGACAAGTTTGTCTACAAAATTGGAAAATATCACGTCTGTAGAGTGAAGATTGTGGCCGGGAGGAGTTTGGAAAGGAAAAAGATCTGAGAAGCCCCCACACTCTAAGCGATGATGTCACGCACTCTAGCCCAGAAGGTTCCGCGCAATACACACCCATTGAAATCTCAGGATTTCTCCCAAAACGATCATGGTCATTGAACAGTGATTGATCAAAAACTATATGAGCTATTGAAACGCGGATTGACACACTAGGACACAAGACTTGTGTCTACGTTTTAGAGTTTAAATGGAGCTTCTAGGTGAAAGTATGACTGAGCAGCAGGCGTTTGAAAAGCTACAATTTCTGCTTTTTTTTTTCGCTCATTTTTTACTAATCCCATTCATTTCAATGGGGAAATTTCAGTGGTTTTTCGCGACTTACGTCGCGAAAAATTAATATTCTGGACTTCTTTTAAATAGCACACCGATCCCGATCAAGGCGCACGTTTTGATGTAACATTCGCGTAGGTGCTCGTTTTTGTTTGGCAGTTTTAGGGAATCAAAAAAAAAGAGGAAGAGGAATAATAAGAAGAAACACGCAGGATAACAATAGGTGGCTGTGCTTCGCACAGCCACCTACTGTTTGTCTCTGCAAACAGTAGGTGGCTGTGCTTAGCACTGCCTCCCTAACTAGAAAATTCCCCCGCCGGGAAATTTTGAGAGGGAGGCAGTGGGCCGCCGCCCGGGGGTGTGTCTGTAAAAGTTTAAAGTTAAAACGGAGTTTCTAGGTGAAAGAATGACCGAGCAGAAGACGTTTGACTAAAAAAACTACATTTCCCACTACTAAATGTAGTTTTTAGTACATTCCTGTCCACCAATCAGAGCACACCACTCGTGTCTCCATTTTAAAGTTTAAATGGAGTTTCTAGGTGAAAGTATGGACGAGAAGAAGACGTTTGACTAAAAAAACTACATTTCCCACTACTAAATGTAGTTCTTAGTACATTCCTGTCCACCAATCAGAGCACACCACTCGTGTCTCCATTTTAAAGTTTAAATGGAGTTTCTAGGTGAAAGTATGGACGAGAAGAAGACGTTTGACTAAAAAAACTACATTTCCCACTACTTAATGTAGTTTTTAGTACATTCCTGTCCACCAATCAGAGCACACCACTCGTGTCTCCATTTTAAAGTTTAAATGGAGTTTCTAGGTGAAAGTATGGACGAGAAGAAGACGTTTGACTAAAAAAACTACATTTCCCACTACTAAATGTAGTTCTTAGTACATTCCTGTCCACCAATCAGAGCACACCACTCGTCTCTCCATTTTAAAGTTTAAATGGAGTTTCTGGGTGAAAGTATGGACGAGATGAAGACGTTTGACTAAAAAAACTACATTTCCCACTACTAAATGTAGTTCTTAGTACATTCCTGTCCACCAATCAGAGCACACCACTCGTCTCTCCATTTTAAAGTTTAAATGGAGTTTCTAGGTGAAAATATGCCCTGAACTCAGCTGTCACTCAAGTATTACCGAGTACTAGCGAGTACTACCAAGTACTACCGAGTACTACTGAGTCTCAAGTACTGAGAACTACTAGATACAATGTATTGTCAAACAGTTGAGTGCTTCGCACTCAACTGTTTCCCTGTACAGGTCACTGAACTCAGCTGTCACTCAAGTACTAGCGAGTACTACCGAGTACTACTGAGTCTCAAGTACTGAGAACTACTAGGTACAATGTATTGTCAAACAGTTGAGTGCTTCGCACTCAACTGTTTCCCAGTACATGTCACTGAACTCAGCTGTCACTCAAGTACTACCGAGTACTACCGAGTACTACCAAGTACTACCGAGTACTACTGAGACTCAAGTACTGAGAACTACTAGGTACAATGTACTTGCAAACAGTTGAGTGCTTCGCACTCAACTGTATGCCAGTACTTGTGTCTCATTTTAAAGTTTAAATGGAGTTTCTAGGTGAAAGTATGACCGAGCAAAAGACGTTTGACTAAAAAAACTACATTTCCCACTACTAAATGTAGTTTTTAGTACATTCCTGTCCACCAATCAGAGCACACCACTCTTGTCTCCATTTTAAAGTTTAAATGGAGTTTCTAGGTGAAAATATGCCCTGAACTCAGCTGTCACTCAAGTACTACCGAGTACTAGCGAGTACTACCGAGTACTACCAAGTACTACCGAGTACTACTGAGTCTCAAGTATTGAGAACTACTAGGTACAATGTATTGTCAAACAGTTGAGTGCTTCGCACTCAACTGTTTCCCTGTACAGGTCACTGAACTCAGCTGTCACTCAAGTACTAGCGAGTACTACCGAGTACTACCGAGTACTACCAAGTACTACCGAGTACTACTGAGTCTCAAGTACTGAGAACTACTAGGTACAATGTATTGTCAAACAGTTGAGTGCTTCGCACTCAACTGTTTCCCAGTACATGTCACTGAACTCAGCTGTCACTCAAGTACTACCGAGTACTACCGAGTACTACCGAGTACTAGCGAGTACTACTGAGACTCAAGTACTGAGAACTACTAGGTACAATGTATTGTAAAACAGTTGAGTGCTTCGCACTCAACTGTTAGCCAATACATGTCACTGAACTCAGCTGTCACTCAAGTACTACCGAGTACTACCGAGTACTACCAAGTACTACCGAGTACTACTGAGACTCAAGTACTGAGAACTACTAGGTACAATGTACTTGCAAACAGTTGAGTGCTTCAGACCCAACTGTATGCCAGTACTTGTGTCTCATTTTAAAGTTTAAATGGAGTGTCTAGTTGAAAGTATGGACGAGCCGAAGACGATTGACTAAAAAAACTACATATCCCACTACTAATGTAGTTTTAGTACATTCCTGTCCTCCAATCAGAGCACACCTGCTGTCAGTTATGAAGATCAGTGCCACACAGTGCTGTCACCATGGCAACGGCCCTTGCTGCGTGTGTATGACTGCTTTGGAGCGTCTCTCTGCTTCTCTCTATCGCTCAATTCCCCCTCTGCGCATGGGTCCGAACAAAAGCATGCCACGCTCACACCGAAACTCCTATCGCCAAAATTTTCGCACCGTTAGCGCCACAAGACTCGGCTGAAGACACTGATGACTTTTATTTTTTCCTAGTGTCAGAAATGTGGACGCTAGGGCGAGTTAGAAATACTGTTCAGATCAGGTTTCTTTGAAAATCTGCTTCTCAATTAACATTAGAGCGGATGAGGAAAAAAAGTGACTTGGCCGCGCTTAGAGGTTGCTAGTTCAAATTCTGTAAATCGCACAGACTTTTTGAGCACATTGTGAGCGACAGGACAAGTTTGTCTACAAAATTGGAAAATATCACGTCTGTAGAGTGAAGATTGTGGCCGGGAGGAGTTTGGAAAGGAAAAAGATCTGAGAAGCCCCCACACTCTAAGCGATGATGTCACGCACTCTAGCCCAGAAGGTTCCGCGCAATACACACCCATTGAAATCTCAGGATTTCTCCCAAAACGATCATGGTCATTGAACAGTGATTGATCAAAAACTATATGAGCTATTGAAACGCGGATTGACACACCAGGACACAAGACTTGTGTCTACGTTTTAGAGTTTAAATGGAGTTTCCAGGTGAAAGTATGCCTGCGCAGCAGGCGTTTGAAAAGCTACAATTTCTGCTTTTTTTTTTTCGCTCGTCCCATTCATTCCTATGGGAGTTTTTGAGGTGGTTTTTCGCGACTTACGTCGCGAAAAATTAATATTCTGGACTTCTTTTTAGTAGCACACCGATCCCGATCAAGCCGCACGTTTTGATGTAACATTCGCGTAAGTGCTCGTTTTTGTTTGGTAGTTTTAGGGAATCAAAAAAAAGGGAAGAGGAAGAATAATAAGAAGAAAAAACACGACGGATTTCAATAGGTGGCTGTGCTTCGCACAGCCACCTACTGTTTGTCTCTGCAAACAGTAGGTGGCTGTGCTTAGCACTGCCTCCCTAATAAGAAAAAACACGCAGGATAACAATAAGCACAGCCACCTACTGTTTGTCTCTGCAAACAGTAGGTGGCTGTGCTTAGCACTGCCTCCCTAACTAGAAAATTCCCCCGCCGGGAAATTTTGAGAGGGAGGCAGTGGGCCGTCGCCCGGGGATAAAAGTTTAAAGTTTAAACGGAGTTTCTAGGTGAAAGAATGACCGAGCAGAAGACGTTTGACTAAAAAAACTACATTTCCCACTACTAAATGTAGTTTTTAGTACATTCCTGTCCACCAATCAGAGCACACCACTCGTGTCTCCATTTTAAAGTTTAAATGGAGTTTCTAGGTGAAAGTATGACCGAGCAAAAGACGTTTGACTAAAAAAACTACATTTCCCACTACTAAATGTAGTTTTTAGTACGTTCCTGTCCACCAATCAGAGCACACCACTCGTGTCTCCATTTTAAAGTTTAAATGGAGTTTCTAGGTGAAAATATGCCCTGAACTCAGCTGTCACTCAAGTACTACCGAGTACTAGCGAGTACTAGCGAGTACTACCAAGTACTACCGAGTACTACTGAGTCTCAAGTACTGAGAACTACTAGGTACAATGTATTGTCAAACAGTTGAGTGCTTCGCACTCAACTGTTTCCCAGTACATGTCATTGAACTCAGCTGTCACTCAAGTACTACCGAGTACTACCAAGTACTACCGAGTACTACTGAGTCTCAAGTACTGAGAACTACAAGGTACAATGTATTGTCAAACAGTTGAGTGCTTCGCACTCAACTGTTTCCCTGTACAGGTCACTGAACTCAGCTGTCACTCAAGTACTACCGAGTACTAGCGAGTACTAGCGAGTACTACCGAGTACTACCAAGTACTACCGAGTACTACTGAGTCTCAAGTACTGAGAACTACTAGGTACAATGTATTGTCAAACAGTTGAGTGCTTCGCACTCAACTGTTTCCCTGTACAGGTCACTGAACTCAGCTGTCACTCAAGTACTACCGAGTACTACCGAGTACTACTGAGACTCAAGTACTGAGAACTACTAGGTACAATGTATTGTAAAACAGTTGAGTGCTTCGCACTCAACTGTTAGCCAATACATGTCACTGAACTCAGCTGTCACTCAAGTACTACCGAGTACTAGCGAGTACTACCGAGTACTACCAAGTACTACCGAGTACTACTGAGTCTCAAGTACTGAGAACTACTAGGTACAATGTATTGTCAAACAGTTGAGTGCTTCGCACTCAACTGTTAGCCAATACATGTCACTGAACTCAGCTGTCACTCAAGTACTACCGAGCAACACCGAGTACTACCGAGTACTACCGAGTACTAGCGAGTACTACTGAGACTCAAGTACTGAGAACTACTAGGTACAGGTCACTGAACTCAGCTGTCACTCAAGTACTACCGAGTACTCCATTTTAAAGTTTAAATGGAGTTTCTAGGTGAAAGTATGGTTGAGCTGAAGAGGTTTGACTAAAAAAACTACATATCCCACTACTAATGTAGTTGTAGTACATTCCTGTCCTCCAATCAGAGCACACCTGCTGTCAGTTATGAAGATCAGTGCCACACAGTGCTGTCACCATGGCAACGGCCCTTGCTGCGTGTGTATGACTGCTTTGGAGCGTCTCTCTGCTTCTCTCTATCGCTCAATTCCCCCTCTGCGCATGGGTCCGAACAAAAGCATGCCACGCTCACACCGAAACTCCTATCGCCAAAATTTTCGCACCGTTAGCGCCACAAGACTCGGCTGAAGACACTGATGACTTTTATTTTTTCCTAGTGTCAGAAATGTGGACGCTAGGGCGAGTTAGAAATGCTGTTCAGATCAGGTTTCTTTGAAAATCTGCTTCTAAATTAACATTAGAGCGGATGACGAGAAAACCTGACTTGGCCGCGCTTAGAGGTTGCTAGTTCAAATTCTGTAAATCGCACAGACTTTTTGAGCACATTGTGAGCGACAGGACAAGTTTGTCTACAAAATTGGAAAATATCACGTCTGTAGAGTGAAGATTGTGGCCGGGAGGAGTTTGGAAAGGAAAAAGATCTGAGAAGCCCCCACACTCTAACTGATGATGTCACGCACTCTAGCCCAGAAGGTTCCGCGCAATACACACCCATTATAATCTCACGATTTCTCCCAAAACGATCATGGTCATTGAACAGTGATTGATCAAAAACTGTATGAGCTATTGAAACGCGGATTGGCACACCAGCACACAAGACTTGTGTCTACGTTTTAGAGTTTAAATGGAGCTTCTAGGTGAAAGTATGCCTGTGCAGCAGGCGTTTGAAAAGCTACCTTTTCTGCTTTTTTTTTTTCGCTCGTCCCATTCATTTCAATGGGGAAATTTCGGTGGTTTTTCGCGACTTACGTCGCGAAAAATTAATATTCTGGACTTCTTTTTAGTAGCACACCGATCCCGATCAAGGCGCACGTTTTGATGTAACATTCGCGTAGGTGCTCGTTTTTGTTTGGCAGTTTTAGGGAATCAAAAAAAGGTAAGAAGAGGAATAATAATATGAAGAAAAAACACGCAGGATAACAATAGGTGGCTGTGCTTAGCACTGCCTCCCTAACTAGAAAATTCCCCCGCTGGGAAATTTTGAGAGGGAGGCAGTGGGCCGCCGCCCGGGGGTAAAAGTTTAAAGTTTAAACGGAGTTTCTAGGTGAAAGTATGCCCGAGTAGACGACGTTTGACTAAAAAAACTACATTTCCCATTACTAAATGTAGTTTTTAGTACATTCCTGTCCACCAATCAGAGCACACCACTCGTGTCTCCATTTTAAAGTTTAAATGGAGTTTCTAGGTGAAAGTATGGACGAGAAGAAGACGTTTGACTAAGAAAACTACATTTCCCACTACTAAATGTAGTTCTTAGTACATTCCTGTCCACCAATCAGAGCACACCACTCGTGTCTCCATTTTAAAGTTTAAATGGAGTTTCTGGGTGAAAGTATGGACGAGAAGAAGACGTTTGACTAAAAAAACTACATTTCCCACTACTAAATGTAGTTCTTAGTACATTCCTGTCCACCAATCAGAGCACACCACTCGTGTCTCCATTTTAAAGTTTAAATGGAGTTTCTGGGTGAAAGTATGGACGAGAAGAAGACGTTTGACTAAAAAAACTACATTTCCCACTACTAAATGTAGTTCTTAGTACATTCCTGTCCACCAATCAGAGCACACCACTCGTGTCTCCATTTTAAAGTTTAAATGGAGTTTCTAGGTGAAAATATGCCCTGAACTCAGCTGTCACTCAAGTACTACCGAGTACTAGCGAGTACTACCGAGTACTACCAAGTACTACCGAGTACTACTGAGTCTCAAGTACTGAGAACTACTAGGTACAATGTATTGTCAAACAGTTGAGTGCTTCGCACTCAACTGTTTCCCAGTACATGTCACTGAACTCAGCTGCCACTCAAGTACTACCGAGTACTACCGAGTACTAGCGAGTACTAGCGAGTAGTACTGAGACTCAAGTAGTGAGAACTACTAGGTACAATGTATTGTCAAACAGTTGAGTGCTTCGCACTCAACTGTTTCCCTGTACAGGTCACTGAACTCAGCTGTCACTCAAGTACTACCGAGTACTACCGAGTACTAGCGAGTACTACTGAGACTCAAGTACTGAGAACTACTAGGTACAGGTCACTGAACTCAGCTGTCACTCAAGTACTACCGAGTACTCCATTTTAAAGTTTAAATGGAGTTTCTAGGTGAAAGTATGGCTGAGCTGAAGACGTTTGACTAAAAAAACTACATTTCCCACTACTAAATGTAGTTTTAGTGCATTCCTGTCCACCAATCAGAGCACACCACTCGTGTCTCCATTTTAAAGTTTAAATGGAGTTTCTAGGTGAAAGTATGTCCGAGTAGAAGACGTTTGACTAAAAAAACTACATTTCCCACTACTAAATGTAGTTTTTAGTACATTCCTGTCCACCAATCAGAGCACACCACTCGTGTCTCCATTTTAAAGTTTAAATGGAGTTTCTAGGTGAAAGTATGGACGAGAAGAAGACGTTTGACTAAAAAAACTACATTTCCCACTACTAAATGTAGTTCTTAGTACATTCCTGTCCACCAATCAGAGCACACCACTCGTGTCTCCATTTTAAAGTTTAAATGGAGTTTCTGGGTGAAAGTATGGACGAGAAGAAGACGTTTGACTAAAAAAACTACATTTCCCACTACTAAATGTAGTTCTTAGTACATTCCTGTCCACCAATCAGAGCACACCACTCGTCTCTCCATTTTAAAGTTTAAATGGAGTTTCTAGGTGAAAATATGCCCTGAACTCAGCTGTCACTCAAGTATTACCGAGTACTAGCGAGTACTAGCGAGTACTAGCGAGTACTACCGAGTACTACCAAGTACTACCGAGTACTACTGAGTCTCAAGTACTGAGAACTACTAGGTTCAATGTATTGTCAAACAGTTGAGTGCTTCGCACTCAACTGTTTCCCTGTACAGGTCACTGAACTCAGCTGTCACTCAAGTACTAGCGAGTACTACCGAGTACTACCGAGTACTACCGAGTACTACTGAGTCTCAAGTACTGAGAACTACTAGGTACAATGTATTGTCAAACAGTTGAGTGCTTCGCACTCAACTGTTTCCCTGTACAGGTCACTGAACTCAGCTGTCACACAAGTACTAGCGAGTACTACCGAGTACTACCGAGTACTACCGAGTACTACTGAGTCTCAAGTACTGAGAACTACTAGGTACAATGTATTGTCAAACAGTTGAGTGCTTCGCACTCAACTGTTTCCCTGTACAGGTCACTGAACTCAGCTGTCACTCAAGTACTACCGAGTACTACCGAGTACTACCAAGTACTACCGAGTACTACTGAGACTCAAGTACTGAGAACTACTAGGTACAATGTACTTGCAAACTTGCCAGTATGCCAGTACTTGTGTCTCATTTTAAAGTTTAAATGGAGTTTCTAGGTGAAAGTATGTCCGAGTAGAAGACGTTTGACCAAAAAAACTACATTTCCTATTACTAAATGTAGTTTTTAGTACATTCCTGTCCACCAATCAGAGCACACTACTCGTGTCTCCATTTTAAAGTTTAAATGGAGTTTCTAGGTGAAAGTATGGACGAGAAGAAGACGTTTGACTAAAAAAACTACATTTCCCACTACTAAATGTAGTTCTTAGTACATTCCTGTCCACCAATCAGAGCACACCACTCGTGTCTCCATTTTAAAGTTTAAATGGAGTTTCTGGGTGAAAGTATGGACGAGAAGAAGACGTTTGACTAAAAAAACTACATTTCCCACTACTAAATGTAGTTCTTAGTACATTCCTGTCCACCAATCAGAGCACAACACTCGTCTCTCCATTTTAAAGTTTAAATGGAGTTTCTAGGTGAAAATATGCCCTGAACTCAGCTGTCACTCAAGTATTACCGAGTACTAGCGAGTACTAGCGAGTACTACCAAGTACTACCGAGTACTACTGAGTCTCAAGTACTGAGAACTACTAGGTACAATGTATTGTCAAACAGTTGAGTGCTTCGCACTCAACTGTTTCCCTGTACAGGTCACTGAACTCAGCTGTCACTCAAGTACTAGCGAGTACTACCGAGTACTACCGAGTACTACTGAGTCTCAAGTACTGAGAACTACTAGGTACAATGTATTGTCAAACAGTTGAGTGCTTCGCACTCAACTGTTTCCCTGTACAGGTCACTGAACTCAGCTGTCACACAAGTACTAGCGAGTACTACCGAGTACTACCGAGTACTACCGAGTACTACTGAGTCTCAAGTACTGAGAACTACTAGGTACAATGTATTGTCAAACAGTTGAGTGCTTCGCACTCAACTGTTTCCCTGTACAGGTCACTGAACTCAGCTGTCACTCAAGTACTACCGAGTACTACCGAGTACTACCAAGTACTACCGAGTACTACTGAGACTCAAGTATTGAGAACTACTAGGTACAATGTACTTGCAAACTTGCCAGTATGCCAGTACTTGTGTCTCATTTTAAAGTTTAAATGGAGTTTCTAGGTGAAAGTATGTCCGAGTAGAAGACGTTTGACCAAAAAAACTACATTTCCTATTACTAAATGTAGTTTTTAGTACATTCCTGTCCACCAATCAGAGCACACCACTCGTGTCTCCATTTTAAAGTTTAAATGGAGTTTCTAGGTGAAAGTATGGACGAGAAGAAGACGTTTGACTAAAAAAACTACATTTCCCACTACTAAATGTAGTTCTTAGTACATTCCTGTCCACCAATCAGAGCACACCACTCGTGTCTCCATTTTAAAGTTTAAATGGAGTTTCTGGGTGAAAGTATGGACGAGAAGAAGACGTTTGACTAAAAAAACTACATTTCCCACTACTAAATGTAGTTCTTAGTACATTCCTGTCCACCAATCAGAGCACAACACTCGTCTCTCCATTTTAAAGTTTAAATGGAGTTTCTAGGTGAAAATATGCCCTGAACTCAGCTGTCACTCAAGTATTACCGAGTACTAGCGAGTACTAGCGAGTACTACCAAGTACTACCGAGTACTACTGAGTCTCAAGTACTGAGAACTACTAGGTACAATGTATTGTCAAACAGTTGAGTGCTTCGCACTCAACTGTTTCCCTGTACAGGTCACTGAACTCAGCTGTCACTCAAGTACTACCGAGTACTACCAAGTACCACCGAGTACTACTGAGACTCAAGTACTGAGAACTACTAGGTACAATGTATTGTCAAACAGTTGAGTGCTACGCACTCAACTGTTTCCCTGTACAGGTCACTGAACTCAGCTGTCACTCAAGTACTACCGAGTACTAGCGAGTACTACCGAGTACTACCGAGTACTAGCGAGTACTAGCGAGTAGTACTGAGACTCAAGTACTGAGAACTACTAGGTACAATGTATTGTCAAACAGTTGAGTGCTTCGCACTCAACTGTTTCCCTGTACAGGTCACTGAACTCAGCTGTCACTCAAGTACTAGCGAGTACTACCGAGTACTACCGAGTACTACTGAGTCTCAAGTACTGAGAACTACTAGGTACAATGTACTTGCAAACAGTTGAGTGCTTCGCACTCAACTGTATGCCAGTACTTGTGTCTCATTTTAAAGTTTAAATGGAGTTTCTAGGTGAAAGTATGGCTGAGCTGAAGAGGTTTGACTAAAAAAACTACATATCCCACTACTAATGTAGTTTTAGTACATTCCTGTCCTCCAATCAGAGCACACCTGCTGTCAGTTATGAAGATCAGTGCCACACAGTGCTGTCACCATGGCAACGGCCCTTGCTGCGTGTGTATGACTGCTTTGGAGCGTCTCTCTGCTTCTCTCTATCGCTCAATTCCCCCTCTGCGCATGGGTCCGAACAAAAGCATGCCACGCTCACACCGAAACTCCTTTCGCTAAAATTTTCGCACCGTTAGCGCCACAAGACTCGGCTGAAGACACTGATGACTTTTATTTTTTCCTAGTGTCAGAAATGTGGACGCTAGGGCGAGTTAGAAATGCTGTTCAGATCAGGTTTCTTTGAAAATCTGCTTCTAAATTAACATTGGAGCGGATGACGAGAAAACCTGACTTGGCCGCGCTTAGAGGTTGCTAGTTCAAATTCTGTAAATCGCACAGACTTTTTGAGCACATTGTGAGCGACAGGACAAGTTTGTCTACAAAATTGGAAAATATCACGTCTGTAGAGTGAAGATTGTGGCCGGGAGGAGTTTTGAAAGGAAAAAGATCTGAGAAGCCCCCACACTCTAAGCGATGATGTCACGCACTCTAGCCCAGAAGGTTCCGCGCAATACACACCCATTGAAATCTCAGGATTTCTCCCAAAACGATCATGGTCATTGAACAGTGATTGATCAAAAACTATATGAGCTATTGAAACGCGGATTGACACACCAGGACACAAGACTTGTGTCTACGTTTTAGAGCTTAAATGGAGTTTCTAGGTGAAAGTATGCCTGCGCAGCAGGCGTTTGAAAAGCTACAATTTCTGCTTTTTTTTTTTCGTCCGTCCCATTCATTCCTATGGGAGTTTTTGAGGTGGTTTTTCGCGACTTACGTCGCGAAAAATTAATATTCTGGACTTCTTTTTAGTAGCACACCGATCCCGATCAAGCTGCACGTTTTGATGTAACATTCGCGTAAGTGCTCGTTTTTGTTTGGTAGTTTTAGGGAATCAAAAAAAAGGGAAGAGGAAGAATAATAACTAGAAAATTCCCCCGCCGGGAAATTTTGAGAGGGAGGCAGTGGGCCGCCGCCCGGGGGTAAAAGTTTAAAGTTTAAACGGAGTTTCTAGGTGAAAGTATGCCCGAGCAGTCGACGTTTGACTAAAAAAACTACATTTCCCACTACTAAATGTAGTTTTTAGTACATTCCTGTCCACCAATCAGAGCACACCACTCGTGTCTCCATTTTAAAGTTTAAACGGAGTTTCTAGGTGAAAGTATGCCCGAGCAGACGACGTTTGACTCAAAAAACTACATTTCCCACTACTAAATGTAGTTTTTAGTACATTCCTGTCCACCAATCAGAGCACACCACTCGTGTCTCCATTTTAAAGTTTAAATGGAGTTTCTAGGTGAAAGAATGACCGAGCAGAAGACGTTTGACTAAAAAAACTACATTTCCCACTACTAAATGTAGTTTTTAGTACATTCCTGTCCACCAATCAGAGCACACCACTCGTGTCTCCATTTTAAAGTTTAAATGGAGTTTCTAGGTGAAAATATGCCCTGAACTCAGCTGTCACTCAAGTACTACCGAGTACTAGCGAGTACTACCGAGTACTACCAAGTACTACCGAGTACTACTGAGTCTCAAGTACTGAGAACTACTAGGTACAATGTATTGTCAAACAGTTGAGTGCTTCGCACTCAACTGTTTCCCAGTACATGTCACTGAACTCAGCTGTCACTCAAGTACTACCGAGTACTACCAAGTACTAGCGAGTACTAGCGAGTAGTACTGAGACTCAAGTACTGAGAACTACTAGGTACAATGTATTGTCAAACAGTTGAGTGCTTCGCACTCAACTGTTTCCCTGTACAGGTCACTGAACTCAGCTGTCACTCAAGTACTACCGAGTACTACCGAGTACTACTGAGACTCAAGTACTGAGAACTACTAGGTACAATGTATTGTAAAACAGTTGAGTGCTTCGCACTCAACTGTTAGCCAATACATGTCACTGAACTCAGCTGTCACTCAAGTACTACCGAGCACTACCGAGTACTACCGAGTACTACCGAGTACTAGCGAGTACTACTGAGACTCAAGTACTGAGAACTAGTAGGTACTATGTACTTGCAAACAGTTGAGTGCTTCGCACTCAACTGTTTCCCTGTACAGGTCACTGAACTCAGCTGTCACTCAAGTACTACCGAGTACTACCGAGTACTACCGAGTACTACTGAGACTCAAGTACTGAGAACTACTAGGTACAATGTACTTGCAAACAGTTGAGTGCTTCGCACTCAACTGTATGCCAGTACTTGTGTCTCATTTTAAAGTTTAAATGGAGTGTCTAGTTGAAAGTATGGCTGAGCTGAAGAGGTTTGACTAAAAAAACTACATATCCCACTACTAATGTAGTTTTAGTACATTCCTGTCCTCCAATCAGAGCACACCTGCTGTCAGTTATGAAGATCAGTGCCACACAGTGCTGTCACCATGGCAACGGCCCTTGCTGCATGTGTATGACTGCTTTGGAGCGTCTCTCTGCTTCTCTCTATCGCTCAATTCCCCCTCTGCGCATGGGTCCGAACAAAAGCATGCCACGCTCACACCGAAACTCCTATCGCCAAAATTTTCGCACCGTTAGCGCCACAAGACTCGGCTGAAGACACTGATGACTTTTATTTTTTCCTAGTGTCAGAAATGTGGACGCTAGGGCGAGTTAGAAATGCTGTTCAAATCAGGTTTCTTTGAAAATCTGCTTCTAAATTAACATTGGAGCGGATGACGAGAAAACCTGACTTGGCCGCGCTTAGAGGTTGCTAGTTCAAATTCTGTAAATCGCACAGACTTTTTGAGCACATTGTGAGAGACAGGACAAGTTTGTCTACAAAATTGGAAAATATCACGTCTGTAGAGTGAAGATTGTGGCCGGGAGGAGTTTGGAAAGAAAAATCTACTGAGAAGCCCCCACACTCTAACTGATGATGTCACGCACTCTAGCCCAGAAGGTTCCGCGCAATACACACCCATTATAATCTCATGATTTCTCCCAAAACGATCATGGTCATTGAACAGTGATTGATCAAAAACTATATGAGCTATTGAAACGCGGATTGGCATACCAGCACACAAGACTTGTGTCTACGTTTTAGAGTTTAAATGGAGTTTCTAGCTGAAAGTATGCCTGCGCAGCAGGCGTTTGAAAAGCTACAATTTATGCTTTTTTTTTGTCGCTCGTCCCATTCATTCCTATGGGACTAATTTGCGGTGGTTTTTCGCGACTTACGTCGCGAAAAATTAATATTCTGGACTTCTTTTAAATAGCACACCGATCCCGATCAAGCCGCACGTTTTGATGTAACATTCCCCTAGGTGCTCGTTTTTGTTTGGCAGTTTTAGGGAATCAAAAAAACGGGAGGAGGAAGAATAAGAAAAAACACGTCGGATTTCAATAGGTGGCTGTGCTTCGCACAGCCACCTACTGTTTGTCTCTGCAAACAGTAGGTGGCTGTGCTTAGCACTGCCTCCCTAACTAGAAAATTCCCCCGCCGGGAAATTTTGAGAGGGAGGCAGTGGGCCGCTGCCCGGGGGTAAAAGTTTAAAGTTTAAACGGAGTTTCTAGGTGAAAGTATGCCCGAGCAGACGACGTTTGACTAAAAAAACTACATTTCCCATTAATAAATGTAGTTTTTAGTACCTTCCTGTCCACCAATCAGAGCACACCACTCGTGTCTCCATTTTAAAGTTTAAATGGAGTTTCTAGGTGAAAGTATGACCGAGCAAAAGACGTTTGACTAAAAAAACTACATTTCCCACTACTAAATGTAGTTCTTAGTACATTCCTGTCCACCAATCAGAGCACACCACTCGTGTCTCCATTTTAAAGTTTAAATGGAGTTTCTAGGTGAAAATATGCCCGGAACTCAGCTGTCACTCAAGTACTACCGAGTACTAGCGAGTACTAGTGAGTACTAGCGAGTACTACCGAGTACTACTGAGTCTCAAGTACTGAGAACTACTAGGTACATTGTATTGTCAATCAGTTGAGTGCTTCGCACTCAACTGTTTCCCTGTACAGGTCACTGAACTCAGTTGTCACTCAAGTACTAGCGAGTACTAGCGAGTACTACCAAGTACTACCGAGTACTACTGAGTCTCAAGTACTGAGAACTACTAGGTACAATGTATTGTCAAACAGTTGAGTGCTTCGCACTCAACTGTTTCCCAGTACATGTCACTGAACTCAGCTGTCACTCAAGTACTACCGAGTACTACCAAGTACTACCGAGTACTACTGAGACTCAAGTACTGAGAACTACTAGGTACAATGTACTTGCAAACAGTTGAGTGCTTCGCACTCAACTGTATGCCAGTACTTGTGTCTCATTTTAAAGTTTAAATGGAGTGTCTAGGTGAAAGTATGGCTGAGCTGAAGAGGTTTGACTAAAAAAACTACATATCCCACTACTAATGTAGTTTTAGTACATTCCTGTCCTCCAATCAGAGCCCACCTGCTGTCAGTTATGAAGATCAGTGCCACACAGTGCTGTCACCATGGCAACGGCCCTTGCTGCGTGTGTATGACTGCTTTGGAGCGTCTCTCTGCTTCTCTCTATCGCTCAATTCCCCCTCTGCGCATGGGTCCGAACAAAAGCATGCCACGCTCACACCGAAACTCCTATCGCCAAAATTTTCGCACCGTTAGCGCCACAAGACTCGGCTGAAGACACTGATGACTTTTATTTTTTCCTATTGTCAGAAATGTGGACGCTAGGGCGAGTTAGAAATGCTGTTCAGATCAGGTTTCTTTGAAAATCTGCTTCTAAATTAACATTGGAGCGGATGACGAGAAAACCTGACTTGGCCGCGCTTAGAGGTTGCTAGTTCAAATTCTGTAAATCGCACAGACTTTTTGAGCACATTGTGAGAGACAGGACAAGTTTGTCTACAAAATTGGAAAATATCACGTCTGTAGAGTGAAGACTGTGGCCGGGAGGAGTTTGGAAAGAAAAATCTACTGAGAAGCCCCCACACTCTAACTGATGATGTCACGCACTCTAGCCCAGAAGGTTCCGCGCAATACACACCCATTGAAATCTCAGGATTTCTCCCAAAACGATCATGGTCATTGAACAGTGATTGATCAAAAACTATATGAGCTATTGAAACGCGAATTGACACACCAAGACAGAAGACTTGTGTCTACGTTTTAGAGTTTAAATGGAGTTTCTAGGTGAAAGTATGACTGAGCAGCAGGCGTTTGAAAAGCTACATTTTCTGCTTTTTTTTTTTCGCTCGTCCCATTCAAGTCAATGGGAAAATTTCGTTGGTTTTTCGCGACTAGCGTCGCGAAAAATTAATATTCTGGACATTTTTTAAGTAGCACACCGATGTCGATCAAGGCGCACGTTTTGATGTTACATTTGCGTAGGTGCTCGTTTTTTTTCGGTACGAGTAGGAAATCAAAAAAAGTAAGAAGAGGAATAATAACTAGAAAATTCCCCCGCCGGGAAATTCTGAGAGGGAGGCAGTGGGCCGCCGCCCGGGGGTGTGTCTGTAAAAGTTTAAAGTTTAAACGGAGTTTCTAGGTGAAAGTATGCCCGAGCAGACGACGTTTGACTCAAAAAACTACATTTCCCACTACTAAATGTAGTTCTTAGTACATTCCTGTCCACCAGTCAGAGCACACCACTCGTGTCTCCATTTTAAAGTTTAAATGGAGTTTCTAGGTGAAAGTATGAGCGAGCAGAAGACGTTTGACTAAAAAAACTACATTTCCCACTACTAAATGTAGTTTTTAGTACATTCCTGTCCACCAATCAGAGCACACCACTCGTGTCTCCATTTTAAAGTTTAAATGGAGTTTCTAGGTGAAAGT
This sequence comes from Eutrigla gurnardus, assembly GCF_963514095.1. Classification (NCBI taxonomy): domain Eukaryota; kingdom Metazoa; phylum Chordata; class Actinopteri; order Perciformes; family Triglidae; genus Eutrigla; species Eutrigla gurnardus. The sequence continues at coordinate 7,752,003 of NC_139918.1, forward strand.
ATGGACGAGAAGAAGACGTTTGACTAAAAAAACTACATTTCCCACTACTAAATGTAGTTCTTAGTACATTCCTGTCCACCAATCAGAGCACACCACTCCTGTCTCCATTTTAAAGTTTAAATGGAGTTTCTAGGTGAAAGTATGACCGAGCAGAAGACGTTTGACTAAAAAAACTACATTTCCCATTACTAAATGTAGCTTTTAGTACATTCCTGTCCACCAATCAGAGGACACCACTCGTGTCTCCATTTTAAAGTTTAAATGGAGTTTCTAGGTGAAAGTATGGACGAGAAGAAGACGTTTGACTAAAAAAACTACATTTCCCACTACTAAATGTAGTTCTTAGTACATTCCTGTCCACCAATGAGAGCACACCAATCGTGTCTCCATTTTAAAGTTTAAATGGAGTTTCTAGGTGAAAGTATGGACGAGAAGAAGACGTTTGACTAAAAAAACTACATTTCCCACTACTAAATGTAGTTCTTAGTACATTCCTGTCCACCAATGAGAGCACACCACTCGTGTCTCCATTTTAAAGTTTAAATGGAGTTTCTAGGTGAAAGTATGGACGAGCAGAAGACGTTTGACTAAAAAAACTACATTTCCCACTACTAAATGTAGTTTTTAGTACATTCCTGTCCACCAATCAGAGCACACCACTCGTCTCTCCATTTTAAAGTTTAAATGGAGTTTCTAGGTGAAAATATGCCCTGAACTCAGCTGTCACTCAAGTACTACCGAGTACTAGCGAGTACTACCGAGTACTACCAAGTACTACCGAGTACTACTGAGTCTCAAGTACTGAGAACTACTAGGTACAATGTATTGTCAAACAGTTGAGTGCTTCGCACTCAACTGTTTCCCAGTACATGTCACTGAACTCAGCTGTCACTCAAGTACTACCGAGTACTACCAAGTACCACCGAGTACTACTGAGATTCAAGTACTGAGAACTACTAGCTACAATGTATTGTCAAACAGTTGAGTGCTTCGCACTCAACTGTTTCCCTGTACAGGTCACTGAACTCAGCTGCCACTCAAGTACTACCGAGTACTAGCGAGTACTACCGAGTACTACCGAGTACTACTGAGTCTCAAGTACTGAGAACTACTAGGTACAATGTATTGTCAATCAGTTGAGTGCTTCGCACTCAACTGTTTCCCTGTACAGGTCACTGAACTCAGCTGTCACTCAAGTACTACCGAGTACTACCGAGTACTACCGAGTACTACTGAGACTCAAGTACTGAGAACTACTAGGTACAATGTACTTGCAAACAGTTGAGTGCTTCGCACTCAACTGTATGCCAGTACTTGTGTCTCATTTTAAAGTTTAAATGGAGTGTCTAGGTGAAAGTATGGCTGAGCTGAAGAGGTTTGACTAAAAAAACTACATATCCCACTACTAATGTAGTTTTAGTACATTCCTGTCCACCAATCAGAGCACACCACTCATGTCTCCATTTTAAAGTTTAAATGGAGTTTCTAGGTGAAAATATGCCCTGAACTCAGCTGTCACTCAAGTACTACCGAGTACTAGCGAGTACTACCGAGTACTACCAAGTACTACCGAGTACTACTGAGTCTCAAGTACTGAGAACTACTAGGTACAATGTATTGTCAAACAGTTGAGTGCTTCGCACTCAACTGTTTCCCAGTACATGTCACTGAACTCAGCTGTCACTCAAGTACTACCGAGTACTACCAAGTACTACCGAGTACTACTGAGTCTAAAGTACTGAGAACTACTAGATACAATGTATTGTCAAACAGTTGAGTGCTTCGCACTCAACTGTTTCCCAGTACATGTCACTGAACTCAGCTGTCACTCAAGTACTAGCGAGTACTAGCGAGTACTACCGAGTACTACCGAGTACTACTGAGACTCAAGTACTGAGAACTACTAGGTACAATGTATTGTCAAACAGTTGAGTGCTTCGCACTCAACTGTTTCCCTGTACATGTCACTGAACTCAGCTGTCACTCAAGTACTAGCGAGTACTACCGAGTACTACCAAGTACTACCAAGTACTACTGAGACTCAAGTACTGAGAACTACTAGGTACAATGTACTTGCAAACAGTTGAGTGCTTCGCACTCAACTGTATGCCAGTACTTGTGTCTCATTTTAAAGTTTAAATGGAGTGTCTAGGTGAAAGTATGGACGAGCAGAAGAGGTTTGACTAAAAAAACTACATATCCCACTACTAATGTAGTTTTAGTACATTCCTGTCCTCCAATCAGAGCACACCTGCTGTCAGTTATGAAGATCAGTGCCACACAGTGCTGTCACCATGGCAACGGCCCTTGCTGCGTGTGTATGACTGCTTTGGAGCGTCTCTCTGCTTCTCTCTATCGCTCAATTCCCCCTCTGCGCATGGGTCCGAACAAAAGCATGCCACGCTCACACCGAAACTCCTATCGCCAAAATGTTCGCACCGTTAGTGCCACAAGACTCGGCTGAAGACACTGATGACTTTTATTTTTTCCTAGTGTCAGAAATGTGGACGCTAGGGCGAGTTAGAAATGCTGTTCAGATCAGGTTTCTTTGAAAATCTGCTTCTAAATTAACATTGGAGCGGATGACGAGAAAACCTGACTTGGCCGCGCTTAGAGGTTGCTAGTTCAAATTCTGTAAATCGCACAGACTTTTTGAGCACATTGTGAGAGACAGGACAAGTTTGTCTACAAAATTGGAAAATATCACGTCTGTAGAGTGAAGACTGTGGCCGGGAGGAGTTTGGAAAGAAAAATCTACTGAGAAGCCCCCACACTCTAACTGATGATGTCACGCACTCTAGCCCAGAAGGTTCCGCGCAATACACACCCATTGAAATCTCAGGATTTCTCCCAAAACGATCATGGTCATTGAACAGTGATTGATCAAAAACTATATGAGCTATTGAAACGCGAATTGACACACCAAGACAGAAGACTTGTGTCTACGTTTGAGAGTTTAAATGGAGTTTCTAGGTGAAAGTATGCCTGCGCAGCAGGCGTTTGAAAAGCTACAATTTCTGCTTTTTTTTTTTCGTCCGTCCCATTCATTCCTATGGGAGTTTTTGAGGTGGTTTTTCGCGACTTACGTCGCGAAAAATTTATATTCTGGACTTCTTTTTAGTAGCACACCGATCCCGATCAAGCCGCACGTTTTGATGTAACATTCGCGTAAGTGCTCGTTTTTGTTTGGTAGTTTTAGGGAATCAAAAAAAAGGGAAGAGGAAGAATAATAAGAAGAAAAAACACGACGGATTTCAATAGGTGGCTGTGCTTCGCACAGCCACCTACTGTTTGTCTCTGCAAACAGTAGGTGGCTGTGCTTAGCACTGCCTCCCTAATAAGAAAAAACACGCAGGATAACAATAGGTGGCTGTGCTTCGCACAGCCACCTACTGTTTGTCTCTGCAAACAGTAGGTGGCTGTGCTTAGCACTGCCTCCCTAACTAGAAAATTCCCCCGCCGGGAAATTTTGAGAGGGAGGCAGTGGGCCGCCGCCCGGGGGTGTGTCTGTAAAAGTTTAAAGTTAAAACGGAGTTTCTAGGTGAAAGAATGACCGAGCAGAAGACGTTTGACTAAAAAAACTACATTTCCCACTACTAAATGTAGTTTTTAGTACATTCCTGTCCACCAATCAGAGCACACCACTCGTGTCTCCATTTTAAAGTTTAAATGGAGTTTCTAGGTGAAAGTATGGACGAGAAGAAGACGTTTGACTAAAAAAACTACATTTCCCACTACTAAATGTAGTTCTTAGTACATTCCTGTCCACCAATCAGAGCACACCACTCGTGTCTCCATTTTAAAGTTTAAATGGAGTTTCTAGGTGAAAGTATGGACGAGAAGAAGACGTTTGACTAAAAAAACTACATTTCCCACTACTTAATGTAGTTTTTAGTACATTCCTGTCCACCAATCAGAGCACACCACTCGTGTCTCCATTTTAAAGTTTAAATGGAGTTTCTAGGTGAAAGTATGGACGAGAAGAAGACGTTTGACTAAAAAAACTACATTTCCCACTACTAAATGTAGTTCTTAGTACATTCCTGTCCACCAATCAGAGCACACCACTCGTCTCTCCATTTTAAAGTTTAAATGGAGTTTCTGGGTGAAAGTATGGACGAGAAGAAGACGTTTGACTAAAAAAACTACATTTCCCACTACTAAATGTAGTTCTTAGTACATTCCTGTCCACCAATCAGAGCACACCACTCGTCTCTCCATTTTAAAGTTTAAATGGAGTTTCTAGGTGAAAATATGCCCTGAACTCAGCTGTCACTCAAGTATTACCGAGTACTAGCGAGTACTACCAAGTACTACCGAGTACTACTGAGTCTCAAGTACTGAGAACTACTAGATACAATGTATTGTCAAACAGTTGAGTGCTTCGCACTCAACTGTTTCCCTGTACAGGTCACTGAACTCAGCTGTCACTCAAGTACTAGCGAGTACTACCGAGTACTACTGAGTCTCAAGTACTGAGAACTACTAGGTACAATGTATTGTCAAACAGTTGAGTGCTTCGCACTCAACTGTTTCCCAGTACATGTCACTGAACTCAGCTGTCACTCAAGTACTACCGAGTACTACCGAGTACTACCAAGTACTACCGAGTACTACTGAGACTCAAGTACTGAGAACTACTAGGTACAATGTACTTGCAAACAGTTGAGTGCTTCGCACTCAACTGTATGCCAGTACTTGTGTCTCATTTTAAAGTTTAAATGGAGTTTCTAGGTGAAAGTATGACCGAGCAAAAGACGTTTGACTAAAAAAACTACATTTCCCACTACTAAATGTAGTTTTTAGTACATTCCTGTCCACCAATCAGAGCACACCACTCTTGTCTCCATTTTAAAGTTTAAATGGAGTTTCTAGGTGAAAATATGCCCTGAACTCAGCTGTCACTCAAGTACTACCGAGTACTAGCGAGTACTACCGAGTACTACCAAGTACTACCGAGTACTACTGAGTCTCAAGTATTGAGAACTACTAGGTACAATGTATTGTCAAACAGTTGAGTGCTTCGCACTCAACTGTTTCCCTGTACAGGTCACTGAACTCAGCTGTCACTCAAGTACTAGCGAGTACTACCGAGTACTACCGAGTACTACCAAGTACTACCGAGTACTACTGAGTCTCAAGTACTGAGAACTACTAGGTACAATGTATTGTCAAACAGTTGAGTGCTTCGCACTCAACTGTTTCCCAGTACATGTCACTGAACTCAGCTGTCACTCAAGTACTACCGAGTACTACCGAGTACTACCGAGTACTAGCGAGTACTACTGAGACTCAAGTACTGAGAACTACTAGGTACAATGTATTGTAAAACAGTTGAGTGCTTCGCACTCAACTGTTAGCCAATACATGTCACTGAACTCAGCTGTCACTCAAGTACTACCGAGTACTACCGAGTACTACCAAGTACTACCGAGTACTACTGAGACTCAAGTACTGAGAACTACTAGGTACAATGTACTTGCAAACAGTTGAGTGCTTCAGACCCAACTGTATGCCAGTACTTGTGTCTCATTTTAAAGTTTAAATGGAGTGTCTAGTTGAAAGTATGGACGAGCCGAAGACGATTGACTAAAAAAACTACATATCCCACTACTAATGTAGTTTTAGTACATTCCTGTCCTCCAATCAGAGCACACCTGCTGTCAGTTATGAAGATCAGTGCCACACAGTGCTGTCACCATGGCAACGGCCCTTGCTGCGTGTGTATGACTGCTTTGGAGCGTCTCTCTGCTTCTCTCTATCGCTCAATTCCCCCTCTGCGCATGGGTCCGAACAAAAGCATGCCACGCTCACACCGAAACTCCTATCGCCAAAATTTTCGCACCGTTAGCGCCACAAGACTCGGCTGAAGACACTGATGACTTTTATTTTTTCCTAGTGTCAGAAATGTGGACGCTAGGGCGAGTTAGAAATACTGTTCAGATCAGGTTTCTTTGAAAATCTGCTTCTCAATTAACATTAGAGCGGATGAGGAAAAAAAGTGACTTGGCCGCGCTTAGAGGTTGCTAGTTCAAATTCTGTAAATCGCACAGACTTTTTGAGCACATTGTGAGCGACAGGACAAGTTTGTCTACAAAATTGGAAAATATCACGTCTGTAGAGTGAAGATTGTGGCCGGGAGGAGTTTGGAAAGGAAAAAGATCTGAGAAGCCCCCACACTCTAAGCGATGATGTCACGCACTCTAGCCCAGAAGGTTCCGCGCAATACACACCCATTGAAATCTCAGGATTTCTCCCAAAACGATCATGGTCATTGAACAGTGATTGATCAAAAACTATATGAGCTATTGAAACGCGGATTGACACACCAGGACACAAGACTTGTGTCTACGTTTTAGAGTTTAAATGGAGTTTCCAGGTGAAAGTATGCCTGCGCAGCAGGCGTTTGAAAAGCTACAATTTCTGCTTTTTTTTTTTCGCTCGTCCCATTCATTCCTATGGGAGTTTTTGAGGTGGTTTTTCGCGACTTACGTCGCGAAAAATTAATATTCTGGACTTCTTTTTAGTAGCACACCGATCCCGATCAAGCCGCACGTTTTGATGTAACATTCGCGTAAGTGCTCGTTTTTGTTTGGTAGTTTTAGGGAATCAAAAAAAAGGGAAGAGGAAGAATAATAAGAAGAAAAAACACGACGGATTTCAATAGGTGGCTGTGCTTCGCACAGCCACCTACTGTTTGTCTCTGCAAACAGTAGGTGGCTGTGCTTAGCACTGCCTCCCTAACTAGAAAATTCCCCCGCCGGGAAATTTTGAGAGGGAGGCAGTGGGCCGCCGCCCGGGGGTGTGTCTGTAAAAGTTTAAAGTTTAAACGGAGTTTCTAGGTGAAAGAATGACCGAGTAGAAGACGTTTGACCAAAAAAACTACATTTCCTATTACTAAATGTAGTTTTTAGTACATTCCTGTCCACCAATCAGAGCACACCACTCGTGTCTCCATTTTAAAGTTTAAATGGAGTTTCTAGGTGAAAGTATGGACGAGAAGAAGACGTTTGACTAAAAAAACTACATTTCCCACTACTAAATGTAGTTCTTAGTACATTCCTGTCCACCAATCAGAGCACACCACTCGTGTCTCCATTTTAAAGTTTAAATGGAGTTTCTGGGTGAAAGTATGGACGAGAAGAAGACGTTTGACTAAAAAAACTACATTTCCCACTACTAAATGTAGTTCTTAGTACATTCCTGTCCACCAATCAGAGCACAACACTCGTCTCTCCATTTTAAAGTTTAAATGGAGTTTCTAGGTGAAAATATGCCCTGAACTCAGCTGTCACTCAAGTATTACCGAGTACTAGCGAGTACTAGCGAGTACTACCAAGTACTACCGAGTACTACTGAGTCTCAAGTACTGAGAACTACTAGGTACAATGTATTGTCAAACAGTTGAGTGCTTCGCACTCAACTGTTTCCCTGTACAGGTCACTGAACTCAGCTGTCACTCAAGTACTAGCGAGTACTACCGAGTACTACCGAGTACTACTGAGTCTCAAGTACTGAGAACTACTAGGTACAATGTATTGTCAAACAGTTGAGTGCTTCGCACTCAACTGTTTCCCTGTACAGGTCACTGAACTCAGCTGTCACACAAGTACTAGCGAGTACTACCGAGTACTACCGAGTACTACCGAGTACTACTGAGTCTCAAGTACTGAGAACTACTAGGTACAATGTATTGTCAAACAGTTGAGTGCTTCGCACTCAACTGTTTCCCTGTACAGGTCACTGAACTCAGCTGTCACTCAAGTACTACCGAGTACTACCGAGTACTACCAAGTACTACCGAGTACTACTGAGACTCAAGTATTGAGAACTACTAGGTACAATGTACTTGCAAACTTGCCAGTATGCCAGTACTTGTGTCTCATTTTAAAGTTTAAATGGAGTTTCTAGGTGAAAGTATGTCCGAGTAGAAGACGTTTGACCAAAAAAACTACATTTCCTATTACTAAATGTAGTTTTTAGTACATTCCTGTCCACCAATCAGAGCACACCACTCGTGTCTCCATTTTAAAGTTTAAATGGAGTTTCTAGGTGAAAGTATGGACGAGAAGAAGACGTTTGACTAAAAAAACTACATTTCCCACTACTAAATGTAGTTCTTAGTACATTCCTGTCCACCAATCAGAGCACACCACTCGTGTCTCCATTTTAAAGTTTAAATGGAGTTTCTGGGTGAAAGTATGGACGAGAAGAAGACGTTTGACTAAAAAAACTACATTTCCCACTACTAAATGTAGTTCTTAGTACATTCCTGTCCACCAATCAGAGCACAACACTCGTCTCTCCATTTTAAAGTTTAAATGGAGTTTCTAGGTGAAAATATGCCCTGAACTCAGCTGTCACTCAAGTATTACCGAGTACTAGCGAGTACTAGCGAGTACTACCAAGTACTACCGAGTACTACTGAGTCTCAAGTACTGAGAACTACTAGGTACAATGTATTGTCAAACAGTTGAGTGCTTCGCACTCAACTGTTTCCCTGTACAGGTCACTGAACTCAGCTGTCACTCAAGTACTAGCGAGTACTACCGAGTACTACCGAGTACTACTGAGTCTCAAGTACTGAGAACTACTAGGTACAATGTATTGTCAAACAGTTGAGTGCTTCGCACTCAACTGTTTCCCAGTACATGTCACTGAACTCAGCTGTCACTCAAGTACTACCGAGTACTACCAAGTACCACCGAGTACTACTGAGACTCAAGTACTGAGAACTACTAGGTACAATGTATTGTCAAACAGTTGAGTGCTACGCACTCAACTGTTTCCCTGTACAGGTCACTGAACTCAGCTGTCACTCAAGTACTACCGAGTACTAGCGAGTACTACCGAGTACTACCGAGTACTAGCGAGTACTAGCGAGTAGTACTGAGACTCAAGTACTGAGAACTACTAGGTACAATGTATTGTCAAACAGTTGAGTGCTTCGCACTCAACTGTTTCCCTGTACAGGTCACTGAACTCAGCTGTCACTCAAGTACTAGCGAGTACTACCGAGTACTACCGAGTACTACTGAGTCTCAAGTACTGAGAACTACTAGGTACAATGTACTTGCAAACAGTTGAGTGCTTCGCACTCAACTGTATGCCAGTACTTGTGTCTCATTTTAAAGTTTAAATGGAGTTTCTAGGTGAAAGTATGGCTGAGCTGAAGAGGTTTGACTAAAAAAACTACATATCCCACTACTAATGTAGTTTTAGTACATTCCTGTCCTCCAATCAGAGCACACCTGCTGTCAGTTATGAAGATCAGTGCCACACAGTGCTGTCACCATGGCAACGGCCCTTGCTGCGTGTGTATGACTGCTTTGGAGCGTCTCTCTGCTTCTCTCTATCGCTCAATTCCCCCTCTGCGCATGGGTCCGAACAAAAGCATGCCACGCTCACACCGAAACTCCTTTCGCTAAAATTTTCGCACCGTTAGCGCCACAAGACTCGGCTGAAGACACTGATGACTTTTATTTTTTCCTAGTGTCAGAAATGTGGACGCTAGGGCGAGTTAGAAATGCTGTTCAGATCAGGTTTCTTTGAAAATCTGCTTCTAAATTAACATAGGAGCGGATGACGAGAAAACCTGACTTGGCCGCGCTTAGAGGTTGCTAGTTCAAATTCTGTAAATCGCACAGACTTTTTGAGCACATTGTGAGCGACAGGACAAGTTTGTCTACAAAATTGGAAAATATCACGTCTGTAGAGTGAAGATTGTGGCCGGGAGGAGTTTTGAAAGGAAAAAGATCTGAGAAGCCCCCACACTCTAAGCGATGATGTCACGCACTCTAGCCCAGAAGGTTCCGCGCAATACACACCCATTGAAATCTCAGGATTTCTCCCAAAACGATCATGGTCATTGAACAGTGATTGATCAAAAACTATATGAGCTATTGAAACGCGGATTGACACACCAGGACACAAGACTTGTGTCTACGTTTTAGAGCTTAAATGGAGTTTCTAGGTGAAAGTATGCCTGCGCAGCAGGCGTTTGAAAAGCTACAATTTCTGCTTTTTTTTTTTCGTCCGTCCCATTCATTCCTATGGGAGTTTTTGAGGTGGTTTTTCGCGACTTACGTCGCAAAAAATTAATATTCTGGACTTCTTTTTAGTAGCACACCGATCCCGATCAAGCTGCACGTTTTGATGTAACATTCGCGTAAGTGCTCGTTTTTGTTTGGTAGTTTTAGGGAATCAAAAAAAAGGGAAGAGGAAGAATAATAACTAGAAAATTCCCCCGCCGGGAAATTTTGAGAGGGAGGCAGTGGGCCGCCGCCCGGGGGTGTGTCTGTAAAAGTTTAAAGTTTAAACGGAGTTTCTAGGTGAAAGAATGACCGAGCAGAAGACGTTTGACTAAAAAAACTACATTTCCCATTACTAAATGTAGTTTTTAGTACCTTCCTGTCCACCAATCAGAGCACACCACTCGTGTCTCCATTTTAAAGTTTAAACGGAGTTTCTAGGTGAAAGTATGACCGAGCAGAAGACGTTTGACTAAAAAAACTACATTTCCCATTACTAAATGTAGTTTTTAGTACATTCCTGTCCACCAATCAGAGCACACCACTCGTGTCTCCATTTTAAAGTTTAAATGGAGTTTCTGGGTGAAAGTATGGACGAGAAGAAGACGTTTGACTAAAAAAACTACATTTCCCACTACTAAATGTAGTTCTTAGTACATTCCTGTCCACCACTCAGAGCACACCACTCGTGTCTCCATTTTAAAGTTTAAATGGAGTTTCTAGGTGAAAGTATGACCGAGCAGAAGACGTTTGACTAAAAAAACTACATTTCCCAATACTAAATGTAGTTTTTAGTACATTCCTGTCCACCAATCAGAGCACACCACTCGTCTCTCCATTTTAAAGTTTAAATGGAGTTTCTAGGTGAAAATATGCCCTGAACTCAGCTGTCAATCAAGAACTAGCGAGTACTAGCGAGTACTAGCGAGTACTACCAAGTACTACCGAGTACTACTGAGTCTCAAGTACTGAGAACTACTAGGTACAATGTATTGTCAAACAGTTGAGTGCTTCGCACTCAACTGTTTCCCTGTACAGGTCACTGAACTCAGCTGTCACTCAAGTACTAGCGAGTACTACCGAGTACTACCGAGTACTACCGAGTACTACTGAGTACTACTGAGACTCAAGTACTGAGAACTACTAGGTACAATGTATTGTCAAACAGTTGAGTGATTCGCACTCAACTGTTTCCCTGTACATGTCACTGAACTCAGCTGTCACTCAAGTACTAGCGAGTACTACCGAGTACTACCAAGTACTACCAAGTACTACTGAGACTCAAGTACTGAGAACTACTAGGTACAATGTACTTGCAAACAGTTGAGTGCTTCGCACTCAACTGTATGCCAGTACTTGTGTCTCATTTTAAAGTTTAAATGGAGTGTCTAGGTGAAAGTATGGACGAGCAGAAGAGGTTTGACTAAAAAAACTACATATCCCACTACTAATGTAGTTTTAGTACATTCCTGTCCTCCAATCAGAGCACACCTGCTGTCAGTTATGAAGATCAGTGCCACACAGTGCTGTCACCATGGCAACGGCCCTTGCTGCGTGTGTATGACTGCTTTGGAGCGTCTCTCTGCTTCTCTCTATCGCTCAATTCCCCCTCTGCGCATGGGTCCGAACAAAAGCATGCCACGCTCACACCGAAACTCCTATCGCCAAAATGTTCGCACCGTTAGCGCCACAAGACTCGGCTGAAGACACTGATGACTTTTATTTTTTCCTAGTGTCAGAAATGTGGACGCTAGGGCGAGTTAGAAATGCTGTTCAGATCAGGTTTCTTTGAAAATCTGCTTCTAAATTAACATTAGAGCGGATGACGAGAAAACCTGACTTGGCCGCGCTTAGAGGTTGCTAGTTCAAATTCTGTAAATCGCACAGACTTTTTGAGCACATTGTGAGAGACAAGACAAGTTTGTCTACAAAATTGGAAAATATCACGTCTGTAGAGTGAAGACTGTGGCCGGGAGGAGTTTGGAAAGAAAAATCTACTGAGAAGCCCCCACACTCTAACTGATGATGTCACGCACTCTAGCCCAGAAGGTTCCGCGCAATACACACCCATTATAATCTCATGATTTCTCCCAAAACGATCATGGTCATTGAACAGTGATTGATCAAAAACTATATGAGCTATTGAAACGCGGATTGGCACACCAGCACACAAGACTTGTGTCTACGTTTTAGAGTTTAAATGGAGTTTCTAGGTGAAAGTATGACTGAGCAGCAGGCGTTTGAAAAGCTACATTTTCTGTTTTGTTTTTTTCGCTCGTCCCATTCATTTCAATGGGGAAATTTCAGTGGTTTTTCGCGACTTCCGTCGCGAAAAATTAATATTCTGGACATTTTTGAAGTAGCACACCGATCCCGATCAAGGCGCACGTTTTGATGTTACATTCGCGTAGGTGCTCGTTTTTGTTTGGCAGTTTTAGCGAATCAAAAAAAGGTAAGAAGAGGAAGAATAAGAAGAAACTAGAAAATTCCCCCGCCGGGAAATTTTGAGAGGGAGGCAGTGGGCCGCCGCCCGGGGGTGTGTCTGTAAAAGTTTAAAGTTTAAACGGAGTTTCTAGGTGAAAGAATGACCGAGCAGAAGACGTTTGACTAAAAAAACTACATTTCCCACTACTAAATGTAGTTTTTAGTACATTCCTGTCCACCAATCAGAGCACACCACTCGTGTCTCCATTTTAAAGTTTAAATGGAGTTTCTAGGTGAAAGTATGGACGAGAAGAAGACGTTTGACTAAAAAAACTACATTTCCCACTACTAAATGTAGTTCTTAGTACATTCCTGTCCACCAATCAGAGCACACCACTCGTGTCTCCATTTTAAAGTTTAAATGGAGTTTCTAGGTGAAAGTATGACCGAGCAAAAGACGTTTGACTAAAAAAACTACATTTCCCACTACTAAATGTAGTTTTTAGTACATTCCTGTCCACCAATCAGAGCACACCACTCATGTCTCCATTTTAAAGTTTAAATGGAGTTTCTAGGTGAAAATATGCCCTGAACTCAGCTGTCACTCAAGTACTACCGAGTACTAGCGAGTACTACCGAGTACTACCAAGTACTACCGAGTACTACTGGGTCTCAAGTACTGAGAACTACTAGGTACAATGTATTGTCAAACAGTTGAGTGCTTCGCACTCAACTGTTTCCCTGTACAGGTCACTGAACTCAGCTGTCACTCAAGTACTACCGAGTACTACCGAGTACTACTGAGACTCAAGTACTGAGAACTACTAGGTACAATGTATTGTAAAACAGTTGAGTGCTTCGCACTCAACTGTTAGCCAATACAGGTCACTGAACTCAGCTGTCACTCAAGTACTACCGAGTACTACCAAGTACTACCGAGTACTACTGAGTCTCAAGTACTGAGAACTACTAGGTACAATGTATTGTCAAACAGTTGAGTGCTTCGCACTCAACTGTTTCCCAGTACATGTCACTGAACTCAGCTGTCACTCAAGTACTACCGAGTACTACCAAGTACTACCGAGTACTACTGAGTCTCAAGTACTGAGAACTACTAGGTACAATGTATTGTCAAACAGTTGAGTGCTTCGCACTCAACTGTTTCCCAGTACATGTCACTGAACTCAGCTGTCACTCAAGTACTACCGAGCACTACCGAGTACTACCGAGTACTACCGAGTACTAGCGAGTACTACTGAGACTCAAGTACTGAGAACTACTAGGTACAGGTCACTGAACTCAGCTGTCACTCAAGTACTACCGAGTACTCCATTTTAAAGTTTAAATGGAGTTTCTAGGTGAAAGTATGGCTGAGCTGAAGAGGTTTGACTAAAAAAACTACATATCCCACTACTAATGTAGTTTTAGTACATTCCTGTCCTCCAATCAGAGCACACCTGCTGTCAGTTATGAAGATCAGTGCCACACAGTGCTGTCACCATGGCAACGGCCCTTGCTGCATGTGTATGACTGCTTTGGAGCGTCTCTCTGCTTCTCTCTATCGCTCAATTCCCCCTCTGCGCATGGGTCCGAACAAAAGCATGCCACGCTCACACCGAAACTCCTATCGCCAAAATTTTCGCACCGTTAGCGCCACGAGACTCGGCTGAAGACACTGATGACTTTTATTTTTTCCTAGTGTCAGAAATGTGGACGCTAGGGCGAGTTAGAAATGCTGTTCAGATCAGGTTTCTTTGAAAATCTGCTTCTAAATTAACATTAGAGCGGATGACGAGAAAACCTGACTTGGCCGCGCTTAGAGGTTGCTAGTTCAAATTCTGTAAATCGCACAGACTTTTTGAGCACATTGTGAGAGACAGGACAAGTTTGTCTACAAAATTGGAAAATATCACGTCTGTAGAGTGAAGATTGTGGCCGGGAGGAGTTTGGAAAGGAAAAAGATCTGAGAAGCCCCCACACTCTAACTGATGATGTCACGCACTCTAGCCCAGAAGGTTCCGCGCAATACACACCCATTATAATCTCACGATTTCTCCCAAAACGATCATGGTCATTGAACAGTGATTGATCAAAAACTATATGAGCTATTGAAACGCGGATTGGCACACCAGCACACAAGACTTGTGTCTACGTTTTAGAGTTTAAATGGAGCTTCTAGGTGAAAGTATGACTGTGCAGCAGGCGTTTGAAAAGCTACCTTTTCTGTTTTGTTTTTTTCGCTCATTTTTTACTAATCCCATTCATTTCAATGGGGAAATTTCGGTGGTTTTTCGCGACTTACGTCGCGAAAAATTAATATTCTGGACTTCTTTTAAATAGCACACCGATCCCGATCAAGGCGCACGTTTTGATGTAACATTCGCGTAGGTGCTCGTTTTTGTTTGGCAGTTTTAGGGAATCAAAAAAAGGTAAGAAGAGGAAGAATAAGAAAAAACACGCAGGATAACAATAGGTGGCTGTGCTTCGCACAGCCACCTACTGTTTGTCTCTGCAAACAGTAGGTGGCTGTGCTTAGCACTGCCTCCCTAACTAGAAAATTCCCCCGCCGGGAAATTTTGAGAGGGAGGCAGTGGGCCGCCGCCCGGGGGTGTGTCTGTAAAAGTTTAAAGTTTAAACGGAGTTTCTAGGTGAAAGAATGACCGAGCAGAAGACGTTTGACTAAAAAAACTACATTTCCCACTACAAAATGTAGTTTTTAGTACATTCCTGTCCACCAATCAGAGCACACCACTCGTGTCTCCATTTTAAAGTTTAAATGGAGTTTCTAGGTGAAAGTATGACCGAGCAGAAGACGTTTGACTCAAAAAACTACATTTCCCACTACTAAATGTAGTTCTTAGTACATTCCTGTCCACCAATCAGAGCACACCACTCGTGTCTCCATTTTAAAGTTTAAATGGAGTTTCTAGGTGAAAGTATGGACGAGAAGAAGACGTTTGACTAAAAAAACTACATTTCCCACTACTAAATGTAGTTCTTAGTACATTCCTGTCCACCAATCAGAGCACACCACTCGTGTCTCCATTTTAAAGTTTAAATGGAGTTTCTAGGTGAAAATATGCCCTGAACTCAGCTGTCACTCAAGTACTACCGAGTACTAGCGAGTACTAGCGAGTACTACCAAGTACTACCGAGTACTACTGAGTCTCAAGTACTGAGAACTACTAGGTACAATGTATTGTCAAACAGTTGAGTGCTACGCACTCAACTGTTTCCCTGTACAGGTTACTGAACTCAGCTGTCACTCAAGTACTACCGAGTACTAGCGAGTACTACCGAGTACTACCAAGTACTACCGAGTACTACCGAGTCTCAAGTACTGAGAACTACTAGGTACAATGTATTGTCAAACAGTTGAGTGCTTCGCACTCAACTGTTTCCCTGTACAGGTCACTGAACTCAGCTGTCACTCAAGTACTAGCGAGTACTACCGAGTACTACCGAGTACTACTGAGTCTCAAGTACTGAGAACTACTAGGTACAATGTATTGTCAAACAGTTGAGTGCTTCGCACTCAACTGTTTCCCAGTACATGTCACTGAACTCAGCTGTCACTCAAGTACTACCGAGTACTACCGAGTACTACCAAGTACTACCGAGTACTACTGAGACTCAAGTACTGAGAACTACTAGGTACAATGTACTTGCAAACAGTTGAGTGCTTCGCACTCAACTGTATGCCAGTACTTGTGTCTCATTTTAAAGTTTAAATGGAGTGTCTAGGTGAAAGTATGGACGAGCAGAAGAGGTTTGACTAAAAAAACTACATATCCCACTACTAATGTAGTTTTAGTACATTCCTGTCCTCCAATCAGAGCACACCTGCTGTCAGTTATGAAAATCAGTGCCTCACAGTGCTGTCACCATGGCAACGGCCCTTGCTGCGTGTGTATGACTGCTTTGGAGCGTCTCTCTGCTTCTCTCTAACGCTCAATTCCCCCTCTGCGCATGGGTCCGAACAAAAGCTTGCCACGCTCACACCGAAACTCCTATCGCCAAAGTTTTCGCACCGTTAGCGCCACGAGACTCGGCTGAAGACACTGATGACTTTTATTTTTTCCTAGTGTCAGAAATGTGGACGCTAGGGCGAGTTAGAAATGCTGTTCATATCAGGTTTCTTTGAAAATCTGCTTCTAAATTAACATTGGAGCGGATGACGAGAAAACCTGACTTGGCCGCGCTTAGAGGTTGCTAGTTCAAATTCTGTAAATCGCACAGACTTTTTGAGCACATTGTGAGAGACAGGACAAGTTTGTCTACAAAATTGGAAAATATCACGTCTGTAGAGTGAAGATTGTGGCCGGGAGGAGTTTGGAAAGGAAAAAGATCTGAGAAGCCCCCACACTCTAACTGATGATGTCACGCACTCTAGCCCAGAAGGTTCCGCGCAATACACACCCATTGAAATCTCAGGATTTCCCCCAAAACGATCATGGTCATTGAACAGTGATTGATCATAAACTATATGAGCTATTGAAACGCGAATTGACACACCAAGACAGAAGACTTGTGTCTACGTTTTAGAGTTTAAATGGAGTTTCTAGGTGAAAGTATGACTGCGCAGCAGGCGTTTGAAAAACGACAATGAATGTTCCTTTTTTTTCGCTCGTCCCATTCATTTCAATGGGAAAATTTCGGTGGTTTTTCGCGACTAGCGTCGCGAAAAATTAATATTCTGGACATCTTTTAAGTAGCACACCGATCCCAATCAAGGCGCACGTTTTGATGTTACATTCGCGTAGGTGCTCGTTTATGTTTTTTAGGAGTAGGAAATCAAAAAAAGGTAAGAAGAGGAAGAATAACTAGAAAATTCCCCCGCCGGGAAATTTTGAGAGGGAGGCAGTGGGCCGCCGCCCGGGGGTGTGTCTGTAAAAGTTTAAAGTTTAAACGGAGTTTCTAGGTGAAAGAATGACCGAGCAGAAGACGTTTGACTCAAAAAACTACATTTCCCACTACTAAATGTAGTTTTTAGTACATTCCTGTCCACCAATCAGAGCACACCACTCGTGTCTCCATTTTAAAGTTTAAATGGAGTTTCTAGGTGAAAGTATGGACGAGAAGAAGACGTTTGACTAAAAAAACTACATTTCCCACTACTAAATGTAGTTCTTAGTACATTCCTGTCCACCAATCAGAGCACACCACTCGTGTCTCCATTTTAAAGTTTAAATGGAGTTTCTAGGTGAAAGTATGACCGAGCAAAAGACGTTTGACTAAAAAAACTACATTTCCCACTACTAAATGTAGTTTTTAGTACATTCCTGTCCACCAATCAGAGCACACCACTCGTGTCTCCATTTTAAAGTTTAAATGGAGTTTCTAGGTGAAAATATGCCCTGAACTCAGCTGTCACTCAAGTACTACCGAGTACTAGCGAGTACTACCGAGTACTACCAAGTACTACCGAGTACTACTGAGTCTCAAGTACTGAGAACTACTAGGTACAATGTATTGTCAAACAGTTGAGTGCTTCGCACTCAACTGTTTCCCTGTACAGGTCACTGAACTCAGCTGTCACTCAAGTACTACCGAGTACTAGCGAGTACTAGCGAGTACTACCGAGTACTACCAAGTACTACCGAGTACTACTGAGTCTCAAGTACTGAGAACTACTAGGTACAATGTATTGTCAAACAGTTGAGTGCTTCGCACTCAACTGTTTCCCTGTACAGGTCACTGAACTCAGCTGTCACTCAAGTACTACCGAGTACTACCGAGTACTACTGAGACTCAAGTACTGAGAACTACTAGGTACAATGTATTGTAAAACAGTTGAGTGCTTCGCACTCAACTGTTAGCCAATACATGTCACTGAACTCAGCTGTCACTCAAGTACTACCGAGTACTAGCGAGTACTACCGAGTACTACCAAGTACTACCGAGTACTACTGAGTCTCAAGTACTGAGAACTACTAGGTACAATGTATTGTCAAACAGTTGAGTGCTTCGCACTCAACTGATTCCCAGTACATGTCACTGAACTCAGCTGTCACTCAAGTACTACCGAGTACTACCGAGTACTGCTGAGTCTCAAGTACTGAGAACTACTAGGTACAATGTATTGTAAAACAGTTGAGTGCTTCGCACTCAACTGTTAGCCAATACATGTCACTGAACTCAGCTGTCACTCAAGTACTACCGAGCAACACCGAGTACTACCGAGTACTACCGAGTACTAGCGAGTACTACTGAGACTCAAGTACTGAGAACTACTAGGTACAGGTCACTGAACTCAGCTGTCACTCAAGTACTACCGAGTACTCCATTTTAAAGTTTAAATGGAGTTTCTAGGTGAAAGTATGGCTGAGCTGAAGAGGTTTGACTAAAAAAACTACATATCCCACTACTAATGTAGTTTTAGTACATTCCTGTCCTCCAATCAGAGCACACCTGCTGTCAGTTATGAAGATCAGTGCCACACAGTGCTGTCACCATGGCAACGGCCCTTGCTGCGTGTGTATGACTGCTTTGGAGCGTCTCTCTGCTTCTCTCTATCGCTCAATTCCACCTCTCCGCATGGGTCCGAACAAAAGCATGCCACGCTCACACCGAAACTCCTATCGCCAAAATTTTCGCACCGTTAGCGCCACAAGACTCGGCTGAAGACACTGATGACTTTTATTTTTTCCTAGTGTCAGAAATGTGGACGCTAGGGCGAGTTAGAAATGCTGTTCATATCAGGTTTCTTTGAAAATCTGCTTCTAAATTAACATTGGAGCGGATGACGAGAAAACCTGACTTGGCCGCGCTTAGAGGTTGCTAGTTCAAATTCTGTAAATCGCACAGACTTTTTGAGCACATTGTGAGCGACAGGACAAGTTTGTCTACAAAATTGGAAAATATCACGTCTGTAGAGTGAAGATTGTGGCCGGGAGGAGTTTGGAAAGAAAAAAACACTGAGAAGCCCCCACACTCTAACTGATGATGTCACGCACTCTAGCCCAGAAGGTTCCGCGCAATACACACCCATTATAATCTCACGATTTCTCCCAAAACGATCATGGTCATTGAACAGTGATTGATCAAAAACTATAAGAGCTATTGAAACGCGGATTGACACACCAAGACAGAAGACTTGTGTCTACGTTTTAGAGTTTAAATGGAGTTTCTAGGTGAAAGTATGCCTGCGCAGCAGGCGTTTGAAAAGCTACAATTTCTGCTTTTTTTTTGTCGCTCGTCCCATTCATTCCTATGGGACTAATTTGCGGTGGTTTTTCGCGACTTACGTCGCGAAAAATTAATATTCTGGACTTCTTTTAAATAGCACACCGATCCCGATCAAGCCGCACGTTTTGATGTAACATTCCCCTAGGTGCTCGTTTTTGTTTGGCAGTTTTAGGGAATCAAAAAAACGGGAGGAGGAAGAATAAGAAAAAACACGTCGGATTTCAATAGGTGGCTGTGCTTCGCACAGCCACCTACTGTTTGTCTCTGCAAACAGTAGGTGGCTGTGCTTAGCACTGCCTCCCTAATAAGAAAAAACACGCAGGATAACAATAGGTGGCTGTGCTTCGCACAGCCACCTACTGTTTGTCTCTGCAAACAGTAGGTGGCTGTGCTTAGCACTGCCTCCCTAAAAACACGACGGATTTCAATAGGTGGCTGTGCTTAGCACTGCCTCCCTAACTAGAAAATTCCCCCGCCGGGAAATTTTGAGAGGGAGGCAGTGGGCCGCCGCCCGGGGGTGTGTCTGTAAAAGTTTAAAGTTTAAACGGAGTTTCTAGGTGAAAGAATGACCGAGCAGACGACGTTTTACTCAAAAAACTACATTTCCCACTACTAAATGTAGTTCTTAGTACATTCCTGTCCACCAGTCAGAGCACACCACTCGTGTCTCCATTTTAAAGTTTAAATGGAGTTTCTAGGTGAAAGTATGGACGAGAAGACGTTTGACTAAAAAAACTACATTTCCCACTACTAAATGTAGTTTTTAGTACATTCCTGTCCACCAATCAGAGCACACCACTCGTGTCTCCATTTTAAAGTTTAAATGGAGTTTCTAGGTGAAAATATGCCCTGAACTCAGCTGTCACTCAAGTACTACCGAGTACTAGCGAGTACTACCGAGTACTACCAAGTACTACCGAGTACTACTGAGTCTCAAGTACTGAGAACTACTAGGTACAATGTATTGTCAAACAGTTGAGTGCTTCGCACTCAACTGTTTCCCAGTACATGTCACTGAACTCAGCTGTCACTCAAGTACTACCGAGTACTACCAAGTACTAACGAGTACTACTGAGACTCAAGTACTGAGAACTAGTAGGTACAATGTATTGTCAAACAGTTGAGTGCTT
The DNA here is from genome assembly GCF_963514095.1 of Eutrigla gurnardus. NCBI lineage: Eukaryota > Metazoa > Chordata > Actinopteri > Perciformes > Triglidae > Eutrigla > Eutrigla gurnardus. The sequence continues at coordinate 7,772,776 of NC_139918.1, forward strand.
CGCACTCAACTGTTTCCCTGTACAGGTCACTGAACTCAGCTGTCACTCAAGTACTAGCGAGTACTACCGAGTACTACCGAGTACTCCCGAGTACTACTGAGTCTCAAGTACTGAGAACTACTAGGTACAATGTATTGTCAAACAGTTGAGTGCTTCGCACTCAACTGTTTCCCAGTACATGTCACTGAACTCAGCTGTCACTCAAGTACTACCGAGTACTACCAAGTACTACCGAGTACTACTGAGCCTCAAGTACTGAGAACTACTAGGTACAATGTATTGTCAAACAGTTGAGTGCTTCGCACTCAACTGTATGCCAGTACTTGTGTCTCATTTTAAAGTTTAAATGGAGTGTCTAGGTGAAAGTATGGCTGAGCTGAAGAGGTTTGACTAAAAAAACTACATATCCCACTACTAATGTAGTTTTAGTACATTCCTGTCCTCCAATCAGAGCACACCTGCTGTCAGTTATGAAGATCAGTGCCACACAGTGCTGTCACCATGGCAACGGCCCTTGCTGCGTGTGTATGACTGCTTTGGAGCGTCTCTCTGCTTCTCTCTATCGCTCAATTCCCCCTCTGCGCATGGGTCCGAACAAAAGCATGCCACGCTCACACCGAAACTCCTATCGCCAAAATTTTCGCACCGTTAGCGCCACAAGACTCGGCTGAAGACACTGATGACTTTTATTTTTTCCTAGTGTCAGAAATGTGGACGCTAGGGCGAGTTAGAAATGCTGTTCAGATCAGGTTTCTTTGAAAATCTGCTTCTAAATTAACATTGGAGCGGATGACGAGAAAACCTGACTTGGCCGCGCTTAGAGGTTGCTAGTTCAAATTCTGTAAATCGCACAGACTTTTTGAGCACATTGTGAGCGACAGGACAAGTTTGTCTACAAAATTGGAAAATATCACGTCTGTAGAGTGAAGATTGTGGCCGGGAGGAGTTTGGAAAGAAAAAAACACTGAGAAGCCCCCACACTCTAAGCGATGATGTCACGCACTCTAGCCCAGAAGGTTCCGCGCAATACACACCCATTGTAATCTCAGGATTTCTCCCAAAACGATCATGGTCATTGAACAGTGATTGATCAAAAACTATATGAGCTATTGAAACGCGGATTGACACACCAGGACACAAGACTTGTGTCTACGTTTTAGAGTTTAAATGGAGTTTCTAGGTGAAAGTATGCCTGTGCAGCAGGCGTTTGAAAAGCTACCTTTTCTGCTTTGTTTTTTTCGCTCATTTTTTACTAATCCCATTCATTTCAATGGGGAAATTTCGGTGGTTTTTCGCGACTTACGTCGCGAAAAATTAATATTCTGGACTTCTTTTAAATAGCACACCGATCCCGATCAAGGCGCACGTTTTGATGTAACATTCGCGTAGGTGCTCGTTTTTGTTTGGCAGTTTTAGGGAATCAAAAAAAGGTAAGAAGAGGAAGAATAAGAAAAAACACGCAGGATAACAATAGGTGGCTGTGCTTCGCACAGCCACCTACTGTTTGTCTCTGCAAACAGTAGGTGGCTGTGCTTAGCACTGCCTCCCTAATAAGAAAAAACACGACGGATTTCAATAGGTGGCTGTGCTTCGCACAGCCACCTACTGTTTGTCTCTGCAAACAGTAGGTGGCTGTGCTTAGCACTGCCTCCCTAACTAGAAAATTCCCCCGCCGGGAAATTTTGAGAGGGAGGCAGTGGCTGATGCCGAGTGGGGTGGGCCTTCAGAGTTGGCTCATGAGCGGACATGTCAAATGTGGAGTGGATAAAGCGTTGATGATGTACTCCTTCCTGTTCATCAGCTCTGGGGACATCCAAGATGGCCGCCGAGTAGGACTTGTCTTCAGCAAAAGAAACCTGCCGACTGCCAATGCTGTTTGGAGCAAAGCAATGAACACTTACCTCTGTCATATTACATGCTTCCCCTTCATGTTTCCTCTCTTCATTATTGGTTATTAAATTGCATTTCTTGACACATTTCAAATACTTATACAAAGCACTCGTCAAACAAAACGTTCTTTTTCATGTGTTTATTTATCCAACAGTCTATGCCATTTCATGATGCGAGTATGCTCAGGGGTCAGAGGGATGTTTGGCTGCGATGATCTTCCATGATGTCTGCAAACACACAAAAACAGACACGATTAAGACTGATAAGCATTACAGCAGCAAGGATTAAGTCAAGTCAAACTCATCCAGATACAATACAGTCATTATTACACAATGGTAAATGTGCCTTACATGTCTTGTGCTGGGTGGCTGTCTTAGAGGTTTCCCGAGTCTGTTGTTGTGTCACCGACGTGGGTTTCCTTCAGATATGCAGGCGTACGTGGCAGAGAGAAGTGTGGTGTAAACAAAAACAAACAAAGTACAAATTAGTGCAGCACACATTGTTCCATTGGACATTATTACAGTGGTTTGGTGTCACAATGACTCCTTACTTGTCTGCTGGCTTGAAGTGTCTTCATCGGTGTTCCTCTGGAGGTCTTCTTCCTGGGTCTGTTGTTACTCTTCCTAGAACATCAAAAACATTATTTTAATCATTTTTCAAAAGTTTTCTGTAAGCATTTATTCACTCATTCAATGAAGATACACTGGTAAATGTCCCTTACTTGTTCTCTCATGGGGTTGTGTCTCCAATGGACAGAGATCTGCTGCAGGTCTTCTTCATGGTGGGGAGGGTCTTCTTCCTGGGAGTCTTCTCTCTCGTTTTCTTTCTGCCGCTGGATTTAAAAGACATAAATAAGTTTACATGTTTTAAAGTATTATGTAAACACTTGACCAGAACATAAAATGTAATGAAATAGTACTTTCCTTTTTTGTGGTCTTCTTCCTGGGAGTCTTCTGGATCTTTAATCACATCACAGGATATAAAAGACATGGTTAGTATGTTACATGTTTCAAAGCATCATGTAAACAGTTTGCCAAAAAAAGTAATGAAATAGTACTTCCCTTTTTTGTGGTCTTCTTTCAAGGGAGTCTTCTTTCTGGATCTTTAATGACAGGATATAAAAGACATGGGTAAATTACATGTTTCAAAGCATCATGTAAACACTGCAAAAAAAATGTAATGAAATAGTACTTTCCTTTTTTGTGGTCTTCTTCCTGGGAGTCTTCTGGTTCTTTAATCACATCACAGGATATAAAAGACATGGTTAGTATGTTACATGTTTCAAAGCATCATGTAAACAGTTTGCCAAAAAAAGTAATGAAATAGTACTTCCCTTTTTTGTGGTCTTCTTTCAAGGGAGTCTTCTTTCTGGATCTCCAATGACAGGATATAAAAGACATGGGTAAATTACATGTTTCAAAGCATCATGTAAACACTGCAAAAAAAATGTAATGAAATAGTACTTTCCTTTTTTGTGGTCTTCTTCCTGGGAGTCTTCTGGTTCTTTAATCACATCACAGGATATAAAAGACATGGTTAGTATGTTACATGTTTCAAAGCATCATGTAAACAGTTTGCCAAAAAAAGTAATGAAATAGTACTTCCCTTTTTTGTGGTCTTCTTTCAAGGGAGTCTTCTTTCTGGATCTTTAATGACAGGATATAAAAGACATGGGTAAATTACATGTTTCAAAGCATCATGTAAACACTGCAAAAAAAAAGTAATGAAATAGTACTTCCCTTTTTTGTGGTCTTCTTTCAAGGGAGTCTTCTTTCTGGATCTTTAATGACAGGATATAAAATATATGGGTAAATTACATGTTTCAAAGCATGTTAACAATTTGCCAAAAAATGTAATGAAATAATACTTCCCTTTTTTTTTTTTTTTTTTTTTGTTTGTGTTTTTTATGTTTTTTGCTGTCATCTGGTCCGCTGTCATCTGGTCCGCTGTCATCTGGGCGTCGTCGTCGTCTTCTTGATTACAAGCCAGCTTACTCCCAGTCACTGCTGTTCAGTTTCCTCCCTGACACTGTGCTGCCTACCCTACCACACCGACAATCAATCCTGTGGATGTTTTGAGATCCCTGTCCTGCCCTGTCCTGTCCTTCTGAGATAATGCTGACCCCCAAAATAAATAAAGAAACAAACTGAAATGCAACTTTATTACAACATTTCCAGCCAATACATACCACTGTAGTTTATTTACAAGAAAAAACAAAAAAAAGAATAGCAAACTGAAAAATACAGAAGAGAGAGAAATAACAATTATAAGGACGAGAGAGACGACATAGAAGCAGCGATGGGAAAAAGCACCCAGAAATCACAAGATAGACAATGAGACGTTGTGACGAGATGGATTGGAAATAGCAGAATGGCTTAGCTGGAGAGGCTATTAGTCAGTCAAAATACAATAAACTGGACTGTGGTAACTATAATATGTTTGGAGAACACCCGATTGAACACATTTATCAGGATGTGATATATAAATGTGATCAATCAGCGTGTTGTTTTCCGTTGTGGAGTCCGCAATTAACTGAGTGTAACCTCTGGACTGAAACAAATCTCTAATACTTTTCTTTCCTTTAGAAAGCAGATCCTCATTGAAGTCCCCGCAAACAGCAATGGGCTGGTGATCCAATATGGCCAAGGAGTCCAAGAGGTTTTTCAAGTTTAGTAAAAAGGGTTCTAATCTGAATTGTGGGGGTCTGTAGACAGTCGCTAATAGTAGTTTGACTGGAGCCTCAATTTTAACAACAACAAACTCCAAGTCAGTGACATCTTGCATGTACCGTCGAGGCTCTGCCTGAACATTGCTACGACAGTACACTGCAACTCCACCTCCATCTTTCCTCGCCAAGTCCACACAGCTGTTGTAAGACAGTTCTCTACTGCGTGTGAACATGTCGTATCCCTCCAGATGGAAAATTGGGGACACAGAGGAGCCTGACAGGTGTGTCTCTGTGAGACACAACACATCTGCAAGTTGGAGTTTGTGATGTGCTTTCAGGTCCACGATGTGAGTTGGAAGCCCTTGCGTGTTGTGATGGACGATGGTCAAAGACTTTGGAGTTTCCTGTAAACACCCGGAACGCGTCAAAAGGGGTCTGACAGTCTGGAAAGATGCGCGAGTCATACTTTCCAGAGCCGTCTTGATTTTGGGGTCAGCATATATCTTTTTCTCATCAAAGTCTGTGACGGTGAGACCCTGGAGTGAAGTTGTGCGGCTGAGAGCGACATACGCCATTCCTGATTCAAATACACGCTTGAGGCTCACGACCGCCGACGTCATGGTCATGCCTTGCACTTTGTGGGCAGTGCAGGCAAAGGCCAACTTGATGGGAAACTGACGTCGAACAACTCCTCTTTTGCTGTTCAGGTTCTCCTCAGATCTCTCGATGTAGACAGAGTCATCTGAGGGACCCAGCACCTTTTTGCGCGATCGCTGTCCTGACGTAGGATTGTCCAGCCGCAGTCCGATCAGCTTGGCAACCTTTGGCCCACGTTCGCTCATCACAATGTTTGAGATGGTGCCAAACGTGCCGTTAACGAGCCCATCCTCCACGTCGAGATTCCTGGTCAACATGACGCGTACTCCAGGAGCAGCAGTTATGCTGTCAGGCAGATCTCGTTTGTGGCCTCTGATGTTGCGAGGCGCCAGCAACATGCAGCCACTCGTGGGGTCTTTCCGGAAGTCTTCGGCTGCAATGTTGATGGCATCCTTGTGGAGGGCGGCTACGGTATCGGCATTGTGACGGTCCACTTCTTTGTTCGTGGCGTAGATGTGGAGCCTTTCCACTGGACAACCTGGAGCACAAGCCGCCGTCTGTGTGAGCAACGCTCGGTCTTCATCGCTCAGACGATCGTCCTTTTGCTTCACTCGCAGACGGTTCAGGAGTTGGGCAAAAGCTCGATCGTCCTTCTGTCTCATGATCTCCGTCAGGTCGACCATTGTGAAGTGGTCCTTCCAGAGATCAAACTCATCCTCCTCGTACACACACAGTGGCTTGGCTCTACCGAGGGGCGGCAGCTGGTAAAAGTCACCTACAGCCAGGACAGACATTCCTCCAAATGGTCTCCGGTTTCCTTTGATCTGCTGCAAACGCCAGTGGACGTAGGCAAACAGCTCTTTGGAAATCATGGACACTTCGTCGATGATGAGAATTTCAGCGTTGGACAGTGCCACCCTGAGGTCATCGAGTGCGTTTCCGAGTCCCTGATACGGTGGCTTCAAGGACCTCGGAAGCTTGAGGATGGAGTGCAACGTGCTGCCAGAGATGTTGAACGCCGCTGTGCCAGTGAAGGCGGTCAGCAGCACAGCAGGCCGGGACATGTCGCCCTGGTCCCGGAATATTGGCAGCTGACGCAGAATCCTCGACGCTTCCTGGTGAACGCACTTGATGACGTGAGACTTGCCGCAGCCGGCTCCACCCGACAGATAAAAATAAAACGGCTCCGGATTGTGCCCCCAGAGACGCTGAAAGCACCAGCGACGCACGCTGTAAAAGATGGAACCCTGAGTCGCGTTCAGACTTTGAAACATCTTTCTGACAAAGTCTGGACTCAACTGCGGTGCGTCGATCCTGGGCACGAAGCCGCTCCCACCTTTCTCGACTTGAAAGTCGGGGATGTCTTCGTCGCCCTCGTGCTCTGCGTCAATGGGGTCGCGCTGGGCCAGACACTCCAATCGGTCCACTTCCGCCTCAGGTGCAAAGGTGTTCCAAGCACTAACAACTGGACCGACCTGGCGATACCGTTCCAGCGCCGCATCAATCTTTTTGCCTCGTCCTTCGTATCGTTTCTGGTTGCCATCCACGATGCGTTGGACGTCCATACCCCACTTCTTGCCACACTTGTAAAACTGTTCGTATGTGGGGTATGTTACATCCGTCAGGTCGCCATCAGATCTGTGCGGGAGATAGAGTTTTACAAGTCTCCTGAAAAACTTCTCAGGAGTCTTCTTCTCCGAGAAGCGCGTGTATCTGATGACGGCCGGCTTGCCTGCAGTCCTCTTCTGGATGTAACCCATGTCATTTCTCAGGGGAATGGCATTCTTACCTTCTACCTGCAGGCCGTAAACTACCCTAAACTCAGACGCAAACTCGGCCAAGCACATCCCTTCAAACTCTCGACCGAGAGGTCTGTTGAGGTATTTTTCAGGGATCCCCGACATCCACACCTCCTCCGAATCCGGTGACATCTGCCGAAGCCTGCCCATGGGATGACTCATCTTCAGACCGTCCTCATCGGTCTGAAGGAACACGACGGAACGCGAGCACTTCTTCAAAGGTAAACTGCACGTACGAGCCACAGCTTCTTGGGCGCTGACCTCTCTGTTCTTAGCGTAGGCCTGCATGATCTGCTTCATCTCGTCGCGCTTGTTTACCTTTGACTTCTTGACGTCTTTGATGACTGCGTTGAGGAATTCAGTCATCTCGTGCTCAGGCTTGGAAACATAGGACATCATGTACATTATGCAACTGTAGTCGTCCACAACGTACTGGATGTCCATGTTGGCGTTCCATGCTCGGAGCAGGGCCGGATTGTAACCGTTGACCCAGCACTCGTTTGGATCGCGCTTCAGCATGACTACACTGCCGCTCGTCAGATCTTGGACGTAGCCGATGTACTCTTCGTGTGTCAGCTTGCAGTGGCGGAGCAGGTCTGCCAAGCTGCTGAATGAGGCGCTTGGATCCATGAGAGCATCCCTAACAGGCTTCAGCTTCTCCTTTGCTTCCCTCTGCATCCTGGCGAATTCCCGTTTCATTCTCTTCTGCTCTTCTTCGGGATTCTGGGATTGGCCCTGTGCCGTGTCAACAATGGAAGGCCTGGTGATGAGAGTTTCACTCATGGGCAGCTTAGGAAAGCCAAATCTACAGGAAACGTTGCCTTTTTTGCACGACTTTGAATGTTTCCTGCTGTGCATCTGAACTTCCGACACAATTTGGTGGAGTTCTGGGTCTGCCTCGGGGTCAGGCATCTTGCACGAAACGTGACGATCTATGAATTTGTAGACGGTGGAGTCGAGGTGTTCTTCAAATTTGGGGGCATCCTTGATCCAAACCAGCATGTGAATGTGAGGGCTTCCTCTGGCTTGAAACTCAACACGGTAAAAGTAATCTTCTACTTCACCGATGGGACGTGCTGGTGAGAGGATGAGGTTCGACATCAGAGCATCTACTCTTTTTTCAAACATGCGCATAACCGTAATGGGGTTACTGCGCAAAATTTCACATTTGGCATTCCAATCCAGCTCTGAAAAGTCTCCTCGTTCTCCCTGCTGAGCTTTAATGACCTCAATGAATTCAGGCCATCTCATCTCAGCAGCGGAGAACGTGAGAAAAAAGGTTGGTGTGCCAATCTGTCTCACCATGGCGTGGACATCTCTAAGGGCTTTGTTCCAATAAGCTGGTGTGCCTCTAAGGGGTTGCATAAATCGCGTGGCGTCTTGGTTCATAATTAGTCCCTCAACCTCATCCCTATCCTGGAGCATAACATTGCTAATTTGACGCCCGTCTGCAGTTTTGGACTTTCCTTTGCACATTTGTATGGACATGCTGTTGCTGGCCACGTGTGTCTCCGTTACAAACTGCGCAAAGAAAAGGTAGCTTTGGTCATTGGCGAATCGTATGTCTGCAGCGAATAATCTACTATTAAAATACAAGCTGGGAGACAGAGAAATTTCTCTGGCCTCGTCCAGCGTGTTTTCTCCTGTTGGAAATTGCACAGGAAAGGCCATGGCTTCTAGTTTCGGTATGGTGAAGAATCCCACAGGTGTGTTACCTTGGGCAGGTGCAACGCTGAAGATTCCATCGCCATACGAAAGGATTTCCTGTGCAATGTCCGGTGGCTGCATGCAGGTGTCCAGAGCCAGACCAGGCCTCAGCTCCTCCTTTTCCTCCACCGCCTCCTTGGGCTGCTGGCTTTGCCCAGCTGTGGACTGGCCTGGCTCGTTTTGGCTGCTGAACACCTCTTCTAATTCTAGGTCTAAAATTTGGGGTTGCTCATCTACATCGTCAAGGTCAAAACTCACATCCTCATCAACAGACACATCCGCATACTCTGAATGACACTCTTTGAGTTTAGCCAGAGAAGCTAACACATTCTTCATGCTGACGGTGTAAAAGTGCTGGTGTCCTTTAAATCTAATATGCCGCTTTAATTTAACCTGAAGTAGCTGCGCTTCGTCTCTGGACCTAGGAAGGCTGTTCACGGTCGCTTGGACCTCCGACGGCACGCACACAACAGCTCCGTGCACAGCCCTCTGTTGGCCCTTCGGCAAAGCAACAACTTTGGCAAATGGCAAAATTTTTGCAATGAGCTGCCGTTCAAGCACATTAAGGGTAGCCAATTCCGGTGGGATGGGTGCCAACTGCAGTTTGTTTGCTACTGCAATGGGTGGCATGTTTCCTCTGCTCAGGTGGCTGTCACAAGTGTGACAGATCCACTCCTGGAGTCTCTCTTGGGGAACAGAGCAAGGGCAAGTGCAGTCATTGTCACAAAAATGAACATAGTTCCCCGTCAAGCATGCTGCAGCCAATTTACTGTGTTTACTATATTTGCCCCTCTTGCATACTTTGACCTGATTGGGAAACAGTGTTCGGTTACACACCGTACAAACGTATGTCGGGCCGTGTGTAATCAATTCCCGGAATGAGGCTATGGCTGCTTCCATCACAGGATCCATCAAGCGCTGGGGCGGGCGAGGTTTGGGGTCTACAATCAGTCTATATTTCCTTTTGATACGCAGTGCCCTCTGCATCTTGTAACGGATGCAAAAGGCTGCGTTTGTGGCCAATTTGGTTGTCCTGTTGCGAGTAGAACGTTGAATACAACGTAATCTAAACTCGGGATCACTGTGATATCTAGAAAGAACACTATACTTTTTGTTTTGCCTATAAATACTATGTGTGCTGTATTTATGAGACATATAGCGTTTCCGACTACACCGAAAAGCAGGAACTGCCTTGTACTTTTCTGTAAAATACCGTTTCTGTCTACACCGAAAAGCAGGAACTGCCTTGTACTTTTCTGTAATATATCGTTTCTGTCTCGACCGAAAAGCGGGAACTGCCTCGTACTTTTCTGTCATGTATTTTTTCTGTCTACACCGAAAAGCGGGATCTACCCTATATCTATGTTTGATGATTGCCTTTTTCCTAATCCGAACTACGGGATTTGCATAATAATGTTTGAACGACAATAACCGTTTTTTGTGATAATGACTCTCTTGCGCATATTTAGTCCTTTGTGCTTGAATTTTTCTAGCGTACTTGTGTTTTTGATATTTGACTGTGCTATTTGGTTCACGACACACATGCTGCTCTCTTGCTCTCCGCCTAGCCTTTAATCGTCTGTGTTTGCTCAGCTTTGAGATATGAGCTGCTGCTGCTGGGACAGCAGCCACAGACACTGTCTCCACTGCTGGTTGGACAGCAGCCACAGACACTGTCTCCACTGCTGGTGGGACAGCATCCACAGACACTGTCTCCACTGCTGGTGGGACAGTTGTGTTGGATATGTCCACTGTTGATTGGGCCTGATGTTTACCAGAAGAGATTGTTTCAAATGAAACCGGTACAAACTCATAGGTAGCAGAGGGTCCACGATTCGCAAACAGTTTGAGCAGGTGGTCAGCCAAGTCACCAATTTCAGAGAAGGTCCTCATTATTGCAGTCCCAGGATGGTGTGGTAGGCCTTCTGCGTTCCTGCTGTGGGAATCAAACACGCCGTACCTTCCCGATTTGTCTCGGAAAACTGCAATACACTCTGGAGTTACCATGAGTATAGCATGCCTCACTTCACCTGACAGACACTCCAGCTGTGTGGCAAGGTCCAAATACCACTGCTGGCTTCCAGAGCTGGGTGCTCGGATGAGGCCACATCTGATGTCGGGCATGTGGACATCGTACATATTTGTGTCTGTCTGTGCCTGTTTTGGCATTTCCTCGACTGTCAGGTGGTTTTGTTGGAATTTATTCTCCTGTATTAGCTGTTGTTTGATTCCCACATACAGGTTGTCTCCATATGCTAGCACAGTGTCAAGGGTACCCATGTTTAACTGACAGCCCTCGTTCTCAAAGGCCAGAAAAGTCAGGGACATACAGGAACACTGATGGTTTCTAGAGAATGTGGTGTATCTGTTGTCACTCTGACAATGACTGGCCCTCACAGTAAGCTGACTCTGTAATCTGACCTGAAAGTATGTTGTAAAGGATTATTTATTAGCATTATAATGCTATTATTAGTATCATTATTATTACTGTTAACATTAATTATATTACTAATAACAATAACAGCCCTAGTAGTTAATTAAATTACTATTAACATGTTAAAAAGCTGAAAAGTTAATCTTGTCTAGAATACAGTATTGGTATCTTTAATTAATACAATTATGTAAAACTACTTGTTAATTACATCTATATTACTTTATATTAATTCTTTCCTTAAAGTAATCAATACTTTTTTACGCAATCGAGTTGAAGTGAACCTCACTTCCACAAACAAAGACACTATTAATCCCTCCATATAACAAGTGTAAATGTCCTTACCCCTTTAGCTGGGGAACGAGAGGTGGAGGGGGCGTCGTCCATGTTGCGTGTCACTGTCGGAAGAGTCTGTGTCCAGGTGGTCTATGATGAGACACGGTACCAATTAATATTTACACATGAAAAAGCACAATGCACCACAGTCATACAATTAAAGTTTCCCAAATGTATTTCAGTTATCGACTGGCTTTTCTGAAATGCAGAAAAAGATAATGTTACAGATTTCAACTGAACCAGTTTTATTTATCTATAGGTGAATTTACTTTCTGTGTGCGTCAGTAGTGGAGGAAATGAAATACCTTAGCTGGGAGGGGAGTATCCAGTGCTGCATCTGTGATGGTCCAGGATGGTCCGGCTGGTGAAGGTGTCCTAATCCTGGCCATCTGAGAACACATGACAAAATATTTAGTAAAATCCAGACTTTGATGAGACTATGCGCTGTATTCAGGAGGAGTAATATTTACCTTTGCAACTGGCGAAGAGCAAGGGGTCGCTGCATCACCCAAACCCAGGGATGACCTGGCTGGGGGTGAACCAACCAGCTGTTGAAAAGATAAGAAACATATTAGATTCACACGCCTTGGTGACGACACTGTGTACACTTGTGTGTGATTGTTTCTATTGTAGCAGGAAGTAACGTACGTTGTTCGCTGAAGTTTGGGTGCCTGGGGTGCGTCCGTGCTTGGTTGTGGTCCGTCTCGCTGGGGGTGCCGTCTGATACACCAAATAAAGCACAAGATCAATTACACCAAACACCATTATAATTACACAAGACAAGAGTATTACTACAGCAAGAAGAGCTGTGCAGACAATTTAAATAAAAAACAAAAACATACCATCGGAGTCACAGAATCTGGGCTGGCGTCCTCCTCCATACTCCAGGACGACCTGGCTGGGGGTGAGCCAACCAGCTGTTGACACAAGATAAGAAACATTTTAAACTTCACACGTCTGGGTGACGACACTGTGTGTACGTGTGTGATTGTTTCTATTGTAGCAGGAAGTAACGTACGTTGTTCGCTGAAGTTTGGGTGCCTGGCGGGGGTCCGTCCTTAGTCCTGGACCGTCTCGCTGGGGGCACCGTCTGATACACCAAATAAAGCACAAGATCAATTACACCAAACATCATTTTAATTACACAAGACACTGAGCTGAATGTTAACAGTAGTATTACTACAGCAAAAAGAGCTGTGCAGACAATTTAAGTAAAAACCAAAAACATACCGTCGGAGCCACAGAAGCTGGGCTGGCCTCCTCCTCGGACCTCCAGGACGACCTGGCTGTGGGTGAGCCAGCCAGCTGTTGACAGATCAGAACAAATGTATTAGAAGTCAGACAGAGTGGACAGACAAGTGATGTCTGTGTGTCAATTGTGGTGAAAAGTAGCATACGTTGTTCGCTGGAGACCGGCGGCTGCCAGGGCGGCTGCGAGGGGAGCGGCCCGTAGTGCGACCTGCCACCTGCACCATTAGATAAAACATGACACTAATTAAACATAAATCATATATCACAACTGTCTATTTGAAAAGTGTTATTAGTTTTACGAGTATAGTAATATAAGCAGGATAGACTGTTCAGGAATCAGGCAAAACTTTATAACAACAGCAACTTACAGGAGGCTGGCAGACTGCTGGGCAAGACAGCTGGGAAGGAGAGACCTCCTCCATAGCCCGGAGGACAGCGCCACTGAACCAAACTGGATTCAGTGGCAGGAAGCTCTCCTTCTCCTGGGAATGAAAAACACACAAAAAAACAATGAGAATTTGTCTGGTCAAATACACACCGATTAACACCCCCCCCCCCCCCCCCCCCCCCCAAAAAAATATGATGAATATGACATACCAGCTGCTGAGCCATCCTGGTCTGGCCTGAACCCTGGGACTGTGAGGGTTCACCAGGCTGGCTCTTCTGGAAGTAAGAAAACATCACATTGCATTAAACAAATTGGTTCTTTTTAATCACTTTTGTAAACAGCTTCAGAAACATGTATACACACATTACACTGTAATAATTACCTTGCTGCCCCGACCAGCAGGCCTCCACTGAAAGGGATCAGTGGTAGGTGGAGCAGGGTCCTCCTCCACAACCAGCGTAGGAGAAAGGTTCCTAGCTGGCCTAGCCGTCGGAGGAGAGACCCGGGGAGGTGTTGCAGGGTCCTCCTCCACAACCAGCGTAGGAGAAAGGTTCCTAGCTGGCCTAGCCGTCGGAGGAGAGACCCGAGGAGGTGGAGCAGGGTCCTCCTCCACAACCAGCGTAGGAGAAAGGTTCCTAGCTGGCCTAGCCGTCGGAGGAGAGACCCGAGGAGGTGGAGCAGGGTCCTCCTCCACAACCAGCGTAGGAGAAAGGTTCCTAGCTGGCCTAGCCGTCGGAGGAGAGACCCGAGGAGGTGGAGCAGGGTCCTCCTCCACAACCAGCGTAGGAGAAAGGTTCCTAGCTGGCCTAGCCGTCGGAGGAGAGACCCGAGGAGGTGGAGCAGGGTCCTCCTCCACAACCAGCGTAGGAGAAAGGTTCCTAGCTGGCCTAGCCGTCGGAGGAGAGACCCGGGGAGGTGGAGATGGCTCCGGTTGCTGGTGGAAAGCAGACCACAGCAACCGGACGAGGATGCCCATCCCCTCGCCATCGCTCAGATGGACCTGCAGACACAATTGCAAACAAAGTGAGCCTCTAAAAAAGGTAGCCCCACTGAGCATTTCATATCAACACACGAGAATAACCAATATAGCTTTTTATGTCACACATGCATATTGTACTTACACCATCTCTGCTCCACAGCTCCAAGCGCGTAAGGGGGAAGCACTCCGCAGCAGAGAAGTACTTCACACCTGAAAAATATATTCAAAAACACAAGTCATTATAGCATCCACACATGAATTTGGGCTTTTTAGTCATTACTATATGTTAACATGTATTTTTGGGGGGACTTTATTTTTTTACGTACCCATACGAGCCGCCACCCGGTGGTACTCCTGACGAAGAAGGTCTTGGTAAGACTCTTCGACAGTCAGGCGGGGTGGGAAGTCCAAGACAACAACCTGTAAGAAACAAAATCAGTCAAAATCACACACGTTCCAACACGATCTTGTAAAAGCGCATACATTTTATCTGATTAGGAGTTAATGCACTAATAAGAATACAGAACAAGCAAGACATGAAGGATAGCATACCTTAGGCCAGCGGCTCCTCACAGCCGTGAGGAGCTGGGCGTAATCGACGGCAGCCTCGTCGATGGTCCTGCTGGCCGTCAGGTTGTTGCTCGGAGCCAGGACGCACACTGCCTCAGGGATCCGAGGGAGCACGGCGTGCAACACCTCAGTCCGCAGCTGAGAGGCAGAGGCTCCTGGGGTCGACATGATGCCAAAGGAGACGTTACCTTTAGGCATCGCGACCACTCCATCTACGAGGGCTCGTAGATGGGAGTCTCCGACAATCAGAACAAACTGCAACGACAAAAATTATTTGATTTAGCATGAAACTCTTTGATCCCTCTCAAGATCTATTACTTTATAAACTGGACAGTAATAATAATACCTTCTTGTCAGGAGACTCGGGAGGGATGACCAACTTGTGGCTACGCCCCGTGAAGGGAGAAGTTGGCCATCGAAGCACCCGGTGGCGGAAACCAGTACCACGGCCTGTTAGAAAGGGACAAAACACATAAAAGGTAAACATAATGAAGGAAAACAAACCAGAAAATGTCTTTGCAACAATCATTCTTTTCTACCAATGATTAATCAATTCATCAGTCATTTAAGGATAAAACATCCGGATACTCACGTGCACAAAACTTGGCACACGCCACATCCAAGCTCCTGAACGACCTGGCTGGGGGTGACGAACCAACCAACTGTTGACAGATGAAATAAAACACATTAAACCTCAGACAGTGTCACAATGGAGACAGTGTGTGGGTGAGAAGGTTGTGTTAGGAACATACGTTGCCAACTGGAGCTCGGGAGCAGGGGGGGGTCCTTTTGGTCCTTGACCCTTTGGCCGGCGAGGTGGGCACCGTCGGGACCTTCTAATAAAACATTAACAGCAAAGAAATCTCAGTCATGGCAGTTACATACAAACTCAGCAGCTAAGAATAAAGCAATAGATGGAGCATTTCTACAGCTATTTGCATGCTGACACTTGTCACTGTGACACAAAAGCTCATCTACTGTGCAAGTACCTGCAGGGGGGGACCGGATGGGCTCAGCTCCTCCAGGTCGAACTTCCTCCAACGGAGCTTCGCCGCCGCCGACCGCCTCCCCTTCCTCGGCATCCTGCTTAGAAACAAAAGGAAACACAAAGAGAAAAACAACACTGTGTGTGTGTGTGTGTGTGTGTGAGTGAGTGAGTGAGTGAGTGACTGAGTGTGTGAGTGAGTGTGAGTGACTGAGTGAGTGAGTGACTGAGTGTGTGAGTGAGTGTGAGTGAGTGAGTGAGTGAGTGAGTGAGTGACTGAGTGAGTGACTGAGTGTGTGAGTGAGTGTGTGAGTGAGTGTGTGTGAGTGAATGTGTGAGTGAGTGACTGAGTGAGTGACTGAGTGAGTGTGTGACTGAGTGACTGAGTGAGTGTGTGACTGAGTGAGTGACTGAGTGAGTGACTGAGTGAGTGAGTGAGTGAGTGAGTGTGTGAGTGACTGAGTGAGTGAGTGACTGAGTGTGTGACTGAGTGAGTGTGTGACTGAGTGAGTGAGTGTGTGACTGAGTGAGTGAGTGAGTGAGTGTGTGTGAGTGTGTGAGTGAGTGAGTGTGTGAGTGAGTGACTGAGTGTGTGAGTGACTGAGTGTGTGACTGAGTGAGTGACTGAGTGAGTGAGTGTGAGTGTGTGAGTGAGTGACTGAGTGACTGAGTGAGTGAGTGAGTGAGTGAGTGAGTGAGTGAGTGAGTGAGTGAGTGAGTGAGTGTGTGAGTGAGTGAGTGAGTGAGTGAGTGTGTGAGTGAGTGTTGGTGGCAAACCGCTGCAAGAGATGGCAATTAACTCGACGAGTCAAAATCCTTTGATCTGTATCAAGGGAGAACCTGCAATAAAAACAGAAATTTCCTTCTCTTAATTTCAGTCAGTGACAACAACTCCCTTGCTCCCTTTTCTAATAAGTAATCATGGTAGATTAAATTAAATGTCAAATTTGAGTAGGATATCTTTCCAACTCCATAAAGAAACAACCACAGTTTCACAGCACAAATCAAGCCATAACACAATCAATCAATCAAGCAACCATGCAGGCATAACTTTGGGCAGACAGATAGATGGGTAGTTTTTAACTGGCTTAAACCTGAAAGCTATGCATCAAGTCTAAACAGGACACAATTACAGCCACTAGCTTTTAACTCAGCTCGATATTCTTCGATGAAAACAAACAGAACGTAAATATTAAAATCCATATTTAGCCCATAACACGAGAGAGTAATATCTAGCTTCAGTAATATGCGTTTTAACAGCTTATCACAAATCAAACCACATCACAATCAATCAATCAAGCAACCATGCAGGCATAACTGTGGGCAGACAGATAGATGGGTAGTTTTTAACTGGCTTCAACCTGAAAGCTATGCATCAAGTCTAAACAGGACACAATTACAGTCACTAGCTTTTAACTCAGCTCAATATTCTTCAATATAAAAAAAACAGAAATATTAAAATCCATATTTAGCCCATAACATGAGAGAGTAATATCTAGCTTCAGTAACATGTGTTTTAACAGCTTATCACAAATCAAGCCACATCACAATCAATCAATTAAGCAACCATGCAGGCATAACTTTGGGCAGACAGATAGATGGGTAGTTTTTAACTGGCTTCAACCTGAAAGCTATGCATCAAGTCTAAACAGGACACAATTACAGCCACTAGCTTTTAACTCTGCTCAATATTCTTCGATATAAAAAAAAAACAGAAATATTAAAATCCATATTTAGCCCATAACATGAGAGAGTAATATCTAGCTTCAGTAACATGTGTTTTAACAGCTTATCACAAATCAAGCCACATCACAATCAATCAATTAAGCAACCATGCAGGCATAACTTTGGGCAGACAGATAGATGGGTAGTTTTTAACTGGCTTCAACCTGAAAGCTATGCATCAAGTCTAAACAGGACACAATTACAGCCACTAGCTTTTAACTCAGCTCGATATTCTTCAATATAAAAAAACCGAGAAATATTAAAATCCATATTTAGCCCATAACATGAGAGAGTAATATCTAGCTTCAGTAACATGCATGCGTTTTAACAGCTTATCACAAATCAACCCACATCACAATCAATCAATCAATCAATCAATCAATCAAGCAACCATGCAGGCATAACTGTGGGCAGACAGATAGATGGGTAGTTTTTAACTGGCTTCAACCTGAAAGCTATGCATCAAGTCTAAACAGGACCCAATTACAGCCACTAGCTTTTAACTCAGCTCGATATTCTTCAATATAAAAAAAACGAGAAATATTAAAATCCATATTTAGCCCATAACATGAGAGAGTAATATCTAGCTTCAATAACATGCATGCGTTTTAACAGCTTATGCCGAATCAAACCACATCACAATCAATCAATCTTTACCCCAGAGCAATGTTTAGCTTCGAAAATGTCACCTTCAGTTAACAGCTCATGCGTGGTAGCTGGCGCTAGCTTGCGCTAGCGCGCTAGCATACGCTAGCAACACATCTACTCGGCAAAGAACAAAGACTCGGTCACAGCCATTAGCTTTGAGCTCGGCTCAATATTCTTGTCCGAAAACAGACAAAATGTCAATATTCAAATCCATCTTTACCCCAGAGCAATGTTTAGCTTCGAAAATGTCACCTTCTGTTAACAGCTCATGCGTGGTAGCTGGCGCTAGCATGTGCTAGCGCGCTAGCATACGCTAGCATACGCTAGCAACACCATCTACTCGGCTAAGAACAAAGACTCGGTCAAAGCCATTAGCTTTGAGCTCGGCTCAATATTCTTGTCCGAAAACAGACACAATGTCAATATTTAAATCCATCTTTACCCCAGACCAATGTTTAGCTTCGAAAATATCACCTCTGTTAACAGCTTATGTATGGTAGTTAGCGCCAGCTAGCGCTGAGCCATCACAGTTAGTACTCGGCTAACGACAAAGTACTCGGTCACAGCCATTAACTTTTAGCTCGGCTTAGTATTCTTGTACGAAACAGACTGATGTAAAAATGTAAAAAAACGGCTTATGCACATATTATAACACAATTGAAGAAAGGAGAACCGCACCCTTACCTATGACGGGATCAAAGGGGGCAAGCAAAGACAGACAACCAGCTTCATATCCATCAGTGTCCAATCAGAATCCTCCTGATCCGTCACCCCATATTTATTGTCGAATCAGATAATAGATATCACTGTACGACGTTGTTCCTGGGCAAAAAAAGTTTCGCGGGCTACGAGAGCACACAAAGGATTTGAATGCCCGCACACACACACACACACGCGTTCCCAAGTGGCGTTCAAGGCCGCCGGATAGTGGCGGAAATATGGCGTATTCACTTTTGCTATCAATGAAACCAAAGACATTATTGAATTTTTTATTTGAAACAAATAATAATAATGATTTAGACAAAGGAACTGCCAACTATTTAAGGATTTAAACAGGACAAAAACTTAGTTCATTGTGTTATCTGTGAAATTCTTCATAGCATGCATAGACATCAGAGATCAGACTACCTAAGTCACCCGTTTCTCTCAGCTGTGTGTCTGTGACCCTGAGGTAAGAGGATACCAGTGATGGCATGCGCGCAGCCCTAAAGACAGGCCAAAATACCAGAAATATTGTGATTTTCCCTGGAAAAAGCCCTGCTTAGAGGTCCACACTTTACTTTTACCATGCGTTTATTTTTTATCTTATTTTATTTTTTTAACTCATTGTGTAAATGACTTGCTTCCATCTCAAAAATAGGTATTTTGTAGAGAAAAGTAATATTTGCATTAGCAATCATCATTTCACGTCATGAAGATGTTATAGATAAAAGCAACTAATGAAAGACAAGGAGGCCTCTCCTCCATCTCCTCCAACCTCTCTGATGTCTGTTACCTTACAAAAATATGTTGATGCATGACATGAACAGATACATAAGAGATACAATGATCATAGAGCTTTTATTGCCTGAGCAAAAAAGGCTTTTGCTAAATATTAAGATTACTTAATATTAATTCATTATGTTTTATAATTATAAAATCAACTGTATGCCAGTACATGTCACCGAGGTCAGCTGTCACTCAAGTACTACCAAGTACTACCAAGAACTACAGAGTACTACTGAGACTCAAGTACTGAGAACTACTAGGTACAGGTCACTGAACTCAGCTGTCACTCAAGTACTACCGAGTACTCCATTTTAAAGTTTAAATGGAGTTTCTAGGTGAAAGTATGGCTGAGCTGAAGAGGTTTGACTAAAAAAACTACATATCCCACTACTAATGTAGTTTTAGTACATTCCTGTCCTCCAATCAGAGCACACCTGCTGTCAGTTATGAAGATCAGTGCCACACAGTGCTGTCACCATGGCAACGGCCCTTGCTGCGTGTGTATGACTGCTTTGGAGCGTCTCTCTGCTTCTCTCTATCGCTCAATTCCCCCTCTGCGCATGGGTCCGAACAAAAGCATGCCACGCTCAAACCGAAACTCCTATCGCGACAATTTTCGCACCGTTAGCGCCACGAGACTCGGCTGAAGACACGGATGACTTTTATTTTTTCCTAGTGTCAGAAATGTGGACGCTAGGGCGAGTTAGAAATGCTGTTCAGATCAGGTTTCTTTGAAAATCTGCTTCTAAATTAACATTGGAGCGGATGACGAGAAAACCTGACTTGGCCGCGCTTAGAGGTTGCTAGTTCAAATTCTGTAAATCGCACAGACTTTTTGAGCACATTGTGAGAGACAGGACAAGTTTGTCTACAAAATTGGAAAATATCACGTCTGTAGAGTGAAGATTGTGGCCGGGAGGAGTTTGGAAAGGAAAAAGATCTGAGAAGCCCCCACACTCTAACTGATGATGTCACGCACTCTAGCCCAGAAGGTTCCGCGCAATACACACCCATTGTAATCTCAGGATTTCTCCCAAAACGATCATGGTCATTGAACAGTGATTGATCAAAAACTATATGAGCTATTGAAACGCGGATTGACACACCAGGACACAAGACTTGTGTCTACGTTTTAGAGTTTAAATGGAGTTTCTAGGTGAAAGTATGACTGAGCAGCAGGCTTTTGAAAAGCTACAATTTCTGCTTTTCTTTTTTCGCTCATTTTTTAGGGCCACGGGGCAATCGCACCGAGCACTGGTCCCTACAGCTATAAGCTGAAGGGACCAGTGCTCGGGGCGAAGCTACACTACTGCTATTCATAGGATTTTTTCCTACTTATTATTATTATTTTGCCTTTTCCGGACGAATTTCGAGTGCCTAAAACTTCTACAGCGATAAGAGTTGTAGGACAAGTGATATATCAAAGCGTGTGGTTCGATCGGGATCGGCGTGCTATTGCTTTTCTTAGCCGAACACGAATTTTTCGCGACGTAAGTCGCGAAAAACCAACGAAATTTTTCCCATTGAAATGAATGGGATGAGCGGAAAAAAAAAAGCAGAAAATGTCGTTTTTCAAACACCTGTTGCTCAGGCATACTTTCACCTAGAAACTCCATTTAAACTCTAAAACGTAGACACAAGTCTTGTGTCCTCGTGTGCCAATCCGCGTTTCAATAGGTCATATAGTTTCTGATCAATCACTGTTCAATGACCATGATTGTTTTGGGAGAAATCATGAGTTTATAATGGGTGTGTATTGCGCGGAACCTTCTGGGCTAGAGTGGGTGACATCATCGCTTAGAGTGTGAGGGCTTCTCAGATTTTTTTCCTTTCCAAACTCCTCCCGGCCACAATCTTCAATCTACAGACGTGATATTTTCCAATTTTGTAGAGAAACTTGTCCTGTCTCTCACGATGTGCTCAAAAACTCTGTGAGATTTACAGAATTTGAACTAGCAACCTCTAAGCACGGCCAAGTCCATTTTTTTCGTCATCCGCTCCAATGTTAATTGAGAAGCAGATTTTCAAAGAAACCTGAAACGAACAGCATTTCTAACTCGCGCTAGCGTCCACATTTCTGAGACTAGGAAAAAATAAAAGTCATCAGTGTCTTCAGCCGGGTCTTGTGGCGCTAACGGTGCAAACATTTTGGCAATAGGAGTTTTGGTGTGAGCGTGGCAAGCTTTTGTTCGGACCCAACGCAGAGGGGGAATGGAGCGATAGAAAGAAGCAGAGAGACGCTCCAAAGCAGTCATACACATGCAGCAAGGGGCCGTTGCCATGGTGACAGCACTGTGGGGCACTAATCTTCATAACTGACAGCAGGTGTGCTCTGATTGGTGGACAAGAATGTACTAAAAACTACATTTATAGTGGGATATGTAGTTTTTTTAGTCAAACGTCTCCTTCTCGTCCATACTTTCACCTAGAAACTCCATTTAAACTTTAAAATGGAGACACGAGTGGTGTGCTCTGATTGGTGGACAGGAATGTACTAAGAACTACATTTAGTAGTGGGAAATGTAGTTTTTTTAGTCAAACGTCTTCTTCTCGTCCATACTTTCACCCAGAAACTCCATTTAAACTTTAAAATGGAGACACGAGTGGTGTGCTCTGATTGGTGGACAGGAATGTACTAAAAACTACATTTAGTAGTGGGATATGTAGTTTTTTTAGTCAAACGTCTTCTTCTCGTCCATACTTTCACCTAGAAACTCCATTTAAACTTTAAAATGGAGACACGAGTGGTGTGCTCTGATTGGTGGACAGGAATGTACTAAAAACTACATTTAGTAGTGGGATATGTAGTTTTTTTAGTCAAACGTCTTCTTCTCGTCCATACTTTCACCTAGAAACTCCATTTAAACTTTAAAATGGAGACACGAGTGGTGTGCTCTGATTGGTGGACAGGAATGTACTAAAAACTACATTTAGTAGTGGGATATGTAGTTTTTTTAGTCAAACGTCTTCTTCTCGTCCATACTTTCACCTAGAAACTCCATTTAAACCTTAAAATGGAGACACGAGTGGTGTGCTCTGATTGGTGGACAGGAATGTACTAAAAACTACATTTAGTAGTGGGATATGTAGTTTTTTTAGTCAAACGTCTTCTTCTCGTCCATACATAAAACAACTCCGTCTCGTTTGAAATCTCGAAGAATCTCATCGTAATGTACACTCCGGCAGTAGCCCCCGTGGCCCTTTCAAAATTTCCCGGCGGGGGAATTTTCTAGTTACTAATCCCATTCATTTCAATGGCGAAAAATTAATATTCTGGACTTCTTTTAAATAGCACACCGATCCCGATCAAGGCGCACGTTTTGATGTAACATTCGCGTAGGTGCTCGTTTTTGTTTGGCAGTTTTAGGGAATCAAAAAAAAAGAGGAAGAGGAATAAGAAGAAAAAACGCGTCGGATAACAATAGGTGGCTGTGCTTCGCACAGCCACCTACTGTTTGTCTCTGCAAACAGTAGGTGGCTGTGCTTAGCACTGCCTCCCTAAAAACGCGTCGGATTTCAATAGGTGGCTGTGCTTCGCACAGCCACCTACTGTTTGTCTCTGCAAACAGTAGGTGGCTGTGCTTAGCACTGCCTCCCTAACTAGAAAATGCATTTCCTGCGGAAATACGTGGAAATGCTTTAATGCTGAAGCAACACTGAAAAAAAAGCTGAATATTTGAAGAAAATATTAAAAAAGCAGAGTATTTGAAGAAAATATTAAAAAAGCTGAATATTTCAAGAGAATATTCAAAAAAGCTGAATATGTGCAAAAGTTTGAAAAAGCTGAATAGTTGAAGAGAATATTCAAAAAGCTGAATATGTGCAAAAGTTTAAAAAGCTGAATAGCTGAAGAGAATATTAAAAAAGCTGAATATGTGCAAAAGTTTGAAAAAGCTGAATAGTTGAAGAGAATTTTGAAAAAGCTGAATAGTTGAAGAGAATATTCAAAAATGTGCAAAATTATGAAAAAAGCTAAATATTTGAAAACAATATTAAGAAAGCTTAATATCTGCAAATGTAATTTAATTATTTATTCAATTATGTGCACTGTTGCTTTCTTTGTGCTGCTGTAAGCAACACATTTCTCCTCTGGGGGTCAAAAAGGTTTGTCTTATCATCTATTCACATGGTAACATCACCTTTAGGACTACTTGGCATCACATTTTTTTAATCAACAATATAGTCTTGTTTCACTGGTTGCACAATAAATGATAAATGTACATATTATCCAGATGTCCCTGATTTAGTCAGACCCACTTCCTGCCACTCAACAGTAGCAACTGCAGCGGTAAAAGGGGGGGGGGGGGGGGTAAGTGTGGGCTGCACTTGATTACTGTACACGCTAGATGATCACTACATCACTCACTCTCTTGTGTGCTATTGCTTATGAGTATGAATTTATTTGAGGTAATGTGAAAATGTATTCATTTAAAATATATAGAAAATTCCCCCGCCGGGAAATTTTGAGAGGGAGGCAGTGGGCCGCCGCCCGGGGGTGTGTCTGTAAAAGTTTAAAGTTTAAACGGAGTTTCTAGGTGAAAGTATGACCGAGCAGAAGACGTTTGACTAAAAAAACTACATTTCCCAATACTAAATGTAGTTTTTAGTACATTCCTGTCCACCAATCAGAGCACACCACTCGTGTCTCCATTTTAAAGTTTAAATGGAGTTTCTAGGTGAAAGTATGACCGAGCAAAAGACGTTTGACTAAAAAAACTACATTTCCCACTACTAAATGTAGTTTTTAGTACATTCCTGTCCACCAATCAGAGCACACCACTCGTGTCTCAATTTTAAAGTTTAAATGGAGTTTCTAGGTGAAAATATGCCCTGAACTCAGCTGTCACTCAAGTACTACCGAGTACTAGCGAGTACTGCCGAGTACTACCGAGTATCACCGAGTACTACCGAGTACTACTGAGTCTCAAGTACTGAGAACTACTAGGTACAATGTATTGTCAAACAGTTGAGTGCTTCGCACTCAACTGTTTCCCTGTACAGGTCACTGAACTCAGCTGCCACTCAAGTACTACCGAGTACTAGCGAGTACTACCGAGTACTAGCGAGTACTAGCGAGTAGTACTGAGACTCAAGTACTGAGAACTACTAGGTACAATGTATTGTCAAACAGTTGAGTGCTTCGCACTCAACTGTTTCCCGGTACATGTCACTGAACTCAGCTGTCACTGAAGTACTACCGAGTACTACCGAGTACTACCAAGTACTACCGAGTACTACTGAGTCTCAAGTAGTGAGAACTACTAGGTACAATGTATTTACAGGTCACTGAACTCAGCTGTCACTCAAGTACTAGCGAGTACTACCGAGTACTACCGAGTACTACTGAGACTCAAGTACTGAGAACTACTAGGTACAATGTACTTGCAAACAGTTGAGTGCTTCGCACTCAACTGTATGCCAGTACTTGTGTCTAATTTTAAAGTTTAAATGGAGTGTCTAGTTGAAAGTATGGACGAGCCGAAGACGATTGACTAAAAAAACTACATATCCCACTACTAATGTAGTTTTAGTACATTCCTGTCCTCCAATCAGAGCACACCTGCTGTCAGTTATAGAGTGGTGAAGTCCCGCCCCTCCATTTCCGGGACATGGGTCCTCAAAAGCAAAAAAATATCAATGCGATTCAATGGGTAGATACAAATTATTTTCTGGTCCCGTTTGAATTGTGCCATGGATTTCACATATGTTCTTTGTGATATTTAAAGAAAATTTTTCACGCAAAGAAGACGACAATTAAGCGCGAAGAGTTTTGATAAAGTTAGGTTTTGTGTGAGCCGCTTTGTGAACTACAGCTCCTCGCTGTTCTCGTCGCGAATGATATACGTCACCACCCGCCGAGTCCGAAGTCCGCCGAGATGGCTGTTTCTCTGCTCCACTTCACCGCTTTTTTCCAAGGGCAGAATAAAAGTATCGAAAGGGGGGAGAACCACTATAAGTCGGGTCATGTGGAGAGCCTCAACTTCGCCGATGGGGAGGGAAAAGGGCGATGACGTGACGTCACATACGCGACACAACATGTAGTCTTTATCATTGTGTTTTCTCAATGAATTTTAACTGAAGAATTGCACAATAAACGGTCAAACTCTTGACATGGAAAATTATAATTTAAGCCTATAAACAACATTTGTGTAATCCAAGGCATAACGACCGGGGGATCAGATAATAATTATTTTCCGTCCATTGAACACCATTCATTTTTTTCGCTCCGAAAGGACCCATGGCGCCGTTACTTCCTGCTTCCGCTTCGGCACTCTATGAAGATCAGTGCCACACAGTGCTGTCACCATGGCAACGGCCCTTGCTGCGTGTGTATGACTGCTTTGGAGCGTCTCTCTGCTTCTCTCTATCGCTCAATTCCCCCTCTGCGCATGGGTCCGAACAAAAGCATGCCACGCTCACATCGAAACTCCTATCGCCAAAATTTTCGCACCGTTAGCGCCACGAGACTCGGCTGAAGACACGGATGACTTTTATTTTTTCCTAGTCTCAGAAATGTGGACGCTAGGGCGAGTTAGAAATGCTGTTCATATCAGGTTTCTTTGAAAATCTGCTTCTAAATTAACATTGGAGCGGATGACGAGAAAACCTGACTTGGCCGCGCTTAGAGGTTGCTAGTTCAAATTCTGTAAATCGCACAGACTTTTTGAGCACATTGTGAGCGACAGGACAAGTTTGTCTACAAAATTGGAAAATATCACGTCTGTAGAGTGAAGACTGTGGCCGGGAGGAGTTTGGAAAAAAAAATCTACTGAGAAGCCCCCACACTCTAACTGATGATGTCACGCACTCTAGCCCAGAAGGTTCCGCGCAATACACACCCATTATAATCTCATGATTTCTCCCAAAACGATCATGGTCATTGAACAGTGATTGATCAAAAACTATATGAGCTATTGAAACGCGGATTGGCACACCAGCACACAAGACTTGTGTCTACGTTTTAGAGTTTAAATGGAGTTTCTAGGTGAAAGTATGACTGAGCAGCAGGCGTTTGAAAAGCTACAATTTCTGCTTTTTTTTTTTCGCTCATTTTTTACTAATCCCATTCTACGTCGCGAAAAATTAATATTCTGGACTTCTTTTAAATAGCACACCGATCCCGATCAAGGCGCACGTTTTGATGTAACATTCGCGTAGGTGCTCGTTTTTGTTTGGCAGTTTTAGGGAATCAAAAAAAAAGAGGAAGAGGAATAAGAAGAAAAAACGCGTCGGATTTCAATAGGTGGCTGTGCGAAGCACAGCCACCTACTGTTTGTCTCTGCAAACAGTAGGTGGCTGTGCTTAGCACTGCCTCCCTAATAAGAAAAAACACGCAGGATTTCGCACAGCCACCTACTGTTTGTCTCTGCAAACAGTAGGTGGCTGTGCTTAGCACTGCCTCCCTAAAAACACGCAGGATAACAATAGGTGGCTGTGCTTCGCACAGCCACCTACTGTTTGTCTCTGCAAACAGTAGGTGGCTGTGCTTAGCACTGCCTCCCTAACTAGAAAATTCCCCCGCCGGGAAATTTTGAGAGGGAGGCAGTGGGCCGACGCCCGGGGGTGTGTCTGTAAAAGTTTAAAGTTTAAACGGAGTTTCTAGGTGAAAGAATGACCGAGCAGAAGACGTTTGACTAAAAAAACTACATTTCCCACTACTAAATGTAGTTTTTAGTACATTCCTGTCCACCAATCAGAGCACACCACTCGTGTCTCCATTTTAAAGTTTAAATGGAGTTTCTAGGTGAAAGTATGACCGAGCAAAAGACGTTTGACTAAAAAAACTACATTTCCCACTACTAAATGTAGTTTTTAGTACATTCCTGTCCACCAATCAGAGCACACCACTTGTGTCTCCATTTTAAAGTTTAAATGGAGTTTCTAGGTGAAAATATGCCCTGAACTCAGCTGTCACTCAAGTACTAGCGAGTACTACAGAGTACTACCGAGTACTACCGAGTACTACTGAGTCTCAAGTACTGAGAACTACTAGGTACAATGTATTGTCAAACAGTTGAGTGCTTCGCACTCAACTGTTTCCCAGTACATGTCATTGAACTCAGCTGTCACTCAAGTACTACCGAGTACTACCAAGTACCACCGAGTAGTACTGAGACTCAAGTACTGAGAACTACTAGGTACAATGTATTGTCAAACAGTTGAGTGCTTCGCACTCAACTGTTTCCCAGTACATGTCATTGAACTCAGCTGTCACTCAAGTACTACCGAGTACTACCGAGTACTACTGAGACTCAAGTACTGAGAACTACTAGGTACAATGTATTGTAAAACCATTGTATTAGCCAATACATGTCACTGAACTCAGCTGTCACTCAAGTACTACCGAGTACTACCAAGTACCACCGAGTAGTACTGAGACTCAAGTACTGAGAACTACTAGGTA
Source organism: Eutrigla gurnardus (assembly GCF_963514095.1). Taxonomy (NCBI): domain Eukaryota; kingdom Metazoa; phylum Chordata; class Actinopteri; order Perciformes; family Triglidae; genus Eutrigla; species Eutrigla gurnardus. The sequence continues at coordinate 7,800,642 of NC_139918.1, forward strand.
CAGGTCACTGAACTCAGCTGTCACTCAAGTACTACCGAGTACTCCATTTTAAAGTTTAAATGGAGTTTCTAGGTGAAAGTATGGCTGAGCTGAAGAGGTTTGACTAAAAAAACTACATATCCCACTACTAATGTAGTTTTAGTACATTCCTGTCCTCCAATCAGAGCACACCTGCTGTCAGTTATGAAAATCAGTGCCACACAGTGCTGTCACCATGGCAACGGCCCTTGCTGCGTGTGTATGACTGCTTTGGAGCGTCTCTCTGCTTCTCTCTATCGCTCAATTCCCCCTCTGCGCATGGGTCCGAACAAAAGCATGCCACGCTCACACCGAAACGCCTATCGCCAAAATTTTCGCACCGTTAGCGCCACGAGACTCGGCTGAAGACACTGATGACTTTTATTTTTTCCTAGTGTCAGAAATGTGGACGCTAGGGCGAGTTAGAAATGCTGTTCATATCAGGTTTCTTTGAAAATCTGCTTCTAAATTAACATTGGAGCGGATGACGAGAAAACCTGACTTGGCCGCGCTTAGAGGTTGCTAGTTCAAATTCTGTAAATCGCACAGACTTTTTGAGCACATTGTGAGAGACAGGACAAGTTTGTCTACAAAATTGGAAAATATCACGTCTGTAGAGTGAAGATTGTGGCCGGGAGGAGTTTGGAAAGGAAAAAGATCTGAGAAGCCCCCACACTCTAACTGATGATGTCACGCACTCTAGCCCAGAAGATTCCGCGCAATACACACCCATTATAATCTCATGATTTCTCCCAAAACGATCATGGTCATTGAACAGTGATTGATCAAAAACTATATGAGCTATTGAAACGCGGATTGGCACACCAGCACACAAGACTTGTGTCTACGTTTTAGAGTTTAAATGGAGTTTCTAGGTGAAAGTATGACTGAGCAGCAGGCGTTTGAAAAGCTACATTTTCTGCTTTTTTTTTCCCATTCATTTTTTACTAATCCCATTCATTCCTATGGGACTAATTTGCGGTGGTTTTTCGCGACTTACGTCGCAAAAAATTAATATTCTGGACTTCTTTTAAATAGCACACCGATCCCGATCAAGCCGCACGTTTTGATGTAACATTCGCCTAGGTGCTCGTTTTTGTTTGGTAGTTTTAGGGAATCAAAAAAACGGGAGGAGGAAGAATAACTAGAAAATTCCCCCGCCGGTAAATTTTGAGAGGGAGGCAGTGGGCCGACGCCCGGGGGTGTGTCTGTAAAAGTTTAAAGTTTAAACGGAGTTTCTAGGTGAAAGAATGACCGAGCAGAAGACGTTTGACTAAAAAAACTACATTTCCCACTACTAAATGTAGTTCTTAGTACATTCCTGTCCACCAATCAGAGCACACCACTCGTGTCTCCATTTTAAAGTTTAAATGGAGTTTCTAGGTGAAAGTATGCCCGAGCAGAAGAGGTTTGACTAAAAAAACTACATTTCCCAATACTAAATGTAGTTTTTAGTACATTCCTGTCCACCAATCAGAGCACACCACTCGTGTCTCCATTTTAAAGTTTAAATGGAGTTTCTAGGTGAAAGTATGGACGAGAAGAAGACGTTTGACTAAAAAAACTACATTTCCCACTACTAAATGTAGTTCTTAGTACATTCCTGTCCACCAATCAGAGCACACCACTCGTGTCTCCATTTTAAAGTTTAAATGGAGTTTCTAGGTGAAAGTATGACCGAGCAAAAGACGTTTGACTAAAAAAACTACATTTCCCACTACTAAATGTAGTTTTTAGTACATTCCTGTCCACCAATCAGAGCACACCACTCGTGTCTCCATTTTAAAGTTTAAATGGAGTTTCTAGGTGAAAGTATGACCGAGCAAAAGACGTTTGACTAAAAAAACTACATTTCCCACTACTAAATGTAGTTTTTAGTACATTCCTGTCCACCAATCAGAGCACAACACTCGTGTCTCCATTTTAAAGTTTAAATGGAGTTTCTAGGTGAAAGTATGACCGAGCAAAAGACGTTTGACTAAAGAAACTACATTTCCTAATACTAAATGTAGTTTTTAGTACATTCCTGTCCACCAATCAGAGCACACCACTCGTGTCTCCATTTTAAAGTTTAAATGGAGTTTCTACGTGAAAGTATGCCCGAGCAGAAGAGGTTTGACTAAAAAAACTACATTTCCCACTACTAAATGTAGTTCTTAGTACATTCCTGTCCACCAATAAGAGCACACCACTCGTGTCTCCATTTTAAAGTTTAAATGGAGTTTCTAGGTGAAAGTATGCCAGAGCAGAAGAGGTTTGACTAAAAAAACTACATTTCCCACTACTAAATGTAGTTTTTAGTACATTCCTGTCCACCAATCACAGCACACCACTCGTGTCTCCATTTTAAAGTTTAAATGGAGTTTCTAGGTGAAAATATGCCCTGAACTCAGCTGTCACTCAAGTACTACCGAGTACTAGCGAGTACTACCGAGTATTACCAAGTACTACCGAGTACTACTGAGTCTCAAGTACTGAGAACTACTAGGTACAATGTATTGTCAAACAGTCGAGTGCTTCGCACTCAACTGTTTCCCAGTACATGTCACTGAACTCAGCTGTCACTCAAGTACTACCGAGTACTACCAAGTACTACCGAGTACTACTGAGTCTCAAGTACTGAGAACTACTAGGTACAATGTATTGTCAAACAGTTGAGTGCTTCGCACTCAACTGTTTCCCAGTACATGTCACTGAACACAGCTGCCACTCAAGTACTACCGAGTACTACCGAGTACTAGCGAGTACTAGCGAGTAGTACTGAGACTCAAGTACTGAGAACTACTAGGTACAATGTATTGTCAAACAGTTGAGTGCTTCGCACTCAACTGTTTCCCTTTACAGGTCACTGAACTCAGCTGTCACTCAAGTACTACCGAGTACTAGCGAGTACTAGCGAGTACTACCAAGTACTACCGAGTACTACTGAGTCTCAAGTACTGAGAACTACTAGGTATAATGTATTGTAAAACAGTTGAGTGCTTCGCACTCAACTGTTAGCCAATACATGTCACTGAACTCAGCTGTCACTCAAGTACTACCGAGTACTACCGAGTACTACCGAGTACTACCGAGTACTAGCGAGTACTGCTGAGACTCAAGTACTGAGAACTACTAGGTACAGGTCACTGAACTCAGCTGTCACTCAAGTACTACCGAGTACTCCATTTTAAAGTTTAAATGGAGTTTCTAGGTGAAAGTATGGCTGAGCTGAAGAGGTTTGACTAAAAAAACTACATATCCCACTAATAATGTAGTTTTAGTACATTCCTGTCCTCCAATCAGAGCACACCTGCTGTCAGTTATGAAGATCAGTGCCACACAGTGCTGTCACCATGGCAACGGCCCTTGCTGCGTGTGTATGACTGCTTTGGAGCGTCTCTCTGCTTCTCTCTATCGCTTAATTCCCCCTCTGCCCATGGGTCCGAACAAAAGCATGCCACGCTCACACCGAAAGTCCTATCGACAAAATTTTCGCACCGTTAGCGCCACAAGACTCGGCTGAAGACACTGATGACTTTTATTTTTTCCTAGTGTCAGAAATGTGGACGCTAGGGCGAGTTAGAAATGCTGTTCATATCAGGTTTCTTTGAAAATCTGCTTCTAAATTAACATTGGAGCGGATGACGAGAAAACCTGACTTGGCCGCGCTTAGAGGTTGCTAGTTCAAATTCTGTAAATCGCACAGACTTTTTGAGCACATTGTGAGAGACAGGACAAGTTTGTCTACAAAATTGGAAAATATCACGTCTGTAGAGTGAAGATTGTGGCCGGGAGGAGTTTGGAAAGGAAAAAGATCTGAGAAGCCCCCACACTCTAACTGATGATGTCACGCACTCTAGCCCAGAAGGTTCCGCGCAATACACACCCATTGAAATCTCAGGATTTCTCCCAAAACGATCATGGTCATTGAACAGTCATTGATCAAAAACTATATGAGCTATTGAAACGCGGATTGGCACACCAGCACACAAGACTTGTGTCTACGTTTTAGAGTTTAAATGGAGTTTCTAGCTGAAAGTATGACTGAGCAGCAGGCGTTTGAAAAGCTACATTTTCTGTTTAGTTTTTTTCGCTCGTCCCATTCATTGCAATGGGGAAATTTCAGTGGTTTTTCGCGACTTACGTCGCGAAAAATTAATATTCTGGACATTTTTGAAGTAGCACACCGATCCCGATCAAGGCGCACGTTTTGATGTTACATTCGCGTAGGTGCTCGTTTTTGTTTGGCAGTTTTAGCGAATCAAAAAAAGGTAAGAAGAGGAAGAATAAGAAGAAACTAGAAAATTCCCCCGCCGGGAAATTTTGAGAGGGAGGCAGTGGGCCGACGCCCGGGGGTAAAAGTTTAAAGTTTAAACGGAGTTTCTAGGTGAAAGTATGGCTGAGTTGAAGACGTTTGACTAAAAAAACTACATTTCCCACTACTAAATGTAGTTTTAGTGCATTCCTGTCCACCAATCAGAGCACACCACTCGTGTCTCCATTTTAAAGTTTAAATGGAGTTTCTAGGTGAAAGTATGTCCGAGTAGAAGACGTTTGACTAAAAAAACTACATTTCCCATTACTAAATGTAGTTTTTAGTACATTCCTGTCCACCAATCAGAGCACACCACTCGTGTCTCCATTTTAAAGTTTAAATGGAGTTTCTAGGTGAAAGTATGGACGAGAAGAAGACGTTTGACTAAAAAAACTACATTTCCCACTACTAAATGTAGTTCTTAGTACATTCCTGTCCACCAATCAGAGCACACCACTCGTCTCTCCATTTTAAAGTTTAAATGGAGTTTCTAGGTGAAAATATGCCCTGAACTCAGCTGTCACTCAAGTATTACCGAGTACTAGCGAGTACTAGCGAGTACTACCAAGTACTACCGAGTACTACTGAGTCTCAAGTACTGAGAACTACTAGGTACAATGTATTGTCAAACAGTTGAGTGCTTCGCACTCAACTGTTTCCCTGTACAGGTCACTGAACTCAGCTGTCACTCAAGTACTAGCGAGTACTACCGAGTACTACCGAGTACTACTGAGTCTCAAGTACTGAGAACTACTAGGTACAATGTATTGTCAAACAGTTGAGTGCTTCGCACTCAACTGTTTCCCAGTACATGTCACTGAACTCAGCTGTCACTCAAGTACTACCGAGTACTACCGAGTACTACCAAGTACTACCGAGTACTACTGAGACTCAAGTACTGAGAACTACTAGGTACAATGTACTTGCAAACAGTTGAGTGCTTCGCACTCAACTGTATGCCAGTACTTGTGTCTCATTTTAAAGTTTAAATGGAGTGTCTAGGTGAAAGTATGGACGAGCAGAAGAGGTTTGACTAAAAAAACTACATATCCCACTACTAATGTAGTTTTAGTACATTCCTGTCCTCCAATCAGAGCACACCTGCTGTCAGTTATGAAAATCAGTGCCACACAGTGCTGTCACCATGGCAACGGCCCTTGCTGCGTGTGTATGACTGCTTTGGAGCGTCTCTCTGCTTCTCTCTATCGCTCAATTCCCCCTCTGCGCATGGGTCCAAACAAAAGCATGCCACGCTCACACCGAAACTCCTATCGCCAAAATTTTCGCACCGTTAGCGCCACGAGACTCGGCTGAAGACACGGATGATTTTTATTTTTTCCTAGTGTCAGAAATGTGGACGCTAGGGCGAGTTAGAAATGCTGTTCAGATCAGGTTTCTTTGAAAATCTGCTTCTAAATTAACATTGGAGCGGATGACGAGAAAACCTGACTTGGCCGCGCTTAGAGGTTGCTAGTTCAAATTTTGTAAATCGCACAGACTTTTTGAGCACATTGTGAGCGACAGGACAAGTTTGTCTACAAAATTGGAAAATATCACGTCTGTAGAGTGAAGATTGTGGCCGGGAGGAGTTTGGAAAGGAAAAAGATCTGAGAAGCCCCCACACTCTAAGCGATGATGTCACGCACTCTAGCCCAGAATGTTCCACGCAATACACACCCATTGAAATCTCAGGATTTCTCCCAAAACGATCATGGTCATTGAACAGTGATTGATCAAAAACTATATGAGCTATTGAAACGCGGATTGACACACCAGGACACAAGACTTGTGTCTACGTTTTAGAGTTTAAATGGAGTTTCTAGGTGAAAGTATGACTGCGCGGCAGGCGTTTGAAAAGCTACAATTTCTGCTTTTTTTTTTTCGCTCATTTTTTACTAATCCCATTCATTTCAATGGGGAAATTTCGGTGGTTTTTCGCGACTTACGTCGCGAAAAATTAATATTCTGGACTTCTTTTAAATAGCACACCGATCCCGATCAAGGCGCACGTTTTGATGTTACATTCGCGTAGGTGCTCGTTTTTGTTTGGCAGTTTTAGGGAATCAAAAAAAAAGAGGAAGAGGAAGAATAAGAAAAAACACGTAGGATTTCAATAGGTGGCTGTGCTTCGCACAGCCACCTACTGTTTGTCTCTGCAAACAGTAGGTGGCTGTGCTTAGCACTGCCTCCCTAACTAGAAAATTCCCCCGCCGGGAAATTTTGAGAGGGAGGCAGTGGGCCGCCGTCCGGGGGTGTGTCTGTAAAAGTTAAAAGTTGAAACGGAGTTTCTAGGTGAAAGAATGACCGAGCAGAAGACGTTTGACTAAAAAAACTACATTTCCCACTACTAAATGTAGTTTTTAGTACATTCCTGTCCACCAATCAGAGCACACCACTCGTGTCTCCATTTTAAAGTTTAAATGGAGTTTCTAGGTGAAAGTATGGACGAGAAGAAGACGTTTGACTAAAAAAACTACATTTCCCACTACTAAATGTAGTTCTTAGTACAGTCCTGTCCACCAATCAGAGCACACCACTCGTGTCTCCATTTTAAAGTTTAAATGGAGTTTCTAGGTGAAAGTATGACCGAGCAAAAGACGTTTGACTAAAAAAACTACATTTCCCACTACTAAATGTAGTTTTTAGTACATTCCTGTCCACCAATCAGAGCACACCACTCGTGTCTCCATTTTAAAGTTTAAATGGAGTTTCTAGGTGAAAATATGCCCTGAACTCAGCTGTCACTCAAGTACTACCGAGTACTAGCGAGTACTACCGAGTACTACCAAGTACTACCGAGTACTACTGAGTCTCAAGTACTGAGAACTACTAGGTACAATGTATTGTCAAACAGTTGAGTGCTTCGCACTCAACTGTTTCCCAGTACATGTCATTGAACTCAGCTGTCACTCAAGTACTACCGAGTACTACCAAGTACTACCGAGTACTACTGAGTCTCAAGTACTGAGAACTACAAGGTACAATGTATTGTCAAACAGTTGAGTGCTTCGCACTCAACTGTTTCCCTGTACAGGTCACTGAACTCAGCTGTCACTCAAGTAGTACCGAGTACTAGCGAGTACTAGCGAGTACTACCGAGTACTACCAAGTACTACCGAGTACTACTGAGTCTCAAGTACTGAGAACTACTAGGTACAATGTATTGTCAAACAGTTGAGTGCTTCGCACTCAACTGTTTCCCTGTACAGGTCACTGAACTCAGCTGTCACTCAAGTACTACCGAGTACTACCAAGTACTACGGAGTACTACTGAGTCTCAAGTACTGAGAACTAGTAGGTACAATGTATTGTCAAACAGTTGAGTGCTTCGCACTCAACTGTTTCCCAGTACATGTCATTGAACTCAGATGTCACTCAAGTACTACCGAGTACTACCAAGTACTACCGAGTACTACTGAGTCTCAAGTACTGAGAACTACTAGGTACAATGTATTGTCAAACAGTTGAGTGCTTCGCACTCAACTGTTTCCCAGTACATGTCATTGAACTCAGCTGTCACTCAAGTACTACCGAGTACTACCAAGTACTACCGAGTACTACTGAGTCTCAAGTACTGAGAACTACAAGGTACAATGTATTGTCAAACAGTTGAGTGCTTCGCACTCAACTGTTTCCCTGTACAGGTCACTGAACTCAGCTGTCACTCAAGTAGTACCGAGTACTAGCGAGTACTAGCGAGTACTACCGAGTACTACCAAGTACTACCGAGTACTACTGAGTCTCAAGTACTGAGAACTACTAGGTACAATGTATTGTCAAACAGTTGAGTGCTTCGCACTCAACTGTTTCCCAGTACATGTCATTGAACTCAGCTGTCACTCAAGTACTACCGAGTACTACCAAGTACTACCGAGTACTACTGAGTCTCAAGTACTGAGAACTAGTAGGTACAATGTATTGTCAAACAGTTGAGTGCTTCGCACTCAACTGTTTCCCTGTACAGGTCACTGAACTCAGCTGTCACTCAAGTACTACCGAGTACTACCAAGTACTACGGAGTACTACTGAGTCTCAAGTACTGAGAACTAGTAGGTACAATGTATTGTCAAACAGTTGAGTGCTTCGCACTCAACTGTTTCCCTGTACAGGTCACTGAACTCAGCTGTCACTCAAGTACTACCGAGTACTAGCGAGTACTAGCGAGTACTACCGAGTACTACCAAGTACTACCGAGTACTACTGAGTCTCAAGTACTGAGAACTACTAGGTACAATGTATTATCAAACAGTTGAGTGCTTCGCACTCAACTGTTTCCCTGTACAGGTCACTGAACTCAGCTGTCACTCAAGTAGTACCGAGTACTACCAAGTACTACCGAGTACTACTGAGTCTCAAGTACTGAGAACTACTAGGTACAATGTATTGTCAAACAGTTGAGTGCTTCGCACTCAACTGTTTCCCTGTACAGGTCACTGAACTCAGCTGTCACTCAAGTACTACCGAGTACTACCGAGTACTACCGAGTACTACTGAGACTCAAGTACTGAGAACTACTAGGTACAATGTACTTGCAAACAGTTGAGTGCTCCGCACTCAACTGTATGCCAGTACTTGTGTCTAATTTTAAAGTTTAAATGGAGTTTCTCGGTGAAAGAATGGCTGAGCTGAAATTGTTTGACTAAAAAAACTACATATCCCACTACTAATGTAGTTTTAGTACATTCCTGTCCTCCAATCAGAGCACACCTGCTGTCAGTTATGAAGATCAGTGCCACACAGTGCTGTCACCATGGCAACGGCCCTTGCTGCGTGTGTATGACTGCTTTGGAGCGTCTCTCTGCTTCTCTCTATCGCTCAATTCCCCCTCTGCACATGGGTCCGAACAAAAGCATGCCACGCTCACACCGAAACTCCTATCGCCAAAATTTTCGCACCGTTAGCGCCACGAGACTCGGCTGAAGACACTGATGACTTTTATTTTTTCCTAGTGTCAGAAATGTGGACGCTAGGGCGAGTTAGAAATGCTGTTCAGATCAGGTTTCTTTGAAAATCTGCTTCTAAATTAACATTAGAGCGGATGACGAGAAAACCTGACTTGGCCGCGCTTAGAGGTTGCTAGTTCAAATTCTGTAAATCGCACAGACTTTTTGAGCACATTGTGAGCGACAGGACAAGTTTGTCTACAAAATTGGAAAATATCACGTCTGTAGAGTGAAGACTGTGGCCGGGAGGAGTTTGGAAAGAAAAATCTACTGAGAAGCCCCCACACTCTAACTGATGATGTCACGCACTCTAGCCCAGAAGGTTCCGCGCAATACACACCCATTATAATCTCATGATTTCTCCCAAAACGATCATGGTCATTGAACAGTGATTGATCAAAAACTATAAGAGCTATTGAAACGCGAATTGACACACCAAGACAGAAGACTTGTGTCTACGTTTAAGAGTTTAAATGGAGTTTCTAGGTGAAAGTATGACTGAGCAGCAGGCGTTTGAAAAGCTACCTTTTCTGCTTTTTTTTTTTCGCTCGTCCCATTCATTTCAATGGGGAAATTTCGGTGGTTTTTCGCGACTTACGTCGCGAAAAATTAATATTCTGGACTTCTTTTTAGTAGCACACCGATCCCGATCAAGGCGCACGTTTTGATGTTACATTCGCGTAGGTGCTCGTTTTTGTTTGGCAGTTTTAGGGAATCAAAAAAAGGTAAGAAGAGGAATAAGAAAAAACGCGCAGGATAACAATAGGTGGCTGTGCTTCGCACAGCCACCTACTGTTTGTCTCTGCAAACAGTAGGTGGCTGTGCTTAGCACTGCCTCCCTAACTAGAAAATTCCCCCGCCGGGAAATTTTGAGAGGGAGGCAGTGGGCCGCTGCCCGGGGGTAAAAGTTTAAAGTTTAAACGGAGTTTCTAGGTGAAAGTATGCCCGAGCAGACGACGTTTGACTAAAAAAACTACATTTCCCATTAATAAATGTAGTTTTTAGTACCTTCCTGTCCACCAATCAGAGCACACCACTCGTGTCTCCATTTTAAAGTTTAAATGGAGTTTCTAGGTGAAAGTATGACCGAGCAAAAGACATTTGACTAAAAAAACTACATTTCCCACTACTAAATGTAGTTTTTAGTACATTCCTGTCCACCAATCAGAGCACACCACTCGTGTCTCCATTTTTAAGTTTAAATGGAGTTTCTAGGTGAAAATATGCCCTGAACTCAGCTGTCACTCAAGTACTATCGAGTACTAGCGAGTACTACCGAGTACTACCAAGTACTACCGAGTACTACTGAGTCTCAAGTACTGAGAACTACTAGGTACAATGTATTGTCAAACAGTTGAGTGCTTCGCACTCAACTGTTTCCCAGTACATGTCACTGAACTCAGCTGTCACTCAAGTACTACCGAGTACTACCAAGTACTACCGAGTACTACTGAGTCTCAAGTACTGAGAACTACAAGGTACAATGTATTGTCAAACAGTTGAGTGCTTCGCACTCAACTGTTTCCCAGTACATGTCACTGAACTCAGCTGCCACTCAAGTACTACCGAGTACTACCGAGTACTAGCGAGTACTAGCGAGTAGTACTGAGACTCAAGTACTGAGAACTACTAGGTACAATGTATTGTCAAACAGTTGAGTGCTTCGCACTCAACTGTTTCCCAGTACATGTCACTGAACTCAGCTGCCACTCAAGTACTAGCGAGTACTACCGAGTACTACCGAGTACTACTGAGTCTCAAGTACTGAGAACTACTAGGTACAATGTATTGTCAAACAGTTGAGTGCTTCGCACTCAACTGTTTCCCAGTACATGTCACTGAACTCAGCTGTCACTCAAGTACTACCGAGTACTACCAAGTACTACCGAGTACTACTGAGTCTCAAGTACTGAGAACTACAAGGTACAATGTATTGTCAAACAGTTGAGTGCTTCGCACTCAACTGTTTCCCAGTACATGTCACTGAACTCAGCTGCCACTCAAGTACTACCGAGTACTACCGAGTACTAGCGAGTACTAGCGAGTAGTACTGAGACTCAAGTACTGAGAACTACTAGGTACAATGTATTGTCAAACAGTTGAGTGCTTCGCACTCAACTGTTTCCCAGTACATGTCACTGAACTCAGCTGCCACTCAAGTACTACCGAGTACTACCGAGTACTAGCGAGTACTAGCGAGTAGTACTGAGACTCAAGTACTGAGAACTACTAGGTACAATGTATTGTCAAACAGTTGAGTGCTTCGCACTCAACTGTTTCCCTGTACAGGTCACTGAACTCAGCTGTCACTCAAGTACTACCGAGTACTACCGAGTACTACCGAGTACTAGCGAGTACTACTGAGACTCAAGTACTGAGAACTACTAGGTACAGGTCACTGAACTCAGCTGTCACTCAAGTACTACCGAGTACTCCATTTTAAAGTTTAAATGGAGTTTCTAGGTGAAAGTATGGCTGAGCTGAAGAGGTTTGACTAAAAAAACTACATATCCCACTACTAATGTAGTTTTAGTACATTCCTGTCCTCCAATCAGAGCACACCTGCTGTCAGTTATGAAGATCAGTGCCACACAGTGCTGTCACCATGGCAACGGCCCTTGCTGCGTGTGTATGACTGCTTTGGAGCGTCTCTCTGCTTCTCTCTATCGCTCAATTCCCCCTCTGCGCATGGGTCCGAACAAAAGCATGCCACGCTCACACCAAAACTCCTATCGCCAAAATTTTCGCACCGTTAGCGCCACGAGACTCGGCTGAAGACACTGATGACTTTTATTTTTTCCTAGTGTCAGAAATGTGGACGCTAGGGCGAGTTAGAAATGCTGTTCAGATCAGGTTTCTTTGAAAATCTGCTTCTCAATTAACATTAGAGCGGATGACGAGAAAACCTGACTTGGCCGCGCTTAGAGGTTGCTAGTTCAAATTCTGTAAATCGCACAGACTTTTTGAGCACATTGTGAGCGACAGGACAAGTTTGTCTACAAAATTGGAAAATATCACGTCTGTAGAGTGAAGATTGTGGCCGGGAGGAGTTTGGAAAGAAAAATCTACTGAGAAGCCCCCACACTCTAACTGATGATGTCACGCACTCTAGCCCAGAAGGTTCCGCGCAATACACACCCATTGAAATCTCAGGATTTCTCCCAAAACGATCATGGTCATTGAACAGTGATTGATCAAAAACTATATGAGCTATTGAAACGCGGATTGGCACACCAGCACACAAGACTTGTGTCTACGTTTTAGAGTTTAAATGGAGCTTCTAGGTGAAAGTATGCCTGTGCAGCAGGCGTTTGAAAAGCTACCTTTTCTGCTTTGTTTTTTTCGCTCGTCCCATTCATTTCCAATGGGAAAATTTCGTTGGTTTTTCGCGACTCACGTCGCGAAAAATTAATATTCTGGACATTTTTGAAGTAGCACACCGATCGCGATCAAGGCGCACGTTTTGATGTTACATTCGCGTAGGTGCTCGTTTTTGTTTGGTAGTTTTAGCGAATCAAAAAAAGTAAGAAGAGGAAGAATAACTAGAAAATTCCCCCGCCGGGAAATTTTGAGAGGGAGGCAGTGGGCCGCTGCCCGGGGGTAAAAGTTTAAAGTTTAAACGGAGTTTCTAGGTGAAAGTATGCCCGAGCAGACGACGTTTGACTAAAAAAACTACATTTCCCATTAATAAATGTAGTTTTTAGTACCTTCCTGTCCACCAATCAGAGCACACCACTCGTGTCTCCATTTTAAAGTTTAAATGGAGTTTCTAGGTGAAAGTATGACCGAGCAAAAGACGTTTGACTAAAAAAACTACATTTCCCACTACTAAATGTAGTTCTTAGTACATTCCTGTCCACCAATCAGAGCACACCACTCGTGTCTCCATTTTAAAGTTTAAATGGAGTTTCTAGGTGAAAGTATGACCGAGCAAAAGACATTTGACTAAAAAAACTACATTTCCCACTACTAAATGTAGTTTTTAGTACATTCCTGTCCACCAATCAGAGCACACCACTCGTGTCTCCATTTTTAAGTTTAAATGGAGTTTCTAGGTGAAAATATGCCCTGAACTCAGCTGTCACTCAAGTACTATCGAGTACTAGCGAGTACTACCGAGTACTACCAAGTACTACCGAGTACTACTGAGTCTCAAGTACTGAGAACTACTAGGTACAATGTATTGTCAAACAGTTGAGTGCTTCGCACTCAACTGTTTCCCAGTACATGTCACTGAACTCAGCTGTCACTCAAGTACTACCGAGTACTACCAAGTACTACCGAGTACTACTGAGTCTCAAGTACTGAGAACTACAAGGTACAATGTATTGTCAAACAGTTGAGTGCTTCGCACTCAACTGTTTCCCAGTACATGTCACTGAACTCAGCTGCCACTCAAGTACTACCGAGTACTACCGAGTACTAGCGAGTACTAGCGAGTAGTACTGAGACTCAAGTACTGAGAACTACTAGGTACAATGTATTGTCAAACAGTTGAGTGCTTCGCACTCAACTGTTTCCCAGTACATGTCACTGAACTCAGCTGCCACTCAAGTACTAGCGAGTACTACCGAGTACTACCGAGTACTACTGAGTCTCAAGTACTGAGAACTACTAGGTACAATGTATTGTCAAACAGTTGAGTGCTTCGCACTCAACTGTTTCCCAGTACATGTCACTGAACTCAGCTGTCACTCAAGTACTACCGAGTACTACCAAGTACTACCGAGTACTACTGAGTCTCAAGTACTGAGAACTACAAGGTACAATGTATTGTCAAACAGTTGAGTGCTTCGCACTCAACTGTTTCCCAGTACATGTCACTGAACTCAGCTGCCACTCAAGTACTACCGAGTACTACCGAGTACTAGCGAGTACTAGCGAGTAGTACTGAGACTCAAGTACTGAGAACTACTAGGTACAATGTATTGTCAAACAGTTGAGTGCTTCGCACTCAACTGTTTCCCAGTACATGTCACTGAACTCAGCTGCCACTCAAGTACTACCGAGTACTACCGAGTACTAGCGAGTACTAGCGAGTAGTACTGAGACTCAAGTACTGAGAACTACTAGGTACAATGTATTGTCAAACAGTTGAGTGCTTCGCACTCAACTGTTTCCCTGTACAGGTCACTGAACTCAGCTGTCACTCAAGTACTACCGAGTACTACCGAGTACTACCGAGTACTAGCGAGTACTACTGAGACTCAAGTACTGAGAACTACTAGGTACAGGTCACTGAACTCAGCTGTCACTCAAGTACTACCGAGTACTCCATTTTAAAGTTTAAATGGAGTTTCTAGGTGAAAGTATGGCTGAGCTGAAGAGGTTTGACTAAAAAAACTACATATCCCACTACTAATGTAGTTTTAGTACATTCCTGTCCTCCAATCAGAGCACACCTGCTGTCAGTTATGAAGATCAGTGCCACACAGTGCTGTCACCATGGCAACGGCCCTTGCTGCGTGTGTATGACTGCTTTGGAGCGTCTCTCTGCTTCTCTCTATCGCTCAATTCCCCCTCTGCGCATGGGTCCGAACAAAAGCATGCCACGCTCACACCAAAACTCCTATCGCCAAAATTTTCGCACCGTTAGCGCCACGAGACTCGGCTGAAGACACTGATGACTTTTATTTTTTCCTAGTGTCAGAAATGTGGACGCTAGGGCGAGTTAGAAATGCTGTTCAGATCAGGTTTCTTTGAAAATCTGCTTCTCAATTAACATTAGAGCGGATGACGAGAAAACCTGACTTGGCCGCGCTTAGAGGTTGCTAGTTCAAATTCTGTAAATCGCACAGACTTTTTGAGCACATTGTGAGCGACAGGACAAGTTTGTCTACAAAATTGGAAAATATCACGTCTGTAGAGTGAAGATTGTGGCCGGGAGGAGTTTGGAAAGAAAAATCTACTGAGAAGCCCCCACACTCTAACTGATGATGTCACGCACTCTAGCCCAGAAGGTTCCGCGCAATACACACCCATTGAAATCTCAGGATTTCTCCCAAAACGATCATGGTCATTGAACAGTGATTGATCAAAAACTATATGAGCTATTGAAACGCGGATTGGCACACCAGCACACAAGACTTGTGTCTACGTTTTAGAGTTTAAATGGAGCTTCTAGGTGAAAGTATGCCTGTGCAGCAGGCGTTTGAAAAGCTACCTTTTCTGCTTTGTTTTTTTCGCTCGTCCCATTCATTTCCAATGGGAAAATTTCGTTGGTTTTTCGCGACTCACGTCGCGAAAAATTAATATTCTGGACATTTTTGAAGTAGCACACCGATCGCGATCAAGGCGCACGTTTTGATGTTACATTCGCGTAGGTGCTCGTTTTTGTTTGGTAGTTTTAGCGAATCAAAAAAAGTAAGAAGAGGAAGAATAACTAGAAAATTCCCCCGCCGGGAAATTTTGAGAGGGAGGCAGTGGGCCGCCGCCCGGGGGTAAAAGTTTAAAGTTTAAACGGAGTTTCTAGGTGAAAGAATGACCGAGCAGAAGACGTTTGACTAAAAAAACTACATTTCCCATTACTAAATGTAGTTTTTAGTACATTCCTGTCCACCAATCAGAGCACACCACTCATGTCTCCATTTTAAAGTTCAAATGGAGTTTCTAGGTGAAAGTATGGACGAGAAGAAGACGTTTGACTAAAAAAACTACATTTCCCACTACTAAATGTAGTTCTTAGTACATTCCTCTCCACCAATCAGAGCACACCACTCCTGTCTCCATTTTAAAGTTTAAATGGAGTTTCTAGGTGAAAGTATGGTCGAGTAGAAGACGTTTGACTAGAAAAACTACATTTCCCATTACTAAATGTAGTTTTTAGTACATTCCTGTCCACCAATCAGAGCACACCACTCGTGTCTCCATTTTAAAGTTTAAATGGAGTTTCTAGGTGAAAGTATGGACGAGAAGAAGAAGTTTGACTAAAAAAACTACATTTCCCACTACTAAATGTAGTTCTTAGTACATTCCTGTCCATCAATCAGAGCACACCACTCGTGTCTCCATTTTAAAGTTTAAATGGAGTTTCTAGGTGAAAATATGCCCTGAACTCAGCTGTCACTCAAGTACTACCGAGTACTAGCGAGTACTAGCGAGTACTACCAAGTACTACCGAGTACTACTGAGTCTCA
This sequence comes from Eutrigla gurnardus, assembly GCF_963514095.1. Lineage (NCBI taxonomy): Eukaryota > Metazoa > Chordata > Actinopteri > Perciformes > Triglidae > Eutrigla > Eutrigla gurnardus. The sequence continues at coordinate 7,817,036 of NC_139918.1, forward strand.
AGTACTGAGAACTACTAGGTACAATGTATTGTTAAACAGTTGAGTGCTACGCACTCAACTGTTTCCCTGTACAGGTCACTGAACTCAGCTGTCACTCAAGTAAACAGTCGCACTCAACTGTTTCCCTGTACAGGTCACTGAACTCAGCTGTCACTCAAGTACTAGCGAGTACTACCGAGTACTACCGAGTACTACTGAGTCTCAAGTACTGAGAACTACTAGGTACAATGTATTGTCAAACAGTTGAGTGCTTCGCACTCAACTGTTTCCCTGTACAGGTCACTGAACTCAGCTGTCACTCAAGTACTACCGAGTACTACCGAGTACTACCGAGTACTACTGAGACTCAAGTACTGAGAACTACTAGGTACAATGTACTTGCAAACAGTTGAGTGCTTCGCACTCAACTGTATGCCAGTACTTGTGTCTCATTTTAAAGTTTCAAAGGAGTGTCTAGGTGAAAGTATGGACGAGCAGAAGAGGTTTGACTAAAAAAACTACATATCCCACTACTAATGTAGTTTTAGTACATTCCTGTCCTCCAATCAGAGCACACCTGCTGTCAGTTATGAAGATCAGTGCCACACAGTGCTGTCACCATGGCAACGGCCCTTGCTGCGTGTGTATGACTGCTTCGGAGCGTCTCTCTGCTTCTCTCTATCGCTCAATTCCCCCTCTGCGCATGGGTCCGAACAAAAGCATGCCACGCTCACACCGAAACTCCTATCGCCAAAATTTTCGCACCGTTAGCGCCACAAGACTCGGCTGAAGACACTGATGACTTTTATTTTTTCCTAGTGTCAGAAATGTGGACGCTAGGGCGAGTTAGAAATGCTGTTCAGATCAGGTTTCTTTGAAAATCTGCTTCTCAATTAACATTAGAGCGGATGAGGAAAAAAAGAGACTTGGCCGCGCTTAGAGGTTGCTAGTTCAAATTCTGTAAATCGCACAGACTTTTTGAGCACATTGTGAGAGACAGGACAAGTTTGTCTACAAAATTGGAAAATATCACGTCTGTAGAGTGAAGATTGTGGCCGGGAGGAGTTTGGAAAGAAAAAAACACTGAGAAGCCCCCACACTCTAAGCGATGATGTCACGCACTCTAGCCCAGAAGGTTCCGCGCAATACACACCCATTGTAATCTCAGGATTTCTTCCAAAACGATCATGGTCATTGAACAGTGATTGATCAAAAACCATATGAGCTATTGAAACGCGAATTGACACACCAAGACAGAAGACTTGTGTCTACGTTTTAGAGTTTAAATGGAGTTTCTAGGTGAAAGTATGCCTGCGCAGCAGGCGTTTGAAAAGCTACAATTTCTGCTTTTTTTTTGTCGCTCGTCCCATTCATTCCTATGGGACTAATTTGCGGTGGTTTTTCGCGACTTACGTCGCGAAAAATTAATATTCTGGACTTCTTTTAAATAGCACACCGATCCCGATCAAGCCGCACGTTTTGATGTAACATTCCCCTAGGTGCTCGTTTTTGTTTGGCAGTTTTAGGGAATCAAAAAAACGGGAGGAGGAAGAATAAGAAAAAACGCGTCGGATTTCAATAGGTGGCTGTGCTTCGCACTGCCTCCCTAACTAGAAAATTCCCCCGCCGGGAAATTTTGAGAGGGAGGCAGTGGGCCGCCGCCCGGGGGTAAAAGTTTAAAGTTTAAACGGAGTTTCTAGGTGAAAGAATGACCGAGCAGAAGACGTTTGACTAAAAAAACTACATTTCCCATTACTAAATGTAGTTTTTAGTACATTCCTGTCCACCAATCAGAGCACACCACTCATGTCTCCATTTTAAAGTTCAAATGGAGTTTCTAGGTGAAAGTATGGACGAGAAGAAGACGTTTGACTAAAAAAACTACATTTCCCACTACTAAATGTAGTTCTTAGTACATTCCTCTCCACCAATCAGAGCACACCACTCCTGTCTCCATTTTAAAGTTTAAATGGAGTTTCTAGGTGAAAGTATGGTCGAGTAGAAGACGTTTGACTAGAAAAACTACATTTCCCATTACTAAATGTAGTTTTTAGTACATTCCTGTCCACCAATCAGAGCACACCACTCGTGTCTCCATTTTAAAGTTTAAATGGAGTTTCTAGGTGAAAGTATGGACGAGAAGAAGAAGTTTGACTAAAAAAACTACATTTCCCACTACTAAATGTAGTTCTTAGTACATTCCTGTCCATCAATCAGAGCACACCACTCGTGTCTCCATTTTAAAGTTTAAATGGAGTTTCTAGGTGAAAATATGCCCTGAACTCAGCTGTCACTCAAGTACTACCGAGTACTAGCGAGTACTAGCGAGTACTACCAAGTACTACCGAGTACTACTGAGTCTCAAGTACTGAGAACTACTAGGTACAATGTATTGTTAAACAGTTGAGTGCTACGCACTCAACTGTTTCCCTGTACAGGTCACTGAACTCAGCTGTCACTCAAGTAAACAGTCGCACTCAACTGTTTCCCTGTACAGGTCACTGAACTCAGCTGTCACTCAAGTACTAGCGAGTACTACCGAGTACTACCGAGTACTACTGAGTCTCAAGTACTGAGAACTACTAGGTACAATGTATTGTCAAACAGTTGAGTGCTTCGCACTCAACTGTTTCCCTGTACAGGTCACTGAACTCAGCTGTCACTCAAGTACTACCGAGTACTACCGAGTACTACCGAGTACTACTGAGACTCAAGTACTGAGAACTACTAGGTACAATGTACTTGCAAACAGTTGAGTGCTTCGCACTCAACTGTATGCCAGTACTTGTGTCTCATTTTAAAGTTTCAAAGGAGTGTCTAGGTGAAAGTATGGACGAGCAGAAGAGGTTTGACTAAAAAAACTACATATCCCACTACTAATGTAGTTTTAGTACATTCCTGTCCTCCAATCAGAGCACACCTGCTGTCAGTTATGAAGATCAGTGCCACACAGTGCTGTCACCATGGCAACGGCCCTTGCTGCGTGTGTATGACTGCTTCGGATCGTCTCTCTGCTTCTCTCTATCGCTCAATTCCCCCTCTGCGCATGGGTCCGAACAAAAGCATGCCACGCTCACACCGAAACTCCTATCGCCAAAATTTTCGCACCGTTAGCGCCACAAGACTCGGCTGAAGACACTGATGACTTTTATTTTTTCCTAGTGTCAGAAATGTGGACGCTAGGGCGAGTTAGAAATGCTGTTCAGATCAGGTTTCTTTGAAAATCTGCTTCTCAATTAACATTAGAGCGGATGAGGAAAAAAAGAGACTTGGCCGCGCTTAGAGGTTGCTAGTTCAAATTCTGTAAATCGCACAGACTTTTTGAGCACATTGTGAGAGACAGGACAAGTTTGTCTACAAAATTGGAAAATATCACGTCTGTAGAGTGAAGATTGTGGCCGGGAGGAGTTTGGAAAGAAAAAAACACTGAGAAGCCCCCACACTCTAAGCGATGATGTCACGCACTCTAGCCCAGAAGGTTCCGCGCAATACACACCCATTGTAATCTCAGGATTTCTTCCAAAACGATCATGGTCATTGAACAGTGATTGATCAAAAACCATATGAGCTATTGAAACGCGAATTGACACACCAAGACAGAAGACTTGTGTCTACGTTTTAGAGTTTAAATGGAGTTTCTAGGTGAAAGTATGCCTGCGCAGCAGGCGTTTGAAAAGCTACAATTTCTGCTTTTTTTTTGTCGCTCGTCCCATTCATTCCTATGGGACTAATTTGCGGTGGTTTTTCGCGACTTACGTCGCGAAAAATTAATATTCTGGACTTCTTTTAAATAGCACACCGATCCCGATCAAGCCGCACGTTTTGATGTAACATTCCCCTAGGTGCTCGTTTTTGTTTGGCAGTTTTAGGGAATCAAAAAAACGGGAGGAGGAAGAATAAGAAAAAACGCGTCGGATTTCAATAGGTGGCTGTGCTTCGCACAGCCACCTACTGTTTGTCTCTGCAAACAGTAGGTGGCTGTGCTTAGCACTGCCTCCCTAATAAGAAGAAAAAACACGCAGGATAACAATAGGTGGCTGTGCTTCGCACAGCCACCTACTGTTTGTCTCTGCAAACAGTAGGTGGCTGTGCTTAGCACTGCCTCCCTAAAAACACGACGGATTTCAATAGGTGGCTGTGCTTCGCACAGCCACCTACTGTTTGTCTCTGCAAACAGTAGGTGGCTGTGCTTAGCACTGCCTCCCTAATAAGAAGAAACACGCAGGATAACAATAGGTGGCTGTGCTTCGCACAGCCACCTACTGTTTGTCTCTGCAAACAGTAGGTGGCTGTGCTTAGCACTGCCTCCCTAAAAACACGCAGGATAACAATAGGTGGCTGTGCTTCGCACAGCCACCTACTGTTTGTCTCTGCAAACAGTAGGTGGCTGTGCTTAGCACTGCCTCCCTAATAAGAAAAAACACGCAGGATTTCAATAGGTGGCTGTGCGTTTGTCTCTGCAAACAGTAGGTGGCTGTGCTTAGCACTGCCTCCCTAATAAAAACTAGGAAAAAATCCTATGAATAACAACAATAACACTGGTCCCTTCAGCTTATAGCTGTAGGGGCCAGTGCTCGGTGCGATTGCCCCGTGGCCCTAAAAACACGTCGGATTTCAATAGGTGGCTGTGCCACCTACTGTTTGTCTCTGCAAACAGTAGGTGGCTGTGCTTAGCACTGCCTCCCTAATTACCTGGTGGTATCTTTGTGGAGTGTTGTCTTGTGAGCACGCCCAAGGAACATCCTTTCAAGTTACCTGTATGGGTAAGAAACGAGAGTGAACATGACGTAACACTTCCTAGTAGTTGTGTTATAGCTGAACTTCATGCTCCTGCATCAGTTCATGACAACTTGCCTGCTTCTCATGAGGACACCAACACTGTCCGGTGTTGTTCAGTTTCTCCTCAGTCAGCGTCTGAATCCACTGAGTCAGGTCTTGTCTTTGACTTCAATGAATCCCCCCCCTTTCAGAAGAGTGGAAGGAGAGGATAACGCAAAGCTTGAGCACTTATGCTGATGTTTTCGCTCAGCATGATCTAGATTTCGGACACACATCCAAGGTCGAACATCACATTCACTTAAGAGACGAAACACCTTTCAAACAGAAGTCTAGACCAATCCACCCTAACGATTATGAAGCTGTAAGGAAACATCTACAAACGCTTCTGGCGGCAGGAGTGATTCGCGAATCAGAATCGCCCTACTCTTCGCCAATCGTTGTGGTTCGGAAAAAAAACGGCGATGTCCGGCTTTGCATCGACTATCGAAAGTTAAACTCTTTGACCATCCGAGATGCTTATGCACTTCCACATCTTGAAGAGTCTTTCTCAGCGCTTGCCGGTTCCAAATGGTTCTCGGTAATGGACTTGAAATCTGGGTATTACCAGATAGCAATGAAAGAATGTGACAAACCTAAAACTGCTTTTGTGTGCCCCCTGGGTTTTTACGAGTTTAATCGTATGCCCCAGGGCATCACTAATGCTCCCAGCACCTTTCAGCGCTTAATGGAGCGTTGCATGGGTAGCCTTAACCTGAAAGAAGTGCTGGTTTTCTTGGATGATGTCATTGTGTTTTCAGACACCAAAGAGGAACATGAAAGACGGCTTTTACATGTTCTCCAGCAATTGCGGGAATATGGCTTGAAGTTGTCGCCGTCGAAGTGTCATTTCTTCCAGAGCTCTGTGCGCTACTTGGGGCACATTGTCTCGAACAAGGGTGTTGAGACCGACCCTGAGAAGGTGAGTGCCCTTCGCACATGGCCACAGCCAAACACACTTACCGAGCTCAAGTCATTTCTTGGTTTTGCGGGATATTACCGCCGGTTTGTCAAGGACTACTCCCGGATAGTAAAACCCTTGAACGACCTTACTGGTGGTTACCCACCATGCAGGAAGGGTAAAAGGGCAACCCCTTCCTCCGCTGGGTACTTGAGCGTCAAAGAGCCCTTCGCCGACCGCTGGACGCCAGCTTGTCAAGAAGCTTTTCAAACCATCATAGAAAAGCTTACTTCTGCACCAGTCCTCGGATTTGCAAATCCAAAACTTCCTTATTTCCTTCACACCGACGCGAGTACCTCTGGGCTTGGTGCCGCTCTTTACCAAGAGCAAGATGGTGAACTACGCGTTATCGCTTACGCTAGTAGAGGGCTCTCCAGAGGTCCGATCCAGTCCTTGGGAAGATCATCGACATGCTGGAATCTGGAAATGGGACAAATCCCAAATCCATTCCTGATTCATTGGAACTTAAGCTAATGCTTAAAGAGTGGAAGCGGTTTGAGTTCAAGAGTAACCTCCTTTATCGAGTCCGACAATCAGATGGTGACATCACTTACCAGTTTGTGGTTCCTATGTCTCTTCGGTTCCCCATTCTTTCTTGGCTCCACAAAGATATGGGACATCTTGGCTTTGACAGACCTCTTGACCTCATTCGTTCGAGGTTCTATTGGCCAAAGATGGCTAAGGACGTAGAGAACAAAATCAAATCTTGTGGACGTTGTGTAAGGAGGAAAACACCACCTGAGAAATCCGCACCTCTTGTAAACATTCAAACAACGCGTCCCATGGAACTAGTCTGCATAGACTATTTGTCCTTGGAACCCGACAGCAAAAACACCAAAGACATCTTAGTTATAACTGATCACTTCACGAAATACGCTGTTGCGCTTCCAACGAAGGATCAGAAAGCAACAACCGTGGCTAAGAGTCTTTGGGAGCAGTTTCTGATACATTACGGGTTTCCAGAGCGAATCTTAAGTGACCAGGGCAGAGACTTTGAGTCACAGCTGATCCACGAACTCTGTGCTCTCGCGGGTATCAAGAAAGTACGCACCAGTCCGTACCATCCCCGCGCAAATCCAGTTGAAAGGTTCAACAGAACTCTCTTGAGTATGTTGGGAACGCTGAGAGAAAAAGAGAAGAATCACTGGCGTGATTACGTGAAACCGTTGACTCATGCGTACAACTGTACGAAAAACGATGTGACGGGTTTTAGCCCGTATGAGTTGATGTTTGGGCGCCGGCCCAGGTTACCGGTAGACATTGCATTTGGTTAACCTGTCCAGAGTGGAGCTCCCAAAAGTAATTCTCAATACGTGAAGAATCTGAAAGCGCATCTTGAAGAAAGCTACCAGATTGTTGTCAAAAATTCTGCAAAGGTCGCAGAAAGGAACAAAAAAAGGTTTGACAGGGTAGTAAGGGAATCAACACTCCAGGAAGGTGATCATGTGCTTGTACGGAACCTGCGGTTAAGGAACAAACACAAACTTGCAGATAAGTGGGAGTCAACTGTGTACAAAGTCTTGCACAGAAAGGGAGACTTACCAGTTTATACAGTGCAGCCCACTGATGAAGACGGTCCCAAGCGAACGCTTCCTTGCTTCCACTTGCTTCCTTGTAGTAATCTGGTAGACGACGAGGAGCCTGAGCAGGTCGCTCCAAAGGTACGCCGTCCCAGAACGAGGAGCCAACAGTCTCAGTTTCACTCCCAAGAGAATCATTCAGAGTCTGAAGATGATTCATGCGATTGTCCAGTTTCTTTGTCTGTCATTCCTGAGAAAAGGTTCGTTCAGGTCCTTGAGCTTCCTACGGGGCAGAATCCCCCTGTGAATCCAGCTCCAGAGGCTGATTGTTCGTCAGCTCATTCCACACATTCCGAACCTCCAGATGTACTTGCTGCCAGCAACTTACCTTTCTCACCTGCAGAGACAGGTGGAGTACTTCCCAACTTGGCTTTGGTGGAACCAGAGGTTGCGGTTGAGCAAGCCATTGAACCAGACCTGAACAGAGAAAGCATAGCCATGAGCGAAAGTCAATCAAAACCAACCGGAGATGTAGTTGACACACATGTAGTCGACAGAGATGTAGTTGACACACATGTAGTCGACATAGATGTAGCGGACACAGATGTTGTTGAGACAAACATTGTTGCCCAAGACCAGAATGACAAAGATCGACAACAGACCAACACAGATATCACTAATCAAGACAAAAACAAGAAAAATGGACAGTTGACTGACATAGACACTGACGACCCAGACTTGACCACACGGAGGTCTGAAAGGTTCAGACGACCCCCCAAACGCTTTCATTATGATGAGCTAGGGAAACCTTTAATCTCCTTTGCCAAAAGTCTCTTGGAGAGTTTCAACAGAGCCCTTGATACTATAGGAGATGATAGTTACCATGCAGTCCAGGGAACTGAGCATGAAGGGACTCATACAGATTCAAGAGGGGAGGGTGTAACCCACATGGTTACTAAACCCATTTTTGTAGTTTAGATGTAGTACCCCCGTTTCCCCACTTGGTGGCGCAGCACCCCTGCGAGTAATCGCCGACGCATTGAACGTGCCCCCGAACGTGACCTGTGCATGATCACAGTGTGCACCGTCCACCATCTTAGATCAAGCTGAGACACCGAGCAGAGCGGTCGCACATGAACCGAGCTGAAGAAACGGGGTATGTAAAGTGAACAAAACCACGCTAAAACATCAGTAACTCTCGAGCAAAACCTTCATAAGTCTTCTGTTTATCAGGCAGAGTCGTTACGAGCGTGTGTGAAGGAGCGGGAGGCTGAGTTTACCGTGTTAAGTGTCCCTGAGAACTCCGGTAAGAAAATGCTAAGTTGCTGAGCAAGCCTCAGGCTAGTTGTTGCTATTAGCATGATAAGACAAAGTTCCTGTGACTGAAATATGTTCATAAAAACCAGTCGGAGTCCATGCTAAGTTCATGCTATGTTTCGTTAATGTTTTAAACCTACTCTGGTACCTGCTGTATCATTGTGTATATTGAAAACGAGCTGTAAAAAGATCGCTAACAACCTAGCGCGAAGCTAATGCTAGTCGCCGCTATGCTAATTCTGGGTGTTACCTGCTAAAGGTGATATGAATGCTAATTGTGAAGCTATCTAAGCTAATGTGTGCTAGCTGGTTAAGCTAATGAGCCTTTACTGTGACTTGAGATGAGAAATGGAGACAGCTATGGTACAGAAATGTGGTTAAATGATACCGGGTCATGCTAATTATTTTTCCGGTCATTGAGATGAGTGTATTCGGTGTTTTTGCACTAGTGATGGTTTAATATGTATTCTGTTAAAAATAATTTATCCTGTTTAGAGTTTATACTGTAACTTTATGGTTAAAAACAGATAAAAAGCTATGGTTAAAAGATAAATATTGTGTTAAAAATGTAAATTCTGATTTATTGAGCTGTTTATAAATATAAATAGAGCTTTATTGAAATAAATAAGGTGATTTATGTTGAATTATAAGTTCATGGTAAATAATAATCATGGTAAAAGTACTTATACTGTACTGTAAAAAATATGCAGTCTCATTTAAAGCATTTAAATGCAGAGTATCCTTTATTTGGGTATTTATGTGAAAGAATTAGAGTGAAAAGTGAAAGTAGAAAGATGTCAATTGAATAGAAAGTAATGATTATTTGTTCTACACTCTCTGTGTAGACTGGTTTTTTTGTTCGACGGATTAAGACTTCGGATCCAGAATTCCGAGCCAAGGGTTCGGTGGCGAGCCAATCCAGCGAGAGAAAGATTCAGACGGAGCGGGTCCCAGCCTGGCCAGCTGTGAACCCAATCCGAGGAGCCCGACATCGATTCACTTCACACAGATAAGAACCCATACACAAATCTACCCGGGTAGTAATTGAACATTGGACTGAACATTACACAGAACATAAACGCAATTGAACCCTGAACTCTGACCTTCGAAAAAGAGAAGGATGGACAATTTTCTTTGAACTTTTTTATTTTTTTATTTTGACAAGAGCTCTATTTTTCTCTATTTTATTTTATTTTTTTATTTTCATTCATTGCAATTCAATAATTGTGACAATAAATTGTTCACTATTACCAGCTCTTACGAACCTAGAGAATGTAGTGTTATTATTGTTATTAGCCAGAAAGACTACAGGCGCTACACCTGCAAAGACTCGGTGAAAGCACAATAGGAACGGCTGATGGACCCAAAATGAATATCCGAATATCTGCCGAATATCCAACATCAAACTAACTTCACCACGGTAATGAATTTGTACATACCACGACGCGACGCTACAGTGACGCCCAGAGCGACGGAGGGACAACGGCTCGTGCTGCGGGTCAATCACTCAGCTACACCAGAACACAAGGAATATTAAGCTGGGAACTGAGCGACCGAGCCGCTGGATGGCAGACAATTGTTAACTTACTGAGAGGAACAGGTGAGCGCATCCCGGGAGGGCCTCCGGCGGAGCGCCTCGTCTCTCACAGCCCCAGTGGCCGCTTGGCTGCAAAGAGCGGAGATCGCGTCATCAAAATGCCCATTTATGCACAAATGCACAACAGAGGGCCGGCAAAGAGCATTACCTGGATGAGGAGGAATGTAAGCCCGCAACAGCCACGCCGAACCACAGCGAAGGACAGGCTGCAGCCACCGAAGGAAACGAGAGACAGGTGTGTCTGCACCTCTATATGTAGGGGCGTATCGTACCGCCCCTCATTCAGGGTGCCCAACTGATTGGCACAGTGCCATATAGTGGCAGGAAGGGAAACGACCTGTCACACAAGCAAAAAAAAAAAAAAAAAATATATATATATATATATATATTATTATTTTTTTTTTTGCTTGTATATATATATATATATATATATATATATATATATATATATGCGATGTCCTCCCCAGGTTGTGAACCTGAGCTGCCCGCATTTGGGGGCAGGTGCATCACCACTCACCCGACTGGGTGAACTACATATGTATTTAAATAATACAGTTTTTCTCAGTCGCTTTGGTGCTTTTCTCAGATCAGAATGAATATTCTCATAACTATTAGTTCAACCTCCACAACATGTAGTCATTTGTGCACATCATAGTAGCAATTTCTCCTTCCTCTGAACAAATTGCAAATGCTTTTGGACATGTATCAGTTGCTTTCATACAATTCTCTGCTGTTTAATGACATTATCATTTGCTTATGTCATGTCAGTCAAAATAAACTGTACTTATGGATGCTGAATAGTCTTTCCCAATAAAATTAAAAGTCTTAATTTCATTGCTTGAGTCATTACATACAAAATTGTTGAACTAGTTATCAAATTCACTCTTCGTGAAGCATTTTCTTTATTTTCTGAGCCCAATAGATGGGTTGAAAGATGATTGTATAGCTTATACAGACGGACGTTGTGCTAACTGTGTTGAGGAAAATTGTTAAAAATATTAAAATAATTGTCATAGCAATCATAAAAAAACTGTAATGTCCAGCTGCTTCCAGTTTAAGTGGCACAGGTGAAGCTAGCCGGTAATATCAAGTTCAAGAGAGTGACTCATATTTGTTCCAAAATAACAAGCTCACTCAGTCGGCACAATGAACACGCCTTCCCTTGGCTGCATCCCATTGGTCAAAAGTTTTCTGGCTGGTGCTGATTGGACAGGAAGCGGTGAGATAAAGAAGTTTGGTTTACAATCACCAATTCAATGTAGAGAAGAAGATACTGGTCAGAGAACTACTTCACAACATGTCCCAGTATGAATATGAGGAAGATGTAGGCCGACTGGGAGCAGTTGAAAATCATTCATTTGTGGCGCGACTGTTATTTTCTGTAACATTTATTAAATATGGTCAAAACTACCCCAATCACAACTACACTGGTTAAGAATTAAATAATCTAAGGTGTATACTAAAACATTTTTCAACTATTTGTTGCAATTTCCTTTTCAATCCTAGAAAAACATAGAATTGTCACAAATCAACAATTTTTCCAGGAGCTTTCTTGAGTAAAGGTGTCATTGAGTAACCCTAGAAAAACCCAGGATTCTAAATAGAACACTTTAAGACACTTTGTTCTCCAATGTGCTTAGGACCTCACTCAAATTAAAAAAGGTTCCTCCAGAACCTGTGAGCTTAACAAAAGTGCTTGCTGGAACCCAATGTGATGATCAGAACTACTCATTTGGTTCCTCCGAGTGAGTGGTTGAATGTCCAAACAATAATGTATCTTCAGTGATGGTCCCATTATTGCAGAATTATTTTACAGACAGAAATAATTTACTGTAATTAGATGGACCTTGTGCTTCCTCTCCCTGTCAACGCCTCACTGACATCAAACTGGGTAGATACTACCATCTAGTGGTTAAAAATGTTTCCATATTCACAGCTAATTATATACACCACAACATAAAAGTAATTCAGTGACAGTTTTAATGGCGCCATTACATGCCAGTTCTAAATTCTTCAATGAAACTAGTAACAAATTATTCATTAATCATTTATTAAAAGTAGGGCTGCAACTAAAAGACACATTTTCTATCAATTCATCTATTGACTATTTAACAGATTAGTCATTAATTTATTTTCACCAACATTATCAAATTGATGTGTAATGATGTGTGATGTGTAATGTTTGCTGTACACAATACAAAAATAATACTTCTACAAAAAATGTAATTGTGAACGTTTCATAGTATATTTCACTTGCCTTACAGTGATGACAAACTTGTGTTATTCTGTTTTACATTACATTACAGCAATATTAGCTAGGTGTGTTTCCTCTGGCAACAAGTCTTAATCTCTTTCCAGATGAAAATTAGTTGAAATATGGAAGAGTTAAAGGCAGAAATTCCCAAATCCATGTTTTTCCACAATCAGCAACACACATTTAACTTACTTGACTGCAGAGCATAGCTGTAAAATGAACAGGTTAAGTCCTCATTATTGTGCACTTTTCAGTAAATATCCAAAAGTAACATTATATCTTCTTGGCTAGCGACTGAAGCTGCAATATTATTTAATCATTCCCTGTAGCAGACTACACAGATATTCAACCTAGATAAGTATGATTCCAAACAATTTAACATCAAGGTTAAAATCAGATGCGATGAAGAAATCTGAAAGTTACTATCCTTTTGCTTGGTTGGGATTTCCCACTTTTTACACCCGACAACAGGATATAAGTGTCGGTACGATGGTCACTAGATCAGATCAGGGCCCTCATTTATAAAGCTTGCGTACGCACAAAACGGGGCTGGAAACGTGCGTACGCCACTTTCCACGCAAATGTTGTGATCTATAAAAACCAAACTCGACGGGAAAGTGTGCGTACCCGTAAACAAACTCTGAGGCATGCGTACCGGTATCCCTACTGGCCATTTTTGGTTCCCAGAACGTTCTAGTTACATAAGCCTTTGTTTCCAGTAACGTTCCCTGTACGTTACCTTTGGTTAGGTTTTGGTTGCCACTTGGTTACAGAGGAAAGTTTTGTTACGTTCTGCAAACGTTAGCTAGAACGTTGGTTTCCTCAACGTTCTCCTAACGTTCCCCTAACCTTGTTGGTTACATGTTTGGTTCCCTCAGTGTTCTCCTAACGTTCCCCTAACCTTGTTGGTTATAATGTTGAAAACCATTTACTTGAGAATATTGATAGTGATGAATGAACAGGCAAATTCGGCAGGACTTTAATACAATATTTTTTTATTAATACAATAAAAATTAAATATGAAAAAATAAACCAATAAAAGTAATATCTATAAAAAAAAGTGCAGAATTGCTGCTGTCTGTCTTCTTCAATAATACTGACTACAATATTTTGCAGTCGTATTATCTAAACGGGGCCTCCGTTTTGCTGACCAGTTGACCTAAAAAGAAAAAGAAACAAAAAAGGTTTAAACACAACAAGTTCACAAAAGCACAAGAAACGCCCTACTACCAACCAAGACATTTCAGAGACAGAAGTTTGTTTTACCGTCTGTGTGGAGCAAACTTGAGCGCTTGCCCAATGTACTCCTCGACCTTGGCTTCTGTCTGGCCAGGGAAGTTCTTCACACAGGCCGCTACAGGTAGAAGTAAAAAAAGTTACACATCTAAATCTCATCAGTCAAGTTTGGCATAAAACTGATGTGAACAATATATAAACACTTACCTGTTATAATCTTGCAAAGTGCCAGTTCCTGGAAGGACTTTTTGGCCCTTCTCCCCTTCAGGCTGTACTCTGACAGGACATCATTTGTTGCCACTCGCCGTAATATACGTCGCATGGCATCTTGGGCACTTGCCCCTCCAACCGTTCCAAGGAAATGTAGCTGTAAAAACAGAATTATAATGAATGTGGAGAGCTTATACAATCTAATTTTATTAAAATGAGAATTTGGATTATGGCCAATTAATTACCATTTTGTTCCTCCGGTCTTCTTGAGCCAGACTCCTGTCCAACTCCTCTAGCTCATTAATTGTTCTGCAGGGTGCCAATATGAGATCTTCCTGAGGCAGAGGAGGCTGAGGCAAGTGCGTTCTTGAGCTCAGGGCTCTGACCATATCCTCCAAAACATCAATCCTCCTCATCAGGCTCCTCATGTGTGCTCCCATGACTATGGGGACATTTGTGATGGAATAAATTTTAGTTTTATACATAATATATTTTCCTATGTGAACATCTTATGTGTGTATAACGTACTTACTTCTCTCAATCGTGGCGGCTGAGGCCCCTTCCTCTCTGTCGTGAGTCATTGCTGAAGTTTTTGAGAAGAAAAGAAAATGTTAGTTTTCGGCTTCTTGGTTAGGAATTTGTATTCAGACTGTGAATTGGAAAATTCAAAGCCACTGTACCTTGAACTGGGTTCAGAGATGTATCCAGTGTAAAAGACCCTTCCGAGGTGCTGGCTACATGTCTGAGTGGTGAATTATCTGAAGAGAAAGTGAACATGAATGTCAGTTAATTTATGTTGGGCTTCTTATACATGGTATTTGCTAAACATGAACCTATGCTAATACATCAGACAATTAAAAAAAAAAAAAAAACGTACATGACGGTGGTGTAGGCAGAGATCTCTGCTGACCTGAAAAAGGTATTCTTGATGTTGGAGTGGCATCATCTGGAAAGAAAGACAGTGTACCGATTGGGAAACGAACTTTGAATTGTGTAATAATCTGGTCTGTACTGACACATCAGATCAATCACATAACATACACCAGGTTATTCCTCATGAACGTTAGCTCCAAGCTATGAAAGATGACTTGATAACTGTTAACTTACCCACAGGGTTTCCAGGCATACCCACAGTCCTGGGCTGCTTTGCTGCCGGTGGAGCAGAATCATCTGGAGAGAAAGAACGTGTACCGATTGGGAAACGAACATTGAATTGTGAAAATAATGTAGTCTGTACTGAAGAGATCTTACCATCACTAGAGGCGAAAGAATACCTCCTCGGGCGTCTACGCTGCCTTGTTTGATTTATAGTCGTGTCATCTTCCGTCTCCACACTCAAAGAGTCCATTAATTTCAGACACATCCGGTCTGCTTTGGTGTAGGAATCTATGTAAGGAGAAACATTTTTATGAGCCAGTAGCAGAACAAAGCAGTATTTCCATACAGAGAAAACTTTATTAATATATTCTAAATAGTGCATATCAAAGATAGCTCACCTGGGCCCTCATTTATAAAACTGTGCGTAGGATCCTTACTAAAAGTGTACGTACGCCAAAAAGCCAAAGTTTGCAAGCTGTACGCAATGTTCCCTTTATAAATCACAGGATCACCTACAAGTGTGCGTACCTGAATCCCGCCCTGTACACGCCCACATTTTACTATGTTAATGAGCCGGCATGCGATCGTTTCCGTGTGGTGAATCACGGCGACAGGCCAGAAAAAAAGCGAAGAAATTAACTTTTCAGAAACGGAGAAAGAGACACTTGTTGGGGAGGTGGAGGCCCGGACAATAATTTAATTTAGTGGTCACAGCAGCGGGATCACGGATAAAAAGACGCAGTGCGAGCGGCATCCCGTCTCTCACGCTGCTCCGTTGGATGACACAGATTTAATATAGACAGAACAGCACACAAACGGCTAGCATACGTCCGCAAACCAGGAAGTAATGACAGGAAGTAAAGCTACAAGGATGATCACCTGGGGCCTCACGGGGCTCACTAATTGGCTACAAGGGAAGTCCGTTCTGTGGAGCTCTTTACAGCAACATACACTATATTGGCTGAGTACAAAACGGTTTTTCAAAATAAAATGACTTATTTCAAAATAAAACAAATTGTTTTAAGGCTTTTTTAATGACTAATGAATTGTTCACTTCACATTTTAATTAAATTATTTAAAGGGTGAGTTTTGATACTAAGGGGATATAATTTTAGAGCCTGGGCTACATGCTCCCCTCCTGAACTCATGTACGTCTCTGTACATGACAGCAGGTAGATGTAATTTATCTGAATGGCAGGTCAGGGGGATATTTATTTTTATTTAAACCTTTATTTTAACTCGTTGGTCACTGAGGTTTCCCTCATTTACAGGGACGACGAGTTTACAATCAGCAGCAGAACATAACAATTACATTTAATAACAGTTGCAGGATGATTTACAACGCTCAGACACCATATGTTTAAAATCAGCAAGAGTAGGAATAATCTCCAGCCCCAAAGCAAGTTGGAGAGTATTCCATGAGTTGGGAGCATCAAAGGAAAAGGCAGATTTACCAAACTCTGAGTGTACAAAAGGGACTTTAAGAAATAATAAACCACTAGAGCGAGTAGAATAAGATCCAGAGCGCCATTCTAATAAAGATGAGATGTATGGGGGCTGTTTACCAGTAAGGGCCTTAAAGATAAACATATACCAGTGCTTCATGCGTCTGTCAGAAAGGGAGGACCAACCAACTTTTTCATAGAGTAAGCAATGATGAGTGTCATATCTATCCCCGGTTATAAATCTGAGAGCAGAGTGATAAATGGAATCCAGAGGTTTGAGGGTTGTAGCTGCTGCATGTCTGTAAATGATATCACCGTAGTCCAAAACTGATAAAAAGACTGATTCTACCAATCTTTTCCTGCTGAGTGATGGGAAATAAGCTCTGTTTCGGTACAGAAAGCCAACCTTCTGTCGCAGAGTGGAGGCAAGGACATTTATATGCAATTTAAAAGTTAGCTTTTCATCAAGCCAGAAACCAAGGTATTTATATTCAGTGACTCGTTTGGTCTGTTTCATGTTCTTGATATAAGGTGCCTTCTTCTTCACTCAAGGCACTGGCCAGTGCAGTGGTCAGGCCATGAAAGAATGATTTAACCACTGTGACCAGGGGCTTCCCAAGTTCAACATAGTCAAGTCGCTTTGGCAGTTGACGTGTCCTCTCCGATCTCCCTGACGGAGGTATCCATTCCTGTCCGTCTCTCCGTCTCTTTACTCTGCGTTTCCATTTCATCCGACTCATCCGTTCTTTTCTCCTCCGACTCTCCACTTCCAGTCCCCTCTACTTCCTCTTCACTCTTTGACATATTCGAGTGCACTGGAAGCTGTTCTCCCTGGATATCATTTACATCATCAGGTAAGTTGCTGTTCTCTACAGGACATTCAACATCAGGTAAGTCACTTTCATTTTGGTCTGTTTCATGTTCTTGTTCGGTTAGGTTGACTTGTTCAGGTAAGTTCTGCACGGATAGCTCATCTCTGTCCTTGGCAGGGAGATTGTGTGCCTGAGAATCAAAGAGAACTTGGGCAGATGACACATCCGGTTCATTCGACTTTGTGATCACACATGGAGGATTCCTCAACTCTTGAGTCTCGATGAAGTCAGGCTCTGGTGTTGGGAAAGGGGAAAATATCCAAGTGGATACAAGTTCTGAGTCAGAGTTTACCTCCTCCTCCTCACTCTCATTGGTGGGACATTGTCTTGTCCTGGGCCTCCTGACCGGGAGCTGTTTGACAGGTTCATTCGTCACAGTTGCAGATAGAAACCCACAAGGGAGGAGCAGGTCACGATGCAGAGTGCGTACTGGCCCATTCTTGCCCTCAGGCTTTACTGTGTAAACAGGTATGTCACCAGCTTTTCTGAGGACCACGTAGACATCGTCCTCCCACTTGTTTGCTAGCTTATGCTTCCCATGCAGCTTGACATTACGAACAAGGACTCTATCACCCACTTCCAAGGTCTATGACTCCTTTGTCAAATCGGGTTTTATTACGATCAGCATTCTTCTGTGCATTGGAGGTTGCAATCCTGTAGCTCTGTTCCAAGCGACATTTTAAGTCGCTCACATACTGGGAATGTGACAGCTTATTGGTGTTTGTGGGCAACCCAAAAGCTAGGTCGATGGGAAGCCTTGGTTGTCTCCCAAACATCAATTCATAGGGGGAGAATCCGGTCGTCTCATTTTTGGTGCAATTATAGGCATGCACGAGAGGTTTCACAAAGTCTTTCCAATGCAGTTTGTCGGGTGGACTTAACGTCCCAAGCATTTGGAGGAGAGTGCGATTGAACCTCTCAACTGGATTTCCTCTGGGGTGGTATGGGGTAGTATGCACCTTCTTTACACCAGCAAGCTCACAGAGTTCCCTTATGGTGTGCGACTCAAAGTCAGGGCCCTGATCGCTGAGTAGTCGCTCTGGAAAGCCATAGTGCACTATGAAACTGTCCCAAAGGCATTTTGCTACAGTACGGGCTCGCTGGTTTGGAGTTGGTATGGCTACCGCGTACTTTGTGAAGTGATCGGTAATGACCAATACATCCTTTGTGTTTGACCGATCTGGCTCCAAGGATAAAAAGTCTATACACCACACACAAGCTCCAGAGGTCGAAAGGTCTTTATATTGACCAGTGGAGATGCTCTCTCAGGAAGGGTTTTACGGCGGACACATCGCTCGCAGATCTTGATCAGTTCTTCAACAGCCATATACATTTTTGGCCAGTAGAATCTGGCTCTTACCAGATCGACTGTCCGCTCGATTCCCAGATGGCCCATGTCATTATGAAGGCTCTGTAGGGCTATTGCTCTTAACTCCTCAGGGAGCACTAACTGGAAGGTGATATTGGGACCATCTTGCCTCTGTCGATAGAGCACTCCATTCCGCAGCTCCAGCCGGTTTAGCTCACGCAGTAATAAAGGAAGCTCAGGCAGTTCAGCTTTGAGAGTGGGAGGTGGAGTTTTACGAGTCTCCATTTGAACAATCACTTTGTTGATAGCAGGATCTAATCTCTGCTTTTTCCTTAATTCCTCTTCAGAAAATGAGGGAATAAAAGGGAACCCATCCACTTGCTCTTCCACAAAACAATCTGGGATAGCTGTGGGCTGATGAGAAAGAGATTCAACTAGTGTCAACCCAGGGTTGGGGCTTTCAGCCTTAGCACCTCTGACACTGGTGACCATGTGTCGGTCACAGATAGCCTGAATCACCTCTTGAGGAACAGTGTGTGGCGTGTCAGCGTCACTCAGATGGTACAAAGCAAATTGCCGGATCCTCTCACTTTCCTTTTGTGATGCAGGGTCGTCCTCTGGTGGACCATGAGAACGGCGAGATAGGGCATCAAGTTTTGCTTGCCCGCTCTATACTGAAGTCGGAAGGAGAAGGTCGACAAGCTGGACAGCCACCGGTAACCTGTTGCGTCAAGCTTGGCTGAGGTTAGGAGGTAAGTCAACGGGTTACTATCAGTAACTACAGTGAAGTCTGTGCCATATAAATAATCAGAAAATTTCTCTGTAACTGCCCATTTAAGGGCCAGAAATTCGAGTTTATGGGCAGGGTACCTCCTTTCGCTCTTTGAGAGCCCTCGGCTAGCAAACGCTATGACCCTTGGTTGGCCATTCTGAACCTGGTAAAGTGCAGCCCCAACCCCGAGAGTGCTGGCATCGGTATGTAGAACATACGGAAGCTGGGGGTCTGCGAAACCCAAGACTGGGGCTGAAGTCAACTTTTGAATGATCAGGTCGAATACTTCCTGACATTTGGGTGTCCATCTTTGATGAAAAGGCTCTTTCGGGTTGTAATACTCTCGGCTTGTGGCTTTATTAGGTTTTTTACTTCTCTTCTTAAGGGGTGGATACCCAGAGGTTAATTCAGTAAGGGGCTTGATGAGATGAGAATACCCCTGAATGAACCTTCGGTAATATCCAGCAAAACCTAAAAAGGACTGGAGTTCCTTTAGGTTTGTTGGGACAGGCCACGTTGTCAAGGATTTTATCTTCTCCGGGTCTGTTTCCACACCCTTTTCAGAAACCACATGACCAAGATATCTGACAGAAGTCTGAAAAAATTTACATTTTCCTGGCGCTAACTTCAGTCCGTATTCCCTCAGTCGTTGTAAGACACGCTGCAGGCGCTGTTCGTGCTCCTCCAAGGAAGATGAAAAAATAATCAGGTCGTCAATGAACACTAAAACCTCTTTTAGGTTCATCTCTCCAACACACTTCTCCATCAATCGTTGGAATGTTGATGGCGCATTTGTAATACCCTGGGGCATTCTATTGAACTCCCAAAACCCTAATGGACAAACAAACGCTGTCTTCTGCTTGTCCGATTCTTCCATTTCGATCTGATAGTACCCTGATTTAAGGTCCAGAACAGAGAACCATTTCGACCCAGCTAAAGCAGAGAATGCCTCTTCGAGCTTTGGGAGGGCATACGCGTCTTTGATCGTCTGAAGGTTCAACTTTCTAAAGTCTATGCAAAGACGAACAGAGCCATCCTTTTTTCTGACAACGATAGGGGAGGCAAACGGGGACTCAGACTCCTGTATAACCCCCGAGTCAAGGAGCTCCTGAAGGTGTTTTCTCACTGCATCGATGTCATGGGGGTGTATCGGACGTGGTCTGTATTTGAACGGTGTTTCGTCACTAAGCCTGATCCGGTGTTTGACTTTGTCTGTATGTCCAAAATCCAGGTCATGATGGGAGAAGATGTCTGGCATGGAGTTCAACATGTTTGTCACCCGTTCTTTCCATTCAGGAGGTATGGGTGAGTCTCCGAAATCGAAACTCAGTTTTGTCGTTTTAGAGGACTCTCTTTGCATGTCAGGTGGGTTTGGTTCCTTTATAGTTTGCTCTTTGTGTAGCACTTGCATGACAGTATTAACATCTGCCAATATCGTCTTGGACGGAATGATAATGTCATGTTCCGTTTCATTTTTCAACACAACAGGTAATTGGCAAGGTTGTTTCCTTGGCAAACTGACCAGACTAGCTGAGACCAGGAGGCCGCTGGGTAAGGAAGAGGCTGATGGCTGTTCAATCATGACGTATCTCTCAGAATGAGCACTAGAGACATTAACCATGCTTTCGAGGATGACTGTCTGTCCTGCCGGAACAACCTCAGGTGTCTTTCCAACCATCTTCGCCCAGCCATGGCTACAACTGGTGGAGCTTTTCTGACGCGTTTGGAGGATTTTGAGGACAGCCCTATAACCATAAGACAATGGCTGGAAAGGGGAGTGATTTGGGTCATCTTGAAGGTCGGCATAAAGGGCATCAAGAGTATTGGTGCCAATAAGTACCTGTTCATGGACTGCGGAGCGGAGGTGGGGAATAACCAATGCCAAAGTGTGGACTTCAATGTCAGTCCCTACAAAGTCTTTGAGAAATGTAACAGAGAGCTCAATATCCTAAGTAGGGGACTAATTGGCCATTGGCACCCTCCACGTCAAGGAGATCGCCTAATGGATGGATGATTAAATCTGACAGGTATTGTTCATAAAAAGACTGGGGTACAGTGGTCACCTGCGAACCTGTATCTAAAAGACAATTGGTGTCTTTTCCTGCAATATTTACCTGAGCTGTGGTTTTAGTTCCCACAAGGCCACGAGGAAGTGTAGTGGGCTTCCTCTTATTTTGAGCTCTCTTCCAGGCAGTTTTTTCAGTTGTGGGACTGGATTTGTCAGGTGTCACTCCCATATGTCCCTCTATAGGAGCAGATATCAGTTTAAATGTGCCTTATCGCCAAGGGAATTAGAGGACTCCCATGTCGCCTGTCTTTCCCTCAGCTGTTTTTTCTTTGCTGCTACGAGGGAAGGATTTGGCTCAATGTCACAAGCTGAGGCAATGTGACCATCCTCCCCACACTGGAAGCAGTACCAAGGGCGTGGTTTGCTGCTCATGTTGACAGCGGAACTCTGCTGACTTGTTCCTTTCTTTTTCATGAGGTGAGCCTCGGCTTTGGCACTGGAAGCAAGGGACTTTGCTTTCTGTTTAGGCAGTTTCTGTTTTTGGCTCTCAGCCGTCATGCTGTTAAGCTGGGCACTAATGTCTGCTATTTGTCTCCTTAGCATCTCAACTTCAGTGCTACGATCAGAATCATTTGTGACATGTGCCGTTTGTAGTTGAGACATGACACGCTGTTTACTGGCACCATAAGTAGGCTTAGTGCTGCCCAAATGCTGCTTCATACGACTCATTTTCGCCGCCTGTTTATCCTCTTCTGTCCTTAATAGCAGCAACAGTTCTGCAAAGGATGGTGGGTTCCCCTTCTTTTGTTCAAGCTGCAGGTCAACTATTAGGGCATTTTCCCAGCAACCGCGGCAGAACTGCTTTAAAAGTTGCTGATCGAAGTCATGAGAGGATACACCACCACGTCTCATTGTCGTGCTCAGTGCCACATGTAACCTCTGTAGGAAAGCGGATGGCTTCTCCCCATCATTCTGAAGTGTACTCATGAACCTGGCATAGAGTTCATCGCCATCTTCAACTGTTCCATAGGCAGAATCAAGTAATTCAAGATAGGCCGAAGGTTTAGCCTGTGGGCCAAGATGCTTTGTCATCTCAGAAGCAGGAGGGAGGAGACTGTCAAGTATGCGGTGCCTGCAGTACGAGTCGGAAACTGAGGGATCTTTCATGAGGACTTCAACACTAGTGCGCCACGTGTCGTAATCCGCTTCATTATTAGGACGTGGATATTTCCGTGAGAAAGCTCGAAGCCTACCTGGCGTAGCAAGGTGTAATGGGCTTTCACTGCTGCGGACAACGTGTTCAACCACCACTCGTTGAAAATTGGGGGGATTCACATCGATGAGGGACTGGGTCGTGCCACTAGTGACAGCTGGTGGAGTCGGTGACAAGGTAAAATCGGTCAGGTTTTTAGTAAGGGTCGAAGAGGTATGAGGCTCAACTACATCGTGAGAAGATTTCCTAGCTGCAAGGTCAGAAGGGTCCACAGAGTGAGGGCATGAGGAGAGGATGAGACATTTTCTGATGATGGTTCTGATTGGGAGGGTGGGCTCTGTTCAGGTGAAGGTTCTTGATGAGGCTGGGGAGAAGGGGACAATGTGCTGTCTGTGGACAAAGCAAGATATGCCAGTTCTTCTTTCAGCATTTGCTCCAAGGATGCTCCACGCAGTCTGGCAATGTCACACAGCTGTTCCCTGTATGTCTTGGTAGCCGTGCTTTGGGCCTCTGGTGTGTACACACTCGCCAAGCTCTTCACTTCAAACACAGTGTCGGTCTGGGTGGGGTTTTGAAGCTTAAGAGGCAACAGGGGCTCTAATGATTCCATGGCTGTGCCATGTGCAAACTCCACAATGATGTGTCTGTGGAAATCTGATTTGGGATCATCTATGCGTAAATAGCGTTTAATTGAACCATATTTCTGAAGGTAAGTGGATACTTCATCATCAATAGCTGTCTCAGTTAACCCACTAACCACGACTGAACAGGGGATTTCGACTGATTCCTGCATTACGATTTCCATTTTGCCGTACTTGGTTTTGAACACCTACCTTTAAATACAGCAGATTGTACACACAAAATAACCCTGACAATTTCAGACTCAATCGGGCTCTCCTGGCTAGCTCGCCAAATCTGTAACCCTTGTTAGTATGTAATAACAGAGCACAGGTGGGTAACAATCAATACTAATGACTGGACTAGTAACAGAAGACTAAGTTTGTAAGAGCCCTTATTTGTCGGATACTTAAAAACCACAGGCAACGATGGTTTGAGTTTTTTTTGTGTGGCCACTTATATTATAAACAAAGAGCACAATGAAAATACAACATTTGTTTACAAAACATTCAATGAAAAATAACAAACTAAAATAATAAAGCCGGCAAAAATAAAACCCTCTGTTCCCAAAGTTGGCGTTGGGGCCCTTTTCCGATCAATGTCAAGCGAATCAGTGTTTGTTTTGTCCTACCTCACCGTCCGTGAGGAAAGGGAAAGCAGGCGATCCTTCGCCATGCTCAGCATTCAATACCAGTAGTTCGATGTAGCTCGCCACCCAGCTCACACTGGGAGATCTATGGGTCTCGGAGTCTGCAAAGAGTCTCTGGATTTCTGGAACATCACACAAACCGCTCCAATGGACGGTGGAACTGGCTGGAACCTCATTTAAAGATCCATCCATCCATCCATTTTCTTCCGCTTATCCGGTACCGGGTCGCGGGGGCAGCTGCCTGAGCAGGGACGCCCAGACTTCCCTCTCCCCGGACACTTCCCCTAGCTCCTCCGGGAGGACCCCAAGGCGTTCCCAGGCCAGCCGGGTGACATAGTCACTCCAGCGTGTCCTGGGTCTTCCTCGGGGTCTCCTCCCGGTGGGGCATGCCTGGAACACCTCCCGAGGGAGGCGTCCAGGGGGCATCCGATGCAGATGCCCGAGCCACCTCAACTGGCTCCTCTCGATGTGGAGGAGCAGCGGCTCTACTCCGAGCTCCCCCCGTGTGACGGAGCTCCTCACCCTATCTCTAAGGGAGCGCCCCGCCACCCTGCGGAGGAAGCTCATTTCGGCCGCTTGTATCCGGGATCTTATTCTTTCGGTCATGACCCAAAGTTCATGACCATAGGTGAGGGTAGGAACGTAGATTGACCGGTAAACCGAGAGCTTCGCCTTTCGGCTTAGCTCTCTCTTTACCACGACGGACCGATACAGCGACCGCATTACTGCAGCCGCTGCACCGATCCGCCTGTCAATCTCGCGTTCCATCCTTCCCTCACTCGTGAACAAGACCCCAAGATACTTAAACTCCTCCACTTGAGGCAGGAACTCCCCCTCAACCTGGAGGGAGCAAGCCACCTTTTTCCGGTCGAGAACCATGGCCTCAGATTTGGAGGTGCTAATCCTCATCCCGGCTGCTTCACACTCGGCTGCAAACCGCCCCAGGACATGCTGGAGGTCCTGGCTCGAAGGAGCCAACAAGACCACATCGTCCGCAAAAAGCAGGGATGAAATCCAGTGGCTCCCGAACCAGATCCCCTCCGGCCCACGGCTGCGCCTAGAAATCCTGTCCATAAAAATAATGAACAGGACCGGTGACAAAGGGCAGCCCTGCCGGAGTCCAACATGCACCTGGAACAGGTCTGACTTACTGCCGGCAATGCGAACCAAGCTCCTGCTCCGGTCATACAGGGACCGAACAGCCCTTAGCAGAGGGCCCCCGACCCCGTACTCCCGAAGTACCTCCCACAGAATGCCACGAGGGACACGGTCGAATGCCTTCTCCAAGTCCACAAAACACATGTGGACTGGTTGGGCAAACTCCCATGAACCCTCGAGCACCCTGCGGAGGGTATAGAGCTGGTCCAGTGTTCCACGGCCAGGACGAAAACCGCATTGTTCCTCCTGAATCCGAGGTTCGACTATCGGCCTAATTCTCCTCTCCAGCACCCTGGAATAGACTTTCCCGGGGAGGCTGAGAAGTGTGATCCCCCGATAGTTGGAACACACCCTCCGGTCCCCCTTTTTGAATAGAGGGACCACCACCCCGGTCTGCCAGTCCAGAGGCACTGTCCCCGACTGCCACGCGATGTTGCAGAGACGTGTCAACCAAGACAGCCCCACAACATCCAGAGACTTGAGGTACTCAGGGTGGATCTCATCCACCCCCGGTGCCTTGCCACCGGGGAGCTTCTTAACTACCTCGGTGACTTCAGCCCGTGTAATGGGTGGATGAACCTCTGAGTCTCCAGCCTCTGCTTCCCCAATGGGAGACGTGTCAGTGGGGTTGAGGAGATCCTCGAAGTATTCCTTCCACCGCCCGACGATATCCCCAGTCGAAGTCAGCAGCTCCCCACCTCCACCGTAAACAGTGTTGGTGGGGGGCTGCTTCCCCTTCCTAAGGCGCCGGATGGTTTGCCAGAATTTCCTCGAGGCCGACCGATAGTCCTCCTCCATGGCCTCCCCGAACTCTTCCCAGACCCGAACTTTTGCTTCAGCGACCGCCCGTGCTGCAGCACGCTTGGCCTGCCGGTACCCGTCAGCTGCCTCGGGAGTCCCCCGAGCCAACCAGGTTCGGTAAGACTCCTTCTTCAGCTTGACAGCATCCCTTACTTCCGGTGTCCACCACCGGGTTCGGGGATTGCCACCACGACAGGCACCGGAGACCTTACGGCCACAGCTTCGAACAGCCGCGTCAACAATGGAGGCAGAGAACAAGGTCCATTCGGACTCAATGTCCCCAGCCTCCCTCGGGATCTGGTCATAGCTCTCCCGGAGGTGGGAGTTGAAGACCTCCCTGACAGAGGGTTCCACCAGACGTTCCCAGCAGACCCTCACAACGCGTTTAGGTCTGCCAAGTCTGTCCAGCTTCCTCCCCTGCCAGCGGATCCAACTCACCACCAGGTGGTGATCAGTTGACAGCTCAGCCCCTCTCTTCACCCGAGTGTCCAAAACATACGGCCGGAGGTCAGATGACACAACCACGAAGTCGATCATTGACCTCCGGCCTAGGGTGTCCTGGTGCCATGTGCACTGATGGACACCCTTATGTTTGAACATGGTGTTCGTTATGGACAAACCGTGACCAGCACAGAAGTCCAATAACAGAACCCCACTCGGGTTCTGATCGGGGAGGCCGTTCCTCCCAATCACGCCCCTCCAGGTAACACTGTCGTTGCCCACGTGAGCGTTGAAGTCCCCCAGTAAAACAATGGAGTCCCCGGTTGGAGCACTCTCAAGTACCCCTCCCAAGGACTCCAAGAAGGCCGGGTACTCTGCACTGCCGTTTGGCCCATAGGCCGAAACAACAGTGAGAGACCTATCCCCGACCCGAAGGCGCAGGGAAACGACCCTCTCGTTCACCGGGGAAAACTCCAACACATGGCGGCCGAGCTGGGGGGCTATGAGCAAGCCCACACCTGCTCGGCGCCTTTCACCGCGGGCAACTCCAGAGTAGAAGAGAGTCCAGCCTCTCTCAAGGAGTTGGGTTCCAGAGCCCAGACTGTGCGTGGAGGTGAGCCCGACTACCTGTAGCCGGTAGCGCTCTACCTCCCGCACTAGCTCAGGCTCTTTACCCCCCAGTGAGGTGACATTCCATGTCCCCATGGCTAGAGTCACCGTCCGGGGATTGGGTCGCCGGGGCACCCGCCCAGGACAGCCACCCAAATCCCACCGCACCGGCCCCTTCTGAACCCTCCTGCGGGTGGTGGGCCTACAGGAGGGCGGGCCCACGTCGCTCTTTCGGGCTGTGCCCGGCCGGGTCCCGTGGGCACAGACCCGGCCACCAGGCGCTCGCCTGCGAGCCCCAACCCCGGGCCTGGCTCCAGGGTGGGGCCCCGGTGACGCCAATCCGGGCGACGTGAACGTCCTCGATTTTAGCTTTTTCATTAGGGGTTTGGAACCGTTTAAAGATGTCATGAAAAAACCTGACCGACAAGTCATCTATCATCGAGCTTTACCGCATTTCACCTCGCCAGATCGGCGCAAATTATCCCGTCTCTCACGCTGCTCCGTTGGATGACGCAGATTTAATATAGACCGAACAGCACACAAACGGCTAGCATACGTCCGTCCAGAGTCTGCAGCGTTGGGCGTAGAGGAGGGTGACGGTGAGGAGGGTGACGGTGAGGAGGGTGATGTGAGGAGGGTGACGGTGACGGGCCCTCGGCACAGCGTCCGGGGCCGGCGCAAAGCAGCAGCGCACCCTGGACGCATGGCACATCAAGCGGTCGGGTGCTCACTGATGCCGTCCTGCAACTTCAGCGAGACACAATCACCGCCATCAACAACGTTGCAGATGAGCTACGGCAAACGCGCACTGTGATTAATAAAAAAATAAGTTTACAATGAACACTGATTGTTGTCTTCCTTATATTACAAACGGATAACATCCTCACGGATTCTTGCGCCCTGTTGATACCCCTCCAGTCGGGCAGGAGGCCGAGGCTCATCATGCTGGGGACTCTACCACCTTTGCCAGGTGGAGTCTGCCACCTGAAGTTTGGTAAAGTTGCGCTCTCCACGCTCCACGACTGAGCGCGCACAAGCGTGCCACTCATTATAGCGCATTTCCTCTGGGCTCTGGTGGTTTAAAAACGAGGATAAGTGTAACAATTATACGATGGCTTAATGGCTGTATGTACGTGTGTTGATGATATATGCACATAAATAAGGAGAATATTTAGTTATTCCCGCTGTGTTCTGCAGTGATCTAATGGAAGGTATTTATTGTATTACATGCATTTGGGCCGTCTCCTCCTCCTGCGGTGACAGCGCTGATTCAATATTTCAAAATGATTTTGATTTAAGATACAAGTCAGAATTTAAAAGAAGGTGTTAACATGAAAAAAACTATCACTCATTAAAAGCGTCAAAAACATTGCTGGAGTTCATCATGATAACGTGGATCTAACGTATGATATGGAGTGTAATTAAATGTGTGCGAGTCATCAAAAATATATAGTTCTTCTCACGTTTACTGCTGATTCCCTTCCAGTCTCCAGAATGTGCGTACCGGTACGCATGCCTCAGAGTTTGCTTACGGGCAGTGGCGTGGCCACCGGGGTAGCTGGGGGTGGCACCGGCTACCCCTGGAATATGATTGGCCACCCTGCCTGCCCCCCCACCAGAGCTGCGAATCAAGTTTGTCCGGCTCGACATTCAAAAAATATACGGGATGCACTACTCTCTCGCACTTCAACTCTCATGCAGACTTGCACGATTTCATCCAAAAAGGAGAAAACAAGGGTAAGTTAACAGTCGCTCACAATGTGTAGTGTTAAACGATTTACAAATCTTTAAATTGAGGTGATAAGTAAGTCGTATAAGTCGTTAGCACAGTGCGCTAGCTTAGCATAATGAATTGAAGTCTATGGGAAACATTGGCCTGCGCCGGCAAAGGTGGAAAAGCACAAACGTCACAGCAACCCCAAGCTGGACTAATGGACTATAAAGACACACTGTGTGCACATACTGTGTATGTGTGTCTGTGCGTCTGTCGCCTTTCAAACAAAAGTTTCAAGCTGCTGCATAAAATACAAGTGTGGAGGCTTTTCTAGAGTGAAGGATAGCCATTTAGCGTTAGCTTGTTTTTAGTCTTCAAAAAGATTTATTTCATACACATGTGCAAACGAGACAGCTTGGGGTGCTGTAACTTATCATTAGAAGATGATATAATTGCATGATACCTATCCTGTGTGTTTCAGTTTAAGGAAAGTGATTTTCTGACTTAACAATATAATTTCTAACCAAACAATATGCATGATTTCTTCAGGGGCAGACAGTGATGGGGAGAGAGAAAAACAGCAAGATGAAAAAGACTCAAAATATTGAGACCTTTTTCACAATAAAGAAAAAAAAGGCTGCAGATAACGGTGATCAAGGTATCAGTCACTGCATCCTGAATCAGTCACACTCAGACTCACATACCACCTCTGCCACAATTAGGCTGGACTGTGGAATGGGCCATTTTAATTTAATCAGAATTATGATTTCAATTCTCTTTTATTACTTTACGTCTATTTTAATACTGTTTATTGTTGATGAGAGGAAGTATGGTTGTTGTTTTTATGAGCTAAGTTGAATCTATCTATCTGTCTATCAATCAAATAGGAAGGAATAGACTAGTAGCCTATAGCATAAGAAGTTTAAATGAACTGAACAGGATATGTCCACAATGTCAAGAAAGGCAGCAGGATGTCTTTAAAATTGATCATATTTGAATAAGTATTAAAAGTTCAGTTGATGTTATACTTGTATTGACATTTTGAGTATAACAATTCCCAGGAACTTTGCATAATGATGAGGGTGAGGGCCCATCATCTGCAATTTAGCATTCTGCAGGTAGGCTAAATATTTAAGTCATAATGGATAACCCTAAGCAATTAAATAAAAAGTGTGTTTAAATAACTTATTGATGCAATAATTGAATATTTCTTTGTGTGATCAGACACCTCCCCTAGTGATCAGTTGGATCACGAAGATGCGAGCCAACAGGAGTCTCCTAGTCAAAGCTGATGTAATTCTCACATTAATGGCACATGTACAGGCAGACTAGTGCTTTGGTGTATAGTGAGACTGATTTGTTTAAGTGCATTTGTATTATTTGTGTTTGTGTCTAAGATCAAGACCAAAGGCTAATCTATAGTTTTCTAACATGTTGTTAGAGTTGCAATAAAGTCGTTCATAACTACACACAACTGGTGGTTTCTCTCTCTGTGTTAAAATGTAAGCCTATTTTTATGTTCTCAGGTTACATGACTGTAAATATTGTTTATTCTTAGAGACACAAGAGGGTGCAAGAGCACACACAATAATTAATGTAATGAATGTTCATGTATTGTATTGTGACCTAATGGGCTTCCCGTACATGGACATTTTTATGCGGGACGTTTTTCATATTCCAGTCAGTCCGCGCTCAACCCAACCGGCAGATGGCCACATTTCATTGTTCTGAAATAAATGTTCTATAATGAGAGAAGTCGTCAGCCTCCTTCCTACGCATCGTCAGCAGCACCACTCTGCTGATAAAACTCAACAGGTTATGGGCCCAGGAGACGTTTGGAGGAGAAAATAGAGAAATAGTCGACGAAAGCCAAGAAAGTTGCAACGGATCGCGTGCTGAGGAAGGCTGCTAACCTGAGGAGAGGGGCAAGCTAGCATGGCAGAGCAACGAAGGGCAAGTAGCAGCAGGCTACATCGACTGGTATTCGACGGCGACGAGGCAAAATATGAAGTTTGGGAAACTAAATTGTTGGGACACTTTCGTTTATTAGGGCTGAAAAACACTGTGTTGAATGAGCCAGTAGAAGAAGCTGAAATAGCAGCAGATCCTGAGAAAAACGCGGACGCGTATGCAGAGTTGATCCTACTGCTAGATGACAAAAGTCTGTCTCTGGTAATGAAAGATGCGCAAGATGATGGCAGAAAAGCATTAAATATTCTGAGAGACTATTATGCAGGGAAGGGAAAGCCTCGTATAATTAGTTTGTACATCACGCTGACCTCACTTCAAAAGTCCATCGGCGAAAGTGTAATAGACTATATCATTAGAGCAGAGACCGCCATAACTGCCCTGAGAAGCGTGGGAGAAACGCTGGGGGACAGTTTGCTGGTGGCTATGGCGCTGAAGGGATTGCCAGAGAGCTTCAAGCCATTCGCAATTCATGTGGCGCACACTTACGATAACATCACGTTTGCTGACTTCAAGACCAAATTGCGGAGTTTCGAGGAAACCGAGAACATCAGAGCAACCGGGTCGAACGATGACAGCGTGATGAAGACCCAGGGGAGAACCGGACGGCGACCTCCCAGTAGCAGCGCACATGGACCGGGCAAAGACGACAGCGAGATGGTGTGCTTCAAGTGCGGGACCAAGGGGCACCGAGCGAGAGCGTGTCGACAGAAGACGTGGTGTAGTGTTTGCAAAAGTGACACACACAGGGATGCGACATGCAGACGAAAAGACAAAGACAGAGACCGAAGGGACGGCGTGAGCCAAGTGTCGGAGAATGCTGAGGTAAAGGAGGACTTCGCGTTCAAGATGGCGGACGGACGGGCCAGTGACCAGCAGCAGCCGGCGCGCACCATCCAGGAGAGGGGCCTGATGGTGGACACCGGGGCCACATCCCACATCATCAACGACATCGCCTTGTTCACAAGTTTCGACAGCACCTTCAGGCCGGAGACTCACAGCGTCGAGTTGGCTGATGGGACCAGATGCAGCGGCGTCGCTCAGCGGAGAGGCACGGCAGTGGTTACCCTCATCGACAGCAGTGGACGGCGGTGCAATGCGAAACTGTTGGACGCTCTGTATGTGCCGTCGTACCCGCAGAACATTTTCTCGGTGAAGGCAGCAACCACGAATGGGTCCACAGTCGTCTTCAAAGAAGATAATGATGTCTTGATAACCAGGTATGGTACCAGGTTTGACATTCATGTGTTTGGCAGATTGTACTACCTGCACACTGAGATTGAGTCAACTGATGATAAGTGTAATGCAACCCACGACATCCAAGCATGGCATGAGATACTAGGCCACTGTAATTATGATGATGTGCTTAGGTTACATGATGTTGTTGATGGTATGCAGATCAAGGGAAAAATGAGTAAGCCTGAGCAAGAGTGTGAGGTGTGTATTCAAGGGAAGTTTACACAAACTAGAAATAGGAACCCCGATGCCAGAGCAAAGGCTCCTTTAGAAATGATACACACAGACCTTGCAGGTCCAATAGCCACTGAGTCATTAGATGGGTACAAATATGCACAGTCTTTTACCGATGATTACTCAAATGCAGTATTTGTTTACTTTCTAAAGAAAAAGAGTGACGCAGTGCAGGCAACTGAAAAATTCCTTGCAGATGTATCCCCTTATGGGAAGGTGAAGTGTATGCGATCTGATAATGGAACTGAGTTCACAGGTGGTGATTTCCAGGCGCTGCTGAGGAAAAGCAAAATTAGGCATGAGACGACAGCTCCGTACTCACCGCACCAAAATGGAACAGCAGAACGTGGGTGGCGTACTCTTTTCGAGATGGGCAGGTGCATGCTAATTGAAAGTGAGTTACCCAAAACACCTTTGGCACTACGCAGTACAAACAGCAGCAACGGTACGCAACAGATGCTTGAACAAGCGCACAGGGCTGACTCCTTACGAGATGTTGACAAACAAAAAGCCCAATGTGTCCAGAATGCAACGATTCGGGTCTGTTTGCTACAATTATGAGCAGAAAAAGGGAAAGCTTGACTCCAGGTGTGATCAGGGGCGTTTTGTGGGGTACGATAAAAATAGCCCAGCGTATTTGGTGTATCACCCAAATACAAACAAAGTGCAAAAACACAGGCTGGTGAAATTTGTGAGCAAAACAGCTGCAGAAAAACAAACACAGACAGATGAGCCAGATCTAAATGATGACGGTGTGGGGCACAGAGTCAGGACTAGGGGGACGCAGGGGGTCAACAGGAGTGCAGAAAAGGCTCTAGAGCAAAATGAACCCGGTAAAAGTCCACATTGCGATAGTCCAAGGGCAGAAAATGAGTCTACTGAGCATAATGAAACTGGAAGTGTTACAAGCATCGATCCTGAGAGTAGGCGGTATCCAACAAGAGAAAGGAGGGCACCAAATTACCTAGGCGACTTAGTGAGAGAAGACAGTGATAGTGACGGGATGCATGTCACAGTAGACTACTGCTGCAGAGCAGTTTGTGGCATTCCGCAAACTTATGGTGAAGCAATGCAGTCAGACAATTCAAAAGAATGGAGAAAAGCAATGAATGAGGAAATCCAGTCTCTAAATGAGAATAAAACCTTTACCCCGACAACACTACCCGTGGGCAAGAAACCAGTGGGGGGTAGGTGGTTTTACGCAATCAAGTCTGGTGTAGATGGGAATGACCAGTACAAGGCTCGATTTGTAGCCAAGGGCTACAGCCAGAAAATGGGGGTAGACTATGGGGAAACGTTTTCACCTACAGCAGACCTAACCAGTGTTAGAATTGTGCTACAGAAGGCAGTGCAGGAAAATTTACTGGTCCACCACATGGACGTGAAAACCGCGTTCTTACACGCCCCCATCGACCACGAAATCTACATCAATCCACCAGAGGGCTATGAAGAAAAAGAGGGTGTAGTCTATAGGCTAGAGAAATCGCTTTATGGTCTCAAACAGTCTGGAAGAAACTGGAACAGGGTTTTACATGATTGCTTAACTGAAAATGGTTTCACACAAAACCAAGCTGACCACTGTGTTTATTCCCAAGAGTCTAAAGAAGGGAAAGTGATCATAATTGTGTGGGTCGATGACTTGATCATCGCTGCAAGCGATGAAGGAAAACTGAAAAAGGTGAAAGGGATGCTTGCAGAGCAATTCAAGATGAAAGATTTGGGGCAACTCAAACATTTTCTTGGTATTGATTTTGATTTTTCTGATGAATGCATTAAGATGTCACAAGAGAAGTACATTAACAAAATTCTACAGCGTTTCAACATGTCAGAATGCAGGGTGAGAGATACCCCTTGTGAGCAAAAGCTTGAATACAGTAATGATGCAGTTAAAATGACAGATATCAGGATGTACAGAGAGGCCGTGGGCAGTCTGATATACCTGACGACCTGCACTAGGCCTGATCTGAGTTTTGTGGTGAGCAGGCTGTCACAGTACCTAGCTGAGCCTACAGAGGAGCAATGGGTTACTGTGAAGCATGTCCTGCGATACCTTAAAGGTACAGCAGACAAAGGTTTAACCTTTAGGAGAAGCACTGAGAATCTTGGTATAAAAGCCTACAGTGATGCAGACTGGGCGGCTGATACCAGTGATCGCCGCAGTACCACAGGATACTGTGTTAGTCTTAGTGAAAACAGTGCACTTGTTTCATGGAAGGCAAAGAAGCAACCTACTGTTGCACTTTCCACATGCGAAGCAGAGTATATGGCACTTGCTTCTACTGTTCAGGAATGCCTTTACCTAGAACAATTACTGGAGAATATGGATGGTTACCAATACACACAAACGGTAATACACGAAAACAATCAGGGGACGATTGCTCTTGCCAGAAATCCTGTGAATAGAAAGCGTTGTAAACACATAGACATTAGGTATCACTTTATTAGGTCTACTGTGAATGAGGGTAGGGTGAATTTAATGTATTGTGCTACTGATGAAATGGTCGCTGATGTGATGACGAAGCCTGTCAGCAAGTTCAAACTGGGAAAGTTTGCAGGTCTTCTTTTTGGTGACTAATATGTGTAAGCCAAAGGTACACATTTGTTTAATCTTGTTTTGGTGTTTTTGTGTTACCAACCTGAGTACAAGTGGGGGTGTTAAAATGTAAGCCTATTTTTATGTTCTCAGGTTACATGACTGTAAATATTGTTTATTCTTAGAGACACAAGAGGGTGCAAGAGCACACACAATAATTAATGTAATGAATGTTCATGTATTGTATTGTGACCTAATGGGCTTCCCGTACATGGACATTTTTATGCGGGACGTTTTTCATATTCCAGTCAGTCCGCGCTCAACCCAACCGGCAGATGGCCACATTTCATTGTTCTGAAATAAATGTTCTATAATGAGAGAAGTCGTCAGCCTCCTTCCTACGCATCGTCAGCAGCACCACTCTGCTGATAAAACTCAACACTCTGTAAGTTAACAAAGAGGTAAGCTTAGATACCAGTGAAACTTATACCTCAGCCTACTGTTTAATATGATCTAAGACTGTGGGGCATTTAAAAAAAATGTAATTTCAGTGTGCCACCCTTCCACAGTCTGTGCCCCTAGCTTGCCCCCCCAAGAAAAAAATTCTAGACACGCCACTGCTTACGGGTACGCACACTTTCCCGTCAAGTTTGGTTTTTATAAATCACAACATTTGCGTGGAAAGTGGCATACGCACGTTTCCAGCCCCGTTTTGTGCGTACGCAAGCTTTATAAATGAGGGCCCTGTTCTGTACCACACTTTCTTTAGTGGATGTTTAGCCCAGCTTCTGTTTGGCTCGCTGCAGCTAATAACGTGCTTTCGCACATTAAGTTGTGTCCAGTAGCACAGGCAGCCCTGCAGTTTAAAAAAATGCAAATCATTTCAGATCCTTTCTTACAATGTGGTGAAAAGACACTTTGAATAGAAAAACAAATTGTGTCAACACAAAACCACATACCTCAGCAGTGTTTTCGAGCCATGTAGTTGGCACAACCTCGATGGCATTGTCGTTGAACTCAACAACACTGAAGTCCATCTGTTAACAGAAAGGCATCATTAGAATGGCAAGTAGAGCACCATAGATTGCAATAATGAAAGCAGTTTTTATTTAGTTTTGAATAGATATACACAGCATCAAGATGGAGTACATTTTCCTGTAAAACTCCGTCCCAACCCACCCTTTATCAATACCAGGCTCAAAAACAGAATATCACATATTAGCAGAGTACAGATTTTTTGCAAGCGTAAACAGCAAATACACTCAACGAACCCCTCCAAAAAAATAGATTGAAGTTGTTTGTTTGGATGTCTCCTAAAAATCATGCAGGACTGTCAAGAAAACATTTGTCTGTTTCTGTGGCTCCTCAATCACCTTTCCTAGAACTGAATTGTCTGTTGATATCCTCATTGTGGGCAAAGTCATGACATTTTAGGTCAGTCTGATCAAATTAACTAAATTTTTTAATGATAAAACTTTTAAATTAGTCAAATCTGACCAGAACACAACACATGGGTAGAATGTATACTGTCCATGTATAAATAAAATACTTTACAGTACATGCTCTAGACATCGTAATTACAACAAAAAATATATAATAGACATTTTACTTACTAGAATCTGATGAATCCAGTCCAATGAAACAAAGAATGTTGTTCGAAGAAAACCTTGAGAGGTTGTGTAAGTTCATGGCCATAAGACAGGACTTATAAACAGTTAAGCTACTGGATGTCTACAATTTCCCACTGGGATGAATAAAGTATCTATCTATCTATCTATCTATCTATCTATCTATCTATCTATCTATCTATCTATCTATCTATCTATCTATCAATGACACAGGAACTTAATTGTCATCTCATTATTGTTGGCTCATGATGTCAACTTGAAACTGGCAAAACACTGATGATTACCATGATAATTGTTTGCAAAGCCAAAATGGCACACACATTAAAACCTGGTCACCCATCACACATTAAACAGGAATGTCTGGAAATATCCATCTTGAAGATCTTGAATAGCATTCCCAATGGTTGTCATAATTAAGCTCTTTCTTCACAATTTCTTCTCACACTGTTCTACTATTTATCATCATTGTTACTAAAGTATACAATTCTGTCAGGCCTTTCATGTTCATTCATGTCCAATTTATGTTCATACTCTTGTGTGTCCATATTGAATAAGTATATATATATATATATATATATAAAAAATCTCCTCCTCACCCCTGGTGGGGTGGTATCTGTGTCATCCTCAAGCTCGGGTCCTCTACCAGAGGCCTGGGAGTTTGAGGGTTCTGCGCAGTATCTTAGCTGTTCCTAGGACTGCACTCTTCTGGACCAAAGCTTCAGATGTTGTTCCTGGGATCTGTTGGAGCCAATCTCCCAGTTTGGGGGTTACTGCCCCGAGTGCCCCCACTACCACGGGGACCACGCTAGCCTTGACCTTCCACATCTGTTCCAGCTGCTCTTTCAACCCTTGGTACTTCTCAATTTTCTCGTGTTCCCTCTTCCTGATGTTGGCGTCAGCTGGGATCGCCACATCTATCACCACCACTGTCTTCTGCTCTTTGTCCAACACCACTATGTCCGGTGGGTTAGCCAGGAGCTGTTTGTCAGTCTGGAAGCTGAAGTCCCACAGAACCTTGGCCCTGTTGTTCTCAGTCACCTTCTGTGGTATGGCCCATTAGGATTTGGGTACTTCTATTCCATACTGGTTGCAGATGTTCCTGTGTACTATCCCAGCCACTTGGTTGTGCCTCTCCATGTATGCTGATCCAGCTAGCATCTTACACCCTGCTACTATTTGCTGGACTGTCTCAGGGGCTTCTTTGCACAGTCTGCATCTTGGGTCTGATCTGCTCTGGTAGATCCTGGCCTCTATGGCTCTTGTGCTTATGGCCTGTTCTTGTGCTGCCATGATTAGTGCCTCTGTGCTGTCTGTCAGTCCTGCATTTTCCAGCCACTGGTAGGATTTCTTGATATCAGCCACTTCCTCTATCTGACGGTGGTACATGCCATGTAGGGGCTTGTCCCTCCAGGTGGTCTGCTCCTCCTCTGCACTCTCATCAGGGTTCTGCTGCCTGAGACATTCACTTAGCAGTTCATCCTTCGGGACCATTTTTCTGATGTAATCTCAAATTTTCGATGTTTCATCCTGGACCGTGGCCTTGACGCTCACTAGCCCTCGGCCTCCCTCTTTCCGCTTAGTGTATAGCCTCAGGGTGCTGGACTTGGGGTGGAACCCTCCGTGCATGGCGAGGAGCTTTCTAGTCCTGATATCTGTGGCTTCTAGCTCCTCCTTTGGCCAGCTTATCATACCAGCGGGGTATCTGATGACTGGTAGTGCGTACATGTTGATGGCTCGGACCTTGTTCTTACCATTCAGCTGACTTTTCAGGACCTGCCTTACCCTCTGGAGGTATTTGGCTGTGGTTGATTTCCTTGTGGCCTCTTCATGGTTTCCATTAGCCTGTGGGATGCCAAGGTACTTGTAGCTGTTTTGGATATCACCTCTGTTGCCCTCTGGTAGGTCGATCCCCTCAGTCCTGATCATCTTGCCTCTCTTTGAGACCATCCGGCCACACTTGTCCAGTCCGAATGACATCCCTATATCATCACTGTAGATCCTGGTGGTGTGGATCAGTGAGTCTATTTCTCGCTCGCTCCTGGCGTACAGCTTGATGTCATCCATGTAGAGCAGGTGGTTGATTGTTGCCCCACTACGGAATCGGTACCCGTAGTCACTCTTCGTGATGATCTGACTGAGGGGGTTCAGGCCTATGCAGAACAGCAGTGGTGATAGTGCATCTCCCTGGTATATGCCGCACTTGATGTTGACTTGGGCAATCGGCTTTGAATTGGCCTCTAGGGTTGTCTTCCACATTTCCATCGAGTTCTGGATGAAGGCCCTTAGGTTCCTGTTGATCTTATACAGTTCCAGACATTCCAGTATGCATGTGTGCGGCATTGAGTCGTAGGCTTTCTTGTAGTCAATCCAGGCAGTGCACAGGTTGGTTTGTCTCTTCTTACAGTCTCGGACGACTGTTCTATCAACCAGTAGCTGGTGCTTGGCTCCTCTGGTGTTACTGCCAATTCCTTTCTGTGCCTTGCTCATGTATTGAGCCATATGCTTACTCATCTTTGCCGCAATGATGCCTGACAGGGCCTTCCATGTTGTGCAGAGACAGGTAATTGGCCGGTAGTTGGGTGGGACAGCACCCTTCTGGGGGTCTTTCAGGATTAGAACTGTCCTGCCCTGGGTTAGCCACTCTGGGTGGGTCCCATCCCTCAGCAGCTGGTTCATCTGTGCTGCCAGGCGTTCATGGAGTGCAGTTAGCTTCTTCAGCCAGTACGTATGGATCATATCGGGGCCTGGTGCTGTCCAGCTCTTCATCTTTGACACTCTTTCTTGGATGTCTGCCATTGAGATGGTAACTGGTTCTTGTTCTGTGAGGTTGCTGTGGTCAGCTCTTAGGTCCACTAACCATTGGGCATTGGTGTTGTGTGATGCCTCTTTTTCCCATATGTCTTTCCAGTATTTTTCCACCTCAGCTCTTGGCGGGTCTGGCTGGTTGTTGTTTCCCTGCCACTGAGAGTACACCTTGGCTGGTTCAGTGGAGAACAGCTTGTTTATTCTCCTGGCCTTGCCCTCCTTGGTGTGTCTCTTCAACCGGGTGGCCAGAGCTGTTAGTCGTTGTTTGGCAGTTTCGAGTGCCTCTGGTATGGAGGGTGAGTTGTACTTCCTAGGTGCCCCTTTATTCACCATGTTCCCTTTCTGCAGTTCAGCCAGCTGGCTCACTTCTCTCCGTGTTGCCTTTATCTTGGCCTCTAACCGTCTCTTCCATGGTGGGCACTGTTTGTTATGTCCCGAGCCCACCTTGTACCCAAGCATCTCCAAGGTTACTGTTGCTGTACTGTGTATCAGCTTGTTGGTCTCAGTGATGGTTCCTGTGGGGATTGGGGTTCATACTCTTGTGTGTCCATATTGAATAAGTATATATATATATATATATATATATATATATATATATATATGAATAAGTATCTATCTATCTATCTATCTATCTAGACGTTGCGTGGAGGTAAACAGTGCAACCACAGGAGAACGTTGTTGTTCTGCGGTTCCCGAAACGTTAGGGGAACGTTAGGCTTTGTTAGGTTTCTACATAACCACAGGGAAGGTTCTTTAAACGTTAGTTCTTGGTTTGGTTATAACCTAACCTTTAGAGAACCAAATTCTAACGTTCTCTAAACGTCATGTGTTAGTAGGGCACATTCTGGGGACTGTAGGGGAATCAGCAGTAAACATGAGAAGAACTATATATTTTTGATGACCCGCACACATTTAATTACACTCCATATCATATGTTAGATCTGCGTTATCATGATGAACTCCAGCGATGTTTTTGACGCTTTTAATGAGGGATAGTTTTATTCATATTAACACCTTCTTTTAAAATCAAAATAATTTGCAGGCGGAGGAGACGGCCCAAATGCATGCAATGCAGGATACAATAAATACCTTCCATTAGATCACTGTAGAACACAGCGGGAATAACAAAATATTCTCCTTATTTATGTGCATATATCATCAACGCACATACATACAGCCATTAAGCCACCGTATAATTGTTACACTTATCCTCGTTTTTAAACCACCAGAGCGCAGAGGAAATGCGCTATAATGAGTGGCACGCTCGTGCGCGCTCAGTCGTGGAGCGTGGAGAGCGCAAATTTATCGATGATCCCAAATCCACCGCCTCCCTCTGAGAAGGTCGACAGACTATGATGGCGGCAGCCGGCAGGTCAGGTGCAACAGGAGCTCTCCTAGCGCTTTTAACATTTGGATTCACTTTAAACTTTCTAGACACAGGTCCTTTTTTAAATGCAAAGGAAGCTACTAGTGACCCTACTGCTCATGGAGGCACTATTAAGCACTTTGGCTACGGCAAATGCACTCTGATGCAAGCATTTGTTTTCACTGCCGGCCAACACCAACACAAGCGCAACAGTGTAATCCGAAGTAAACAGCAAAATAACAATCTTATCATCATTACACTTTACCTGCTGCTATCTGGAGATATACACCAGTGCCCAGGCCTGACCAGAATCCTCAACAAAGACGGGATAAGCAAAGTCCCTGTCTCTCAGGTAGGTGATTATCACAGTGAAAGCACGGTGATTGAACTCACACACCAACCTAATCTGCTGCCCCATGTCTGTTGTCCGGGGACCGAGGACGGGTTCGAGGAGGTGCGCCGGCCGGGAGGCGGATCTGTTGGAGCGGGGGAGCGGAGGCCTGGGGTGCTCGGGGCTATTGGCGTGGGCGACGGAGGTGTTGGAGCCAGGGATCGACTATCTGTGGGCGCACAAGGCGAAGGGGAAGCCACGGTAGCCATGGGAAAAGTGTTAGCATTTCCGCAACACGGAAACCCGAGTGACTCCCTCTGTCCAGCAGACCTGCAGGTCGGGCGTTGCGTTCAAAGTCACCGCGTCAGTAGGAAAAACCACGCGCACAAAAACAGTATTAACCCTGTTTTAAAAAAACACCGCAAACTAAACTTCTTCAAAACTGTGAATCAGTCTTTGGTGATCTGGGATCAGCAACATAAACCCAAAGGTGTTTTTGGAGGACATATTAACATTCGTAGCCTCACCCCTAAAGCTGATCAAGGCAAGGCAACTTTATTTGTATAGCACATTTCATACACAAGGCAGACTCAAAGTGCTTCACATCATACAGCAAAGTGAAAAAAGAAAAAAATAGAAGAATTAAAAGAAAATAAAGGCAAATTTAAAAATGCATTACAGAAAGAAAGGAGAACAAAAACATATTTGCAATAATTAAAAACAGTGCAGACATTAAAAGATTTAGCAGAAAGCTATGGTGAACATAAAAGTTTTCAGTCTAGTTTTAAAAGTGGTCAGAGTTGGGGCAAGTCTTACATCTTCAGGAAGTTTATTCCAGCCATTTGTTGCATAGTGACTAAATGATGCTCTCACGTGATTGTTGTTTACTCTGGGAATCACTAACAGATTGGTCTCAGAAGATCTTAGTGGTCTAGAAGGCTTATGTAGTGGGAGCATATCAGTGATATACTTCGGTCCTAGACCATGTAGTGATTTATATGTGAGCAGGAGGATTTTGAAATCAATCCTCTGACATACAGGGAGCCAATGTAAGGATTTAAGAATTGGTGTAATGTGCTCACATTTTTTGGTCTTTGTAAGAACTCTAGCAGCAGCGTTCTGAACAAGCTGTAGCTGCCTGACAGTTTTTTTCGGAAGACCTGCAAGGAGACCATTACAGTAGTCTAGCCTACTAGTAATAAAGGCATGTACAAGTTTTTCTAAGTCTTGAGCTGACATGAGCCCTCTAAGTCTTGCTACATTTTTGAGGTGATAGTAGGCTGATTTTGTTACTGATTTAACGTGACTGTCGAAATGTAAATCAGAATCCATAATAACCCCAAGATTTCTGGCTTTGTGTGAGGTTTTCAGGGACAGAGAGTGAAGGTGTTGAATTACTTTAAACCTTTCTTTTTTAGCACCAAAAACAATTATCTCAGTTTTGTCCTCATTTAGTTGTAGGAAGTTTTGGCACATCCAGTCTTTGACTTGCTCAATGCACTGGCACAGAAGATCTATGGGGCGATAGTCGTTTAATGATAGTGCTACATAGATTTGGGTGTCATCGGCATAGCAATGGTGGTCAATGTTATTATTTTGCATGATTTGTCCTAGTGGGAGCATGTAGATGTTGAATAAAGTCGGCCCCAAGATTGAACCTTGGGGGACTCCACACGTTACATTGGTAGGTTCTGATACAAAGTCGCCAATGGAAACAAAATAGTTCCTATCTTGTAGATATGACTTGAACCAGCTTAAGACTGTGCCTAAGAGCCCCACCCAGTTTTCCAACCTGTCCAAGAGTATTGAGTGGTCGACAGTGTCAAATGCAGCACTGAGGTCTAGTAGCATTAATATTGAAGTTTTGCCAGTCTTTGTTAAGACGGATGTCATTTACAACTTTAATAAGGGCCGTCTCGGTGCTATGAAAAGGTCGAAATCCTGATTGGAAGTTGTTGTGGCAGCCAGTTGAAGCCAGGAAGTGATTTAGTTGTTGGAGGACAACTTTCTCAATTATTTTACTTATGAAGGGTAGATTTGAAATTGGTCTGTAGTTGTTGATAATAGAGGCATCTAGGCTCCGCTTTTTTAGAAGAGGTTTAATGACTGCAGTTTTGAAGGCCTTTGGGAAATTGCCTGATTGAATGGAGTTATTAACTATTTGCAATACGTCTATTGATAGGCAGTCAAAAACATTCTTAAAAAAGTTGGTATGTAAAGCATCAAGGCAGCAGGTGGATGATTTTAGATTTGTCACCGTTTCCACTAGAGTTTTAGAGTCTATGGCATTAAAGCTTGCCATGATTGCTGTGTTACTTTTGCCTGAACAGGGTGGTGATCCAACTTTTTTGTTTGAGATATTGATGTCGCGTCTGATGCCTTCAATTTTATTAGTATAAAAGAATGCAAACTCATTGCATTTCTGTGTGGAGTGGAGTTTAGCTGGTATTTGTGTTGGGGGGTTGGTCAGTCTGTCAACAGTTGCAAATAGGGTTTTCGCCTTATTAGTGTTGTTGTTTATGATATTGGAGAAGTATGTTTCTCTCGCACTTTTTAAGACTAAATTGTAGGCCCGGAGGCTCTCTTTATAGATGTCATGGTGAATATGAAGTTTAGTACTCCGCCAGATTCGTTCAGCCTTCCTGCACTCTCTTCTCTGGGCTGTCACAACAGCAGCTTTTCTCCAGGGTGCCTTTTGCTTACCAGAAATTGTTTTAACCGTAGCAGGTGCAATGACATCTATGACATTCAGAATTTTGGAATTAAAGATGTTTACAAGATCATCAGCATGACATGGGTTTAGAGGTGGTAACGAGGATATGGCATTTTTAAAGAGTACATTGGCATGTTCATTGATGTACCGCTTTTTCACCTTATTTGATTCTGTTTGTGTCAGGAATGAAAGAAATATTAAAGAAAACACAGAAGTGGTCAGACAATGAAGGATCAGTGACAAAAACATCAGAAACATGGAGACCTTTTGTGATAATCAGGTCCAGGGTGTGTCCCTTACAATGAGTAGCCTCTTTTAACATGTTGAGAAAGGTCAAAAGTGTCTAAAATATTAAAAAGTTATTTTGCACCCTTGTCATTCAAATCATCAATATGAAAATTAAAGTCACCGGTTATAACTAGGCAGTCGAAATCAGTGGAGATGCTAGACAATAATTCAGTAAAATCATCGAAAAAATGTGATGAATATTTAGGTGGCCTGTAAATAATTAACAGGAGAACTCTGGGAGAGCATTTCAACAAAGCACAAAGATATTCGAATGATGGAAAAACACCAAG
Source organism: Eutrigla gurnardus (assembly GCF_963514095.1). NCBI lineage: Eukaryota > Metazoa > Chordata > Actinopteri > Perciformes > Triglidae > Eutrigla > Eutrigla gurnardus. The sequence continues at coordinate 7,861,024 of NC_139918.1, forward strand.
TGACATCTGTTTCCCCTGAAATGTATTTTTAAATATAGCAGCAACCCCTCCACCTCTTTTCCCAGATCTACAAACATCAATAAAATTATAGTTGGGGGTGCTGTCTCGATCAGAATGCTTGCACTGTTATTTTGTTCTAGCCATGTTTCAGTTAAAAACATAAAATCAAGTTTAGAAGTAGTAATAAAATCATTGACTAAAAATGATTTGTTATTAAGAGACCTAACATTTAGCAGACCCATCCTGATGGTGTTACTGACAGGCTTTGAGGTTGACTTTGATTTTGAGAGAACAGGAATGAGATTGTTTAGGTTAGCTGTGTGTTCAAGTTTCCCAATGTTTACTCTCTTAGTAGTCACAACAGGAATGCAGAAGGTGCCATGTTTTGATGTAGGCGACCTTGGGTCCAGCTGATAATGCGGTCTACTGCTGAACCCTTTTCTGTCTCAGTAATATTCAGGGCTGCTGTCAGGGTGGGGAGGGGGTGGCCATAAGGGAAGAGGTGGCCATAAGGGAAGAGTCTTGAAAGAGGGGGTCCTGGATTTTAGTGACTTAGTTGCAGTCTTGGGTTTTAGTGACTTAGTTGCAGCCTTGGAAGAGGGGCTCTTGGGTTTTAGTGACTTAGTTGCAGCCTTGGAGGGGGTCTTGGTTTTTGGTGACTTAGTTGCAGCCTCGGAAGAGGGGGTCTTGGATTTTGGTGACTTAGTTGCAGTCTTGGGAGAGGGGGTCTGAGTAGGGCGGGGGGTAGGTGGGGGTAGCTCCTGGAATTCCAAGGGGGAGGAGGGGAGAGAAAGGTTTATTGGAGGGAGGGAGAATGACGAAGACCTGGATTGGGATTTGGGGGGGGTGGGTGAGGGATCCACATGCAGTCCTCCTTCGACGTTGATAATCTGAGAAGGGTGGGGGGTAGGTGGGGGTAGCTCTTGGAACTCCAAGGGGGAGGAGGGGAGAGAGAGGTTTATTGGAGGGAGGGAGAATGACGAAGACCTGGATTGGGATTTGGGGGGGGTGGGGGAGGGATCCACATTCAGTCCCTCTTCGACGTTTCTGATAATCTGTGTTTCGTCTTCCCTCTTTGTTGGTTCCTCTCGTCTCTTGTCCTTGGTGACAGATGGATGACGCAGGCAGTAAGACATGTTGGTGATGAAAAGCTTTGCCCCCAGCTTATTTAGGCAAAGTCCGTTTGTCTTAAAAAGATGCCTGCGGTCCCAGAAAAAGCGGAAATTGTCAATAAAATGCATTGGGCGAGCAAGAGATGCAGTTGCGAGCCATTTGTTGAGCCAAAACAGTCTACTGAATGTCTCCACTCCTCTCCCGGTCGGGGGCAGAGGGCCACTGATGAAAACCTCAGCATTCACAGAGCTGACTGTTTCAAAGAGTTTGTTGAAGTCTTCTCTCAACTCTCTTGATTGTTGTTTTTCAATGTCATTAATTCCAATGTGCAGAATGATATTTTTCACAGTTGGGTGTGCAGCCACAATTTCCAGGATTCTTTTTTCCAAATCAGACACCGTATCTTTCGGAAAGCAGAGTACTTTGATGTTATTACTGCTTTTCATATCTTTTACAGAAAAGTCACCCACAATCAGATTTTCAGGCCCTGTCGTTAGCTTTCTCTGTGGCTTTAAGTTAGCAGGTCTTACCCTGCTGCGTGATGGTGGGGGGTTATCCAGGCAATCAGAGGGGGATCCATGGTCCTGCAGCAGTGGAGCAAACCTGTTCTTTAGTTGAACAGTTGTTTGCTGGGGAGGTTTCTTGGTAGCTCTCCTCTCCCCAGCTGTCCGCTGCTGTGTCCTACGAGGCAGTGGGGTTGAGGAGACGCTGTGCCTGGATGGAGATGGTAACGCAGGCCAGCTGGTCAGATCACAGATATCGGGGCGCTGGGTCCTGCCAGATATCCGTTCTCCCATGTCACAGGGAGATGGTCTTCTCTTTGGCTTCGCACCAAGTGTGTTCCAGGGAGGATTATCGCTGGTAGATTTATTACCGTGTACAGGATCCTCCCGTTTCTTCATAGCTTCATTATAGCTAGTTAGCTGTGTTCTAGCATGCTCCTGTCCACTGTTTTGAGTCAGTGCTAGAGTGGTGTTGTTCCCACAAAGTCCATTCACTTCTACATTTACTTCTAACCAATTAATTTTTGTTTCCAGCAGTAAAATCTTCTGTAGGAGTTTATGGTAATCTTCCGTAGAGAAGGGAGGCATCTTCTGCTAATTACCTTTAGCAGGCTCAGGCTTATCTTGTTTGGTAGGCCTCCTCGCGTAGCGTTGAGGAAGTCGTAAAAATATTGAAAAATGCCCGTTTTATCTCAAAGAAAATATAATCCCACTGGTTTTGTAAATATCCAGGAGCTGCTGCTCTTTGTTTCTTATTGAGGAGAAGCAGATAGCAAAAAATAGCAGAAAATCGCAGGCAGGGGTGAGAGCAAAGAGGAAAAGCGTCTGCACTGTAGCAAAGCCGGAAGCAAAATGAAGTCCACCATCTTCTTGAAAACTCTAATTTAGATTTCTTATGCCTGTCAGAGACATGGTTACACAGCAATTCTCCATCAGCTGCATTGCATGTGCCAGGCTATAAAATCTTTTGACAAGATCGATCTAATGGCAGAGGGGGTGGAGTCATGATTTATATCAGAGATCATTTTAAATGTCAACAAATATGCTGGCCTTTTAATCATGACTTAGAATGTCTAGGACTGAATGTAATGCTCTCTCCTGAAATGTCTTTCATGCTTATTGTCATATATCGTCCACCTTCTTCTAATAATGATTTTTATACCACATTTAAAAAACTGCTTCAAGCATGTGATTTAAAAAAAGAAGTAATACTATTATTATTATTACTATATTTTCCGGGCCTCCACCTCCCAAACAAGTGTCTCTTCTCCGTTTCTGAAAAGTTACATTTCTTCGCTATTTTTATGACCTGTCGCCATGATTAACCACACGGAAACGATTGCATGCTGGCTCATTAATATGGTAAAAAGTGCGCGTGTACAGGGCGGGATTCAGGTACGCACACTTGTAGGTGATCCTGTGATTTATAAAGGGAACATTGCGTACAGCTTGTGTGCGCACAATTTTAATGAGTAATCTAATTGATTACTTATCTCATTATTATAACGCCGTCATCGTTACTGCAAAAACATGTGTCGCGTTACCTCATTGAAAGCAGAAAAAAAATGTTACGCTATAGTAAACAGAGACGCGTCAAGCACAGGACCAAGCGGAAAACGGCCGCTCAAGCTGAAGCCTGTTTCCCTTAGTTTAGACCGCCCACAAGCTCCTCGATTGGCTCTGCCGTTTCTTGTGTGATTGGCCGTCCCCGCTGTCACTCCATCTTGCTTGCACACCGACGGTCTGCTAGTCTGCGGTCAGGAGTCCTACAGGAGTCCGCTACTGTAAGTTGGGAGTTTGTTCTGCCTGGTTCACGTCAGCTAGAAGGATTGTAATATCAGAGGTTTCATTTACATTTACGTTTGAATCGGTGTCCATGTGCGTGCGTGCGCACGTGCGTGTGTATGTGTGTTTGGTAATTAGACGCAGCCAGGATGTCTAAAAAAAGAGAAGTGGACACAAGAGACTTCTTTAGAAGTCAAAGTCTAAGTTACTCAAAGAAATGCGTTACATCCATCCTGCAACACCTTCACTGGCTCCCAATAAACAGCATATCCACTTCAAGATCCTCCTCATCATTTACAAAGCTCTCAATAATCTGATCAATAAAATGTATTAGTATTATTGTTGTTATTATTACTATTGGATTAGAATTGGTTGGTTAATGTTTTGCTACATGATTTTCCAAAAGATAGTGTGATTTTTACCAATCCACTCTATAAGCATAGTAATTATAAGATCTCCACTAAAATGGTTTAGATTTGTGCACTGTGGATTTCTGTTTGTAATGTATTGAGTATCCATTTCATTATAATACTCAGATTTATCATAAATAATTGAACATGCACATGTATTTTAAGTTCCGTCAAAGAGGGATGGAGATGGGGTCCAAATTATTTGACACATCAGTATTTAAAAATTATTTGAAAGTAACGCAATTGTTACTTTCCAAAGTAACTAGTTACTTTTAGAATATGTAACTCAGTAACTACTTTATTTACTTTCTGGGAGAAGTAACTAGTACTTTAACTAGTTACTTTTTTAGAGTAACTTGCCCAACACTGTCTATCACAGGGCTGACACGTAGAGACAGACAGGTAACCAGTCTATCACACGGCTGTAGAGACAGACAGGTAACCAGTCTATGACAGGGCTGACATGTAGAGACAGACAGGTAACCAGTCTATGACAGGGCTGACATATAGAGACAGACAGGTAATCAGTCTATCACAGGGCTGACTGTGGGAGGAAGCCGGAGAACCCAGAGAGAGCCCACGCTAACAAGGGGAGAACATGCAGACTCCACAGAGAAAGAACCAAGGACCCTCTCGCTGTGAGGTGACAGTGCTACACACTACACCATCGTGCGGCCACCCTTTTTTAATACATCTATCCATTATCAATCAGGCCTTGTTGATTTGAGAGTGACTGTTCCTGAGAAGAGTCACAAGGTGATGCTGTTGTCACATCATATAGCAAAGAGAAAGTCTGCAGAAGCCACCAAGAGATAATACGTTTGTAGGGAACTATGGTCATGTGAGAAAAGTCACATCTGATATTAGAGAATGAATTAACAACACACATGTTAAACTGAAGACAGAATGAACCTGATACAACTGGGAGAAGAGTGAATAAATAATAATTACAATACCTACAGGATCATGTAGACACTGTAAGATTAATTCAACCTGACAAAAAAAGGCAAAAAAAAAATCCACGGAATTTCATTTTTACTTAATTTCTGTATTTTTTATTGACTTCCTATCTCTAGTTGTTAATAATCAAAGATGGCGCCAGCGAAAATGTCTCTCTTGAGGCTTCCAGACCAGAGTCAATGAACAAATGCAAGATGTTACGATGACAATCATGTCCACTTCTTAAATACAGTCATTTTAAAATATAATTTTAGAAGTCTAGAAAGTCTCAGTTTGTCCTATTATTTGGTTTAATGTGAAAGCACTAAGTGAACTCTCACACAACGTACGATAGCAACGTAGCCGTTAGCTTAGCTTGCTAGCTAGCTAGCTAACTTAGACATGTCCCATCACAAATATATGGTTGTTTTACCTCATTTGTTTTATCTGAGATTAGCTAACCTGTTGTTAGTGTGAGTAACGTTACATCCCAGTACCAAACACACAGACAGAGACGTCACTTACCACACTTTTGGGTGTGTCGTCTTTCTAATTATGTAGTTTGACAGTACTTATACTTATCATACTTCAACAATTATATGACAAATTGAGACCTTCCTGACTTTTAATCATGCAGAGAATAATCCACAACCATAGCAACGAATAATAATCCACAACAAAATATGTTTCTCTCCAAAGGTAATTGACAATGCAGTTTGGTTAGAGTAGCTTGGGCATTCACACAGCAGTGTGCCAACTCCAACCCGCCATCAAGGTTGACCGGCCTATCGATCAGTTTACAAATAAATACAATTTAAAACCTGAAGAAAAGCAAAAGATATCCTGCAAATAATAGCTATTTTACCAGAATTATTCATATATTTCCCTGCAAAGCAATAGACAAATGCATAGCTGACAATGTTGCAGTTTAAAAATAGGCTTTTCTCTATCAATAATCCGTGCACTGTCAGTGAAGAACATGTGATGTATACATTGGTGTATTGTATGGGCAGGCGAGGCGGAGCAGCACCCAGCAGCAGCCAGTTATTGAGACAATCAGGGTGAAAGTGAGAAATGTACACAAATTATTATATTGTGATTGATTCCCATGCATGCTGATCAGAGAGAGTACTCTGATCAGCATGCAGAGTATTTATTTTTTAATTACTTTAATTTTAAGTACAAAGTTCCTGAAAGTTGTGTAACAGCTGCAGGTTTTTTTTCCTACCACACATGGTGGAAATATTCTGAGGTCATGTATTTTTGTCTTTCTATGTCTGCAGATGGATGTTTGTCAGATTGTGACCTCAAACCTTCGCGCTGCTGCAGCCTCGTTTCTTCTTCTTTTTCACCTCATGCACATCCTGTTGCCGACTTCCTGTCGGTGGTGAAGCTGCAAACAAACAAATAATTACTGTGAGAGTTGAGTCTTGTGGTTACAGTGGGTCAAATTCTACCTTCATCATGATGATGATGATTTTCACACACACACACACACACACACACACACACACACACACACACAAATAAACACACACACATATGTATATATATATATATATATATATATATATATATACATATATATATATATATAAAAAGAAAAAAAAAACCTTTGGTCACTTACTGTTGGTGCCACATCTTCACAGAGAGCTAGCATCGTGGATTCATACCGGAGCAAGCTGACCTTGAGAGGCGGTCATCAGGACCGAGGAGGTGGACCTGTTGACCATGTTATCTAGCATTCTTATTTACATTCCTTCAACAATTTAGCTTATTTACCAACATCACTGACTTTTTTTAAAAGTCTCTTACTGTTTTTCAATATTACAACAAAGACAAAGAAGTATAAAAAGCAAACAAACATAATGAACAACTAACAGATTTGACTCCTATTAATGGGATTGACAAGATGTCCTGAAATATGAAATGCTGACCAGGATGAAGCCAACTCTTCTCTTCATGATGATGACCTTCATTCATGAAAGCCAGATTACACTTGATGTTTTACTCTCTCTGAGAGTAAAAAACTTTTCGTTTATCTGCTCTTTATTCACTCTATATTCACTGTAATGAAAATACTCACATAGATTTTTTATAAATCATTAAAAATATGATTAAATATGATATTGTACTTTACTGGCAACCTGTCCAGGGTATCCACTGCCTTCACACAGTGTGGTAGATTGTGTTCTTACCCAAGAACAGATCACAAATAAGAAAACTGGTTAATGTCAGAGTTTTGTGAAAACTGCGTGAGTAGTTTTTAAGAAGAAATTTCGCTTGGTGAATGATGCCCAATATACCTATTAAAATATCAAGACTAAAAGCAAAAGCTGAAGTCTAGTGAAAAGTTAATTAATTATATCATAATAATAATTCTGAATTGAATTTGTATAGCACTCTCCAAAATACAGTGAAGTCTTCTGTTGGCTTCATCCTGAGCAGCTGTTTGTACGTCACACCTGAATATTGACATGTCACATAGGAACATTGTGAGCTGCTCCACTGGAGGTTTTTATGGTTTATATATACATATCGTGCTGATTCTGACGCCACACCTGATGATGTGTCTTCACCTCAGCACCGCCTGACCTTGATCTCCACACCCACACACATCCTGTCCCAGCAGGCTTTGAGGCACAAACCAGTGCTGCCTTCGTCTGTGACGCTCCGTGCAGCTCGTCCTCGCCGAGCGACCACATCCTGTGGAAACAGTGAGAAAGAAGATTTTCCAGCCACAGCAGCAGCCAATCAGATTGCAGATTCAAGTGCCCCCACAGACTGACACATAAAGAAAGTATGACATGTTTACTGTAAAACATGTCATACTTTCTTGAATATTAGTTACATGTAAACACACAGTGGTGTTTAAATGTTACTAATATTCATTGCTTTTCTCTTTTTATGCTCTTGTCTGACATTCATTCATGTATTTATTTCACCACATTCATTCCCTTAAATGCATCAGTTTCTTATAGCTTTATTACTTTTAGCCAATAAACAGTGTTTGAGGGACTTAAGTGACAAAAACACAACAAGTCATGTTTGAAATCACCCCAGAATATCATTGTAATAGAAAATAATTAAAGGCTCATTTAATGTCTCATGTTCATTTATATCAGAAAGTGATAAGCATTTAACCAGATTTGGGTGAGACATTATTATTACTGACAAACAGCTAAATACCTCCCCTCGGACTGGGGGGAGCCCCGGCACCAGGGACAGCGATCGTTTGCCCACAGACTGGCTGGGTGAGATAATTGACAACCAGTTCTATCACTCACAGCTGCTCCATACCTGGCAATAGGACACAGGTCCATTCCACTAGTCACTTCACCCTCTGTATAAAGCACAGTTTCTCCCCAGTCTCAGTTGGGCCAGGCACTCCAGCGAATGAGGAAACAGGAGGGAGGGCCAGAGAACAGAGAGCAGACAGGGAGCCTGGGAGACACTTTGGACTGGTGGAACCGGGGCTGACAGGAAGCCCAGGCCTGAGCCACCAACAGATTCAGGGATGATTATTATTGACTGGGTGGAGAAGGACACCTCACGCTGAAAATAAAGAACCCAGTCCGGGAAGAGCTTACATTGGACTTTGGCCCCACCCCCGTCTCCCCACCTTATCGAATAAAGACTCTTTTGGATATTCACCTTTACCAACTGTGTTGCTGGCATTCTGTTCCAACCCCAAGTGTACCCCAACTAGGCCAGACTTCCCACAATATGTGTAAAGTAAATCACAAATCAATCATATATTTAAAAAAAAAAACAAATCCAAATTAATGTAAACAACACACACACTTCTTCTGGATGACTTTCCTTCTTCACTTCCATTAGTTTGTTGTTTCTTTTTCTTGGGAATGCAAGTTGAATGGTTTTCTTTCTCTGCCTGTTGTTCCTCCATTGTGAGTCAGCAGTAATGAAATGTACCTGGTCAAACACTTTAGACTAGAGGGAGCCTGACTCAGCAGTTGGAAGTTACTGATTTCCGATTACAAGTAAATGCAGCATACGCTTCCGTGAGTAGTTATATCTTATTATTCTTTGTTGAGGGGTCGGTCACCCAACAATTTTTTGTCATGAAAACAGCAATGTTTCATATAAAAATATGCTGTGGTGTATATTTATACATACAGCACCACATTCATTTTTATATTTTTGGTATTTTATTGCGGGAGGACAGCGTGAAAGTGAAAGGGGTGAGAGAGAGGGATGACATGCTTTAAAAGAGGGCTGGAGGTCAGATTCAAACCTGGGACCGCTGCAGGTAACCTCGGTACATGAGGCAGTACTCTTACCACTGAGCTATCAGCGCACTCAGCACATTAATTTAATCAATCAGATCTAGTATTGCTCTTATGATTGGAACATTATACAACTATTAACTTACGCATTCGCACAGTCGGCGAGTTTTTGTGACTGGAGCAGATGTTCGTCAAGGGGGTTCTGCCATGTTGACTGCAGAGTCATGTTAAAATAAATTATATCGCTGGGGGGGTTATGCATATTGAGGGATAATAATGGGATGATAAGAGCCTGGAAGATGTACAAATCAGGCTTTAAAAAAATGTAAATAAAAACTCTCTAAACTCTTAGATTGAATGTCTCATCGTAGTTAAGTGACATGTCACTGCTCTCACAGCCTCCCACACTCAACCATTAACCAGGAGACGTCAGAGGAGTTCCCACCTGTCAACCCCCTGCTGTGTCATGGTGAGCTCCGTTGGCTTGTGTATCCAGCTTCAGCCTGAAGATCCACCTTTATTCCTGGTTAACATGCTGCTAAGTCCTGCCTGCTTTCCATCTTCACTAGAGACTCCCATTCAATGAGAAAAATGTATGTGAGTGTGTGCAGGGGGGGGGGGGCTCAAGGAGCAGGAGCAAGTTTGGTGATGGGGAACTCTCCATTGCTCCAATTGTGACACAGCTCTGATGGTGGCCACAAAGGTGTTGAATCTGGAAGTTTCATTCTTTATGTATTTCAGCACCGATGTGCTGTCAGTCCAAAAAAATGATGGTTCAAGAGGGAGTTCGATCTCCTCTTGCATCATGTGATCCATCCGTACAGCTACAGCAGCTGCTGTGAGCTCCATTCTGGGGATGGTCACAGGTTTCAGGGGAACAACTCGAGCTTTTCCCATGAGGAAGGCACAGTGAATTTGTTAGTGCTGGTTCATCATTAAAAGGTAAGAGACAATGCCATATCCATTTACGCTAGCATCAGCAAAGTGATGAAGCTGCGATGAGACTGGCTGTGCAAAACCATCAGGTTTAAGACATCTTCTAAACTTGTAGTCTGATAGAAGGCCCAAGTCTCTCAACCAATTTGACCATGTTTGTTCAAATTTTGGGCTGCACGGTGGTGTAGTGGGTAGCACTGTCGCCTCACAGCAAGAGGGTCCTGGGTTCGATTCCTAGGTCGGGTTCGAGTTAGGGTTCCTTCTGTGTGGAGTTTGCATGTTCTCCCCATGTAAGCGTGGGTTCTCTTTGGGTTCTCTGGCTTTCCCCCACAGTCCAAAGACATGCAAGATGGGGATAGGTTCATTGATGACTCTAAATTCCCCGTAGGTGTGAATGTGAGTGTGAATGGTTGTTTGTCTCCACATGTTAGCCCTGTGATAGACTGGCGTCCTGTCCAGGGTGTACCCTGCCTTCACCCAATGATAGCTGGGATCGGCTCCAGCCCCCACGTGACCCTGAATACAGGATAAGCGGTAGACGATGGATGTTCAAGATTTTCGTGAATCTTCTCATCCCATCCAAGCTTCAACCTGCAAAACTCCTGCAGGATCTGTCTAGCAGGTAGGATGACAGGGGCCTCCATACCCAGTGGATCATACACAGAACTCACACCGATAGAATCCCATGCCGAGTGATCGTTTTTTCAGGCAGCTTGATCTTGAATCTGAATGAGTCTGTCTAAAGGCACCATTGTACACCACTCTTTCGACAGGCAAAGAGTCTTGTTCAAAATCCACATCCTTGACCTCTTTAGCTCAATCCTCCTCTGGTATTGAGAGAGAAAAAAAAATACCCTTACCTATAGCACTCTGATCGTAGCACTGTTGCTCTTGAAGTACTAGTTTACTCAGATGAGGACCTAACACTTGTTCTATTTTTTAGCTCTTACTTTATCAGCAATGATACGTTGTGGTTTCTTTGTTTCCTTCTTTTTGACAAATGTACTTATTGTAAGTCGCTTTGGACAAAAGCGTCTGCTAAATGACCTTTAAAACCTCCTGTAGCACATCACGTTGTAAGGTCCTTAGCAAGTGTGAGAGCTTCTTCTCCACACTCTACTGATTTGAGTCAATCATCCACGTCAAAGTTTCTGAGCACTGTTGTGATGGTTTCTGTCTTACACTTGCCAACATTGTAAGAGCAAAGTTAGTGCAACTTGGTGAGGATGTTGCTCCAAATATGTGCACAGCCATCTTGTATGCTTCCAGTTCCTTTTTCACATTTCCATCAGGCCACCATAGAAACTGAAGGTCAGCATCTTCCATCGGCACTTTGATCTGATGGAACATTGCTTCAATATCGGCCATAAAGGCAACAGGTTTCTGTCGAAAACTTGTGAGAACGCCAATGAGACTACTGGTTAAGTCTGGACCTTGGAGAAGCTTGGCATTGGGACTCGCACCTCAGTAAGTAGCACCACAATCAAATACTACCCTCAGTTTGAGTTTTTAGGGTGGTACACCCCATGGTGTGGTATATACCAAACTCACTTGCTCTGGCTTGCCTTAGCCTTTTCCTCAGGTGACACTGGAACAGCAAACCCTTGCTGCTAATAACCATACATGGTTCCAGGGCCTTCGGTACATTGCTGCCAATCAGCAGGCCAATGTCAGCATCGATCTGAGGGAGCTTTACCTCTCTTAAGTACGACCATTGTTCCATATCCGTTTCAGTAAGAATGCCTTTTTGTGTGTAAGTATCTGGGAGTTCAAAGAATGTTCCGCTTTCCAGGCTGCTTATTTCTTGACCACAGGCAACCGATGTCTTGACAACTTGTTGTTGTCCATTGTACGTAGAAGTATGTCAGTTGTCCTTCCAGTCATCTGAACCTGCTGGAGGAGTGACTCCATACAAAAGGAGTCAGTACTTCCTGGATCTAGGAAAGCGTACATTTCAATCACTTTGTTACCTTTTTTGTTTTTTACTTTCACGGGAACGACAGGCATGATGGATTCAGATGTGTCAGCCCCAATATCATTCTATCTATTTTCTATTTCCACAAGAGCACTCGTGATTGTCTTCTCCTTGTTTTCTTTGTAGGTGCTTGCTTCTCTGTTGGTGCTGTGCAGTGGTGGGTGCTTGAGTAAACATACTTTACAGGGAAGTCTCTTTTTACATCCTTTGCTCATATTCCCTGGTTCCAGGCACACAAAACATACACCTTTTCTTTTGAGGAACTCCAGACTTCCAGATGTGCTTTGCCGTGTGAAGACGTGATTGTGGACGCTCTGTGCAAAAGTAGTCAAACATATTAATATCGCCAAGTTTATACCATTTTGAGGGGGCTCGTTGAATAAGATTCAGTTTTAGGAACAAACGAGTGCGCTCTCAGTGCAATTTATGATCGTAAATGTCCAAACGACAGACTCGAGCTGGCGCAGAAAAGCTGCAGGCAGATAGCAACCCTACCCCCTCAGCTAGCAAAGGTAATGTTAGCCCAACACATGCCGACAACATACCTCAGTGGGCTACAGATATGATGTCCGAGATTAAAAAAGCCAACACTGGGATTACGAAAAACAGAGAGGAGACTAAGACTGAGATCGTGAGATGCAAAGAAGAAGTAGAGAAAGGAAGAAAAGAGAAAAATGGGCTCAGAGTTTTGAAGATAACACTAAAGTTCAGTTTGAGTTGCTACGTGAGGAGGTGAGGCTGATAACGACACAACTTCCAGTCTGGCTAACGAGACAGAAAAAAGAAGTGGACGCTACGTTGAATGATCAGTCTGACAGTATAACCAACGTGGAGGCCAATCTTAAGGAAATGGAGGAGATACTGAATTTGAAACAACATTCGTGTCGTGGGGGTAAGAGAAGGGGCCGAGACTAGCAGTAACACTGAAGCTTGATCGAGCACACCGAGCACTTGGCAAGACGAGACGGGAACGGAGTTCCACCGAGAGCCTTCGCTGTGAGATGTCACTACTATACAGAGAAGGAGGAGATACTGAAGAAGGCGAGGGAAATGGAGAAAAAAACGGAGGGTTGGAGTGGACAGATTCACATCTTCCCGGACTACACCCAGGAGGTAAACAATAAGAGAGCAGCCTTCAAAGAAGCAAGAAGCCTCCTGCAGGCCTGCAAGGGGATCAGATATGGGCTGCGTTACCCAGCAACCCTGGTGATTACACCAGAAGGGGGACAAACAAAAATCTTTGAGAGCCCAAAACACGCGGTGGAGTACATCAAGAAGACACTGAATCCTGAGTGAAGCATATGGACTGGTTTGAGCTTGGCTAAGTAGAAGTTTATACATGCTAACACTGTTGAAATGACATTAATGTCACAGGCAGGATATTGTTTACTGGATTTGACAGTATTGACAAAGTAATATTTTATTTCACTCGTTGCATATTTAAGAGCTACTGTGGCCCAGCCCCTGCCTTTATTTTATTTAAGACTTAAGAAATGATTGTTCCTCCTTGACCATTGTTGCCTACTCTCTATGGTATTGCCTTTTATTTTTAAGGACCTTGCTGTTATGAGCGCCCCCTGCTCTTCTTCTTTTTTTCATGAGGTGATTAAGTTAAGGGGGTGATAGTATACTTTTAGGATCAAGGGGTGTTATGCACGGAGCTGCACACGGTAGGCTTGGTGTGCAGGAGATGGTGGACTGGTTGGCCACGAGAGAGCTAATTTAAGAGCACTTTGTTTGGGTTTGTGTTCATATATGTAAGGTGTGAGCTAGTGATGTCCAAATGAAGCTTCGTGAAGCATTTTCTTTATTTTCTGAGCCCAATAGATGGCGCTCTCTGTTCAACAAAGGGTTGAAAGCAATGGAAATATATTGGCCTTCAACCCTTTGTTGAACAGAGAGCGCCATCTATTGGGCTCAGAAAATAAAGAAAATGCTTCCGAAGCTACATTTGGACATCACTACTGCTAGGGAGATAGAGAAGGCGATTCGGAATATGAAGACAGGCAAAGCGCCGGGCCCTGATGGGTTACCCAGTGAGTTTTATAAAACATTTGCTCCCAAACCGATACCCTTGCTTTGCAGAGTAAATAAGGAGGTCCTTGATAAAAAAAAAGCTCTGCCTCAAACAATGTCACAGGCTTTGATCTCTGTACTCCTTAAGAAAAATAAAGACCCACTTAAATGTGAATCATACCGCCCAGTAAGTTTTCTTGGTTGTGATTATAAGATATTGACCAAAATATTGGCAGCTAGGATTGAGCTTGTTAAGTAAGATAATACATCCTGATCAGACAGGGTTTGTAGCTGGTAGACAACTCTCCAGCAATCTCACATTCTCACTCTAACATTGTGCCAGAGATTGTGATATCCCTAGATGCCCACAAAGCCTTCGATAGAATAGAGTATTTCTATCTATTCCCAGCCCTCGAGAGATTCGTATTTGGTCCAAAATTTTGCTCGTGGATTGAGATAATTTATGCGAACCCCCAGGCTATGGTAAGAACAAACAACATAAAAATGGTAAAAAAGGCCTCATTTATATAGCGCTTTTGTCCAAAGCACTTTACAGTAATGACTGACCCATTCATTCACACATTCACACACCGACGGCGGAGTCAACCACGCAGGGCGACAACCAGCTCGTCAGGAGCAATTAGGGTGAGGTGTCTTGCTCAGGGACACCAGGCACTCAGCTAGGAGGAGCCGGGGATCGAACCGGCAATCTTGCGGTTGCCAGCCAACCTGCTCTACCTCCTGAGCTAAACCCCCCAATACAATATCTGAACCTTTTTCTCTGTTCCGGGGAACAAGACAGGGGTGCCCCTTGTCACCCCTGCTCTTTGATATGGCAATTGAGCCCCTTGCAATAATGCTGAGACATGCTGCTGAACTGGGAGGAATACAAAGGGGGACACAAAACCATAGGCTGTCTTTATGCTGACGACCTCCTCCTTTTCCTGTCGAACCCTGTCACTAGCATCCCGGTGGCCCTTGGTATTATCGAAGACTTTGGGATGTGTCGGGCTATAAAATTAACTTAGAAAAAAGTGTCCTTTTTCCAATTAATAAACAGGTGAGGACACTTTCATTCCAGGCCTATCCCTTTGCAACATATTAGGACAAATTCACCTATCTAGGTGTTCATGTAACCAGTAAATACAAATATTTATTTGATCATAATTTTAAAGTAACATTGGGTAAGGCAAAATAAGATATGGAATGGTGGTCATCCCTCCCCTATCATTAGCAGGGAAGATAAATTCTGTTAAAATGAATATAATGCCGCGGTTCCTCTATCTGTTCCAGACGATACCAATTTTCATTCCTAAATTATTTTTTAAAGAATTGAATAAAAGTACATCTACCTTTTATTTGTAAAAAAAAAAGTCCTCAGGATAAGAAGAGAGTTCCCTGAGAGACAGAAAGAAGAGGGAGGCCTGACCCTACCAAATTATATGCACTATTATTGGGCTGCTAATATACATAAACTGTTACTCAGAGCTGGATGAGGATGAAACCCCAGTGTGGGTACATATGGAAAGATATGCACCTAGCCCGGTGTCCCTACACTCCATGGTCTGCGCTCCTCTGCCCTTAAGCAAACACCTTTACACGAACAACCCTGTGGTATATAATTCTCTGAAAATTTGGGTCCAATTCAGAACAGATTTTAAAAACAGAAATCACTTGTTTTCCCCTGCCCTTGGGAGAACAGCATTTAGGGAATGGTATAGAGCTGGGGTGGAATGCGTCAAACATCTTTTTAAAGATGATATTTTCATGTCTGCTGCTCAGCTGGAAAAGGACTATGGGATCCCCTCCAAGACTAATTACTTTAGACATTTCCACGTTCGAGATTTTGTGAAAAAAACTTTCAGCCCATCCCTCGAGTTACCACAAAGTGGATGGATAGACGGGCTGCTGGACATATATCTGACTCTTAACGGTCATGTGAATATTCAGAGGGTGGCTTCCCCTTCCCTGGATAGTGTAAAATGGAAGTAGGAGGAAGAATTATGGTTGGACACATCGGATGTTGACGTGAGATGGGCAGTGGAACTAATACACTCTTCTGTATAGTGAGACACAGATTGATACAGTTCAAGGTGTTGCACAGACTTCACTTATCAAGGGACAAACTGGCAAGAATGTATCAGGGGGCCGATCCGACTTGCCCCAGATGTAAACAGGTGCCAGCCGACTTATGCCACATGTTCTGGTCTTGTTCCAGGCTGAAAGAGTTCTGGGCCAACATTTTTAGAACGCTGTGATTAATTTATAACAAAGATATAGAGCGAGGTCCTCTAACCTCTTCGGTGTGGCACAATGGGAAACTCAACTAACAGTCTCTCAAAGGAAGGCAATAGCATTCACTTCACTGCTGGCTCGGAGATTGATCCTATTTAATTGGATAAAGGCAACACCGCCTTCTCATAAACGGTGGGTAGAAGAGGTGATGGCACACCTCAAATTAGAATATCTTAGATTCACTGTACAGGGCAACACCAAGAAATTCTCCAAGGTCAGGCAGCCTTATATTTACTATTTTGAACATGAGTTTCCATTCACTCCAACATAACTGGCAGTCTTTAACCCCCCCTTTTTTTCGATCTTCTAACCTGTTTATGTAATTATTTTTCCTCATAATGTCTGGGTATGTCTGATATTAGTATGGTATGTCTTGTTACTGTTTTGTCTGTAGTGTAGTCCTGTACATGTGATTTATGACTTGAGTTATGTCTCTATGAATGGGATGCTTGTTGCTTGAACAGAAAATTCAATAAAAAACACTTTGATTATCGTTATTCTTTTGAGGAACTCCAACTTGTCTTGGTGGGATTTCTTGTTAATTAGGTAGCATGAATCGAGACTATGAGAACCATTACAAAATAAGCAAAACTTGTAAGGTGCTTTGGAGGAGGAACTCTCATTGTATGTTTAATTTGTTACTGATGAAACACTGGTAGCAAAACCACTCTTGCATCTTCTTTCTTTATCCAAATATGAGCGGGGCATTGGTTGTATAAAAGTGATGGTTCGGAGTAAATTGCACCCTAGGTCATTTCCACCATGACATCAAGCCAAACACCCCCTCAGAAGCATTTTTAGCGATGGTCAGCATTGGTCAAGATAGGGCTATCAGCCGAATGGCTTATTACTGGCGCGAATGGTACAGTGTGTATATCTCATAAATTACCCCACTAATAATGCATGGAATGTTACCAAACTTCTACAGTAGTACACATAGGGTCTGTACTCACAAAATGAGGCATTTGAAAGTTTGTAAGTACAGCAGGAGTTTATTTAAAAGAACACTTGCCTGATAGCTTCTATCCTCGGCTCCTAATGCTACCGCAGCGTAGACGGCACTTCCGTGTTTACCCAGCTGATGCCATCACGCAAGTTTCACGCGAGAGTATGAAAAGGTTTCGCTGAATTTTTATAAATGCTTGTATTATCAGGTCAACACATTTTTATAAATGCTTGTATTATCAGGTCAACACGTGTTGACAAGTCGAGGATAGAAGCTATCAGGCAAGTGTTACAAGTTACAAACTTTCAAATGCCTCGTTTTGTGAATACAGACCCTATGTGTACTACTGCAGAAGTTTGGTAATATTCCATGCATTATTAGTGGGGTAATTTACGAGATACATTGCATTCATCAGCATCCATTTCACTCCGCACATTTGTCACCTCTTTTATCCTTTTTGTAGCTTCCTCCACAAATCCATAAAATGCAGTCACTTTGGGTTTGTACCATTCATGTTGCTCCTTTTCTACATCCAGATTAATTTAATTCCTGCAGTTCCACACACAACTTTTCAAACTCATTTTGCACTTTTGAATTAACCAGTTCAACATTGCAAACATTTTCCATCAGTCTTTCTATTTAATTTTTTCTTCTGATTAATAAGGCCAGTTTACTTTTTCTGGATGTTTTCATCTGATTGAGTTTTTCAAGCAGTGTAACATCAATGTCACTTTCCAGGTTTTGCACATCTTCCATTGTCCTCCTTATTCAATAAACACACACGGAGGAGAATCACACAGTGGAATCTTTTTGTTTTATTATTTCATCTCATTTGCATTGTGAATATCCACTGATTTGCTTTGACTTCTTGAAGTGCTTTAAGATGCATTTTTAGGAGACAGGCAGGTTATTTTGTCGTATTTCTCAACGTCCATTGATACTACTTGGATGATGTTTCACAGCGATGTAATGACACGGCAACGGCGCTTTGATTCATTAATTCAGGAAATGTGCACAAACATCACAACGCCACTCATAACATCACTCCGGTGCATTACTTTACAAGTCGGATCGCTTCCACAAACACTGCGATCCTGCTCTGTGAAACTGCGCTTTGAGCCGTCCATGCAACAAGCAGTTTTTGTTTTAGACAAATATAGTGCAATACTTTTCCTTAAGGTTTCCCGGATATGCGCTGCTCGTTGTGCTCAATGATCACAACTTCTTATTAGCTTATTACGTGGTTTATTCCTGGCTTAACAAACAGTTAATGCATTTCTTACCGGTGGATAATTTGTTGCGGTCTAAAACAGTATGACTGCATACCTGGGCAAACACAGTTACTAGAAAGAGCACAGCCGCAATACATCTGCAGTGACTCTATTTAATTGTGGGGTGGAGCCCGTCTCACACACCGTCCTATCCTCAACCTCAGCATTAATCAATAATCCATTCAAATCAATAAATAACCAACAAACAATTCAAATTTACATATAAATGCAGAACATCCAACAAACCCCAAAATGAACTATTTGGCTTCAACACTCTGGAACAATAACCTTTTGGTGCTTTGATTCATTAATTCAGGAAATGTGCACAAACATCACAACGCCACTCATAACATCACTCCGGTGCATTACTTTACAAGTCGGATCGCTTCCACAAACACTGCGATCCTGCTCTGTGAAACTGCGCTTTGAGCCGTCCATGCAACAAGCAGTTTTTGTTTTAGACAAATATAGTGCAATACTTTTCCTTAAGGTTTCCCGGATATGCGCTGCTCGTTGTGCTCAATGATCACAACTTCTTATTAGCTTATTACGTGGTTTATTCCTGGCTTAACAAACAGTTAATGCATTTCTTACCGGTGGATAATTTGTTGCGGTCTAAAACAGTATGACTGCATACCTGGGCAAACACAGTTACTAGAAAGAGCACAGCCGCAATACATCTGCAGTGACTCTATTTAATTGTGGGGTGGAGCCCGTCTCACACACCGTCCTATCCTCAACCTCAGCATTAATCAATAATCCATTCAAATCAATAAATAACCAACAAACAATTCAAATTTACATATAAATGCAGAACATCCAACAAACCCCAAAATGAACTATTTGGCTTCAACACTCTGGAACAATAACCTTTTGGAACATTGAACATATGTATTATATTTATATGTATTACACCAACTCTCCTGTTTCTGGGTCCTGCGTTGGGGTCCTGGTTCAGTGTCAAATGACAACATCCTGTGTTTCAAAATTTCAATTAATGTTTGTTTTGGACAACATCTGAGTGTAAAGATGCTGTAAAACCATGACTTACTTGGCTGTCAAAATGGCAAAGACTGAGTTGGGTGCTGACCGCTAACGGTGTTAACAGTGTTGACAAAGCAAAGTGTTTCCCTGAGGGGGGACCGGAGGGTGGTGCTACGCTGCCACAATGACATTGTAGGTTGGGACGCCGTTATCGGCTGTAACCGCTGTATGAGAGCAGTGTAGAGCTGTGGCCTTGAGATACCCAGTGGGACACGCTCACATGCACCAAAAGGTAACACAACCACAAGACTGGTGTTAGATGTTGCCTATCCCAAAGTGGTGTGTGTGAAGTAAAGCTTAGTTATAGTTATTTTAAGGCAAACATGATGTTTTTCCTTAACCTAACTATGAGGTTTTGTTGCCTAGACCTAATGTTGGTTTTGTAGCATTATGTCGTCCCCATGTTTCACTTTCATAGTCATTTTAAGCCAAACCAAGTTTTTTTTTTTTTTTTTTTTTTACTAAACCTAACCGATGTTTTGTAGTGTGGTTTGTTTGTTACAGACTGTGTCAAACTGAGACCAGACCACACCATTTGGTCTGGGAAAATAGATTGTTCCTGGAAACATGATTGAGAGTGCAGTTTAGTTGCATGAGGAATAATTTAGTCAGAGAGACAGATTTGGACTGAGAGCCACACTCATCACACATAGCTTGTAATGTGTTTCTCGATTCAATATTTCATTGAGGTTAAAATGTCTAAAAGTCAGATTAGACTTCACAAAGACTCTTGTTGGTGCATTGCTGGTGTTTTTTATTTTGCAGCAGAACAAACAAGAAACCACTAAGAGAATCGTAGGTCCATCCAGTTTGAGCTGCTCTGCTGATTACAAACACTGATTGTAATCTACTTCCTGTTTTATTAACATGTGTATGCAGAGTCACAGCTGCAGCATGTAGCCGCAACCACCAAAATTAAAAGATAAACATCCATCTGACAGTTCTGATAAACTACATGTTGGAGGAAATTATTGACTCTTAAATTCTCTGACTGATATATTGTATTTAAGAAGGGGGTAGTGGGCTGACTCCTTAAGCTAGAGTGAAGCTACTGGTACCAATGGGTTCTGTTAGTACCCAAGAGGCTCCCATTTATATTGGTATCATATGAAACTACATAACCTAAGGAATCGATTTAAATCAGTGTGTCATATCAATATCATGCTAGCTTGTCTGAAAGGGGGTTTAACTCTCCTGTTACCCTTGGGGTCAATTTGACCCCATTCAATTTTTAACATCTAAAAAGAGAGCTAACATAATTTTGTTTTGCTTGATTTTCGTTGACTTTTCCTAATTTAATGGGGGCATATAGGTAAACATACAATTAAAATTATTATGTTTTCTATGTCCTGTCCGCATCGATGTTCCTTGGGGTCAATTCGACCCCAGGCTGTTTATACATAAAACCTTGAAAGTTTACACATATTTGTTGGGGTTGTTTAGGATGATATTGAGGTGACTATAACATTTAAATATAATGTTCAAAAAACTTCACCCTGATTTAGGGCCCTAATCTAACATAAGCATACCTGTAATGCGAGAGGGTAGAGGGGAAAAGTGATATTTCCTGCAACACAGGTGTATGGGATATGGTTCGCGTGAGGACATACATATTAATATGAGAGAACCTCGGGGAGGCGCAAACATGAAAAGCTTGCACAGCAGCCTTCTAACATGCTCTGTGCTCTCTTCATGCTCTCTCAACTGAAAATTACCTCAAAGAAAAGGTGAGGTTTTGTCTCAGCTCTTTGACAGAGAAAGTGACATAGAAGAGACCCTCAGAGCAGATGCTCATTGTGAATCTCCAGTGAGCAGAGACAATTCACAAAAAAAAAGTTAACTTCTAAAAAAGGAAAGTTATTATAGTCCAGCTCCCCACTTGAAGGACCGGGTCGACTTGGTGCTGCTAATGTTATAAAATGGTTCCAGGCCCCCACCTGATACTGTTAGCCACATTCAATACATAAAGTCAGCATTTGAGCAATTCATAACCATCCATTTAGAAGGTTATACTTCAGATGACTAATTTAGAGGTTAGGCGTGTGTTTGGGGACAGTTGGTAGGATGTTGATCTGACTATTTGCAAGCCTACATCAGGTTGGTCATTTTGGCAGAGTGTTCAAGTCGAAAGGTGAAGCAACGGCAAGTCTTTCGAATGTTGACACTGGCCAGCCACCATGTCTCTCAAAATATTTCATGTTTTCTCTTGTGTCATACAATTTGATGACAGAGACCCAAGGCAGGGCCAAAGATATGTTTTCTAAGTACAACTTTTTTTGTCATTTATAATATAGCTATATTATAAATTAAAAAAAAATATAGATCCTATAAAAAGAACAAAAAGATCTTTCTTTAAAAGTTTACATCAATCACAGATTTTTTTGTGATTTGCCTTTTTTTCAATCGTCACAAAATATGTATTCTAGATGTATAAAGTGGTGGAAGGGGATGTTATGTTTTATGAAATGGGTTATTTAGGTTGTCAACAAAGAAACAAGAAGTACCTGAAGCATGAACCTGGGTAAACTATTTTGATTATGATCATTTTCTGAAAGTTTAATACTGCCGGGGTCAAACTGACCCCAAGGATAACAAATGTTAGAAAATCTGAGGCATTAGGCTAAATGTTGGAGAGTGACAACTGGCATGATCATTTTATTAAAGGGTCCCTTGATCTCTGACCTGACCTGAAATGTGGATGAAAATGGGTGCTATGTGTACCCACAAGTCTTCAGCATAAAGTGTGCATGTCAGTAAATGGGAGCCTCTAACAGAACCCATTGTCATTGTCATTGTCATTGTCATTGTCATAGGGGGGTTCAGCTCAGGAGGTAGAGCAGATGGCTGAGAACCGCAAGATTGCCGGTTCGATCCCCGGCTCCTCCTAGCTGAGTGCCTGGTGTCCCTGAGCAAGACACCTTACCCTAATTGCTCCTGACGAGCTGGCTGTCGCCCTGCGTGGTTGACTCCACCGTCGGTGTGTGAATGTGTGTGAATGGGTGAATGTCAGTCATTGTTGTAAAGCGTTTTGGAGAAAAGTGCTATATAAATGAGGCCATTTTCATGCAGTTGGCATTCAATATGAATGTGTTTTCTCTTCACAACTTATAAATACATTATGGAGGGTGAGAATGATCATACTCCATCCATCCATCGTCCACCGCTTATCCTGTATTCAGGGTGGTCATTATATACTATTTATTTAAATTATTTAATAAATGTTTATGTCTGATTTATGATAAGAAGAACTTGACGCACACTGCTGAACTGCATTAATCTTCATGTTCCCATGCTGTCAGATGGAGTACCCCACTTTTATGTGACCCCTGATCTGCTATCTGTCTCTAAACATCCTCTCTACCCCCTCAAAAGGCAAACACAGGACTATGTGGATCTTTATAATCAACAGCGTTTACTTCTCACTGTCTCATCAGACACTCACATCTACCTTTATATATACAAACAAATACAAGAACTCAAACTCCATTTCAAACAGCTCACACATTTACATTTCTTACATTAATAATTTGACCTTCCTCTGAAAATGAAAGTTTGTTAATGTGCAAATTATTTATACTTCTATAATTATTATATACTATAATTCAGTGATGGAAAGTAATGTTTACTCTAGTGTTAAAATAGGATTTGTAATTAGTTCTTGAATTCTCCTCAACTCCATCTCAGAGTAAATATTGTATTTTACTGCAACTAAACAAAATATAATCACCAAATAAATCATGATGCATTATTATAGATTAAACTACTTTTGCTACTGATTTTTTAAATGTATTATTATAATTCTTTATCACCATCATTACTATTATTTACACATGCAGCAGAGAGGTCTGTATGATATATAATAATATATGGATTCAAAAACAACAATCACTCAGTCTGTTGTCTCTTCAGTCTTTATTTCAACAATGTCAGACAAACAGTTTTAAAACATTTTGACAGATTAAATGTATTAAACGTAATTGTGATATCTACATCAACAGGACAGAGTCGAAGTTCATTCATCACTGACAGACCAGATAAACAGTGTGATGATATTTATACATGTTACTGTACAAGAAACAGACTTGATGGAGTTGGTCAGAAAATGAATCTGGCGTCTGGTGAAGAGTTCCTACAAAATAAAACATGAAACGATATTCAATGAATGTGATCTTAAACAGCATTAAAATACATCCAGAGAAACAGACCACTATCTACTGATGCCTATAATATGATGCAACCAAATCACAAAAAGTTGGCAACAGGAAATGTGAATCAGTAAGTGTTTCTGTTTAATCAAAATGTCTGGAGAAAAATATCATTTAATATCATAGACTGTACAAAAAGTGGTTGAGTTTGGCGTATTAGAAGCTATTTCTGCCATAGTTCTGTGGCAAAAAGAGGTAAAAAAAATGAAGGCAGGCTGAAAGCTGACTGCTGGAAACAAAGGGAGTAGAGCAAGGATGACGAGACTAATAGACACAGGTGATACACAGAAAAAAAGGAGGGAAAACTGACAGGAAGACAAACAAATACAGCACACAAGAGGCTGGCAACAGGAAATCAACTTAAGTAAAAAACTTTATTTTAAATTGGAATAATGTCTGTACCCTTTAATTTAATATTTGTTTACATTGAAATGCTTTAGAGTTGAATCATTGTTTTTTTATTTGAAATATCTTCTCATTCCTAAACATTAGTTTTTCCTTTACAGAAGATTTGTCCAAAGAAACATCAAATCCACTTATGTCAATGGTCTACTTAATCTACATCTGTCATTAAAGCATCATGGGTGCTTGTCTATTATGCTCACGTAACAAAGCTCAGTTTTGGAAAGTCAGTTTACTAAACTTAACAACTGATGGAACACACAACATGAACGCTGGTATCTGAAATTTGTCCTGGGTCATGCCGACTTGAGTGTCACTAGCCCAGCCCAGCCAAGCCACTAATTGAGTGATTGACAGACCATAAGTGAATGTAAATTGTATAAACCAATGGGATGTGCCAATACCAGTCAGCCAATCCACCACAAATCCACCAGCTGACTGGCCCACATATGCATCGGCCCACCGGGATAGTGCCCGTATGCCAAATATCCAGTCCACCCCTGCCGGTACCAAAAAGCAGTCTCTCTCTCTCTCTCTCTCTGTATGTATATATATATATATATATATATATATATATATATATATATATAATCTGAAAAACATGTGCTTTACTTTTTTAGTTTAAATTTGGTATTCATTATATATCATTTGGTTTTTAAATCACCTAAGCCGCCACTTTCCATCACTGAATTTATAAGTATAAATTCCCTTTGCACATTGAAACACTTTAATTTTCATAGGAAGGTCAAATTCTGGAGAGGGACACCTGGAATGCCCTGCTCAGCCTGTAACCGTGACGCGACTCTCAGAGAAGCGTAAGATAATGGATGGATGATGTTTGACGGTCCAAAAAAAATCATGTGTTTATACCTATACTCAAAGAATCCGGAATTACTGTACGTAACTAACGTGATCAGATGTTACTTACAGTGACTGATCCACAGCCGCAGTGTCATCAGGACATTGAAGACGACGGTCTTGATGAAGATCAGGCGGAGGCCCAAGATGGCCAGAGACACAGCGTTCACTGTTTCATCTGCAAAAATCATCATCATCATCATCATCATCAACAACAACATCACCATCAACGTCATCATCATTAACTTCACATCACAGTTTTGTACTGACCTTGTTCCAGAGTGCCTTCACACAGACCAGATGCAGCCTCCGCTGAAACACATCAGACACAACAAGACATTATTAGTTATGACAGAAATCATTATTAGTTTGATATTTTCTACCAGAATTCATGTTTTTTTTGTTTCGTTTTTTTTTTACAAATGGCAAATTCTTTTTTTTAAATTACATTTTCATTCCCCCAACCCATTTTTTAACATGGGCTATAACATGCTTTACATTTACATCAGTAAAAAAACGAAACATTATTGAAGCCAACTTAAAGATTTTTAGATTTTTTTTTAAAGCATTCTACAGACGCAGATATAACATGAGTTGGGAAATCAGTCGGCCTTGGTTTTCGGTTTGGCACGCAGTATAGCCAACAGGTTTTGATTGGATTATCTAAGTGGACGTTTGGTGGTGTAAGCTGTTAGTAGCCCTGAGATATAAGCAGGAGCTAGACAATGGAGTGCTTTAAAAGTGATTAAAAGGATCTTAATATCAATCCTGAACTTCGTTGGCAGCGAGGCTAAAATAGGATTGGTGTGAGATCTCCAGTGTTACAGTTAATAGTCCGCCTGCTGCATTTTGTACAAGCTGAATAAGGAGCAGGGCATTTTGGATAAGACAAGTAAAAGGGTTCACTGCAAAAGTCAAGAAGAGAAAATATGAAGGCCTTGATAATAATTGTCTGATTTTTGCAATGTTTTGTAGAGGAAACATCCTGCTCAAATTTCAAGTGATGATCAAAAATAAACCCAAGATTACAGGAGTTTGGTTTGGCACTGGTGGAAAGAGGGCCAATACACTGCTGAATGTTTGTTGTACTTTTGGGCCAAATAATAAGAAGTTCTGTTTGACAGTTTTAGCTAAAGAAAGTTGAGTGACATCCAGTCCTTTATAACATAAAGACATAACAGTTGTGGAGGGTGTCTAGGTTGCTGAAGTCATCTAGTTTTACTGAAAGTTATAGCTGAGTGTCATCTGCATAACAATGAGTTAACTTAACCCTTAGGAACCCCATAACAGTTGAGCAGACCTGTCAGTTGAACATCAGGTTGACTTTTTAATTTTTAATTAATTTCACCTTTTTATTATCAGGGGAAATACAATTATACAAAAGTGATGTTAAATTCTCACTCACCTTGGCCACACTGTTCTTTGTCCTGATCAGATGATAACAGAGACACCTGGTTGTACAGGGAGTCACCTGATATCTGGACAGCGTCTGTCTCATTGAACATTAGATATTTATTCTTTGCTGCTTTGTTTCTGCTGAAACCAGCAGCCAGGCAGGCTGACGTATTTCCATTGGACAGCTTGTAGTAGGATGGCTGGTAGTCCTCATCTGAGAGACACAAAAAGGACGAGTCTAATCAACACAATGTTCAAACATATTATTATTATTATTATTATTATTATTATTATAACATAACAGTGTAACAGGTTCAGACCAAGTTCTCTGGTCACACTGTGATTGAAACATCCAGATCTGCTGCCAACATTTCAAACTTAATTTCAGACAGATCCCAAATCACACAACCATTAGAATATATAATTCTTGAAAATGTCCAAACACAATCCGGATGTTATTCATAAACAGCTTTATCTGGCAGTGAACTGAGAGGAACCTTTCAAACCTATTTTACCAACTGGATTTTATGTTCTTAATCTTACGTGTCATTTTATCTGTATGAATTCTGAAATGTTCAACATTAAACTGAAGTTAAACTGTTGGACTAATTCAGACATTTACAAGTAAAACTAAAATAAATGGCAGCTGAAATTCTTATCTTGTTCTTTTGAATTAATAATCACAAGTTTAAGTTGAAATATTTGTCTTTGCTGTAATACGTGTTTTGACTTAACAGAGACTCACTTTAAAGTATTTACAAAGTTTGTTTTCAAATTATTTTTATTTTTGTGTAAAAAAGGTATTGAAGATGTAATGTTTGTTTCTTCGTTTTACAATTAATTACATCTGCCTCTGTTTGAAATTGTTATATGACTACACAGAAATAAAATGTGATTAAAACTTTAAATTACTAAATTATTTTTAAAATCACTATTCTGAATTTCTTACAATCATAAAACGTCATGAAATACACATGACGATACATGACAATATAACAACTTTGATTTTAGATCCAAACATGAGTGTGTCATCAATATTAACAACTATGGAACATCTTTCATTATACTGATTACACCCTAGTTTATGTTACAACATCTTATTATTAATTATAATACCAACTATTTTTGTATATTGTTACAGGGGTTTGTTGAGGGGTTCGGGTTCCTTCTGTGTGGAATTTGCATGTTCTGCCCATGTAAGCATGGGTTCTCTCCGGGTTCTTCGGCTTCCTTCCACAGTCCAAAGATGGAGTGTAAGTTAATTGATGATAAATTGCCTGTAGGTGTGAAGGTGAGTGTGAATGGTGCAGGATGGGGATAAGGTCATTGGATGGGGATACGTTAATTGATCACTCTAAATTGCCCATAGATGTGAGTGTGAATCCGCAAAATGACAGCTGGGATCGGCTCCCTGAATAAGCGGTAGAAGATGGATGGATGGTATACTTTTGAATATTTTTCATGACTCACTTTTAAGATTTTAAGAATTAATTCCAGCTCCAAAGATAACTTTAAAGCAGGCAGCATTCACACAGTCAGCAGTCGCAGCACAACAAACACATCAACACCATCACATGGCTTTTTACTTTTTAAGTTATAAAAAGGCCACAGGGACCTTTGGGAGTTCCTCATTGACATTTTACTAATTTTCAAAGTCAAACTAAGTAATCAGGAAATGTGTAAAATAGGTTTAATCTTAAATTAGTTATGGAAATTAAATTAAGTTAGTCAAATAGAAATGGTAAACATAATGTAAATGCCTACACCACTTATATAGACAGCATATGTAAATTCACATAGACATTTTTTAAAAATGTACTAAATGTATTTGAAATGTAACATATTTCCGGTAAAAACAACAACAATGACCACAAAACATTTTGCAGGAATTTCACAGGACCTGTGTTTTTGTAAGGTTCTTAAGCTTTTATATATTTTATGCAATATATATTATCTCAAAAATAAGAATGATCTAGTTTCCAGTTTTCTGTGTCAAATTTAAGTTGCATTTTATGTAACTTTGTGTGATAATGATACATCTTGTTCCATCCATCAGTAACACAATATGATTATGATTGTATTTAATGATTACACTAATTACATCTTAAAGTTTACTTTTTATAATATCTATTTTATTATTTATTTATTTATTTTATCTATTTTATTTGTATTTACTTACAGGCCTGGACATGCAGTATGATCCCGTTTCCAATAGTGAACTTGTATCCGACATTCACACATTCATTGAGTCCAGAACAAAAAACATCACACACTTTGATCAAGTTAAGTCTCTTAATATGACAATAGTTTCTAGATACTTTTGTCCAACATCAGTAATTATTGGTCAGGTCACACATATAGGTGCTGCATTAACAATATCAAATCTGGTTTGTTTGCTAAAATAGCATTTATGTTGGACCACCCCACCCTAGTCTGTTCTCAAATGTAATACTTTATAGTTTCTTTAAAGTCCATTTTCTAAATTCATATCAAATCTGCATAAATTAGATCCACCACACAGCACTTTTTAAAAAAGAAAATACATCACTGTTAAAGCTGGTTGATGCCTGATTGCTGACTGTTTTGAAATAGAGCCTGGTGCTGTGCGCACTTGAGCTAGATAACGTCACTTCCAGCCAACTTTATGTAGAACATCAGGATCTGTTTTAACCAAATATTCTCTGGTGTAGTTCAGATAAAAACACAGTTTCACAATCTGTCAACATGTTAGCAGGTCGTTCATGCCTGTAACGGTTCACATGTTGAAATGTTGCTGTGCTATTGCTTGCTATGCCTGACACAATGGACGACTACTGTTAATATTACTACTGCTAATTCTATTACTAAAAACCAAATGCAGATGGAAACCACCAGCCTGCTATGCTCATGATTTTTGCCTTGAGTCTGTGAAGGCAGTTTTTTCTCGCCACTGTTGTGCTGTACCACATGCTCCTAGGTGATATTGGGACTTTTAAAATAATTTACTTTGAAAACCATGAGCATGTTCCAGTGTTCAATGACTAAAATGTCCTGGGATAACTTTTTTTTCATTTTTGGTTATGATATATCACTATTACTATAATGAAATGTAATTATACTGTATCTTGTTTTCAATTACATTTTTGATACCAGGTAGGACAAATATAAATTGATTAATGATACTCAACTTTACACATGAGTATGATTAAAATATTGTAGTATATTATTGTATTTTATTTTTGTAGATAGTAACTAAGGAAATAAGAAGGCTGAAAAATATAACAACCCTCTTCTAAATACTTTTATTTATATCTATTTCATTATACCTTTTTGAAGAAACATGTTTAATTGCTCTTAAATGAAATATATTTCCTAAATATTCACAAGTAAACTGTGGTTAATAGCAGAACAGAATATGAATATTGGACCTTCATAGTCCTGTTGACTGTCTGGAGTTAATAGTCAAAAATATAAGATAATTTAATTTAATATAAGATAGCAATAGATAAAACTTTCTACTCACATGTTTGAATTTTCAGTAGAATTCTTGCTCCAAAACTCATTTTCACGTTGTTACTATTCACACTGTGCATTTAAGCTCAACAATAACCACCGATGGGATTAACAATAACAACCACCGAAGACAAATAGTACAAATGAGGATGAATTACAATCTGAACTCATGTTTTTGTGGACAATATTTAACTAAACTTATTATGTATTGTGCAGAGCAGCAAACTTTTACAATATACAATTATATGTATTTTTATTTATAAACACAATTTGGTTAAATTTAAGATTACTCGTGCTTACTGTTAATTACTGGATTGTTTGCACTTTTTTTTTTTACTATTTTTCTTAAAAGATTTCTATCAATTAATATGAAACAATTACCCAAAGAAGTTATTCTCATGCAGAAAGACAAATAATAATAATGTTTAATTCTTACTGGATTGTACGAAGTAAGACGATGTTTGTGTAAAGCATCATTCAAACTGTACCCGTTGTTGGTTCACAAACCTCCTAATGGTTTAACTCTCAAATAACAACTCGTCCGAAGATCTCAAGATAATAACAATAACACTACTGTTCAATCCTTCTGAAGGTTGCTTGATTTACATGTCATGTAGTAGTACCTATTTGAAAGTGTAAGTAAAATTATGATATAAATATTGAAATTCAGCATAATGTAACTGACTATGTTAAAGTCTTTACATTTATGTGAAATGTTCTGTGTTGAGTCATGAATTTAACAATTATTATAATTAACAGGAATATAAGTGTTGATAAGTGTCTAATACAAAAATACAGTGAATTATTTCACATGAGTTTAAAATAAATATGCAACTATTATATTTAATGTCCAGTTTAGTGGATGAACAGACTTACTGGTGTGAACTATAAGCATTGTGCCGGATCCAAAAATCTGTTTATCGGCTGCATAATTCACACAGTGTCACAGTTCAGTGCAATAACATTGAGCAACACAATCTACTCAAAATTTTAAAATATATTGAGGTGAATTAAATCAAATTTGGGAATACAACTATACTAATAATAATTACATTGATTTATTATTATTATTATTATTATTATTATTATTATTATTATTATTATTATTATCGGACCATAATTAAGCCTTAAATGTTAATTTTCTTCAGTTTACTCTCAGGGTGGTGAAAGGTGCAATACAGGATACATTTCTTTCATTGTTGAATGAAATTTATGTCCATAAACATATGTATAAAATTCCACTTGCTTAAGTCAGTCAGTGACACACTATGTAACACTTCCAAATGCGTAAATGGCTCTATTTCTTACACAGAGGTTTACAAATTGTATAGGATAACTCACTGAAGCAATTAGAAAAATTAGATATATAATTAGATATAACTATAACAGGAATAATTGCATGGTGGAACTGTCACTGTACATGTTAACACTATGCTGACGATGCCATTTTATACATCAAGTGTTTAAAAGTGAACTAAAAGTTAGTCTTAGTGATTCATTAGCTTCCTTTACTTGAGACTATTTTTTACCATGTGGCTTTTTTGTTTCCATAATACTAAAACAAACTATATCTAAGATCACTGCTCAAAACAATTAATATGATAAAAAACATTTTTTAAACTAACCTGCACTGAAAGGTTGACCATATACACCCAAAATACTACAAAAAAAGAAAAAAACACTATAACATCATGTTGTTTTGTACTACATTGGTGGTTGAGAATGAGAAAGTGTAAAAAGATATCTGATTAGCTTTTTCCTTATACAGTAGAGCTACTCAATTCTGTTATTATTACTTGAACTAGAAATATTGTTTTCAAAGCAACGTGTCCAGAATCAATCTGATGTATTGCAAATGAGGATCATACACAACCAACCCACCCAAAAAAAACAATGTAAATGTAACAATATTATGTTGTTGTTTTTCTAAGTTGGTGGTTGAGAATGGGAAAGTTTAAGAACATGCTTTGATTTCTATCAACTGACTTACCTTACTGTTTTTTTTTTACCTCATTAGAGTTTATGGATTATGTTCTTATTACAAGAATGCAAATCTATTTGAAAGGTAACATGCCCTCAATTTATCTGATTGACAGCAAATGTTAATCAAATACAACCAAAATAAGTTTAGTTGTAAACAAGGAAAGACAGCAGCAAACTGAAGAGCTAATAAACTGTCATTTTTAAATAATTTACAGATACTAATATTAAATACACTGACTAAATTAATGAATATCACAAATCCAAAATGTGCGACATTAAATGAGAATTGGAGAACAGTGATAAGAAAACTATCCACAAGATGAATGTGATTATGGTGAAAACAGTTTGTAGTCCAACAAGTAAATATAAATAATGAGACTTGACTCACTGGTTTCAATAACTAACATGATTCCTCTTCCAAAGTAGATTTTCTGTCGTCCAGAGTCAGTCACACAGTGCTAGGATACAAACCAAAAACACTGGAAGCTGGAGCTTCACATTTTGTCAAATGTTTTACCAATGATCAGATATTAAATATTATTCTATCATATGTGGCATTACATACATCACTTTCAATAATTTATGAGATACTTTTAAGATAATTGTCTTCTTTTTATATGTGAAAACACTTATATTTTATTATATTATACACTTATATTTTTCATGTATTACAAAATAAGGTAAAAGGAAATGGAATTTAACCTAATGCCAAGCCAACTAAAATGTCAAATTACAAATGGAGGACAAAGATATTGTCTTTGAAAACTACCTCAAAGAACCCACAGGTAATTAATTCCATCACATTCTCTGCAAAAGCTGAACTTTTACTGTCAGACTGCCTGTATGGAAACTAGCTTATGATAATGTCTGTTAAACAATTTAAATTAAATTTTAAAATTAAATACTTTGAATCTATGGCTTAACAATAGATAAATCATCTTCATGTAGGACATTTAAAGGATAAATAAGAATTGTATGTTCATATTGTACAGAGGAGAGTCAAATAATATCCCAGATAGTTGATACTCTGAAATAAAAAGAAACCCTACAAACTAAGGTAGATTTAAAGTGCAAAAACAGTGCATAGATCAACCAGTCAAAGTGGATTACACTCAATGTCAGTTTAGTGCCAGAACTAAAGAAAATCTTACGAGCTCCAGATCCAATCACACTGTGACAGCAATAACTAGAGATTGAAATTCATGTTAAAATCTCATAAATTTCAAATCTGTACATTTTGAATGGTTTATTACTACTAAGGCTACAGCCTGACAACTGTCAACATTGGAAACAACAATAATAGTGATTTTGTTATCATCATAATCGCTGTAAGAATTTTTTAGTATATTGTTTAAATGTGACGAAAATGTCTTCAAGAAAGATAGAGGATGTTTCAGTTTCCCATCTTCCCATTAAGCCTAATAAAGCTGACAATAAAACACAATTCAACATTAACACTGACTGGCCTAAATGGCAGCAACATGGGGCAGCATTTAAATCAGTTGGGACTATTAAGATTATTATGTGTTTTTTATCCTCAAACAAGATTCAGATCCATTTATAAAAAAATATATATTGTTATAACGATAAAAGTTCAGAGAAGTTCCATTCTCTTTGTTCTATCTTCTATCTATGAAGCGTTTATCAAATATTTTTAACACGGACACTAGTACAAAGTTGCATTTGCTGTTTTTCAAAGACTACTCTTTTAAATATTTGTTTTAATTCCAGCCCAGAAACGGCGCTTCACACTTACATTCACAAACTGAAAACATACCAAAAAAAAGAACTATTAAGAAACCACCATTGATGATATAGTCATTAAATCCACCAGTCTGAGATCAAGGTTTCAATTCTCTGTTTAGAACTTCACTTGTTAGGTTGGAATTACAAATAATACAAATTTAAAGATACATTGTTCCACCTTATGAAACAATAACTGGTATTAAGTCTATGCTATATAACAATGCCAGATATTTTGTGAACGTGGCAATTTTCTTTTTACATTTAAATTTAATTTCTCCTTTCACCTAATGCCAAGCCGATTAAAATGTCTTTAATGATTGAGGATAAACATACAACCCCACAAACATTTAATAATTACTAGCGAAGAGAATAAAACATTTTTTGATTAAAGCTACTTTAATCCCAAAACCCCCATTTCTTTTTTTTTTTTATTTAAAATAAAATGATGATGATAACTGTACTTACTTTCCTGCTTACGAACCTAACTATTAATAACAGGCTGGCTAGGCTTTTATTAAACATATGTAATAATATTCATAATAATTGTGGATTATTTTGAGTTGATGTAACTGTTACCTTAATGCGATTTGTGTTTTTTTTGCATAATCACTTCAATGATAACAATTAGCAATACTCACAACATTCTAATGTAAGTTTGGTCCCTTTTGCAAAAATCTGTCTTCTGTTTCCTCCAGTAGTCACACAGTGGATTCTGAACAAAAACTGCATGGACTTTTGTCATTATTAGGATGGATTAATTGTAACTTATAAGAAAGGGTTAAAAAATGGGGGGGGGGGGGGGGGGGGGGGCATTTTAAACAAATAAAGCAGTGAAGTAAACTTAAATTTATATTTTTGTTATTATCTATTAATTATACTATACTGCTACTGTAGCTAAAAAACATGTACTAAATAAAACCAACTTGTTTTAACTGCAACTCCAGATATGAAGTTTTTTCTGAAAACATAAGAAATAAATAACATACTTACTGGAGACAAATGTTGGTTTAAGCCAGATCCAGAATTTTCAAAATCTTACCATTAAAGTTACTTTAATCTCAGAACCCCAAATTTAAAAATGTTTAAGTTTCAGATAAAATGATGATCATAATTGAACTTACTTTCCTCCACCGACAATTTGATGCCCTCCCCAAAAAGTATTTTCCGGTTTCCCATTCCAGTCACACAGTGTTTGAGCCCTCAACAACAAACTGCAACATAAATAGCCCGTCCATAATAAATTGTATCACATCATCTGCAAACAGCAGTACTTTTACTGACAGACCATTAATAACAGTATGGCTATAAGCTTCTGTTAAACTTTTTTATTCATCTGAATAATTTCTGTGAGTTATTTTGAGTTCATGTTGAAATTCATAAGGCTGCAGTTGCCTGTTACCTTTTATGTGATTTTTTTTAATGCATAATCTCTTCAGTTATTACAATTAGTAATACTCACAGATTTCTAATGTTAGTTTGGTCCCTTTTCCAAAAATCTGTCTCGTGTTTCCTCCAGTAGTCACACAGTGGATCCTATCTGAACGAAAACTGCATGGACTTTTATCATTATTAGGATGGAATAATTGTAACTAATTTGAAAGGGTTAAAAGGGGGGTGGGGGGGTGGGGGGGGTGTAGTAATAAATCATTACGCGAAGTAAGTAACTGGTTGATTCATCACTCACACATCTTTTTTTAATAAAAGGCAGTGAATATGGCATGTTAGAAATAAAGGAGCAAACGTGATATCATATGAAGTTGTTACTTAAATCATAAAAAATAAAGAGGATATTTAGTTTTACTTACTGGAGACAACTGTCAGTTTAATGCCAGATCCAAAAGTTAGTTTAGACACTCCAGAGTTTGTCACACTGTGAGAAATACAACCACATAAACCCAGATATAGACGACTGTCGTTCGTGTTGTTCATAGAATGTTTCTATGACTTCTGAGGAACTTTGGAGGGTATAATTATTTTAACATTGTAAGTATTTATTGTTATTAATTAATCATGCTGGTCACAATCATGTCCAAATATTAATTTAATTAAATGTTTCTGTATAACTTTTTCTGCATAATTTGCCAACTGCTTGTTTAACAAGTCAAATAACAAATGGAAATAAGGACTATGCTGCGACTTCGACATTTTGAGAAAGATAGTATTGTTCATTTAATGACATTCAACGCCTATTGAGGGAAATTTGTGATTTGAGGAATATTTCATTTTGGAACTGTGCTGGATTTCTATTTTTCAAAGTAGGATTTTTTACTGCAATAATTTGCTAAAACATATTATCTTAATTGGTGTTGATTCCAAATAATACCTTGACATGAACAGCCAACAAACACTTGTTAAGTAATGCGATTACGTTGGTTACGTTGACTTGTCAATACCAAAATAACTTTCAACAAACAGTTCAATACATCATATATATTCAAATATATACACGTATTTTGGATACTCACTGGTTTCTATAATTAGTTTGGTTGTTTCTCCAAAAAAGAGTTTCAAGTTTCCTCCTCCAGCAGTCACACAGAAAGTCTGATCTGAACAATTACTGTATGGACTAATTTTGCTACAATAAACACTAATTACACCTAAATAAAAAGCATACATTGATGATCAAGATGTTAAAGCAGTAAAAGTAACTTGCAAATGTCTTTATATTCTACACATGAATTTGCTTTACTTTGTGTAAATCAAATCTTGGCATAAACAAAGTTTTGAATTTATAAATTATTGCTACTTACTGCATTCTACAATTAGTTTGGTTCCTTCTCCAAACAGCATTTTCGAGTTTCC
The DNA here is from genome assembly GCF_963514095.1 of Eutrigla gurnardus. Classification (NCBI taxonomy): domain Eukaryota; kingdom Metazoa; phylum Chordata; class Actinopteri; order Perciformes; family Triglidae; genus Eutrigla; species Eutrigla gurnardus. Next base: position 7,897,387 of record NC_139918.1, read on the forward strand.
TGCTCCATAAGTCACACAGTAGATCTGAGATCAACAATAACTACATGGTCTGAATAGCCATAACTTGCATGAATAGCAACAACTAATATAGCTACTTGACACTTAACCAATATAGTGTTTACAATTAAATAAGAGGAAAAACAGTTACACAATTGTTTTGTACTAAAATAACAATGTTTAGGGTTTCATAATATGATGACGGCTAGGCTAAAATATCAAAATATGGCACACCTTTGTATAAGAATGTTAAATTATATTGATAGAGATACAGTATACAAATCTAAATTAAAATCTGTTATTGCATTGTTTGAGTATATGGGCCCTAGTTTCGTGGCGCAGCGCAGGGCGGCACAGGGTGGCGGAGCCAGCGCAATGCAAGTTTCGACCCACGCAGCCTTGCGCACGGTCAGTTTGGCAGTTTGGTGGATCGCCTGCGCCAAGATGGGTGTGGCGGCGCAGCAGGGGGAGGCGTCACAGATTCAGCTTGGCGTAGCGGAAGTTTCGTGGCAAAAAGCCTCGCCAAAAACTTGCGCGGGTGGGCGAGACGGGAGGTGTGCCTGCGCGAGTCTGCACGAGCCTGCGCAGTGCACGAAACTTGCAAAGTCCAGGCGGACACACCCCGTCGGCGTGGCGCAGGTGCGCTGAGAGCTGACTGCGCCTGGTCTACGAAACTAGGGCCCTATGTGTTATACAAGGTTTTAATTAATCATTAGTCACTAAGTCTAGCTAATAATATTGAGCGACATCCTCTTCAAATGTTTTAGTTTTAGAAATTGTTTAAGACTAGTTTCAGTTTTGATGGGCAAAATCATCAGAGGTCCACCAAAGCCCTCAAAAGTTTTACTTCACCAAATGCTGAAAATTGCTATTGTTTTTCAGTTGACATTTAATATTCCCAACACTTTTCCTTTAAATATCACCTATCCTCCTATTACAACTTGTCATTAAAATTAAATATGAAATAGTATCGTAAAACAATGACATTTCTCAAACTAAGCAAAGGTAAAGACAACTTTAAGTTTTGTAGGCTTTACGTTTTTCTGATAATTTCATGGATATTTTGTATAGTAGTAAAGTAGAGTTACTAAATTATACATTGCTGTTATGATTCATATATTCAGCGCTAGTTGTTTTTTAAAGATGCTCTAGGCATGACGTTAATGATCAATGTCAGTACTCACTGGGTTCAATGTTTAATCTGGTTCCACTTCCAAACGTCAACTTTGTTCTACGTCCATTCACATAATATGAAGCACCATAACACAAACTGAGCAGTGACCAACACAATCAGACTCTTCATAAATCAGAGAAATTAATTTGATAATTAAAGAAAATATGGTCACTTTCTTTCTCTCGTATATTTCACCATTTTTACATTTCCATCTGAATGATTGTTTCAATTGTAATAAGACGGTTCTTTCATTAAAATGCAATAGTATATAAATTAAATATCAACCTTTACTGTGTAGACACTGAATTGACTATTTTGGAAATTGCATGTTTTCTCGTCAAATATCCCTTTAAAAAAGGTTCATATAAATAATATTTAGAATCAATATCAGTACTTACTGGGTTCAATGTTTAATGGGGTCCCTTTTCCAAAGATTACTTTGGTTCCGGTATTCACACAGCATGAAGCACCATGACACAAACTCAGCTGAGTGATGAACTAATGAGCTAACAATCAACTTGGTGTTTTGAGTTATTGTTAAATAATTAGGTAACAGTCTGACTGAAAACACTTCATTTTCCTGTTGATGTAAAATACTTACTACTCACTGTCCTATCCTTTTAGTTGTCATCGTTTCTCATATCTATTTGTCATTTGCCTGATGACTTTTTTTTAATTGTTAAGACTCAATGCTCTCTCCTGTTAATTTCATTCTTTTTTCCAAAAATGACCTTCCAGTTTCCATAAAAAGTCACACAGACTACCGTTAGATCAACTATTTCCACTGTGATACAGGAGTTAAATCATAGTTTTTTCACTACTTTCCATTTTATCAGATTTAATGTAAGTGTAGACATATGTCTAGAAATAACTTTCATGCTTACAACGAAAAAAGCTTTGACATTTATTAAATGGAAAGTTTTTACTGACACTACATCATTTGTAAGCTCCCAATGTAGGAGCTATCAGACATATTTACAAATAAAATGAAAATTAATGATTAAACTGACTCGGAGCAACGTTAGTGAGACTTTTGTCTCATGTACCAGTTTGTTTAAAATGGAACTCTTGAGAGGTATTTGGAAAGCAAACGGTAGATTAAGTTTGTCAAAGAGCCTAAATATTTGGGGTTTTAATATTTAAATATTCAATACATGTTGACATTGCATTACCATAGTCTCTCATACACACATACTTTGTGTTTTGGCAGATGAAGATGTGAAATATGGTGTCTCCTAAGAAAGTTTAATAGATAAATCTAGTATTATTAGTCTATTATACAGGTTAAAATGATACTCACTGGATTCAACAGTCAATCGTATTCCTTCACCAAAAAAAAAAAAATCTGATTCCTGTTCCAGTCTCACAGTATTTCTGACCTCAACAATAACTACAGATCTCACATTGATGAATATAATAATATTGTCTGCAAATACTGATTTTTTGTTAATACTAAAAGACCTATTCTGTTTAATGTAATATGAGTTTAAGGGGCTGAAAATGGCATCTGAAATGATTTTTTTTTCCCCCAACAGCAATGCTAAACAGTGAAATTTTGGATGGTAATAGTGATGGAATTGTACCCCTGGGAGATTAGAGTGATTAAATATAAAATACTGAAATCAAACAAATCTGACTTACTTGCTTCAACTTTCAGTCTGATCCCCGAAACAAAGATCAGTTTGTAAGTTCCAATATTCACACAACACAAAACACCAATACATTAACTCTGGTAGCTTTACATCAACAGGGAAGCAGCTCAGTTGTCCCAATGGGCTGAATAACCTTCTCTAATTCCAAAAGGCAAAAATCTAAAATGAACACCAACTTAAAGAATAATTCAACAGTGTCAAATAGTAGCAAAACAACTTGTACATTTGACCTTAACAGTATATCATATTAAAAATGTAAAATCTTTTGTGTTGAGTCTGTCATAACACTCTTGTTTTTTACTTTATAAGTTGATGTATTTATCTTGAATACATTTCTTTCTGACTTAGTTTGACTTGTTTGCTCGATTATTTTTTCTGATATGATTTTTTTTTATCTGCTATTCTGGTTGATGTATAAACTTTTTTAAAGACACCTCATGAATATTGATTATGATCAATATCAGTCCTAACTGGGTTCAATGTATAATAATGTACATTGAATTATAATGTATAATAACCTGGTTCCACTTCCAACGAACTGAACAACTTAACAGTCTAAACTCTCTTGAATCTTTGGATAACTATGAAACTGCAGCATCACCCAGATAAAACCCCAAAAATATTGACATTTAGAGATACAGGGGGTTTTACTGACAATATATTATTTACTACTTTGTCATATCAATGATAATATATGATAATAATATTCTAGATCCCCATATCCATAATATTTTAGATCTCTATCCATACATACTGGGTTCAATGTTTAATCTGCTTCCACTTCCAAAGATCAACTTCAATCCACTTCCAGTATTCACATGAGAAGCACAAAAACACAAACCCAGCAGAGTAACTGAACCAAGCTTCATTAAGAAAATCATTGTTTTAACACCTGAGACTTCTGCCCGAGTTAATAAATTCCAGTTATTAAAATATACACATTATTGATTCAAAACAAATCCACATTATAAATCATATTCTATAATACTATTATATATTATAATAAAATGTGATGTATATCATTATTATGAGAGAGTGATTTGTTTTTGTTTACTCTGTGCTGATTTTACAAGAAAAACACTGTAAAGTTTATTTATAAAAGGTTCACCATGTATAAATAATATTTATAGCCTAGTATCTCAGTACTCACTGGGTTCAATGTTTAATCTGGTTCCACTTCCAAAGACGATCTTTTGATTCGCATTCACACAACATGAAGCCCCATAACACAAACTCAGCTGTGACGAACAGAACATCAGTTTAGAAAACATCTATAGCCTTTTCGAAGTCATAGAAAAGTTACTAAATCACATTTTCTGCAAATTGTTTAACTTTTTGGAAACATTTCAGTTTAGGTAAATTTAAGTTTAGTCATTTGTTCTTTTTTTTTTGGCTAAGTCAGCGTATTACGGAGCCCCTAAAGGGTCATGGAAGGAAAAAAAAATGTTGCGAGATCTCGCAATACTTTTGCGAGATCTTGCAATACTTTTGCGAGATCTCAAAAGTTTTTTCACTACTTTTATTTTTTTCTAATTTAATATTAGGTGCAAACATGTTTAGAAATGACTTTTATAACGTAAAAAGCATTCCGATTTTTAAATTGGAACATCTTTGTTACTGACACGACATGATTTGTTAAGTCCCAATGTAGGAGCTATCAGACAAATTAACAAACAAATTAAAAAATTTACAAGTAGAGCAACTCGCAGCCACATGTTAGTGGATAGACTTCTGTCTCATGGACCAGTTGGTTGTGCAGTTGAAATCAAAACTAAACTCTGAGAGGTATTTGTGAAGCAAACAGTAGATTAAGTTTGTCATAGAGACTTAATATTTGGGGTTTTAATATTTAAATATTCAATACATGTAGACATTGCAATCACATATTGTCTCATACACCCATACACTGTTTTTGGCAGATGAAGATGTGAAATACTGTGTCTCCTCAGAAAGTTTAATAGTTAAATCTAGTATTATCAGTCTATTATATACAAGTTAAAATGATACTCACTGGATTCAACAGTCAATTGTATTCCTTGACCAAAAATAAATTTTTCGATTCCTGTACCAGTCTCAGTGTTCCTGCCCTCAACAATAACTACAGATCTCACACCCATGAATGTAATAATATTGTTTGCAAATACTATATTTTTTTAGAAGACTAAAATACTTTTTTCTTTTTCATGTAAAATGTGTTTAAGGGGCTGAAAATGGCATATCTTATTATCTGAACTTTATATACAAGCGTTTTTCCCAACAGCAATGCTAATCAGTATCATGATGACATGTAATGGACCAAATCTAAATCGTACACGCACACTATCAGCCGAAGTGTTTAATGTTAACTGTTGTGATCTTTGTTTATGAAAGAAAACATTAAAGAAACTGAATTTTGATGGAATTGAACACCCTGGAGATTATAGTGATTAAACATAAAATACTGAACTCAAACAAATCTAACTGACTTACTGGCTTCAACGTTCAGTCGGATGCCCGAGTCAAAGATCAGTTTGTAAATTCCAGTTCACACAACACAAAACACTAATACATCAACAGGGAAGCAGTTCAGTTGTCCCAATGGGCTGAATAACCTTCTCTAATTCGAAAAGGAAAAAACCTAAAATGAATATCAACTTAAAGAAGAATTAATCAGTATCAGTAATAACTTTTGCGTTAACAGGAGTTGTGTGTTCCCAACAAAGTGACTCGTGATAGTCTCCTTTGTTTCCCTAGACCTAACTAAGAGGTTTTGATGGAATATTTAAGCATGTAAATGTTTCACGATCAATAAAGAGACAAAAAGAAACATTTTTAACAAATTTGTTCAACAATCACTAAGTTTTGTAATCAACTGGACACATTTGCTAGATGTCGGTTAAGGAAGAATAGTATTAAATGGTGCAATAGATCAAGTCTGTGTAAAGTATGGATGATTGATTTTAGATAGTTTGATGAGTTAGTTATTAGTTAACCTGGTGGCATTTGTCTCACAGAACCATGAAACCCTCAAAGGTCCATTAAATTCTTCAAATGTTTTCATTCATCAAATGCTGACAAATCACTTTTGTTTTTCACTTGACATTAACATTTTCAAAATGTTGCTTTTGTATCTCATCTCCGTATCTTGTTGTAGAATGTAGGTAAAGCATTTTAAAACCAAGGTTGCCAAATTTAACTATTTTGCAATCAGATTTTCACGCAAAAAATGAAAAGAATGAAACTTACTGGCATTAACATGAAGTTCGGTGCCGCTTCCAAAGATAATCTTATTAACATTCACACAGTCTGAAGCCTCAGTGCACAAACTTCACTGACTTCAACAACAAAGGAACGGACATGAACTTAAAATCTGGTAGCTGACTAGATTTGGAACCAAAATATGGTAAATTTACACGATGTGAATAGTGGAATTAGCTACTAATCCCACTATTACATATATTACTAATCCCAGTGGGCAATTTACTGGTTTCAATGGTCTACTGTCTGGTTCCACTTCCAAAGATGGTTTTGTATATTAACATCTAGCATTCACACAATATGAAGCAATAGAAAAAAAAAATTAACTTAAGAACTGAACCAAAACTTCACTTTAAAAATAGCTAATTTGAATTATTGAATTTTATGACGGGCCCTGTGATAGACTGGCGACCTGTCCATCGTGTACCCTGCCATCGTGTAAGTAGAAATATAGAATGAACTTGCCAACAATGCTTTTGAAATTAATATTAGATTGCCAGATGTATTTATATTCCCTTCATAATAATATCTTTAAATATTGTGACCTATGCACATGTACACATATTTTCAATGCATGCAAAGTGTTTTTTGTGCTGATTTTATGAAAATAATTTCCATAGCAGCCGTTCATACATCGATGTCCAGTTTAACAAAACGTCTTAACTTCTATTCTGTTTTTGTGTCAATAACAGTACATTTTGCCTTTGAACATACTTCATATGAATAATATTTATGATGTATATCAATACTCACTGGGTTCAATGTTTAATCTGGTTCCACTTCCAAAGGTTATTTTATATCCAGCATTCACACAACATGAAGCACCACAACACAAACTCAGAGTGATGAACTGAACCTGACCTTCGCTGAGATAAAAAATGTTTTTGCACTTGAGAGTTCTGCCTGAATTATTGCATTCCTTTTTTTTATGAAAATACAAATTATATTGATCAAAAACAAATCCACATTATAATTATTATTATTCTATGTTTTACATTTATACTATAACCCATTAAAGGTTTCTAGGGAGTTTTTCCTTATTTGATTCAAGCGTCCTGGGACAGACTGTAAACTGATTATGGGTTATATAAATAGCATTCAAATAAAAAAATATTTAAATGTTAATATGACCTAAACAGTAGATAATGAGCTATTTTAGTGTTGATACTCTCTAAAAATGTATATTCTGATATTTAGTGTTGAGTTCTTGATACCGCCATTGATTTATATTGATGATGTATTTATTTTGAATATCATTTATTTTATTGCTCAGTTTGACTTGTTTTGTAGTTTATTTTTCTGATATAATGATTATTATTATTATTTCATCTGCTATTCTGGTTTATATGTGTTCATGTATAAAGTTCGCTTTTAAAGACACCTCATGAATATTGATTATGATCAATATCAGTACTTACTGGGTTCAATGTTTAATCTGGTTCCACTTCCAAAGATGAGCCGATTGTTATTGCTAGTAGTCACACAACATGAAGCATCATGACAAAAACTCAGGATGAAGAACTGAATATAAGAAAGATTATTTTTAAATTTACACTATAAATAAAATGTAAATTAGAAAATTAACTCAACAGTTGAGGTATTGGGGTGTTTAAGCGCTGATTCTCTGAATGAGTACATTGATGATTCTGATTAATCTCTGGCAGCTGGTGTATTTGTTATTATTTTAACTGTAAGGATTAAAACAATCTTTCATAAAAACTCTGAACTCGAAATTCTCTTGTTATCTCATGGATAACAATGAAAGTGCAGCATCATACAGATTAGACAAAAAAGATTGACATTTAGAGATACAAGGGTTTCACTGACAAATAATTATTCAGTATGTTTCATATTAATAATAATATTCTAATTCCCCATGGCCATAATATTTTAGATCTATATCACTACTTACTGGGTTCCACTTCCAAAGATCACCTCATATCCAGCATAAACTCAGTGACAAACTGAAGCTGGCTTCATTTATATGTTATATGTTTTAACATTTGATGTAACAGATTGTGAATATTAGGCATAATTGCTTTTGTGTTTATAAAACATTATTATTGTTATTGAAATAATATTTAATCAATATAAGTACTTACTGGGTTCAATGTTTAATCTGGTTCCACCTCCAAAGATGAGTTGATTTGCACCTCCAGTCACACAACGTGAAGTATGATAGCACAAACTAAGAAGAGTGATTTACTGAACAAAACTTCACTTTTACATTTGAGACTAAAAAACATTCAGTGTACTGTAGAGATAATGAACAGTGTTTTAGTGTTGATACCTTTGATTATTATGATCAAACTGCATCCATGACAGCTGAATAAAGTGTTTTTTATATCATCTGTGAATAAAGTTTTTGCTTCAAATAAATAATATTGATAATCTATATCAGTACTCACTGGGTTCGATGTTTAATCTGGTTCCACTTCCAAAGATGATTTTATATGCACCTCCAGTATTCACACAACATGAAGCACCATAACGCAAACTTAGCAGAGTGATGGTTATGTTCATGAAAACGATTTTAAAGATTTGTTTTCACTAAATGTTATTGAACTACTTCTTAGATTCTAAAGCTTTTAATTGTGGTTTAGTGTGTATTCGAGTAAAACTCTGTAAAGACACCTCCTATACATATATTTTTAATCTGTACTTACTGGGTTCAATGTTTAATCTGCTTTTACTTCCAAAGATCAACTTCAATCCACCTCCAGTATTCACACAATGAGAAACACCAAAACACAAACCCAGCAGAGTGACTAACTGTACCAAACTTAAGAAAATCATTGTTTAAATAGGGTAAATAAATTCCACTTATTTAAATAAAGACATTATTGATTAAAAACAAATTCACATTTCAATCATTTACTATATAAAATGTGATGTATTTGTATATCATGATAGAGTGATTTGTTTTTTTAGTCAAATTAATAATTTCCATCACTGCTGACTCATCAATCAGTCCAACACATTTTTATCTTTGTATTTTCTCCAACTCTGTTTTTTTTTATATTATAGCAAAACACTGTATATTTATAAAGGTTTACCATGTATAAATAATATTTATAACCTAATATCTCAGTACTCACTGGGTTCAATGTTTAATCTGGTTCCACTTCCAAAGACGATCTTTTGATTCGTAGTCACACAACACGAAGCCCCGTTACACAAACTCACAGTTTAGAAAACTTTTATATTTACACTATAAATAAACTTTTCATTATAATTATTGAGATATTGAGGTGTTTGGGTGTTATTTCGATTATGGATGGGATTGTATAAGCTTCTATGGCCAAGTATAATAAAAATACAAACAAGAAATTCATCTGGGTGAATTTACATTATTGGAATAATCGTAATTGTGATCACAGTCGACTTGAAAAAGCTGTCTAGCTCATTATCTTGGTATATAACAATATAATATATATATAATATTTTTTAATTATTAATCCTCTATATATATGCATGGAGACCTTATGATTTAAGATCATCTTATTTAAGATTTGATTGATTTTCACTAAAAAGGATGTTCCCTAAAAATATCTTTGACGCAATAAAACGGATATCAGTATGTTTTGCTGCCATTTTCAGAGTTTAAAGCCTATTTTTATGATTATTGGGATAATATCGTCAATAGCAATTATCTGGATGAAGAAATTCTTTCAGCCATTTAGCCTCATAAAAACTTATACAGTTGTCTTTGTGAAAAATTAGATTTTGTAAATGCAAGTTTTATAGCTGAGAGCAGCGTAGAATTATTTTCTACTTTGTCCCACATTGTCCCAAGACCGATTAGGATCAATATCAGTACTCACTTGAATAAATGCTTAATCTGGTTCCACTTCCAAAGATGAGTTTATATTGACTCGTAGTAGTCACACACCATGAAGCGCCATAACAAAAACTGAACCAAACTTAATTTCTAAATAAATGATTTTTAAATTGAGACTTCTGATGCGTTAATACATTAGTTAAAAAAATAAGACAATGTTTCTATTCAAAACAACTGTCAATTATAAATAAAATGTACATTTTGATATGTACCCTGCAGTAGATGTAAATGTTTTATTGATCATTCCAGATCAAAAATCAAAATGTGTTACCAGTTTTATTTTCGCATTTATAGATGCTTCATATAAATAATGTTTAGCAACTGTAGCTTCTATTTTCATTCAAATAAATTTACTTTGCAGTGGACTCTACAATAGAAATATTGAATGTTTATGTTCTTTATTTTTTCTCAAGCTGTAGATTAATCCTGTTTTACTGTTTATTGTTATGATTATTAGTATTATTATAACTTTGCACACTGTAAAAGGAGACCTTTTTTCTCACTGTGTTCTTTCTCACTGTAAACATAATAAACATCAGATTGTTTAGATTTGATGTCAAACTGAGCTCTTTAAATTTAAATGAAGTTGTGATCCATTTTATCTGTTCATCAAGTTAACTGTTTCACCACGAAGAAAATAATTGAAATAACTGCCGTTAACATCAGTGTCAGGAATCTAGTTTCTGCCAGTGTGAAGTTTCTCTTCACAAACCTCACCGACTGCAACAACATCATACAGATGATGAATCGTTTCCATCACTTTTCACTAATCAATGATGACTCAACAGCAACAAGTCAAAAAGATAAAGAAGAAGATGAGACTTACTGGACTGGACCACTAACAGAGATCCAGAACCAAAGATGAGTTTCTCACGTCCACCAACAGTCCCACAACATGAGAGCACTAAACAAAAACTGTGAACATCCAAGCTTTGAAACTGAAGCTGAAAGCTCAACAACATGAGCATGGAGCAACATGGAGCAAATATTACTTGGAGGAACCAGAGTAAACAAATCTGAAAAGTCTGAATTTGCACTTAGATTTAGCTCAATTTTGTTTTTAAATTGGTTAAAACCTGATTAAATTAACCTGATTAAGTTAACCTGATTAAATAAACATTAAATAAACCTGATTACATGAACCTGGTTATATGAATGTTAAATAAACCAGATTACATAAACCTGATAAAATGCCCCTAATGAAATGAACATTAAATAAACCTGATTAAATGAACACTAAATAAACCGCATTACATAAACCTCATTAAATGTACCTGATTATATAAACCCGATAAATTAACCCTGATTAATTAAACCTGGATTACATACATCTGATAAATAAAACATGAAATTAATCTGGTATTAATCTTAATAAACCTGGTTCAATAAACCTGAGTAAATAAACCAGACTAAACAAAACTGATTGAAATATGTCGGGACAGATCTGCAGGATCAAACGTTTCCCAGTCCTTTACAATATTATTGTAACAACATTTTAGAACAATACTGAGACTCAACATTTCACATGTGACAACTTGTAATTTTCAGATATTTCACATCTTTTTAATCCATATACATAATGTATATAATCCATATTAATACTTACTGGGTTCAATGGTTAATCTGGTTCCACTCCCAAAGATGATCTTATTGAATCCAGTATTCACACCACATGAAGCACCATACAACAAACCGAACCAAAACTCATTTAGAAAAACATAATTTCATTTAAATATGACTGAGTGATTAAATTCCAGACACATAACAAAGCTTTTATTTGTACATATTATACCTTTTATATCACATTTGAAATGTACATCTAATTGTTTGACTATTTTTATTTTTGTTGTTGTTTTTTATTCTTACTTTATGTCTTTACTTATTTGGAACAAATAAACAAATACAAAGACTTTTTTTATATTTAGTTTTGTATGAGCGATGATGCTCTTGGTTTGCTCTTTATAAGTTTATGTATTTATCACTATGATTATTTACGGTTCAGTTTTACTTTTCTTGAACGCTTTTTACATGAGTAGGTTTGAAAAAATAGTAAAAAATATTATAAAAAGGAATATGAGCTCCCTCTGTGCAGCTATTGTTCATAATGTTTTTTCTTTAAAGTGTATATTTAATATAATTTACATTATGAATATTATTTGAGAGGCTAATAGTAATCAAGGCATTAGTTACTCAGACATCAATAATAACTTTGGTTTCTTCTCAAAATCAAATTGTTCACCCTGGACTGAAGAAGTCATGCGGTGTTTCTGTTCTCACTAAATCTAGATGTTGTTAAATGATCAGCTTGTTCCTGAACATTGCCTCACAGAAATTAATATTTTCTGCTTATTAATCAATAATTATCTCTCCGCATATTAAACATGTTTCTCTTTGGATAATTTAATTTTAGATTTTTTTTTTTTTACTTGGTTGTTTTTGTTGTATGTTAATGTTTTGGTGTGGATGTTTATTTTTATCAAAACATTTTTATTGATGCAAATGTATTTTTGTGTGTTTTTGAGTGTGTTTTGTGCCTGCCTGAGTTTTGACTTATTTTTTTTACTTTTTGTAAAACTTAAACTCAGTTTACTTAAATTTAAAATCTTATGATCATATTGGGATTCTCTGATGATTTCTAAAGTGAAGACGATTGTATTCAAAAACCAATCAAACTTACTGGACTCGACGGTGAGTTTGTTTCCGGAGCCAAACAGGATTTGGTTGAAGCCTCCCGTTTTCACACAGTGTCGGGTCTCCTGACATTAATCTCAAAGTGCTTAAACAGCTCACTGAATAATCGGCTGTTTAAAAACCTGCTTTTGTTTCTGGCTCAAGTCTTCACTTGATAGTTAGGAAACATGCATTTCAAAATACTGAAGCTGAATATGATTTCATACATATTGCATTACTTTGAATCCGTTTCAGCACCAGAAAAAAAGCTCAATTCTGTTTGTGAACATCTTACAAAGTCTAAATGACTGAGAGGATAGGGTGAGAAAAACAAGAAAGTTTGAATTTGTGACGTTACAGTACAACTAAAACTGTTCTGTATAGGTTTAGATTTAATTGTGCTTTCTATGACATTAAAATGATGCACAAGAACTGAGCGCAATGATTAAGTGGGATGAAACTAAAATCATGTTTCAGATGAAACTCTGGATGAAATATGAGCAAACTTACAGGCATCCAAAGTCACTTTAGTTCCTGCTGCAAACAGGATTTTATCCACGCCAGAGATCTCACACAGCAATGAAACACGTGACAAAAACACGTCTCCTCAAAGCTTTCAGGCAAAAGAACTCACGACGCTCAACCGCTGAATTCATTGAAAACTGCTCAGATCGTCAATGTGAAAGATTGATATCCATTTTCTGACTTCTGTTCATGTAACAAAACAGCATCTTCATATTTTTAAGACGCCAAAAATCTAGAGCGAGTCTTCTATGTAAAGAACGGTTTAAACGGAAAAAAAACATTTACTCTGAAAGAATCTCAGAAAACGAATAAGTAATTAAAACTCAGAAAAGGTTCTTACTCGGTTCAACCGTCAGTTGAGTTCCTCGACCAAAAATCATCTTCTGTCCTGTATTCACACAACTGGAAACACTGCAGTAAAAACCTCAAATAACCTAAAGATACAAAAACTCACAAAACACCAGGAAACTGCTTTAATAAGTCCTCCTGTGGTTTTCAAAACTTTTTTCAAAGTAAAGCTGAGTGACATTTTCTCAATATTGATTATTATTAAATAAATGATTCAGAATCATATTAAGTCAATTTTGTCCAGTGTCATCAGATTAGTTTTTCACAAAAAAAGTTTTCGAGAAGGATACAACCAAAACAAAAAAGTTAAAGTAAGTACGTTAAAATTTAAATCATGTATTGAATTTTAATTTATTGAATAACAATTTTGCTGCATCTCATGATTCTGTTAATTTTATTATGTATAAATATAAAACTATAGCCGAAATACTTCCATATGTGAATATGCAATAAAAGTATCCCTTTTCTGAACCTGAAGATATTTTTATTTTGTTTATTGTTCTTTTCTTTTTGAGTATTTATATTTAAGTATTTTTTGAGCTTCCATAAAATCTAGTAGTTTTCTCAGATGTTGACCAGGTTTTGATAAAATGTTAAGTGCCTGTAGATTTAGAAATGAGAGCTGTGAATGTTGGGTTTTGTTTAATTCGATCAGCCAGTTAAAACGCTAAATAACAGGACAGGACGATTTTCACACAAATAGTCCATAAAGATCCTCTAAACTTGTCAGATGAGTCCTCTAATGTTTAATAGTAAACATATGCATTTATTTCTTGCTTACCTGAGTCGACTATTAGCTGAGTTCCTCTTCCAAAAATAATCTTATCATTTCCTCTAGTCACACTGTGACTGACATCTGACTAAAAACCTCAAGTCATTATTCAATATTTAATCACTTCACTAGTAAAAATAATAATAATAATAATATTCCATCTTGTGGATTGCTGATTCTGAAAATGCTCATTTAGTCCAGTGTGTTTTTTTTAAATAAGATCTTTCTTTCATATGTTCAAGGAAATAAACAAATTTGTTGACACTAGTTACTTCATACGATTACGTTTTTTTGTTTAGAAATATAAAGATGATGAAATAATATAATTTATTTCTCCACCTTACCTGAGTCGACAATCAGTAGAGTTCCTCTCCCAAAAGTAATCTTCCCTGTACCGACTGACACACTGTGACTGACAGCTGACTGAAAAGTCAAGTCACTCAGTATTTTACTTTTTAACTTTAAAACTGTTCACCAGTAAATCTATTTATTATTATTTTAATAAGTGTTTTTTTTTTAATGCTGCTTCTGGAAAATATTATTTCAATTATCTTGTTCTGTCTTGTTTAAAGATGCTAACCTCTTATGTATAAAAAATAAATAAATAAGTTGATAATTGTTCAAATTAAAAAAAAAAAATGTTTTAAGAAAACAAAACATTTCAGACTCATTGGTTGACACAAGTTACTTGCGTTACTTTAGAGTTTGTAGGCTGGACTCCTAACAATGTTTTCTATTACAAATTCTGTTCCTACTATTAACTCTTTGTTTGATTCATGTTGGTCCAAGTTGTGACGTCTTATGTTCTTGACTATGATTAAAATTAAAAACTGCATCCTTTGTTCTTAATCTATCACTGACCTGTCGACACGATGAGCTTCATGCCGCCGCCAAATATCAGTTTGTATCCAGTTCCAAGCACACAGCCACACACACTCATACACAAATCTCACACACAAGCAGAAAACACTAATATAACTTTGAGAGCTACTGTTATTGCTTACTGATATTGATTAAATGATTGTATTATATGTATATGTAACATGATTTTCCGTACGGAAGCTCTTTTCTGCCAAAAAGAAGAACAGTATCTGTTTCAAAGCTTCAGCTATTTAAGTTAAAATTGTAACCTTCCATCTTAGGTTACTTCCATATTAAGTATAAGGCTGTAATTTTTTTTTCTTAAAGAGTAAAAATAAACTGACTTTTCTTATCTTGTAAATTAAATGGAAAAAGTTTGTAATTAAGTCCTTTTTTTATCCTTTTTCTTTACATTTTTTTGTGTCAGAATTAGTTTAGGTCAGAATTAGCAGATACAAAGCCTTTTTTTTTTTTACTTTGTGTCTATATATATTTATATATACACATACTCAATCATTCATTTTTATTCTGTTTTTTCCTGACAGCAATGGCATTCCGCACTATTGACCTTTTTCTAATATTTTTTCTTTGTTATGTTTTTTTTAATTTTATGTAACTATTCATTGTCTTATTGTTTTACTTTATTTGTTTATGCCTTTGCACGTTTAAATATGAATGTGTTTATTGTATTCACATGGTGTTGTGCAGCTGATGTTATTGGCACTGTATTGTGTTGGCTCTTGTTGGTTTTTACACAATTTAAAACTAGTTTGAACTTTTGTGTTTTTGATTACTTGACATCATTTTGATCCGTTTTCATATTTTTTGAAAATGTATTTATTTTCTGTGGAGTCTCAACTTTTAAAAAATGCAATGAATTCAGGTAAAAAAAAAGGATGAACAAAAATAAGCTCTATTAATCTTACCAGATTCAACAGTCAGTTTGGTTCCACTGCTGAAGTACAGTTTGTTCACTCCCTGACTATTCACACTGTAACACTCATTGTGACAAATACTGATGTATGCCATGTTGCCTCCAGTTTTATTCACTTTCACTACATTCATAGATCTGTTTGATTACTTGTTTGTTTATTTAACTCCTGAATTCATCATTACTGATCAGGTTTTTTGATTTCACAAATTCAGAAAGCTGCTCTACACGTAACATTTGATTTGCATCAAACAAACTGTAATAAATGGAAATAAAATACCAAATGAAGGAGTTCTGTCGACACATAATAAAATGTGAAATCATGAAAAATATTAATCTTACCAGGTTCAACTGTCAGTTTGGTTCCACTGCTGAAGTAAAGTTTGCCTACTCCCTGATTATTCACACTGTAACACTCACTGTGACGAATACTGATGTATGCCATGTTGCCTCCAGTTTTATTCACTTTCACTACATCCATAAATCTGTATTATAACTTGTTTGTTGTTATATTTTATGTTGTGCAGCTGATTTTTGAATAACTTTTAAATCATCATTACTAATCATCTTTTCTGATAATTTCCCAAATTCAGAAACTGTAATAAAATGAACTAAAATGCCAAATAAAGGCGTTCTGTTGACGCATTTTAAAGTGTGAAATCGTGAAAAACATGAATCTTACCAGTTTCATCAGTTTGCATCAAACAAACTGTAATAAACTGAACTAAAATGTCAAATGAGGGAGTTCTGTCTACACATAATAAAGTGTAAAATCATGAAAAATATTAATCTTACCAGGTTCAACTGTCAGTTTGGTTCCACTGCTGAAATAAAGTTTGTCTCCTCCCTGATTATTCACACTGTAACACTCACTGTGACGAATACTACACCACTCACACTGATGCAAAAATTCCTTATTATTATTTATTGTTTTCATTTCTACTCTCAATTTATACTGTATCCACCTTTATATGCATTCATTGATCTGCAGTTCTCTCTCTTAATCCAGTTTAATCCAGTCATTTGTTATTTTTTGTTTTGATTTTTTTGCTAATCATGAGGAAATCTAATGTTTTGCAGTTCAGTCGGCATGTGTCCAGTCAGTTTTATATTAATCCAACTCTACAAAACAATAGAATAAACAAACACAAATGGAATCAGTTCTACCAACATGTTAAAGTGTGAAATCATGTAAAATATTTCTCTTACCAGATTCAACAATGAGTTTGGTTCCACTACTGAAATAAAATTTGCCTCCCTGATTATTCACACTGTAAAACTCATTGTGACGAATACTGCAGCATTCACACTGGTGCAAGAATTCCGGATTATTATTTATTGTTTTCATTTCTTTTGATGTTTATTTTTACTCTCAATGTATGCTGTATCCACCTTCATGTGCACTAATTGATCCACAGGTCTCCCTCTTTATCCAGTTTGATCTGATTATTTGTTGGGGGTTTTTTACATTTCAATTTTTATTTACACAGCTGATGTTTCATTAATGAAATGTTACTGATTTGTATTGTTATTTTATATTATGGACACACAGTCTGCAGCTCGTTAACATCAGTTCACTTTAACAAAACTATAAACATGAAATAAACTGAACTAAAATGTCAAATGAAGGAGTTCACATTTTAAAGTGTGTCTCTCTCTTAATCCAGTTTCATCATATCATTTAAAAAAAATGTTTTTGCTTCACATGAGGAATTTAATTTCATGTATCTAATGTTTGCTGTTAATTCTGCATGTGCCCAGATCAGAATTATATCAATCAAATTTCACAAATTAAATTACAAATATATCAGTTCTACCAAAATGTGTGAAATCGTGAAAAATATGAATCTTACCAGGTTCAACAGTCAGTTTGGTTCCACTGCTGAAATAAATTCTGTTTCCTGACTGAGCATTCACACTGTAACACTAGCTGTGACAAATACTGCTGCATGTTATTTCTATTTTAGCCACTTGTATTTGTTGTGTTTGTTCATTAATCTTTATTTTAATTTAACATGTAGGCCTATCTTAATATTTTACATTTCAATGTCTATTTGTGCAGCTGATGTTTCATTAATGTAATGTTATTGACTTGTATTGTTATTTCACATTAATTGTGTTAATATCAGTTTGCCTCAATCAAACTCTACAATCATGAAATAAACTGAACTAAAATACCAAATGAAGGAGTTCTGTTGACACATTTTAAAGTGTGAAATCACTGGATTATCTGTTTGTGTTTTAAGTCCCTGGTGTCTAACATGTATTTTTGTGATGTTGGACTAATACAGATTGATAATTGTATTTACATATTTACATATGAAGACGATTTGGTCATCCAGCAAAGACTCATAATGTAAAAACTCAATGAGATATTACTTTTTCGGTGCTCTGCAGCTGGTCACGTTTTGAACAAACTGTAATAAAAGGAAATAAAATACCAAATGAAGGAGTTCTGTCGACACATAATAAAATGTAAAATCATGAAAAATATTAATCTTACCAGATTCAACAGTCAGTTTGGTTCCACTGCTAAAGTAAAGTTTTTTCGCTCCCTGATTATTCACACTCTAACACTCACTGTGACGAATACTGATGTATGCCATGTTGCCTCCCGTTTAATTCACTTCCACTTCATTCATAAATCTGTTTTATTACTTGTTTGTTGTTATATTTTGTTATAGTTCACATTGTGTAGGTGATGGTGGATTTTTTTCCGGTTTAAATCAGTTTGCATATAACTTCTAAATTCATCATTACTCATCAGGTTTTTGATCATTTCACAAATTCAGAAAGCTGCTCTACACGTAACATCAAACAAACTATAATAAACTGAATTAAAATGCCAAATGAGAGAGTTCTATCGACACATAATAAAGTGTAAAATCTTGAAAAATATGAATCTTACCAGATTCAACAGTCAGTTTGGTTCCACTGCTAAAGTAAAGTTTGTTTCCTCCCTGATTATTCACACTGTAACACTCACTGTGACGAATACTGATGTATGCCATGTTGCCTCCAGTTTTATTCACTTTCACTACATCCATTAACCTGTATTATAACTTGTTTGTTGTTATATTTTACGTTGTGCAGCAGATTTTTGAATAACTTTTAAATTCATCATTACTCATCAGCTTTTTTAATCATTTCCCTGCTCTACACGCAACATTTGCTTTGCATCAAACAAACTGTAATAAACTGAACTAAAATGCCAAATAAAGGCGTTCTGTTGACACATTTTAAAGTGTGAAACCGTGAAAAATATGAATCTTACCAGTTTCAACAGTCAGTTTGGTTCCACTGCTGAAATAAAGTTTGTCTACTTGCTGATTATTCACACTGTAACACTCACTGTGACGAATACTACACCACTCACACGGATGCACAAATTCCTTATTATTATTTATTGTTTTAATTTCTACTCTCAATTTATACTGTATCCACCTTTATATGCATTCATTGATCTGCAGTTCTCTGTCTGTTAATGAAATGTTAATGATTTGTATTGTTATTTCACATTATTGACACACAGTCTGCAGCCTGTTAACATCAGTTTACTTTAACAAAACTCTACAAACATGAAATGAACTGAACTAAAATGTAAAATGAAGGAGTTCTGTTAACACATTTTAAAGTGTGTCTCTCTTTTAATCCAGTTTGATCATGTCATTTAAAAAAATGTTTTTGCTTCACATGAGGAATTTAATTTCATGTATCTAATGTTTGCTGTTAATTCTGCATGTGCCCAGATCAGATTTATATCAATCAAATATCACAAAAGAAATTACAAATATATCAGTTCTACCAAAATGTGTGAAATCCTGAAAAATATGAATCTTACCAGGTTCAACAGTCAGTTTGGTTCCACTGCTGAAATAAATTCTGTTTCCTGACAGAGAATTCACACTGTAACACTCGCTGTGACAAATACTGCTGCATGTTATTTCTATTTTAGCCACTTATATTTGTTGTGTTTGTTCATTGGTCTTTATTTTAATGTAACATGTATCTTAATATTTTACATTTCAATGTCTATTTGTGCAGCTGATGTTTCATTAATGTAATGTTATTGACTTGTATTGTTATTTCACATTATTGACACAGTCTGCTGCCTGCATGTGTTAATATCAGTTTGCCTCAATCAAACTCTACAATCATGAAATAAACTGAACTAAAATACCAAATGAAGGAGTTAAAGTGTGAAATCATGAAAAATATGAATCTTACCAGATTCAACAGTCAGTTTGGTTCCACTGCTGAATTCAAGTTTGCCTACTCCCTGATTATTCACACTGTAACACTCACTGTGACGAATACTGATGTATGCCATGTTGCCTCCAGTTTTATTCACTTTCACTACATCCATAAACCTGTATTATAACTTGTTTGTTGTTATATTTACGTTGTGCAGCTGATTTTTGAATAACTTTTAAATTCATCAATACTCATCAGTTTTTTTGATCATTTCCCAAATTCAGAAAACTGCTCCACACGTAACATTTGCTTTGCATCAAACAAACTTATAAACTGAACTAAAATGCCAAATGAAGGCCTTCTGTTGGCACATTTTAAAGTGTGAAATTGTGAAAAATATGAATCTTACAAGTTTCAGCAGTCAGTTTGTTTCCACTGCTGAAATAAAGTTTGTTTCCTCCCTTCACACTGTAACACTCACTGGGACGAATATTGCAAAGTGTTTTAAATCCCTGGTGTCTAACATGTATTTTTGTGATGTTGGACTTATATATATTGATAATTGTATTTACATATTTACATATGAAGTCGATTTGGTCATCCAGCAAAAACACATAATGTAAAAACTCAATGAGATGATACTTTTTCAGTGCTCTGCAGCCAGTCACGTTTCCACAAAGCAGCATGTTTTAGTTTTCTTTTTCTCACACAATAAAAATCAATAAAAACTCACCCAGCAGTTTGTCTAAGATGACTTCAGACCGTCCACTGAGTTGGTTTCAGGCTCCACGTCTCAAGGCGTCATATGGAGCCAATAAGTTCATTGGTCTGCACTGTGTCCCATAATGCATTTCAGACAGGTCAGCTTGTACAACGTGGCCTGAACTAACAAGTAGAAACCAAAACAAGTTTAAATTGCTTGCTGTTACAGTCATTTACATACATTATGACTTTAACTGACAGCTGTCCGTCATGTATTGAAGAAAAACATCTAAACTAGTCAACTCCAGAATCGTTGAACTGATGATCCCAGTTTAACACTGGAATCAGTTTCCTGGTTCAACACACAAGAGGTGTGTTAGAAAACAACTGAGCCAATCATAGCTTTGTAGACGGATTTAAGAAGAGGACATCTTCTTCTGATTGAGCTACAGCCATAACAAACATGTCCAAGTGTTTGGAGCTGTAAAAGCTGTTGTGCAGTATCAACTCCTTCATTAACAAATGTCTTCAGTTTCTGTCGATATGATGGATACATCAGTCCCCGCTGATTGGTTTAGAAAGAAATGATGCCCTCCCAAATAGAAAACAGCTGACTGAACACCATGTCAGACTGAACAATGAAGGGAAATCAAAGGCTATCAAACCATATCTGTAGGAAATTATTGCTTTGGCCTCCCAACGACATTGAAAAGGGGTTTTCAGATGCTGTTGGACGACTCAACATGAACCTAATCTGGAGCAGACTGAGGCCTCGGATGCACAACACAGTCTCATAGCAGTTTGTGATACAGTCACAAAATGTAATCTATCTTGTGTCAAGTGGCACAAATTGTCCATTTCTTTTGTCTCTTTGTGCTAAAACAATGCCGATGCAAAGTTAATAAGGATAATTTTTCATGGTGGACACAAATTAGACGCATCCATGTGAATATGCAACGTCCACAGCTAGTGATTTAGCATTAAGTATTGAGAAAGACTACTTACGGCGGGGGAGTGCAGCTAGATGGGTCCACCACCAACTACATTGGACACAGCTAAAGTATTGTGAAGTGACGGTTTGTTTTGTTGTCCTAATGTTGGTTTTGTAGTAATGTCCTGACTGACTGAAAAACAAGCATTGTTAGCACCGACAATACATGTAATTGAAAAATATTTTAGTTTGAAAGTTGTGCTCTGCAAGACTGTGTTGGACTCTAGTTTATTCTGTAGTTCTTCAGTCAGTATTACAGTGAGCCAAGTGGAGCTGCAGTACCTGTTGTTTAGAAATCCTCATGGCTCCTCTTCAGCTTCTCGAAGAAAAAAAATCCTCCAGGAGTGAATTTATAGTTTCTGTCACAAGCAGGAAGTAAAGAGAACAACAACTGATGTGACCCGTTTCTGATCAAAACTTCACCTGTGGCCTAAAAAACACCAGTCAGAGAGGAAGGAGCTTCTTCTTTTAGTGTCTATTTTTATATTTCTACTCCTCATTCATTTGACAGAATCATGCATCTAACTACTTTTGTAGTTTGAAGACAATGCCATTGTGCATATTTAAATTCATTATTTTCATTATTGTTGTTATAGCAAGTTTTTTCATAGAGCGTCACTTACAAGACTTTATAACCTTAAAATCACTACGGCCATGGGGAATGTTGTCTGTGCTTACGGTACCTTTCACAGACATAAATCCTTAAAAATACAAATATGTAGTTCCATCAGTGATTCACTGTTTTTTAACAAACCAACAGGTGGAAATAGTGACCTTGTTGGGGGATATTTCCAGCGGCAAATTAATCCACATTTGGTGCTCTAGTGAATATTTGTATAAACTAGGGCTGTCAAAGTTAACGCGTTACGCGTTAACGCAACATCCTCTTAACGGCGTTAATTTTTTTAACGCGCGATTAACGCTCGGTATTAAAAAAAAAAAAAAACGCGCATTGTATGATTTATGGCCGTCGGTGGCACCTGTAGTCTTGATCCAGAGGGAAGGTGCGCGTCCACAGGCAGCGGTGTTTCCCCGCGTCCCATTCATTGTATTCTGGTAGCGTTGCGGCAAATGTCGAGAGACGGCGCGCGAGTTGGCCGCTCCTCAAGTATAAGTCGAATCTACTTTATGCTAATCAGAGGCGCCGGGCTCGACTCGCCGCCTCGGGAACGCTTGCGAGCGCTCGCAAAAATATGTTGTTTGAAGGAGAGCGCCTGTCAATCATCCTCTAGTGGCAGCTCACCAAGCGTGCAATACTGGGAAGCGGCGCGTCCACACGCGTTTAAAATCGATTTGTGAACGGCAAATTCACCTTCAAAAGACTGCCGGATGGTTCAGTCGATAAGACCAAAGTCATCTGCGCGTACTGTGGGTATGAAATGAGCTACCATAGAAGTACGTCCAGTCTGAGATATCACTTGCAAGCCAATGCACTTATATCCTAACTGTACTTATCTCCTGTTACACTATCTCCTGTGACATGTTCACTTTAATTGTTTGTGATATATTCTTATAACCCTGTTTTGATCCCATGTTTTGGTAAGGGGATATTTGAAGTGTTAAATAAACATTTTCATAAATCAAGTATATTTGCCTTATGTTGTTAAAAGTATTAAGAATATGAAAAAAAATTAATTAAAGTACATTTAGAAGAAAAAAAAATGTGCTAAAAAAAATGCGATTAATTTGCGATTAATCGCGAGTTAACTATGGACAAAATGCGATTAATCGCGATTAAAAAAATCAATCTTTTGACAGCCCTAGTATAAACTATAGTCTGTAGTCCTGTTAAGAACGTGTAGTGGTGCACTTCAGCCTCCTGTGACTAAAATGAGTATTACAATGACAAGTACTCTGATCTCAAGGTCCAGACGGGGGAGCAAAGGTTATGTTTGGGGACTTCAAAATAGAGGTCCCCAAACGGGGTTACTGGCAAAGGAACTTGCCAGTAACCCTTTAACAAGTCCAACTTGGTCAGAAATGTACCTACTCTGTCAATACAGTCCTCTATCCTAGGGAGAGGAAACAAGTTGGGTTTGGTGACAGTGACAAATTTCCTCTTTCCTGTTTCCAGTCATTACAGAAACAAGGGGTGTTGGGTAGCAGTGTTGCCTCACAGCAAGAGGGTCCTGGGTTTGATTCCCGGGTCGGGCTCGGGTTCCTTCTGTATGGAGTTTGCGTGGGTTCTCTTCGGGTTCTCTGGCTTTCACCCACAGTCCAAAGACATGCAGAATGGGGATCGGTTAATTGGTCTAAATTGCCCGTAGGTGTGAATGTGAGTGCCTTTGCCCCCCCCCCCGCGACCCTGATTACAGGGTAAAGCGGTAGACGATGGATGGATGGGTGTTGTCTGACTATGGGACTATGACACAGGGAGAGCTCCTTGTCTTGGCATGTTAACATGGCACACTGGATTTTATTTTCCGATCTGGAGTTTGAACCATGTGCCACTCATTTGCCAATCCACATATGGGCCAGGAAACTGGGCACGTAAACTGGACCCCAGTAACGGGAGCACTACCAGAAATTTGTCACTAAGCTGAAAGCTCGAAGCACAGATTTTTTTGTCATAAACAATGTTTCATTTTACTGCTAATCGTTACAGAAGCGATATGTCTGGTCTGATTTCAGGACCAGGAGAGAGGGTGAGCTCCATGGACTGGAGCTGGGCACAGCGAAGTCATTCTCCAGGAGATACTCGACCTCCTTAGGCATCTCAGCCCGCTTCAGCGGATTGACGCAGTACGCTACTGCTTAATTGGCTTGCTATCACAAACATTCACATCATGCTGCAGAACTGTCGTTCAGGTTGGCTTGTCACCAAATAGCGGCATGTGGCTATGAATGAGGCAGCAAATGTCACTTTTTGCAGGGCTGGACAAATATGACAAATGCCCCTCCAACATCTCCAGAATCACAGAATTTTTTAGCGCGCACACGGAACTGAAATTGGTGGCTCACACAGCCCGTCCTCCTCCGGACTACGTGAGGGGGACACTACGGGAGCGACACATGCCACAGGATTAATGGTTCGTACTTTAGCATTCTCACGAGCAACATAGGTCTTCAACATGTTGATATGACACACACGGGACTTATTTTTCCTATCAGGAGTTTTAACAACATAGTCTGTGTCACTTAACCCCTTCTCGATCTCGTAAGGACCACAGAAGAGAATTTGCCCCAAGAGAACCAACCACGGGTAATAGGACGAGAACTCTGTCACCTGGCTGAAAGTCGCGACTGAGAGTTTTTTTATCGTAATGTCCCTTCATCTTGGACTGCGCAGCAGAGAGGGAACTGCGGGCTAGCTAACAAGCAGTGTGCAACCTCTCTCTGAACGAACTCACATAGTACAACATGTTGTGTGTGGGACTGGGAGCGTCAGTAAGCCACTTCTCGTGCAACAAGCGAAGCGGGCCGCGCACGGTGTGCCCAAAAACCAGTTCCGCCGCACTAAAACCAAGGGACTCCTGTGTGGTTTCACGAATGGCAAATAACAGTAGTGACAGCCCCTCATCCCACTCCCTGTTGGACTCGACACAAAATTTTCGAAGCATGGACTTAATGGTTTGGTGAAACCGCTCCAGTGCGCTCTGGCTCTGCGGATGATACGCACTGGAAACACGGTGCTTAACGGACAACTCGGACATGACCTGTGCAAATACCTTCAACATGAAGTTTGATCCCTGATCAGTTTGGATGCGCTTAGGTAACCCAAAAGTGGAGCAGAACTTTACAAAGGCTTTAATCACAGCTTTAGCCTGTAATGAGCGTAACGGAACAGCCTCGAGAAAACGGGTAGCCGTGCACATAATGGTGAGTACGGACTGGAACCCGGACTTTGTTTTTGGCAAGGGCCCTACACAGTCTATGATTATGTGTTCGAAAGGCTCACCAATCGCTGGGATTGGATGTAAGGGGGCTCAGGGAATAACCTGGTTTGGTTTTCCCGTCATCTGGCAGACATGACAGCAACGGCAGTATTTGGAGATGTCAGATTTTAACCCCACGTCGAGCCACAGAATGTTTTGCCCCTGTGTCTCTTAAAATGGTGATCGGAACTTTGTCTACCTCGCAGCCAGTCAAAGAGAAGAAACCGGGTGTTACAAACGGCTTGAAGTCATCATCCACCTATTTAGGTGGCCGTTCGGTCAGCTGTTCAAGCCGGCTGATGACTGGGTTTGACTGGATCTACGCCACTGTGGAAGGATTTTTACTCTTGGCCTGTTCTTTTTGTTTTAACACAGGGCAGACTGCGATGAGGTGACCAGAGTCATGACAGTAAAAACACTGCCGGTTTTCACTGGTGGCAGAATTATTGCATCTGAACAATCTTGGTGACCTGCTTTTATTTTCTATTGGAGCCGACGGGTTGCGGCGCACAGAGCACAAAAACACACTTTTGTGAGTCAGTGCAAACTCATCAGAAAGGACTGCGGCCTGAGTGAGAGACGCAACCTTCTGCTCATTCAAATAAGTTACCATGCGCTCTGGCAGGCACTTTTTAAAATCCTCAAGGAGCACAAGCTCACGCAGCTTGGCAAAATCGCTAACTTTACTGGACTGACACCACTTATCAAAAAGGACCCCTTTATCACGCGCAAACTCCATATAGGTCTGGTTGACATTTTTCTCACACAGTCTGAACTTTTGTCTGTAGGCCTCAGGCACAAGCTCATATGCCCTCAGCACAGTAGTTTTAACAATATCATAATTTAAGCTTTGTTCAACTGTGAGGCTGGCACAGACCTCCTGGGCTTTACCCACCAACTTGCACTGGAGCAAAAGGGACCAGACATCCTTGGGCCAACTTAAAGCAGCTGCTATCCTCTCAAAAGCACTGAAATAAGAGTCCACCTCAGACTCTCTGAAAGGTGGAACGAGAGCAATGTGTCTGCTCACATCAAAACTGTTTGGGGAAGAGGGAAGTGTCTGCTGACCGGGCTGAGACTGACTGGCAGCACTGGGCTGGCGTTCCAGCTCCAATGCTCTCACCCTCAGATGCATCGCTTGCACCTCTAACTCCCGATTCCTCACCTCCATTTCCTTAATGCGGAGGGTCAGGCTGAGCTCCTCAGCCGACATCCCCAGCAAAATGGGAGGATCAGTGGGAGCGGGCGTGACCGGTGGCACCGGCTCTGCGAGCACCACGTCAGCTTTCTCAGCATCGTCTGTTGTGGTATGCAACCCTCGTTCCCCAAGTTTCAAGGTTATGAGCTGGAGCAGCTCCTCCTTCCTCAGAGTTAATGCCACATCTATTTTAAACCGATAAGCAACAAGCATTAAATCAACCTTTCAACACGTCGCTAGCTGCTGCAAGGTGGGATTTTTCGAAAAATTATCCAAATTAAACTCCATTGTGCCCCTTTAAGAAAACATACTGATATGGAAATTTTGTACTTCTTGATGAGAGATAGCTGAACTGAAGACTTACACATGAGAAGGTTTGGTGTGAATGTGACCTGTGACCTGTGGCCTGTGGCCATTTGTGTGTGTTTTGCAACCCATGTGTGCCTTGCGACATAGTTGTGGTTTATGACCCAGGTAGGGTTTGTGACCCATGCAAGGTTAAGTTAAACATTTGAGTTTACGACTTCCATCCCTGTGAACTGAGTGAAAACACACCCACAAGAAGATGGATAAATATCATGTTTGTCTCACAATACGTTGAGTCTACACTTTGCAACAGACCAGCATGTTGTTCTGTGAATTCTCCTCTTGATCAAGATTAAATCCCTGTTTGGACCTTGAGCTGACTCCGATCTCCTTCCTCCAGTTCTATACCAACGGGTAATTATTTTAACACTTTGGCGCCCAACGTGGGGCCCCAATATCTTTCCCTCTCTTCGTACAAGAGGACCTGAAGACCTTAAGGCAGAGGAAATAGAAACCCTCTGAAAGACCTCCACCGCGGGGCTCATATAGCCTCGTTTGGGACAGGAGGCCAGGTCCTCTGAAGAGGGGGCGGTGACGGGGCCAACCACAGAGGGGAGACGGACCAGCCAGGCAAACAGAGTCAGGGACTCATCGAAAGGGTAAGAAATTTCTAATAAGTAAAGCAAGTCGGGAACTTGGGGGATCGATCTCTTAGAATAGGTCAAAGGACCTAATAGGAAAAAGGAAATAAATAGAATCAAGCCAAGGCTTGGGGGAGCAGGACTCTCTTAGATTTAGGGCAGGACCCTAAATCCAGGTAAACTGTCTTTGGAAGGACAAGGATTAAACTAATCCCGAAGGCCTGCGAAAACAAAAAGACGTCAGGGAGGGTCAGAGACCCATAGGTAAGAGTACTCAAAAGAAAAGAAATGAAAAGACCGGTAAAATAGAAAAAACGTTTAAATAAAATACGTATTGAAAATAATTAAATAGATAAATAAATAAATAAATAAACAAATAACTAACAAATTCAAGCTGGGAAATTGTAATAGTTGTTTTAGATTGTTGTTGTTGTTTTTTTTAATATTGTTGTGAACCTGACGAGGTTCAATATAAATGAGATGCAAAATGAATGAGCCAGAAAGCTCTAGATAATGTAAAATATATAAAGAAGTGGGAAAAAGGTTTAAAGGAAAGTTGCAGGTGGAAGAATGCAGAGAATTGGTAGAAAAAAAAAATAGAGGAAAGGTTAAAGGGAAGTGAGAAAAGGCAGAAGAAAGAGGGATACACACAGGCGAAAGCATGGTTAGAAGAGGCAGAAGCAAGGAAGAGAGGAATGTAGAAGCAGAAAGAAAAGAAAATTAGACAATGTAAAGAAGAAACTGAGAAAAGAGAGGTTGAAGATAGGAAGAAAAGGAGAAAAAGGAAAAGAAAAAGATTCAGTATGTAATAAACTTAATCCTGTTTTGTACTCCAACCGAGATAAACAGGATGACAAGTATGTGCCTCTGGGTCTCCACCCTCCCCCGTACATCATCCCTCAGCCACCACCGCCTCTTGTCCAGGCCTCAGCTCCACTCCTTCGCCCTCCCTCTCTCTTCGCATCTACTCTCTCCACTCCTGCACCGATAGCAACAGTTTATAAGGAAGCACCTAATTGGTGTTGGAACTGCTGGGATACAAGCTACGACTGACCATGAAAAGCCAAGAAAGGCGGAACAAAAAAGGCAAGTGAAATATTTGTCATGGATGATGATGATGATGATGATGAAAATTATGCTAATTCATTTACTGATGTGTATTTCCGAGGCAATGTTAGCCGTGGAGCCTGGAGAGGGAGAGGAAGAGGAGAAGGACGGGGAGGACGGAGATTTGGAGATGAGAGCTGCTACAGTTGTGGTAAATTTGGACATTGGGCTCGAGAACGCAGAGCTCCAAAGGGCAGAGGTCAAGGAGGCTGGCGGAGAAGAGGAGGAGCAGGGAGACCCAGACGAGTTGATGATTCATCAGCGTGACTTCAATAAATCAGGTCATGCATGGACACACACACACACCAAGACACAGAAGATGAGGAAGAAGAAGTATGTTCACTAGAAAGTGCTGAAATATTTTTAAGCATGAATCAAAAACCGATTACCGATCACCAGATTATTGGTTAACAATTATAAAACTTTAAAATGTTTTCTATGCGATACGGGAGCATGCAGAACAATTAGAATAATCAGAAAAGATGAAGGCGGTGGTAGACTGCCTACAGACAACTATTCTTTTCTATGGCCATGTCCGCAAACTTAGCAAAATTTGTAATAAATTTGTAATTTGTGAAATTTGTGTAAAAGCCAGATACTATTATATGTGGATGACATCTTAATAGCGTCTAAAACTGAAATAGATTGCAAAACAGATACCTTAGCTCTATTAAAATTCTTAGTTGAATAAGAATTTATGGTCAGCAAAAATAAATTGCAATTGTGGCAAAAGGTTGTAAAATATTTAGGTTTTAAGATTTCACAGTCAGGTAAACATCTAGACAAAAAAAGGAAAACAGCTATTTTACAAGCATCAAAACCTACAACCAAAAGACAAATGATGTCTTTCTTAGGTATGACAAATTTTTGCAGACAATGGATTGCTAATTATGCTGAAATTGCACAACCGCTCCAAAATACTATATATGACCAACCTATGGCAGCTCAAGACAAAATAACATGGACTCAAGAAACGAATGATGCTTTTGTTAGACTCAAACAAGTTCTAGTGAGCTCTGCAGTATTAGCTTTCCCTGATTTCTCAAAGCCGTTTGTTCAGACTTGCGATGCAAGATCTGGTTTTATGACTAGTGTTCTAACACAACCATTTGGAGGAAAACAGAGACCTATTGCATATTATTCATCAAAACTTGATAACATCACAAAGGCTATGCCACCTTGCTTGCAGGCAGTACAAGCAGCTGCACTCAGTGTGCAGAGTTCTGCTTCTATAGTGTTATTTCACCCACTGACACTTATGGTGTCACATGTCACACCAGCGCGACATCTTAGTTGTATGACTATCCTACTGTCACAGCCACATCTCACTATAGAGAGATGCACTACATCAAACCCATCAACCCTGCTACCAAATGAAACAGATGGAAAAGGACATGATTGTGTAGGAGAAACTAGTGCTAGAGTTTTACCAAGACCAGATCTCACCGATGTACCACTTGATGCTGCTGATATTGTGATATTTGTAGATGGCTCATGTAAAAAGAATCCTGACGGGACAAATGTAAGTGGATATGCTGTAGTAACATCTGACAAGGTTTTGAAGTCAGGCTCCTTACCGTCGCATTTCTCTGCGCAGGCACAAGAACTTGTTGCACTTACAGTGGCGTGCAAAATAGGGAGAAATAAAGATATAACTGTATATACAGATAGCCAGTATGCATTCTCGACACTTCACGTGTTTGCACAACAGTGGAAAAATAGAGGCATGGTAACATCTACAGGGAAACCTATTACACATAAAGATCTCATTTTGCAGCTACTGGATGCCGTTCAACTGCCAAGAAAAGTTGCAATATGCAAGTGTGCCGCACATACTACAGGTAAAGATTTTATTTCAATGGGGAATAAAAAAGCGGACGAGGAAGCAAAACGAGCGGCTACTACTCAGAAAAATGTAGATGACATTTATACTACTGAGACTACGCTTACACATATAGCTCATAACATTTTAAGAGACATGCAAAATAGTTCACCTGAGACTGAAAAAGGCATGTGGCGAAATAAAGGAGCCACACAGACAGAAACGGGGATTTGGGAGAGCCTCGACGGAAAGCCTATACTACCAAAAAATGTATTTAGATTTGCTGCGATATTGAGTCATGGGATTACCCATGTCTCAACAGGAGGGATGGTATCCACAATAGAGAACATTTTTACTACATATGGATTTCACAATTACACAAAAATTTTTTGTGCCTTATGATTGATATGCTCTAAACATAATGCTCAAGGTAGATTACGTCCTAAACCAGGTAAATTTCCAGAAGCGACATACCCATTCCAATGTATCTGTATGGACTTTATTGAATTAAACAGAGCCGAAGGAAAGAAATACTGTTTAGTGATAGTGGATATGTTCTCCAAATGGGTAGAAATTACACCAACAGTGAACAATGATGCAATAACTGTGGCCAAAATTTTAGCTACAATAATAGCTCCAAGGTATGGTTTTCCAGAAAAGATTTATTGTGATAACGGTCCTCATTTTAGGAATCAAGTAATACAAAAGCTATCGGAAATATTTTCAATCCAACTCAGGTTCCATTGTAGTTATCATCCACAGTCAGCAGGACTGGTGGAAAGAAACAACGGAACTATTAAAGCAAAACTGAGGAAGGCTATGGAAGAAACAGGGAAGAGTTGGGTAACATGTCTACCAGCTGTAGCATTAAGCTTACACATTCAACCTAATAGTACAGGATTATCACCATTTGAAATATTATATGGAAGGCCATTTAGGGTACCGCTAATAGATACAAAGGGAGATGATACAAGATTGACTGAAACAATCGTTGACTACATGTCAAAAACAATGAAGAACAAAAGTGTTATCTCTACAGTATCTCCTCCTACAGATCCAGCACCAACAGGAGGGCCAATAAACCCAGGAGATTGGGTGTTTATCAAAGTCCTGAGGCGGGGGATTGGTCAGCTCCCTGCTGGAAAGGACCCTATCAAGTGTTACTGTCTACACCCACAGCAGTCCGCATAGCTGAAAGACAGACTTGGATCCATCTCACACACTGCAAAAGAGCACAAATACCACTGTCAGATAAGTAGAAGCATTCACCATGCCGGATTTAAAGCTATGCTTGATAACTGTTTTATGTGTGACCACAATTGCATTCCTTATTTCAAATATAGGGACACAAGGCCAGGTATACGATAAAATGAGGGAAAGAGCTTTAGGAATACAATCCAGGTGGGACACTAGTGGAGGTGTAGTGATAATAAAATGTACTTAAGGGATGAATTGCATTGCTCAGATTGATGCATGTCAGGTTTTCCCCTTAATCCAGATAATGATCCAAAAGGTTTTCGTTGCATGCTAGAATTATACAAATCAGAGAGTGCTACAAACTGAACCACTTTGAAACTTCTGTTCCCTCCGGTGTCATCACAGATTAAACCACCTTGGTTTACGCCATACACCGGGAATTATACCTGCTTGACACGAAGCAGAGGTACTGTGTCAGTAGGAGTATTGACAACCTGTAAAACCATCATTGATGTAATTAAGGGCGAGAGCAATGTCACTGATGGCATAGTGAATGATCAAACCATGGCCAGAGCTGATGTATGGTGGTTCTGTGGAGGTAAGATACTCAGAGCAAAATTACCAACTGATTGGAAGGGAACTTGTGCTATGGTACAATTATTAATGCCGACATATATTTTACCATATGACACGACATTAGAAAAAGTGACGACACATAATTCACGAACAAAGAGAAATGCACCAGCAGGATCTTTTGACAACAGAGTTTATATAGATGCAATTGGTGTTCCTCGAGGTGTTCCTGATGAGTTTTAAGCCAGAAATCAGGTTGCTGCAGGATTTGAATCACTCCTGGCTTGGTGGGTAACCGTTAATAAAAATGTGGATTGGATAAATTACGTCTATTATAACCAACAAAGATTTTTAAATTACACTAAGGAAGCAATTGGGGGCATACATCAACAGTTAGATAAGACTAGTTTAATGGCATGGCAGAATAGGATGGCGTTAGACATGTTGTTGGCTGAAAAAGGAGGAGTATGTAAAATGTTTGGAGATATGTGTTGTACGTTTATTCCTAACAATCCAGCACCTGATGGCAGCATCACTAAGGCGGTGAATGGATTAACCTCCCTATCTGCAGAGTTAGCTGAAAACTCTGGTTTTGAAGATCCTCTGACAGGATGGCTCCAGGACATTTTTGGAAAATGGGCAGGTTCTATAAAAACTATGATGTTATCTGTAACCGTAATGATTGCCATTCTAATCGTTTGTGGATGTTGTTGTATCCCCTGTTTGAGAGGACTGTTACAGAGACTCATTGACACCGCTGTGACTAAAACAACTATGCTGTATGAAAGGATCCCCACCACCGATGATCACCGAGGGGACTATGAGAATGCAGCACAAGAAAATGTTACTTCTGATCTGATAGATGATGATTTATATGGTAACCTCTTTGATGAGGATAAGGACACTACGGACTAAGAGATAATTGCTGTTATATGTTTATTCTACTGATTATGATGAGACTACAGAAAATCTAACTGAAGTTGGAGTTTTCTGAATTGGCCGACTAGAGCCACTTAGGAGAAAAATATTCACAGCATTTGTACATATTGAAGATGACCCCATTTCTTTTGTTCTTTTTACGTGCAAGGGATAGTTTAACTAGGTAGGGATAGGTCCGTAGCCAAGCCCGATGGGTTGACTAGCTTGGCGAGGACATTTATGTTTTGTTTTTGGGGGCAACAATGTAATCAAAATGCTTTTGAATTTATGCTTATTTTTATATAATTTCTATGCCTTGTTAAATGGAGTACCTGCGGGTGGTTGCCGGGGCAGCGGGACCGTGAGAGAGTTTCCCTTTCTAGAAGGATAATGGATAATAAGAATGTTTTGAACTGCCTGATAGGGTTTTTGCTCTCACACTTCACAAAATGTATGTTATGATTATGCTTAGAATCAGCATAAACAGGAGGGATATGATATGGAAATTTTGTACTTCTTGATGAGAGATAGCTGAACTGAAGACTTACACATGAGAAGGTTTGGTGTGAATGTGACCTGTGACCTGTGGCCTGTGGCCATTTGTGTGTGTTTTGCAACCCATGTGTGCCTTGCGACATAGTTGTGGTTTATGACCCAGGTAGGGTTTGTGACCCATGCAAGGTTAAGTTAAACATTTGAGTTTACGACTTCCATCCCTGTGAACTGAGTGAAAACACACCCACAAGAAGATGGATAAATATCATGTTTGTCTCACAATACGTTGAGTCTACACTTTGCAACAGACCAGCATGTTGTTCTGTGAATTCTCCTCTTGATCAAGATTAAATCCCTGTTTGGACCTTGAGCTGACTCCGATCTCCTTCCTCCAGTTCTATACCAACGGGTAATTATTTTAACACATACCACCCAGAACAATGTGGTATTAAACAGAACTGCTATACAAACTAGCACGAAAAGACATAAGCCTCCAATTTAACTGAACGATCCCGGACGAGCCCCTAATTTATGTTACGCCCCGGCCTAGGGGGTACCTGAGCGTGACATAAAAGCTGCTTTCCCCTTTCCCAAACTCCCAGAGACCAAGACACGAATGGGCAGTCCAACATAAATTTATTTCCAAAACAAGGCAGTTTAAACTTCAGGGTGAGTAAGGCCAAAATAACAACCAAAACATCTCTTATTTGCAAACTGGCTTACCTATCGAAAATTAACTAGTAAA
The DNA here is from genome assembly GCF_963514095.1 of Eutrigla gurnardus. NCBI lineage: Eukaryota > Metazoa > Chordata > Actinopteri > Perciformes > Triglidae > Eutrigla > Eutrigla gurnardus. The sequence continues at coordinate 7,932,159 of NC_139918.1, forward strand.
AGAAAATACAGGAATCTTACCTGCCTCCCTCACAAATAAACAGGAGAAAACAAAAGGTGTCCAAACAAAAATGGCTACTCACCCCTACCTGCCAGGACTGCCATAAATAAACAAAGGACTATCTTTAACACAAAACTATCGACAATGGTTCACACTTGAACAACACTCTTGATTGATCACAACACAGGACCACAGGGAATCAGGACAAAGGCAGAGAGAGGGAGGCAGCTGCAGCAGGCAGCCTTTTAAAGATGGCCCCATCATCTCTTGGCCAATCACCATCGCTACCTGCAAAATCAAGGAGGGAGAAAACAGAGCAGCACCTCCCTCTGGCAGGGAGGGTTAATTACATGCCCACATTCAACACAACCAAACCCATATGACCCGTGGTCATAACAAAAGCCTCTGCCTCTTTGAAGCCGATGTATCTTGCCGAGGGGGATGGGTATTTTTGTCTGATGGCGTTTACAACACAGCTAGGCAATTCTCTCCGATTGCCACGGCCAAGGCGCTCACCTTTCAGAGCCCACTCAAGCACAACTCGATAGGCCACTAATCTGTATTGGCTGTGGGAGTGTTGCAGTTTCTTTTGGACAGTTTTATACGAGAAATAAAACAAGAAATTATTGTTGTTTTTTTTGCTTCTAATAAGTCGGGATGACCCTGGGGACAACGAAAATAGGGTCAAATATGACCAGATTTCTCCTTTAAGATCTGGCATGACATGCACAGCATTGTAGGCAGAAAGGGTGCCTTTTCCTGATTTGACTTATGGGTAACAGGGACTTCCTACCTGGTGTTGATAATGTTGTATTCTGCTCTTGGTGGGAGAAGGGAGTGAGCGTGGTTGGAGATTTGTTTGATGATAATAATGTTCTCATGTCCTTTTCACAAGCACAAAACAGATTTGGACTTCCACAAAAAGTCTTCTTTGCCTATCTCCAAGTCCGTCACTTTATGACTACAAATTTCAAGTCAACTCAAACTGAAACACTGAAGGGACCAATTGAGAAGTTTATAATTTATTCTACATTGAATAAAGGTCTTATCACATATTTGTATAATAGTCTTCAGAGTTGTAACCAACACAGTGCTGATGGGCTTATGAAGCGATGGGAGGAAGACCTGCAAAGTGTATATGATGAGGATGCTTGGAAGGTTTGTATTCAGACAACTCACTCCCTGTTTCTCAGCAATAAATTTAAAGAAATACAATATAGAATAGTTCATAGACAGCATAGGACACCTTATGTTATGAACAAAATTGACTAGATCACCATTGTGCCTTAAATGTAAGCTAACAAGTGGGACATACAGTATATACACTGCTTCTGGAGCTGTCCAAAAATATCAAAGTTCTGGTCATGTGTATCTAAGTAAATGACAGCAATATTTAAAAAAACACATATGTAAAGATCCAGGCTAGTTTCTATTGGGGCTCCCACCTTTGAATCGAGTTATGGATGTCAAAAGATCAAAATTACTCAATAAACTCTTACTTCTGGCCAGGAAATGTATATTATTTAATTGGATTAGTGAGAAACCTCCCTCTGTAACTCAGTGGTACAAAGACATTTTTAGAGTTTTTCCTATGGAAAGACTAAGTGCCAAATTAAAAGGAAACGATGACACTTTTATGGACATATGGCGGCCTCTAATGGATTACCTGCCTAAGGATCTAAGTAAAATTATCCAGAGGGGAAACAGTGGCTTAAAAGGTACCAGACTGAGCAGACCGATGATGAGAAATATTCCTCAATAGGTACAAGGACATCTCTTGTTTTAATGTGTGTATGTTTTTTTTTTTTTTCTTAATTTATATTTTCTTTTTAAATCTTGTTTTACTACTTTCTTTTCATTTCCCACTTTATTGCTATTTTGCTTATTAGGGCCACGGTGCAATCGCACCGAGCACTGGCCCCTACAGCTATGAAGCCGAAGCCCCGAGCACTATTGTTATTCATAGGATTTTTTCCTAGTTTTTATTTTTCATCTTCCGGACGAATTTCGAGTGCCTAAAACTCCTACAGCTTTAAGAGTTGTAGGACAAATTATATATCAAAACGTGCGGTTCGATCGGGATCGACGTGCCATTACTTTTCTTAGCCGAACACGAATTTTTCGCGATGTAAGTCGCGAAAAACCACCGAAATTTTCCCATTGAAATGAATGGGACGACTGAAAAAAAAAAAGCAGAAATTGTAGCTTTTCAAACGCCTGCTGCTCAGGCATACTTTCACCTAGAAAGTCCATTTAAACTTTAAAACGTAGACACAAGTCTTGTGTCCTGGTGTGTCAATCCACGTTTCAATAGGTCATATAGTTTTTGACCAATCACTGTTCAATGACCATGATCGTTTTGGGAGAAATCATGAGATTATAATGGGTGTGTATTGCGTGGAACCTTCTGGGCTAGAGTGGATGACATCATCGCTTAGAGTGTGAGGGCTTCTCAGATTTTTTTCCTTTCCAAACTCCTCCCGGCCACAATCTTCGCTCTACAGACGTGATATTTTCCAATTTTGTAGACAAACTTGTCCTGTCTCTCACAATGTGCTCAAAAACTCTGTGAGATTTAGAGAATTTGAACTAGCAACCTCTAAGCGCGGCCAAGTCTGTTTTTCTCCTCATCCGCTCCAATGTTAATTGAGAAGCAGATTTTCAAAGAAACCTGAAATGAACAGCATTTCTAACTCACCCTAGCGTCCACATTTCTGACACTAGGAAAAAATAAAAGTCATCAGTGTCTTCAGCCGAGTCTTGTGGCGCTAACGGTGCGAAAATCTTGGCGATAGGAGTTTCGATGTGAGCGTGGCAAGCTTTTGTTCAGAGCGCCCCCAAAGCCGAAATGGAGCAATAGAGACAGGCTTGAAAGCAGCTACACACGTGAGTAGAGGGCCGTTGCTATGGTGACGGCACTCTGTGGCTTTGATCTTGAGAAGTGACAGCAGGTGTGCTCTGATTGGCGGACAGGAGCAGTGGACAGGAGCAGCCAGTGGGATTTGTAGTTTTTTTTGTCAAACGTCTTCAGCTCAGCCATTCTTTCACCTAGAAACTCCATTTAGACTTTAAAATGGAGACACGAGTGGTGTGCTCTTATTGGTGGACAGGAATGTACTAAAAACTACATTTAGTAGTGGGAAATGTAGTTTTTTTAGTCAAACGTCTTCAGCTCAGCCATACTTTCACCTAGAAACTCCATTTAAACTTTAAAATGGAGACACGAGTGGTGTGCTCTGATTGGTGGACAGGAATGTACTAAAAACTACATTTAGTAGTGGGAAATGTAGTTTTTTTAGTCAAACGTCTTCTGCTCGGGCAGACTTTCACCTAGAAACTCCATTTAAACTTTAAAATGGAGAGACGAGTGGTGTGCTCTGATTGGTGGACAGGAATGTACTAAAAACTACATTTAGTAGTGGGAAATTTAGTTTTTTTAGTCAAACGTCTTCTGCTCGGGCAGACTTTCACCTAGAAACTCCATTTAAACTTTAAAATGGAGACACGAGTGGTGGGCTCTGATTGGTGGACAGGAAGGAGCAGTCGGTGGGAAATGTAGTTTTTTTAGTCAAACGTCTTCTGCTCGGGCAGACTTTCACCTAGAAACTCCATTTAAACTTTAAAATGGAGAGACGAGTGGTGTGCTCTGATTGGTGGACAGGAATGTACTAAAAACTACATTTAGTAGTGGGAAATGTAGGTTTTTTAGTCAAACGTCTTCTGCTCGGACATACTTTCACCTAGAAACTCCATTTAAACTTTAAAATGGAGACACGAGTGGTGTGCTCTGATTGGTGGACAGGAATGTACTAAAAACTACATTTAGTAGTGGGAAATGTAGTTTTTTTTAGTCAAACGTCTTCTGCTCGGGCAGACTTTCACCTAGAAACTCCATTTAAACTTTAAAATGGAGAGACGAGTGGTGTGCTCTGATTGGTGGACAGGAATGTACTAAAAACTACATTTAGTAGTGGGAAATGTAGTTTTTTTAGTCAAACGTCTTCTGCTCGGGCAGACTTTCACCTAGAAACTCCATTTAAACTTTAAAATGGAGACACGAGTGGTGTGCTCTGATTGGTGGACAGTTTTTGAAGTACATCACAATACTCAAAACGGACTACTCTGACAGCTCAGTCAGCAAGCAGTCTCTGTATTTGCCTCTAAAACAACTCCGTCTCGTTTGAAATCTCGAAGAATCTCATCGTAATGTATAAACACTCCGGCAGTAGCCCCCGTGGCCCTTTCAAAATTTCCTGGCGGGGGAATTTTCTAGTTTATTTTTTCATTATTCATGCATTATTTGATATGCAAATTAAAAAATAAAATAAAATCTGATAAAAAAAAAAGAACAGTGCTATGATCAAAGTGCTATAGGTAACAACATAGTAGTGCTTTTTCGGTGGGGGGGGGGGGGGGGGGGGGGGGACTTTACTGAGCGACATTTGTTTGATTTCAGCGATGGTGGTACCAGCCGGCCAGCTGAAGTAGAGGAGCGAAGTGCTCTCTTCGGGGCATGAGGTTTGACCAGTGTTTGAAGGTAGACAGGTGCCGTTCCATTGATTGCCTTGAAGGCCAGTGCCATCGTCTTGAATTGGATGCGTGCTGCAACAGGGAGCCAGTGGAAGTCACGGAGGAGGGGGGTCACATGGGAGAATTTGGGTAGATTACATGTTTTATGCAGTTGTTGCGAAGGATTGCGCCTTAAGTCTAAATCTAGACCTGAATCCTATGCGTTTTTAATACATATTCATTGTGAAAATAAAAACCAAACAGTCATCCAGCAGTGAGGGAAATTTTGTGGAAGAAAGAGCTACGTGTAAAGATGTGCAGTCACAGTCGTGTTGCAATCTGGACCACTGACATCCTGAAGTCCACCTGAACCGGATCGGTATAGTTGTGCAGCTCACTTCTTTTTCTTCTTTCAAGAATCACAAAATCTTCCTCACTGCCAAGTTTGCAACTGGGACCGTACATCAAAAAGAAGACCACCAATCTCTGCAATTCAACTGACCCTGAACAGTGACTGCAGTACATCCCCCGATCCCAAGCTGTCCTTCATCTGTGCATCTTTATAGTCTTCAGGCTGTTTGTCATAGAGTGTCTTGCTTTGAGCAACGGGGTGGGTGAGCTTGTCTGTTGATATTTTGGATGTTTGTAGCTCTACGGTGGCTATGACTGGTCAACAAAAAAAAGATGCAAAAAACGCAGAAAATCAAACCTGTTCCATTTTTTGACGAAAGTTTCGGAGCCGGTGTGCAAACATGATTGACATAACCTGAGGTTGAAATTATTTTTTAATGTGCAACAATTTGGTCCAAAAAAACTATAAAAAAGATAAATTATACAAATATTATAGTAATTTAAATCCTACAGTATTATACAACTGTAGAGTTGAAGAAAATGCAATTACCAATTATTTTGCACACACGTCAGCACTGAAATGTGCGTAAGTATGCTTTTAAATGTTCTTAGGATTTGTTCTTCGCTAAGAACATAAGAAAACATTGGTGAATGGCAGATTATTTGTGAAAACTGCATAAGTGGGGTTTAAGAACAAAAATCTTTTTAAGAACACTTGGTGAATGAGGGCCGATGACTTTATTGGAAACACTCACACAGTGCATTTGGATTTAAACTGATGTACAGTCTCTGCTCCACTAGATGGCAGCCTTTCTCTGAGCCCCATTCTCATGATATGAAACATCTTGTTTTCAGTTCAGTTCATCATGTACAGGAAGTCCAAACTGATGCTAACATCTTAGGCACTATCTCTGGGATCTGGGATTGGGCCTTACTAACTGAATGTCCCAAACCCAATGTCCCTCCTAAAGCCGTAAACCTAGTGTTGTCCAAATGAAGCTTCGTGAAGCATTTTCTTTATTTTCTGAGCTCAACAAAGGGCTGAAGGCCGATATATTTCCATTGCTCTGTTCAACCCTTTGTTGAACAGAGAGCGCCATCTCTTGGGCTCAGAAAATAAAGAAAATGCTTCAGGAGGGCTTCATTTGGACGTCACTACTTAAACCCTGAACCCTCAGGGACTTTACTGACGTCACCCCAGAGTGTGAGAGGCTGTGAGGGTCTGAAATGGTAGAAATAAAAATGGGACAGCACTCGGCATGTCACATTACTTTGATGAAACAAAACATTTTATCTAATAGTTTGGTTTTTATTCTACTTTTTTTTTTACAGCCTGATTTGAACATCTTCCAGGCTCTTATCATCCCAGACCAGATGTAGGCTAATTGTCTAATAATGTATTTACTTGTTTTAGTCAAAACAAGTAAATAAAACAAGTAAATAACCTATGATGCCATTCTTATGATTGAGGGCCCTAGTTTCCTGGCGCATCGCAGGGCGGTGCAGGGTGGCGGAGCCGGCGCAATGCAAGTTTCGACCCGCGCAGCCTTGAGCACGTTCAGTTTGGCAGTTTGGTGGATCGCCTGCGCCAAGATGGGTGTGGCGGCGCAGCAGGGGGAGGTGTCACAGATTCAGCTTGGCGTAGCGGAAGTTTCGTGGCAAAAAGCCTCGCAGAGATTGCACTGAAAGCCCGCCAGCTCCAACCTGGTCTACTCTCGGCGCAAGGCGTAAATGAAGTCCATTCATTCAAGGCGAATCACAGCTGGCGGAGTGGAAGTTTGGCTGACGGCGCGCAGTGCGCACACGTCACCGAGACCTCACAGGCAGGTTTCCACAGTTCCAGGCACATTTAAATGCAATAAATAATCACAACAAACACTATTTAATGCAACTAATTGAATCAACACGTGAATTTATATCTATATAGATTGTCCCGTCACATCTGACGTCAGATCAAAGGCGGATGGCACGCGTAACGGAAACTCACCCTCTCGGACCAAAACATCTCCCTCTCTCTCTCCTGTTTTTTATAATATGGGCATTGTTTTTATTATGATACGCGCGCACAGCGCGTGGTGGGAGCGGCGGCGCTGCTTCTGTCATCGGGTTGACAAGTGACGGATCTTGCACTGAACCTCCCCTAACGCATTAAAGGGGAGGAGAGGAGCTCATTTGATTGGTGAAGATCTGAATCGGCTGTGTTAATCCCAGTCCACGCCTCGTCTCCTCCTCGTCTCCCACTCACGCCTTCTTCTCCTCCCTCTTTCCCACTTGCGCGGGTGGGCGGGACGGGAGGTGAGCCTGCGCGGTGCACGAAACTTGCAAAGTCCAGGCGGACACACCCCGTCGGCGCGGCGCAGGTTCACTGAAAGCTGACTGCGCCTGGTCTACGAAACTAGGGCCCTGAGTGTTTTATGTTGCATATTAAATCTTTAATGTTCATTTGTCTGTGTAAATATAATATGCAACATGTGTCATCCTCTTTGTTTACCCTTTTCTTTAATCATTGTTCTTGTTTTATTGTGGATTACATTTGCTCTTGGTGTCACAAATTAATTTTAAACAAGTCCCTGGAAGTCCACATAGGGAGGAGGACTAGGTGGTGGACGGGTCATAAAACAGGGCTTTCACCAGGAGATGGATGTGTCCCGCTATAAGTAGTTTTGATGCAGTAGTTTTTGTTTTGTTTCAATTTCAACGTCATTTTAATTCAAACCATGATGTTTTTCACTACACCTAGGTTTTATTACCTAACCTTACTATGTAGCTTTGTAGTTTTTTCAAACTGTTAAAAACTGCAACCGTTTGGTCCATAAAAAAGTTTCCCTGGAAACGTAATTGAGAGTGTAGTTTAGTTGCAAACTTTAGTTGCAACATAATTTTGTCTAAGGCAGGCTTGGAAATCAAATATTTCACACACGTTTATTTGTCAATGCAAAATCACACATATTGATAGTTTCATGTTAGTTCTTTTATGTAACTATTTTGATTGGTCCAAGATAAGTCATGAAATCATGATATTGTCCCGTTAACATGCAACGTCACACTGCGGCTGATGCTTCACTAATGTTGCTTCATGATCATTTTTGGTGCAGAAACCGAAAGCTTAATGCACGTTGTGAATTCATTTTTCATTTCAACATGAATTTTGTGATGTGGTGTGAAACCTCACGTCTCTGCTCACCAAAATGTTCTCATAAATGACAAAAGTAAAAACCTAAGAGCATATTTAAGAAATCAAACATCACCAACACTGAAACCTTTTTGTTCTATCCTCTGGAACAACTTGACATGGGTATAATACAGGTTGCTTGTGAGTTTGTTATTAAATTACAGTAACTACATAAATCTATTCTATATATTCTTTAATGTATTTTCTGATGTTCATGGTTGATTGGAAGCACTTTAACAGCTACGATGGAAATTATTGAAAGTGAACAGAAGTCTGTTGATATGAAACTGAGCTGCCGGCTTCCTGTGTGATCTTTATCTGCAGTTCCAGTTTTGACTGTTTGATGGTTTCAGCTTTCTGTTGAAATGTGGTTTCAACTGATTAAACTGCTGCACACAATGAAACACAGACACAAACTGAGCTGACTGATCCAGAAAAGATAAAACTATTGGTGATACAAATCTGGTCCTGGAAATAGACAGGAGCATAAGCAGACAGGTGGAATCAGCGAGGTTACCGGGAGATAAATGTGTGTGTCTTCATTTGCATTAATAAACATACAATGTGACTGATGGTTACTGTATAAAGAAATATATAAGCATATATAAATACAATAAGGTGCGTCCGAGATTCCTGAGGTACTCCGCATGTTACTGAGGCTAAAGAGAAGACACCATACAGTGTATGAAAGCTTCTCTTACATATGTATCGACCGACTAGGGGAAAAATCACTCACTTGTTCAGCAGCAATCCAGATAATGCAAAACAGTAACAGGACACCACAAAAAAAACAGCTGGTTCCTGCAGATTAACAGCCTCAGACTGAGCTGGAAGTCAACAAGAGGCAAATATTCACCAACATACATTTTGCACATGTTACCGCAGTGGTCCCCAACCTTTTTTACACCATGGACAGGTACCATGTCAGGCAACATGAGGGAAAGAAAATGATTAATTATATAAAACGAGATTGATATATGGAACTGAATTTATTGCATACAAAAACAAGTTCTAACAAGTTAATACTTACCACCCAAGCACAGCGCAAAAGCAGGAAGAGAATCATTTTCAAAATAAACAGCTTTCAGGCACAGATGATCAATAAAGTGTAAATAAAGCAAGATATTGATTTTTTTTCTCTGCGGCCCAGTGCCACATGGTCTGTGGACCGGTACCAGTCCGGGGACCGGTGGTTGGGGACCGCTGTGTTACCGTGTCTTAATGCTGACACCAAAGGCTGCATTCACACTGCAGGCTTCAGTGCTCAATTATCATTTATTGCCATATTTGTATGCAGTTATTATAGAATCACATTAACTGATTCACAGAAAATAGTTGATATATTTTTTTAAAAGGAGGATGCTGACAATATGAGACAATATGAAAACATTTTAATCCAGTGTGCAGAATAATGACACCTTATAAATTCTATTTATTTGTGAAGGCAGGTTCCTATTGTGGCCCCTGAGGTCAAATCCATACCAGAGTGGAAAAAACTACCATTACCTAAAATGTGCTGTAGGGATTAAAAAAAAGCAACAAATAAAAGACATGAGGACAGATGTGCTCTGAATCAAAGATTGCAAGCAATCCTGAAACAAGACACTAAAACTGTTTAGATTTGTTTAGGTATTCATTGTGTTTCTGAGTTTGGAGCATGTTCTTTCAGTGTTGTTAATATCAATTTGTTTCCATATATTTGTATTTGTACTTTCATGTTGAATTGATTGACTGTACATGAACGAATGAGTACTGTAACCCTGTGCAAAGGAAACTGTCAGCCGAGGTCACAGTAAAAAAGACGAAAAAGGGATGACAGAAAATAACAAAGAAGACTTTTTAACTCCTAACTGGATACAAATATTACTGTTTTACTCGTGTGTGTTTTGTCTTTCGAGGCCACCATAGATTTCTGCCAATTCTATAAAAATATAAAAAGCGACACTTTTTTTTGGATGATTAAATGCAATCAGCCAATCTTAATTGATCCTGACAAGGTGTTGACCTAGAAGAGTAGTGTTCTGATGGTGAGGAGGGTGTTTAAGGCCAGAGTTTTGGTGAACACTATTCTCAGTCCATTCATCACCAACAGGAAGAAGTTCAGCTTAGCTTTTTCTGTTCAGGAGAGGAAAAGAAACTTCAGGTTGAACGGAGTCTGGGATCTTATTTTCAGGTGTGTTTGGTGACTTACCTGGATGAAGGTCGGCACACAGGTCGACTGGTGGGTGAAAGACACAAAGAAAATGGTCAGACTCAGATAATAATCATGAATAATCATTCTCAACATTTACAGAGTCCTATAACCTGGACTGGCTTGAAGGATCAGCGTGCGGCATAATTATTATTCTTTATCACATGGATGAACTCACATTTTGGCAGTAGGGACCGTACAATTCTGAGGTACTTCTATTACACTGACACTGACACTTCTCCTCCACCACATCTCAGAGTCAATATTATACTTTTTACTGCTTAAGTTACAGATTCAGATAATTAAAACAAAATATAATCAACTAATAATTGATTATGTATTGTCATAGCTTAAACTAAATAAAACATAATCAACTAAGAAAGATGTGAATTCATCATTAATTTAAAAACAATAATAAACTAAAGATCTGAATACTGGTTTTTGGACATTTCACATATGAAGTGAGATATTTCACAAGTGGACGTGCATGTTGTGTTTTTTTTTAATACATTTTTTATACATTTGATCAGGATGTTTGTTATTACTTACAGTTTCTTTATTATTATTGTTGCTATTAGTGGCAAATGCGTAAAGTATAATTTTAAAAGATTTGATATCAATGATAATATCATATCCGTGCACATAACAAAACAATATTTATTTTCTTATTTTCCCCGGCTCAAAATTTTTCATTTGACAAAATAACACAAACTTGTCAAATGCGTCAGAGTTGAATAAAAAAAGTACAGATTTAAATCACAGACAAAATCCAAACTTAATTTGTTTATTATCTCGGCCATCTTCTTACTGTTGTCGTTGTTGGACTGTGTGTCGTTCAGCTCACAGGAATAGATGGTCCGGTTGGTGAATCCAGCGTAAAAGTATGTTGACGTACTCTTGGACAGAACAGCGTTGCTGGTGCTCAGATTGAGCGGACCTCCCCTCATATTCAGGACCATCTCACCATCCTTTGGATGGAACTCTGTCGCCAGACAAACCTCTGGACCCAACTTGTTTGCTGGTGAACTCTCCCAGCTGTCAGGCTGCAGAGCACTCAGGACGAACAGGGCAGGGTCAATAACATCTGGTTCTGCAGGAACAAAGGACACGATAAACCAGATCCCCACCGCAGCTTACAGGAGTGAAAAAATGGAAATAATGTTTTAAACAGCAAAACATGACAGCACATTCACATGAACACATTTTTTTTGTCATTGAAAGCGAAAAATATTATTACATATTTATTTTACAGGACAGATTTAGTTCACGTTCTAGCTTCAATAAATCACTCTGCATTCAGAACATGTAATTATTTTAGGTTTTCACTTTTATAACTTTTAACTGAAATTCAATACATTTTTTATTTAATTAAAATGTTTTTTTTTTCCCAAATCCAAAACTAACATTTTCAAAGGTGCTTTTAATCTACAATTACTGTGAGTTTTATATTTTAAGCTGCTTTGATTTGTATTTCTTGTATTCGCCATTATAATTATTAATCAATTAAGTCATTACATGTTCATCAATTCCTTTCTCAGGACACATTCAGGTTTTAGTACAAAACTGCATTCAGAACCAGAATTGTTTCATGTTTTCACTTTAATGCTTTTAACTCTTGAGTATTCATCATATTAAGTTGTTTTTCTTGTTCATGTGTTTTTCTTGTTCGTGTAAAACAGTGGTACAACAAATTAACATTATCACTATCCAGTACTAATATTTGTCATTATTATTATTATTATTATTATTATTATTATTATTATTATTATTATTATTATATTTATCAGTCTGACTTTTTGTTTTTCCAAAGACAACACTTAAAAACTGAATTTAAGACGTACCAGACTTGATTTACAAACACGTATATTTAGAAATAATTTCAGTACTTTCAGACACAGTTAGCTTCAATAAATCCATCTGCATCTATACAGTTCACTTTTAGGCTTTTGCCTTAATGCCTTCTAACCGTCCACCCGTGATGATTCAAATTAATGTTTTTTTATTTTCATAAAACACATTAAATAAACATTGTTATAAGCAGTCGGATAAACAGCACATCAAGAAACAACAAGAGGGTTTTTAAGAGAGTATTAACAAACAAGCATTAAAGCTGCTTGCAGGACAGACTCTGTTGTGCATCCAAAAAAAATTATCTGTATTTGAAATATTAAAGATCATCGTTTTCTCTGAATTAATTTGAACTGGAATTATTTTTAAGGTTTGTTTCTTTTTATATAAGGCTTGAATTGACAGAAAACATGATTTATTTTTAGATCTTTTCAGACTTTTCCATCTCGTCGCTGTTTTCGGGACATCTGCAGCTAATTTTCTCCTCACAACTCAACTTACCCACCAAGTTTAAGCTTGAAAACTTAAAAACTAAATTCCAGCACTACAAACATGCTGTAAATCAAGGAAATCCTGACCACATTTACAAGCAAAAGTGTGTTTTCTTACCTTTAGGAGTCACTATTAGATGGATGGCTTTCCCAAATGTGAAAACGGCACAGTGTTACAGCTTCGTACAAAAACCGCAGAGCTATTCGTCATCCTCAGAGAAGCTCAAAAATGTAAAAAATCCACTTAACATCAACACCCATGGAGCTGTAAAAAACAGAAGAACAAATAGTGTTTGAATTATGTGTTACTCAGGTACATGTAAGAATATTCAACATTCAATATTCAAGTAAAGTGAAGAAATGTGAACGTTTTCAGTTAAAAAAGGAGCAGCTGAGGACTCTCCTCAAACACGGATGGTGTTTGGTTGTTTATTTGTTGTTTCTGGATGTTATCCGACTCTAAAACAGTTCAGAAACGACTGGAGGTTTTTGTGCAGCTCTGTGTGGAAGTTTAGTCAGTGTGTAAATCCCATATGTAACCGTGAGAAAACCTCATACAAAAACCCCTCAGCTGCAAGAGGAAACAGCCAGTATCACTGCCAGCACAACACTCTGCTCAGGTTTTCACCTTAAACACAAAACAACAAGGTGTTTCATTTCTTGATTTATTATTTGATTATGCATTTATTAGCACAATTTATCTTAATAGTATGTTTAATGACAAATAGTAGCATTAAATAGTGGAATACATTTTGGGGCAACAAATACTTAAAAAAACTGACATTTTACAATTTGACATGATGCACATGTTCCACACAGTTTCACACAGTCATGATACTAAGTTATCAAGATACTTAAATCATGATACAATCTAATTACGATACTTTAGTCACTATATGATCTGATTACGATACTTAAGTCATGATACGATTTGATTACGATACTTAAGTCAAGATACAATCTAATTACGATACTTTAGTCACTATATGATCTGATTACGATACATAAGTCATGATATGAACTGATTTTGATACTTAAGTCACAACGAAATTTCAGCTCAGGTCTTCACAAAATAATATATTTTAAATATTACTATTTATTTTTTTGCATATTTTCCTCTCCCGCTTCAAAGTTTTGTTTTATTTTGGATTGCGTCTTTTGGAACCGGAGCTGCTCGGTCATATTAATTTGGAACTGGGGACATTACAAGGACTGGGGTTTCAGGGGTTGGTTGTTTTGTGTACTGTATTTCAATTGTTGGGTCGGCGCGCTAGTGCCACCCTTTTTTGTTTGCTAAGTGCCTTCCCAGTGGGACGCCATTTTGGTTAATGTTTTTGTTCTAACATATGATTTATTTGGTGAGTTGTCTCCGTTATTGTATGTATTTTGTTGATATTATAAAGGTGTTTAGATAAGAATTAGTTTTGGCAGGTCGTGGGCAGCATCCATGTGCAGTATCAGATCCGTCTGCATTGACAGACAGGCAGGCTGTCCAATTCTTTTCTCTGGCCCGGCGTTTTAGAGTGGACAGGGTTTTAACAGTCCTGCCACGGCCACAGACGACATTTAAAAAGTGTATGTCAGAGAATTTAACATATTCATTGCTATCGGTATGTTATGAGGATGTCAAGTAATACAGTGGCTTGCAAGAGTATTCATACCCCTTGAACCTTTTCACATTTTGTCACGTTACAACCACAAACTTTATTTTATTGGGATTACATGTGATGGACGAACACAAAGTGAAACAACACCCCCCCCCCCCCCCCCCCCCCCCATTCATACTACACACTTAACGAATTATTGAAGTTTTGAACTGCTTTGAACTGTTTAATTATCATGGTGTCTGACTTCAGCCTTTGTTTCAAACGAACTACTAGTCAAATGAATAAAAACGATATTTTGTGTCTATTTGAACCTATAAAATAGGTCCATTTATTGAAATAGTCTCCTCTTTGGCTCCTCAGCTGCCATGATATTACTGTAAACAACGTGCCGCTTGCCAGTATTGCACGCTTGGTGGGCTGCCACTAGGAGGATGATTAACAGGCGCTCCCCTTCATACAATCACGTGCACACTTCATGGCTGCACCTGATTGGACGAACGCTTTCACTGGTGGCCTGTCTGCTCCCGGATTTCAAACCGACCAACATTATTTTAGATCGACAACAGTCAGATTAAAAGATTTTCGAGACGTTGTGCCGGCGCCCTGTCTCTCGAAACTCGCCGCGATGCGAAGGCATTGCACGGCTTCTTACATACCGTAAATCCTCTAATATAAACAAGGAATGGGAAGCGTGGAAATAACGCTGCCTGTGGACACGTACCTTAAGCCAAAATCTCACGCTGAACTACCGGCAGGTTAAAAACTTGCCGGTAGCTATGGCTTGGATTCGTTAGCAAACATTGCACCCCTGTGCTACTTGTTACTATCACAAGCATAACATTGAGGCCTGCCCAGAAAAACGTTGGTTCTAGTAATAGCCACTGCCTCTATGAGGGACCGGCCTTTATTTACCTCCGCCGACAGCGAGACTGGCCAATGTTAGAGACCCGGCCGGTAATACAATACAGGCCAATATTAGAGGATTTACGGTACCTTGTTTTTGTGCAATTGATATCCTGTCTGGCGCCCAATGGTTATATTTTGCCTGTTAGGAGAGGCGTCTCCGCTACAATGGAAAGATGGATGGAGTCAATCTTGGAAGAAAATCTCTTAAGTCTGCAAAAGACTTGAGACTGGGGCGGAGGTTCACCTTCCAGCAGGACAACAAGCCTAAATATACAGCCAGAGCAACAATGGAATGGTTTAGATAAAAGCATATTCATGCGTTAGAATGGCCCAGTCAATGTCCAGACCTAAATCTAATTGAGAATCTCTGGCAATACTTGAAAATTGCTGTTAACTGCCGCCCTCCTTACAATCTGACTCAGCTTGAGATATTTTGCAAAGAAGAATGGGCAAAAAAACTCATCTCTAGATGTGCAAAGCTGCAAAGGACTTAGCCTCGGTACATGTACAACTCTACCACTGAGCTATCCGGCCAGTTGTCTTCTATTTTAGTGGTACCACATTCCATTTTGTCTTCAGAATTTCCAGCCCATGCTCAGCACAGATGTTCCTGTACACTGTGCCAGCCACTTGGTTATGGCGCTACATGTACGCCTGCATCTTACACCCTGCTATTATGTGCTGGCCTGTCTCAGGGACATCTTTGCACCTGGAGTCTTGTCTTTTGTGATAGACCTCTTTTGACCTTGTGCTAAGTGCCTGTTCTTTTGCCTTCTTTTATTTTTATTTTATTTGCTTGTTTTAATGTTTTTTCTCCAATGCTTTTACTGTTTTATGTAAAGCACTTTGAATTGCCTTGTTGTTGAAAGGTGCTATACAAATAAAATTGCCTTGCCTTGCTTTGTGCTGCCATGATTAGTGCCCCTGTGCTGTCCTTCAGACCAGCCTTCTCTAGCCACTGGTAAGATTTCTCGATATCAGCAACTTCTTCTACCTGTCTGTGGTACATGCTGTTTAGGGGCTTGTCCTTCCATGATGGTCCTCACTCTTCCGCCTCCTCCTCGTCATCGGGTGTCTGTTGTCTGAGATAATTCATATACTCTGTGTAGGTATTTGGCTGTGGCTCACTTCCTTGCAGCCTCTTCATGGTTTCCATTTGCTTATGGGACTCCAAGGTATTTGTAGCTATCCATGTTGCCTTCTGATAATTCAACCCCTTCAATCATGATCATTTTGACTCTCTTGGATACCATCTGACCACATAATCAAGACCCTGCAGCCCTCTTTTAAAGCATGTCATCCCTCTCTCTCGCTCCTTTCACTCACACTGTCCTCTCGCAATAAAAGGCCAAAAATATTACTTTAAACAAATTCATGTGTTGCTTAGATGTATTTTTATACTATATTTGAAATGTTGCTGTTTTCATGACAAAAGCTGAGGAACCCCCCCACCCAGACTCAAAATTGTTGGGTGACCCACCCCTCAACAAAGAATATTAAGACATAACCCCTCCCCATTTTCCTCTGGTGGTCCATTCCATAAATACCGAATGGTCCCCAAGCATTCCAGACATGATGTTTATCATCCCATGTGCCAACAGGTAATTACTGTTCAGAAGGGCAGTCTTAACAACAGGTAGGAGGGGAACATAATATGTAGAATGCCTCTGGATCTTAAAATGTTTGGCATTTCATCACTTGACATCCCCACAAAGGTGGCCAGCAAGGGTCATTCTACATAAGCCATGTAACACTCTGCCTGGCATGTGTTGACATTAAATGCACAAGGGGTACTTTTGAATGAAAGTAACAATATAAATAAATAAACTTAAGCTCCGACTTATTGTGAAGGCTGTTGGTAAAGTTCACCAAACAGTTGGTCACTTGCGCATGGTGCAATTGTTCAACCAAAAATGTCCAAAAATGTCCCCGTTATGACGTCATCCCTGATTCCTGATTGTTTCCACCTGTTCCCCTCTCCCTCATGTGTTAAATAGTCTGTGTCTTCATTTGTCCTGTGCGAGAGCGTTTTGTTCCTTCGTCTGTCGATCGCCAAAGCCCTTTGTCACAGTCATGTCTTGATAAGTATTGAAGTTTATTGTTGTTGTTTTTTGTCATTTTGGTGCCTCGAGAAGAGTGAATTTTTGTTTGTAATCTTTTATAGTGTAGCTCAGCTCACAGATTTAGTTTAGTTTTTGCCTTCCTCCCTTTTGGAGTGATTTGAATTTATTTGTTCTTTTGTATCATAGAGTAGCCTGTTTTCATAGCCTGAGTTTTCCTCTCTTGTGAGAGAATTTTTGTTTAGCCTTTTTAGTTTTTCTCGTATTAGTCTTTATAGTTTGTTTCTCCGAGCCTCATTGGGCTCCCACCGTTTTCAGTTTAGTCCATGTTTTCTTTATTTTGTTTATTCGTGGTTATTGAGTGTAGTCAGGTTTAGGTTTCACAGACTATTTGTTTGTCTGCATCTGAGTCCTCTTTTTAGTCCAGGCCTGACAGAAGTGTGCTATTAAGCTGCAAAAGATTTGGCCTATGCCCAGAATTAACTAATGTCTGGTGCATACTTTTAGAGCTTATACCGTACTCCGTTTGGCCCCGATACTGTTGTTGCTCGCCAGACTGCTTTTTCTTCTTCCTTCGATTTTGGGGGACAGTGTCCATTATGACTTTGCAAGGATTAATTGGGAGGCTGTCATGTGGAATTACTCTTACCCATCCTTTTGAGCTTCTTTTCAGCCGAGCCTACCTGCTGCACAAGAATTTCAAAGTTTTCCACTCTCTTTTTTTAACAGATTTGAACCCTCAGTTACCCCTTTTCCACAACGTGAACCTAGTTCAAGAACCGGGCCAGTG
Source organism: Eutrigla gurnardus (assembly GCF_963514095.1). Lineage (NCBI taxonomy): Eukaryota > Metazoa > Chordata > Actinopteri > Perciformes > Triglidae > Eutrigla > Eutrigla gurnardus. The sequence continues at coordinate 7,950,084 of NC_139918.1, forward strand.
CCCATGTTGGTTCGCAGTTGGTTCAACTTGCTTCCACCTGCTAGAGAGCCCAGAGAGCCACATCATTACGTCACTGTAAACGTCAGCATACGTTTACCCAGAACGCTAGTGCCAAATTCAAGCATAACAACAGCAATGGATGACAACATTGGGCCCTAGTTTCAACCCGCGCAGCCTTGCGCACGGTCAGTTTGGCAGTTTGGTGGATCGCCTGCGCCAAGATGGGTGTGGCGGCGCAGCAGGGGGCAGATTCAGCTTGGCGTAGCGGAAGTTTCATGGAAAAAAGCTTGAAAGCTCGCCAGCTCCAACCTGGTCTACTTTCGGCGCAAGGCGTAAATAAAGTCCATTCATTCAAGGGGAATCACAGCTGGCGGAGTGGAAGTTTGGTTGACGGCGCGCAGTGCGCACACGTCACAGAGACCTCACAGGCAGGTTTCCACAGTTCCAGACACATTTAAATGCAATAAATAATCACAAAAAACACTATTTAATGCAACTAATTGAATCAACACGTGAATTTATATCTATATAGATTGTCCCGTCACATCTGACGTCAGATCAAAGGCGGATGGCACGCGTAACGGAAACTCAGCCTCTCCGACCAAAACATCTCCCTCTCTCTCTCCTGTTTTTTATAATATCGGCAATGTTATTATTATGATACGCACGCACAGCGCATGATGCGCGTGGTGGGAGCGGTGGCGCTGCTTCTGTCATCGGGTTGTCAAGTGACGGAACTTGCACTGAACCTCCCCTAACGCATTAAAGGAGAGGAGAGGAGCTCATTTGATTGGTGAAGATCTGAATCGGCTGTATTAATCCCAGTCCACGCCTCGTCTCCCACTCACGCCTTCTTCTCCTCCCTCTTTCCCACTTGCGCGGGTGGGCGAGACGGGAGGTGTGCCTGCGCGAGCCTCGTGAGCCATGCGAGCCTGCGCGAGCCTGCGCGGTGCACGAAACTTGCAAAGTCCAGGCGGACACACCCCGTCGGCGCGGCGCAGGTGCGCTGAAAGCTGACTGCGCCTGGGCTACGAAACTAGGGCCCATTGTGTGTCTGCAAATGTTGCTCCTGGCTTTCCGAGCCTACATTGGCATGGAAACGAGAGATATAGAGAACATTTGTGCTGCTCGTCTTGAACGATATGGACGGAGATTGCATTCGTCAACACGTTTTGATTCCTAGAGACACTGAATGTAAGATGTTAATGTTAGCCTTTGGTGGGACCTTATGCTAGCCCGCTAGCTCTAACATTAACGTTAGCTAAGGTTACCTAATGCCAAAATTAATAATACACCGATTTATATCTTTACAGGTAGTGTTGGTATTGCAGCAGATGTCAGTATGAAGGTCACCTATTGTCTGGGCACAGCCATGATCTCACCACTGGTGGGACACAATCGTTCTGGATTTCACACCTCATCAATTTGTGCAGAACTTCTGCGTGTCCCGGGAGTCGTTGGAGTACATCTGTGGTCGAGTCAGTTCCGTCATGGGAAGAAGTAACAGAAATGATCGTATGTATCCCAATCCGGAAGAGAGTGGCTATTGCCATCTGGAAGCTGGCCACTGGAAGTGAATACAGGACCATCAGCCATCTTTTTGGGGTAGGCCTGAGCACTATGTTTAATTGTGTTCAGGAATTTTGCAACACAGTCATCAGAGAGTTGCTCCCTCTGCACATAACTTGTCCTGATGCTGACAGGTTTGTAGAACTGCCCACTTTCTTCATAATCTAATCTTTCATAATTGTTGGGAGAGTACCACAGTGTGTTTGAGCAATCGATGGAAGCCACATTCCAATAATAGCACCAGAGGAGTATCCTAGTGACTACTACAACGGAAAAGGATGGCATTCAGTTGTACTGCAGGCAGTTGTTGATGGCAAGGGTCTCCTCTGGGATATGTGTGTTGGCTATCCAGGTAGTGTGCACGACGCAAGAGTGCTAAAACCGTCACATTTGTGGGAAGCCCTAAGTTGTTAGGCAACAACAAAGTAAGCACCTCTGGCTGTGACCTTGAACATTACCTCATTGGTGATCCAGCTTACCCAATACAGAATTGGCTCATGAAGCCCTTTTCAGACACTGGCCGACTATCTCCTGCACAACAAACCTACATTTATCGGATGAGCAGTGCTAGGTCGGTTGTGGAGATGTGTTTTGGGAGATTGAAAAGACGATGGAGGTGCCCCCTCAAAATAAATGACTGCAAGCTGAAACTGTGTAAAAAAATAAATAAATAAAATGACCCTGCCTGCTGTGTGCTTCACAATATCTGTGAGGAACATGGTGACAATTTTGCAGAGGAGCGCCCAACAGAATTATTCAGCCTCCTGTTCAGGCATTACCTGAGCATAGCAACCAAGAAGAAGCTGACATTAGAGCTGCATTAATGCAGTACTTTGGGGATGACTTATTTGTTACAGCAAACCTGTAATGCAACCATTTTTTTAAAATAAATGTTTAAAAAAACTAGCACTGTTTCTGTGTTGTATAATAAGCATACAAAAGCAGACATGTCTCTTTAGAGAGTTTTTTTTTTATTTTTGCAAAAACAATGGGTTACACCCAAAAACTATACAATACACAAAAATATATGTAACCCACGTCTTGAGATGAGTACGACTAAAGACTAAATTACGGGGTCATGAATCAAAGCTGGGCTAGTTTCAGGAGGTTCTAGACACGCCTACGGAGCCTGAAGTAATAACAGGTTAGCAGAGAACAGACAACACAAAACAGGTATGTTTCAGAAATATATTGATACAAAATTATAAGCAGTTATTTACAATCCCTGCCTATCTAAGCCGGCTTCCTAAGTGCACAGGCACACAATAATGGGCCCAAAAATAAATACATTCAAAAGAAAGTGTCCCTTTAAAGAAGAGTTAAAGAGGGTAAAGTTCTCCAAAGTCCATGAAAGTCCTCAGTGTGTGTGTTTCTTGGTATAAACTTAATATTTAAACCGAAAAAGAAGCGCACCAAATACGCACCACTTTAATGAGCCACGGCAAGCACGAGGGAGCCAGGTGATGTTCAGCTCCGCCCCGCGAGCCACCCCGCTGTCCAAAACAAACACACCTGATGAGCGAAGAATGGAGGAAGAGCCACAGCGGGGCCCACCGGGCCACACCAGATGAATGACTGACACAAAAACCTCCGATCAGTTAGCGTGGTTCTACGCGACCCCCGCAGCCTGCCACGCTGGCCGTAGGGGATGGTAGAGCCTGCTAAGCCACGCCACACACGCCACAGCCACAAAGGTGGAAGCGGAAGAGGAAGAGAGAAAAAGGAAGGGGCCGCTCCTATTTATAAGCGCGCCAGCTTGCTCTGCCATCACCGTGAGCATCACGTTGGCACAATGCCACACGGTGGTGCCCCACGGTGGTGAGGAGGACGGCAACCTGTCACATCTACCCCCCACTTTTGCATCGTCGACCCGACGATGGAGAAACGCTAGCGTAAATCAATTCCAAGGCCTAAAGATGGCAGCCTGGGCGTTGGACGTGGGTTCAAGACCTCCGCTTGGAGCGTTGTCGCGACGACTAACAGGCTGAGGAAGATGATGTGCATTCGGATGGGGGCCAGCTGTAACACGGGTTGTTCTGCGCAAAGATTTCTGGCTGGTACTGGGCTGATCAGCCGGGGGCACGGACAGAGTTGATGGTCCGGCACTTCCACCTGCTGAGGAGGCCGATGGGTCAAGACTGGCTGACTCAGGGGCCTCCGTGAAGATAGGAAGGCCCAATACACTTGGCGCAGCTGGTTGGGATCTCTCAGCCACAGTTCACTGTCCCCCGATGACACACCATCAAACATTACAGGAGCAGGTGGAGGGGGCAGCTCAGCTGGAGGGGCAGGGGCTTCTGATAGAACCACAGCCTTTAACATGTCCCGATGCACATTGCGGACCTGGTGTAGGTGGTCCACTGGAGCCACAGTGTACATGACCCCTTCACCTGCTGGAGCTTTCACCACCTGGTGAACGACCGAGCTCCAGAGGTCTTGGATTTTCTGGCACCCTCTCCAGCTGTGGTCTCTCAGATAAACCAACTGGCCCTCAGCGAGAGGTGCTTCCCGGACCTGTCGGTCGTGTCGCTCCTTGCGCCGGCCAGCAGCGGCCAGCAGCCTCTCATGAGCACCTTCAAAAGCAACCTTAAGTCTGGCTTGGTGTTCCACCACCCAGTCCTGTACCTGACCAGGCACAGGATCCTGGACACGCCCCAGAAGGAAGTCTACAGGGAGCCGAGGATCTTGTCCAAACATGAGGAAGAAGGGAGATTCGCCGGTGCTCTGATGAATTATAACAGAAAAGCACCTGCGGCAAACAGGCAGCCCAATCCCGTTTCTGGGAGACTGGAAGCGTGCAAAGCAGGTTAGGGAGAGTGCGATTAAATCGCTTGCATTGTCCATTCCCCGCAGGATGATATGGGGTAGTTCGGGACCTTGCAACCCCATATAGAAGACAGAGCTGGTGAATCAGGGAACTTTCAAAGCTCCTTCCTTGATCAGAATGAAGGCGGCTAGGGACGCCATACCTATAAAACCATTCTGTGACCAAAACCTGGGCCACAGTCGTGGCCCGTTGGTCCCGAGTGGGGACGGCTACCGTGAACTTGCTGAATACGTCTGTCATGACCAAGACGTTTTCATACCCATTCCGGGAAGGCTCCAACAATGTAAAATCGATGGCCAAGATCTCATTTGGTCGGGAGGCAAGCAGGTGGCCCATGAAACGTACTGGCCCATGCCCAGATTTCTTCGCGACCTGGCAGCGCTGGCAGGACAAAACCCACTGTTGGATGTCTAAGGACATTCCTGGCCAATAGCAGCGCTGCCGGACCAAGTCGGTGGTGCGCTCTATGCCCTGGTGTCCATGTTCTTGGTGGAGCTGACTTAATGTTTCCTGCTTGAGTGACGCAGGCAAGAGGAGCTGGAGCGACTCTTCTCCACCATCAGAGCGGAAAACCCTCCGAAAGAGAACCCCGTCCCTCTCCACGAGACGATCCCACTGACGGAGCAGTGCCATGGCTGGCTTAGAAAACTGCCGCCTCTCTGCTGGAGTAGGTGGAGTCTTCCCCCGCCAAAACACTAGCACACTCTTCAGGAGGGGATCAGCCTCCTGCAAGGACCTCAGATCAACAGCGGAGTGGCAGGGAAGGGTTGAAATCACCGCCTGAGTCGCCGACACCAGAGGGGCTGAGGGTAGAACATGCTGGAGAGTGTGGGGAATCGAGGTGCCAGGCAAGGACTCAGAAAGTTGGCGCGAACCAGAATCATACTGTCGTGAGAGCACATCAGCATTCTTATTGTTGCGACCTGCACGGTACTTGATATCAAAATCAAACACTGCAAGTTGTGCAGCCCACCGATGCTCTGTAGCACCCAGTTTGGCAGACTGAAGATAGCTCAACGGATTATTGTCAGTGTAAACGGTGCACTTCTGCCCCAACAGATATTCCCGGAACTTCTCTGCCATAGCCCACTTGAGGCCAAGAAATTCCAGTTTCATCGAGCTGTAATTAGAAGGATTGCGCTCAGTGGGCCGAAGGCCCCTGCTTGCATAGGCCACTGGCCTCACACCGCTGTCCGTTGCTTGGGAGAGGACCGCCCCCAGGCCACTGTGGCTGGCGTCGATCTCCAAAATAAAAGGTTTAGAAAAGTCAGCATAAGCCAAAACTGGAGTAGAAACCAGCTTGGACTTCAAGGCCGTGAAGCTGGCCTCACACTGGGATGTCCATGCAACAGCCAAGGCCTGCTCTGACCCCTTCCGTGACCGTTTGCCCGCCAGCTCAGCTACCAACCGGTGCAGCGGGGCTGCCAGCTTGGCAAAGCCTTCTACAAAGCGCCTGTAATAACTGGCGAAGCCAAGGAAGGAGCGCAACTCGGAAATGTGGCTGGGGCGCCGCCAACCAGCCATGGCCTCAATCTTCTTGGGGTCTGTAGCGACCCCCTGGCTCGAAATGACATGCCCCAAGTAACCAACCTCCTGTTGGAAAAACGCACATTTCTTAAGTTTAGCCTTAAGGCCCTCTTTCTGTAGCCGACCAAGCACCAATTCCAGCCGCTGGAGGTGTTGCTCGACAGAGGAGGAGTAGACCACGATGTCGTCGAGATAAAGCAGTAACGACGAGCCCTGTTGATCGCCAAACATCCTCTGCATCAACCGCTGAAAGGTGCTTGGGGCATTGAGACAGGGACCTGATTGTAGCCGCTGGCCAGATCGATGGTGGAGAACCATTGGGCTCCTGAAAGCGCGTCGAGACTCTCCTCAATGCGAGGCAAGGGAAAGGCATCCTTTCGCGTCTTGCCATTAAGGGGGCGGTAGTCCACACACATGCGCAGTGTTCCATCTTTCTTTCGGACCAAGACGATGCATATGGGCTGCTGCTTTCCCTAATGACTTGAGACTCCAAAAGCTGATTGATGTGGGCCTTTACCGCCTCATATTCTGAGGGGGGGATGCGTCGATACCTCTGCCTGACGGGAACATCATCCAGCAGGGGTATATCATGGGAAAGGAGTTCTGTGCAGCCCAAGTCGCCATCATGAGCCGAAAACACAGACTCATACTTATGGAGCAGGGACTTTACTTCTACCTGCTCCTGCTGAGTCAATGAGGCCAGATTGAGAGACTCTATCCTGTCTGGCACTGAGGGGGTGGCTGCCTGGGATGAGATGGTTGCCACGGCCGGCTCCATCTCGGGCTCCATCTCTGTCACTCCCACTGGGAGGCTAACAACCTGGGCATCACTCAGGGTGCCAAGACCCATCCGTGGGTACAGAACGACCTCTGTGGTCCCAACATTGACCACTGGGACATACACAGTGCCCTGGGAAACTTGCACCAGGCAAGGAGAGGCAAGCAACCCAGATGGTAAACCAGATTCCGGAGGCTCAAAGAATACACTCTGGCCGGAAAACTGTTGAGAGCAGGTGCTAGCCACCAGCTTCATCACCCCACCTGGTATTCGCACGGCCCATCTGCCCCGCACACATACTACACCCGTGGGGCCCCCTGGAACTAGGGTGGCAAACTGGTGGCACTCCTGTAAGGCAGCAACGACTGGACCTGGTGCCCATAAAACAACAGGGGATTCAAAAAGGGAGGAGCCATGCACACCAAACAATTCCTTATAGCATCGGCGAATCACATTCATCCCAAGGATCCCAGGAGCAGAGGACACAAGGCCAGGGGGGTCCTGGACACCTGTCACATCGATCTTAAAAACACATTAATTAAATTGCAGCAATGTGCTAACACAATTCATTCATTGCAGGACTCAGCTTTAGTTTTGGAGAACCCAAGCATGTTTAGCAACCCAGCGCTAACCGCGTCTATTAAAATGAATGGCGTTGGCTAGGATAATGCTACAAACAATTGAACTCAACAGTCTCCGTGCAAGCTACACTCACTCGTTCAGATTTCAGCATGGCAAATCTCGGCCCGGCAAGAGGCTCCTATAAATTAACAGATCGCTTAACTGTCAGCGATCATAAAAATGAAAAAGCAGCAGTTAAAATAGTTTTACCTGACCTGTAGGTCGTCTCTCCTGCAGCTTCCCCACCTCTCTTACCGAGACTGAACACCGCGGCTCTATACTTAGATGCGGTTGGTTCGTTGTAGATGTGGTCCTGGATGACCCATCATCTGCATCTGAAAGCATAGCATCCATTCATGCTGTTAGTTATCATCCCATTATACTTGCATTTTACTGTATAAATGAGGCTTATGTAACCAATGCATTTACACTACTACTACTACTACTACTTATAATAATAATAATAATAACAACTATAATTATTATTATTATTATTAGAACTTCAAATGTTCGAATAAAGGCAAACCTGGAGCATCAGGAGTGCTCTGTCCAGCAGGTGAAGGTCTCTGAGTCAGCAAATATTTCCTGAGTGCATCTGTCCAGTTTAAAATATAGAGAAAAGTTTATAACACACATTATAGAACACCCCTACATTTGCTAAATTACACACTGTGTGTAAATGTATTGTTTTCACATGCAGCTGCTTTTGATGAACTCACTGACATAATAGGAGATGTAGACAAATCGTTTGTAAGAATGTATGCATAAGCTCCAACTTAATGGATAACAGCAAACATTGCATGCTAAGCTTTGTCCTTACTAAATGTTTTAAAAGGCTACTAATATCACAATGGCACAACTACTATGAAAGTTTTTGGAAGGCTGGACAAAATGCTTAATGTCAAGAGGGAAACAAACCATTGCCCTAGCCTACTCCTGACAGGGTAATAGGCAAATAGGCTGCTATGTCAACTATACAACCAAAATCAGCCAATAATCACAGTTTACCTAGCTAGCCTGCATAACACAGGTGGCTAAAAGGTTCACGTACCCGAAGAATCCTACTGACATGTTTAGTTCCTTCTTACACTTTAGCATCTTAGTTGGTGTTAGCTATTGATCCCTACGACTGCTCTAGACGCTAGCGGTTAGCTACTACCTCAAAGCCCTTTGGTGTTTTAGAATATTTGGGAATTATTTTGTATGTTTGTCATCAGTGATAATCGATGGTGAGATGTCAACACCAAAGCACACGCTATCCAAATACTGGCCGTCTGTTGTGTATAATTTTGTATTGGTCTTGATAGCTTGACCAAGCTAGCTTACTACAACACTTAGCTGAGCAATGGTGAATTTAATCAATACTTTAATAGCCTCTGATATATAAAAACATACCTTTATAATGGGCTTTCTTCTTCTCCTCCTCCTTCCTCCATTATCGTCCCTGTGCACCAGAGGGTTTAGATTTCCCCATGTTCGGTAAACCAGAGCTTGACGTGCAGTAGCCTTGATCTGATTGCAGCGACGACAACTGCCGAACTCTGCAACGTCGATGTAGCGCCCCCTCCCCCCCCACCTTTGCATTCAAGGTCAAATCAAAGTGTGACATACAGAGGGGCACCATATGTAGATATTGTTTTTTTTTTTCTTTCTTTGTTTACAATGATGTTTTATTTCGTTGAGGTCATTGTGGTATTACGGTTTTACGTATGTATAAGTTACAGAAAAATATAATAGAGGGCGCCCCCAACTCATTTGGCGCCCTAGGCGCAGGCCTGATCTGCCTATCCCAGCCACCGGCCCTGAACCAGCGTCACAACCGATTGGCCCACATGGACCACGCGAGAAAACCGCGAGATTTTGACTTAACAATGGAAAAAAAAGGAAGAACCTGTCACCTGGGTTACACATCATTCAAATCTTTTGCATGCTGCATTTGTCTTTCCTCTGACCTCTCCGGGTAGTCCAGCAGATCCCCACCGAGATCACGTTTCCTCTTCCCTGTGAACAAGAACACTCACAATTAATACAGAAACCTCCAATATTATGCAGTCCAGTTCAACACAACAGCAACTACAAACTCCAAAATCACATGTAGATAACTTAAAACAAGAAACCATACCAGGTCTGGTCAGAGGAGACGAGGAGCTTCGAGCTTCTGAGCTGCATGATGTTGTTGGCGAGCTGCATGCTGGTGAGGGTGAGCTGCATGCTGGTGAGGGTGAGCTGCAGTGCCTTGGAGGCGGTAACCGGATATTTTCGATGGCCGACATCTCTATAAACAACAAAATCAACAGTGGTCAAAAACATGTGCACTACACTCTATACAGTGCCAGCTTTTTGTAAAGCCAGTTAAGTTACGTTGGTAGTTTGCAGCAGTGTTAGAAAGTAGCATGCTAATGTTGCCTATTGTTAGCAATATCACGTTAGCTGGCTGGCTAGCTGGCCAGCTTACTAAAGCAAACATAGCTACTACTAATTAAGAAATGTATACAACAAGGCAAAACATTCTGCTGTATCCCACTGCAGCCATCTCTCTCTGTAAAGACTCACGAATAGACTTTGTCCTCGAGGCTCACTCAATTTTCGCCTGGATCTCTGAAGACAACCATACTCCGAGGAGAAAGTGTGTCTCCTCCACCGACCATTGCTTCAATTTCGCAGCCATCCTGCACAAGTTATGCTTAAAAATGGCGGTCACAACATTTTGGCTACTCTTGTTGGCCAAGATAACCCCGCCCCCAGCCCCTGACGTAGGTTGTGAACGGTTCACGAATGATTCTAGCCCAGCAAAGAGTTGGGGCCGCTCTCGAATCGGTTTTCCTGGCCGAAGTCGCTTCTTTGTCTGTATCCTTTGATCTTTCCCTTCTTTGGAGGTCCTTACAGTTGGGTGGGTCCCTCAATTGGCAATTGTGTGCCTGTATTAGTCTCGCCCCCATCAAAATTGCAGGAAAATGTATCGACACAGTAAACATAAATTACCTAATAAAAAAATTATTATGACTTATGTTCACTCATAAAATGTGTCTGGCTAATGATTTTTCAGGATTCCCATTCCATATTGGTTTTATTTGTTTTGTTTTTTTGTGTAAATATATAAGTTTAAACCGCGAGGGACGCTGGCCAAATGAGTGTCTATGTATGTTCTGTATCTTTTGGCTAGCATGTGACTTCATGCTGGTCTATAATTGGTCGCTTAAAGATTCTCTGCATCCCTGGCGAATCAGCACCTTTTAAGGTTATTCTTCCTCCAATCTGATTGATTCACGACACCTGTCACTCAGTCAAAGTCACACCCTTGCGCGTAGGTGCGCGCGTAAGGTGCGCGCGTAGGCGCGGCGGTCACTGATGCAATCGGCGGAGTCGGACGTATTTTTACTTTTGGAGGAGACAATGGCAGCTTCAGGAGAAACAACGGCGGCGAAAGAAAATTTGGTAATTTTCCTACAACGGAATCCTTTCACTAGGCGTTCGCTTGAGGAAAAAAAACAGATAAAGGAGCTTGGACCGGACCAACCAGACTTAAAAATCCAGCAGCAGGCGAGTGACCGCGGACGGAGTTACACTCGGGGCTTCTCCCGCTTGTTTTACGCTAAACACAGTTGGCTAGCTGGATGTGATGTTAGCAATGCTTTTTATTGCTTCCCCTGCTTGCTCTTTCAAAGTGTTGGCACTGAAGTTTTGTGGACAACAACAGGCGTCAGAGACCTGAAACACCTGTCAGAAAAATGCAAACGGCACGAAAGTAGCCGTAGTCATCTTGACAACAGCTTGAAGCTAAGGTTTTTTGGGAGAGTTAGCATTGCTGAACAGTTAGATGAGGGCTAAAGAGTTGGCATTAGAAGGCACAACGAAGAGGTGACAAAAAAAACGTCACATACTGTCCAGAATAATCGACTGTGTGAAATTTTGTGGCGCCTTTGAGTTGGCTTTACGTGGCCATGATGAGAGTGAGAGCTCTGTTAACCCTGGGATATTTCGTGGGTTGGTGGATTTTGTTGCCTCTCTGGATGGAGCTTTGAAAGAACACCTTGACAACGCCACTGTTTTTAAGGGGACTTCAAAAAACATTCAGAATGAGCTCCTGGACTGTATGCTGTCTGTAGCAAGGGAACAAATAATCAGAGAAGCTCAAAACAGTGATTTTTTATCAATCCAGGCAGAAGAGACAACAGATATTGCCACGCAGTCCCAACTTGTGCTACGCTACATTGATGACAAACAGCGTGCAGGAAAGATTTTTTGAGTTCATTCCTCTGCAGTAAGCTACAGCCGAGTCCATTGCTACTGCATTAAGAGAGCGTCTTGCTGCCATTGTTCCTGAGGAACAGAAAAGTAAGCTCATCTGCCAGGCGTATGATGGAGCCAGTGTGATGAGGGGTGCCACTGCAGGTGTTCAGAGGAAGATAAAAGATATGTTCCCAAATGCCCACTATATCCACTGCTACGCACATCAGCTCAACCTGATCATGCAACAGGCCACCTCTCACATTTCCAAGGTGAGAATTTTTTTTTCTGACCTTGGTGGATTTGCCAGGTTTTTTTCAAGATCACCGAAGCGTACGTGTGTTCTTGATCAAATGGTGGCCTGTAGACTGCCGACGTCCAGCAACATCAGATGGAACTTTCACAGCCGAGCCATCAACACTGTGTTTGAGCACAGGGAGGAACTCATTCTCTGTTTTGAGAACATCCGAGACTCAGGTGACTTTGACCCCAATACCATCAGAGAGGCCGGAGCCTTGGCCATGCTGCTGGAACATCAGGACTTCAAGTTCTTTCTGGAACTGTTTCACCACATTATGCCACATGTGGACCTCCTCTATGTCAAGCTCCAGAAGAAGAACATAGACTCAGTCCACATCAAAGGGAGCATCCAGCAGTTCCAACAGGACATACAGAAGATCAGGTAATACGTATTCCTGTTAGTAATATGATAATTATTTACTTTTTTCATTGTTATCTCTCTTCCCCTTTTTAAATTATTATTATGAATTCTCCTTGTCCTTTCACAGAGATTCTCTCCATTCCATGGGTGAGCAAAGCAGTGGTTCTCTGCCAGCAAAGAGGCGTTGGGTACTCAGTTCAGAGGATCGTCAAAAGATTGCAGAAGAGGTGAGTTTATGTTATAGAAATCTGTCATAGCCCATGTTTTATCGGAGGTTGTAATATCTGTTAAAAGAGAAATGTGTTCTGAAATACAATTCTAAATATATAATTGTCATGGTGCAGAGATGTTCCAGCTATTCTAGGCTTTGGTACAAATCACCACACATTTCTTTTAGTTTACTTTTTTTATGAAAAGTATGCAAAAAATATTAGTCCTTCTAATATTTCTAATCATATCACAGTTGCAGTATTAGTCAAAATAATAGCAATAAGAGATTTTTTCCAAAATCATGCAGCACTAACAGAAGGTGACAGTGGCAGTAAAATTACTTGAATTCCATATTTATTTTTTCTCTACATATTTTTGTACTTTTCTCTCTGTAGGTCTGCATTACCATTCTGGGACACAGCAGGGAGCGCTTCTCCTTCACAGACCACCTTGTCCGTGTCACCTTGTTGCAGGGGGACAGGTTTGTGGATCATCACAGGTCATTTCATGAAGATCCACTGCGCAGCACCTTGCAGGCATACTCAATGGAAGCAAGCTGAAGACAGAACTTAGTCTCATCTACAGCAAGGAAGAGTTCAGAGCCTGCTTTGGGGCTGTGGACCTATTCCATCTTTTAATGGAGAACAACCTGGTCTTTTCAGAAACTATCACTCTTTTAAGGATCATCATCACCACACCCATGACCACAGCGGAAGCTGAGAGGTGCTTCTCGACCTTGTAAAGAGTAAAAACTACCCTGCAAAGTTTGGTTTGTGTCGCTGCACTTAACTCAACTGATACAACTGTTCTCGTGAAGAAACAAGAAAATATTATTGTTGCATGTTGCATCAGACAATTGTTTTTCATTTTCTTTACTTATCTCATTAAATCAAGGATGTACAATTATACTTTTATAATTATAATAACAAGGGAGTTTTTTTGGGGGGGGGGGACAAAGTTTCATCAAAACTTGTGAAGACAGGTACATTTGTGAACCTACAATTTAAAAAAACTTGTCCTGTTTGTGAACTGGACTCAGTTATTCTCCACAAAGAGTATTGAAACCTGGGGAGGTTTTTGTTGAGCTGTCAAACCGACTTCATTCACTGTGCTCCATGAACACTGTGAAAAACTGTTGTACAAAAACTGTTGAACTGTTTCTCTATGAAAGATACTCGGCGGCAGCTGAGTGTGGTTTGAGGTTTTTGCCCCATCAGCCCTCTATGGTTTCTCTGCATCTTATCTGATGGGATTCAAGAACAAAGTTATGACATTCAAAGATGTTGCGACAAATCTGATGAGGGTCATGTGACCTGATGATCAAAGTGAAGAACATTTTTTTTTTAACCACAGTAATTCAGCTGGATTTATTTACTATATAAGTGAACTCCTACATTTAAAAATTAGCATGTATGTGCTTCAGCAATATTAATAATTGAAATGTACTTATGTTTACAGATCTAGTCGAATATACATAGCTCTGTAAAAAAGAGACCACTGCAAAATTATCACTTTCTCTGGTTTTCCTATTGAGGTATGTGTTCAAGTAAAGTTAACAGTGTTGCTGTCACGTTCACTGGAACAGGTGAGGAGAACCCAGAAGCACGACACCGGAAACGGTGTTCAAAAAGAAATGTTCTTTACTCGGGTTGACAGGCAGGCTCCAAAACCAGGAGATCAGGCAAAAAATCCAAATAGGTTTAGGAAGAGTAGCAGGGTTGAATACACAGGTAGCAGGGTCAAGACAGGCAGATCAATTGGAGAACTAGCAACTACCACTGGAGTGCTCAACAGTAACACACAAGACAATCTGGCAGGGAACAAAAGGGAAATGGCCTGTATAAATACTGAGGGAATAACGATGGAATGGGCTGCAGCTGAGGGGAAACCAAGTGAGGGGAACGAGCTGATTGCATGGCAAGAGGGAGTGGCTAGATCTGAAATGACAGGAGAGTTAGTGACATATCCTGTAAACAAACCAAGATAACAAACAACCTAGGACTAGGTGGAATTCGTGACAGTTGCTTTATTCTATAAACTACTGACAACAATTCTTCCAAAGTTCTTTTGTTGGAAGCCCAAGGATTAACCGGAGAACTCTTCAGTTCACAGATATAGTATTTATTCAGGTCACAGGTAAAGTATGGCAGGGCTGGAATGGCATAGCTCCCGCAGGATCCCAGTCAGAACGTGCCCGTTTCTAGTTGCTGGTCACATTTTATCTTCTTGGGCTGGGTCTGCCCCGTACAGAGGTTGGACTTTCACACAACGGAGTCTCACTGGTCAGTTATCTCTGACGTGAACTTACAGAAATGTAATATGAAACATGTATGGGTGTTGTCCTTCAGGCGTGTATCTATTCTAGCAAACCTAACAAACAGGCCAAAGAGGGCTTGAAGATTCACCGGGTTCCTGCTTATCAGGTTAACTGTCACACTGTTCTAATGAGCACAACCAGTGATTTATATGAGTTCAGTGAAAAAGTACAAGTCTAAAGTGAACAAAGTGAAAGCCAATTCAACTATTATTTTCAGAAAATGACAACTGGTCAAAATCCAAAAATCCAGTGTTTTCAGACCTCGAATAATGCCAGGAAATCAATATTTGGGGAGATGCTGATTTTTAATCCCAGCTTCACATTGCTTTTGGTTGACTTTATGTCAGTCCTGGTGCAAACATTAAATCAGCCTGGCTTTCTTTGATGGCTTATGACCAGTGTTTGGCACGTTACTTTAAAGAAGTAATTAGTTACATTTAATCATCATCTTCATTATCATCAACCTTTATTGATACTTGTAGGACACTGAGGTTTCCCTCATTTGCAGTGACGACGAGTTTAAAGATTTTAAATTAACAAAAAACATGCAATAACAGACAATTAAATATGAGAAACACAAAGGGTAAAGGATGGGATAAAATACTGGATGTAATAAAATATGAGGTAAAATCAAATTAAAAGATAAAAAGATAAACATTGAATCGGTTAAAACAGAAATAAAAAGTTAAACATTTTGAATCAGATAAAACAATTACAAACAGAGGTAGAGTGGCTAGTAACCAGGGATTTGAACTGTGAAAAACTTGGAAGGACAGCAATCTTTAAGCTGTATATTAAGTCGTTCCATGAGCTTGGAGCACTGTAACAGAAAGCAGATTTTCCAGGATTGGAAAATACTCGCGGGATTTTTAGCAGAAGTAAATCACTTGAGCGAGTAAGACGGGAACCCAAGTTCCAATCATGCAACATAGAAATATAAGGAGGTTGCTTACCAATCAATGCTTTATAAATCAAAAGGAACCAGTGCATATTACGCCTCTCTGTAAGCGAGGGCCAACCAACCTTGCTATACAGGACACAGTGATGGACATCATATCTATCCCCAGTTATAAAACGAATGGCAGAGTGGTAGACGGCATCAAGCGATTTCAAACAGATGGAGCAGCATGTTTATAAAACAATATCACCATAATCTAACACAAAAAGGAAAACTGCTTCCACAATCCTCTGTCTGCAGAACATTGGGAAGCTGTCCCTTTTCCTATACAGGAACCTGATTTTTTGACAAAGCTTCCCAACAAGTTTAGTGACATGATATTTAAAAGTGACATTTTCATCAAGCCAAACCCCAAGATATTTATAAAGTGAAACCCTCTCAATAACCGCACCATTTACAGTGGTTATCTTCAGATTCAGTCTCTCTGGCTCTAGAATACAGCATGAGTTTTGATTTACTTTCATTGAGAAGAAGTTTAAGCTTTGCAAGAATGTTTTGAAGAACATTAAAAGAGACTTGCAAATTCTCAACTGCCAGTTCCACAGAGTCGGCCACACAGTAAATGATGGTGTCATCAGCATAAAGATGGGCTTGAGCTTGACAGCCACTTACAGCAGAAAAAAAATCATTAATATAGATAGAAAAAAGTATTGGACCTAAAATTGACCCCTGTGGAACACCTTTTGACAATTTTAATAACTCTGAGCTAGCACCACCTAACTTAACACATTGAGATCTGTCAGATAGGTAATTGAGAAACCAGTTACAAGCGTTTTGATCCAAACCAACATCACATAAAATATTTAAGAGGAGGGAATGATCAACTGTGTCAAAAGCCTTCAAAAGGTCTATAAAAAGTGCAGCACAGTGTTTATGTTTAGTTAAGGCAGAAACTATATCATTGGAAACTAAAGTAATGGCAGAAATAGTGCTATGGTTGCTTCTTAAACCAGATTGATGCTGAGACAAAATGGAATGATGAGCAAGAAAACCCTTTAAGTTGGTGATTTACAAGGGATTCCAGTATCTTGGCCAAGCAAGATAACCTAGAAATTGGTCTGTAATTATTTGGCTCAGACCTATCACCACCCTTAAACAGAGGGAAGGCATGAGCGGTCTTCCATACTCTGGGTACCACACCAGTAGAAAGAGAGAGATTAAAAATATAGGAAGTTATCTGCAACAGAATTATTATTGGATTTTACTACCTTCCAGAATTTCACAGGATCTGAATAAGTACTAGAAATAAGAAAATATTCAGATTTCTTTTTTCTCACGAGAGAAGTGCATTTATTCCTGAGTTCTCTAAATGTAGCCCAGTGAGATGCCTCATTAGTATGTCTGGCTAAAGACCAGGCCTTATTTCTGGACAACAATAAAGATGAGAGTTCAGAGGAGATCCAGGGACTAGTTCTGTTTTTCCCTCTAAACTTTTTAAAAGGGGCATGCTTATTTAAAACGGAGAGAAACATATTAATAAAAAAAATCTTGAGCTAACTCAACATCAGGGATTGAGTAAATAAGATAAAGATCACTATTGTTAAGATTATTTAAGAAGGCTTGTTCATTAAATTTCTTAAATTCCTCTTAATCATGATCCGGGATTATGTTTTCCCCAAATGTGTATCCCTAATGCAAGCAATGGGGCAATCAAGGACACCAATAGAAATTATTTTACTCTTCTTATTTGAAAAAATTAAATCAAATAAAGTAGACTGAGAAGGATTAGTCAAATTAGGTCTAGTAGGTTCATCCATCAATTGTGATAAATTAAGACTGGAGGAAATCTCCTTTAAGTAATCTGATCAAGTCTTTGATGATGACATAGACTTCTGATATTCCAGTGTATCAGGCCTAAGCCTTTTCGGCTTTTAAACTTAGAAAGATAGTTTAAACAGCCATAAGCAAAGTCAGAATGAGGTACTTGAGAGTGGGCGGAGTCTCCAGAGTTACTAACATTGGCCGCGTTTCCCAGATTCAATCGTTCTTAAGGACTTAAGAAGGCTCTTTAGAAGGGTTCGGCTAAGAAGGAGCACTAAGATAAGGCTGTTTCCCAGACGCGTTCTTAACTGCCTTCTTAGGAGAACCTTAGATCAAGCCAAAGAAGCTTCTTAAGAAGCTCTTAGTGGGAGCTGTCCACCACGGTGGTGCTGAAACTGAATCAATGGATGCCAGGTAAATCGATCACCCACCTCTTTATCAGCGCATAAGTCACACACAGCGCCCCGTGGTCCCCCCACACAGGTGCAATTAGGCTATGCATGTATCGTGTGTGTGTGGGGGGGTGTGGGTGCGGGTGCATGTGTGCATGTGTGTGTGTGTGCGCGCGCCCGCCAACAGGTGTATCCAAGTAGTAATCAAGCCCATTAGCGCATATATACCCCCGTGGATATAGGCACACACATGTGAGAATGGAATGAGGGTGCCATCCACCACACCAATCACCCAGGGGATCTCAGCCACTGTGTGGAACCCTTGGTGGACCTGGCGGACCTCGTCCCGTTTGGTGGGCATCTTTATGTGGGTCCGGGCATGGCGCAGGAGAATTGGTGGCACAGCTGCCACACTCTGTGACACCGATGCCTCGCTGAGGCCGGTGCCGTCCCCCACCACCTCCAGGAAGCTCCCCACTGCGTAAAAACGCATCGCAGCCAGGTGCACCTCCGCGCTGAGGGCAAAATTGTAGCAGGTTGTTCTCGCGATGTGTGGAGACACCAGAGTGATCAGCCGTTGGATCTCCGCACGGGGCAGCCGGTACTTTGCCTGGACAGCCCGGTCTGACAGCACGTCCAGTGGGGAGAAGTGCTGACGCACGTATGCATTTATGTAAACCGTCTGGCTTTGCGCACGGCGACGCTGTTGGTTCGCAGTGAGAATGTGCTGTACTGGAGCCATGGTTTCTCACATGCGTGGACTTTGGCTTTTTTTCATACTTTGTTTTTTTATGTGTAGTACTATAAACGCAGATGTGTGTGGAAAACTTAAACATGTAATTCAATTAAAAAAAAAAAATCTTTTTTACTATTAGCCTATGTTTCTTGCACCAGTGGTCCGCAGCCATAAGCGCATTTCAACATTGAGCATTGTTTTATTATTTCGAAAAGTGGAGGATATACATTTTTAAAGTTTGATCACTAAGCATTTGGTCGCTAAGAAGGCTGTTAAGAGTGGGTCAGCTCGATCTTACATTTCCTTCTTAGTGAAAGATCTTCTAAAGCTAAGGAAACACATCCTTCTTTCACAGCATTCTTAAGAGCGCTCCTAAGAAGATCTTAGCACTTAAGAGCTTCTTTACGAATCTGGGAAACGTGGCCATTATCAGTGCTTTCGCAGACAACTGATACAGAAAGGGGTATAGAAGATGGTGCAGGCACAAAATGATCGTTAGACAAATTAACCCTGTAACACCCCTTGTGTAAAATTATGTTACCATTAGCCATCCTAAAAAACAATCTGGTATATTTTATTTTATTTTTTACCCCATTTACATAGTCATTGGGTCCTGTTGTTCAGTTTCACAATGCCATTGGATCGTACATTTGTTTATTAGTCCCGTCTTATGGCCATGAACTCACAAAACCTCTCAAGGTTTCCTTCTAACAACATCTCTTTGTTTCATTGGACTGGATTCATCAGATTCAAGTAAGTAAAATGTCTTTTATATTTTTTCGGCTGTTATTACAATGTCTAGAGTACATATATAGTTTTTGTGGAATAGATGCATCAAATTTCATTTAGAGCTTGTTATATATTTATTGCAATTATACAACACTGGGTGAGTGTGGTAGTGAAAGTAGCAGGCTAGTTGCAGTGGGCTCAAACAGGTTGTATTCCCTCCACTACACCACTGCCTGAAACAAAGTATTTTCTTGATACATGGACATTATACATTCTAACCACGTGTTGTGTTCTGGTCAAATTTGACTTATTTAAGTCATTAAAAAATGTAGTTTATTTGATCAGACTGACCTAAAATTCCATGACTTTGTCCACAATGAGGATATCAACAGACACTTCAGGTGAAAATGTTCCTGAATGTGGGGTGTAGATGTAAGTAGGGTATGCATGTTTTCCTTTTAGTATGATGATTAGAGAGCATAACAAGCAGCATTGTTATGTCAAGGCAGTATTGTGTGACTATATGGCTGGTAATTGGGATGCAGGTTCCATTTAGCATGATAAATAGAGAGCATAGGCTAAGCCATTTACATTTAGGGCATTTTAGCAGATGCTTTTGTCCAAAGCAACTTACAATAAGCAGACAGTATTGTCTGCCTGGAAAATATTTCTTCTCTGAGCACTTGGTCCAACCTATCTTTTCCTTCAGGTTATGTACTACAATATAAAAAGCATATATACATGTTAATTACAGTTTTTCTCCATTGGTTTGGCTCATTTCTTGAAACAGAAATTACATTCTCAAAACTCTAAGATCATTTGGCAAAACAGTCTTACAGTTCAGCACAACACCATAGTTCACTTGCAAAAGCTCATATCTCTCCCAAAACTGTTCAGTCATGCTTCAAAACTAAATTCCTTTCCCATATAAATAGTCAGTGCCCCCAAAAGACAAAAGATCCTTCTCAATTGCTTTGGCTCATTTCTCGAAACAGAACGGACGTTCTCAACACTCTTGGTGCTTTTGCCAAAATAACCTGGATGGTTCAGCACAACGCCATGGCTCACCTGCAAAAGCTCATATCTCTCCCAAAACAGTTCGCTCATGTGTCAAATCTAAATTCCTTTCTCATATAAATAGTCAGTGCCCCCAAAATGCATCATCCCTTTGGCATTGTGTAAGCACTGCAAGTCAAAATGTTTATATGTTTTGTCACTATGGCAGAGGACAATTGAAATATCCCTCATGTCCACCACTAAGTCTTAGCCCAGTCCTTCATTGACAATGGTTACTGTACTCGTTTTTCTATCTAGCTAACAGAATACAATTGTGTGTAAAACTGAAAAAAAATAGGATTTTACGGTAAGAGTAGCCACCCGTGCCAGGTTGTCGTTCAAACATAGAATTCAAAGGACAACACTCCATTCGTAATGTATGTCTTATGTATTTCTTACAGAATGAGTTACCAATGAAATTGTATTGTTGCTTTACTTTTTACCACTATTCTAATGCATCACTGAACAGTGACTGGAATACTACTGTATCCCATTGAGGTACATTACTGCAGGGCTATATAACACACACACACACACACACACACACACACACACACACACACACACACTAAATGAATAGGTAAATGCACATTTCTTGCTACAGTCCTGCAGTATACAACATATAATTCAATTATTGACTGATATGAGTACAGACCTGTTTTCCCTGCGAAAGGTTTGGATGATGGAGGAGACTGTAGAGCGAGGCACATTAGGCTGCACTCTGCGACCTGCCTCCACCATTGTGAGGCGGTGGTTGACAACATGGTCTATAATTGTGGCCCGAATTTCATCCGGGACAACATGGCGTCTTCGTGCTCCTCGGCCTCTTCCCCCTATTCCACCACCACGCACCCTTACTCCTCTTCCTCTTCTTCTTCATGGAGCAGGCAGTTGCCCTTGTTCATTTGCTTGGCCAGGTGCCTCCATGTTCAGAAATGGTACTGGTCCTGGTCAACCTTTATATATATACTGTATATGTTTGGCAGCATTCACAATCATAGACAGCACCTGTCAGGTAACTAAACATACGGTTTGATTGGTCATCTGACATGAGTGAAACTCCTCCTTCGTTAGTCAAGTTCTAGTTTCACCTGACTGTCAATGACTGTACTCAATTTATCAAACGTTCCAAGAGATTCATACACTCAACAAAAATATAAACGCAACACTTTTTTTTTTGCTCCCATTTTTCATGAGATGGACTTAAAGATCTAAAATTCATTCCAGATACACAATATTACCATTTCTCTCAAACATTGTTCACAAATCAGTCTAAATGTGTGATAGTGAGCACTTCTGCTTTGCTGAGATAATCCATCCCACCTCACAGGTGTGCCACATCAAGATGCTGATCTGACATCATGATTAGTGCACAGGTGTGCCTTAGACTGTCCACAATAAAAGGCCACCCTGAAATGTGCATTTTTTTGCTTTATTGGGGGTCTGGGGACTCAGAACCAGTCAGTATCTGGTGTGACCACCATTTGCCTCATGCAGTGCAACACATCTTCTTCGCATAGAGTTTATCAGATTGTCAATTGTGGCCTGTGGAATGTTGGTCCACTCCTCTTCAATGGCTGTGCGAAGTTGCTGGATATTAGTGGGAACTGGTACACGCTGTCGTATACGCCGGTCAAGCACATCCCAAACATGCTCAATGGGTGACATGTCCGGTGAGTATGCTGGCCATGCAAGAACTGGGACATTTTCAGCTTCCAAGAATTGTGTACAGATCCTTGCAACATGGGGCCGTGCATTATCTTGCTGAAACATGAGGTGATGTTCATGGATGTATGGCACAACAATGGGCCTCAGGATCTCATCACGGTATCTCTGTGCATTCAAAATGCCATCAATAAAATGCACCTGTGTTCTTCGTCCATAACAGATGCCTGCCCATACCATAACACCACCACCACCATGGGCCACTCGATCCACAACATTGACATCAGCAAAGCGCTCACCCACACGACGCCACACACGCTGTCTGCCATCTGCCCTGAACAATGTAAACCGAGATTCATCCGTGAAGAAAACACCTCTCCAACGTGCCAGACGCCATCGAATGTGAGCATTTGCCCACTCAAGTCTGTTACGGCGACGAGCTGGAGTCAGGTCAAGACCCCGATGAGGACGACGAGCATGCAGTTGAGCTTCCCTGAGACGGTTTCTGACAGTTTGTGCAGAAATTGTTTGGTTATGCAAACCAATTGTTTCAGCAGCTGTCTGAGTGGCTGGTCTCAGACGATCTTGGAGGTGAACCTGCTGGATGTGGAGGTCCTGGGCTGGTGTGGTTACACGTGGTCTGCGGTTGTGAGGCCGGTTGGATGTACTGCCATATTCTCTGAAACGCCTTTGGAGACGGCTTATGGTGGAGAAATGAACATTCAATGCACGAGCAACAGATCTGGTTGACATTCCTGCTGTCAGCATGCCAATTGCACGCTCCCTCAATGCTTGTGGCATCTGTGGCATTTTGCTGTGAGACAAAACTGCACATTTCAGAGTGGCCTTTTATTGTGGGCAGTATAAGGTACACCTGTGCACTAATCATGATGTCAGATCAGCATCTTGATGTGGCACACCTGTGAGGTGGGATGGATTATCTCAGCAAAGCAGAAGTGCTCACTATCACACATTTAGACAGATTTGTGAACAATGTTTGAGAGAAATGGTAATATTGTGTATCTGGAATGAATTTTAGATCTTTAACTCCATCTCATGAAAAATGGGAGCAAAAACAAAAGTGTTGCGTTTATATTTTTGTTGAGTGTATATGGTATTCCTGGTATTATGTTCTTGACTAATTTTGACAATTGATCAGACTATTGTGCAAGTGATGACTTACACAATGAAATGATGCTGACATGTTTTGAAGAGAACAACCATTAGACTGAGAATCGACAATTAGTTTAGATCAACAAGATCTATTCACTTCGAAATTGTGCTAAATGTAGGCTACCTGTACTTAATCATTTGCAAAGATGTAATGAGATATTGAGACATGTACTAAGACAATTGCAATTTGATTAATGAATGAGAAATGCAATTCTGTTGTGGACAATTGCCAAGTGGTTTGGAGATTTGTCCATGTTGTTTTGAGAATGTAATTTCTGTTTCAACAAAAGAGCCAAACCAATGGAGAAAAACTGTAATAGGTCAATGAGTAAATAAACAAATTTCTTGCTTTATGCACAGTGTCCTGTCCTACAGTATACAACATATAATTCAATTATTGACTGATATTAGTACATACCTGTTTTCCCTGCAAAAGGTTTGGATGATGGAGGAGACTGTAGAGCGAGGCACATTAGGCTGCACTCTGCGACCTGCCTCCGCCATTGTGAGACGGTGGTTGACAACATGGTCTATAATTGTGGCCCGAATTTCATCCGGGACAACATGGTGTCTTCGTGCTCCTCGGCCTCTTCCCCCTATTCCACCACCACGCTCCCTTACTCCTCTTCCTCTTCTTCTTCATGGAGCAGGCAGTTGCCCTTGTTCATTTGCTTGGCCAGGTGCCTCCATGTTCAGAAATGGTACTGGTCCTGGTCAACCTTTATATATATATATATATATATATATACACATCATCACAATCATAGACAGCACCTGTCAGGTAACTAAACATACGGTTTGATTGGTCATCTGAGATGAGTGAAACTCCTCCTTCGTTAGTCAAGTTCTAGTTTCACCTGACTGTCAATGACTGTACTCAATTTATCAAATGTTCCAAGAGATCCATATATGGTATTCATGGTATTATGTTCTTGACTAATTTTGACAATTGAACAGACTATTGTGCAAGTGATGACTTACACAATGAAATGATGCTGACATGTTTTGAAGAGAACAACCATTAGACTGAGAATCGACAATTAGTTTAGATCAACAAGATCTATTCACTTCGAAATTGTGCTAAATGTAGGCTACCTGTACTTAATCATTTGCAAAGATGTAATGAGATATTGAGACATGTACTAAGACAATTGCAATTTGATTAATGAATGAGAAATGCAATTCTGTTGTGGACAATTGCCAAGTGGTTTGGAGATTTGTCCATGTTGTTTTGAGAATGTAATTTCTGTTTCAACAAAAGAGCCAAACCAATGGAGAAAAACTGTAATAGGTCAATGAGTAAATAAACAAATTTCTTGCTTTATGCACAGTGTCCTGTCCTACAGTATACAACATATAATTCAATTATTGACTGATATTAGTACATACCTGTTTTCCCTGCAAAAGGTTTGGATGATGGAGGAGACTGTAGAGCGAGGCACATTAGGCTGCACTCTGCGACCTGCCTCCGCCATTGTGAGACGGTGGTTGACAACATGGTCTATAATTGTGGCCCGAATTTCATCCGGGACAACATGGTGTCTTCGTGCTCCTCGGCCTCTTCCCCCTATTCCACCACCACGCTCCCTTACTCCTCTTCCTCTTCTTCTTCATGGAGCAGGCAGTTGCCCTTGTTCATTTGCTTGGCCAGGTGCCTCCATGTTCAGAAATGGTACTGGTCCTGGTCAACCTTTATATATATATATATATATATATATATATACACATCATCACAATCATAGACAGCACCTGTCAGGTAACTAAACATACGGTTTGATTGGTCATCTGAGATGAGTGAAACTCCTCCTTCGTTAGTCAAGTTCTAGTTTCACCTGACTGTCAATGACTGTACTCAATTTATCAAATGTTCCAAGAGATCCATATATGGTATTCATGGTATTATGTTCTTGACTAATTTTGACAATTGAACAGACTATTGTGCAAGTGATGACTTACACAATGAAATGATGCTGACATGTTTTACAGAGAACAACCATTAGATTGAGAATCGACAATCAGTTTAGATCAACAAGATCTATTCACTTGGAAATTGTGCTAAATGTAGGCTACCTGGACTTAATCATTTGCAAAGATGTAATGAGATATTGAGCCATGTACTAAGACAATTGCAATTTGATGAAATTAATGAGAAATGCAATTCTGTTGTGGACAATTGGTGGCAAGTGGTTTGGAGATTTGTCCATGTTGTTTTGAGAATGTAATTTCTGTTTCAACAAAAGAGTCAAACCAATGGAGAAAAACTGTAATTTGGCGCCGATTGCTAATATTCAGAATGACTCCATCCAGCCCAGACGTCCTGTAGCCCAGGGTTAGCGAGTTGCCGACAACGCCATATTGTGGAAGAAAAACTCTCCAGGTCCAATTCTGTGGCTGGTTCAGATGAAATTTAATCACTGCTCAGTGGAGAAAAGAAAATTACAGTGTATCCATGAAGATCCATTCTGTCGAATGGCCTAGCCGAGAGAGATTTATACAGAACTATCTGGAGATCAAAAGGAAAGGCGTCAGGAGTGGATTTGCATTGAATCAACACATGTCTCTTGAAAGAGGAAGGGACATCTCAGGACATCAACAAGGTGTGACTGTTCTCGGGACGAATAGACAATGTCACAACAGGGGCCATTCATCATGCCTTGATCAATGTGAGATAAAGATGTTTCGGAGACGGTTCAGGAACGGGAAAAGATCAAAGGGTCTTTTCATCAGGACGTCAAGGGTTAAGCACAATCAAAAGCCCAGCAGGACACAAGAGAAAAGAATACGAGTTTAAAATAAAAATAAGAACATTTAAGGTAAAACATTTTCTTCTACACAAGTGACCTACAAAAAGGAAGGAAAATGTCATCTGGGGTGAATTGCACAACGAGGACAGGCTCCTAAAGGCAGGACTGAAGTCGTGCAAAGCAACAAAAAAAAACCTACAAACCATATTGATTGGACTGCAAAGGACTGAAGTAAGGTCATCTTCTCTGATGAGTCCACATTTCAGCTTTGCCCAACACCTGGTTGTCTAATGGTTAGACAGAGACCTGGAGAGACCTACAAGCCACAGTGTCTCACACCCACTGTGAAATTTGGTGGAGGATCATGATGATCTGGGGTCCTCAGGAAAGCTGGGTTCGGGCAGGTTGTTCTTTGTGAAGGACGCTTGAATCAAGTCACGTACGAGGTCATCCTGGAAGAAAAGCTGCTCTGAAAATGTTCCCAACACTCAGGGTTGGTTCTTCTAGCAGGACAATGCTCCATGCCACGCTGCCAGGTGCATCAAGGTGTGGACCACAAGACCCTGTCATGGCCAGCCTGATCAAAAAGTTCCAAAACATCTATTGTGTTATTTTTATCGATCCACTATATAAACATAGTAATTATAACATCTACAATAAACTTGAAATTTGATTGAATTTGATGAAATCTCACTTTGTCCCACAGCAACATTAAAATAGTTAAGATTTGTGTACACTGTTTCTGTTAATAATTTATTGTATCAAGTGTCCATTTCATCATAATATTCAGATTTATCATACATAATTGAACATGCACATGTATTTTAAATTCCGTTATAGAGTGATGGAGGTGGGGTCCAAATTCTTTGACACATTTGAGCATTTAAAAATGTACTTTAAAGTAACGCAATAGTTACTTTCCATAGTAACTAGTTACTTTTCTCATTTGGAACTCAGTAACTAATTCATGTTACTTTTTGGGAGAAGTAACTGAATTGCAGGAACTGGAGCTGAGAGGAGGATCTGATCTGATAGGATCTGGCTCCCATCAGTTTACCTTAATAATGGGATTTCCACACATTACATACAAACTCACTCAACACTAATGTGGGAGAATAATATTTTCGGAGGATTAATTGACTAACCATCGAACAGCGCAATTCAATCACTGTCAACATTATCGAAGCTGTCATCCGCGAGCAACGTTAGCCTTGTTCCACATTGGGCCCATCATGGCTTTAAATGCTCCATTGATGAACTCCGGTCAATTGAGCAGCTTATTGAGGATCTCCGGCAGACGGAGCTGTGTTCTCGGCTGTCTCGGTTTGAGTCTGAGGGTACCCAGCTACCTGTTACATCATCAGGCCTGACTTCAGCCTGTTCCACTTCATGGGAAGGGCCCCTCTGGCTGATTTGTCTGAGGATCCGGGCCTCACAGTGGTGCGTAAAAGAAAGCGCACCGTTCGGCCTAGTCTCGATTCATCCACGAGCTTTCCACTTGCTTCATCAGGACAACCCAGGTGCAAACGGCCCCGTTTATCGACGCCGAATTCTAGTAATCCTTCTCACTCTGAGTCGGTCCGGTCAGCGCATGTGTTACGCACTCCACAGCCATCTACCTCCAGACCAGCGCCTCCCTCTCGTCCACATATGGCAGTCCAGCGGCCCGCTTCTGCCCCACTTCGGTGTGTAGGAAACCTGTTGCTGCTAATATAGTGGCGGTTCTTACTCCACAGGATCACCCCAGCAACCTGGCCATTTATGATGGAGGATGTCTCAATAGTCACCCGGAGATTCTTGTGATTGGTGACTCTTGTCAGATTTGTTAAACTTCCCTGTGCTGTCACCTACTGTTTCTCTGGTTATGGAGTATCTGATGTCATTGAGCAAGTTCCTATGGGGTCAGTTCAGTCTCATTAATAATGAATGCACAGAGAAGGATTCACAAATATATTTTGTGATTTATATATAAATGACTCTCTTCTCACAAATACATTTCGTTTTAAATAAATGTAATCGAATATATTCAGTTAAGAAAAACAAATAAAACACTATGATTTGTGTAACAAAATATATTAACATAATACTCAACATATTGGTGAACACCACTGACTTACTCTGACACAGCTGGGGCCTCATGTACTAAGAATTGCGTGGATTTCCTACTGAAAAATGGCGTACGCTAGAATCCAGAAACTGTCGTACGCACAAAAAAAATCAGATGTATCAAAGTGTGCGTACACATGGATCCAAGCACTTTTCCTTTGTACATCCCAATCAACGTGGAATTAAGCGCACATGTGGAAGTGCTAAACTCCTCCCTGTCCACGCCTCCATTTAAATATGCAAATGCATTTAAATAGGGCCTGCACCGGGGATTCCCCTCTCTGCACCATCAGATCTACAAATTGAAAAAGGGAAGAAGCGCAACTTCACCGAGTCTGAGCTGGAAACGCTCTTAAACGAAGTCGAGACTCGAAGACCAGTATTATTTGGTAGCCTCTCATCAGGCATTAACACAAAAAAAAAGAAATGTGAGTGGGAGCGTGTGTGTGAGGCAGTGAATACTGTGGGGTCGGAGCAGCGCACACTCCCTGAAATAAAAAAGAAATGGTCCGACGTGAAGGTGGAGGTGAAGCGGAGGATTTCGGCCCACCGCCGAAGCGTGACCGCAACGGGCGGGGGGACAGGAGGATATTAATATATTATATATTATATTATCATATATATTAATGACTGCAGAAGTGCGCCGTGGCTACTGCAGTGTGTGACATTTCCAACTTTACGCACGCGTTTATCGACACAAATACTGAACACAAGGAGACAATAAAGGGCTTGTTAGATAGCTCTGCCGCTCTATTTTCACCAGGGAAAAACAAATGCACATATTTGAATGCACGTGCCCAAATGGGCATCGTGCTGGTTTACATTCGGGGCGCAATTAAACGGATACATTTACTCACCGAGAAGCCACCCATCGCGCACCGTGCCAGCCTCCAGCCTGTTACCAACCATGCTATTAGTAAGAATGAACGAGTCATGCGTTGAACCAGGCCACCTTGCCACGATGTTGGTGAGCTGCATTTGCGCATCACATATTATTTGAACATTTATTGAATGAAAATGTTTCCTGTTGACAAAAACAAATTCATCCTGTGATGGCGCTTTTATAGCAACATGTGTGCAGTCAATAGCTTTAATTACATTAGGGAAACCGGCTCTTGCTGCAAATTGCGCTTTAATGTTGGCCTGTTCAACAGCATTGTATGGGAATTTGATGTACCTGGATGACATTCTTATGATCCCGTTCCACACAGCTGGCATGGCTCGGCTCAGAGTGGACTGGCACACTCCTGACCGATCGGCCAGTTCCCTCTGGAAGGCTCCTGTTGCCAGAAACCCCAGAGTGGTCAGCACCTGTGTGGGCACGGACAACCCCTGGCTCCTGGCTGTGTTTCTTTCTAGGGCCGGCCGCAGCTCTGCGCACAGCTCCAGTAACACTGGCCTCGGCAACCTTAAACGACTCATGAGCCAGTTGTCGTCATTTGCTAGCATATCCTCCCGTTTTCTAAACACCCTCTCACGTCTGATGTTACCGTTTGCGATGTCTTCTAACAAGGCCAAGGCTGCCATTGTTAATGCCATTTTTCATCACTTTGTGCATGCTTTTATATTCATCCATATGATTGCAAACACGTGTGTGTTAATTGTCCATTAATGTGTCTCTGATGTGCACATTACTCTGAGGACTAATTGTTTTCAAATAATTAACAGTTTCCCAGCATCACCTCAGAGTGTCGCCAAAGGAACAATAGCTGTAGAAACGTGCGTACGCCAGCCATGAAGCTGCCGTGGGACACCGCACATTTCCACGCTCATTTCACTTTTGATACATCTGAACGTTGGCGTGGAAAATTACGTACGCCATGTTTTTCTGCGTACGCAACATTGATACATGAGGCCCCTGGTCTTTTAAAAAGTCTCTCTCCTTGGTCAGCTCCTTGATCAAGTCTTCCTGACAAGCAATTTTCATTTTAGCCAGCTCCAGCTCATGCTTGTGTTTCTGGAGTTTGGCAGTGGGGGCCATTTGGGCAGCACCTGACAACAATTCAAACTTAATACTATTCATGGGTTATGCCTTCCAGGAGGGGTGTTTACAGGGGCAATCTAAGACAGATAAAAAACCACAACATCAACCAAATTACATAAAGTTAAAGAGGAATGAAAGGCCTGTACTATAAAATAATCATAACTCACTGAATTCTAATTTTCATGTGGTATTATTTGTTACAAATATCAGAAATGTGGTCATGATACAGGATATTTGGTTACATTAAAAACCTGGTTTCCATATTTGATTCAAATCAATGTGCTGTTGATTAAAATGCAAACAGCAGCAATTACCATCTCCAAGTAAAAAACAAAACAAAAACAAAAACATAACAGACAGTGCACATCTAAAGAGAGAAGCTATATTATTTCCATAATGTAACCTGCCTGTATATTGGTATAGCTGGAGACAAAAAAAGTTAGTAAGTTACCAGTTGCATAAACTAGAGTATTATTTTTTTATGTAACCAAGTGCCCTGTTTAGCCACATATCAGGGGGGTATTCCAGAAAGGAGGTTAAATAAACTCTGAGTCTATCCCTAAACTCTGAGTTGACTTACTCTGAGATGGGAAACTCTGAGTATCCGGTTCCAGAACAGCTGATCTGAATTAGTTCAATCAACTCTGAGTATGTTCACCTCGAGTTACGCGCGTGCACCACCACTATAAAAAGCCATCGCCAATGGAGCCCTGATCCCACGAGTGTCACCATGACAACACAAAAAAAGCGATCGAGTTATTTCACTACAATGGAGCTGGAGGTACTAATGCAAGCATATGCAGAATATGAGCACATATTTCGCCGAAAATCTAACACCGCTGCAACGGCAAAGGAGAGAGAGACGGCATGGGAGGAAATTGCTGGCCGAGTGAACGCGTAAGTTTGAACTATTCTATTTATTTAACATTTAACTGTAAGAACGTAGCACATGGGCGCAGTTATGAATGTAAAAAGGAATAAAATCTGATTTCCATTTAGGTGCAGTCCAGCAGGGGAAAAAAGGACTTGGAAGCAGCTAAAACTGAAATATAAAAACATCATTCAAAAAGGCAAGACATGTTTTGCGTGCGGCATGTGAGATTGCACCTCACTTTGATTTTCTTTTTTTAATTATGAAAGAAAAATATTAATTCAGTGGCTACTTCAAATAGTAATGTAAACCCCTAACCAAATTCTGTTTTAACACGTCCTTCCACTTAATACACCAATTAGTAGATTAAAACTTGATGCAATGTTTACACATTTTTATTTTATATGTAGGCTACATTTAAAATATGACGATGTGTACAGGAACACTCAAAATACTAGGTTAAAAAAAAATTACATTTGAGTTCTGCTCAGCCAACAGAAAGAAGGCAGAAGCCCGGAAAACAGGTGGAGGGCCACCTCCACCACCTCTGACAGAGGCTGAGGAGATGACCCTCAGCCAAAACTATGGCCGACCGGTGGCTGAAGGCATCCCTGGGGGAAGCTCATCTGAACCTGTCACCCACCAGGACACAAGTGCCTACATCAGATGCAAGTACACACTTGTGTCTTTTAAAAAAATAAAATTTTTTTTAGAAAAACACATCCATCTATCCTACTTTTAAAATCTATATATCTATATCTATCCCCACCCAACAGTTGAGGATGGTGTCATCTGCTTAGTTCAGCCTCCAACTGAAACAATTGAACACCCTGCAGCTGTAAGTATTCCATACTCAGATCTTGATCAGATGGTAGCTCAAAGTAATCTGAAACAGTTTCTTTTCCTGCATGGAGGATGGTGACGATGGTGATGAAGAAACGCTGTCTGCTGCCACAGGGAGAGATCCAGAGAGGCCTACTGAAGTGTGTCTTAATATTATGTATAGCTACTGGCAGTGTTCTACCCATTCACATTCCTTTACATTGTTGAGTGGAATATAGTTTGACATGTAACCTACACTGAAGTGATGAGCACAGAGAATGGACAAACAACTAGCACATTCTTGTCCTTCAACAGAACATAGCTGGGCATCGTGAGGAGGGTCCATCAACTTCCACAGCACAGCTTGATACAGTGAGATTTTTGGTCAATACCATGTTAAATCTGTATGTAGAACTGTAGCAATTAAATGTTGTACATATGTTTCCCAGTTACCAGTGAAGTATAACCAGAGTTATACAGAGTGCACCTCATGAGGACTATTGAAAAAAACAGAAAAGGAAATGGTTTACCTGGATCGCAAAATAAGAAAAACAGACCTTGAAATTCTATTACTGGAACGCCAATTGAGGTGGGTGCATTGGTGAAATAGGTGAATATGTTAATGGTTGGAGCTAGATTACAAATCCTAACTGTTGCTTTTGTACTTATAGGGAATAAAGAAGATCCAAATAACACATGAATTTGTCTTTATTTGACTGTTTCAAGCAAAGTAATTTCTGCTTATGAGATCCCTGACAGCCCTTCCATCCCGGACATCTGCTGCAGGGTGGATGGGGTGTTCATCCTCAGGGTCATTTCTTTGTAGGGCAGGGTGTTGCTCTCCTCTAATAGTTGCAATATTATGGAGAACAACACAGGCCACAATGATGTCACATGCCCTCTCTGGGATGACCCTGAGCTTACGCAGGCACTGGAACCGGGATTTGATTATGCCAATGGTCATCTCAACCCGGGCTCTAGTCCTGCAGTGGGCCACATTAAAACGTTGTTGTGGCCCTGGCTCAGGGTCAGGGTAAGGGGTCATGAGAGAGGGCTGGCAGGGATAGCCTCGATCTCCCAGTAGGTAGCCATCAAATTCTCCTGAAATTATAGTGGACACAGTTGAGTGCATTAAAAGGGGAGACAAAAGAACATTTGTACAAAGCTTTAGCTTCCTTACCACGTGCAAATCTGTTGCTCAGGCTACACTCCCGGTAGATCCGGGAATCATGCACGGAGCCTGGCCACTTGGCTTCTACATTTGTTACGATGTAGGCTGCATCACATATGATCTTCACAATGCAGAGGATAATATGAGTTACTTGTATTGTACTGTATATATTTTCATGTACATATTTTTTTAAAAGATGGTAGGTCATATACCTGGACATTGATGCTGTGAAAGGACTTTCTATTCACATAGTCCCCTTCATTGTTTTTAGGTGCAGTGATGGGAATTTGTGTCCCATCTATGCACCCTATCACATTTGGAAGCCCTGCAAAATGACATCTGATTAAGCTACTGACCCCACTCTGAGGTCGCAGCAGAATGTATATCATAATTAAAAAAAAACAAACAAATTCTACATCAGTCACCTGCAATCCTGTAGAATTCCGCTTTGATGTTCCCGACAGGTTTGTGTCCGGGGAACACCACCATCATTGGTAACAGACTTTTCAGCGCGAGGGTAACTTTTCTCACCGCTCTACACACTGTTGCCTTTCCCAAATTCTCTGCATCCCCAATATTGTAAAGGAAACTACCATTGGCAAAAAAACGTAGTGCTATATATAAAATCTGCAGTGACGTGAGCGCACGTTCGCGGTGTGTGAGATTGGCTATGTATGGCCGGAGTATGTTCTCAAGATAAATTATACTGTTGGATGAAAAACGATAGCGTTCAAAAATAAATTCCTCAGGAAATGACAGGACATCGATCCTGGGTCGGAAGATTCTCTCGCGACGTAAAACATTCCGAATTATTTGCGCTTCGACGTCTATCGGATTAGGAATGAATGGACAATCCATGTCAGCTTTGTTCATGTGGGAGGAGACGGGTAGAAACTAGAGTCTCTTCAAGTAAACCTGCCAGCGAGCAGGTTATGTTCACAGAGTCTGTTACCATGGTGACTGACTCAGAGTTTCAGTTACCTCTCTCTCTGGAACGGAAAACCCAGAGTTTCCCTCATCTCAGGGTTAAATTACTCTGAGTTTTCACATAACCCGCTTTCTGGAATACCCCCCAGGTGTTGGACAGGCACTTCATCCCTCGCTAATACACAGAGGAGCAACCAACAAAAAGCTTTGGCTAGCTAGCTACGTAGCTAGCTGCGTGTTTGAATGTGCACTAACTAGTTAGCTGCAGTTAAACCACAGAGTTAAACTTACCAGAAGACTCATCCTCCATATCACCACGGCTCCTCTTGTCAGCATTATCTCTCCGAGGCCCAGAACGGGTGTGTACCCTCCTCGGGGCGAGGATGTTGTGGCCATTCCCTCCATATTGCATGCGGGATCAAAAGGATGTTCACGTTGATCGCGTAGCTCAGCAGCTAGCTTAAACCGGAAGTGTCGGTTTTACGGTCTGCCTTCAAAATAAAAGCTTTGTGAGCTCCGGATGTAGACTGAAAAGAAGCGGCCCGCGAAAAGCAAAGAAAGGAAGAGGAGAAAAGAATAAGTGACTTTACCGCGATGACGCTGCAAAACAAAACCAGAAAACTTATTTTTGAAGGTAGTTCAACCAGGAAAACTTTCAAGCTCATTCAATTCCTTCAGGGAAAAAAAATCCTCATGAAAAAAATAAAATGCCGTATTTCTCACAAGAGGATGAAGATGACAAAGAAGAGGGGCAGAGACCATTACAGCTGGTAATAACTTTTTCCTTGGGCTAATGTCAGTTAGAGCTATTGACTAAGCAGGTTTGTGCTTATTTATGCATTATTTAGAAGCCATTAGAAGGGATGCAAATGTTAGATGGATCCTAAACCAACATATTTGACAGATCTGCATTTGTAGGGCACAAAATTAAAAACCAAATGCTGGTAAAATAATGAAAGTGACTAGTAGATTTCTTTCACTTACCAGCCTAAAAACCACAGTCATTGGTTGAATGCCTTGTTAAATTTGAACATTCACTTGCCAAATGTATGTAAAGTTAACAATGATGCACCGTAATGATGTTTTCTAAATATCAATAACATGTTTAATATTTTCACCAATCAAACATTAGCCTAACTCTGTGCTTTTATTAAGGACATGCCAGTGAGCAGTGCACCGAGGGACCAAGACAGTAAAGTAGAGACAAATCTCTTTTCAGGAGGTCCAGACTTTCACTGTTTCAGTGGATGCAGTTCATTTATAGGTAATACATTTTAAAGTGCTAGATGATTACTTTGGAAAAGCTTTTTGAATAAAATGTAAAACTCTTGATGTGTTATATTTTCTATAGATTTTGTAGGGGCCACAGCCCCACGATTCTCGGGTGTGACTTCTCAATGAACGAAAGATGAACTATTCACCTTTAGAAGATATACAGACAAAGGTCCCCTCGCAGCAGATGAGTAAGCATTCTCCTTCAGGTCACTGGACCACTTGGAGGAAGTGTGAGTCCTCTTAATGGCTTCAGCCTTCAGAGTCACCAGACTTTGAGGCACCCAAACGCATCTGGAAACTGATTAACACCTTTGTTTGACAGAGAGCCTCGATTGAAGTATAAGGATAAACACCTTATCTCTTCCTCACCATTTGCTCCTAAGTCATGTTGAAGACCCCTTCCTCCCCTCTGGGAGTCATAAACTAATGACCTGGTCTGCTGGCATGCAGAGAGAGGTCACATGAACTCTGCAAGAAAACATGTTCACATTTTGACCAATCCAAGAAAAGGATGAGATATATGTTCAACATTAGTTTAAACCATCCATAATAATCATTGAGGAATTATAAGCATATTGGTAAACTTCCCGTTGCTCTACGACGAAGAACAGAGGAGTTACCAAAATTGCTAAAAATGAACAATGTCATTGTAATGGACTAAACTACTGCACTCATGCAGTCAGACGAAAATGAAAAATGTGCTCATTAATCTGCCCGCATCACCAAGGACAAAATGCTTACTAAGTTACCAAACTTGTTTGGGCTAGCTTGATAGGTTTGCATTGTATGTGTTTGATCAAAGTTCCTTTCAACTCTACCAAAAATGATTTGTACAGAGAAATGTTTACAGTTCATGTTTCATTTGTTTGACCTATCATTCTGTGTGAGAACTATATGCCATGTGCCAACTTTGACCATAACGGCGAGATGGTGTTCAAACGTTCTAGTCATAGGATTGCATTTCATTTTGTTTAACAGTTTAAATCACAAAGATTTCGGACTGTAACTTGAACGGGTCCCTACTGGACACGCCCCCCCGGTCAGCATAAAAGCTGCGTGTTACAGACACCCGTTGCGCGTTCTTCCCTCCTGGGAGCTTCTTGCGTCCAGGCGCTTCTTGCCCCCCAGGCGCTGGCCATCCGGCCTTCGCCTCTCTTCTCTCTTTTTACCCTCTTCAAGTTTCGTACTTTTCTTAGTTCCCAATTTTTATTCCTTTTATTAGAATAGTTCGTTTGACGTTAGATTCTTCAATTTTGCATTTTTAGCTTTTCTTTTTCCGCAAGCCTTTTTGATCAATGCTAATTCAACCAGCTGCCGCAAGATTTGGCATATTGACTAACGCTTATACCTAAGCCACCCAAGGCCGAATTCAAGGAGAAGACAGCTGTTTAACTCAGACGGATCATGGCAAAGACGGACGCCCGCTACGAAACTACCGCAGATCGGCGCTAACGGTTCCCTCGGTCAACGGCAAGGAAGATCCCCTCAGGTCTACGTCACCGACGGAAGAGCGACCGCTTGGAGTTTCAGTAAGCCGAGAAGAAGCGTCCCAAAGTAAGACCAAATCCGCATTCAACAGTAATGACCGAGTTGCAGGGTGAAACTAAGTATAGCGTCTGTTAATATCTAATATCTGTGAGGTCATTTATCCCATTATTCACCTTTTCCTCTTACTAAGGAGTCCAAATTCTTAGGAAGAACACACTCGCCTTTATCGCCAAACGTGCTAGATGAGCTGTTAATCACATTTCCAGTTATATTTCTGGCGTTGTATTGGTGTTTTGTTTATTACATCTGTTATTGTTTTATTCACTTTTGTTTAATCCCTAGTTAATCAATAAATTCCCCTAAAGCATAAAGTCGTTGTCCGTGGATATTTCTTCTGTGCAGAATACAAAGATCCCTATTTCAAGAACTTATGATCTAAGGAAATGAGACTGATTTATTAAATGATATTGATTAATTGTTAATTAATGAATAAGTGGTCATTAGAGTCATTAACGTGAATTCTATAAAGTTCTGTCTGACCAACAGATGGTGCCCCTTTTTACGAGAGCAGGTATTGAAATTGTAGATTAATACACATTGATATACATATTTTAATATCGTAGTTTCCTTACATACACAGTTTACGTAGGTACCATTAGGTAATAACCTTATCTTCCTACAATTTGCACAGGGCCTACACCTAAGACAGGTAGATATGATGGAGGACGGTATTGCTGCAAGCACTGCAACCCTATCAAAGTTGGCGAAAAAACTAAGGAAGGTCTGTAGGGTCTGTAGGCTGTTGAGCGAATGAGACAAAGGCGAGGACAGCTCATTGGTGGACGGCGTGAATTCGTCGTAATTGATGAGAGTCATTTCCGACATAAGAGAAAGGTGTGTAGAGCTGCAATAATGGGCTTGCTGTAAATGGTTTGTGAAGTGAGTGATTGGTAAAAGTTAAAACACCATCTCAATCAGTGGGCTAGACAGAATTTTCATTAAAAATTAATGTTTCCGGTTACTTGTGACATGAAGCTTGCAGTATACTGTACCCTCTCAGCCTACTTTCAGATACTTGTGTGTCTGCAGGTACTTGAAGTATTTAAATATAGATTTTTTTGTTTTTCATATATTAATGGTAGAATGATGATCATTGTCGTTATCTTGTCATTTGTAAATGATCACACTAAAAAGTGAAGAAAAAAAAAATTTCAACTCACACCGAGGAGTTTCCATGTTTTGCAGACATGAAGACTATATTTTCCATGAGCTCTAGCGCGTATTGTCGTAAAGACAAAGGGCCCTAGTTTCGTAGACCAGCGCAGGGCGGCGCAGGGTGGCGCAGCCGGCGCAGTGCAAGTTTCGACCCGCGCAGCCTTGCGCACCATCAGTTTGGCAGTTTGGTGGATCGCCTGCGCCAAGATGGGTGTGGCGGCGCAGCAGGGGGAGGCGTCACAGATTCAGCTTGGCGTAGCGGAAGTTTCGTGGCAAAAAGCCTCGCCGAGACTGCGCTGAAAGCTCGCCATCTCCGACCTGGTCTACTTTCGGCGCAAGGCGTAAGTAAAGTCCATTGATTCAATGCGAATCACAGCTGGCGGATCGGAAGTTTGGCGGACCGGCGCGCAGTGCGCACACGTCACCGAGACCTCACAGGCAGGTTTCCACAGTTCCAGGCACATTTAAATGCAATAAATAATCACAACAAACACTATTTAATGCAACTGATTGAATCAACACGTGAATTTATATCTATATAGATTGTCCCGTCACATCTGACGTCAGATCAAAGGCGGATGGCACGCGTAACGGAAACTCAGCCTCTCGGACCAAAACATCTCCCTCTCTCTCTCTCCTGTTTTTTATAATATGGGCATTGTTATTATTATGATACGCGCGCACAGCGCGTGATGCGCGTGGTGGGAGCGGCGGCGCTGCTTCTGTCATCGGGTTGTCAAGTGACGGAACTTGCACTGAACCTCCCCTAACGCATTAAAGGAGAGGAGAGGAGCTCATTTGATTGGTGAAGATCTGAATCTGCTGTATTAATCCCAGTCCACGCCTCGTCTCCTCCTCGTCTCCCACTCACGCCTTCTTCTCCTCCCTCTTTCCCACTTGCGCGGGTGGGCGAGACGGGAGGAGTGCCTGCGCGAGCCTGCGCGGTGCACGAAACTTGCAAAGTCCAGGCGGACACACCCCGTCGGCGCGGCGCAGCTGCGCTGAAAGCTGACTGCGCCTGGTCTACGAAACTAGGGCCCAAAGATACAAGACGCTTATCAGGACCGCTCAGGTTAGTGACACCGAGCTGCTCCGCCTGCCTTGGCTGTCTATGGTGGGAGAAGCTTCTCACTCTCCTCGTTATCTCCTTCTCTCGACAGTTGCAGTAAATTGCTCCTTCTTTCGGAAATGCTGGGCGAGTCGCCCACTACATAATATCAAAATAACTACAAAGATAAAACAATATATTTATTGAAAATGGGTGCATTAACAAGTGTGGGTAACGAAGATTCATCCACATTAATGAGACTTTTTTATAACCAAAATAATAGTCCTCGGTGGGCCTTTAAAGGATCCTATTTCTTAGATTAAATTTAGTTCATTATAGGTCATCATCATATAACATTATATAGTTTGCCTGTAAGTTGTTCATCACACCCCATGAGCTGTTTCTGTTTCTTTTTTTTTTTCTTTATTGGTCATCATCACAACAGTATGGCAGAGGAAGAGGTGGCACCTGGCAAAGACGGAAATGGGTCTTCGGTATGCTTGGTGTGCAGCAGCAGAGGGGCAAGAGAGGAAAGCCAGTACTGCGTCTTGTAGAGAGAAGAAGACGACAAGATCTTGTCCCCCTGATTGCACATCATGTCAGGATAGGATCAGACATCATTAGTGATGAATGGCGTGCTTATCGTTCCCTCCCTGAACTTGGCTACAATCACATGACTGTAAATCATGCAAGGTGGTATGTAGATCCCCAAACAGGTGCCCATACACAACACATAGAAAGAGCGTGGCGGAGTATTAAGGAGCAGGTTTGGAGGCAAAGAGGTAACCAAACTGAACACTTACTGTCTGACCATCTTTGTCTCATTGAGTGGACTGAATGGCTAGGCAGGAAACGCAAAGATGGTCCTCTTGGTCGGCTACTACTTGATATAGCTAAGAGGTACAGGGTAGGCTAAAATGAAGGCTAAATAGTGGGAGTGGATCACACCGTCACTGTCCAGATATTAACAGTAAAGGTTCCGGCACTTAAGAAATCAGGGAAACTGTTTCCTGTTTGACGTTTGAATTACTTTTGATGCAAATTGTACATGTTTTAAGAGTGTTTTGTAAAATGTTTAAACGTAAAATTTTCAGTGGAATAAAAAAAAAAAAACTACCTCAGTTTTATGTCGCACTTGTTATTGACATTTTGTATAGTATTCTAGAGAGTGTACTTTTTTCAAACACCTGTTTTAGGTGATTTTTATTTTTTGTATTAAATTATTAGGAATAAAAATTATTGTTGCACTTTGCAAAATGGTACTTTTCTATGTTGACTGATGTTTTACATACGTACTTCTTTTTTTTTTTTTTTTTAAAGCCAGTTGTAGGAGAGATATATATATATATATATATATATATATATATATATATATATATACATATTGCATTTTTGAATGCCACAGCAATAAATAAAACCTCTTTGGGCTTTACCGTTGAAACATTTGTTGTGTTAAGCAATTTTTTCTTTCCATCATATCAACCTTGACCACATGTATTGTTCGTTCCAGATGTGGAAGTTGTGAAAATCATTAGCCATAAATAAATGCATAATAGAAGATTTATTAGACTTAATAAGGCATTGTTCTCGATTTAGATCCAGTACCTGCAAAAAGCATAGTTAACTGTTAACAAGTGCATAGTTAACTGATAATAAGGGCATAATAAAGTATATTTTATTCGATAAAGCAAGCAAAAAAATATTCTTAAAGGCATAATAATGCACAGTAAAAGATTTATCAGCCTTAATAAGACATTGTTCTCGCTTTAGATCCGGTACCTGCAAAAAGCACAGCTAACTGTAAACAAGGGCATAGTAAACGTATAATAGATTAGCAATAAAGTATATATTAATGTTAATAAATCAAAGAAAAAGATTAATAACATTACCGCTCTACCTCACTTCATACAAATGGTCATTGCAATTCAACAGTTCAACAGTTCAATGTTACTGTCTATTTATTCTATTCTATTTCTATTTATAACCATACCTGTCACTTTACTGCCTATTGTCACTGATATATTATATGTTGTATATATTTTAAATTTTAAATTGTTATTTTTAATTTTAGTGTTTACATGCCGTTTTGCACTGGGTCCGAGAGGACTGAAATTTCATCTGTGCTGTATGTCA
Source organism: Eutrigla gurnardus (assembly GCF_963514095.1). Lineage (NCBI taxonomy): Eukaryota > Metazoa > Chordata > Actinopteri > Perciformes > Triglidae > Eutrigla > Eutrigla gurnardus. The sequence continues at coordinate 7,991,075 of NC_139918.1, forward strand.
TGCATATTAGCACACTTGACAATAAAGCTGACTTTGACTTTGACTTTGATGACAAAGACATCATGGTTGGGCTAGTTGAGTCAATATATGTGTTTGTAATGATGTTATGAACAATTATAAGATACTCATGAGCATTTTATTAATGGTCTTAAGCCTCCACAAACAGTTAACACGTTTCTTATAAGTTATTATAAATCTCTTATAGTCTGCTATTAACTATATTATACTGAGAATATTAATACTTGTAAGCACTGTTAAGAGCCTTATTACCTATTAACTAACGCTTATTACAAGGACTTTAAGATTAATAAAGGCATAACAAAGACATAATTGTTGGGCTAGTTAAGTCAATATATGTGTTTGTAATGTTATTATGAACAATTATAAGATACTTATGAGGATTTTATTAATGTTCTTAAGCATCAACAAACAGTTAACTAAGTTTCTTATAAGTTATTATAAATCTCTTATAGTCTGCTATTAACTATATTATAATGAGACTATTAATACATATATAGTCTTATAAATGCATAATAATGTTAATAAGCATCTTGTAATCACTTATAAGGCCCTTATTACCTATTAACTAATGCTTATTACAAGGACCTTAATATAAAGCGTTACCAAAGTCTGTATTCTATCTGGCCCTATTCCATCCTTGGGCAGAGGCTCAGAGCGCTTTAGTCGTCTTTTTAGCCTTCACTGCTGGCTTCAGAATGTTTGTACAGCTACTGGATTTGTTTACATAAATAATTTTGACTTGTTCTGGTCCAGTTCGGATTTGTACAGGAAAGACGGCATTCGCCCAAATGGGCAAGGTGTAAGACAATTAACCTTAGGCTACATTAAAGGGATAGTTCGGAAATTTTGGACATAAGACCTATTTTCCAAGTCAGCCGGTGTGTTCGAGACGTCTGGAGACGTTTTCAAGACATTTCATTCAGGTCTTCTAGTTGCCGAGTTCGCTTGTGCTATGGCTAGTGCAAGTCAATGGTTCTAGTTAGACAGGCATTAAAAACAGTCTTGCCCACTCCACAGTGCACCCGAGGCAAATCCATTGTAACGGCAGACTATCGATGTACATATCTGTGTTGATAGAATGTTTGAAATAAAACCAACCTTGCATTTTTAAGGATTTATGTCTCAGCAGCAGCAGCGTGTCATACTTCCTAGTAGGCTATGGCAGCGGCGGAGTGATATCACCTAGCACTTATAAGTTACCGGTTCTATAATAGTTTGTTTACCTGCTGTCATTGCTACAGATGCAGAGTAGCCTGAAGTGCTAGTTTCTTCAATCTCACAGGAATGGCCACTTTTGGAGAATATACTGAAACTTTTGAAGACTCTGATGAGGAGTTTTTTTCCACCCAAACCCAACCGTACCTGTACGAACCTGAATATACAGAGGAAGAATTCCGCGAGAGGGATGCTCAAAGGACAGAACGTGAACGAGCATCTGTGGAGACCGAGATAGCCTGGATAGTAAAATAGGTCTTATGTCCAAAATTCCAAACTATCCCTTTAAAGCCATAGCCATGGCTTCAAGTGACTGACTACTACCCACAACTGGCCTTAACCCTGTAAGAGCCAAATATAGAAAAACCTAAAAAAAAAAAAAAAATGTTTGACCTTTCAGATGTTTTTGTAGGAGGCCTTTGATGCAGAAATTAAAGAGTTTTTTTTTTTTTTAATGTTTATGTATGATTTTAGAGAAATGTTGTAATATTGCAACATTGGGCTTAGTTGGGAGCAGAATTCCTGTATTTGTACTCACGTTGTCTGAACAACAATTCAGAACAACGAAGGGTTCATTTGCAGGGTTGATTGCTTACTTAGCCCCATGAAGGTATATAACATTAATAATAATCACACATCAGTCATATTTTTATGAAGTCATTTATTACAAAAAAATAAACAAGATAAAACTCTAGCTTTTTATAGCAACTTCCTCATTCCTTTTTTTCTTTCCAAAATAAGTGTTGGGACTGATAAAATCTTTTTTCAGCCAGCGATACCTGTCAAGGGGTATGGTGTGTTTGTTTTTGGCTTGATGTCCACATAATTATCAGCTGGACAGTCCATGGGTGGTTTTCTTTGTCCACTTGTTGACAAACATCTTCATCTCATTCTTCATCAGTTCCATTTCAACTTCACTCTCACCAGTTTGGATGATATCAATCACATCCTGCACACTATGTTGAGGCTCGCTCCTTGCTGGTGGCATTCTGAAAATAAAATATCAATTACAGTTTTTCTCCATTGGTTTGGCTCTTTTGTTGAAACAGAAATTACATTCTCAAAACAACATGGACAAATCTCCAAACCACTTGGTAATTGTCCACAACAGAATTGCATTTCTCATTCATTAATCAAATTGCAATTGTCTTAGTACATGTCTCAATATCTCATTACATCTTTGCAAATGATTAAGTCCAGGTAGCCTACATTTAGCACAATTTCCAAGTGAATAGATCTTGTTGATCTAAACTAATTGTCGATTCTCAGTCTAATGGTTGTTCTCTTCAAAACATGTCAGCATCATTTCATTGTGTAAGTCATCACTTGCACAATAGTCTGATCAATTGTCAAAATTAGTCTAGAAAATAATACCATGAATACCATATATGAATCTCTTGGAACGTTTAATAAATTGAGTACAGTCATTGACAGTCAGGTGAAACTAGAACTTGACTAACGAAGGAGGAGTTTCACTCATCTCAGATGACCAATCAAACCGTATGTTTAGTTACCTGACAGGTGCTGTCTATGATTGTGAATGCTGCCAAACATATACAGTATATATAAAGGTTGACCAGGACCAGTACCATTTCTGAACATGGAGGCACCTGGCCAAGCAAATGAACAAGGGCAACTGCCTGCTCCATGAAGAAGAAGAGGAAGAGGAGTAAGGGTGCGTGGTGGTGGAATGGGGGGAAGAGGCCGAGGAGCACGAAGACACCTTGTTGTCCCGGAAGAAATTCGGGCCACAATTATAGACCAGGTTGTCAACCACCGCCTCACAATGGTGGAGGCAGGTCGCAGAGTGCAGCCTAATGTGCCTCGCTCTACAGTCTCCTCCATCATCCAAACCTTTCGCAGGGAAAACAGGTCTGTACTCATATCAGTCAATAATTGAATTATATGTTGTATACTGTAGGACAGGACACTGTGCATAAAGCAAGAAATGTGCATTTACCTATTCATTTAGTGTGTGTGTGTGTGTGTGTGTGTGTGTGTGTGTGTTATAGCCCTGCAGTAATGTACCTCAATGGGATACAGTAGTATTCCAGTCACTGTTCAGTGATGCATTAGAATAGTGGTAAAAAGTAAAGCAACAATACAATTTCATTGGTAACTCATTCTGTAAGAAATACATAAGACATACATTACGAATGGAGTGTTGTCCTTTGAATTCTATGTTTGAACGACAACCTGGCACGGGTGGCTACTCTTACCGTAAAATCCTATTTTTTTCAGTTTTACACACAATTGTATTCTGTTAGCTAGATAGAAAAACGAGTACAGTAACCATTGTCAATGAAGGACTGGGCTAAGACTTAGTGGTGGACATGAGGGATATTTCAATTGTCCTCTGCCATAGTGACAAAACATATAAACATTTTGACTTGCAGTGCTTACACAATGCCAAAGGGATGATGCATTTTGGGGGCACTGACTATTTATATGAGAAAGGAATTTAGATTTGACACATGAGCGAACTGTTTTGGGAGAGATATGAGCTTTTGCAGGTGAGCCATGGTGTTGTGCTGAACCATCCAGGTTATTTTGGCAAAAGCACCAAGAGTGTTGAGAACGTCCGTTCTGTTTCGAGAAATGAGCCAAAGCAATTGAGAAGGATCTTTTGTCTTTTGGGGGCACTGACTATTTATATGGGAAAGGAATTTAGTTTTGAAGCATGAGTGAACAGTTTTGGGAGAGATATGAGCTTTTGCAAGTGAACTATGGTGTTGTGCTGAACTGTAAGACTGTTTTGCCAAATGATCTTAGAGTTTTGAGAATGTAATTTCTGTTTCAAGAAATGAGCCAAACCAATGGAGAAAAACTGTAATGTAAATTTCAATTTTTCTAGTTGATTTGTCTCTTGGTTTTAATTAGTTTCCCCCACCCTGCCCTTTGTTATTTAGGGCCCTAGTTTCGTAGACCAGGCGCAGTCAGCTTTCAGCGCAGCTGCGCCGCGCCGACGGGGTGTGTCCGCCTGGACTTTGCAAGTTTCGTGCACCGCGCAGGCTCGCGCAGGCACTCCTCCCGTCTCGCCCACCCGCGCAAGTGGGAAAGAGGGAGGAGAAGAAGGCGTGAGTGGGAGACGAGGAGGAGACGAGGCGTGGACTGGGATTAATACAGCCGATTCAGATCAATCAAATTAGCTCCTCTCCTCTCCTTTAATGCGTTAGGGGAGGTTCAGTGCAAGTTCCGTCACTTGACAACCCGATGACAGAAGCAGCGCCGCTGCTCCCACCACGCGCATCACGCGCTGTGCGCGCGTATCATAATAATAACAATGCCCATATTATAAAAAACAGGAGAGAGAGAGGGAGATGTTTTGGTCCGAGAGGCTGAGTTTCCGTTACGCGTGCCATCCGCCTTTGATCTGACGTCAGATGTGACGGGACAATCTATATAGATATAAATTCACGTGTTGATTCAATCAGTTGCATTAAATAGTGTTTGTTGTGATTATTTATTGCATTTAAATGTGCCTGGAACTGTGGAAACCTGCCTGTGAGGTCTCGGTGACGTGTGCGCACTGCGCGCCGTCAGCCAAACTTCCGATCCGCCAGCTGTGATTCGCATTGAATCAATGGACTTTATTTACGCCTTGCGCCTTGCGCCGAAAGTAGACCAGGTCGGAGCTGGCGAGCTTTCAGCGCAGTCTCGGCGAGGCTTTTTGCCACGAAACTTCCGCTACGCCAAGCTGAATCTGTGACGCCTCCCCCTGCTGCGCCGCCACACCCATCTTGGCGCAGGCGATCCACCAAACTGCCAAACTGACGGTGCGCAAGGCTGCGCGGGTCGAAACTTGCACTGCGCCGGCTGCGCCACCCTGCGCCGCCCTGCGCTGGTCTACGAAACTAGGGCCCTTTGTCTTTTGCTCTTTACTGTAGTTGAATGGTTGGTCCTTTTTAGTATGCATTTCCCAGCTAGTTGGTCCTTGGTTTTTTAATTAATTTCCCCCTACCTACCTTTTTATTATTTTTGTAAATACTTTATTTTTTTCTATTTTATGATTTCTTATTTCTCATAACTAATACCTTGTCCTTCTAGTATTATTAATTCATTTGCCCCGTTTTATTTTTGTAAAAATAATAACAAATTTTTTTTATTATTATTATTATTTTAATCATTTCATAATATTTTATTTTTGTTTCAATTTTATATATTTTTTCAATTTTACTTTATTTTTTTTTATTTTTTTTATTGTATTATTATTATTTTTTTATTTTATTATTATTATTATTATTATTTTTTATTTTATTTCCAAGATGGGTAAAACCCAAAGCAAACAGTGGGTTCCTGAGAGAGGAACCCTTGCATGGTACATGCATGTGAATGTTGGAAGTGAGTGTGTTGAAAGTGTGCCAGAATGGTTTAAATGGACACAAGGGACAGATAAATGTTTTCATAGAAGGATCACTCGACAAGAGCATATTAGAAGCATTGAAAAAGATATTGAAAGATAAAGAAAGGGATAGAAAACATAAAAAGAGGGTAAATTGGCTGAATTGCATGGCTTGGTTTGAGGAAGGTGAACGAAGGAACACAGTCAGCAAACTAGCCAGTTTGAAGGATACTTTTGAAAAAGAAATGCAGAAGGATACCAGTACTGTGATGGTTGCAAAGACTGATAAGAAAATTTATAAAAAGACCAGAAAAGACACGCATCAAAAAAAAAGAGTTGACACATCGTATCCACATTTGCCAACCACACACAGTGACAGTGATGATGATGACTCCCCCCCCCCCCCCTCATATGCTCCCTCAACTAATGCAAATGACAAATCAGTTCAAATAAATTCACCCCCTGCACAAGCTAGTGCACCAAGTAACAATATGCAGCACGAACCCCATACCTCTGCATATCCAGACAGCCACTAGCTCTAGAATAACACGTTCACAAACTGATAGCAATACTTTAGCAATACACAATACTGCAGGAAATACAAAGACTCAAATGCCAATGAGACAAGTAGCAACTACCACAGGCACCACCGAGATTTACAGGCCATGGTCTTCTAGTGATCTAGTATCATTAGTTGCTAGTTTCCCTGTCCTTAAGAACGACCCTGACAAATTTATTCAAAAACTGAAACAAATAGTGATTTGTTACAAACCTACAGCAGCCGATATCTGTCAATTGCTCTCTGCTGTACTGGAAAATCAGTGGTCCTCCATCAAGACTAAGGTTAAATGGCCACAGACTCTTCCAACTGACCAAACCGAAGCTGATCATGTATTTGATCAGCATTATTAAACATCTCCCCACCGTTAGTCAACTGGAAAAGAATTAATCAACGTAAACAGAATGAAAAAGAATTGCCTCAAGAATACCAACTGCGTTTGACAGAGGAATTCAAGAGACACTCAGGTTTAAAGCCAGATCAGTGGACTACGCTTTTTGTTTGTTATTATGTCAATTGATTGTTGCCTAGCATATCTTTGAAACAGTTGTGTGTGTCATGGGAAGGGAAATAAATGTCAGAAATCAGCCTGACAGCTGAACATCTGTATCGCAAAATGAAGGAGAAAGGAACTAAAACAGCCCAAACGTTGTTAGCAGTTCAAATCAGAGCTTATGAAAAAATGGCAGACAAAACAGACAACAATCTTAAGAGACCAATGCAACACAGAAGAGTTAGACAGAACAAACAACCATTTAGAGAGTATCCAAATCCTGATTATATCAGACCATGCAACAATTGTGGGCAATGTGGACATTTTAGAAGAAAGTGTCCTAATCTACAACAGCAATTTACAACATCTCCTACGACTGCCTCCTGAACAGTCGCCAGGCCTTTCCCTAACAACCAATAGGGGTGGCCAAGGGACACATCATCTCAAATGCTGCAACGCCTCACAAAAAATGTTAATGATGAGCCCATGCTTACTTTATCTGTAAATGGAAAACCTGTTAACTTTCTGGTTGACAGCGGTGCTTCGATGTCAGCCATCAACCCTAAAGACTTGACCTCCGTTAAATTGTCCTCTAAAGGTTGTAAACACTGGCATCACTAAACAAAACCCAGTAAGTACTCCAATGACAGTGGAATTAGGCCCCCTATCTGGAGAACATGCCTTTCTAATGGCTACTGATACCCCTCTGAACTAACTGGGTCATCAATTTGGCTGCACCATTAAATGCACAACTGATGGGGTATATCTTGATGTACCTGATGCTAACGTTAATACTGTGTTTTCTATGCTACAACAGGTTTCCCGATCAGTGACCCATGCTTGGCAGTTGCCCTCTCCTCAACTTTCTTTACAACTTCAAACATGATCATATAACCAAACAACCTACTTCTCCTTTCCTTTCTTGGCTGATTTCTGAAATATCTGACTCTTTCCTCAACTTGCTCGTGCGGCACACGGTGTGTCTCACAGGAGCAAAGGGGGAATGGTTGCTGCAATAAACAGACACTGGTTTGCTCCTGGTATAACAATGATTTGTGAAGAATTTTGCCAAAGATGTGTAACATGTCAGCAGCATAATCCAGGAAAATCTATAAAGACAATCCAAGCAGCCCATCCCGCCTGGGGACCTTTTGTAAATATGCAAATTGACTTTGTACAAATGCCAAAATGCTGTGGATATAAATATGTTCTTGTGATTGTAGACGTTTTCAAAATGGACTGAAGCTTTTGCATGCCGAAAAGCAGACGTCAAAACAGTGGCTAATGTGCTGCTCAGGGACATTGTTTGCCGTTTTGGGATCCCGCACAGCATTAACAGTGACAGAGGTACTCATTTCACCTCCTCTCTCCTGCGAGAACTCTGCAAAGCGCTTCAGATTAAACATTGCTTTCATACTCCTTACCATCCTCAATCTGCCGGTGCAGTGGAAAGACAGAATGGAGTACTGAAAAACTAACTTGCAAAAATCTGTGCTGAAACAGACTTAAAATGGCCTGATGCCCTGCCCATTGCTTTAATGACTATGAGGAGCACATGCAAAAAGAAAGCCAGGACTGTCACCTCATGAAATTCTAATGGGAAGACCAATGTCAACTCCAACAACTCCTCTGCCCCCACTCCATCGAGCGGTCCTTTTCAAGTACTGCTGACCACCAACAGTGCCGTAAAGTGTGAAGGACGTCCCACGTGGATCCACGCTTCACATTGCAAAAAATCAACAGCCCAGCAGGATGACAACCCAGAGCGGGGCTCAACCAACCAGATGCCAACGGAGAACTCCAATGTTGCTTCTCGTGACCGGATTAATGTTCCTGTGGCTCCTTGACATTGCCAGTATGAACCAAGGGGGACAGCAGGTTGCTTCGGAACATCCCCTTCTTAATACTGCAGCCATGGAGCCACCAGAAAGAAGCATATCAGGGATAGCTCATCCCTCCTCGAATGCAGTCTCCATCCTTTGTCAGAAACGGGAAACTACCAAATACAATTTCCACACACGACCAAATGATTTCCACAAATACCTATATCAACCTGACTAGAATGGTAGCTTATCACAGCTCAAATTCTACCAATTGTTACGTATGTGGATTCATCCCACATAGCACCAATAAAGGCCTCCCCCTGATGGCTCTGCCCATTTCTGACTGTGACACGTGCCATTTACTTCACCTAAATACACACACATCTTACACCCATGAACTGTGCCCAGTTACACCTGAACTGAGACCTATACCTTGCGAAACATCCACAAGCAAGCAGGCATGCACTGATGTCCCTGCTGCCATCCCTCTTAGAGTAGTCCCACGACGACTAAAGTGATGCATTAAAGGTACCGGAGTCATGATATGGGACATTCAAACTGTGACTCACTGTTTTATCCAATACCAAGAAGTTCTCCCAGAATATGGACTTCGGACTTCAGCCCTTCACCTACAGCTTGTTCGACACTTGACATTAACTTTTCTAGGTTAGCCACAGCGGCTTCTTTTTGCTCCATCCCAGCTGGAAAAGGGATGTATTGGATATGTAGACAGAAAGCATATGAATACCTTCCTATGGGTTGGAGCGGAGTGTGTGGCCTGGGCTATGTAGTCCCAGCAATGCGAGTTGTAGATAAATTGCCTACAATTCCCTCAGGATTAAGGTCAACAAGATCTAAACGCGATGTGTTAATCACCCACTCACAGACATATTGGAGCCATGTATTCGGCATGCTCATTCCCAGTTATGGTGTATTGTCTTCCCTGAATCAGATAAGAGATCTTTCCAAACGTATAGAGGATTTAGCTGTTGGGACCTCAGCAGTAGGACTACACAATGCGGCCTACAAAAGCCTACACATGCGGTCAGAACAAAGGGACAAAGGGGATTAAAAACTACACCGCCATTTTAGTTTCACCTCGCACCTGGGTGCGAAGTGCAACGTCACACAACTGGTGCCCTATTGGCTGACAACCACAGGGAACCCCAGGGGTCCCCGGCAGAAGCCGTGAACTATATAAACCAGCGCCATCTTAAGAACAACGGTTTCTTCTCTTCCTGCTTCCAACGCGCTTCCATCGCAACACCACGTTGCCTCGGGAGGCGACCCATCCACCAACAGGAGGTGGACACGACCCCGCAGCACACCGCTGCAACAAGAGGAACCAAGCCGGTTCCTGCCTTCCAACTACCAGACGCTGTCTGAAGTAAGCTGACTAAATCGCCAAGCCGCGATTATATTGCCGCCCGCGGAAGAAAGAAACACAAACTGTTTTCTTTATTTGAGTTTGATCAACGAGAGGAAACACGTCTGGACTAAGCCGTATCATCACGTCCCCCGCTGACGCCGGGGCCCACGAACTACCGCCGCGTTAACGGACGCCGTCATCGCCAGGACGGACTCGCAGCTTATGCAACGACACCAGTAAGAGGCTATCAGTCTGGGCAGAGACATAAGTTTGATAGTAGGATATGCTTGTAATTCTTGTTAACGTGTTTTAAGTTTTGATCACGGACCGCCGAGTCCGTTGCTTTCCGTGTTGTATTTGGAATGCTGATTGTGCCACTGGGTTGATTTCTGTAACGGTGTTTTTGACTAAACCTCAGCCATATTCGCGAGCCCAGTAAGCGTTTACTATCAGTTAAGAGACCGGTCCCGCTGAATGGACGCCAGTTCATTCACGAGCCCCGTGTAATAGTAACACGCCTCCTGAGCCTCAGAATATTGCGCGCGCATTCTCCCCCTCTCTTTGTTTGTGGCCCGCTAACACACACGCACACATACGCCGCCCCACACGTGTCTTACACCAGCTGTTTCCAGCGGACGCTAAGGACATAGCCGGTGGCTGTACCCGGCCATCTCTCGCTCGCTCTCTCGCGATCCTATCGGACGTCAGTGGCTCCGCCCCTGAACGCTGTGAGGAATAGCTCCATCTGGTGGCTACACCCGGCCATCTCTCCCTCTCTCTCTCTCCCTCTCTCGCTACTCCATCTGGCGTCAGTGGCTCCACCCCTGAACGCTGTGAGGGATAGTTCCATCTGGTGGTCGCGCCTGGCCATATCTCTCTCTCTCTCTCGCTCTCTCTCTACACACACGCACACACACACACACACACACACACACACACACACACACACACACACACACACACACTCCACGTGTGTCTCTCCTTCTGTTTAGCTTAGTTTTGTGTGTTAGGTAGTTAGGTAATAAGGCTTTGTTAATTGCAGTGTTATTGATTGTGATCATTATTACTGATTTTAATAAATCTTATTATATTATAACTAGCGGTCTCTTGTGCTTGTTGTGTATATGTCACTGGATAACAGCAGGTTGTGAAGGCTAGTACTCGAACTTCACGCCTTTTTAATTGTTCGATTGGTTTTGTACTTCTATGCCAATGATCACGATGATTGGCATGTGAGTATAAAACCTTTTATATTGAGACTGAATACAGTTTTAGGTTATCTTTTCCCTGATCCCAGGGTGGTGCCCCGTTTATTCATGATTATATCATGATAATATATTAAATATAATTATTAATACCGATAATCTTATTGACATTAATAATTAGCTGTTGATAACCAAATCTGCTCCTGCTACTACCCCAACATAGCTAATACCATTTCCCTAGGTTTGTCTCTCTTATCAAAAGAGCTGGCTGCAACCCGTCTAGTTGCCTTACAGAATAGAGCAGCTTTAGACTATCTTTTAGCATCTCAGGGTGGTACTTGTGCAGTGATTGGTGTTGAATGTTGTACTTATGTGCCAGATTATAATGCTAGCCTTTCTGATGTCATTGCACACGTTAAACACATTGCTGATGAAGTGCACACCAGCGATATTAGTAGCCCTTTTGAATGGTTGGAAAGACTCATTGGTCGTTGGGGCACAAATATTATTCAATATGTTTTTGTTGGTATAATCTGTTTTATATTTTTTGTTATTTTTTCTTGTATCAGAGCAATGTGTAAAATTATTACAGCTAAGGTGACTACCAAAATGATGATTCAACGAACCACCCACGACGTACCTAAAGAATCATTTCATGATGTTTTTGATGAATTGTGTAGAATTTATGTATTGTAATTTTCTTATTTCACTTGATTACCTTTTCTTGTCTATTTAGTGTTGTCCTATAGGACAAAATGGGGAATTGTAGAAGAAAATGTGTTACCTTAAATGTTCTTATTTTTATTTTATACTGGTATTATTTTCTCTTGTGTCCTGCTGGGCTTTTGATTGTGCTTAACACGTCGTCCTGATGAAAAGACCCTTTGATCTTTTCCCCTTCATGAACGGTCTCCGAAACATCTTTATCTCACATACATTGATCAAGGCATGATGAATGGCCACTGTTGTCATTGGCGCCGCCAGCCGGAATCCTGTATGCACTGTGCGTACTTTTTTTGAAGGTGAAAAAAAAAATTGAAGCAATTTTTTTTTTTTTTTTTTTTTTTTTGAGGGTGGTGTAATAAATATGCTTGTTTGTAATAGGCTGCTGAGTCCACTGATTGTTAAGCCAATCACTGGAAGCCTAACATAAAGGCCAATGATTGTCGTTTACGTCATCTGTCACTTTTGCTTTTGATTTCTGGCGCCTATTCTTCTTCTGCTGTAGTACATTACCGCGGCCCGCCTATGTGGTGATTACGGTCCGGTCTTTAAATATATAAGTATAAAAATGTCAAAAAGACAGTTGAGCCTTTTCCAGGCATTTGAAAAAAAGAGAACCAAGCCCACGATCCCAAACACGCAGCAGAGCAGCGAGAATGAAGGCGCTACCAGCAGACAGGCAGGACATAATGATGAGGTAGCTCTTCTGCCTCTTCGGTGGTTGCAGCCACCGTCAGAGCAGATCCAAGCCCCGAGCCCACACATGACATTCTCCAAGTTCTGAGACTAATGTGCATACTGTCATGAAGGTTCTCCTAACAATGCCCGTGTCCACTGCCACTGCTGAGCATTCATTCAGCTGTTTGCGTCGCTTGAAAACATACCTCCGGAACCCTGTTGAACATTCATCGTGATATTCCTATCGATTCTGAGGCCATTCTGCGGGAGTTCGACGTGACAGGGAGGCGTAGGCTTTATTTCAAATAGATAGGAACATTATTAGCCTAGAGTGTGTTTTAACCATGTGTTTCTGGTGCGCCGTCTCTGTAATGTTTTGCTTTTCCTCTGTGTTTCTGTGAAGTGACTGAATAAAGCCTAACTGATCTTCATTTTTTCGTTGAGTAAAAATCTACTTTAAATTATGGAATTGATTAGAGTCGTTTCTTGGTGATATTTTTTGATATTTTATTACTTTTAAACATCTGTATTGTGTGTAATTTCTCTCTCCCTCTGATTAGCGGGAAAGCGGGGACTTGGAATCATTTTTTCACAGCCTATATCCCAATCTGCACAGAAATGCATTCATTTATAGGAACAGCATAGGCTAGTAAGCACATATGTCTTCTACAAATCCCGACCACGTTTGCAAAGTTTGGATGAAAACAAATGGTGCAGGTCTGCAGTGCACTGTCCATGGTGCTGACCCGGGGCCGGATTGGAAGATTCAGCGGGCTAGATATTTAAATTTTGCAAATCAGCGTATGACACCAAACAACGTCTGCCCAAGCAAGTCAGAGCTTTTCTTTCTCTCACACAGTGACCTGGAGAGATGCAGCCGCATTTGAGAGGACGATCGATGTGTGCGCAATTGCGCATAGCGTGTGTTGGCCCCTCTCCACTACACAATACAGCTCGGCTCTAGTCTCGTCACCTCTCTGCTGCTGAGCACTGTGGGCCGAGCCGATGCATGTCTCTCTCCCCGGGCCGGCAGAGTTATCATACCGTACTGTGCGTGTGTGTCCAAGCGTGTGTGTGCGTGCGTGGAGTGCTCACAAGCGTGCGCTTGTGTTTAGGGCGGGGATGGAGGGCACAAAAAAAATATTTGCACCGGGGCCTATCACCATGATATACGCTACTGATTTCACTGATACTGAAAACATTAGATTTTGTCTTAAAAAAGTATTTTTCCATTTGTTGTTGTATTTGCCGTTTCTGTGCGTACATTGAAATTGAATCCTGGCGGCGCCACTGCCTGTTGTGACCTTAGCTGTGTTCGAAATCATTCATTCATTCACTCACTCCCTATCCCCTACATCGTGTATATGATATAGTGCACTACATCATGTACATGATGTAGGGTACGACGGGAGGAGAATTCGGACACTACACGGGTCATTTTCTGAACGTGGTTACGTCAGCAGATGCGCCAGATACTCATGTGACGTGAGTGGGCGCGCCGAGCATCATGTAAACATACCTGACGGTATAAAGATGTGATTCTTCATGGCGGTTGTGTTTCTTGGTCAATAAACTGTTGAGTTTGGTTTTGTCAGCTACTGTTTTGTGTCCTCGTCATGAGCTGTAAATGCTCAGGGTTGCGCACAAGCTGTAAGATACGTAGCACGTGCAAACTAGCGCTAGTGGTCAGTAGCTATTTAGCTCGTAGCTAAGTAGCTAGTGGTCAGTAGCTATTTAGCTCGTAGCTATCGGCTACTTGTGTATCGGCTACTTTCTTAAAAAAGTTGTTTATTCTATGAAAAAATGGTACCCGTTGTTGTTTTGATGCTGCTCGCCCAACTCCTGGTTCTCAGGCACCGACGGAGGCGAACCCATGATTTAGTGAATGACTACCAAATTAAATTAAAATGTCTTTGATATTCATTTAAAAACTCTACTTACCTTAACTCAATTATAGTAATATAACTTTATATTGCCATTATAATTAACACATAAAAAACTAAGCTTTTCATTGTTTTGCTGAGGACCCCAACGTGAAAGACAATCATGGCAAAAATGTCAGTTTTCTTTAAACTTACATTAAACTTTTACACATTAACTTAATTTCAATGACTTACTGCGCAACCAGTTATTACATAACTCACCAAGGTTATCATTTTTTGATAAATCAGTTCAAGTAATTGCAGCAACAACAACATAAAATAATGAAATAGGTAATCATCTGGTTAATTAACTGGAAATACCTGTGGCAGTCCTTATTTCTATACCCTTAAACACTAAAAATGATAAATTTAATGTTTCAATCAGGAATGACAAATATGAACTCTACAAAAATGTATTTATTAAAGAATATGCCAAAGGGTTAGAATCAGGAAAAACGGGAATCAGGTGAACAGTCTTCCCCGCCCAAGGGAATCCTTGAAGGAGCTGGAGATGTCAGTAACTGTAAAACAAAATACAAAAAACCACTGTGAGAATAACAATAATAATAATAACTTATTTATATAGCGCCTTTCAAAATACCCAAGGCGCTTTACATGAGCATATAGCACAGATTGTAATCAGAGGTAATCACAGGTAATCAGAGTTTAAGACTATAATAATTCAGTATGGAACAAAATTATGCTATCACTCAAATTTGTTTGCTTACTCCCATCCATGCAGAGCCGCATTTCGTCGGCCTGAGAACAGCTCGTTGTGCTTCATTCGCATTTTAATTAGTGTTTCCACATCCTCATCAGTCCCTTGAAACAAGAAACAGAAAAGCATATATTTTTCTAACACACCGCCAATTGGGAAAAGAGAACAAACGTTATCATCAGATGTGAGCGGCTGTCTGCTACTAGCGTTAGCTTTAGCGTTAGCTTAGTGTTAACGTTAGCTAGCAGATACAAACAACAAACAGGATGCTTCTCCACCAAGAAATCGGCTCGTTTTAAAACTACTGGCATAAAAACTACGCCACTAAAGTATTACACGCATGAAATGTGTACATTCTAACGTTACTTACATTTGTAGACAAAAGCGGCGTTTGGTGCGGCGTTTGGTGCGGCGGCCATTGCCTTCTTCTCCTCTGACAAACCACGGCAGCATTGCATTGTGGGATACGGGAGCACAATGTAGTGTACATCGCTTGTTCACTCAATTTTGCGGTGCATTGTGGGTATTTTGTCGTCCACTACATAGTGGATGAAATCAGCCACGGAGAATTCGAACAACACTACAAAATGGCGAACACACTATATAGTGCACTACATCCGTGATAGGGGGCGATTTCGAACACAGCTATTGTCTATTCCCTTTTGTTCTCCAGATAGTTCTGTATAAATCTCTCTCAGCTAGGCCATTCGACAGAATGGATCTTCATGGATATATACTGTGATTTTCTTTTCTCCACTGAGCAGAGCCACTGAATCAGCCACAGAATTGGACCTGGAGAGTTTTTCTTCCACACTTGCCAATTCAATCCATATCCATGTCCTTGATGTTTTTATACTTGTTCTTGTTAAATACAATTTAGTATGTATGATCACCTAATCAGTACCTCATTAACTAGAATGAGATGTGTCTGTATTGGAATTCAACAATGGACACAGGCATTTAATATCTGACATCAATGTAGAGATGCTCATATAAGAAAAAAATGGAGTGGTCTCTTAATTGTTTCCAGAGATGTATATTGAAGTGTTGGGACCTCAGGGTCTGTGTCTGTGCCACTATATGGAAAAAAATGGGGCCGAGAGAGGGGGTCAATATTCATAGAAAAATATTCGCAGACTTGCTACTTTTTAACGATGCTAACACACAACCGCTAGCTAACTTCCCATGACTGTAGGCATTTATTTTTCTAATTATGATGGTTATTGTTGGTTTTACAAGAGGTCTCCCCACCTCCCTCTTTCTCCTGGGATTTGGACCACAGGTCTCAAGTCCTCAAGCAACGCCCTCAAAACAGCCAACAAGCTGGCTGTTGGAACCCGCATCTGCAACAAAGACAATTATTCCTAGTCGAGACGCATCTCACTAGAAATTCCTCCATCCACAACTCCAAGGACAGCAACTATGCTTCACAGGAACCTGAAGACAGCAACGTTTCTTCAAAGGAACAACCAAGAACCAACCCTTCTTCAAGGACTGGTAACAATCTGGGCTTAGTTTAGGACAGAAACTGACTGTGATTAGATTAACGTTTCCAAGTGATTTTTGGTTAGATTTATTGAGTTAAGTGTGTAACCTAAAGTCACTTATCCAACTTTACACTTCCATGGCACTACATATATTACACTAATTATACACATATACACTCACTGGCCACTCTATAAGGTACACCTGTCCAACTGCTCGTTAAAGCAAATTTCTAATCAGCCAATCACATGGCAGCAACTCAATGTATTTAGGCATGTAGACATGGTCAAGACGATCTGCTGCAGTTCAAACCGAGCATCAGAATGGGGAAGAAAGGGGATTTAAGTCACTTTGAACGTGGCATGGTTGTTGGTGCCAGACGTGCTGGTCTGAGTATTTCAGAAACTGCTGATCTACTGGGATTTTCACGCACAACCTGACCATGTCCATCCCTTTATGACCACAGTGTACCCATCTCCTGATGGCTATTTCCAGCAGGATAACGCGCCATGTCATAAAGCGTGATTCATCTCAGACTGGTTTCTTGAACATGACAATGAGTTCACTGTACTCAAATGGCCTCCACAGTCACCAGATCTCAATCCAATAGAGCACCTTTGGGATGTGGTGGAACAGGAGATTCGCATCATGGATGTGCAGCCGACAAATCTGCAGCAACTGTGTGATGCTATCATGTCAATATGGACCAAACTCTCTGAGGAATGTTTCCAGTACCTTGTTGAATCTATGCCACGAAGGATTAAGGCAGTTCTGAAGGCAAAATAGGGTCCAACCCGGTACTAGCAAGGTGTACCTAATAAAGTTGCCGGTGAATGTATAGAAACCTGAGGTGTAGAGGCCTCCACCTACCTTTTTAACATACACACACACACACACACACACACACACACACACACACACACACACACACACACACACACACACACACACACACACACACGTATAGTATTTAGTTAAATAGGCCACTTAGACTTAGTGTATGTTGTTAAAGCAACACATATATTAGCAAAATAGCTAACGCCTTAGCTGCTACACAGATGCACACTGTTGGAAAAAAAAGATTACCGGTATTATTTACAAGTCCAGCAGCAACAAAGCCAAGTCACCATCCGTCTTGCATTTTGTAGCCTCCTTCAGCTCTCGCCAACGAGTGTGAGCTGGTCTGATATTCACTCTCGTTCTAGCTCTTTCTTTGTCATGATCCCGTTTTCTTTTCTTCGCCTCATCGGACATTATACTATACATATACAATAGTTATTAATTATTGGCATTTGAGTACAAACCCCTTAATATTGAGACTGAGTACAGGTTGGGTTATCTTTTCCCTCATTTCATGGTGGTGCCCCGTTTTTTTTGTATTAATTATTTTAATAATCCTATTAATATAAATAATTATATTGATATTGATAAGTATCTATTAATAACCAAATCTGCTCCTTCTTGTTAACCTAAAAAACTGGTATGTTATAATTTCACTTTTTTTTATTGATTTCTGTGAAGTCACGCAAATTATTCAAACGTGTCTAACTTGTGTGTTGGTGTTTGATGGTATAGTTTTTCCTCTCAGTGTGTTCTGAGCACCCGTGGCGCTACTATTGGGCCCCAGGTAATTGACTGATTCACCACCGATTCCCCGCGACCCTGAATACAGGATAAGCGGTGAACTGTCAGTGGGATTAGAACAAAGTGGAAGTAATTGGGAACGACAGCAACTCAGCCAAGAAGTGGTCGACCACGTAAAATGATGGAGCGGGTCAGCGGATGCTGAGGCACAGAGGTCACAGAGGTCACCAACTTTCTGCAGAGTCAATCACTACAGACCTCCAAACTTCATGTGGCCTTCAGATTAGATCAAGAACAGTGTAGAGAGCTTCATGGAATGGGTTTCCATGGCGATCAGCTGCATCCAAGCCTTACATCAGCAAGTGCAATGCAAAGCGTCGGATGCAGTGGTGTAAAGCACGCCGCCACTGGACTCTAGAACAGTGGAGACGTTCTCTGGAGGGACCAATCACGCTTCTCCATCTGGCAATCTGATGAACGAGTCTGGGTTTGGCGGTTGCCAGGACAACGGTACTTGTCTGACTGCATTGTGCCACGTGTAAAGTTTGGTGGAGGGGGATTATGGTGTGGGGTGTTTTTCAGGAGCTGGGCTTGGCCCCTTAGTTCCAGTGAAAGGAACTCTGAATGCTTCAGCAGACCAAGAGATGTTGGACAATTCCATGCTCCCAACTTTGGGAACAGTTTGGGGACGACCCCTTCCTGTTCCAACATGACTGTGCACCAGTGCACAAAGCAAGGTCCATAAAGACATGGAGGAGAGAGTTTGGTGTGGATGAACTTGACTGGTCTGCACAGAGTCCTGACCTCAACCCGATAGAACACCTTTGGGATGAATTAGAGTGGAGACTGAGAGCCAGGCCTTCCCTCCAACATCAGTGTGTGACCTCACAAATACACTTCTGGAAGAATGGTCAAAAAGTCCCATAAACACACCACCTAAACCTTGTGGAAAGCCTTCCAGAAGAGTTGAAGCTGTTATAGCTGCAAAGGACCGACGTCATATTAAACCCTATGGATTAAGAATGGGATGTCACTGAAGTTCATATGCGAGTTGAGGCAGGTGAGGGAATACTTTTGGCAATATAGTGTATGCTATTAATTTAATTATTCGTTTTCCTGCTCTTTGTGATTAACAGCTGTTCAATGCTGCTGTTATTTCATGTCGATACAGTTCTTTCATTCTGAATGTAACAGTTAAATAATTTTGGACAGTTTTCTGCCCGCCGTGCTGGGTAAATAAATGAGAGAAACAGACCTTCTGAAGATATAAATCTGTTTTAGTCTTTTTGTGTATTGAATATTCAAGAGAGATGAATGAAGTTAGGCTTACTGCCAAGGTGGATGTCTTCGTCCACTTCAGCACCGAGCTGAGGACAGCGACACAACAGGTAGGCTACTGAGTCGCTGTCTTCAGTGCCGCAGAAAAGTGCTTAAACTGGCCCATCCAGTTTTCTGGAGGCCCACCCACAATCAAAATCCTGGCACCGCTAGTGGTTTTGAGTGAGTTTGTGTCATCTCCACACAAACTCGCTGTGATCGCGGGAGGAAAAACAAGGCTAATGGCTACAAACTTAAACTACAAACAAAGAACACAAAAAATACCAACTTGGCAGGGTTTCTGTGACAAGGCTATGGATCATGGCTGGAGGATCTTGACATGAGACGAGACGCACTGGCACAACACAAGGAGAGACGCGGACTTAAATACACAGAGGGATAAAGGGCAACAGGTGGAGACAATCAGGAATCAGGGATGACATCAGCCCAGGGACACATGAGGAAGGGCAAGTGACCTGAAACGAGAGGAGAGTTACTCTTCAAAATAAAACAGGAAATTTCACAAGACAAAAACCAAGACAAGACAAACCTCCCTGCGGCGTGACAAGGATAAGAAGTGACAAAGAATAGTCTTCTGTTCATCTGTAAAGCACTTCATTACATTATGCTATCTAGTACCCTATGTATTTCACAATGATAGAACTAGATGATAGATTACATTATTTTATTATATTAATTTAGTGGAACATAGATAAATACCTTAAATATTAATATACTCTAATCCTACACATTAAACAAAACAATGGTGGCATTTTGCAAATAACCAAAAGTGAAGATACCATATTTTGGCACAACCGTGACAATTTCCAAAATTGACCAGCAGATACCCTTTCCATAACCTCAGAAGGAATTGAACCCCAACAAACAGTATTAGCCCAACCAACTAAACTGTGCATTTCTCTTTCCAGCATTCTGCTAACTGTGTGCATGCATGTCTATCCTAAGCAGTGGATACATTATATGCATATGCCTTCAATAAGTTTCTGAACTAACTCTCACTATTCTTGGTAAATTCATCAGCCTGCCTAATCTCTGGTCGCTGTCTGATCATGTTGTGTCACGAACTGGTAGGCAGAAAGATTTGAACTGAAGCAGTGCACTGACGGCTAACTAGAATGTCGTTGACTTCATACAAGGCGCCCAATATCTACAGACTACAGTGACAACTGTCAATTATTTGCAAACGTGCCACATGCATTGTGGAATCTAGATTAGGAGATATCATTTAGGGTTGAGAGCTACATCAAATCTCTTTGCAAGGTAACCTAGCCTAGGTTGCTGACGTTAGCTATCACTGAATGTTATGTTAGCAAAACAATTAGACCTACAACACAGACTTACCACAAGCAAGGGATGCACGGGCGTCATCTCTCAGTTTTTTCTTCTTTCGCTTTTCAGCTCCAGATTCATGTTGTCTTTTAGTTAGGGAGGCAGTGCTAAGCACAGCCACCTATTGTTCTCCTGCGTGTTTTTTTAGGGAGGCAGTGCTAAGCACAGCCACCTACTGTTTGCAGAGACAAACAGTAGGTGGCTGTGCGAAGCACAGCCACCTATTGTTATCCTGCGCGTTTTTAGGGAGGCAGTGCTAAGCACAGCCACCTACTGTTTGCAGAGACAAACAGTAGGTGGCTGTGCGAAGCACAGCCACCTATTGTTATCCTGCGTGTTTCTTCTTATTATTAGGGAGGCAGTGCTAAGCACAGCCACCTACTGTTTGCAGAGACAAACAGTAGGTGGCTGTGCGAAGCACAGCCACCTATTGTTATCCTGCGTGTTTCTTCTTATTAGGGAGGCAGTGCTAAGCACAGCCACCTACTGTTTGCAGAGACAAACAGTAGGTGGCTGTGCGAAGCACAGCCACCTATTGAAATCCGACGTGTTTTTAGGGAGGCAGTGCTAAGCACAGCCACCTACTGTTTGCAGAGACAAACAGTAGGTGGCTGTGCGAAGCACAGCCACCTATTGTTATCCTGCGTGTTTTTTCTTCTTATTAGGGAGGCAGTGCTAAGCACAGCCACCTACTGTTTGCAGAGACAAACAGTAGGTGGCTGTGCGAAGCACAGCCACCTATTGAAATCCTGCGTGTTTTTTCTTCTTATTCTTCCTCTTCCTCTTTTTTTTTGATTCCCTAAAACTGCCAAACAAAAACGAGCACCTACGCGAATGTTACATCAAAACGTGCGCCTTGATCGCGATCGGTGTGCTACTTCAAAAATGTCCAGAATATTAATTTTTCGCGACGTAAGTCGCGAAAAACCACCGAAATTTCCCCATTGAAATGAATGGGATTAGTAAAAAATGAGCGAAAAAAAAAAGCAGAAATTGTAGCTTTTCAAACGCCTGCTGCTCAGTCATACTTTCACCTAGAAACTCCATTTAAACTCTAAAACGTAGACACAAGTCTTGTGTGCTGGTGTGCCAATCCGCGTTTCAATAGCTCATATAGTTTTTGATCAATCACTGTTCAATGACCATGATCGTTTTGGGAGAAATCGTGAGATTATAATGGGTGTGTATTGCGCGGAACCTTCTGGGCTAGAGTGCGTGACATCATCAGTTAGAGTGTGGGGGCTTCTCAGATCTTTTTCCTTTCCAAACTCCTCCCGGCCACAATCTTCACTCTACAGACGTGATATTTTCCAATTTTGTAGACAAACTTGTCCTGTCGCTCACAATGTGCTCAAAAAGTCTGTGCGATTTACAGAATTTGAACTAGCAACCCCTAAGCGCGGCCAAGTCAGGTTTTCTCGTCATCCGCTCCAATGTTAATTTAGAAGCAGATTTTCAAAGAAACCTGATATGAACAGCATTTCTAACTCGCCCTAGCGTCCACATTTCTGACACTAGGAAAAAATAAAAGTCATCAGTGTCTTCAGCCGAGTCTCGTGGCGCTAACGGTGCGAAAATTTTGGCGATAGGAGTTTCGGTGTGAGCGTGGCAAGCTTTTGTTCGGACCCATGCGCAGAGGGGGAATTGAGCGTTAGAGAGAAGCAGAGAGACGCTCCAAAGCAGTCATACACACGCAGCAAGGGCCGTTGCCATGGTGACAGCACTGTGTGGCACTGATTTTCATAACTGACAGCAGGTGTGCTCTGATTGGAGGACAGGAATGTACTAAAACTACATTAGTAGTGGGATATGTAGTTTTTTTAGTCAAACCTCTTCTGCTCGTCCATACTTTCACCTAGACACTCCATTTAAGAACAGTTGAGTGCGAAGCACTCAACTGTTTGACAATACATTGTACCTAGTAGTTCTCAGTACTTGAGACTCAGTAGTACTCGGTAGTACTTGGTAGTACTCTGTAGTACTTGAGTGACAGCTGAGTACAGTGACCTGTACAGGGAAACAGTTGAGTGCGAAGCACTCAACTGTTTGACAATACATTGTACCTAGTAGTTCTCAGTACTTGAGACTCAGTAGTACTCGGTAGTACTCGGTAGTACTCGGTAGTACTCGCTAGTACTTGAGTGACAGCTGAGTTCAGTGACCTGTACAGGGAAACAGTTGAGTGCGAAGCACTCAACTGTTTGACAATACATTGTACCTAGTAGTTCTCAGTACTTGAGACTCAGTAGTACTCGGTAGTACTCGCTAGTACTTGAGTGACAGCTGAGTTCAGTGACCTGTACAGGGAAACAGTTGAGTGCGTAGCACTCAACTGTTTGACAATACATTGTACCTAGTAGTTCTCAGTACTTGAGACTCAGTAGTACTCGGTAGTACTTGGTAGTACTCGGTAGTACTTGAGTGACAGCTGAGTTCAGTGACATGTACTGGGAAACAGTTGAGTGCGAAGCACTCAACTGTTTGACAATACATTGTACCTAGTAGTTCTCAGTACTTGAGACTCAGTAGTACTCGGTAGTACTTGGTAGTACTCGCTAGTACTCGCTAGTACTCGGTAATACTTGAGTGACAGCTGAGTTCAGGGCATATTTTCACCTAGAAACTCCATTTAAACTTTAAAATGGAGAGACGAG
The DNA here is from genome assembly GCF_963514095.1 of Eutrigla gurnardus. Classification (NCBI taxonomy): domain Eukaryota; kingdom Metazoa; phylum Chordata; class Actinopteri; order Perciformes; family Triglidae; genus Eutrigla; species Eutrigla gurnardus. The sequence goes on from NC_139918.1 coordinate 8,014,533, forward strand.
TGGTGTGCTCTGATTGGTGGACAGGAATGTACTAAGAACTACATTTAGTAGTGGGAAATGTAGTTTTTTTAGTCAAACGTCTTCTTCTCGTCCATACTTTCACCCAGAAACTCCATTTAAACTTTAAAATGGAGACACGAGTGGTGTGCTCTGATTGGTGGACAGGAATGTACTAAGAACTACATTTAGTAGTGGGAAATGTAGTTTTTTTAGTCAAACGTCTTCTTCTCGTCCATACTTTCACCTAGAAACTCCATTTAAACTTTAAAATGGAGACACGAGTGGTGTGCTCTGATTGGTGGACAGGAATGTACTAAAAACTACATTTAGTAATGGGAAATGTAGTTTTTTTAGTCAAACGTCTTCTACTCGGACATACTTTCACCTAGAAACTCCATTTAAACTTTAAAATGGAGACACGAGTGGTGTGCTCTGATTGGTGGACAGGAATGTACTAAAACTACATTTAGTAGTGGGAAATGTAGTTTTTTTAGTCAAACGTCTTCAACTCAGCCATACTTTCACCTAGAAACTCCGTTTAAACTTTAAACTTTTACCCCCGGGCGGCGGCCCACTGCCTCCCTCTCAAAATTTCCCGGCGGGGGAATTTTCTAGTTATTCTTCCTCTTCTTACTTTTTTTGATTCGCTAAAACTACCAAACAAAAACGAGCACCTACGCGAATGTAACATCAAAACGTGCGCCTTGATCGCGATCGGTGTGCTACTTCAAAAATGTCCAGAATATTAATTTTTCGCGACGTGAGTCGCGAAAAACCAACGAAATTTTCCCATTGGAAATGAATGGGACGAGCGAAAAAAACAAAGCAGAAAAGGTAGCTTTTCAAACGCCTGCTGCACAGGCATACTTTCACCTAGAAGCTCCATTTAAACTCTAAAACGTAGACACAAGTCTTGTGTGCTGGTGTGCCAATCCGCGTTTCAATAGCTCATATAGTTTTTGATCAATCACTGTTCAATGACCATGATCGTTTTGGGAGAAATCGTGAGATTATAATGGGTGTGTATTGCGCGGAACCTTCTGGGCTAGAGTGCGTGACATCATCAGTTAGAGTGTGGGGGCTTCTCAGTGTTTTTTTCTTTCCAAACTCCTCCCGGCCACAATCTTCACTCTACAGACGTGATATTTTCCAATTTTGTAGACAAACTTGTCCTGTCGCTCACAATGTGCTCAAAAAGTCTGTGCGATTTACAGAATTTGAACTAGCAACCTCTAAGCGCGGCCAAGTCAGGTTTTCTCGTCATCCGCTCCAATGTTAATTTAGAAGCAGATTTTCAAAGAAACCTGATATGAACAGCATTTCTAACTCGCCCTAGCGTCCACATTTCTGACACTAGGAAAAAATAAAAGTCATCAGTGTCTTCAGCCGAGTCTCGTGGCGCTAACGGTGCGAAAATTTTGGCGATAGGAGTTTCGGTGTGAGCGTGGCATGCTTTTGTTCGGACCCATGCGCAGAGGTGGAATTGAGCGATAGAGAGAAGCAGAGAGACGCTCCAAAGCAGTCATACACACGCAGCAAGGGCCGTTGCCATGGTGACAGCACTGTGTGGCACTGATCTTCATAACTGACAGCAGGTGTGCTCTGATTGGAGGACAGGAATGTACTAAAACTACATTAGTAGTGGGATATGTAGTTTTTTTAGTCAAACCTCTTCAGCTCAGCCATACTTTCACCTAGAAACTCCATTTAAACTTTAAAATGGAGTACTCGGTAGTACTTGAGTGACAGCTGAGTTCAGTGACCTGTACCTAGTAGTTCTCAGTACTTGAGTCTCAGTAGTACTCGCTAGTACTCGCTAGTACTCGGTAGTGCTCGGTAGTACTTGAGTGACAGCTGAGTTCAGTGACGTGTATTGGCTAACAGTTGAGTGCGAAGCACTCAACTGTTTTACAATACATTGTACCTAGTAGTTCTCAGTACTTGAGTCTCAGTAGTACTCGGTAGTACTCGGTAGTACTTGAGTGACAGCTGAGTTCAGTGACCTGTACCTAGTAGTTCTCAGTACTTGAGTCTCAGTAGTACTCGCTAGTACTCGGTAGTACTCGGTAGTGCTCGGTAGTACTTGAGTGACAGCTGAGTTCAGTGACCTGTACAGGGAAACAGTTGAGTGCGAAGCACTCAACTGTTTGACAATACATTGTACCTAGTAGTTCTCAGTACTTGAGACTCAGTAGTACTCGGTAGTACTCGGTAGTACTCGCTAGTACTTGAGTGACAGCTGAGTTCAGTGACCTGTACAGGGAAACAGTTGAGTGCGAAGCACTCAACTGTTTGACAATACATTGTACCTAGTAGTTCTCAGTACTTGAGTCTCAGTACTACTCGCTAGTACTCGCTAGTACTTGGTAGTACTCGGTAGTACTTGAGTGGCAGCTGAGTTCAGTGACATGTACTGGGAAACAGTTGAGTGCGAAGCACTCAACTGTTTGACAATACATTGTACCTAGTAGTTCTCAGTACTTGAGACTCAGTAGTACTCGGTGGTACTTGGTAGTACTCGGTAGTACTTGAGTGACAGCTGAGTTCAGTGACATGTACTGGGAAACAGTTGAGTGCGAAGCACTCAACTGTTTGACAATACATTGTACCTAGTAGTTCTAAGTACTTGAGACTCAGTAGTACTCGGTAGTACTTGGTAGTACTCGGTAGTACTTGAGTGACAGCTGAGTTCAGTGACATGTACTGGGAAACAGTTGAGTGCGAAGCACTCAACAGTTTGACAATACATTGTACCTAGTAGTTCTCAGTACTTGAGACTCAGTAGTACTCGGTAGTACTTGGTAGTACTCGGTAGTACTCGCTAGTACTCGGTAGTACTTGAGTGACAGCTGAGTTCAGGGCATATTTTCACCTAGAAACTCCATTTAAACTTTAAAATGGAGACACGAGTGGTGTGCTCTGATTGGTGGACAGGAATGTACTAAAAACTACATTTAGTAGTGGGAAATGTAGTTTTTTTAGTCAAACGTCTTTTGCTCGGTCATACTTTCACCTAGAAACTCCGTTTAAACTTTAAACTTTTACCCCCGGGCGGCGGCCCACTGCCTCCCTCTCAAAATTTCCCGGCGGGGGAATTTTCTAGTTAGGGAGGCAGTGCTAAGCACAGCCACCTACTGTTTGCAGAGACAAACAGTAGGTGGCTGTGCGAAGCACAGCCACCTATTGTTATCCTGCGTGTTTTTTCTTATTAGGGAGGCAGTGCTAAGCACAGCCACCTACTGTTTGCAGAGACAAACAGTAGGTGGCTGTGCGAAGCACAGCCACCTATTGTTATCCTGCGCGTTTTTAGGGAGGCAGTGCTAAGCACAGCCACCTACTGTTTGCAGAGACAAACAGTAGGTGGCTGTGCGAAGCACAGCCACCTATTGTTATCCTGCGTGTTTTTTCTTATTATTATTCCTCTTCTTACTTTTTTTGATTTCCTACTCGTACCGAAAAAAAACGAGCACCTACGCAAATGTAACATCAAAACGTGCGCCTTGATCGACATCGGTGTGCTACTTAAAAAATGTCCAGAATATTAATTTTTCGCGACGCTAGTCGCGAAAAACCAACGAAATTTTCCCATTGACTTGAATGGGACGAGCGAAAAAAAAAAAGCAGAAAATGTAGCTTTTCAAACGCCTGCTGCTCAGTCATACTTTCACCTAGAAACTCCATTTAAACTCTAAAACGTAGACACAAGTCTTCTGTCTTGGTGTGTCAATTCGCGTTTCAATAGCTCATATAGTTTTTGATCAATCACTGTTCAATGACCATGATCGTTTTGGGAGAAATCCTGAGATTTCAATGGGTGTGTATTGCGCGGAACCTTCTGGGCTAGAGTGCGTGACATCATCAGTTAGAGTGTGGGGGCTTCTCAGTAGATTTTTCTTTCCAAACTCCTCCCGGCCACAGTCTTCACTCTACAGACGTGATATTTTCCAATTTTGTAGACAAACTTGTCCTGTCTCTCACAATGTGCTCAAAAAGTCTGTGCGATTTACAGAATTTGAACTAGCAACCTCTAAGCGCGGCCAAGTCAGGTTTTCTCGTCATCCGCTCCAATGTTAATTTAGAAGCAGATTTTCAAAGAAACCTGATCTGAACAGCATTTCTAACTCGCCCTAGCGTCCACATTTCTGACACTAGGAAAAAATAAAAGTCATCAGTGTCTTCAGCCGAGTCTTGTGGCGCTAACGGTGCGAAAATTTTGCCGATAGGAGTTTCGGTGTGAGCGTGGCATGCTTTTGTTCGGACCCATGCGCAGAGGGGGAATTGAGCGATAGAGAGAAGCAGAGAGACGCTCCAAAGCAGTCATACACACGCAGCAAGGGCCGTTGCCATGGTGACAGCACTGTGTGGCACTGATCTTCATAACTGACAGCAGGTGGGCTCTGATTGGAGGACAGGAATGTACTAAAACTACATTAGTAGTGGGATATGTAGTTTTTTTAGTCAAACCTCTTCAGCTCAGCCATACTTTCACCTAGACACTCCATTTAAACTTTAAAATGAGACACAAGTACTGGCATACAGTTGAGTGCGAAGCACTCAACTGTTTGCAAGTACATTGTACCTAGTAGTTCTCAGTACTTGAGTCTCAGTAGTACTCGGTAGTACTTGGTAGTACTCGGTAGTACTTGAGTGACAGCTGAGTTCAGTGACATGTACTGGGAAACAGTTGAGTGCGAAGCACTCAACTGTTTGACAATACATTGTACCTAGTAGTTCTCAGTACTTGAGACTCAGTAGTACTCGGTAGTACTTGGTAGTACTCGGTAGTACTTGAGTGACAGCTGAGTTCAGTGACATGTACTGGGAAACAGTTGAGTGCGAAGCACTCAACTGTTTGACAATACATTGTACCTAGTAGTTCTCAGTACTTGAGACTCAGTAGTACTCGGTAGTACTTGGTAGTACTCGCTAGTACTCGCTAGTACTTGAGTGACAACTGAGTTCAGTGACCTGTACAGGGAAACAGTTGAGTGCGAAGCACTCAACTGATTGACAATACAATGTACCTAGTAGTTCTCAGTACTTGAGACTCAGTAGTACTCGGTAGTACTCGGTAGTACTCGGTAGTGCTCGGTAGTACTTGAGTGACAGCTGAGTTCAGTGACATGTATTGGCTAACAGTTGAGTGCGAAGCACTCAACTGTTTTACAATACATTGTACCTAGTAGTTCTCAGTACTTGAGTCTCAGTAGTACTCGGTAGTACTTGGTAGTACTCGGTAGTACTCGGTAGTACTTGAGTGACAGCTGAGTTCAATGACCTGTACAGGGAAACAGTTGAGTGCGAAGCACTCAACTGTTTGACAATACATTGTACCTAGTAGTTCTCAGTACTTGAGACTCAGTAGTACTCGCTAGTACTCGGTAGTACTCGGTAGTGCTCGGTAGTACTTGAGTGACAGCTGAGTTCAGTGACATGTATTGGCTAACAGTTGAGTGCGAAGCACTCAACTGTTTTACAATACATTGTACCTAGTAGTTCTCAGTACTTGAGTCTCAGTAGTACTCGGTAGTACTTGGTAGTACTCGGTAGTACTCGGTAGTACTTGAGTGACAGCTGAGTTCAATGACCTGTACAGGGAAACAGTTGAGTGCGAAGCACTCAACTGTTTGACAATACATTGTACCTAGTAGTTCTCAGTACTTGAGTCTCAGTACTACTCGGTAGTACTCGCTAGTACTCGGTAGTACTTGAGTGGCAGCTGAGTTCAGTGACCTGTACAGGGAAACAGTTGAGTGCGAAGCACTCAACTGTTTGACAATACATTGTAGCTAGTAGTTCTCAGTACTTGAGTCTCAGTAGTACTTGGTAGTACTTGGTAGTACTCGGTAGTACTCGCTAGTACTTGAGTGACAGCTGAGTTCAGTGACCTGTACAGGGAAACAGTTGAGTGCGAAGCACTCAACTGTTTGACAATACATTGTACCTAGTAGTTCTCAGTACTTGAGACTCAGTAGTACTCGGTAGTACTTGGTAGTACTCGGTAGTACTCGCTAGTACTCGGTAGTACTTGAGTGACAGCTGAGTTCAGGGCATATTTTCACCTAGAAACTCCATTTAAACTTTAAAATGGAGACACGAGTGGTGTGCTCTGATTGGTGGACAGGAATGTACTAAGAACTACATTTAGTAGTGGGAAATGTAGTTTTTTTAGTCAAACGTCTTCTGCTCGTCCATACTTTCACCTAGAAACTCCGTTTAAACTTTAAAATGGAGACACGAGTGGTGTGCTCTGATTGGTGGACAGGAATGTACTAAAAACTACATTTAGTAGTGGGAAATGTAGTTTTTTTAGTCAAACGTCTTCTGCTCGGTCATTCTTTCACCTAGAAACTCCGTTTAAACTTTAAACTTTTACAGACACACCCCCGGGCGGCGGCCCACTGCCTCCCTCTCAGAATTTCCCGGCGGGGGAATTTTCTAGTTTCTTCTTATTCCTCTTCTTACCTTTTTTTGATTCCCTAAAACTGCCAAACAAAAACGAGCACCTACGTGAATGTTACATCAAAACGTGCGCCTTGATCGGGATCGGTGTGCTATTTAAAAGAAGTCCAGAATATTAATTTTTCGCGACGTAAGTCGCGAAAAACCACCGAAATTTCCCCATTGAAATGAATGGGATTAGTAAAAAATGAGCGAAAAAAAGAAAGCAGAAATTGTAGCTTTTCAAACGCCTGCTGCGCAGTCATACTTTCACCTAGAAACTCCATTTAAACTCTAAAACGTAGACACAAGTCTTCTGTCTTGGTGTGTCAATCCGCGTTTCAATAGCTCTTATAGTTTTTGATCAATCACTGTTCAATGACCATGATCGTTTTGGGAGAAATCGTGAGATTATAATGGGTGTGTATTGCGCGGAACCTTCTGGGCTAGAGTGCGTGACATCATCAGTTAGAGTGTGGGGGCTTCTCAGATCTTTTTCCTTTCCAAACTCCTCCCGGCCACAATCTTCACTCTACAGACGTGATATTTTCCAATTTTGTAGACAAACTTGTCCTGTCGCTCACAATGTGCTCAAAAAGTCTGTGCGATTTACAGAATTTGAACTAGCAACCTCTAAGCGCGGCCAAGTCAGGTTTTCTCGTCATCCGCTCTAATGTTAATTTAGAAGCAGATTTTCAAAGAAACCTGATCTGAACAGCATTTCTAACTCGCCCTAGCGTCCACATTTCTGACACTAGGAAAAAATAAAAGTCATCAGTGTCTTCAGCCGAGTCTCATGGCGCTAACGGTGCGAAAATTTTGGCGATAGGAGTTTCGGTGTGAGCGTGGCAAGCTTTTGTTCGGACCCAAACATAGAGGGGGAATTGAGCGATAGAGAGAAGCAGAGAGACGCTCCAAAGCAGTCATACACACGCAGCAAGGGCCGTTGCCATGGTGACAGCACTGTGTGGCACTGATCTTCATAACTGACAGCAGGTGTGCTCTGATTGGAGGACAGGAATGTACTAAAACTACATTAGTAGTGGGATATGTAGTTTTTTTAGTCAAACCTCTTCAGCTCAGCCATACTTTCACCTAGAAACTCCATTTAAACTTTAAAATGGAGTACTCGGTAGTACTTGAGTGACAGCTGAGTTCAGTGACCTGTACCTAGTAGTTCTCAGTACTTGAGTCTCAGTAGTACTCGGTAGTACTCGGTAGTACTCGGTAGTGCTCGGTAGTACTTGAGTGACAGCTGAGTTCAGTGACATGTATTGGCTAACAGTTGAGTGCGAAGCACTCAACTGTTTTACAATACATTGTACCTAGTAGTTCTCAGTACTTGAGTCTCAGTAGTACTCGCTAGTACTCGGTAGTACTTGAGTGACAGCTGAGTTCAGTGACCTGTACAGGGAAACAGTTGAGTGCGAAGCACTCAACTGTTTGACAATACATTGTACCTAGTAGTTCTCAGTACTTGAGACTCAGTAGTACTCGGTAGTACTTGGTAGTACTCGGTAGTACTTGAGTGACAGCTGAGTTCAGTGACATGTACTGGGAAACAGTTGAGTGCGAAGCACTCAACTGTTTGACAATACATTGTACCTAGTAGTTCTCAGTACTTGAGACTCAGTAGTACTCGGTAGTACTTGGTAGTACTCGGTAGTACTCGCTTGTACTCGGTAGTACTTGAGTGACAGCTGAGTTCAGTGACATGTATTGGCTAACAGTTGAGTGCGAAGCACTCAACTGTTTGACAATACATTGTACCTAGTAGTTCTCAGTACTTGAGACTCAGTAGTACTCGGTAGTACTTGGTAGTACTCGCTAGTACTCGCTAGTACTCGCTAGTACTTGAGTGACAGCTGAGTTCAGGGCATATTTTCACCTAGAAACTCCATTTAAACTTTAAAATGGAGACACGAGTGGTGTGCTCTGATTGGTGGACAGGAATGTACTAAGAACTACATTTAGTAGTGGGAAATGTAGTTTTTTTAGTCAAACGTCTTCTTCTCGTCCATACTTTCACCCAGAAACTCCATTTAAACTTTAAAATGGAGACACGAGTGGTGTGCTCTGATTGGTGGACAGGAATGTACTAAGAACTACATTTAGTAGTGGGAAATGTAGTTTTTTTAGTCAAACGTCTTCTTCTCGTCCATACTTTCACCTAGAAACTCCATTTAAACTTTAAAATGGAGACACGAGTGGTGTGCTCTGATTGGTGGACAGGAATGTACTAAGAACTACATTTAGTAGTGGGAAATGTAGTTTTTTTAGTCAAACGTCTTCTATTCGGACATACTTTCACCTAGAAACTCCATTTAAACTTTAAAATGGAGAGACGAGTGGTGTGCTCTGATTGGTGGACAGGAATGTACTAAAACTACATTTAGTAGTGGGAAATGTAGTTTTTTTAGTCAAACGTCTTTTGCTCGGTCATACTTTCACCTAGAAACTCCATTTAAACTTTAAAATGGAGACACGAGTGGTGTGCTCTGATTGGTGGACACGAATGTACTAAGAACTACATTTAGTAGTGGGAAATGTAGTTTTTTTAGTCAAAAGTCTTTTGCTCGGTCATACTTTCACCTAGAAACTCCATTTAAACTTTAAAATGGAGTACTCGGTAGTACTTGAGTGACAGCTGAGTTCAGTGACCTGTACCTAGTAGTTCTCAGTACTTGAGTCTCAGTAGTACTCGCTAGTACTCGGTAGTACTCGGTAGTACTCGGTAGTGCTCGGTAGTACTTGAGTGACAGCTGAGTTCAGTGACATGTATTGGCTAACAGTTGAGTGCGAAGCACTCAACTGTTTTACAATACATTGTACCTAGTAGTTCTCAGTACTTGAGTCTCAGTAGTACTCGGTGGTACTTGGTAGTACTCGGTAGTACTTGAGTGACAGCTGAGTTCAGTGACATGTACTGGGAAACAGTTGAGTGCGAAGCACTCAACTGTTTGCAAGTACATAGTACCTACTAGTTCTCAGTACTTGAGTCTCAGTAGTACTCGGTAGTACTTGGTAGTACTCGGTAGTACTTGAGTGACAGCTGAGTTCAGGGCATATTTTCACCTAGAAACTCCATTTAAACTTTAAAATGGAGACACGAGTGGTGTGCTCTGATTGGTGGACAGGAATGTACTAAGAACTACATTTAGTAGTGGGAAATGTAGTTTTTTTAGCCAAACGTCTTCTTCTCGTCCATACTTTCACCCAGAAACTCCATTTAAACTTTAAAATGGAGACACGAGTGGGGTGCTCTGATTGGTGGACAGGAATGTACTAAAAACTACATTTAGTAGTGGGAAATGTAGTTTTTTGAGTCAAACGTCGTCTGCTCGGTCATTCTTTCACCTAGAAACTCCGTTTAAACTTTAAAATGGAGACACGAGTGGTGTGCTCTGATTGGTGGACAGGAATGTACTAAGAACTACATTTAGTAGTGGGAAATGTAGTTTTTTTAGTCAAACGTCTTCTTCTCGTCCATACTTTCACCTAGAAACTCCATTTAAACTTTAAAATGGAGACACGAGTGGTGTGCTCTGATTGGTGGACAGGAATGTACTAAAAACTACATTTAATAGTGGGAAATGTAGTTTTTTTAGTCAAACGTCTTCTGCTCGGTCATTCTTTCACCTAGAAACTCCGTTTAAACTTTAAACTTTTACAGACACACCCCCGGGCGGCGGCCCACTGCCTCCCTCTCAAAATTTCCCGGCGGGGGAATTTTCTTATTATTCTTCCTCTTCTTACCTTTTTTTGATTTCCTACTCCTAAAAAACATAAACGAGCACCTACGCGAATGTAACATCAAAACGTGCGCCTTGATTGGGATCGGTGTGCTACTTAAAAGATGTCCAGAATATTAATTTTTCGCGACGCTAGTCGCGAAAAACCACCGAAAATTTCCCATTGAAATGAATGGGACGAGCGAAAAAAAAGGAACATTCACTGTCGTTTTTCAAACGCCTGCTGCGCAGTCATACTTTCACCTAGAAGCTCCATTTAAACTCTAAAACGTAGACACAAGTCTTGTGTCCTGGTGTGTCAATCCGCGTTTCAATAGCTCATATAGTTTTTGATCAATCACTGTTCAATGACCATGATCGTTTTGGGAGAAATCCTGAGATTTCAATGGGTGTGTATTGCGCGGAACCTTCTGGGCTAGAGTGCGTGACATCATCAGTTAGAGTGTGGGGGCTTCTCAGATCTTTTTCCTTTCCAAACTCCTCCCGGCCACAATCTTCACTCTACAGACGTGATATTTTCCAATTTTGTAGACAAACTTGTCCTGTCTCTCACAATGTGCTCAAAAAGTCTGTGCGATTTACAGAATTTGAACTAGCAACCTCTAAGCGCGGCCAAGTCAGGTTTTCTCGTCATCCGCTCCAATGTTAATTTAGAAGCAGATTTTCAAAGAAACCTGATCTGAACAGCATTTCTAACTCGCCCTAGCGTCCACATTTCTGACACTAGGAAAAAATAAAAGTCATCAGTGTCTTCAGCCGAGTCTTGTGGCGCTAACGGTGCGAACATTTTAGCGAAAGGAGTTTCGGTGTGAGCGTGGCATGCTTTTGTTCGGACCCATGCGCAGAGGGGGAATTGAGCGATAGAGAGAAGCAGAGAGACGCTCCAAAGCAGTCATACACACGCAGCAAGGGCCGTTGCCATGGTGACAGCACTGTGTGGCACTGATCTTCATAACTGACAGCAGGTGTGCTCTGATTGGAGGACAGGAATGTACTAAAACTACATTAGTAGTGGGATATGTAGTTTTTTTAGTCAAACCTCTTCAGCTCAGCCATACTTTCACCTAGAAACTCCATTTAAACTTTAAAATGGAGTACTCGGTAGTACTTGAGTGACAGCTGAGTTCAGTGACCTGTACCTAGTAGTTCTCAGTACTTGAGTCTCAGTAGTACTCGGTGGTACTTGGTAGTACTTGGTAGTACTTGAGTGACAGCTGAGTTCAGTGACATGTACTGGGAAACAGTTGAGTGCGAAGCACTCAACTGTTTGACAATACATTGTACCTAGTAGTTCTCAGTACTTGAGACTCAGTAGTACTCGGTAGTACTTGGTAGTACTCGGTAGTACTTGAGTGACAGCTGAGTTCAGTGACCTGTACAGGGAAACAGTTGAGTGCGAAGCACTCAACTGATTGACAATACATTGTACCTAGTAGTTCTCAGTACTTGAGACTCAGTAGTACTCGGTAGTACTCGGTAGTACTCGCTAGTACTCGCTAGTACTCGCTAGTACTCGGTAGAACTTGAGTGACAGCTGAGTTCCGGGCATATTTTCACCTAGAAACTCCATTTAAACTTTAAAATGGAGACACGAGTGGTGTGCTCTGATTGGTGGACAGGAATGTACTAAAAACTACATTTAGTAGTGGGAAATGTAGTTTTTTTAGTCAAACGTCTTTTGCTCGGTCATACTTTCACCTAGAAACTCCATTTAAACTGTAAAATGGAGACACGAGTTGTGTGCTCTGATTGGTGGACAGGAATGTACTAAGAACTACATTTAGTAGTGGGAAATGTAGTTTTTTTAGTCAAACGTCTTCTTCTCGTCCATACTTTCACCTAGAAACTCCATTTAAACTTTAAAATGGAGACACGAGTGGTGTGCTCTGATTGGTGGACAGGAATGTACTAAAAACTACATTTAATAGTGGGAAATGTAGTTTTTTTAGTCAAACGTCTTCTGCTCGGTCATTCTTTCACCTAGAAACTCCGTTTAAACTTTAAACTTTTACAGACACACCCCCGGGCGGCGGCCCACTGCCTCCCTCTCAAAATTTCCCGGCGGGGGAATTTTCTAGTTTCTTATTCTTCCTCCTCCCGTTTTTTTGATTCCCTAAAACTGCCAAACAAAAACGAGCACCTAGGGGAATGTTACATCAAAACGTGCGGCTTGATCGGGATCGGTGTGCTATTTAAAAGAAGTCCAGAATATTAATTTTTCGCGACGTAAGTCGCGAAAAACCACCGCAAATTAGTCCCATAGGAATGAATGGGACAAGCGACAAAAAAAAAGCAGAAATTGTAGCTTTTCAAACGCCTGCTGCGCAGGCATATTTTCACCTAGAAACTCCATTTAAACTCTAAAACGTAGACACAAGTCTTGTGTCCTGGTGTGTCAATCCGCGTTTCAATAGCTCATATAGTTTTTGATCAATCACTGTTCAATGACCATGATCGTTTTGGGAGAAATCCTGAGATTTCAATGGGTGTGTATTGCGCGGAACCTTCTGGGCTAGAGTGCGTGACATCATCAGTTAGAGTGTGGGGGCTTCTCAGTAGATTTTTCTTTCCAAACTCCTCCCGGCCACAATCTTCACTCTACAGACGTGATATTTTCCAATTTTGTAGACAAACTTGTCCTGTCGCTCACAATGTGCTCAAAAAGTCTGTGCGATTTACAGAATTTGAACTAGCAACCTCTAAGCGCGGCCAAGTCAGGTTTTCTCGTCATCCGCTCCAATGTTAATTTAGAAGCAGATTTTCAAAGAAACCTGATCTGAACAGCATTTCTAACTCGCCCTAGCGTCCACATTTCTGACACTAGGAAAAAATAAAAATCATCCGTGTCTTCAGCCGAGTCTCGTGGCGCTAACGGTGCGAAAATTTTGGCGATAGGAGTTTCGGTGTGAGCGTGGCATGCTTTTGTTCGGACCCATGCGCAGAGGGGGAATTGAGCGATAGAGAGAAGCAGAGAGACGCTCCAAAGCAGTCATACACACGCAGCAAGGGCCGTTGCCATGGTGACAGCACTGTGTGGCACTGATCTTCATAACTGACAGCAGGTGTGCTCTGATTGGAGGACAGGAATGTACTAAAACTACATTAGTAGTGGGATATGTAGTTTTTTTAGTCAAACCTCTTCAGCTCAGCCATACTTTCACCTAGAAACTCCATTTAAACTTTAAAATGGAGTACTCGGTAGTACTTGAGTGACAGCTGAGTTCAGTGACCTGTACCTAGTAGTTCTCAGTACTTGAGTCTCAGTAGTACTCGCTAGTACTCGGTAGTACTCGGTAGTGCTCGGTAGTACTTGAGTGACAGCTGAGTTCAGTGACATGTATTGGCTAACAGTTGAGTGCGAAGCACTCAACTGTTTTACAATACATTGTACCTAGTAGTTCTCAGTACTTGAGTCTCAGTAGTACTCGGTAGTACTTGGTAGTACTCGGTAGTACTCGGTAGTACTTGAGTGACAGCTGAGTTCAATGACCTGTACAGGGAAACAGTTGAGTGCGAAGCACTCAACTGTTTGACAATACATTGTACCTAGTAGTTCTCAGTACTTGAGTCTCAGTACTACTCGGTAGTACTCGCTAGTACTCGGTAGTACTTGAGTGGCAGCTGAGTTCAGTGACCTGTACAGGGAAACAGTTGAGTGCGAAGCACTCAACTGTTTGACAATACATTGTAGCTAGTAGTTCTCAGTACTTGAGTCTCAGTAGTACTTGGTAGTACTTGGTAGTACTCGGTAGTACTCGCTAGTACTTGAGTGACAGCTGAGTTCAGTGACCTGTACAGGGAAACAGTTGAGTGCGAAGCACTCAACTGTTTGACAATACATTGTACCTAGTAGTTCTCAGTACTTGAGACTCAGTAGTACTCGGTAGTACTTGGTAGTACTCGGTAGTACTCGCTAGTACTCGGTAGTACTTGAGTGACAGCTGAGTTCAGGGCATATTTTCACCTAGAAACTCCATTTAAACTTTAAAATGGAGACACGAGTGGTGTGCTCTGATTGGTGGACAGGAATGTACTAAGAACTACATTTAGTAGTGGGAAATGTAGTTTTTTAGTCAAACGTCTTCTGCTCGTCCATACTTTCACCTAGAAACTCCGTTTAAACTTTAAAATGGAGACACGAGTGGTGTGCTCTGATTGGAGGAAAGGAATGTACTAAAACTACATTAGTAGTGGGATATGTAGTTTTTTTAGTCAAACCTCTTCAGCTCAGCCATACTTTCACCTAGACACTCCATTTAAACTTTAAAATGAGACACAAGTACTGGCATACAGTTGAGTGCGAAGCACTCAACTGTTTGACAATACATTGTACCTAGTAGTTCTCAGTACTTGAGTCTCAGTAGTACTCGCTAGTACTCGGTAGTACTCGGTAGTACTCGGTAGTGCTCGGTAGTACTTGAGTGACAGCTGAGTTCAGTGACATGTACAACTGTTTGCAAGTACATAGTACCTACTGATTGACAATACATTGTACCTAGTAGTTCTCAGTACTTGAGACTCAGTAGTACTCGGTAGTACTCGGTAGTACTCGGTAGTACTCGCTAGTACTTGAGTGACAGCTGAGTTCAGTGACCTGTACAGGGAAACAGTTGAGTGCGAAGCACTCAACTGTTTGCAAGTACATAGTACCTACTAGTTCTCAGTACTTGGGTCTCAGTAGTACTCGGTAGTACTTGGTAGTACTCGGTAGTACTTGAGTGACAGCTGAGTTCAGTGACATGTACTGGGAAACAGTTGAGTGCGAAGCACTCAACTGTTTGACAATACATTGTACCTAGTAGTTCTCAGTACTTGAGACTCAGTAGTACTCGGTAGTACTTGGTAGTACTCGGTAGTACTTGAGTGACAGCTGAGTTCAGTGACATGTATTGGCTAACAGTTGAGTGCGAAGCACTCAACTGTTTTACAATACATTGTACCTAGTAGTTCTCAGTACTTGAGACTCAGTAGTACTCGGTAGTACTTGGTAGTACTCGGTAGTACTCGCTAGTACTTGAGTGACAGCTGAGTTCAGTGACCTGTACAGGGAAACAGTTGAGTGCGAAGCACTCAACTGTTTGACAATACATTGTACCTAGTAGTTCTCAGTACTTGAGACTCAGTAGTACTCGGTAGTACTTGGTAGTACTCGGTAGTACTCGCTAGTACTCGCTAGTACTCGCTAGTACTCGGTAGTACTTGAGTGACAGCTGAGTTCAGGGCATATTTTCACCTAGAAACTCCATTTAAACTTTAAAATGGAGACACGAGTGGTGTGCTCTGATTGGTGGACAGGAATGTACTAAGAACTACATTTAGTAGTGGGAAATGTAGTTTTTTTAGTCAAACTTCTTCTTCTCGTCCATACTTTCACCTAGAAACTCCATTTAAACTTTAAAATGGAGACACGAGTGGTGTGCTCTGATTGGTGGACAGGAATGTACTAAGAACTACATTTAGTAGTGGGAAATGTAGTTTTTTTAGTCAAACGTCTTTTTCTCGTCCATACTTTCACCTAGAAACTCCATTTAAACTTTAAAATGGAGACACGAGTGGTGTGCTCTGATTGGTGGACAGGAATGTACTAAAAACTACATTTAGTAGTGGGAAATGTAGTTTTTTTAGTCAAACGTCTTCTGCTCGGTCATTCTTTCACCTAGAAACTCCGTTTAAACTTTAAACTTTTACAGACACACCCCCGGGCGGCGGCCCACTGCCTCCCTCTCAAAATTTCCCGGCGGGGGAATTATCTAGTTATTCCTCTTCTTACCCTTTTTTTGATTCCCTAAAACTGCCAAACAAAAACGAGCACCTACGCGAATGTTACATCAAAACGTGCGCCTTGATCGGGATCGGTGTGCTATTTAAAAGAAGTCCAGAATATTAATTTTTCGCGACGTAAGTCGCGAAAAACCACTGAAATTTCCCCATTGAAATGAATGGGATTAGTAAAAAATGAGCGAAAAAAAAAAACAGAAATTGTAGCTTTTCAAACGCCTGCTGCTCAGTCATACTTTCACCTAGAAACTCCATTTAAACTCTAAAACGTAGACACAAGTCTTCTGTCTTGGTGTGTCAATCCGCGTTTCAATAGCTCATATAGTTTTTGATCAATCACTGTTCAATGACCATGATCGTTTTGGGAGAAATCATGAGATTATAATGGGTGTGTATTGCGCGGAACCTTCTGGGCTAGAGTGCGTGACATCATCAGTTAGAGTGTGGGGGCTTCTCAGTAGATTTTTCTTTCCAAACTCCTCCCGGCCACAGTCTTCACTCTACAGACGTGATATTTTCCAATTTTGTAGACAAACTTGTCCTGTCTCTCACAATGTGCTCAAAAAGTCTGTGCGATTTACAGAATTTGAACTAGCAACCTCTAAGCGCGGCCAAGTCAGGTTTTCTCGTCATCCGCTCCAATGTTAATTTAGAAGCAGATTTTCAAAGAAACCTGATCTGAACAGCATTTCTAACTCGCCCTAGCGTCCACATTTCTGACACTAGGAAAAAATAAAAGTCATCAGTGTCTTCAGCCGAGTCTTGTGGCGCTAACGGTGCGAAAATTTTAGCGAAAGGAGTTTCGGTGTGAGCGTGGCATGCTTTTGTTCGGACCCATGCGCAGAGGGGGAATTGAGCGATAGAGAGAAGCAGAGAGACGCTCCAAAGCAGTCATACACACGCAGCAAGGGCCGTTGCCATGGTGACAGCACTGTGTGGCACTGATCTTCATAACTGACAGCAGGTGTGCTCTGATTGGAGGACAGGAATGTACTAAAACTACATTAGCAGTGGGATATGTAGTTTTTTTAGTCAAACCTCTTCAGCTCAGCCATACTTTCACCTAGAAACTCCATTTAAACTTTAAAATGGAGTACTCGGTAGTACTTGAGTGACAGCTGAGTTCAGTGACCTGTACCTAGTAGTTCTCAGTACTTGAGTCTCAGTAGTACCCGGTAGTACTCGGTAGTACTCGGTAGTACTTGGTAGTACTCGGTAGTACTTGAGTGACAGCTGAGTTCAGTGACATGTACAGGGAAACAGTTGAGTGCGAAGCACTCAACTGTTTGACAATACATTGTACCTAGTAGTTCTCAGTACTTGAGACTCATTAGTACTCGGTACTACTTGGTAGTACTCGCTAGTACTCGCTAGTACTCGGTAGTACTCGGTAGTACTTGAGTGACAGCTGAGTTCAGGGCATATTTTCACCTAGAAACTCCATTTAAACTTTAAAATGGAGACACGAGTAGTGTGCTCTGATTGGAGGACAGGAATGTACTAAAAACTACATTTAGTAGTGGGAAATGTAGTTTTATTAGTCAAACTTCTTTTGCTCAGTCATACTTTCACCTAGAAACTCCATTTAAACTTTAAAATGGAGACACGAGTTGTGTACTCTGATTGGTGGGACAGGAATGTACTAGAAACTACATTTAATAGTGGGAAATGTAGTTTTTCTAGTCAAACGTCTTCTACTCGGACATACTTTCACCTAGAAACTCCATTTAAACTTTAAAATGGAGACACGAGTGGTGTGCTCTGATTGGTGGACAGGAATGTACTAAGAACTACATTTAGTAGTGGGAAATGTAGTTTTTTTAGTCAAACGTCTTCTTCTCGTCCATACTTTCACCTAGAAACTCCATTTAAACTTTAAAATGGAGACACGAGTGGTGTGCTCTGATTGGTGGACAGGAATGTACTAAAAACTACATTTAGTAGTGGGAAATGTAGTTTTTTTAGTCAAACGTCTTCTGCTCGGTCATTCTTTCACCTAGAAACTCCGTTTAAACTTTAAACTTTTACAGACACACCCCCGGGCGGCGGCCCACTGCCTCCCTCTCAAAATTTCCCGGCGGGGGAATTTTCTAGTTCCTCTTCCTCTTTTTTTTTGATTCCCTAAAACTGCCAAACAAAAACGAGCACCTACGCGAATGTTACATCAAAACGTGCGCCTTGATCGGGATCGGTGTGCTATTTAAAAGAAGTCCAGAATAGTAATTTTTCGCGACGTAAGTCGCGAAAAACCACCGAAATTTCCCCATTGAAATTAATGGGATTAGTAAAAAATGAGCGAAAAAAAAAAGCAGAAATTGTAGCTTTTCAAACGCCTGCTGCTCAGTCATACTTTCACCTAGAAACTCCATTTAAACTCTAAAACGTAGACACAAGTCTTGTGTGCTGGTGTGCCAATCCGCGTTTCAATAGCTCATATAGTTTCTGATCAATCACTGTTCAATGACCATGATCATTTTGGGAGAAATTATGAGATTATAATGGGTGTGTATTGCGCGGAACCTTCTGGGCTAGAGTGCGTGACATCATCGCTTAGAGTGTGGGGGCTTCTCAGATCTTTTTCCTTTCCAAACTCCTCCCGGCCACAATCTTCACTCTACAGACGTGATATTTTCCAATTTTGTAGACAAACTTGTCCTGTCGCTCACAATGTGCTCAAAAAGTCTGTGCGATTTACAGAATTTGAACTAGCAACCTCTAAGCGCGGCCAAGTCAGGTTTTCTCGTCATCCGCTCTAATGTTAATTTAGAAGCAGATTTTCAAAGAAACCTGATATGAACAGCATTTCTAACTCGCCCTAGCGTCCACATTTCTGACACTAGGAAAAAATAAAAGTCATCAGTGTCTTCAGCCGAGTCTCGTGGCGCTAACGGTGCGAAAATTTTGGCGATAGGAGTTTCGGTGTGAGCGTGGCATGCTTTTGTTCGGACCCATGTGCAGAGGGGGAATTGAGCGATAGAGAGAAGCAGAGAGACGCTCCAAAGCAGTCATACACACGCAGCAAGGGCCGTTGCCATGGTGACAGCACTGTGTGGCACTGATCTTCATAACTGACAGCAGGTGTGCTCTGATTGGAGGACAGGAATGTACTAAAACTACATTAGTAGTGGGATATGTAGTTTTTTTAGTCAAACAATTTCAGCTCAGCCATTCTTTCACCGAGAAACTCCATTTAAACTTTAAAATTAGACACAAGTACTGGCATACAGTTGAGTGCGGAGCACTCAACTGTTTGCAAGTACATTGTACCTAGTAGTTCTCAGTACTTGAGTCTCAGTAGTACTCGGTAGTACTCGGTAGTACTCGGTAGTACTTGAGTGACAGCTGAGTTCAGTGACCTGTACAGGGAAACAGTTGAGTGCGAAGCACTCAACTGTTTGATAATACATTGTACCTAGTAGTTCTCAGTACTTGAGACTCAGTAGTACTCGGTAGTACTTGGTAGTACTCGGTAGTACTCGCTAGTACTCGCTAGTACTCGGTAGTACTTGAGTGACAGCTGAGTTCAGGGCATATTTTCACCTAGAAACTCCATTTAAACTTTAAAATGGAGACACGAGTGGTGTGCTCTGATTGGTGGACAGGAATGTACTAAAACTACATTTAGTAGTGGGAAATGTAGTTTTTTTAGTCAAACGTCTTCAACTCAGCCATACTTTCACCTAGAAACTCCATTTAAACTTTAAAATGGAGACACGAGTGGTGTGCTCTGATTGGTGGACAGGAATGTACTAAAACTACATTTAGTAGTGGGAAATGTAGTTTTTTTAGTCAAACGTCTTCAACTCAGCCATACTTTCACCTAGAAACTCCATTTAAACTTTAAAATGGAGACACGAGTGGTGTGCTCTGATTGGTGGACAGGAATGTACTAAAACTACATTTAGTAATGGGAAATGTAGTTTTTTTAGTCAAACGTCTTCTACTCGGACATACTTTCACCTAGAAACTCCATTTAAACTTTAAAATGGAGACATGATTGGTGTGCTCTGATTGGTGGACAGGAATGTACTAAAACTACATTTAGTAGTGGGAAATGTAGTTTTTTTAGTCAAACGTCTTCTACTCGGACATACTTTCACCTAGAAACTCCGTTTAAACTTTAAAATGGAGACACGAGTGGTGTGCTCTGATTGGTGGACAGGAATGTACTAAAACTACATTTAGTAGTGGGAAATGTAGTTTTTTTAGTCAAACGTCTTCTTCTCGTCCATACTTTCACCTAGAAACTCCATTTAAACTTTAAAATGGAGACACGAGTGGTGTGCTCTGATTGGTGGACAGGAATGTACTAAAAACTACATTTAGTAGTGGGAAATGTAGTTTTTTTAGTCAAACGTCTTCTGCTCGGTCATTCTTTCACCTAGAAACTCCGTTTAAACTTTAAACTTTTACAGACACACCCCCGGGCGTCGGCCCACTGCCTCCCTCTCAAAATTTCCCGGCGGGGGAATTTTCTAGTTGCCATTATTATCTCTCAACATCCACAGATTGCTAATTATGGCCACTTCAAGCAGAAGACGCAAACTGGGCTATACCATTTCAGGGAAGCAGGGCGGGGGGAGACTGTTTTATATATTAGGCAAAAACAGTTAATTTGCATGAATTGAGTGATGGGGTACACATTTTTTAACAAAAAACGACAGGCCGGTTCATAACTAATTCATATATTTTTTGCAACATAATAACGTAGCACCGCGACCCTGAATACTGGATAAACGGTAGACAATGGATGGATGGAATAATGTAGCAATTATCATGACATTTTTTAATTGATCTTAATTTTGAGGGCCCCCGCCAGGTAGTTGTGTTTGGCTGCCCTGAGCCTGTTTTGCAGGTGATGTGAACAATTTAGCTCAGGTGAGTGTTGGTGATGCAGACTAGAGTTTTACACATGTGGCTCCAGTTGTGACCACCATCGTTTAGCAATCAGAAAAAACTGTAAAGCACTGGCCGTGCTCTCTAAGGAGACGAGACTTGTCAGGGAGATCCTAGACTGCACCACTGGCATGCAAAATAAACACCAGAAACTGTAAGTGTGTGTGTGTGTGTGTGTGTGTGTGTGTGTGTGTGTGTGTGTGTGTGTGTGTGTGTGTGTGTGTGTGTAAAAGAGGTGTGATAAAGGCGAGTGAGGGAGAGAGAGGGAGTGGGCCAGTTGGCCCACACAGACACTAGATGGCGCTATTCTTCCAGATGCTTCCAGATGAGATGGAACAGCTGAACAGTGGAGGGGGAGGCCACTAGAGGGGGCTATATTGCACTTCGAATGACAGAATGATGTCTTGCCTTCGGAGGAGGCCTCTATGTCATCATACACCAGGGTTGTGTGTGTGTGTGTGTGTGTGTGTGTGTGTGTGTGTGTGTGTGTGTGTGTGTAAGCCGAGATAGAAAAGGCGAAATGGACCTGCATTCATATAGTGCTTTTCTAGCTAACTAGCAACTCAAGGTGCTTCACACTCCATTCAGTCACTTTCACCCGTTCACACACACATCCATGATTCACTGATAGCAGAGGAGCCGCCTGCACGTCAGGATCTAACTCATTCATACACATTCACACACCGATGGTGTTCATTACTTTGCCCAAGGATCCATCAGCATGTAGACTGGAGGAGCTGGGAGTCGAACAGCCGAGGCCGACTCGCTCCACCTCTGAGCCACAGACGCCCCATACACACAAAAGAGGGTTGGTCCCCACACTTGGCAAAGGTCAGTAAATGGGTTCCTATCACATGGGATTTATTCTATTCTACAGCTGTATAATGTCGGATTTAATGTAAGTTTGATTTAAGTTACAGTGATCAACAGTTTATATGGATCAAACAGCTTGGGACAGAATCACTCCTATAAACATTCTGTTTACATAATTCTCTTATAGTAATCAAGTATTCTGCTGAGTGTTCATTTAGTTTCATCCATGACAGTATTTAAAAACGTTAAAGATTATTCCTCCAGTCTATTTTCAGGCCTGTTAACATGTTATAAATGCACTGAAACCAGCATCACTCTGTGTCCTAGTAGCCTGTTAGCATCACTGACGTTACTGTATCTGTAAACACCACAATACTGTTTTAGGCTTTTAGTCTCTGTGAGGTCACAAGGCCCTGTGAGGTCACAAGGCCCTGCAGTCTCATGGCCTTTTATGGCGACTGGCAGGACGTTTACCTGCTCATTAAGATCAACTGGCACACGTCTTCAACTTACAAGGAAAGTGGGATTCATCGTTTTAAGAACACAGTTGTCACGGAGACCAAATTTAAGAAAAAACCTAGGATGATATCGTGAATGAGACCCAATAATCATCTTATCTTGTAGACCGACTGGACAATCAAAGCATTTATTGGCAGAAATGGAATATAATAAGAATAAGTATGTTTTCTTTTGTGTATAAACTCTTTAAAATAAACAATCACATGATGAGGGTCCAGAGTCGAGGCTCTAAGGATGGAGGGTTTTGGAAGCACAGAAGACCTTGAGGCATTGTGATGAAAACATTTGACTTGACTTAAAAATGAAACAGAAACAAAAGACAAACAGTGAAATAAAAATAGTACATTTTATATATATTTATATTAAGATGTGGGCCTGAAATAAAAATGATGAAACACTAAACACAAGCAATAAAGCCAACGACATGAGAAGGCACTAACAGTAGAAAGAGGGAGAGTAGCAGTAGAGTTTGAAACAGTGTGGTGTTGCCGACACTAGAGGGCAGCAGCGTCAAGGTTTCATTCATCACAGCAGCAACACAGAACAGAGAAAAGTACTGAAATATAAACTATGAGGTGATAACTACATGTTTAAAGTGGGAACATACCAGAACAACATAAAGATAATTCATAATATCATATATATTTTATTCATATTATCTTTTTCACAGACAAACAGACATGTTGTCCAGCTAATATTTTCATCCCATGAGAAAACACTTCTAGCATTGTTTCAGTTACAAATGACATATTTGTTGATATAGTTTGGTTTTGTCTCCAACCTTGGCCTGAATACAACCTGTTTCATAGACGACGAGTGTTTAGAGGCAGAAGCACAGCTGTGTGGCTTCACCATGTCATCAACAGCCTGCTTCACTAGAACTGTGGATGGTGGATGGTACCAATGATGTTCTGGGTGGTTTTAATCCCCCGCTGTAGAGCGCTCCTGCCCTGGGCCGTGCACATCCCACAGCGGTTTGTAATGTTCCCATCAGGAGGATTTCTTGTGGCCCACAGGCCAGCAGCTTTACTCACAATCACTCTCATCAGGGTCTTTCTCACATGTGCTGTGGATACTCAGAGTGGCCGGTCCTCTGGAGGTGGGGCAGACCTGACAGCTGACTGTGCTGCTGCTTTTGTAGCCTCGGACATTCTGGACGGTCTGCCACATATCTTTAGTGTTTCTCTCTCTTAATGCCTCCGCTTTGCCTCCGAGGTGCCAGCGTTCGGTCTTGCTCTGGCGATGCGGTGTGCTTCATTGTCAGCTGACCGGAGGAGGCTTCTGTTTGCAACAACAGATACTGTATCTGAAGAAGAAGATTCAACACAGACAGAATTCTGTGAGATGGAAGGTCTCAGTTTGATGAATCACACAATGAAAAAAGAAGCTATTCTACTATGAATATGATAGATATAAAACTAAAGCTTCCAGCTGTGAATTCATCATTATATGATCTTTTACAGTGGTGTCACAGTGTGGATGTTTGACTCGATGCTGTTGTTGTTTCCACACAAAAAACTGCTGCTTTGAAACCTATAAAAAATGGAGACGGGCTTATCTGTCTGCTGCAGGGGCTGATGGGAGGTGTGAGGACCTGTTGGAAACCATGTGGCCCTCATCTGATCTCACAGCTGCTCTTTGTTTGGCCTCAGCTGCATCAGAGCGTCACTTCTCCCCAGGTTCACCAGAGGAAACATCACTGAACAAAATGCTGTTCCTCTCGGCTGCTGCTCTGTGCTGTCTGTGTTCAGGTGAGTGTTTCCAGCCAATCAGGAGCCAACAAAGTCCACCTTTAACAAACAATGTCACACTCACCTTCATCCACCTGTCTGTTTCTCTAAAGTGCTGGTTGCCATGGCAGCAGAGCTGATTCAGGATGATTTAACATTGACTAGGAGAGTTGGTGGGAGCGTGTCCTTCAGCTGCCGAACTAACCAGTGTGGCAGTGATTACATACTCTGGTTGCAGAAGAAAGACACAGAAACATTCAGAGGGATTCTGTATATTCAGAAGAGTAATGGTCAAGTTGATAAATCTTACAATCATCCTCAGGAAGATGATTTCTCAGCTGTGTGGACACAGAACAACTGTGAGTTGAAGATCCAGAATGTTAAACTCAGTCATTCAGCCTCCTACTACTGCTTGTGTTGGACGTCCCCACAGTGAGAAATGTTCCCTGCAGTCTGAACAAAAACCAACAGATGAAAAGATGTTACACCGTGTATGTGACAGGAAGAGAGCAGTGAACCACAGCCCAGGTTCACATATTTCACCAGGATATGAGCCACAGTCACAAACACACTGAAATGAGGGCTTATCATTTATTTCAATTCATATTCATTCATATTTTTATAAGATATTCCAGCAGGTTTGTTGTTGTTCCACACAGTGAGGGCATTAAAGTGGCACCGAGGCACCATGATGAACCCAAATTAGTAGAACACAATAAACATAATCCAGATGAAGGGCTGCAGGGTGGTGGAGATGGTGTCACCACAGCCAGAGGGTCCCGGGTTCAATTCCCAGTTTGGGTTCAGGCTCCTTCTGTGTGGATTTACATGTTCTGTTACCTGTCTGTCTCTACATGTCAGCCCTGTGATAGACTGGTTACCTGTCTGTCTCTACATGTCAGCCCTGTGATAGACTGGTTACCTGTCTGTCTCTACATGTCAGCCCTGTGATAGACTGGATACCTGTCTGTCTCTACATGTCAGCCCTGTGATAGACTGGTTACCTGTCTGTCTCTACATGTCAGCCCTGTGATAGACTGGTTACCTGTCTGTCTCTACATGTCTCCCTGTGATAGACTGGTTACCTGTCTGTCTCTACATGTCTCCCTGTGATAGACTGGTTACCTGTCTGTCTCTTCATGTCTCCCTGTGATAGACTGGTTACCTGTCTGTCTCTACATGTCAGCCCTGTGATAGACTGGTTACCTGTCTGTCTCTACATGTCTCCCTGTGATAGAATGGTTACCTTTCTGTCTCTACATGTCAGCCCTGTGATAGACTGGTTACCTGTCTGTCTCTACATGTCTCCCTGTGATAGACTGGTTACCTGTCTGTCTCTACATGTCAGCCCTGTGATAGACTGGTTACCTGTCTGTCTCTACATGTCAGCCCTGTGATAGACTGGTTACCTGTCTGTCTCTACATGTCAGCCCTGTGGTAGACTGGTTACCTGTCTGTCTCTACATGTCGGCCCTGTGATAGACTGGTTACCTGTCTGTCTCTACATGTCTCCCTGTGATAGACTGGTTACCTGTCTGTCTCTACATGTCTCCCTGTGATAGACTGGTTACCTGTCTGTTTCTACATGTCTCCCTGTGATAGACTGGTTACCTGTCTGTTTCTACATGTCTCCCTGTGATAGACTGGTTACCTGTCTGTCTCTACATGTCTCCCTATGATAGACTGGTTACCAGTAATAAATACAGGCATACAATACATGTGGTTTGTACAAAATAGATCAAAATAGTAAAATATAAACATGAAGAATTCTAACAACTATGTTATAGATTGTAAACACAAGAAGAATATGAATCAGGGAGGACGTTGAGCAACAAATGTCATGAGTCTGCAGGTTTTTCATCATAAACCAACGTATTGGTCACATTCTAATGTGAGATTAAAGTCAGAGGATCATCAAAGTTGTTCTGATTCATCCTGAGGGGAACATGAATTATGAACCACAGTTCATCATCCATCCATCCATTTTCTTCCACTTAACCGGGAAAGGGTCGTGGAGGAAGACGGCTTAGGAGGGCCTTCCAGATGCTCTTCTCCCCAACAACACTTTCCAGCTCTTCTTGGGGACCCAATGTGTTCCCAGGCTAGATGGATATACACTGCTCAAAACACGAAGGGAACACTTCAATCACACCTCACATCCTGATGAACAAATTATTCTACTTCAAAATCTTGATGGAAAATCAAATTAAAAATTGAAATCAAAGGCTGATCCAAGTCGTTAATTTCATCACAGCAGCTCATAATGGGACTCAGTAGTGTGTCTGGCCCCCGTGTGCCTGTATGAACTCCAGACCACATCTGCTCCTGATGAGTCCTGGGGGATCTCTCTCTACAGAAGGAACACAGATCTTAGAGATATACTAGTCCACAATACTTTTAACAAGGAAAACAACAGGAATAAGGAATCACTTCCAGTACGGGACATTGGTTTTATCTGTCTCCCTGTTTTGAATGAAGACTCCAGAGTCGGTGTCGACCACAATCAGGTGCAAGGCTTGTGACAAAGTGACACTTACAATAAAGATATTTACCAGCATAAAAAACGTACTTTAAGTAAGTTAACAACTTGTTTTAAGAAGTTGGTCAAACTGAAAAAAAGAACTTGACTTATTAATATCCATTTTGAAGAATTATTTCTTCGTTTCACTCAACAGCAAACACTAAGTCAGTGTAACTTTATTGAGTTTCAACTGTGAATCAAAACCAAGGACACTCCTGAACTTGACTTGTTTTTGCGTGCCAGGTTGGAGCAATCCTCCGACATCCATGTGAGTGACAGGAGCAACGGCAATGTTTGTCCAATATCACTGATTTGGTCAGAAACGGTTTCTGCTGTGTTTCATTCGCTACAGATGCTAACTGTATCTGAGGGATTCTAATGAACGAGTGCCATTTGCTAGTTGTAACTCTTCCAAATTTCACTTATTTTTTAGCTTTTTTAAACACCAAATCTAAAAACATTCATATTTAACTGTTCAAAATGTGTATTGGTCCATCTCAGGCAACTGTATGATTTTTTTAGAAGTGAAGTGAAAGATGGATGCATTTTTCTCAGTCCTGTTACCAAAACTCATGTGCCATTTAAAAAGCAATATTAAAAGCATATCAACTAATTCCTTTGCTTTCCCCTCAATTTCCCTTAATTGTTAATTTTGAAGAAATGTTTGGTGACATGTTGAAATAATTGATATTTGTGACAAAAAATGACAATATGAAGCTGATGACTGAACTTGAAAAGTTTTGCATTGAAACAGTCGCAGCTCACATTGTGTTGCACAAGCAGCTGACATCCCTGTATGTCAGTTCTCCGGGCTAAAGGGTCACTGATGCATCCTCATATGGATGGAACTGATGGCACATCTTTGAGCATCTCCATAACTGTTTCCTCGTTGACAAAAACGTGATTGTTGTGTCTGTCTTTTGCAACACAGCAGCTCTGTGGCGTCAGGAATATCTGTCCCTTTGCTGACCAGACCAGCCCTCCTCTTCAGGGCCCCTCCCACACCGTCCGGGGGACCATTCCCGTCGCTCGCCTCCAAGAAGTTCCACGTTCCAGCAGTGAACCCTCGTCAGAACAGCTCAGTACAAAACAGGAAAAAAATCCCCTCGCTGTTTATACTGAGAGCAAGGGCCGTCCCCGTAAAAGTGGATTGTGGAGACCTCTGGATATGCACTCTATAAGTAATCAAGCACTGGTGACAAGTGCTGTCAGATTGCTGGTTGACACTGCAGAAGGACATTGGGCTGGAGGATGTGTGCACATAGAGGACCCCCGTGTGCAGTGTCGCCTGCTGGTGTGATGCTCTGAAGTGAACAGCCTGTATTTCTGTGCTCTACGTGCAGAGGTCATTTTCTGAACAACCAACATGATTTAAGCATTCATGTGCTTCCTAGCCATGTCTCAGTGCCCTGTAGTGGACAAACTGATGTTTGATGTTGTCTGTCTTTTAAACCCTTTGCAGCAGCAGGTTCAGCTGTTTAATACTGTTCAGTACTGAACAATACTCAGTCCTGTTACTCACATAAGAGTAACAGGACTGAGTTTTTAGCATAGAATTAGGAAACTCACAAAAAATAGCCACATAGCATCTCTGCTAAAATCATGTGCACACAGAGCACAATGTAGTGGTTGACCAAAAAATTATATTTTTGAAATAAACAAATAATATCTAAAAAATATTTTAGGTAGCACGAATGTACACTATTAATGACACCCTCAGTCAACACTAAAATATCATTAAAAATACAGAAAAGTAACTGTGAGAACTTGCTTTTGGTCTTCCCATGGCCTTCAGAAGATTCAAATGAACCAACTTCCTGTTGAACACGTGACTTGGGGAGTTATTTTCCAGAAGGGATTATGTGTCAAGGTAACAGGACTGTGTGAAAACCTGGGGACACGAATAAAATGTATATTTTAATTGAATTATTATGGACTATTTGGGAATTAAACGCATGCAAATCAGAGATGGGGTATGGAGTCACCAAACAATGCAAGCTACTTAAGATTTCTGAAGGATTTTAATGATTGTATTGCATGGAACAGTGTAGAGTCAGAGGCTGGGGAAGGCCTAAAATGCTATCTTTGAGTGTTCTAGGTAATTTATTTAATGTTTGAAATTATATTTCTTAAATTTGCAATTGGGCCGATATGCAGGACACTTTGCTTAATAAGAAAATGTATTTAACAGTTAATTGTCATGCATATTTATACATGTAATGTCCTGTTGACGGAAATGGCACCCATTCAATAGAATCCGTCATCTAACAGTAACTTTAAATACGTTGTTTTCACCGAGCACTTTACTTCAGGGGGAAATCAAGCTAATTTAGCAACGGTACTAGCTAGCTAATAGTGACTTCAACACAGTTTCACTTTGGTAGCTGAATTAATTTACGTTCATTTACATCAGACATGTGAAGTGTTGACACTGTAAAGGTAAAAGGTTAAGTGTCTCTTTTGTTCTAACTTAAGTTGGTGTCATTGAGGTCTGGTCAGCAACAGTTGCATTGCTGGTCTGTTCTGAAAGTGAACCTGGGACAAATGTATTTTACTTGGTGTTTTTCAGTTTCATGTGTGTCGTGTTGCTGTTAAAGCCTTAAAGGTATTTTTGTTTGAGGCAGGCGTCTCTGAGAAAAGGATGAGGATCTCTTCAAAGAACACTTGGTAGGTAAATCAGATGCTTAGTTCTGACACACTGGACTTTGTGTTACACTCAAAGACAATACCATGTTTTCAAATGGGATGACTTAAAACATGTTTATTCTGATCTACTTCCAACAGGATGGAGAAGTGCAGGTTACAGATGAAGGACCATGATGAGGGGCCATAATGTTGATCCAACCAGTGCAAGGATAGTGAACGAGGGAACAGAAGTCCTGGAGAACCTGGATGTTTCAAGTGCCTTCGCCATGTTAATGGTGCTGATATACGCCATTGTTGTGGAAAAATGAATCTGCCCAATAAAGATCAACAACCAGGATCGCTTTTTCTCCGAGGTTTATTCCACTAAGTATTCTCATCTGCAGAAGAAAGTACTGTTCACCCCTGCCTTCTGATGCAAAGGTTCAGAATCAGCAGGAACGACCCTGAGTCTAACAACAATCTCCCTTTTAAGGAGGAGGAACCATGGACATAGGACGGATCATGTCCTATCTTACAAAGACAAGATGTACAGGCAAGGTCAAGATTTACAGAACACAGGCGTCATAGTCCTGAAATTATCTTATGTCAATGTGGCACTCATGTTCATATCATCTACAAACAGGCATTCATTTTCGTCATAGCATAACAGTCAAAGGAGGAGATGCGGACCGACGTCTGGCCTGACAAATATTCTGATTATAAATTACAAACATCCAAAATTCCCATTACACCATCAACCTCAACTACCAAAACAACTGATGAAAACGTTTGAGGTGTTTCAAAAAATACTCCTTGAACTTGATGGACTGAAAACCAGCCCGAAGGTAATGTTGCAAAGGAATATACTGCTGTCCTAAAAAGTGTAATTAGAAAGTGGAAGTTTTAAGTTTAGTTAACATACTAATAGAAATAAATGTGTTCATTGATCACATCCATCATGTGTACCTGCAGTTTTTTTGAAAGACACATGTGGACGCTAGATGTTCACGCTGGATTCTCACACACTTGTTGGCACTAAGTTGCTCGTCTACTGGGTCCACGAAGCTAAAAGTAATGCACGTTTAGAGAGGTGTTGATTACACTTTATGACCCTCCAATGCCGAAAGACTCATTCATGCCTTCATTTCCTCCCGACTGGATTACTGCAACTCACTCCTCCATGGCATCAGCTCCAGCTCCATCAACTGACTCCAACTGGTCCAGAACGCAGCCGCAGGACTCATCACCCGCACCAAAACCTGGGACCACATCACCCCGGTTGTTAAAATAATTACCCGTTGGTATAGAACTGGAGGAAGGAGATCGGAGTCAGCTCAAGGTCCAAACAGGGATTTAATCTTGATCAAGAGGAGAATCCACAGAGCAACATGCTGGTCTGTTACAATGTGTAGACTCAAAATGTTGTGAGACAAACATGATATTTATCCATCTTCTTGTGGGTGTGTTTTCACTCAGTTCACAGGGATGGAAGTCATAAACTCCGATGTTTATCTAAACCTTGCATGGGTCGCAAACCCCACCTGGGTCATAAACCACACCCATGTCGCAAAACACCCATGGGTTGCAAAACACACACAAATGGCCACAGGCCACAGGACACATTTACATTCACCAAACCTTCTCATGTGTAAGTCTTCAGTTCAGTATCTCTCATCAAGAAGTACAAAATTTCCATATCACCGGTCCTAAAGAACCTCGGCCCCTCAGATCCACATCAGCCGGTCTCCTCTCCATCCAGAGATCCAACCTCTGTAGTTTTGGGGACTGAGCCTTCTCCAGGGCAGCTCCCAGACTCTGGAACTCCCTTCCCCAAACCATCCGTGATTCTGAGTCCCTCACCATATTTCAGTCCCACCTTAAAACCCATCTCTTCTCCTCGGCATACCACTAGCCCCATGCCCCTTCCCTCATTTCAGCTGATTGCTGCTCTGTTTTGGCTTTGTCTTATTTATTATTGTTTTACTTATATATTTATTTAATTATTTGGTTTATTTGTTTGTTTGTTTTCTGTAAAGCGTCTTTGTGTGTGGAAAAGCTCTCTACAAATTAAATGTATTATTATTAGTATTATTATTTTGCAGAATGTTGTGATGTTGAACTGGTATTAAGTTCTCTGAGGTGTTGGACACAACATCAGAAGCACCTCAGTATAATGCAGTACAACTTTAGAACAAGCACAAACCACATTTGAACAAAGCGAGGTTTTGACCGATGGTGAGGTCAATTTCATCAAAACAAACCTCTGAAGGCGCGTCTGTTCTCCACACTATGTGAGGAGATGGAGCTGAACATTCAGCTGTGTTGTTTCACAGCGAGGCTAGGTGGCTCTCAAGAGGGAAAGTGTTGTCCCGAGTCTTTGAGCTCACAGAGGAAGTTTGTGTGTTTTTGGAGGAGGAGCAGATTCATGACGTTGCAAACAAGTTTAGTGATGAACAATTTCTGATGAAACTGGCCTATCTCAGCGATATATTTAGAAAACTCAATGAATGAAATCTTCAGCTTCAAGGCAGAGACAAGCACCTTCCTCACCTGGCAGACAATATTAGCACATTCACAGCAAAGCTTGAGATGTGGGGCAGACCACTTTCTCAAGGAAATACTGGTTCCTTTGAGAATCTGAGGGTTTTTGCTGAAACCAGTGATTCTGGAGCCACCACAGTGATTCCCATCTCTTCCCTTGCCTGTATGACTGAGTGAGGGATCCATTCAATGCAGCAGCACTCACTGATTTCACCTCTGATGAAGAGGACCAGTTCATTGAGATGACATCTGCCTCCACCCTGAGGCTGAGGTTTACAGGCCAGACATGAGTGAGTTCTGGCTTGGTGTGGAGGGGAGCATTCACTCTGCTTCCCTTCACCACATCCTCTCTCTGTGAGATGGGCTTTTCTGCTGTCGCCTCACTGAAAACACAGATCTAAGACATGACTTGAGAGTGTCAGTATCAACCTGCAACCTCGCCTTGAAAAGATCCATCCATCCATCGTCTACCGCTTATCCTGTATTCAGGGTCACGGAGGGGTGGAGCCGATCCAGCTGACATTGGGCGAAGGCACGTTTACCTGGACAGGTCGCCAGTTACGTTGAAAAGATGTGCAGCGCAAAACAGGCTCATTGCAGCCACGAATGCAGCGATAAGACTTGAGCTCAACCTGATTCAACTTTGTTCTCATTCTAGCAAAGTGAAATGTTTGTACATTTGTACAACATTGACAAATATCTGCATTTTTGTCTTTTGTACGTTATTTCAATTAAGTTAAACTTTGTTTTGTTGGGGGGGGGGGGGGGGGGGGCATGACTGGAGACGTTTGAGAACCACTGGATTAGAGAAACATCGTGGAGATGGTTTTTGTATCACTCTGTTTCACTGTGGAGGATCTTTGGCTCTGGAAGTAAACTGTACGTAACAGGTAAGGAGAATATTTCATGTCCCTTCAGTTGTTTTATAGAACAAGTTGAAAATGTGTTTTAATGAGTTTCTGCTGCTTCAGGCTTCTCATGTTAGTTTTTCCATCATTAGTAGAGAATTCTTGTGGCCGTGAAGCTGTTCTATTAAAAGGTTCATAATTCCTCAAACAACGACTCAAGTTATTCTTTAATTCTGCAGGAGATTAAACAGATTTTTATATATAAAGTAAGTATAAAGTAAAAAGTATAAAGTATTTGATCCCCTCAATAATTCAGCAGAATATAATATTAGAAATGAATTAAATTACGTTGTAGAGGATCAAAATTCAATCATTTTTAATAGTAAAATTGACCTCATGACATTCATGTTATGTGATGGTACGGTATGTTTGTGGAAGACATATTTATACATAACAGCAAACAGATACTGCAGGTGATTGTACAATAAATCTAATTCATGCATATTAATTTATGTTTTTTAATATATGATTCAGAAAAATAATTGACATGTATCTCGAGGCACTATTAATATGAATAGTATATGATACTCAACTTGATTTCAAATATATTACTGTAAATATAATTTTGAAAGTATATTATATTATATTATATTATATTATACTATATTATATTATATTATATTGAATTTGCCCAAGTTATAAATAAAGTTACGGAAAAAAAATGCATTGCGTATGCATATTTTATTTTGTGTGTGTGTGCAGTTTGAGTATTTTTGTAAATATATATGATATGCAATATATATTGAAATCATTTTAATTACTTAGAGATGAAGGTAAATATGTCAAATATTATTATATCTATATTAACACTACTGAATCAACAAAATGTGATAACTCTATGAAGGTATATAAATGTATCTTCAATATTATGTTATATTATATTGTACCATATGATATATCAAAATTGTTATGAAATAAGTAAATACATTATTATTTGTATCATTTTCTTAAGCAAGATTAAAATAAATGGTGGGAAACATAATATTATCATATTAGCAACTATATTTTATGTGAAGGTGAATATGGAAGACCCTAATATAGGAAATACAATTCAACTATATTAAGATACTTTTCATAGTTATAAAAGCTGTATAAAGATATACAAATGTATCTTCATAATTATATTATATCATATTTAATATTATATGTAAATCCCCCTCATAGGTTAATAACATCTAAACATTTGTATGTAATAATATACAGCAGTCATTATTCATATTTGACATTTCATTCATTTAAAATTATTCTGACAAACGTCTAAGTATATGATGATAATTAAATAATATGTTATACATGTTGAAATCATCACAATTACTTTGATACGAAGGTGAATATTGTTATAATATGTATATTAGTCCCTTCTGAATACACAAAGTGGTATAACGGTATAAAGGTATCTTCATAATGATATGATAGTATATGATAGTATGTTATTGTTGACTGTGTGAATGTGTGTCTGTGCTGTTTGTTGCTGCTGTCAAACTTCAGATGAGCAGGTAATGAAGCCCGTGGTGAGCGTGTACCCAGCAGCATCCAGAGCCCACCTGGAGGGGAAGAGCTCTCTGCTGTGTCTGGCCTCAGACATGTTTCCTCCTCTAGTCCGGTTCTCCTGGAAAAGACGAAAGGAGAATGGTTCTCTGGAGGAGGAGGTGCTCCCTGCTGTGGGAGAGCAGCTGGAGATCAGAGAGTCGGGACACGCCGCCTCCATCTTGCTGCTCCATCAACAAGAGATCAGCACATATAAATACCGCTGCTCCGTCCAGCACGAGGGGGGCACAGTGGAGGCCCAAGCAGAACAAGGTACTGAAGGCTTGGTGACTGTTCAGCAGTGATTCAGCTTCATGTGGATGCACTGCTGTCCAAGATATCAGAGGAGCAGACGACTGACGTCGCTCACTGTCACTCCTTTTCCCTTCCAGAGGTTCCAGCTCCAGCTGCCTCCTGTCCTCCAGAGAGAGAGCCAGCAGACCTGCCAGCTCTGCAGCAAGCTGACTGTAAGATCAACTGCTGCCCCCTTTGATATAATATATATGATATGTTAGAATAATAAAAAGCTGGTTGGGGTCGCTGCAGTGAGAACTTAGCCTCGATACATGGGGTGCCAACTCTACCGACTGAGCTATGCGACGCCCCGTTATGCTGCTATTTAAATCATTGTCCTGGCTCCATCCCTACAACGCTTGGTGGGCCCTTATTGGTTGTTTTTAAGGAGGGCCTTTGAACTTTCATTCAAATTGTAGCCGACCTCTGACTTCATGCAAAGCTGGTTTTAAATAAAAGTTACTCTGATGAGAGAAGAGATGGGCATGAAGACTTAGGACACCAGTTCCAAATATCAAGCAACCACATTTATTGTTTAGCTTTTTTGCTCTTTGTTACCGTCTTAGTCGTCAGACCAAATGTTCTTCAAAAGAGGATAAACCCGATCGGCCTGACATTTCCTCCTCACATGTTTCTATCTAACAAAACATTCTGCTTCAATCCATATTTGTTGGCATTTAACCTTCAAACACTACATTTTCACTGTTGTGAGAAAGACAAAGGGAGGCAGAACCTGTATTAACGGGGAAGTCTAGCAGCCATCAAACAGCACCAGAAATTACATTTATAGAACCGAAAAATCATAATTCACCCACTTGTTTATGACAATGACATCATCAAATTAACAATAGACATTCAAAGCTTCAATCTACAACCTTAATAGAAGTAAAATATAAATGTAAAAATGTCTTATGAGGGCTGATCTGGGACAAGCTGTTACTACAGACTTGTGGACAGCTCTTACCACAGAGTCATATGTAACCATCACCTGTCATTTCATTCAGAACGGGGAGTTGAACACTCTATAATCATTAAATAAGAGTACTGGAATATGGAAGTTACTTACGTGTGTGTGTGTGTGTGTGTGTGTGTGTGTGTGTGTGTGTGTGTGTGTGTGTGTGTGTGTGTGTGTGTGTATGTGTGTGTGTGTGTGTGTGTGTGTGTGTGTGTGTGTGTGTATGTGTGTGTGTGTATATGCGTGTGTGTGTGTGTGTGTATATGTGTGTGTATATGCGTGTGTGTGTGTGTGTGTGTGTGTGTGTGTGTGTGTGTGTGTGTGTGTGTGTGTGTGTGTCTCAGTGTCCTTCCAGTCTCAGTGCAGGGTGAAGCTGCTCTGTCTGCTGTACACAGTGCTGATAGTGAAGAGTCTTGTGTACTGCTGTGGACTCAGTCTGCTGATGATCTCCAGAAAGAAGGGACGCTCCACCAACTGCTCACATGCTGACTGATCACCATCACATCTCATCAATTCATCTCATTCATCACTTTAATTATATTGACAAATATACATGATGACTTGATGAGGTTGGTTGTATGATGTGTCTTTTTATACAGGATAGATACAGTCATCCTAAAAATATAAATACATATTTAGACATTATATTTACAGTAATTAAGTGTAAACTCTTTGTAGTGTTACTTTGATAGATAAGATGAATAGTTAGCTGACTGGTTGATGTTTTATTCTTTACAGTATTTGTCTGTGCTTGGGTTTGTTTTTAATACATGATTCAGAGTGTGGCAGATTTGTCAAATTATTTCACTGTAAGATTCTTAATAAACTGAAAATTCACAGTGTTTTATGGACATCCTTGTTTTTATGGATTTCAGTTTGGTTTCATAGCAAATAATCAGGAACAGAATCAAGTTTGTTGAGTTTGTTGGCACCAGTAATGTGACTGTGGATGTAAGTCACTGTGAATATACTTTCACACAGCACCAAGAACAAATGTACAGGAAAATATGCATATAAGCACACAGCTAAACAAGGACAACAGAGCTAAACAAAGAGAAGCAAACATATACACACGGCTATTATATACAGCTATTATAGTCAATAGGTGTGGCAGTCCCACCAGGTTCAGTGCTGACCCCCTTTTATATTGGTGTCAGTGTGGATGTTAAAATCTATGCTGACGACACTGTCCTTTAAACACAAACAAACAGCAGAAGTTTTAGCTTTGAAGCATTTTATTGAAGCATGTATTTTTTGACACTGAACTATTACAGCTTCATCAGGATGACATGGATCGGCAGAGCTACTGATTATACCTAAACTAACATTCATATTCATGTACATTTCAAGACAGAATCACAGAAGTGAGTTGAGGATTTGAGCTGCTTCTCTCACAGATTCCTCACACAGATCAAAGCAGTGAGTACTGAGCGCTGAGCTGAAGTTCCCAGAATGATTGTGTAACCAGAGTGGATGGTTGTAACTGTCGTTGTGTTATTAATGTGAGAAAGGATGCAGAGCAGAAACCCACACAGCCCGTCTGCTGCAGGAAAGGAAGTGTTGCTAGGCTGCCAACCGTCCTAATAACCACTGAGAACAGATTCCTATCTGCTGCTGTACACACTCATGAACTCCTCTCCCTCTCTGTAGCTGCTGGTCTTTTCTCTTGTTGTCCGGAAGCCTTTTTTTCCACTGAGCCCTCCAACCACACACAGTTGAACTGAGCCAGGAGAGCAACAATGATGACCGACCTGGATGTCACATCCATACACTTTACAGTTTACACTTGTGTGTTGATACATGCCAACAAGTCCTCATGAAACCATGAGCATGCCTTCTTCGTCAGTGCCCTCCAAAACAACACATATGAGAGTGTTCTGTCCGGATGTCTCAGTGATTCATGTCTGCTTAGGATCTGTCTGTTAAACGACACTATAATGCCAAAAGTATTCACTCACCATCCAAATAATATAAATCAGGTGTTCAATCACTTCCATGGCCACAGGTGTATAAAAGCAGCACCTAAGCATGCAGACTGTTTCTACAAACATGTGAAAGAATGGGTCGCTCTCAGGAGCTCAGTGAATTCCAGCGTGGTACTGTGATAGGATGTGTATATATATATATATATATATATATAGATATATATATCCTGGTACTGTGATAGGATGTGTGTATATATATATAGATATATATATCCTGGTACTGTGATAGGATGTATATATATATATAGATATATATATCCTGGTACTGTGATAGGATGTGTATATATATATAGAGATATATATATCCTGGTACTGTGATAGGATGTATATATATATATAGATATATATATCCTGGTACTGTGATAGGATGTGTATATATATATAGAGATATATATATCCTGGTACTGTGATAGGATGTATATATATATATATATATATATATATATATATATATATATATATATATATATATATATATATATCCTGGTACTGTGATAGGATGCCACCTGTGCAACAAGTCCAGTCGTGAAATGTCCTCACTCCTAAATATTCCAGTCAACTGTCAGTGGGATTAGAACAAAGTGGAAGTGATTGACCATGGCGATCAGCTGCATCCAAGCCATAAATCAGCAAGTTGTTCCACATGTAAAGACTGAGAGCCAGGCCTTCCCTCCAACATCAGTGTGTGACCTCACAAATACACTTCTGGAAGAATGGTGCCAAGGGTGGTCCGACATCATATTAAACCCTATGGATTAAGAATGGGACGTCACTTAAGTTCATATGAGAGTCAAGGCAGGTGAGCAAATACTTTTGGCAATATAGTGTATCTGGATGGAGATCTGCATTCATGCAAACACATTAATGTTCAGGTTCAAATAGTCTAAGAAGTGAGGAGGTCCAGGAGCTAAAGTCAGGATCTGAATCAGGAGCTCTAATTTCTTCCTGTCAGCATTTGGAACAAATACAAGATTCCAAAGCAGAAGCTTTGTTGTAATATGAATGTTTGCAGTAAATGATTATTGATGCATGTTGACAACAAGCTCAGCCAGTTGTCCTGAAAGAATTGAGACTGAACACTGAAATAAACTCTGATGTTAAAATAAATTGACTCCCTGATGTTCTGAAATGATTAAAGTTGATACTATGGCAACACCATCTGACAGAAGTTTGATTTGCTCATCTTATTTCTCTGTATATAATTGAAGACATGAATTATGTACTTGAGCACAAATATGTATATTTATTTTACATAGGAAATGACCCCACTTAAACATAGATTATTGTTTAATAAAGTGAATTCATCCTTTTATTTTTTTAAATCTGTATTTATATTGTAGTTTTAAATAAAGTTGTGGTTCCTTTTTAATGAAATCCACATAGAAGATGTTCAGCAAATAATTTAGTTTGTCTTATCTGGAAAATAAAAGTAAAAAAAGGTTTTTGTTTCATTTATTGAAATTTCTTATAGACTCAAAGAACAACACAAAGACACAAATACAATTGTGACTTCAATTACTAATTAAAAACAAGAATGAGAAAAACACATTTTATTTATAAAAAATTATATAAAATATCCAATATCCAAAAGTCAATAAAATAGAGATTAAGGCAAAAAACAAACTACAACTTTTGAATAAAAACTAACTGATAACATAATGAAAATTAATAGAAATAATAAATTATGTATAAAATAAGTGTCATATAACAGCAATAATTGAGAGAGTTCTTAGTAAGCCTGTTATCTTCTGATCATATCTCATATAAATGTGTTTAATGAAGTTGACTATTTTCTATCATTAACATTTGTATTATCTCCTGAGATCATTGAGATATTTGAATTGAAAATGTTTTAAAACATGGCGTGATTATATCCAAACATATCTACCGGTATGTATATTTGTATTTATATTTTTTAGATATCTGTATCTGAAAGACATTTTACAAACAACCTCCACATCATAGATATGTGTGATAATCAAAGTGAGAAATGAAATGATTGATGAGATGTGATGGTGAGAAACGGTGAGGAGAAAACAGTCAGCATGTTTACAGCAGACCGGTCACTATCAGTATGTTTACAGCAGACTGGTCACTATCAGCATGTTTAAAGCAGACTGGTCACTATCAGCATGTTTATAGACTGGTCACTATCAGCATGTTTACAGACTGGTCACTATCAGCATGTTTACAGCAGACTGGTCACTATCAGCATGTGTGCAGCAGACTGGTCACTATCAGCATGTTTACAGACTGGTCACTACCAGCATGTTTACAGCAGACTGGTCACCTCCAGCATGTTTACAGACTGGTCACTATCAGCATATTAACAGCAGACTGGTCACTATCAGCATGTTTACAGCAGACTGGTCACTACCAGCATGTGTACAGCAGACTGGTCACTATCAGCATGTTTACAGCAGACTGGTCACTATCAGCATGTTTACAGACTGGTCACTATCAGCATGTGTACAGCAGACTGGTCACTATCAGCATGTTTACAGCAGACTGGTCACTATCAGCATGTGTGCAGCAGACTGGTCACCTCCAGCATGTTTACAGACTGGTCACTATCAGCATATTAACAGCAGACTGGTCACTATCAGCATGTGTACAGCAGACTGGTCACTATCAGCAAGTTTACAGACTGGTCACCTCCAGCATGTTTACAGACTGGTCACTATCAGCATATTAACAGCAGACTTGTCACCATCAGCATGTGTACAGCAGACTGGTCACTATCAGCATGTGTACAGCAGACTGGTCACTATCAGCATGTTTACAGCAGACTGGTCACTATCAGCATGTTTACAGACTGGTCACTACCAGCATGTTTCCAGACTGGTCACTATCAGCATATTAACAGCAGACTGGTCACTATCAGCATGTTTACAGACTGGTCACTATCAGCATATTAACAGCAGACTGGTCACTATCAGCATGTGTACAGCAGACTGGTCACTATCAGCATGTGTACAGCAGACTGGTCACTATCAGCATGTTTACAGACTGGTCACTATCAGCATGTTTACAGCAGACTGGTCACTATCAGCATGTTTACAGACTGGTCACTATCAGCATGTGTACAGCAGACTGGTCACTATCAGCATGTGTACAGCAGACTGGTCACTATCAGCATGTGTACAGCAGACTGGTCACTATCAGCATGTTTACAGCAGACTGGTCACTATCAGCATGTTTACAGACTGGTCACTATCAGCATGTGTACAGCAGACTGGTCACTATCAGCATGCTTACAGACTGGTCACTATCAGCATGTTTACAGCA
This sequence comes from Eutrigla gurnardus, assembly GCF_963514095.1. Taxonomy (NCBI): domain Eukaryota; kingdom Metazoa; phylum Chordata; class Actinopteri; order Perciformes; family Triglidae; genus Eutrigla; species Eutrigla gurnardus. The sequence goes on from NC_139918.1 coordinate 8,055,106, forward strand.
GACTGGTCACTATCAGCATGTGTACAGCAGACTGGTCACTATCAGCATGTTTACAGCAGACTGGTCACTATCAGAGAGACGGGACGGACGCTGCTGAAGGTGGAAGAGCTGGAACCTCTGAAAGATAACAGGAGTGACAGTGAGCAACGTCAGTCCTCTGCTCCTCTGATCTCTCATATAATTATGAAGATACCTTTAAACATCTATACCATTTTATTAAATCATAAGGTAAATATACATATTATAATAATGGACATATTTACCTTTATTTCAAAGTAGTTTTAATGAATTAAGTATATATAATATAATACATAATTACCACCATTTACTCACAAACTAATGAATCAATTCCTTGGCAGAACTATTTTAAAATTCATACAGTTACAATATTATTTAATGAAATGTCAAATATAAATGAAGACTACTGTATATTATTATATACAAACGTTGAGACTATATCAACCTACGAAGGGGAATTTAAATATAATATAATGTGTTGTAATATAATGTATATGAAGATACATTTTTAAACCTAATAATATTCATATCATCTAAGAAAATATCTTCATACAGTAGAATGTATTTCCTACATTAGAGTTCATATACATGTTACAAAAAGTTCCATATCCACCTTCATATAATTGTTAGTATGATAATATTATACATTCCCCACCATACATGTTATTCTAATTGCTAAAGAAACAAAACATTAACATTAATAATAAAATGTTGTATATTATTTAATTTAATATTAAAAATATAATTGAATATAAAAAAGGATTCTGAGGCCTTTAGGGATAATTCAGAAAAAATAAAGTATATGATTATAAGTATATCGACCACCAAAATATTCCAAAATATATACATTATTATTATATTTGAAATTCAGTTAAGCAACATAAACTATTTCTATGAAAAAGTGCATTGAGATAAAAAAAAAAGATTGCTCATGTGTGTTTTAATTATATTGAAATATATGAATCAATAAAAAATAAATGTAATCCATTCATCCATCGTCTACCGCTTATCCTGTATTCAGTGTTATAATAATCATATCTGTTTGAATTCATGCTACACACATTTTCCACTGAAAGACATATTTACCATTATATCAAATAAAAAGGTTAATGAGGTCAATTTACCATAAAAATTATATCAATTAATTATCCAGCATATTTAAATGATATTCTTTTCAATATATATGTGCTGACATATATTACATTTATTGAAATACAATATAATTTCTAATATTATGGTGCCTTATTACTGAGATGATTAAATGTAACATTGCCAACATCAAACTTTTTATATAAAAATCTGTTAAATCTGCAGAATTAAAGAATAACTTGAGTCGTTGTTTCAGGAAATATGAACCTTTTAATAGAACAAAAGCTTCATGGATTCTCTACTAATGATGGAAAAACTAACATGAGACGCCTGAAGCAGCAGAAACTCATTAAAACACATTTTCAGCTTGTTCTATAAACAGGCCTGGACTGGGACAAAAATTCGTCCCAGTATCATAGAGCCACTGGGCCAGGTATTCTTTAGACAGACAAGCCACTGGGCTCAATGTGTCTGTGGGCTGCAGCTGAGCTCTGTGGGCTGGTGCATGTCTCTCTCCCTGGGCTGCAGCAAAAAAATAAATAAATAAATAATTAGATTCATTTTTTTTAATCGAGTCCCGGCCCTAATTTTAAAAAATGCATTTTTGTATGCTTTCATTTTTAAATCAGGATCTATTTTCCACTCATCACCATGACAGTCAGCTGGACAGCTTTCTATAGTCACTTCAGACTATATTTAGGATTACCACCTTAATAGAAAGTCACAAAGATCAACTTATTGTGAGTGTTTTTATCGCAATCTGCAGAAATATCGTCCCATCCATACATGTGACTGTGGTGTAGTTAGTTTAAAGCCAATCATCAACACTTCTACCGATTGCATTCATTTATTTCTTCATTAGCGTTTATTTTCTGCAATAATCCAAAATCCAATGGAGAAATCCCATGGGTGCTTTGTGGAGGGATCCAGTGTGAAGCTAACTGCAGCTCTATTTGTGACCGTGTTCCTGTAATGTGCCTTTAGGCAGCAACCTTCAACACAAGCCACATTTGAGCCGTGAGACTGTCGTCACCAGCAGAGGCCACACACGAGGAGTGTTGTGACAATAAACTGACCTCCAATCAGGAGAAGTCAAACTCAGACAAACCCATTAGGAAGAATAGAAATACTAATGAGCACTTTAATGAATTGCATATGCCTCGAATTATAATTAAAACTAAAAACTAAAAGATCACTGCAAGTCGATGTTGAATCCGGCAGACAAATTCAACATCTCAATGTTTGAGAATATCGACTGCAGGAACTCGGCAGATGAGAAACAGGCCCAGTTGGATCAGGTCCCGTTTCCGTCTCACTATAAACCTAAAGGTACATTTTGAAACTTTGAAATCCTGGAAGAGTATTATGGGCAGAGTCACTATAAAGTCATTTTGGATCAAACGTTTTAATATTCCGGTTCAATAAAGGAAACTGTAAGACACTTACAAGGATACTATCCACTTCTGAGTTGGGAATTAAATGACACCAGGATGGTAATTTGTCTTCAGTTTTTCCATTTTCTACTTCTACCAATAATGTACTGTTTACTCTAACACTACATCTATCTGACAAATGGAGTTACTTGATTACACATTTTACATGAATGTACTATGCTGTTGCCAAGTAACCAGCAAATCAATATTTTCATGCATTTGTTTGCCAAACACAAAATCAAAGCATCACATCTGTGCAGCTGCAGCTTCACCCTTTCAGGCCTCGAAGTATAAAACAGAAACAATCTGAGGAGAAGTCTTTGACTGTGAACAAACATGCAAACTGAGGCCAGAAGTGACCAGGAGAAGTTGCTTCATGTTAAAGAGCGTTTTCTTGTAATTAAATCAAGTTTAGAGTCAGTGTTTCTCACAAAATGCATTGTGTGCATCCTGCTCAGCACAATGGCGCCACCAGGGGGTGGCCTGGGGTGGCCGTGGCCACCCCTATAAATGTGCTGGCCACCCCACTGGCCAGTCACAGATATTGATATTGGTACTGATGATATTCTTCTATCGCCAGTTAAGCCCCTTTCACATTGAATGCACAAGCGCAAAGGACTCCATGTGCTCCCTAAACTCCGTCATCACATCACTGCTTCTGTGACCTCCAATTATCCACACACACGCACACACACACACACACACGCACGCACGCACGCACGTGCGCGCACGCAGACGGCGCCCCTGACACTGTGGTGGAGTGCTGTCAATCACGTTTCCACCTGACTGAATCTGATCCGCACCGAGCTGCACCGATCTCAAGAGTCAAGAAAACTATCTGTGAGTAAGTCAGTTATAATTTGCATCGTGAAATGTGATTTTTAAGTTTCAGAAGGTGCTCGTAACCGTTACAGCACTGCTATGTTGTTGTTTTTTTTGGGACATGAGTTACGTTGCTAATGCTAAAGTTAGCTGCTGCGCTGCTTGTGTTCTATGAATTTTCAGACAATGAAGAGAAAGTCGACAGACATATCGACAGAGAGAGAGACGACAGGGGAGCAGCAGAGGCTTAGTGAGGAGGAGACGGAGGAGGATGGAGGAGAGGAGGAGCAGACAGTAGAACAGCATGGCAATACTCCAGCATCAGTTCCAGAGCACAGTGAGGAGGAAGAACACGAGACAGCAGCAGACGAGGGTCAGATAGCAACAGTGGTCACAGAGGCGAGGCAGGAGGCAGCAAAAGCAGGTGTTCAACCTGTTTCTGGACCAACAGGTACAATGATGACTGTGTGGCCCTACTAATGAAATTGATTGCTAGGCTAGATATCATCTGGATAAATTATGTGTTTAAAGTGTGTGTCCATTAAGTTACAAATCATGATATACCGGTAATCACTTAAAGCTTTTTGATTCATGTTTATTGGTGGTGAGTTTGATTAGTCTGAATAGAAATGCCTAGGGTATTATTAATTACTATAGAGGGGGGATACTTATTATATTACTATCATTTTTATTATTGTAATGTCAGAATCATTGTTTATGTCTCTTGTTTCTTAATAGATATCTCCCAATCAAGAGCAGAGCAGCCCAAGCAGCCACATCTCAAAGCCTTCCCTCGAACCCTTCAAGGGGACAGAAGTCGGTGCTTCTCTAAAGACTGGTACAACACACATAAATGGCTGGAATACTCACAAAGTAAAGACTCGGCCTTCTGTTATGCCTGTCGGCACTTCATTCTCCCTAACTCAGGTGATTCAGTATTTACATCGGAAGAGGGGTTCACAAATTGGAAAAAGGCAACCTTCAAAGATGGGGGACTTTTAGGCCATGCCAAATCCGAAGCGCATACTAATGCGATGTTAGCATGGGCAGAATTTGAAAAGTCCACTGCAAGCACATCCTCTCTCTCTGCCTCCTTAAATACAGAATATAACAAGTTAGTGAGGGAAAACAGAGAGTACATCAAAATAGTTGGAGAAACCCTGCTCCTCACAGCTACACAGAACATTGCACAGAGAGCACATGAAGAATCAGAAGGTGAGAATAAAGGAAATGTTCTCTCTATTATGGAACTGCTAGCCAAACACAATCCCATTGCAAAAAAAAAAATGACAGGTCAAAGAAATGCAACATACCGTGGGCATGATACACAAAATGAAATACTTGATTGTAGCTGAAATGGTCCGCAACTCAATAACTAGTGAAGCTGCCCAAAGTGAGGCTTTCAGCATTTTGGTTGATGAGACTAAAGACTTGAGCAAGAAAGAACAAATGTCCTTTGTAATTAGATCCTATTACAATGGGTCAGTATGTGAAAGCTTCCTTGCCTTTGAGGTAGCACAGCGCCTGGATGCTGAAGCACTTTCACAGAAAATAGTACACATTTTGCAGAAACATGGTCTTGACTACAAAAAAACCTTGTGGGGCAAGCATATGATGGAGCCTCAGTTATGAGCAGAAAGAACACAGGTGTGCAAGCACGCATTAAATCAGAGGCCCCATTAGCTTTCTATGTACACTGCAACGCGCACTGTTTAAACTTAGTATTAGTTGACAGTGTCAAATGCATCCCTGAAGCTTATTGCTTCTTTTCACTTTTGCAAAAACTGTATGTCTTTGTGTCAGGTTCATATGTGCATCAAAGATGGCTTGAGATACAGAGGGAGATGTTTCAGGGGCCCCCAAGAGAGTTACAAAGGCTGATAGACACACGGTGGGCATGTAGGCATAATGCTTGCAAGACAGTGAAAGACAGACTGCCAGCCATCATACGTCTACTAAAAGAAATATCAGAAGAGCAAAATGGTGACAGAGCCACAGAGGCAAGGGGTTTATTAGCCCAGATAGATTTCAGATGTGTTGCTCACCTGGTCACATTCACTAGTGTTCTTGCTGATATAAAATATCTATGTGATATATTACAGTCCCCGCAACTCGATTTGGGCACAGCTGTCACACTGGTTGATGCTCTTGTTGGCACATTGGAAAGTTACAGAGAGGGCTCTCTCTTTAATGACATCTGGGACAATATTCTGAGTCTTGCTGAGAAATGCAGCATAAGTGTGACACCTCCAGGCCGTCAGGTCAGACCAAGCTCAAGGCTTGAAGGACATTACATGTTCACTCCAATAGTTCAAAGACAAGTCAACACAGAGAAGGAGTCATTTCGGACAGGTTCATTTATTCCAGTCATTGATGTGCTTCTCTCTGAGGTGAGGAGAAGATTTTCTAAAGAAAACTGTGTCATCATGAAAGGGATACAGGCCCTGAATCCCTGCAGTCCCACATTTTGTGAGAAAGATGTTGTGTTTCCATTTTCATCACAATATAACTGCAGCACTGAGGATCTGCAATATGAGATCCCCCAGCTTAAGCCGGTCTTGAGAGGAAGCGAACTAGTGGTCAGGAAACACCAAAGAGTTTAATAGAGCTCACTGTCTTTCTGGAGCCATATAGGGAGGTCTTCCACGAGATGTTTCAACTGTGCAAAATTGCGCTTGCATTACCTGTAAGTACAGCATCCTGTGAGTGCAGTTTTTCTATGCTTAAGTTGATCAAAACTGCCTTGAGAAGTACCATGACTGATGAGCGTTTAAGCAACTTGGGGGTGCTAAGTGTGGAATCAAGAAGGGCTTAGGCCATAAATCTTGATGACTTTGTGGATGTTTGCCAAAAAACACAGCAACAGGTGAATAAAATTGTTCTGAAACATAATGTAAGCCTGGTAATCAGAAATACTATTGATCCCTGGTGGGAAATAGTGAATCTATGACTGTTTCTGAAACATACTGTATAAGTCAAGTCAAGTTTTTCTGTTTGTATCTGAAAGTGCCTGCTTTTTCTGTTTTGATTACAATAAATGTGCACCTTTAAATTAAGCAGTACATTTGTCTTTTTAAGGTAAAGAATAATTAGCCTATTTTAAAAAACAATGAATCACCTACAGTATCACACATAGCACAATGAAACGGGATTGTTGTGGGACTCAAAATGTTAACTGTACTATTATTAGTCTATGCACATTAGATCATTATTAATATTAAGTGTAACACAATACAAGTATATCAGTAGGCATTTCCTCAAGTCTTTGTCATAGTTTTCTACTAGCCTATATACTCCAGTATAATAAAATATTATTAGTAATTGTACTAATATAATAAAATTCCTGAAATTATGGCTTTTTAGTTGTGGTGTGCCACCCCAAAATTTTAAGTGGCTCCACCTGGCCACCCCTATGAAAAATGTCTGCAGGCGCCACTGGCCAAACATAGAGAAGAAATCAATCAGAGCCTTCACAATGGCTAGAGCCTTAATTTTCCGTAAAGGGACAGCATGAGGGAACCGTGTTAACGTACACATAATTGTGAGTAAATGTTGACTGCCGGACTTCGTCCGAGGCAACGGACCAACACAATCCAAAATGACATGTTCAAACGGCTCGGAGGAGACAGGTATTGGCTGTAAAGGTGCAGGAGGAACAACCTGGTTAGGTTTTCCAATAACCTGACACACATGACACGTAGTATTTTGCAACATCACGGTTAACACCTGGCCAATAAAAATATCGGGTGATACGATCCAGTGTCTTTGTCACACCCAAATGACCAGATAAATGGTGATCATGAGCAACGCTCAATATGTGATCACGATAACACACGGGGACAACAATTTGTAGAAAACCCTCCACTCATCTTGCGCCGAGGCCGTAGAGGTCTCCATTTGCGCATCAAGACACCCTCTCGCAAAAAGTAGCCATGAGGAGAATGGCCACAGCCTCGACAAAGAGTGAAGCGAGAGACGGGTCGTTTCTCTGTTCCTTAATTAAGTGCTCACGACTCACAGACACTTTAGGAACCTTGGACAGTGATTCAGAATCAGCCGGCAAATCACTAACATCGAGTGAGGGTTTTACAAAAAATGTATCGCAAAGACCAAATGATTCATCCTCAACCTGGGTTTCTTTTGCACGCTGTGCCATAGCACGCGTAACGACGCTAGCTTGAAAAACTCCAGGAAAATGTTCATTTAAATCGTCCGGACATTGAGAGATTGGAGAGTTAGTTACTACGGGCGAAGGAAACACCATGCCTCCCATAACATCATTGCCCAGCAACACTTGCACATTTTTAATTGGGAGAGTACGACGTACACCCATTTTAAAGTCACCAGCAACTAAATCCGAAACAAGCGCAACCTCATGGAGAGGGACATTCACAAAGCCCATTTTGAAACCTTGCACAAGGATTTTCTCGCCAGCATAAGACTTTTCACTAAATGGCAAAACACTCTCCAGGATGAAACTTTGCAAAGCAGCTGTATCCCTAAGTATGTTCACAGGCACACGCACCTCGCGGTTGCCTGTTAAAGCAATGTAGCCCGTTGACACAAACGGAGCAAAGACATCACTCACTTTCTCGTCTTTCCGAGACGTCGGAGGAAGTGTGGAAACACAAAGACCTAACTCTGAGCCAGTCTTAGGCGTGAACTTAACCTTACTGTCACGTTTCAATTTAAAACAATTAGCGATAAGATGCCCACGCTTATGACAGTGCCCACAAACCATTGGATCCTTTGGACGAGTCACACGTTTATCATCATTTTGAGCATGTTCCACTACAGTTTCTTTGGCCACATTAAAGTTCCGTTACTGACCATAATTCTGAAACTTAACAGGATAAGAGATTGCATCTCTTCTTGCAAGCACATATTCGTCAGCAAGTACAGCAGCGCTAGACGGCGTAAGATCTTGAGTCATGTGTTGATTCCCGAGTGTCAAATAAACATGGATAAGAAGACGAGGTCAAAGCCATCAGGTGCCCAGTTCAGAAAAAAGAGAAAAGAAGAAGAGGAGAAACATGCTAAAGATAAAGGTATGGAGCCATGTCACCTACTCTTCATGAGTATCATCATGCATGTGATGAAATTAAATGACGTTAATTAGTACAGGCTAACTCCCGGCTGTTTGTTAGCCTCTTGCTACGCACTGCTGGCTATAACAGTAGATGACGACAGAATCTGTTTTCAGTCCAACTGACTAGCAAACATTATATCTAATTAATTTCACCCTAATAATGTGTATGTAACACAATGATGACTAGCTCACATATTGTTTGGTAATCTTGTTAGATCATGTGCTGCTCAGTAAAGTGAATTATCAATTCTGTAAGCTAATTCAAAAGACGTATATTGCACTGATGTTTTGTGATATAGAGTCATTTGGAGTGTGTCATGTATACAATTAGCCATTAACCAAGGAGGTTGTGATATTAATTTGTTTCCTATTCTAAAAGTTGGATAAATTATGTGTAATAACATGTTTATTTAATTGTGCTATTCATGCATTGATCAATAATGTTATATTTTAATGCAAATGCAGGGGCACTATTGATACAAGGTGGGAAAGCAAGGTCAAGAGTGTGGAGCCCCTGTGATATCAGGCAGCTGCAGTGAGAGAGGCACTGATCGAGGTGAGGGACCACACCAAAGACACTGTTATAAAGATTGAGGCTCAATCTCTGTCAGAGGAGGTGGGGTCATACCGCTTCACCATTTGTTCAGTGGTGTGGTATGACCTGTTGTGCCAGATACAGCATGTGAGCAAGCAGATGCAGTCTCCTAGCATGCATGTTGATGTTGCGGTCAATCTCCTCAACAAAACCGAGAGAGGTCTCCGCAATTATAGGGCAACAGGCTTTGTGGCTGCACAAATGGCAGCCACAAATATCTGTGAAGAAATGAATGTGGAGGCTGTCTTAAAACAAAAACGGCTGAGGTCCACAAAACGGCACTTCTCCTATGAAGCATTTGATGAGCCCTTCACTGATGCTCTGAAGAAACTGGAGGTGAGCTGGAGGTGGAGCTTTTCAAAGCTGAAGCTCATCAAAACGTACCTCAGGTCAACCATGTCACAGGAACGCCTTACTGGTCTGGCCATCATCAGTATCAATCATACAGTTGCTGAGCAGATTTCATATGATGATGTAATTGATGACTTTGCATCAAGGAAGGCAAGAAGAGTCAGGCTATAGATGGTAGTTGTGCTATTTATTTTGTGTTTCTTGTTCATGTTCAAAGTGTAATAAAATGATTACACTCTCTTAAGTGTGTTATTGTATTTGTGTGATATAGGTTTTGTGCAATTCAGAAATTTGATTCTCTAATTTATTTATATTTTATTATAAATAAAATAGGGGGGGGGGGGGGGGGGGCGCTGGAGGTGAGGTTCGCCCAGGGCGTCATGAGACCTAGGACCGCCACTGGCTCACCCACATATGTAGCTACATTTTTAGGTAGGGAATTCCTGAAATCCTCAACAATGAGTAAATCACGGAGACCCTCAAAAGTCGTTACATTCTGTGAATTTAGCCAACGATTACACAGCATCTCTTTCTCTCGAACAAACTCAACATAAGTCATCGATTCACGCTTCTGATAATTCCGAAACTTTTGCCTGTACGCTTCAGGTACAAGCGAATAAATATGTAGCACAGCTTGCTTTACTTTATCATAGTCCGCCGCATCTTCTAAGGACAACGAGGAATATGCCTGCTGGGCCTTGCCTTGGAATATGCTTTGTAAAGTCATCGGCCACACTTCGCGAGGCCATTTAAGAACTGTAGCAACTCTTTCAAAATGTGCGAAAAACGTATCAACCTCCCTCTCATTAAAGGGCAGAACAAGTTTAATATTACGTGTAACATCAAAACCGACATGTCCGACAGGGATACGAACACCAGACTGAAGAGCTTGGATCTCCAACTCTTTTAAGTGAATAGCCTGTTTCATCTCAAAGTCTTTCATTCTCAGTTCATGCTCTCTGCGCTCTCTATCACGCACTGCTTGTCTTTCAGCCTCTAGCTGTGATTTCTCTCTTTCCCACGCGACCTCTTTTTCGCGAAGCTCTAAACGCTTCCATTCTAAGGCAGTTTTAGTAGGTGTAAAGTCCGGTTTACCAGTAGATGGCCGAGCAGGAGTTTCAGGACTTTCTTTTACCAATACCCCCATGTCGCGTAGATCAGCCACTAGCTTGTCCAGGAGATCTGCTTTGACCGGCGAACCATGAACTTCAATTTTAAAGTGGCCAGCAACGCGCACAAGATCATCTCTAGTAATGGACGACAAGGCCTCCAAAGAAGGAGCCTGCACAAAAGCTTCAAGGTTAAACATAATGCGTTGCACAACAACAACAAAAAAGTTAAAGAAATACTTAACGCGCAAGTGGCGAAAAAAAATATCATCGTAACGCTAATCGTACTTCCAACTATCTTACTTGAAAAACGCCAGGTTCAGCTAGGGTTCAGACGACCGGACGAGCCCCCATTATTATGTTACGTGTCCACAGAAAGAATAATGGTACAACATAACATAATAAGAGTCGAGACAGAGGGTGACGGTTTAGGTATTTATTACCGTTTTCCAGAAACAAAACAAAAAAAAGATGAACAAGGTGGTGATTTATGTAGTTGTAGGGGGTGTATGCTGTGTAAAACAAAACAGAAAATAAACCTAAGACTACCTAACTCAAAAGAAAAGCAGCCTGGCTCCCGACCCTGAACAGAAAACACAATGGAGTTAGGTGAGTCTTCCGGGAAACTATCTTCCCTACACTCCCTGAACCTAACATAAAACCGTGCCAAAAAGACCCGTCACCGATCACCACCCGCTCAGCAATGACAAAAATTAACTAAGGAGGGTTGACAGTGGGCAGCCTGCAAGGACTACGCACTAAGAAGTTTAGCTAAAGTTTCAAAAGAAAGCTAGGTCCAAACAAAGGACAATGGCGGCGCGTGGCGCCAACGCAGTGCCATTGCGCCCAGCAACCACCATAACCGGCAGAGACAGCAGCCCGCGCTCGCAGAGAGACGGTACCGCGAGAGCCGTAAAAAAAGGACCCGCCAGCCCCGGAGACGGCCGTCTTTTATAGACTCCGCCCCGCCGCGTAATTAGCCCCATCTCGGGCTGCCTGGGCTGGAGACAGACGCGGGTGACAGAAGATCGACGCATACAATATTCCCTCATAATACAGCGGTTAAGGACTCCAGCAGTATCTGCGTAACACTCACACAAAGTTGTTCAAGGTTCAAAAATTCACTATCTATTCACTCTCAATTCACTATCTCTCAAAAGGTCTCTCTCTCTCCAAACTCCAATAACTCCACGCTGAGCTCTGTTCGCTGCTCGTATTTATACACTCAGGTGTCACGTGATGTCACCAGTCATCAAAGACATCAAAGACATCAAAGCACATTGTACATTCCAAAATGAAAAAAAGTAAAGAACTTTCAGGTTGCCATAGTAACCACTGCTTTTAAAATGTTTACATTGGTTTTTCATTGACTTCAGCGCGACAAAAGTTCGCCATACTTTAACTTCCAAACGTGATTAAACGTTTAAAACGTTCACAAGACTGTGGACTTTATTGGGTCAAACATTCATGTTGATGGTCCGTACGGTTTTCCCGATATCGCAGTTTGAGTTTGGTGAAGTTTCAGATGTTATAATGGGTGTGAATGGCACGGAATCTTCAGCTTGTGTCGATATAATATAATATTTCCAACTCGCTCCCAATGCCAAAATTGTGTCAGTCAGTTTTGGGTGAAAACGTAGCTAAACTTGTGCCGGTCGCAGACATGTAACTATGGAATCCAACACACATACACATTTCGGTCATTTAGTAATTCTACCAGAATTGTATTTGTTTTATGTTAATATTTCACACATTTTTCTTATGTATACAGTATATATATATTAGTGATGCTAATGCAATGGAAATATATCGGCCTTCAACCCTTTGTTGAACAGAGAGCGCCATCTATTGGGCTCAGAAAATAAAGAAAATGCTTCATGAAGCTTCATTTGGACATCACTAATATATATTATATATATATATATATATATATATATATATATATATATATATACACGTTCCACTTTTTTCTTTGGTACAACCACAACCACGAATCATCATTCACCTGTCTCCTTGTTCATTCAGATACTTGATTGACTGGCATACAGACAATCTTATTTCCCAGTGAAACAGGAAACAAGTAAACACAGGCAGGACATAAGGTCGGGAGGAATTTGATGATTCAAAAGATTAGCTCACCACCTTCTCTCTCTCGTTGGTACTCGCTGTTTTATGTACGTACGGTTAAAATTACGTTTTTAATTTCAGCTTGACGTTAAAGGGCGGGTCCACCATTATTATTATCATGTTTTTAAATCATTCTGTAGCTTCCCACTGCTGCTCCCATATACACATATACCTCATGTAACCTGGTTGGCAATCTTCTGCCCCCACTCCGGTGTGTAATCCTACACAAGTTCCTGAAAATGGTGCAGTTTCCTGAGAATGGACCTGCATCTACAGAATTTCTTTTGTATATATTGGAGGGGGGCGTGTCCCCAGGTCCCTCATGGCGATTACGCACATGGTGTATATGACGGTCAATAAGCACGCGCAAGTGAGGAAATAAATGTATTTTATTATTTAGGGTGCTTTTTGGCATGAGACTATGACATTGCAGAAGTGTAGCACCCCCCCCTCCAGTTCCCCCATAAACTCTGCTGGCTCTGTCATCACTTTTGCCAGGCTTGTGTGTGTGTGTGTGTGTGTGTGTGTGTGTGTGTGTGTGTGTGTGTGTGTGTGTGTGTGTGTGTGTGTGTGTGTGTGTGATGCTCCCACTTGCTGCGTTGGGCTTAAGTAAGGGGGATCCGCAAGGACCGAAAGCCCCCTTACGTTGTCCAGGAGTCTGCTGTATCTTTAAGTGAATGAGTCGTTAGTCAGTCAGGTTAATGTCAACCAAGCAAGCAGCTTCCTAAACCCAACTATGTGGAAACTAACTTCCTGTAAAGACGGAACTTTATTTTGAAAAGACCCTTTGCATGTAAGGAGTGAATATTGACTCTCCGTCACTGACACGGCAGTAAAGAAAGAGGAGGTGGAAGTGAAAGTAAAATGATCAAAAGCAGAAGGGAAAAGTTTAATATGGAAGGAAATAATCAATCAATGGAATCAGTATTGGAAGAGCCAGGAAAAAGGGAGACATTTATATAAATGACAAGGAGTAGTAGGAGAGATGGGATGTTCTGGAGATAATAGAACAGAACAGATAATAATGAGCAGATTAAGAATAGGACATAGTAAACTGAACAGCACACTTGATTACATTGCAACGCTTGACAACGCCTCGTTAAGGTCTTAAGGCTTGATTATGCTTCCGCGTAGTGATCACGCAACGGCAACGCAACGGCCACGCAGTTGCTTGGAGACCGTGATGGTTCTGCGTTGGGTTTACGTGTCGAAATGCAATTCAATGCCACACCGGTAAAGGGCGCTATGTTTTTTGAAAGACTGACCGACCGACCGACCGAGACTCTTGACGTATATCGTCGTAGCCTCGTTATAGCCTATTTGTTTACTTTCCGGCTTTAAACGTCCACAATTTTTCAGAACTTGGTGTTTTATTTCTTTGTGCAAAAGCGAGAAGGTGCAAACAATAAAACGAGGTGCAAACAATAAAAGTAGCCTTTTAAAAGTTTAAATGGCGGTGTTTATGAGTGGAAACCGGATAGCGGTCTCCAGCGGATGTAGTTAGCGGACCAATCACAGCCAATGCCGCTGCGTTGGCGTTGCGTTGCTGTTGCGTCGCCTCGACGCGCGTCTAGGATTTTTGGGAGGCACACGTCAGGCCCTTGCGTTGACGTAAGGGGGGTCCGCAAGGACATAAGGGGTCCGCAAGTCCCCTTGCGTTGTGTCGACGCGGAAGCATAATCCAGCCTTTAAGGGTGATGGCTATTGTTGGTTTTATTTATATGAGGCCAAATTGTCATCTTATGGGTGTTGAATGATCGGGCGGTTGGGCTAAGATGCTAGCGGTAGCTTTCACTTGTTGTCATAGCAACAGCAAACATCCGGTGTTAGTGGAACCAAGCAACTTGTTCATATTGATTATACATTCATAAAGTCTCTGAATATTGTATATATACTCAGCAGAGCGGAGGCAGCTGCGCCGCGACACCACCGTGGCGATGCAGAGGAAGCGGGCCGAGAGCGGGGTGAAGAGGTGTCTGCACCCAAAGGAGGGGAAGCTGCCACCGGACCTGGCCGTGCAGAACTGACGTCTCCTCCTCCCCATCCTCCCTGCTCCGTAACCTCCAACATTCTGCATGTCGACTCTTTTTGCATCCTGACCCAAAGCCCGCCACATCCATCAAATATTGGAGCAGTGTACAGTTACATTATAAATGTGCTTAATATGAGACTGGAACACATGCTAAATGAGTGCTAAATGAGTGTTATCGTAGGTAACTTGTAACAGCCAGAGTATAACAGGGCACTACCAGTTAACGCCACACGGTGGCGCCTCCTTTTGTTTGGTCACTTGATATCACCTTTCTCCCCTAGTCCTTCCTTGACTTCAGTAATGTGGACGCTGGTGAAGGCTACAGGTCACAAACTACTTCTTCCTCCGTTTATTGTGTTGCTGAGGGTAATAGTTTATGCCGTGAGACCTGGCTTGTATGGTCTGTATCTGTGAATAAATGTACGGTGCGGAAATCCCTCCACTTCGTCTCCGGCCTCACAACTATTTCGTGCTGGAGCTGAGCTATTAGCATCCGTGGCTAAGCTTCTCGCCAACCCCACGTTACAAACTGGACTTGCTTTAGGTTTCTGAAGAGGTTTCCTCTCTTGTCCAAGTGGCTTCTTCAGTTCTAACTAACTAGAGGGGAATTTAGGCATTTAACTTTGAGACAGTGAGAGTCATGTGACTCCTGGACCCACCCAGCCTTCCTGTGTGAATAGGTCACTTGATGGCTCGGGACCCACTCACACTTTGGTTGGGGACCAAAGTGCAAACGACTCAAGTTTCTCTTGAGGGCTGGGTGGGTCTAGGAGTCACATGACTCTCACAGTCAGAGGTTGAATATCTGAACTCCCCACTAGTCAGTGAGAGCAGAAGAAGCTTCTTGGATGAGAGGAGAAACGTCATATGAACTATACATCCATCCATCTCTATACACATATACAGCTCTGGAAAAAATGAAGAGACCACTGCAAAATTATCTCGTTCTCTGGTTTTGCTATTTGTAGGTATGTGTGCAAATAAAAACATTGTTGCTTTATTCTATAAATGGCCACTGACGATGACACAGCAGCATGGCGTGTTATCAAACAAAGGATAAAACCTGTGATTTACACCACTTTTGATGGCAGAACTATCATAGAAGATGAACTGTTAGGCTTCCTTGCTGTCAAACTGATCCAAAGTGATTTACAGCCATCAGGATAATGTCATCCTGGGGCAGTCTTCAGAGTGGATTGAAAGCTCCAAGCAGGTCCTATTTGAGCTGTGTCCTGGCACGAGGCAGCGTTGTGTAGCTCACAAAGGACGGCAGAAAGATGCCAACAATGTTAAGAGTTGTCTGAAAATACTGAATGGGGTTGGTGAGAATGCTCCTCGCTTTATGTCCTATCACTTGGATGGTTTACCACCAGGGACTTTCAAAAGCCTTGATGTCTCTCGCCTGGTTAGTAAGTTTGAAGGTTTAAGTGCAGAGATAGCCTCCATGACAAATGCTGAGTGAGCAGTCGACTGCATGAGAACCTTCGTGGAATAACCACCGACATTAACCAACGGCTGAGTGTGATTGAGCAACCCAGTGCCAGCAAGGGGAATGCAGCCACAACCATGGCCAGTGAGGGGGTCCAGCACCATGGTCCAAGTCACAGGGAGCCTGCACCTAGGCCCTCAGCGTTGTCCGTCACTGAGGACACAGCTGGCGGGGGGAGTGATGTGACGATGTCCCCTGCATGGAGTCATGCACTAAAGCATGGCAAGCACAAGCAAGGTCCTGGAAAACGGTCTACTGCTGCAGTACAGAACAAGACTAGTATGAATCCTCCCAGAGAGAAGAAGACCTACGGCACAGTTGGAACCGGAGCAGTGGGGAACACACATGCAGTGACAACTAAGCTGGTGAGTGTGTTCGTGACAAAGTTTGCTCCTGACCTAGACTCAGAGACTCTGGCTAGATATCTAAAAGAACAATTCTCCAGAGATGTGACTTGTCATAAGATTAACACTGAGTATACACGGTACAGGGGCCTCATTTATAAAACTGCATAGGATCCTTACTAAAAGTGTACGTAAGCCCTTTATAAATCACAGATCACCTACAAGTGTGCGTACCTGAATCCCGCCCTGTACACGCCCACTTTTTACCATATTAATGAGCCGGCATGCAATCGTTTCCGTGTGGTGAATCACGGCGACAGGCCAGGAAAAAAGCAAAGAAACGTAACTTTTCAGAAACGGAGAAGAGACACTTGTTGGGGAGGTGGAGGCCCGGAAAATAATTTAATTTAGTGGCCACAGCAGCGGGATCACGAATAAAAAGAAGCAGTGCGAGTGGCAACACATTGCTGCTGCTGTCCACGGCGTCAGTGGGACGAAGCGGACGGTGGCGGAACTTAAGAAAAAGTGGTCTGATCTGAAGGTTAAATGACATCTTTCTGCTCCTTTACCAACATGTATTTAATGTATTGATTGAGTATTTGAGGAAGTTTGATTTTGATGTGACTTTGACGGGGATTGAGTCTGAAAAGGAGGGAGACACAGACGCGACTGAGACCAGAGGGATAAGGGTGAACAGATTGTAAACTTTTATTGTATGTAAAACAAAACGTTAAATCGTTTCTGTCCTTCCAGAGTCTGTAGCGTTGGGCGTAGAGGAGGGTGAAGGTGAGGAGGGTGACGTGAGGAGGGTGATGTGAGGAGGGTGATGGTGAGGAGGGTGATGTGAGGAGGGTGATGGTGAGGAGGGTGATGTGAGGCCCCATTACGTCCTTGCGGACCCCCCTTACGTCCACCGCAAGGACCTGACGTGCACCTCCCAAAAATCCTAGATGCGCGTGGAGGCGATGCAACACCAACGCAACGCCAACGCAGCGGCATTAAACTTTTAATACTTTTATTGTTTGCACCTTGTTTTATTGTTTGCACCTTGTTTTATTGTTTGCATCTTGTTTTATTGTTTGCACCTTGTTTTATTGTTTGCACCTTGTTTTATTGTTTGCACCTTGTTTTATTGTTTGTACCTTGTTTTATTGTTTGCACCTTGTTTTATTGTTTGCACCTTGTTTTATTGTTTGCACCTTGTCGCTTTTGCACAAAGAAATAAAACACCAAGTTCTGAAAAATTGTGGATGTTTAAAGCCGGAAGGTAAAAAATAGGCTATAACGAGGCTAACGACGATACACGTCACTAGAGTCTCGGTCAGTCAGTCTTTACAAAAAAACATAGCGCCCTCTACCGGTGTGGCATTGAATTGCATTTCGACACGTAAACCCCACGCAGAACCATCACGGTCTCCAAGCAACTGCGTGGCCATTGCGTGATCACTACGCGGAAGCATAACCGAGGCTTGAGCGTGCACGAGCGTGGCACTCATTATAGCGCATTTCCTCTGCGCTCTGGTGGTTTAAAAACGAGGATAAAGGGTAACAATTGTATGATGGCTTAATGGCTGTATTTATATGTTGATGATATACAGTATGCACCAGAAATAAGGAGAATATGTAGTTATTCCCGCTGTGTTCTGCAGTGATCTAATGCAGGGTATTTATTGTATCGTGTATTACATGCAGTCGGGCCGTCTCCTCCTGACAGCGCTGATTCAATATATCGAAATTATTTTTGATTTAAGATACGAGTTGGATTTTAAAAGAAGGTGTTTATGAAAAAAAATATCACTCAGTAAAAGCGTCAAAAATCATCATGATAACGCGGATCTAACGCATGATATGGAGTGAAATTAGTCATAAAAATGATATAGTTCTTCTCATATTTATTATACAATCTGACTTCCGTTCACCACAGCTCCATCTGTGTCGCTGATTCCCCTCCAGCAGATGAATAATCTTGCTTTTATAGGGTCTTATATAAGGGAAAGTGGGTACACATCCATATTTGTCATGAATCCTTGTCTCGCGTCACATGTTTGGATGAAAGGTTTTTTGTAGTCTGGGAGTGCTAATACTGATGTGCTCACTAAAACCTGTCTTAGTTGTTTAAAGGCCTGTTCTGCCTCTTGTGTCCAAATAATGTTATCTCTGGCTGCCATAGTCTGATTTAACTCTAAGTCCGTCTGACTTTGATTTAGTTAAGCCTCCAGCATCTTCCTCCTGCACAACCGGTTTGCATGCTCCGGGAATTTGATCTTGTGATTGTTCACTTTTAATGTAAGAAACGGTTTCTCTTCTAGGCCTAACAGAGCGTCTATTGTTTCTACTGAGAGAACCTCATCTGCCTCTGTGTCTGCTCACTGTGTGTGTGTGTGTGTGTGTGTGTGTGTGTGTGTGTGTGTGTGTGTGTGTGGTGTCTCGGCATGACCTGTCCGTTGAGATAGTTACGCAGGCGATGATTCTCAGTTCCGGGGAGATGAGTGTCGGTTCCGTCTGAGTCCTCTGCCTCCTGCCCCTCCTCCTCGTCCTCCTCCGGACCTGCAGTCTCTCACCCAATGTCCAGTTTTACCACAAGTAGCAAACATCCTTCCTGTCGATCTGCTCCCCTCCTCTCCCTCCTCCTCCTCCTCCTCCTCTCCCTCCTCCTCCTCTCCCTCCTCTCCCTCCTCTCCCTCCTCCTCCTCCTCTCCCTCCTCCTCCTCTCCCTCCTCCTCCTCCTCCTCTCCCTCCTCCTCCTCCTCCTCCTCCTCCTCCTCTCCGCCATCCACCCGCTTTCTCGGTGCACCCTCTCGGAAAAACACATTGCAATCACTCCTCCAGTCATCATCATCATCATCAAAACAAAGGAGTCACTTATCTTCTCCTTTGTCTTCTTCTTTCTGTGTATGTGATGAAGTAAGAGGATTGAATGTCTTGAATTTGTCTGTTTGTGTGTTTTTTTCTTCCTGTGTTGAGTAAAACCTCTACTGATTTAGTAAAACCTTTCTCGGTATTTGAGAATCCTATCTTCTACTGGTCCCGGACACAGTCTTCGAGGTCCCGGACCTCGGCGTTTTACTAAATAGGTAAAATACTCTTCCTACCTTAATTCCTTTTTGATGTCTCAGTTCCTCCTTCGTTCTGGCCCCGTCACTGCTCTCCTCTCCAGCTGAGTCTGGCCTCTGTGAATCAAACGGACCCTTAGGGGCCCGCAGCTGAGGTCTTTCTGTAGGAGTCCCGGACTCCCCCTTGCAAGGTGTTCAGGTCCGGTGGTTGGAGAGGAGAAACAGATATTGGGCCCCACGTTGGGCGCCAAAATGTTAAAAGAATTTGTTCGTGAACGGACAAATTCACCCAAGGAGGAGATCAGAGACAGAGGAGTAAAGTCGACGTCGGACTTTAATCTTGTAAGAGGAGCAGTTACAATGCAACAACGTATGAGGATGCTACAGAGGAAGTGTTCAAATCAGTGTTGTGACTTGAGTCTTTTAAAGGTCCAGGAGATAATGCGTCATGAACAGTTAATCTTCATGTAGAACAAGACATCATGTGCACAAGGCCCCTGATAACAATTAGTACACTTTAAAATATGGCTTTAGGGCTTTTAGGTAAAACTAACAAGACCCTTAAGGCCATAACCTAAACAAAGAAGACTAAAATCATGAGGTTAGACAGAATTCTTATAACAATTCTCTTATAGTAATCAAGTATTCTGCTGAGTGTTCATTTAGTTTCATCCATGACAGTATTTAAAAACGATAAAGTTTATTCCTCCAGTCTATTTTCAGGCCTGTTAACATGTTATAAATGCACTGAAACCAGCATCACTCTGTGTCCTAGTAGCCTGTTAGCATCACTGACGTTACTGTATCTGTAAACACCACAATACTGTTTTAGGCTTTTAGTCTCTGTGAGGTCACAAGGCCCTGTGAGGTCACAAGGCCCTGCAGTCTCATGGCCTTTTATGGCGACTGGCAGGACGTTTACCTGCTCATTAAGATCAACTGGCACACGTCTTCAACTTACAAGGAAAGTGGGATTCATCGTTTTAAGAACACAGTTGTCACGGAGACCAGATTTAAGAAAAACCTAGGATGATATCGTGAATGAGACCCAATAATCATCTTATCTTGTAGACCGACTGGACAATCAAAGCATTTATTGGCAGAAATGGAATATAATAAGAATAAGTATGTTTTCTTTTGTGTATAAACTCTTTAAAGGAGTCATCACCTGGTTTTATACGTATCCAGCCCCCCTTGGATCGCTTTGGATCAATTCGTAAAACTTATCAGAAAAAAAAAAAAAAATTTTAATCAAACATTGAGCTTGTTCTGACCCTTTTTCGTACCGCGATTTTATCACGCGAGATTACGCGCGAGGTTTTGACTGGTCCGGATGTGCATTGTATAATATGTAATGAGGCGCGCGTTGATTCGCCGCAGGAAGGACAGAGCCGGGGGGGCTTGCCTGCATGCAGACTCCAAAACATAATGGCGGCGCTTCGGCGATTTCAGGTAGCGGACGGGGCGGGGTTGGGTGGTGAAAGAGGGGTGGGCTTATGCAAGTAGCCGCCACGGTGACGTCACCGAAGGCGCAGAATCAAAATCTCGTGCTTTAGGAATGCACACCCTTGTGTGCTATTCCTGTTCGGAAAAAGAGCAGAAGCGAAAAAACGGCGCCACTTTCAAACTCCAGCCTTTCAGGCAAGTTTCAACTGAGGTCAAACACAGATATGCATGTTTTAACAAGAGAAATTGCGATTTCCGGGTGATGACTCCTTTAAAATAAACAATCACATGATGAGGGTCCAGAGTCGAGGCTCTAAGGATGGAGGGTTTTGGAAGCACAGAAGACCTTGAGGCATTGTGATGAAAACATTTGACTTGACTTAAAAATGAAACAGAAACAA
The DNA here is from genome assembly GCF_963514095.1 of Eutrigla gurnardus. Lineage (NCBI taxonomy): Eukaryota > Metazoa > Chordata > Actinopteri > Perciformes > Triglidae > Eutrigla > Eutrigla gurnardus. The sequence continues at coordinate 8,076,504 of NC_139918.1, forward strand.
AAGACAAACAGTGAAATAAAAATAGTACATTTTATATATATTTATATTAAGATGTGGGCCTGAAATAAAATGATGAAACACTAAACACAAGCAATAAAGCCAACGACATGAGAAGGCACTAACAGTAGAAAGAGGGAGAGTAGCAGTAGAGTTTGAAACAGTGTGGTGTTGCCGACACTAGAGGGCAGCAGCGTCAAGGTTTCATTCATCACAGCAGCAACACAGAACAGAGAAAAGTACTGAAATATAAACTATGAGGTGATAACTACATGTTTAAAGTGGGAACATACCAGAACAACATAAAGATTATTCATAATATCATATATATTTTATTCATATTATCTTTTTCACAGACAAACAGACATGTTGTCCAGCTAATATTTTCATCACATGAGAAAACACTTCTAGCATTGTTTCAGTTACAAATGGCATATTTGTTGATATAGTTTGGTTTTGTCTCCAACCTTGGCCTGAATACAACCTGTTTCATAGACGACGAGTGTTTAGAGGCAGAAGCACAGCTGTGTGGCTTCACCATGTCATCAACAGCCTGCTTCACTAGAACTGTGGATGGTGGATGGTACCAATGATGTTCTGGGTGGTTTTAATCCCCCGCTGTAGAGCGCTCCTGCCCTGGGCCGTGCACATCCCACAGCGGTTTGTAATGTTCCCATCAGGAGGATTTCTTGTGGCCCACAGGCCAGCAGCTTTACTCACAATCACTCTCATCAGGGTCTTTCTCACATGTGCTGTGGATACTCAAAGTGGCCGGTCCTCTGGAGGTGGGGCAGACCTGACAGCTGACTGTGCTGCTGCTTTTGTAGCCTCGGACATTCTGGACGGTCTGCCACATATCTTTAGTGTTTCTCTCTCTTAATGCCTCCGCTTTGCCTCCGAGATGCCAGCGTTCGGTCTTGCTCTGGCGATGCGGTGTGCTTCATTGTCAGCTGACCGGAGGAGGCTTGTGTTTGCAACAACAGATACTGTATCTGAAGAAGAAGATTCAACACAGACAGAATTCTGTGAGATGGAAGGTCTCAGTTTGATGAATCACACAATGAAAAAAAGAAGCTATTCTACTATGAATATGATAGATATAAAACTAAAGCTTCCAGCTGTGAATTCATCATTATATGATCTTTTACAGTGGTGTCACAGTGTGGATGTTTGACTCGATGCTGTTGTTGTTTCCACACAAGAAACTGCTGCTTTAAAACCTATAAAAATGGAGACGGGCTTATCTGTCTGCTGCAGGGGCTGATGGGAGGTGTGAGGACCTGTTGGAAACCATGTGGCCCTCATCTGATCTCACAGCTGCTCTTTGTTTGGCCTCAGCTGCATCAGAGCGTCACTTCTCCCCAGGTTCACCAGAGGAAACATCACTGAACAAAATGCTGTTCCTCTCGGCTGCTGCTCTGTGCTGTCTGTGTTCAGGTGAGTGTTTCCAGCCAATCAGGAGCCAACAAAGTCCACCTTTAACAAACAATGTCACACTCACCTTCATCCACCTGTCTGTTTCTCTAAAGTGCTGGTTGCCATGGCAGCAGAGCTGATTCAGGATGATTTAACATTGACCAGGAGAGTTGGTGGGAGCGTGTCCTTCAGCTGCCGAACTGACCAGTGTGGTTACATACACTGGTTCCAGAAGAGAGACACAGAAACATTCAGAGGGATTCTGTTTATTCTGAGTAATGGTCAAGTTTATAAACGTTACAATCATCCTCAGGAAGGTGATTTCTCAGCTGTGTGGACACAGAACAACTGTGAGTTGAAGATCCAGAATGTTACACTCAGTCATTCAGCCTCCTACTACTGCTACTGTGACGTCCCCACAGTGAGAAATGTTCCCTGCAGTCTGAACAAAAACCAACAGATGAAAAGATGTTACACCGTGTATGTGACAGGAAGAGAGCCGTGAACCACAGCCCAGGTTCACATATTTCACCAGGATATGAGCCACAGTCACAAACACACTGAAATGAGGGCTTATCATTTATTTCAATTCATATTCATTCATATGTTTATAAGATATTCCAGCAGGTTTATTGTTGTTCCACACTGTGAGGGCATTAAAGTGGCACCAAGGCACCATGATGAACCCAAATTAGTAGAACACAATAAACATAATCCAGATGAAGGGCTGCAGGGTGGTGGAGATGGTGTCACCACAGCCAGAGGGTCCCGGGTTCAATTCCCAGTTTGGGTTCAGGCTCCTTCTGTGTGGATTTACATGTTCTGTTACCTGTCTGTCTCTACATGTCAGCCCTGTGATAGACTGGTTACCTGTCTGTCTCTACATGTCGGCCCTGTGATAGACTGGTTACCTGTCTGTCTCTACATGTCAGCCCTGTGATAGACTGGTTACCTGTCTGTCTCTACATGTCGGCCCTGTGATAGACTGGTTACCTGTCTGTCTCTACATGTCTCCCTGTGATAGACTGGTTACCTGTCTGTCTCTACATGTCAGCCCTGTGATAGACTGGTTACCTGTCTGTCTCTACATGTCAGCCCTGTGATAGACTGGTTACCTGTCTGTCTCTACATGTCAGCCCTGTGATAGACTGGTTACCTGTCTGTCTCTACATGTCTCCCTGTGATAGACTGGTTACCTGTCTGTCTCTACATGTCTCCCTGTGATAGACTGGTTACCAGTAATAAATACAGGCATACAATACATGTGGTTTGTACAAAATAGATCAAAATAGTAAAATATAAACATGAAGAATTCTAACAACTATGTTATAGATTGTAAACACAAGAAGAATATGAATCAGGGAGGACGTTGAGCAACAAATGTCAAGAGTCTGCAGGTTTTTGATCATAAACCAACGTATTGGTCACATTCTAATGTTGAGATTAAAGTCTGAGGATCATCAAAGTTGTTCTGATTCATCCTGAGGGGAACATGAATTATGAACCACAGTTCATCATCCATCCATCCATTTTCTTCCACTTAACCGGGACAGGGTCGTGGAGGAAGACGGCTTAGGAGGGCCTTCCAGATGCTCTTCTCCCCAACAACACGTTCCAGCTCTTCTTGGGGACCCAATGTGTTCCCAGGCTAGATGGATATACACTGCTCAAAACACGAAGGGAACACTTCAATCACACCTCACATCCTGATGAACAAATCATTCAACTTCAAAATCTTGACATCCGGTTTCAAAATCAAAGTAAAAATGTAAAACAAAGGCTGATCCAAGTCGTTCATTTCATCACAGCAGCTCATAATGGGACTCAGTAGTGTGTCTGGCCCCGTGTGCCTGTATGAACTCCAGACCACATCTGCTCCTGATGAGTCCTGGGGGATCTCTCTCTACAGAAGGAACACAGATCTTAGAGGTATACTAGTCCACAATGCTTTTAACAAGGAAAACAACAGGAATAAGGAATCACTTCCAGTACGGGACATTGGTTTTATCTGTCTCCCTGTTTTGAATGAAGACTCCAGAGTCGGTGTCGACCACAATCAGGTGCAAGGCTTGTGACAAAGTGAATTGGGGAGTACTACAAAGTGGATCAATGATCATTGGCCTTTGGTGTTCTGGTACCAAGAACACTTCTGAACCACAATATACTCCAACATGCAGTCTAAGAAATGATTCATGGGCTTCATGGATGACACTTACAATAAAGATATTTAACAGCATAAAAAACGTACTTTAAGTAAGTTAACAACTAGTTTTAAGAAGTTGGTCAAACTGAAAAAAAGAACTTCACTTATTAATATCCATTTTAAATAAATATTTCTTCGTTCACTCAACAGCGAACACTAAGTCAGTGTAACTTTATTGAGTTTCAACTGTGAATCAAAACCAAGGACACTCCTGAACTTGACTTGTTTTTGCGTGCCAGGTTGGAGCTATCCTCCGACATCCATGTGAGTGACAGGAGCAACGGCAATGTTTGTCCAATATCACTGATTTGGTCAGAAACGGTTTCTGCTGTGTTTCATTCACTACAGATGCTAACTGTATCTGAGGGATTCTAATGAATGAGTGCCATTTGCTAGTTGTAACTCTTCCAAATTGAACTTATTTTTTAGCTTTTTTTAAACACCAAATCTAAAAACATTCATATTTAACTGTTCAAAATGTGTATTGGTCCATCTCAGGCAACTGTATGATTTTTTTAGAAGTGAAGTGAAAGATGGATGCATTTTTCTCAGTCCTGTTACCAAAACTCATGTGCCATTTAAAAAGCATTATTAAAAGCATATCAACTAATTCCTTTGCTTTCCCCTCAATTTCCCTTAATTGTTAATTTTGAAGAAATGTTTGGTGACATGTTGAAATAATTGATATTTGTGACAAAAAATGACTTTATGAAGCTGATGACTGAAGATGAAAAGTCTTGCATTGAAACACTCGCAGCTCACATTGTGTTGCACAAGCAGCTGAATGTCAGTTCTCCGGGCTATAGGGTCACTGATGTATCCTCATGTGGCCTGATCCTGCCGACAACGCCAAGAATGTGGCCCGTCGCCGCCGCAGCGTGCACTTGGCCCCGTCTAACTGTGAGCAGCAGATCTAGAGAATCTATATAACACCGACAACGCCACCTTAGGACTTTCACCTAAAGAGTATACTCCTTTAACTTTAATATCTCAGAGGGGGTTTCCCGAAAACATCCCATACACAGGTCCGCACACAAATGAATACAGGCACGTATGATGTATAAGTTAACAATCTTTATTTCTCGCAGTTAACAATTTTTATTAAGTTAGCTCTAAAACATTTATATAGTTCTTTTCTTTAATGTCAGACAAAATATGGTGTTCCACTTACACCCATCCGTAGCGGTCCAGCTAAGAGGAAGGGGGCCGATAAACAGCTAGCTCCAGCAGCGGTCTGATCTGATTGATTGATCAAGATTGAACTCCAGTAGCTTCAAAGCTTAGCTGCGTTTCAATAACGGTTTGAGTCGCCCTCGCTCACTTGCCCTAAGCACTTGCCCTCGGGGGAATCCCCCGCCGCCATCTTAAGGGCTGTTCCATTTCCCTGAACAGCTGAAGTGAACTCCGTGAGATCAACCCTTGAGGGCTGAGTGATCGAGTGAACAACGATGGCCACTTCAGAGCTGTATATCACCCACAATGCATTGCAGTGGTGCACGAAAAATATGTCCATGCGGTGGCGATAATGAACCTCAAACACCATTGTCTGCTGTCTATTCACCACCAAGGAAGAAGAAGAAAGAAGAAAATTAATTACATTTAATTCATTTTCTTAAATTGTGCAATTAGACTGTCTGTTGCGGAGTTATGGCAGAGCCCACCGTTTACAAGTGTAAGTATATAAGCCGACGTATTGCCATCAAGCGTAATTTGGAATAGGCAGTATAGCGCTACTCCAACAACGTGTCGTTGATCCATGATTGTCTGGGCTGTTAGTGAACGAGGGCAGGTGTGTTCCATTTACCTCTTTCACTCCCCCTCCGCCCACTTTCCCTCCGCCCTCCAAGTGGCCTCTGTGTGACGTCATAGCAAGGGCTGAGGGCAAGTGAGCGAGGGCGACTCAAACTGTTTTTGAAACGCAGCTCGGGTCTATGCGACAAGAGCAGCGCGACTGGTTACAATAAGTACGCAGAACAACGTGACTGGTTATACTTACGCAAGTTACGCGACTAGTTACAACTAAACAGAGCAACGCTACTTAAACAAAGCGAGGCTAATAAAACAGAGACTAAATACACAGAGCAAGGCTAATAAAACAGATGCTAGAAGAGAGAGAGAGACTAAATAACTGGGGGGTATATAAACCACCCCGCATTAGCGGCCGAGGCCACGGCGGCACTACAGGTGACGGAAAGGGGCGTGTCACACCTGCCGCGATTGCTGTCGCAAAACAGACTAACGAGGACACCAAAGAACCGAAATGAATAGATACCATATATCATCCGGTTACACTCATATGGATGGAACTGGTGGCACATCTTTGAGCATCTCCATAACTGTTTCCTCGTTGACAAAAACTTGATTGTCTCTGTCTTTTGCAACACAGCAGCTCTGTGGCGTCAGGAATATCTGTCCCTTTGCTGACCAGACCAGCCCTCCTCTTCAGGGCCCCTCCCACACCGTCCGGGGGACCCTTCCCGTTGCTCGCCTTGAAGAAGATCCACGTTCCAGCAGTGAACCCTCGTCAGAACAGCTCAGTACAAAACAGGATAAAAATCCCCTCGCTGTTTATACTGAGAGAAAGGGCCGTCCCTGTAAAAGTGGATTGTGGAGACCTCTGGATATGCACTCTATAAGTAATCAAGCACTGGTGACAAGTGCTGCCAGATTGCTGGTTGACACTGCAGAAGGACATTGGGCTGGAGGATGTGTGCACATAGAGGACCCCCGTGTGCAGTGTCGCCTGCTGGTGTGATGCTCTGAAGTGAACAGCCTGTATTTCTGTGCTCTACGTGCAGAGGTCATTTTCTGAAAAACCAACATGATTTAAGCATTCATGTGCTTCCTAGCCATGTCTCAGTGCCCTGTAGTGGACAAACTGATGTTTGATGTTGTCTGTCTTTTAAACCCTTTGCAGCAGCAGGTTCAGCTGTTTAATACTGTTCAGTACTGTACAATACTCAGTCCTGTTACTCACATAAGAGTAACAGGACTGAAAGTAACAGGAGTTTTTAGCATAGAATTAGAAAATTCACAAAAAATAGCCACATAGCATCTATGCTAAAAACATGTGGACACAGAGCACAATGTAGTCGTTGACCAAAAAATGCTTTTTTGGAAATGAACAAATAATATCTAAAAAATAATTTAGGTAGCACGAATGTACACTATTAATGACACCCTCAGTCAATGCTAAAATATCATTAAAAATACAGAAAAGTGCCTGCAAGAATTTGCTTTTGGTCTTCCCATGGCCTTCAGAAGATTCAAATGACACGAATAAAATCTAGATTTTAATTGAATTAAAATGGACTATTTGGGAATTAAATGTGGACGGAAATGGCACCCATTCAATAGAATCCTTCATCTAACAGTAACTTTAAATACGTCGTTTTCACCGAGCACTTAACTTCAGGGGGAAATCAAGCTAATTTAGCAACGGTACTAGCTAGCTAATAGTGACTTCAACACAGTTTCACTTTGGTAGCTGAATTAATTTATGTTCATTTACATCAGACATGTGAAGTGTTGACACTGTAAAGGTAAAAGGTTAAGTGTCTCTTTTGTTCTAACTTAAGTTGGTGTCATTGAGGTCTGGTCAGCAACAGTTGCATTGCTGGTCTGTTCTGAAAGTGAACCTGGGACAAATGTATTTTACTTGGTGTTTTTCAGTTTCATGTGTGTCGTGTTGCTGTTAAAGCCTTAAAGGTATTTTTGTTTGAGGCAGGCGTCTCTGAGAAAAGGATGAGGATCTCTTCAAAGAACACTTGGTAGGTAAATCAGATGCTTAGTTCTGACACACTGGACTTTGTGTTACACTCAAAGACAATACCATGTTTTCAAATGGGATGACTTAAAACATGTTTATTCTGATCTACTTCCAACAGGATGGAGAAGTGCAGGTTACAGATGAAGGACCATGACGAGGGGCCATAATGTTGATCCAGCCAGTGCAAGGATAGTGACAGAGGGAACAGAAGTCCTGGAGAACCTGGATGTTCCAAGTGCCTTCGCCATGTTAATGGTGCTGATATACGCCATCAACCTCAACTACCAAAACAACTGATGAAAACGTTTGAGGTGTTTCAAAAAATACTCCTTGAACTTGATGGACTGAAAACCAGCCCGAAGGTAATGTTGCAAAGGAATATACTGCTGTCCTAAAAAGTGTAATTAGAAAGTGGAAGTTTTAAGTTTAGTTAACATACTAATAGAAATAAATGTGTTCATTGATCACATCCATCATGTGTACCTGCAGTTTGTTTGAAAGACACATGTGGACGCTAGATGTTCACGCTGGATTCTCACACACTTGTTGGCAATAAGTTGCTCGTCTACTGGGTCCACGAAGCTAAAAGTACTGCACGTTTAGAGAGGTGTTGATTACACTTTATGACCCTCCAATGCCGAAAGACTCATTCACGCCTTCATTTCCTCCCGACTGGATTACTGCAACTCACTCCTCCATGGCATCAGCTCCAGCTCCATCAACTGACTCCAACTGGTCCAGAACGCAGCCGCAGGACTCATCACCCGCACCAAAACCTGGGACCACATCACCCCGGTCCTAAAGAACCTCCATTGGCTTCTGTGGAAGAAAAACTCTCCTGGTTCAAATGAGGTTTAATCACTGTGGAGAAAGGACAATGTTGCGTTGCCACACAGTCCATTATAAAATAGGTGAGGTGAGAGATAGCTTTATACACAGAACCAAAGTGGCAGGTCTAAACAGTGGATTTACATAGATTCAATACGCGTCTCTCCCAAGAGGAAGAGACGTCCTGAGACAACAGAAGGGTGTGACTTCCCTCGGAACCGCTGGGTTCTTAATACATAGGGCCCTAGTTTCGTAGACCAGGCGCAGTCAGCTTTCAGCGCACCTGCGCCGCGCCGACGGGGTGTGTCCGCCTGGACTTTGCAAGTTTCGTGCACCGCGCAGGCTCGCGCAGGCACACCTCCCGTCTCGCCCACCCGCGCAAGTGGGAAAGAGGGAGGAGAAGAAGGCGTGAGTGGGAGACGAGGAGGAGACGAGGCGTGGACTGGGATTAATACAGCCGATTCAGATCTTCACCAATCAAATGAGCTCCTCTCCTCTCCTTTAATGCGTTAGGGGAGGTTCAGTGCAAGATCCGTCACTTGACAACCCGATGACAGAAGCAGCGCCGGCGCTCCCACCACGCGCATCACGCGCTGTGCGCGCGTATCATAATAATAACAATGCCCATATTATAAAAAACAGGAGAGAGAGAGGGAGATGTTTTGGTCCGAGAGGCTGAGTTTCCGTTACGCATGCCATCCGCCTTTGATCTGACGTCAGATGTGACGGGACAATCTATATAGATATAAATTCACGTGTTGATTCAATTAGTTGCATTAAATAGTGTTTGTTGTGATTATTTATTGCATTTAAATGTGCCTGGAACTGTGGAAACCTGCCTGTGAGGTCTCGGTGACGTGTGCGCACTGCGCGCCGGTCCGCCAAACTTCCGATCCGCCAGCTGTGATTCGCATTGAATGAATGGACTTTATTTGCGCCTTGCGCCGAGAGTGGACCAGGTTGGAGCTGGCGAGCTTTCAGCGTAGTCTCGGCGAGGCTTTTTGCCACGAAACTTCCGCTACGCCAAGCTGAATCTGTGACGCCTCCCCCTGCTGCGCCGCCACACCCATCTTGGCGCAGGCGATCCACCAAACTGCCAAACTGACGGTGCGCAAGGCTGCGCGGGTCGAAACTTGCATTGCGCCGGCTCCGCCACCCTGCGCCGCCCTGCGCTGGTCTACGAAACTAGGGCCCATAGTGTCACAACAGGGGTCATTCATGAAGGCCTTGATCAAGTATGTGAGATGAAGGTGTTTCGGAGACGGTCCAGGAAGGGGGACAGATCAAAGGGTCTTTTCATCAAGATGGCAAGGGTTAAATACATAGACATTTGATGTTCCGAGAGAAAGGAATATGAGTATGAGATACAAATAACAATTGTAAGGTAACACATTTTCTTCTATACTTCTCATCTCCCACTGCATCACTTACAAAATCCTGGTCCTCACTTTTCAAAGCACCCCACCATCTGGCCCCCCCTTATCTCCCTTATTTATTTATTTGGTTTATTTGTTTGTTTGTTTTCTGTAAAGCGTCTTTGTGTGTGGAAAAGCTCTCTACAAATTAAATGTATTATTATTAGTATTATTATTTTGCAGAATGTCCTGATGTTGAACTGGTATTAAGTTCTCTGAGGTGTTGGACACAACATCAGAAGCACCTCAGTATAATGCAGTACAACTTTAGAACAAGCACAAACCACATTTCAACAAAACGAGGCTAGGTGGCTCTCAAGAGGGAAAGTGTTGTCCCGAGTCTTTGAGCTCACAGAGGAAGTTTGTGTGTTTTTGGAGGAGGAGCAGATTCATGACGTTGCAAGCAAGTTTAGTGATGAACAATTTCTGATGAAACTGGCCTATCTCAGCGATATATTTAGAAAACTCAATTAATTAAATCTTCAGCTTCAAGGCAGAGACGAGCACCTTCCTCACCTGGCAGACAATATTAGCACATTCATGGGAAAGCTTGAGATGTGGGGCAGACCACTTTCTCAAGGAAATACTGGTTCCTTAGAGAATCTGAGGGGTTTTGCTGAAACCAGTGATTCTGGAGCCACCACAGTGATTCCCATCTCTTCCCTTACCTGTATGACTGAGTGAGGGATCCATTCAATGCAGCAGCACTCACTGATTTCACCTCTGATGAAGAGGACCAGTTCATTGAGATGACATCTGCCTCCACCCTGAGGCTGAGGTTTACAGGCCAGACATGAGTGAGTTCTGGCTTGGTGTGGAGGGGAGCATTCACTCTGCTTCCCTTCACCACATCCTCTCTCTGTGAGATGGGCTTTTCTGCTGTCGCCTCACTGAAAACACAGATCTAAGACATGACTTGAGAGTGTCAGTATCAACCTGCAACCTCGCCTTGAAAAGATCCATCCATCCATCCATCGTCTACCGCTTATCCTGTATTCAGGGTCACGGGGGGGTGGAGCCGATCCAGCTGACATTGGGCAAAGGCACGTTTACCTGGACAGGTCGCCAGTCGCCTTGAAAAGATGTGCAACGCAAAACAGGCTCATTGCAGCCACGAATGCAGCGATAAGACTTGAGCTCAACCTGATCCAACTTTGTTATCATTCTAGCAAAGTAAAATTTATTCAATTTTTCTGTTTTGGAAAAAGCTCACAGACTGATGGAGCAATGACCAACATTACAAAAAGTTTAAATAGAAGTTGCTTTTCATTTGTACAACATTGACAAATATCTTTTTTCTTTTGTACGTTATTTAAATTAAGTTAAACTTTGTTTTGTTGGGGGGGGGGGGGGGGGGGGGGGGGCATGACTGGAGACGTTTGAGAACCACTGGATTAGAGAAACATCGTGGAGATGGTTTTTGTATCACTCTGTTTCACTGTGGGGTGGACGAAGACGATATCTTTGGCTCTGGAAGTAAACTGTACGTAACAGGTAAGGAGAATATTTCATGTCCCTTCAGTTGTTTTATAGAACAAGTTGAAAATGTGTTTTAATGAGTTTCTGCTGCTTCAGGCTTCTCATGTTAGTTTTTCCATCATTAGTGGAGAATTCTTGTGGCCGTGAAGCTGTTGTTCTATTAAAAGGTTCATAATTCCTGAAACAACGACTCAAGTTATTCTTTAATTCTGCAGGAGATCAAACAGATTTTTATATAAAAAGTGTGATGTTGGAAATGTTACAAGTATAAAGTATTTGATCCCCTCAATAATTCAGCAGAATATAATATTAGAAATGTATTAAATTATGTTGTAGAGGATCAAAATTCATAAATGATTGTACCATATATCTAATTCATGCATATGAATGTATGTTTTTTAATATATGATTCAGAAAAATAAATAATGACACACTATATATTTGTATCATGAGGCAATATTAATAACTTGATTTCAAATATATTACTGTAATTATAATTTTGAAAGTATATTATATTATACTATATTATATTGAATTTGCCCAAGTCATGAAATGAAGTCATAAAAAAATGATGCATTTATTTTCTTTTGTGCGTGTGTGCAGTTTGAGTATTTTTGTAAATATATATTATATGTAATATATATTGAAATAACTTTGATTACTTAGAGATGAAGGTAAATATGTCTAATATTATTATATCTATATTAACACTACTGAATCAACAAAATGTAATAACTATGAAGGTATATCAATGTATCTTCAATATTATGTTATATTTTACCATATGATTGTATTGAATTGTAATAAAAGAAGTAAATACATTATTAATTGTATCATTTTCTTAAGCAAGATTAAAGTAAATGGTGGGAAACATAATATTATCATATTAGCAACTATATTTTATGTGAAGGTGAATATGGAACTTGTAGTAATATGTATATAAGCCCTAATATAGGAAATACAATTCAACAAAATGAAGATACTTTTCATAGTTATAAAAGCTGTATAAAGATATACAAATGTATCTTCATAATTATATTATATTTAATGATATTATATGTAAATCCCCCCTCATAGGTTGATAACATCTAAACATTTGTATGTAATAATATACAGCAGTCATTATTCATATTTGACATTTCATTCATTTAAAATTATTCTGACAAACGTCTAAGTATATGATGGTAATTAAATAATATGTTATACATGTTGAAATCATCACAATTACTTTGATACGAAGGTGAATATTGTTATAATATGTATATTAGTCCCTTCTGAATACACAAAGTGGTATAACTGTATAAAGGTATCTTCATAATGATATGATAGTATATGATAGTATGTTATTGTTGACTGTGTGAATGTGTGTCTGTGCTGCTTGTTGCTGCTGTCAAACTTCAGATGAGCAGGTAATGAAGCCCGTGGTGAGCGTGTACCCAGCAGCATCCAGAGCCCACCTGGAGGGGAAGAGCTCTCTGCTGTGTCTGGCCTCAGACATGTTTCCTCCTCTAGTCCGGTTCTCCTGGAAAAGACGAAAGGAGAATGGTTCTCTGGAGGAGGAGGTGCTCCCTGCTGTGGGAGAGCAGCTGGAGATCAGAGAGTCGGGACACGCCGCCTCCATCTTGCTGCTCCATCAACAAGAGATCAGCACATATAAATACCGCTGCTCCGTCCAGCACGAGGGGGGCACAGTGGAGGCCCAAGCAGAACAAGGTACTGAAGGCTTGGTGACTGTTCAGCAGTGATTCAGCTTCATGTGGATGCACTGCTGTCCAAGATATCAGAGGAGCAGACGACTGACGTCGCTCACTGTCACTCCTTTTCCCTTCCAGAGGTTCCAGCTCCAGCTGCCTCCTGTCCTCCAGAGAGAGAGCCAGCAGACCTGCCAGCTCTGCAGCAAGCTGACTGTAAGATCAACTGCTGCCCCCTTTAATATAATATATATGATATGTAAGAATAATAAAAAGCTGCTTGGGGTCGCTGCAGTGAGGACTTAACCTCGATACATGGGGTGCCAACTCTACCGACTGAGCTATGCGGCGCCCCGTTATGCTGCTATTTAAATCATTGTCCTGGCTCCATCCCTACAACGCTTGGTGGGCCCTTATTGGTTGTTTTTAAGGAGGGCCTTTGAACTTTCATTCAAATTGTAGCCGACCTCTGTCTTCATGCAAAGCTGGTTTTAAATAAAAGTTACTCTGATGAGAGAAGAGATGGGCATGAGGACTTAGGACACCAGTTCCAAATATCAAGCAACCACATTTATTGTTTAGCTCTTTTGCTCTTTGTTACTGTCTTAGTCGTCAGACCAAATGTTCTTCAAAAGAGGATAAACCCGATTGGCCTGACATTTCCTCCTCACATGTTTCTATCTAACAAAACATTCTGCTTCAATCCATATTTGTTGGCATTTAACCTTTCAAACACTACATTTTCACTGTTGTGAGAAAGACAAAGGGAGGCAGCACCTGTATTAACGGGGAAGTCTAGCAGCCATCAAACAGCACCAGAAATTACATTTATAGAACCGAAAAATCATAATTCATCCACTTGTTTAGGACAATGACATCATCATATTTGACAATAGACATTCAAAGCTTCAATCTACAAGCTTAATAGAAGTAAAATATGAATGTAAAAACGTCTTATGAGGGCTGATCTGGGACAAGCTGTTACTACAGACTTGTGGACAGCTCTTACCACAGAGTCATATGTAACCATCACCTGTCATTTCATTCAGAACGGGGAGTTGAATACTCTATAATCATTAAATAAGAGTACTGGAATATGGAAGTTACTTATGTGTGTGTGTGTGTGTGTGTGTGTGTGTGTGTGTGTGTGTGTGTGTGTGTGTGTGTGTGTGTGTGTGTGTGTGTGTGTGTGTGTGTGTGTGTGTATATGTGTGTGTGTGTGTGTGTGTGTGTAACAGTGTCCTTCCAGTCTCAGTGCAGGGTGAAGCTGCTCTGCCTGCTGTACACAGTGCTGATAGTGAAGAGTCTTGTGTACTGCTGTGGACTCAGTCTGCTGATGATCTCCAGAAAGAAGGGACGCTCCACCAACTGCTCACATGCTGACTGATCACCATCACATCTCATCAATTCATCTCATTTATCACTTTAATTATATTCACAAATATACATGATGACTTGATGAGGTTGGTTGTATGATGTGTCTTTTTATACAGGATAGATACAGTCATCCTAAAAATATAAATACATATTTAGACATTATATTTACAGTAATTCAGTGTAAACTCTTTGTAGTGTTACTTTGATAGTTAAGATGAATAGTTAGCTGACTGGTTGATGTTTTATTCTTTACAGTATTTTTCTGTGCTTGTGTTTGTTTTTAATACATGATTCAGAGTGTGGCAGATTTGTCAAATTATTTCACTGTAAGATTCTTAATAAACTGAAAATTCACAGTGTTTTATGAACATCCTTGTTTTTATGGATTTCAGTTTGGGTTCATAGCAAATAATCAGGAACAGAATCAAGTTTGTTGAGTTTGTTGGCACCAGTAATGTGACTGTGGATGTAAGTCACTGTGAATATACTTTCACACAGCACCAAGAACAAATGTACAGGAAAATATGCATATAAGCACACAGCTAAACAAGGACAACAGAGCTAAACAAAGAGAAGCAAACATATACACACGGCTATTATAAACAGCTATTATAGTCAATAGGTGTGGCGGTCCCACCAGGTCCAGTGCTGACCCCCTTTTATATTGGTGTCAGTGTGGATGTTAAACTCTATGCTGACGACACTGTCCTTTAAACACAAACAAACAGCAGAAGTTTTAGCTTTGAAGCATTTTATTGAAGCATGCATTTTTTGACACTGAACTATTACAGCTTCATCAGGATGACATGGATCGGCAGAGCTACTGATTATACCTAAACTAACATTCATATTCATATACATTTCAAGACAGAATCACAGAAGTGAGTTGAGGATTTGAGCTGCTTCTCTCACAGATTCCACACACAGATCAAAGCAGTGAGTACTGAGCGCTGAGCTGAAGTTCCCAGAATGATTGTGTAACCAGAGTGGATGGTTGTAACTGTCGTTGTGTTATTAATGTGAGAAAGGATGCAGAGCAGAAACCCACACAGCCCGTCTGCTGCAGGAAAGGAAGTGTTGCTAGGCTGCCAACCGTCCTAATAACCACTGAGAACAGATTCCTATCTGCTGCTGTACACAAACATCAGTGTGTGACCTCACAAATACACTTCTGGAAGAATGGTGCAAAGGGTGGACTGACGTCATATTAAACCCTATGGATTAAGAATGGGACGTCACTTAAGTTCATATGCGAGTCGAGGCAGGTGAGCAAATACTTTTGGCAATATAGTGTATCTGGATGGAGATCTGCATTCATGCAAACACATTAATGTTCAGGTTCAAATAGTCTAAGAAGTGAGGAGGTCCAGGAGCTAAAGTCAGGATCTGAATCAGGAGCTCTAATTTGTTCCTGTCAGCATTTGGAACAAATACAAGATTCCAAAGCAGAAGCTTTGTTGTAATATGAATGTTTGCAGTAAATGATTATTGATGCATGTTGACAACAAGCTCAGCCAGTTGTCCTGAAAGAATTGAGACTGAACACTGAAATAAACTCTGATGTTAAAATAAATTGACTCCCTGATGTTCTGAAATGATTAAAGTTGATACTATAGCAACACCATCTGACAGAAGTTTGATTTGCTCATCTTATTTCTCTGTATATATTTGAAGACATGAATTATGTACTTGAGCACAAATATGTATGTTTATTTTACATAGAAAAAAAAACTTTTAAAAATAGATTGTTTAATAAAGTGAATTCATCTTTTTTTTTTTAAATCTGTATTTATATTGTAGTTTTAAATAAAGTTGTGGTTCCTTTTTAATGAAATCCACATAGAAGATGTTCAGCAAATAATTTAGTTTGTCTTATCTGGAAAATAAAAGTGAAAAAAGGTTTTTGTTTCATTTATTGAAATTGCTTATAGACTCAAAGAACAACACAAAGACACAAATACAATTGTGACTGCTATGACTAATTAAAAACAAGAATGAGAAAAACACATTTTATTTATAAAACAGATTATATAAAATGTCCACAAAAGTCAATAAAATAGAGATTAAGGCAAAAAACAAACTACAACTTTTGAATAAAAACTAACTGATAACAAAATAAAAATTAATAGAAATAATAAATTATGTATAAAATAAGTGTGATATAACAGAATAATTGAGAGAGTTCTTAGTAAGCCTGTTATCTTCTGATCTCATATAAATGTGTTTAATGAAGTTGACTATTTTCTATCATTAACATTTGTATTATCTCCTGAGATCATTGAGATATTTTAATTGAAAATGTTTTAAAACATGGTGTGATTATATCCAAACATATGTATGTATATTTGTATTTATATTTTTTAGATATCTGTATCTGAAAGACATTTTACAAACAACCTCCACGTCATAGATATGTGTGATAATCAAAGTGAGAAATGAAATGATTGATGAGATGTGATGGTGAGAAACGGTGAGGAGAAAACAGTCAGCATGTCTACAGCAGACTGGTCACTACCAGCATGTTTACAGCAGACTGGTCACTATCAGCATGTTTACAACAGACTGGTCACTATCAGCATGTTTACAGACTGGTCACTATCAGCATGTGTACAACAGACTGGTCACTATCAGCATGTTTACAGCAGACTGGTCACTATCAGCATGTGTACAACAGACTGGTCACTATCAGCATGTTTACAGCAGACTGGTCACTATCAGCATGTTTACAGACTGGTCACTACCAACATGTTTACAGCAGACTGGTCACTATCAGCATGTTTACAACAGACTGGTCACTATCAGCATGTTTACAGCAGACTGGTCACTATCAGCATGTTTACAGCAGTCTGGTCACTATCAGCATGTTTACAGCAGACTGGTCACTATCAGCATGTGTACAGCAGACTGGTCACTATCAGCATGTTAACAGACTGGTCACTATCAGCATGTTTACAGACTGGTCACTATCAGCATGTTAACAGACTGGTCACTATCAGCATGTTAACAGACTGGTCACTATCAGCATGTTTACAGACTGGTCACTATCAGCATGTTTACAGACTGGTCACTATCAGCATGTGTACAGCAGACTGGTCACTATCAGCATGTGTACAGCAGACTGGTCACTATCAGCATGTTAACAGACTGGTCACTATCAGCATGTTTACAGACTGGTCACTATCAGCATGTTAACAGACTGGTCACTATCAGCATGTTTACAGACTGGTCACTATCAGCATGTTTACAGCAGACTGGTCACTATCAGCATGTTTACAGACTGGTCACTATCAGCATGTTTACAGACTGGTCACTATCAGCATGTTTACAGCAGACTGGTCACTATCAGCATGTTAACAGACTGGTCACTATCAGCATGTTAACAGACTGGTCACTATCAGCATGTTTACAGACTGGTCACTATCAGCATGTTTACAGCAGACTGGTCACTATCAGCATGTTAACAGCAGACTGGTCACTATCAGCATGTTTACAGCAGTCTGGTCACTATCAGCATGTTTACAGCAGACTGGTCACTATCAGCATGTTTACAGCAGACTGGTCACTATCAGCATGTTAACAGCAGACTGGTCACTATCAGCATGTTTACAGCAGACTGGTCACTATCAGCATGTTTACAGCAGACTGGTCACTATCAGAGAGACGGGACGGACGCTGCTGGAGGTGGAAGAGCTGGAACCTCTGAAAGAGAACAGGAGTGACAGTGAGCAACGTCAGTCCTCTGCTCCTCTGATCTCTCATATAATTATGAAGATACCTTTAAACATCTATACCATTTTATTAATTCATAAGGTAAATATACATATTATAATAATGGACATATTTACCTTTATTTCAAAGTAATTTTAACGAATTAAGTATATATAATATAATACATAATTACCACCATTTACTTACAAACTAATGAATCAATTCCTTGGCAGAACTATTTTAAAATTCATACAGTTACAATATTATTTCATGAAATGTCAAATATAAATTAAGACTACTGTATATTATGATATAAAAACGATGAGACTATATCAACCTATGAGGGGGAATTTAAATATAATATAATGTGTTGTAATATAATGTATATGAAGATACATTTTTAAACCTAATTATATTCATATCATCTAAGAAAATATCTTTATACGGTAGAATGTATTTCCTACATTAGAGGTCATATACATGTTACAATAAGTTCCATATCCACCTTCATATAATTGTTAGTATGATAATATTATACATTACCCACCAGACATGTTATTCTAATTGCTAAAGAAACAAAACGGTACATTAATAATACAATTTTGTATATTATTTAACTTAATATTAAAAATACGATTGAATATAAAAAAGTATATCGACAACCAAAATATTCCAAAATATATTAATTTTATTATATTTGAAATTCAGTTAAGCAACATAAACTATTTCTATGAATAAGTGCATTGAGATAAAAAAAAAAGATAGCTCATGTGTGTTTTAATTATTTCTTTATGTTATATTGATTCATATATTTCAATATATGAATCAATAAACATGTAATCCATCCATCCATCGTCTACCGCTTATCCTGTATTCAGTGTCGCGGGGATGATTATATCTGTTTGAATTCATGCATACACACATTTTCCACTGAAAGACGTATTTACCATTATATCAAATAAAAAGGTCATGAGGTCAATTTACCATAAAAATGATATCAATTAATTATCCAGCATATTTAAATGATATGCTTTTCAATATAAATGTGCTGACATATATTACATTTATTGAAATACAATATAGTTTCTAATATTATGGTGCTTTATTACTGAGATGATCAAATACTTTATACCTGTAACATTTCCAACATCAAACTTTTTATATAAAAATCTGTTAAATCTGCAGAATTAAAGAATAACTTGAGTCGTTGTTTCAGGAAATATGAACCTTTTAATAGAACAAAAGCTTCACGGATTCTTTACTAATGATGGAAAAACTAACATGAGAAGCCTGAAGCAGCAGAAACTCATTCAAACACATTTTCAACTTGTTCTATAACCAGGCCTGGACTGGGACAAAGATTCGGCCCTGGACTCTTTGGTCCAGACTGGCCCACCACAATCCAAGCGCAGATACTGTACCAACTCGGCCCGTTGATGTACTGTACATATAATCACACAAGCCCTTAATAACACTACTATACTGAATAATATCCCTTTATATTCTGGAGCCTTGAATAAAATAAATGATGACTACACAGTATGTTGCTCATTTGCTCTTAAGAAGGAAACTGGAGAAAGGATTTAAGATTGAAGAGTGTTGTTTATTTAACTCACTCATATGTGGTGGAACTGATCATGGCATTGGCAGGCTGATAGCAAGGTACTGTGGTCAAACCACACCACATTGCAACATGTGACTTTTAAGCTTGTAGATCTGCAAATGTGTGGCATGCTTAGATGAAAATATAAAATAGTGGTTAATAAAAGCAACTATTAAATAATCAGGATAGTATATTATTTTCCAACACCTTAGATAACTAGATTTAGTTATAACACCACACACCACACCAGCAGAGATCTATTATGTCAAGTAAAGTTCATAGAAGGTTCTGAACATTTAGTGAATGAGTGTTTATCCACATGTTATCTAGCACACACACCTGCTATCACCACCACCATCTCCTCCTCCTCCTCCTGTACCACCATGGCAGCGGGAGCCTCACTTTCACTGTCCGCCTGCGACTCCTGCCTAGAGGGACCCGCCGCAGCCGCAGCCTCGGAGCCGGAGGCCACGCCGCCGGCCCCCGCCGCAACAAACATGTTTAATATGTTTCTGCTCTCAGCGGCATCAGTAGCGAGAGCATTTTTTTTCTTCTTTTCCCTCAGTTTTTCTGCACCGCCTTTTCGCTTTTCTCCATTTTCGCTTTGTTTTTCGTGTGTGTTTCTCTTCTCTCTCATAATGATTGATCATCATTAAAGGTGATTGGACGAGGGGGGGTCTGGAAAATGGGTGGGACTACTGGGCCTCTGTAGCCTATCATAGGGGCACTGGGCCAGGTATTCTTTAGACAGACAAGCCACTGGGCTCTAATGTGTAGGGATGGGAATTGATAAGATTTTTACGATTCCGATTCCATTATCGATATTGCTTATCGATTCGATTCTTTATCGATTCTCTTATCGATTCTAATTTGGGGAAAAAGAACAAACATTTTGATTGGCATCAAGTTTGTTTAATAAGAACTCACAACCTTAACTCACAATGAGGTCAAAAGAGGCCCAAAGCCAAGATGGCAAATACACAAGAATGTGAAACCAGCGTAACTGAATCGCGCAGTCGTACTTGCTGAATCGAGCGTGCGTAACATGCGTAAGTTACGTGACGTAATTCGTGCCGGTTGGAATCGATAAGAGAATCGTTATATAAACTGCCAAACAATTCCATGGAATTGAAACACACGGAACCGGTTCTCTATAGGAACCGGTTCTCGATTCCCATCCCTACTAATGTGTCTGTGGGCTGCAGCTGAGCTCTGTGGGCTGGTGAATGTCTCTCTCCCTGGGCTGCAGCAAAAAAAAATAATAATAATTAGATAAATTTTTTTAATCGAGTCCCGGCCCTAATTTTAAAAAATGCATTTTTGTATGCTTTCATTTTTAAATCAGGATCTATTTTCCACTCATCACCATGACAGTCAGCTGGACAGCTTTCTATAGTCACTTCAGACTATATTTAGGATTACCACCATAATAGAAAGTCACAAAGATCAACTTACTGTGAGTGTTTTTATTGCAATCTGCAAAAAATATCGTCCCATCCATACATGTGACTGTGGTGTAGTTAGTTTAAAGCCAAACATCAACAATACCGATTGCATTCATTTATTTCTTCATTAGCGTTTATTTTCTGCAATAATCCAAAATCCAATGGAGAAATCCCATTGGTGCTTTGTGGAGGGATCCAGTGTGAAGCTAACTGCAGCTCTATTTGTGACCGTGTTCCTGTAATGTGCCTTTAGGCAGCAACCTTCAACACAAGCCACATTTGAGCCGTAAGACTGTCGTCACCAGCAGAGGCCACACACGAGGAGTGTTGTGACAATAAACTGACCTCCAATCAGGAGAAGTCAAACTCAGACAAACCCATTAGGAAGAGTAGAAATACTAATGAGCACTTTAATGAATTTCATATGCCTCTAATTATAATCAAAACTAAAAACTAAAAGGTCACTGCAAGTCGATGTTGAATCCGGCAGACAAATTCAACTCAATGTTTGAGAATATCGACTGCAGGAACTCGGCAGATGAGAAACAGGCCCAGTTGGATCAGGTCCTGTTTCCGTCTCACTATAAACCTAAAGGTACATTTTGAAACTTGTAAATCCTGGAAGAGTATTATGGGCAAAGTCACTATAAAGTCATTTTGGATCAAACGTTTTAATATTCAGGTCCAATAAAGAAAACTGTAAGACACTTACAAGGATACTATCCACTTCTGAGTTGGGAATTAAATTGACACCAGTATTGTAATTTGTCTTCAGTTTTTCCATTTTCTACTTCTACCAATAATGTACTGTTTACTCTAACACTACATCTATCTGACAAATGGAGTTACTTGATTACACATTTTACATGAAAGTACTATGCTGTTGCCAAGTAACCAGCAAATCAATATTTTCATGCATTTCAATGGTCAAAAGCCCCATTTGTTTGCCAAACACAAAATCAAAGCATCACATCTGTGCAGCTGCAGCTTCACCCTTTCAGGCCTCGAAGTATAAAACAGAAACAATCTGAGGAGAAGTCTTTGACTGTGAACAAACATGCAAACTGAGGCCAGAAGTGACCAGGAGAAGTTGCTTCATGTTAAAGAGCGTTTTCTTGTAATTAAATCAAGTTTAGAGTCAGTGTTTCTTACAAAATGCATTGTGTGCATCCTGCTCAGATCAATGGCGCCACCAGGGGGGAGTGACCTTTAATGACATCTGGGACAATATTCTGAGTCTTGCTGAGAAATGCAGCATAAGTGTGACACCTCCAGGCCGTCAGGTCAGACCAAGCTCAAGGCTTGAAGGAAATTACATGTTCACTCCAATAGTTCAAAGACAAGTCAACACAGAGAAGGAGTCATTTCGGACAGGTTCATTTATTCCAGTCATTGATGTGCTTCTCTCTGAGGTGAGGAGAAGATTTTCTAAAGAAAACTGTGTCATCATGAAAGGGATACAGGCCCTGAATCCCTGCAGTCCCACATTTTGTGAGAAAGATGTTGTGTTTCCATTTTCATCACAATATAACTGCAGCACTGAGGATCTGCAATATATGATCCCCCAGCTTAAGCCGGTCTTGAGAGGAAGCGAACTAGTGGTCAGGAAACACCAAAGAGTTTAATAGAGCTCACTGTCTTTCTGGAGCCATATAGGGAGGTCTTCCACGAGATGTTTAAACTGTGCAAAATTGCGCTTGCATTACCTGTAAGTACAGCATCCTGTGAGCGCAGTTTTTCTATGCTTAAGTTGATCAAAACTGCCTTGAGAAGTACCATGACTGATGAGCGTTTAAGCAACTTGGGGTGGAATCAAGAAGGGCTTAGGCCATAAATCTTGATGACTTTGTGGATGTTTGCCAAAAAACACAGCAACAGGTGAATAAAATTGTTCTGAAACATAATGTAAGCCTGGTAATCAGAAATACTATTGATCCCTGGTGGGAAATAGCGAATCTATGACTGTTTCTGAAACATACTGTATAAGTCAAGTCAAGTGTTTCTGTTTGTATCTGAAAGTGCCTGCTTTTTCTGTTTTGATTACAATAAATGTGCACCTTTAAATTAAGCAGTACATTTGTCTTTTTAAGGTAAAGAATAATTAGCCTATTTTAAAAAACAATGAATCACCTACAGTATCACACATAGCACAATGAAACGGGATTGTTGTGGGACTCAAAATGTTAACTGTACTATTATTAGTCTATGCACATTAGATCATTATTAATATTAAGTGTAACACAATACAAGTATATCAGTAGGCATTTCCTCAAGTCTTTCTCATAGTTTTCTACTAGCCTATATACTCCAGTATAATAAAATATTATTAGTAATCGTACTAATATAATACAATTCCTGAAATTGTGGCTTTTTAGTTGTGGTGTGCCACCCCAAAATTTTAAGTGGCCCCACCTGGCCACCCCTATGAAAAATGTCTGCAGGCGCCACTGGCCAAACATAGAGAAGAAATCAATCAGAGCCTTCACAATGGCTAGAGCCTTAATTTTCCGTAAAGGGACAGCATGAGGGAACCGTGTTAACATACACATAATTGTGAGTAAATGTTGACTGCCGGACTTCGTCCGAGGCAACGGACCAACACAATCCAAAATGACATGTTCAAACGGCTCGGAGGAGACAGGTATTGGCTGTAAAGGCGCAGGAGGAACAACCTTAGGTTTTCCAATAACCTGACACACATGACACGTACGACAGTATTTTGCAACATCACGGTTAACACCTGGCCAATAAAAATATCGGGTGATAAGATCCAGTGTCTTTGTCACACCCAAATGACCAGATAAATGGTGATCATGAGCAATGCTCAATATGTGATCACGATAACACACGGGGACAACAATTTGGTAGAAAACCCTCCACTCATCTTGCGCCGAGGCCGTAGAGGTCTCCATTTGCGCATCAAGACACCCTCTCGCAAAAAGTAGCCGTGAGGAGAATGCTCAATATCTATTTCGGCCACAGCCTCGACAAAGAGCGAAGCGAGAGACGGGTCGTTTCTCTGTTCCTTAATTAAGTGCTCACGACTCACAGACACTTTAGGAACCTTGGACAGTGATTCAGAATCAGCCGGCAAATCACTTACATAGAGTGAGGATTTTACAAAAAATGTATCGCAAAGACCAAATGATTCTTCCTCAACCTGGGTTTCTTTTGCACGCTGTGCCATTCATTTAAATCGTCCGGACATTGAGAGATTGGAGAGTTAGTTACTACGGGCGAAGGAAACACCATGCCTCCCATAACATCATTGCCCAGCAACACTTGCACATTTTTAATTGGGAGAGTACGACGTACACCCATTTTAAAGTCACCAGCAACTAAATCCGAAACAAGCGCAACCTCATGGAGAGGGACATTCACAAAGCCCATTTTGAAACCTTGCACAAGGATATTCTCGCCAGCATAAGACTTTTTACTAAATGGCAAAACACTCTCCAGAATGAAACTTTGCGAAGCAGCTGTATCCCTAAGTATGTTCACAGGCACACGCACCTCGCGGTTGCCTGTTAAAGCAATGTAGCCCGTTGACACAAACGGAGCAAAGACGTCACTCACTTTCTCGTCTTTCCGAGACGTCGGAGGAAATCTGGAAACACAAAGACCTAACTCTGAGCCAGTCTTAGGCGTGAACTTAACCTTACTGTCACGTTTCAATTTAAAACAATTAGCGATAAGATGCCCACGCTTATGACAGTGCCCACAAACCATTGGATCCTTTGGACGAGTCACACGTTCATCATCATTTTGAGCATGTTCCATTACAGTTTCTTTGGCCACATTAAAGTTCCGTTGCTGAACATAATTCTGAAACTTAACAGGATAAGAGATTGCATCTCTTCTTGCAAGCACATATTCGTCAGCAAGTACAGCAGCGCTAGACGGCGTAAGATCTTGGGTCATGTGTTGATTCCCGAGTGTCAAATAAACATGGATAAGAAGACGAGGTCAAAGCCATCAGGTGCCCAGTTCAGAAAAAAGAGAAAAAAAGAAGAGGAGAAACATGCTAAAGATAAAGGTATGGAGCCATGTCACCTACTCTTCATGAGTATCATCATGCATGTGATGAAATTAAATGACGTTAATTAGTACAGGCTAACTCCCGGCTGTTTGTTAGCCTCTTGCTACACACTGCTGGCTATAACAGTAGATGACGACAGAATCTGTTTTCAGTCCAACTGACTAGCAAACATTATATCTAATTAATTTCACCCTAATAATGTGTATGTAACACAATGATGACTAGCTCACATATTGTTTGGTAAACTTGTTAGATCATGTGCTGCTCAGTAAAGTGAATTATCAATTCTGTAAGCTAATTCAAAAGACGTATATTGCACTGATGTTTTGTGATATAGCTTTCTGAGTCATTTGGAGTGTGTCATGTATACAATTAGCCATTAACCAAGGAGGTTGTGATATTAATTTGTTTCCTATTCTAAAAGTTGGATAAATTATGCGTAATAACATGTTTATTTAATTGTGCTATTCATGCATTGATCATTTATGTTATATTTTAATGCAAATGCAGGGGCACTATTGATACAAGGTGGGAAAGCAAGGTCAAGAGTGTGGAGCCCCTGTGATATCAGGCAGCTGCAGTGAGAGAGGCACTGATCGAGGTGAGGGACCACACCAAAGACACTGTTATAAAGATTGAGGCTCAATCTCTGTCAGAGGAGGTGGGGTCATACAGCTTCACCATTTGTTCAGTGGTGTGGTATGACCTGTTGTGCCAGATACAGCATGTGAGCAAGCAGATGCAGTCTCCTAGCATGCATGTTGATGTTGCGGTCAATCTCCTCAACAAAACCGAGAGAGGTCTCCGCAATTATAGGGCAACAGGCTTTGTGGCTGCACAAATGGCAGCCACAGATATCTGTGAAGAAATGAATGTGGAGGCTGTCTTAAAACAAAAACGGCTGAGGTCCAAAAAACGGCACTTCTCCTATGAAGCATTTGATGAGCCCTTCACTGATGCTCTGAAGAAACTGGAGGTGAGCTGGAGGTGGAGCTTTTCAAAGCTGAAGCTCATCAAAACGTACCTCAGGTCAACCATGTCACAGGAACGCCTTACTGGTCTGGCCATCATCAGTATCAATCATACAGTTGCTGAGCAGATTTCATATGATGATGTAATTGATGACTTTGCATCAAGGAAGGCAAGAAGAGTCAGGCTATAGATGGTAGTTGTGCTATTTATTTTGTGTTTCTTGTTCATGTTCAAAGTGTAATAAAATGATTACACTCTCTTAAGTGTGTTATTGTATTTGTGTGAGGTTTTGTGCAATTCAGAAATTTGATTCTCTATTTTCCGGCGCCTCAGGAAGGGGAAGCAGCCCTCCACCAACACTGTTTACGGTGGAGGTGGGGAGCTGCTGACTTCGACTGGGGATATCGTCGGGCGGTGGAAGGAATACTTCGAGGATCTCCTCAACCCCACTGACACGTCTCCCATTGGGGAAGCAGAGGCTGGAGACTCAGAGGTTCATCCACCCATTACACGGGCTGAAGTCACCGAGGTAGTTAAGAAGCTCCCCGGTGGCAAGGCACCGGGGAGCTTTGTGCCCTTTGTCACCGGTCCTGTTCATTATTTTTATGGACAGGATTTCTAGGCGCAGCCGTGGGCCGGAGGGGATCTGGTTCGGGAGCCACTGGATTTCATCCCTGCTTTTTGCGGACGATGTGGTCTTGTTGGCTCCTTCGAGCCAGGACCTCCAGCATGTCCTGGGGCGGTTTGCAGCCGAGTGTGAAGCAGCCGGGATGAGGATTAGCACCTCCAAATCTGAGGCCATGGTTCTCGACCGGAAAAAGGTGGCTTGCTCCCTCCAGGTCGGGGGGGAGTTCCTGCCTCAAGTGGAGGAGTTTAAGTATCTTGGGGTCTTGTTCACGAGTGAGGGAAGGATGGAACGCGAGATTGACAGGCGGATCGCTGCAGTAATGGGTCGCTGTATCGGTCCGTCGTGGTAAAGAGAGAGCTAAGCCGAAAGGCGAAGCTCTCGGTTTACCGGTCAATCTACGTTCCTACCCTCACCTATGGTCATGAACTTTGGGTCATGACCGAAAGAATAAGATCCCGGATACAAGCGGCCGAAATGAGCTTCCTCCGCAGGGTGGCGGGGCGCTCCCTTAGAGATAGGGTGAGGAGCTCCGTCACACGGGGGGAGCTCGGAGTAGAGCCGCTGCTCCTCCACATCGAGAGGAGCCAGTTGAGGTGGCTCGGGCATCTGTATTGGATGCCCCCTGGACGCCTCCCTCGGGAGGTGTTCCAGGCATGCCCCACCGGGAGGAGACCCCGAGGAAGACCCAGGACACGCTGGAGTGACTATGTCACCCGGCTGGCCTGGGAACGCCTTGGGGTCCTCCCGGAGGAGCTGGGGGAAGTGTCCGGGGAGAGGGAAGTCTGGGCGTCCCTGCTCAGGCAGCTGCCCCCGCGACCCGGTACCGGATAAGCGGAAGAAAATGGATGGATGGATGGATTCTCTATTTTATTTATATTTTATTATAAATAAAATAGGGGGGGGGGGGGGTTCGCCCAGGGCGTCATGAGACCTAGGACCGCCACTGGCTCACCCACATATGTAGCTACATTTTTAGGTAGGGAATTCCTGAAATCCTCAACAATGAGTAAATCACGGAGACCCTCAGAAGTCATTACATTCTGTGAATTTAGCCAACGATTACACAGCATCTCTTTCTCTCGAACAAACTCAACAAGTCATCGATTCACTCTTCTGATAATTCCGAAACTTTTGCCTGTACGCTTCAGGTACAAGCCAATAAATATGTAGCACAGCTTGCTTTACTTTATCATAGTCCGCCGCATCTTCTAAGGACAACGAGGAATATGCCTGCTGGGCCTTGCCTTGGAATATGCTTTGTAAAGTCATCGGCCACACTTCGCGAGGCCATTTAAGAACTGTAGCAACTCTTTCAAAATGTGCGAAAAACTTATCAACCTCCCTCTCATTAATGGGCGGAACAAGTTTAATATTACGTGTAACATCAAAACCGACATGTCCGACAGGGATACGAACACCAGACTGAAGAGCTTGGATCTCCAACTCTTTTAAGTGAATAGCCTGTTTCATCTCCAAGTCTTTTCATTCTCAGTTCATGCTCTCTGCGCTCTCTATCACGCACTGCTTGTCTTTCAGCCTCTAGCTGTGATTTCTCTCTTTCCCATGCGACCTCTTTTTCGCGAAGCTCTAAACGCTTCCATTCTAAGGCAGTTTTAGTAGGTGTAAAGTCCGGTTTACCAGTAGATGGCCGAGCAGGAGTTTCAGGACTTTCTTTTACCAATACCCCCATGTCGCGTAGATCAGCCACTAGCTTTTCCAGGAGATCCGCTTTGACCGCTTTAACTTCAATTTTAAAGTGGCCAGCAACGAGCACAAGATCATCTCTAGTAATGGACGACAAGGCCTCCAAAGAAGGAGCCTGCACAAAAGCTTCAAGGTCAAACATAATGCGTTGCACAACAACAACAACAAAAAAGTTAAAGAAATACTTAACGCGCAAGTGGCGAAAAAAAATATCACCGTAATGCTAATCGTACTTCCAACTATCTTACTTGAAAAACGCCATATGGTCAAAAAAAAAAAAAGTCACAGCTAGGGTTCAGACGACCGGACGAGCCCCCATTATTATGTTACGTGTCCACAGAAAGAATAATGGTACAACATAACATAATAAGAGTCGAGACAGAGGGTGACGATTTAGGGATTTATTACCGTTTTCCAGAAACAAAACAAAAAAAAGATGAACAAGGTGGTGATTTATGTAGTTGTAGGGGGTATGCTGTGTAAAACAAAACAGAAAATAAACCTAAGACTACCTAACTCAAAAGAAAAGCAGCCTTGCTCCCGACCCTGAACAGAAAACACAATGGAGTTAGGTGAGTCTTCCGGGAAACTATCTTCCCTACACTCCCTGAACCTAACATAAAACCGTGCCAAAAAGACCCGTCACCGATCACCACCCGCTCAGCAATGACAAAAATTAACTAAGGAGGGTTGACAGTGGGCAGCCCACAAGGACTACGCACTAAGAAGTTTAGCTAAAGTTTCAAAAGAAAGCTAGGTCCAAACAAAGGACAATGGCGGCGCGTGGCGCCAACGCAGTGCCATTGCGCCCAGCAACGACCATAACCGGCAGAGACAGCAGCCGCACTCGCAGAGAGACGGTACCGCGAGAGCCGTAAAAAAAGGACCCGCCAGCCCCGGAGACGGCCGTCTTTTATAGACCCCGCCCGCCGCGTAATTAGCCCCATCTCGGGCTGCCTGGGCTGGAGACAGACGCGGGTGACAGAAGATCGACGCATACAATATTCCCTCATAATACAGCGGTTAAGGACTCCAGCAGTATCTGCGTAACACTCTCACAAAGTTGTTCAAGGTTCAAAAATTCACTATCTATTCACTCTCAATTCACTATCTCTCAAAACGTCTCTCTCTCTCCAAACTCCAATAACTCCACGCTGAGTTCTGTTCGCTGCTCATATTTATACTCAGGTATCACGTGATGTCACCAGTCATCAAAGACATCAAAGCACATTGTACATTCCAAAATGAAAAAAAAGAAAAGAACTTTCAGGTTGCCATAGTAACCACTGCTTTTGAAAATGTTTACATTGGTTTTTCATTGACTTCAGCACCACAAAAGTTCGCCATACATTAACTTCCAAACGTGATTAAACGTTTAAAACGTTCACAAGACTGTGGACTTTATTGGGTCAAACATTCATGTCGATGGTCCGTACGGTTTTCCCGATATCGCAGTTTGAGTTTGGTGAAGTTTCAGATGTTATAATGGGTGTGAATGGCACGGACCCACCCAGCCCTCCTGTGTGAATAGGTCACTTGATGGCTCGGGACCCACTCACACTTTGTTGGGGGACCAAAGTGCGAACGACTCAAGTTTCTCTTGAGGGCTGGGTGGGTCTAGGAGTCACATGACTCTCACAATCAGAGGTTGAATATCTGAACTCCCCACTAGTCAGTGAGAGCAGAAGAAGCTTCTTGGATGAGAGGAGGAACGTCATATAAACTATACATCCATCCATCTCTATACACATATACAGCTCTGGAAAAAATGAAGAGGCCACTGCAAAATGATCTCGTTCTCTGGTTTTGCTATTTGTAGGTATGTGTGCAAATAAAAACATTGTTGCTTTATTCTATAAATGGCCACTGACGATGACACAGCAGCATGGCGTGTTATCAAACAAAGGATAAAACCTGTGATTTACACCACTATTGATGGCAGAACTATCATAGAAGATGAACTGTTAAGCTTCCTTGCTGTCAAACTGATCCAAAGTGATTTACAGCCATCAGGATAATGTCATCCTGGGGCACAGTCTTCAGAGTGGATTGAAAGCTCCAAGCAGGTCCTGGCACGAGGCAGCGTTGTGTAGCTCACAAAGGACGGCAGAAAGATGCCAACAATGTTAAGAGTTGTCTGAAAATACTGAATGAGGTTGGTGAGAATGCTCCTCGCTTTATGTCCTATCACTTGGATGATTTACCACCAGTGACTTTCAAAAGCCTTGATGTCTCTCGCCTGGTTAGTAAGATTGAAGGTTTAAGTGCAGAGATAGCCTCCATGAAAAATGCTGAGTGAGCAGTCGACTGCATGAGAACCTTCGTGGAATAACCACCGACATTAACCAACGCCTGAGTGTGATTGAGCAACCCAGTGCCAGCAAGGGGAATGCAGCCACAACCATGGCCAGTGAGGGGGCCCAGCACCATGGTCCAAGTCACAGGGAGCCTGCACCTAGGCCCTCGGCGTTGTCCGTCACTGAGGACACAGCTGGCGGGGGGAGTGATGTGACGATGTCCCCTGCATGGAGTCATGGACTAAAGCATGGCAAGCGCAAGGTCCTGGAAAAGGGTCTACTGCTGCAGTACAGAACAAGACTAGTATGAATCCTCCCAGAGAGAAGAAGACCTACGGCACAGTTGGAACCGGAGCAGTGGGGAACACACATGCAGTGACAACTAAGCTGGTGAGTGTGTTCGCGACAAAGTTTGCTCCTGACCTAGACTCAGAGACTCTGGCTAGATATCTAAAAGAACAACTCTCCAGAGATGTGACTTGTCATAAGATTAACACTGAGTATACACGGTACAGGGGCCTCATTTATAAAACTGCATAGGATCCTTACTAAAAGTGTACGTAAGCCCTTTATAAATCACAGATCACCTACAAGTGTGCGTACCTGAATCCCGCCCTGTACACGCCCACTTTTTACCATATTAATGAGCCGGCATGCAATCGTTTCCGTGTGGTGAATCACGGCGACAGGTCAGAAAAAAAGCAAAGAAACGTAACTTTTCAGAAACGGAGAAAGAGACACTTGTTGGGGAGGTGGAGGCCCGGAAAATAATTTAATTTAGTGGTCACAGCAGCGGGATCACAAATAAAAATGCGCAGTGCGAGTGGCAACACATTGCTGCTGCAGTCCACGGCGTCAGTGGGACGGAGTGGACGGTGGCGGAACTTAAGAAAAAGTGGTCGGATCTGAAGGTAAATGACAACTTTCTGCTCCTTTACCAACATGTATTCAATGTATTGATTGAGTATTTGAGGAAGTTGGATTTTGATGTGACTTTGACAGGGATTGAGTCTGAAAAGGAGGGAGACACAGACGCGACTGAGACCAGAGGGATAAGGGTGAACAGATTTTAAACTTTTATTGTATGTAAAACAAAACGTTAAATCTTGTCTGTCCTTCCAGAGTCTGCAGCGTTGGGCGTAGAGGAGGGTGAAGGTGAGGAGGGTGACGGTGAGGAGGGTGATGTGAGGCCCCCTTGCGGACCCCCCTTACGTCCACCGCAAGGGCCTGACGTGCACCTCCCAAAAATCCTAGACGCGCGTCGAGGCGACGCAGCACCAACGCAGCGGCATTGGCTGTGATGGGTCCGCTAACTACATCCACTGGAGACCGCTTTTCCAGTTTCCACTCATAAACACCGCCATTTAAACTTTTAATACTTTTATTGTTTGCACCTTGTTTTATTGTTTGCACCTTGTTTTATTGTTTGCACCTTGTTTTATTGTTTGCATCTTGTTTTATTGTTTGCACCTTGTTTTATTGTTTGCACCTTGTTTTATTGTTTGCACCTTGTTTTATTGTTTGCACCTTGTTTTATTGTTTGCACCTTGTTTTATTGTTTGAACCTTGTTTTATTGTTTGCACCTTGTTTTATTGTTTGCACCTTGTTTTATTGTTTGCACCTTGTTTTATTGTTTGCACCTTGTCGCTTTTGCACAAAGAAATAAAACAAGTTCTGAAAAATTGTGGATGTTTAAAGCCGGAAGGTAAAAGATAGGCTATAACGAGGCTAACGACGATACACGTCACTAGAGTCTCAGTCAGTCAGTCAGTCTTTACAAAAGAACATAGCGCCCTCTACCGGTGTGGCATTGAATTGCATTTCGACACGTAAACCCCACGCAGAACCATCACGGTCTCCAAGCAACTGCGTGGCCATTGCGTGATCACTACGCGGAAGCATAACCGAGGCTTGAGCGTGCACGAGCGTGGCACTCATTATAGCGCATTTCCTCTGCGCTCTGGTGGTTTAAAAACGAGGATAAAGGGTAACAATTATATGATGGCTTAATGGCTGTATTTATATGTTGATGATATACAGTATGCGCCATAAATAAGATGACTATGTAGTTATTCCCGCTGTGTTCCGCAGTGATCTAATGCAGGGTATTTATTGTATCCTGTATTACATGCAGTCGGGCCGTCTCCTCCTGACAGCGCTGATTCAATATATCGAAATTATTTTTTATTTAAGATACGAGTTGGATTTTAAAAGAAGGTGTTTATGAAAAAAAATATCACTCAGTAAAAGCGTCAAAAATCATCATGATAACGTGGATCTAACGTATGATATGGAGTGAAATTAGTCATAAAAATGATATAGTTCTTCTCATATTTATTATACAATCTGACTTCCGTTCACCACAGCTCCATCTGTGTCGCTGATTCCCCTCCAGCAGATGAATAATCTTGCTTTTATAGGGTCTTATATAAGGGAAAGTGGGTACACATCCATATTTGTCATGAATCCTTGTCTCGCGTCACATGTTTGGATGAAAGGTTTTTTGTAGTCTGGGAGTGCTAATACTGATGTGCTCACTAAAACCTGTCTTAGTTGTTTAAAGGCCTGTTCTGCCTCTTGTGTCCAAATAATGTTATCTCTGGCTGCCATAGTCTGATTTAACTCTGAGTCCGTCTGACTTTGATTTAGTTAAGCCTCCAGCATCTTCCTCCTGCACAACCGGTTTGCATGCTCCGGTATCACACAGGAATTTGATCTTGTGATTGTTCACTTTTAATGTAACAAACTGTTTCTCTTCTAGGCCTAACAAATTCACCCAAGGAGGAGATCAGAGACGGAGGAGTAAAGTCGACGTCTGACTTTAATCTTGTAAGAGGAGCAGTTACAATGCAACAACGTATGAGGATGCTAGAGGAAGCGCTCAAATCAGTGTGGTGACTTGTGACGACCCTCCCTGTTCTCTCTCCCTCTTCTGACATCAGCAGGGTCGTTAGCAGGATTGGCACCACCTGGGTTGTGAGAGTCTGGGTGCTTGTAACACTCTCCTGGAGCTCAGTAGCGGGCTGACTCTCCTCCCAGAGACACCTTGTTCGGCTTCTGTTTGGCATTTGGGTTTCTGTACCCCTTTATACAACATTACACACACACTTCTCCACTCATGCATTCACCTTTACCACTGATCCCACTGACTACACACGCCATGATTAGTTTAGGTTACTTTTCCTTTAATAAATACTCAGTTAATTGTATCCTGTGTGCATCTCCTTCCTTTGTCATGGCCGTGCGGCCCGGTTTGTGACAGACTTGAGTCTTTTAAAGGTCCAGGAGATAACGCGTCATTAACATTAATCTTCATGTAGAACAAGACATCATGTGCACAAGGCCCCTGATAACAATTAGTACACTTTAAAATATGGCTTTAGGGCTTTTAGGTAAAACTAACAAGACCCTTAAGGCCATAACCTAAACAAAGAAGACTAAAATCATGAGGTTAGACAGAATTCTTATAACAATTCTGTTATAGTAATCAAGTATTCTGCTGAGTGTTCATTTAGTTTCATCCATGACGGTATTTAAAAACGATAAAGTTTATTCCTCCAGTCTATTTTCAGGCCTGTTAACATGTTATAAATGCACTGAAACCAGCATCACTCTGTGTCCTAGTAGCCTGTTAGCATCACTGACGTTACTGTATCTGTAAACACCACAATACTGTTTTAGGCTTTTAGTCTCTGTGAGGTCACAAGGTCCTGTGAGGTCACAAGGCCCTGTGAGGTCACAAGGCCCTGCAGTCTCATGGCCTTTTATGGCGACTGGCAGGACGTTTACCTGCTCATTAAGATCAACTGGCACACGTCTTCAACTTACAAGGAAAGTGGGATTCATCGTTTTAAGAACACAGTTGTCACGGAGACCAAATTTAAGAAAAAACCTAGGATGATATCGTGAATGAGACCCAATAATCATCTTATCTTGTAGACCGACTGGACAATCAAAGCATTTATTGGCAGAAATGGAATATAATAAGAATAAGTATGTTTTCTTTTGTGTATAAACTCTTTAAAATAAACAATCACATGATGAGAGTCCAGAGTCGAGGCTCTAAGGATGGAGGGTTTTGGAAGCACAGAAGACCTTGAGGCATTGTGATGAAAACATTTGACTTGACTTAAAAATTAAACAGAAACAAAAGACAAACAGTGAAATAAAAATAGTACATTTTATATATATTTATATTAAGACGTGGGCCTGAAATAAAATGGTGAAACACTAAACACAAGCAATAAAGCCAACGACATGAGAAGGCACTAACAGTAGAAAGAGGGAGAGTAGCAGTAGAGTTTGAAACAGTGTGGTGTTGCCGACACTAGAGGGCAGCAGCGTCAAGGTTTCATTCATCACAGCAGCAACACAGAACAGAGAAAAGTACTGAAATATAAACTATGAGGTGATAACTACATGTTTAAAGTGGGAACATACCAGAACAACATAAAGATTATTTATAATATCATATATATTTTATTCATATTATCTTTTTCACAGACAAACGATGTTGTCCAGCTAATATTTTCATCACATGAGAAAACACTTCTAGCATTGTTTCAGTTACAATGACATATTTGTTGATATAGTTTGGTTTTGTCTCCAACCTTGGCCTGAATACAACCTGTTTCATAGACGACGAGTGTTTCGAGGCAGAAGCACAGCTGTGTGGCTTCACCATGTCATCAACAGCCTGCTTCACTAGAACTGTGGATGGTGGATGGTACCAATGATGTTCTGGGTGGTTTTAATCCCCCGCTGTAGAGCGCTCCTGCCCTGGGCCGTGCACATCCCACAGCGGTTTGTAATGTTCCCATCAGGAGGATTTCTTGTGGCCCACAGGCAAGCAGCTTTACTCACAATCACTCTCATCAGGGTCTTTCTCACATGTGCTGTGGATACTCAAAGTGGCCAGTCCTCTGGAGGTGGGGCAGACCGGACAGCTGACTGTGCTGCTGCTTTTGTAGCCTCGGACATTCTGGACGGTCTGCCACATATCTTTAGTGTTTCTCTCTCTTAATGCCTCCGCTTTGCCTCCGAGGTGCCAGCGTTCGGCCTTGCTCTGGCGATGCGGTGTGCTTCATTGTCAGCTGACCGGAGGAGGCTTCTGTTTGCAACAACAGATACTGTATCTGAAGAAGAAGATTCAACACAGACAGAATTCTGTGAGATGGAAGGTCTCAGTTTGATGAATCACACAATGAAAAAAGAAGCGATTCTACTATGAATATGATAGATATAAAACTAAAGCTTCCAGCTGTTAATTCATCATTATATGATCTTTTACAGTGGTGTCACAGTGTGGATGTTTGACTCCATGCTGTTGTTGTTTCCACACAAAAAACTGCTGCTTTGAAACCTAAAAAAATGGAGACGGGCTTATCTGTCTGCTGCAGGGGCTGATGGGAGGTGTGAGGACCTGTTGGAAACCATGTGGCCCTCATCTGATCTCACAGCTGCTCTTTGTTTGGCCTCAGCTGCATCAGAGCGTCACTTCTCCCCAGGTTCACCAGAGGAAACATCACTGAACAAAATGCTGTTCCTCTCGGCTGCTGCTCTGTGCTGTCTGTGTTCAGGTGAGTGTTTCCAGCCAATCAGGAGCCAACAAAGTCCACCTTTAACAAACAATGTCACACTCACCTTCATCCACCTGTCTGTTTCTCTAAAGTGCTGGTTGCCATGGCAGCAGAGCTGATTCAGGATGATTTAACATTGACCAGGAGAGTTGGTGGGAGCGTGTCCTTCAGCTGCCGAACTAACCAGTGTGGCAGTAATCGCATAGACTGGTTTCAGAAGAGAGACACAGAAACATTCAGAGGGATTCTGTTTATTCTGAGTAATGGTCAAGTTGTTAAACGTTACAATCATCCTCAGGAAGATGATTTCTCAGCTGTGAGGACACAGAACAACTGTGAGTTGAAGATCCAGAATGTTAAACTCAGTCATTCAGCCTCCTACTACTGCTTGTGTGACGTCCCCACAGTGAGAAATGTTCCCTGCAGTCTGAACAAAAACCAACAGATGAAAAGATGTTACACCGTGTATGTGACAGGAAGAGAGCAGTGAACCACAGCCCAGGTTCACATATTTCACCAGGATATGAGCCACAGTCACAAACACACTGAAATGAGGGCTTATCATTGATTTCAATTCATATTCATTCATATGTTTATAAGATATTCCAGCAGGTTTATTGTTGTTCCACACAGTGAGGGCATTAAAGTGGCACCGAGGCACCATGATGAACCCAAATTAGTAGAACACAATAAACATAATCCAGATGAAGGGCTGCAGGGTGGTGGAGATGGTGTCACCACAGCCAGAGGGTCCCGGGTTCAATTCCCAGTTTGGGTTCAGGCTCCTTCTGTGTGGATTTACATGTTCTGTTACCTGTCTGTCTCTACATGTCAGCCCTGTGATAGACTGGTTACCTGTCTGTCTCTACATGTCTCCCTGTGATAGACTGGTTACCTGTCTGTCTCTACATGTCAGCCCTGATAGACTGGTTACCTGTCTGTCTCTACATGTCTCCCTGTGATAGACTGGTTACCTGTCTGTCTCTACATGTCAGCCCTGTGATAGACTGGTTACCTGTCTGTCTCTACATGTCGGCCCTGTGATAGACTGGTTACCTGTCTGTCTCTACATGTCTCCCTGTGATAGACTGGTTACCTGTCTGTCTCTACATGTCTCCCTGTGATAGACTGGTTACCTGTCTGTCTCTACATGTCAGCCCTGATAGACTGGTTACCTGTCTGTCTCTACATGTCTCCCTGTGATAGACTGGTTACCTGTCTGTCTCTACATGTCAGCCCTGTGATAGACTGGTTACCTGTCTGTCTCTACATGTCAGCCCTGTGATAGACTGGTTACCTGTCTGTCTTTACATGTCAGCCCTGTGATAGACTGGTTACCTGTCTGTCTCTACATGTCAGCCCTGTGATAGACTGGTTACCTGTCTGTCTCTACATGTCTCCCTGTGATAGACTGGTTACCTGTCTGTCTCTACATGTCTCCCTGTGATAGACTGGTTACCAGTAATAAATACAGGCAAACAATACATGTGGTTTGTACAAAATAGATCAAAATAGTAAAATATAAACATGAAGAATTCTAACAACTATGTTATAGATTGTAAACACAAGAAGAATATGAATCAGGGAGGACGTTGAGCAACAAATGTCATGAGTCTGCAGGTTTTTGATCATAAACCAACGTATTGGTCACATTCTAATGTTGAGATTAAAGTCAGAGGATCATCAAAGTTGTTCTGATTCATCCTGAGGGGAACATGAATTATGAACCACAGTTCATCATCCATCCATCCATTTTCTTCCACTTAACCGGGACAGGGTCGTGGAGGAAGAAGGCTTAGGAGGGCCTTCCAGATGCTCTTCTCCCCAACAACACGTTCCAGCTCTTCTTGGGGACCCAATGTGTTCCCAGGCTAGATGGATATACACTGCTCAAAACACGAAGGGAACACTTCAATCACACCTCACATCCTGATGAACAAATCATTCAACTTCAAAATCTTGATGGAAAATCAAATTAAAAATTGAAATCAAAGGCTGATCCAAGTCGTTAATTTCATCACAGCAGCTCATAATGGGACTCAGTAGTGTGTCTGGCCCCCGTGTGCCTGTATGAACTCCAGACCACATCTGCTCCTGATGAGTCCTGGGGGATCTCTCTCTACAGAAGGAACACAGATCTTAGAGATATAGTAGTCCACAATACTTTTAACAAGGAAAACAACAGGAATAAGGAATCACTTCCAGTACGGGACATTGGTTTTATCTGTCTCCCTGTTTTGAATGAAGACTCCAGAGTCGGTGTCGACCACAATCAGGTGCAAGGCTTGTGACAAAGTGAATTGGGGAGTACTACAAAGTGGATCAATGATCATTGGCCTCGGGTGTTCTGGTACCAAGAACACTTCTGAACCACAATATACTCCAACATGCACTCTAAGAAATGATTCATGGGCTTCATGGATGACACTTACAATAAAGACATTTAACAGCATCAAAAACGTACTTTAAGTAAGTTAACAACTAGTTTTAAGAAGTTGGTCAAACTGAAAAAAAGAACTTGACTTATTAATATCCATTTTAAATAAATATTTCTTCGTTCACTCAACAGCGAACACTAAGTCAGTGTAACTTTATTGAGTTTCAACTGTGAATCAAAACTAAGGACACTCCTGAACTTGACTTGTTTTTGCGTGCCAGGTTGGAGCAATCCTCCGACATCCATGTGAGTGACAGGAGCAACGGCAATGTTTGTCCAATATCACTGATTTGGTCAGAAACGGTTTCTGCTGTGTTTCATTCACTACAGATACTAACTGTATCTGAGGGATTCTAATGAATGAGTGCCATTTGCTAGTTGTAACTCTTCCAAATTTCACTTATTTTTTAGCTTTTTTAAACACCAAATCTAAAAACATTCATATTTAACTGTTCAAAATGTGTATTGGTCCGTCTCAGGCAACTGTATGATTTTTTTAGAAGTGAAGTGAAAGATGGATGCATTTTTCTCAGTCCTGTTACCAAAACTCATGTGCCATTTAAAAAGCTATATTAAAAGCATATCAACTAATTCCTTTGCTTTCCCCTCAATTTCCCTTAATTGTTAATTTTGAAGAAATGTTTGGTGACATGTTGAAATAATTGATATTTGTGACAAAAAATGACTTTATGAAGCTGATGACTGAACTTGAAAAGTTTTGCATTGAAACAGTCGCAGCTCACATTGTGTTGCACAAGCAGCTGACATCCCTGTATGTCAGTTCTCCGGGCTATAGGGTCACTGATGTATCCTCATATGGATGGAACTGGTGGCACATCTTTGAGCATCTCCATAACTGTTTCCTCGTTGACAAAAACGTGATTGTTGTGTCTGTCTTTTGCAACACAGCAGTTCTGTGGCATCAGGAATATCTGTCCCTTTGCTGACCAGACCAGCCCTCCTCTTCAGGGCCCCTCCCACACCGTCCGGGGGACCATTCCCGTCGCTCGCCTCCAAGAAGTTCCACGTTCCAGCAGTGAACCCTCGTCTGAACAGCTCAGTACAAAACAGGATAAAAATCCCCTCGCTGTTTATACTGAGAGAAACGGCCGTCCCTGTAAAAGTGGATTGTGGAGACCTCTGGATATGCACTCTATAAGTAATCAAGCACTGGTGACAAGTGCTGCCAGATTGCTGGTTGGCACTGCAGAAGGACATTGGGCTGGAGGATGTGTGCACATAGAGGACCCCCGTGTGCAGTGTCGCCTGCTGGTGTGATGCTCTGAAGTGAACAGCCTGTATTTCTGTGCTCTACGTGCAGAGGTCATTTTCTGAAAAACCAACATGATTTAAGCATTCATGTGCTTCCTAGCCATGTCTCAGTGCCCTGTAGTGGACAAACTGATGTTTGATGTTGTCTGTCTTTTAAACCCTTTGCAGCAGCAGGTTCAGCTGTTTAATACTGTTCAGTACTGTACAATACTCAGTCCTGTTACTCACATAAGAGTAACAGGACTGAGTTTTTAGCATAGAATTAGGAAACTCACAAAAAATAGCCACATAGCATCTCTGCTAAAAACATGTGGACACAGAGCACAATGTAGTGGTTGACCAAAAAATTATATTTTTGAAATAAACAAATAATATCTAAAAAATAATTTAGGTAACAGGAATGTACACTATTAATGACACCCTCAGTCAACACTAAAATATCATTAAATATAAAGAAAAGTAACTGTGAGAACTTGCTTTTGGTCTTCCCATGGCCTTCAGAAGATTCAAATGAACCAACTTCCTGTTGAACACGTGACTTGGGGAGTTATTTTCCAGAAGGGATTATGTGTCAGGGTAACAGGACTGTGTGAAAACCTGGGGACACGAATAAAATGTATATTTTAATTGAATTATTATGGACTATTTGGGAATTAAATGCATGCAAATCAGAGATGGGGTATGGAGTCACCAAACAATGCAAGCTACTTAAGATTTCTGAAGGATTTTAATGATTGTATTGCATGGAACAGTGTAGAGTCAGAGGCTGGGGAAGGCCTAAAATGCTATCTTTGAGTGTTCTAGGTAATTTATTTAATGTTTGAAATTATATTTCTTAAATTTGCAATTGGGCCGATATGCAGGACACTTTGCTTAATAAGAAAATGTATTTTACAGTTAATTGTCATGCATATTTATACATGTAATGTCCTGTTGACGGAAATGGCACCCATTCAATAGAATCCTTCATCTAACAGTAACTTTAAAGACGTCGTTTTCACCGAGCACTTTACTTCAGGGGGAAATCAAGCTAATTTAGCAACGGTACTAGCTAGCTAATAGTGACTTCAACACAGTTTCACTTTGGTAGCTGAATTAATTTACGTTCATTTACATCAGACATGTGAAGTGTTGACACTGTAAAGGTAAAAGGTTAAGTGTCTCTTTTGTTCTAACTTAAGTTGGTGTCATTGAGGTCTGGTCAGCAACAGTTGCATTGCTGGTCTGTTCTGAAAGTGAACCTGGGACAAATGTATTTTACTTGGTGTTTTTCAGTTTCATGTGTGTCGTGTTGCTGTTAAAGCCTTAAAGGTATTTTTGTTTGAGGCAGGCGTCTCTGAGAAAAGGATGAGGATCTCTTCAAAGAACACTTGGTAGGTAAATCAGATGCTTAGTTCTGACACACTGGACTTTGTGTTACACTCAAATACAATACCATGTTTTCAAATGGGATGACTTAAAACATGTTTATTCTGATCTACTTCCAACAGGATGGAGAAGTGCAGGTTACAGATGAAGGACCATGATGAGGGGCCATAATGTTGATCCAGCCAGTGCAAGGATAGTGACAGAGGGAACAGAAGTCCTGGAGAACCTGGATGTTCCAAGTGCCTTCACCATGTTAATGGTGCTGATATACGCCATCAACCTCAACTACCAAAACAACTGATGAAAACGTTTGAGGTGTTTCAAAAAATACTCCTTGAACTTGATGGACTGAAAACCAGCCCGAAGGTAATGTTGCAAAGGAATATACTGCTGTCCTAAAAAGTGTAATTAGCAAAGTAGAAGTTTTAAGTTTAGTTAACAGAAATAAATGTGTTCATTGATCACATCCATCATGTGTACCTGCAGTTTGTTTGAAAGACACATGTGGACGCTAGATGTTCACGCTGGATTCTCACACACTTGTTGGCACTAAGTTGCTCGTCTACTGGGTCCACGAAGCTAAAAGTAATGCACGTTTAGAGAGGTGTTGATTACACTTTATGACCCTCCAATGCCGAAAGACTCATTCACGCCTTCATTTCCTCCCGACTGGATTACTGCAACTCACTCCTCCATGGCATCAGCTCCAGCTCCATCAACTGAATCCAACTGGTCCAGAACGCACTGCATCTCCCACTGCATCACTTACAAAATCCTGGTCCTCACTTTCAAAGCACCCCACCATCTGCCCCCCCCCCCCCCCCCCCCCCCCTTAACTCACTGACACCCCCACACCCCTTATTAGTATTATTATTTTGCAGAATGTCCTGATGTTGAACTGGTATTAAGTTCTCTGAGGTGTTGGACACAACATCAGAAGCACCTCAGTATAATGCAGTACAACTTTAGAACAAGCACAAACCACATTTGAACAAAGCGAGGTTTTGACCGATGGTGAGGTAAATTTCATCAAAACAAACCTCTGAAGGCGCGTCTGTTCTCCACACTATGTGAGGAGATGGAGCTGAACATTCAGCTGTGGTGTTTCACAGCGAGGCTAGGTGGCTCTCAAGAGGAAAAGTGTTGTCCCGAGTCTTTGAGCTCACAGAGGAAGTTTGTGTGTTTTTGGAGGAGGAGCAGATTCATGACGTTGGAAGCAAGTTTAGTGATGAACAATTTCTGATGAAACTGGCCTATCTCAGCGATATATTTAGAAAACTCAATGAATGAAATCTTCAGCTTCAAGGCAGAGACAAGAACCTTCCTCACCTGGCAGACAATATTAGCACAATCATGGGAAAGCTTGAGATGTGGGGCAGACCACTTTCTCAAGGAAATACTGGTTCCTTTGAGAATCTGAGGGGTTTTGCTGAAACCAGTGATTCTGGAGCCACCACAGTGATTCCCATCTCTTCCCTTACCTGTATGACTGAGTGAGGGATCCACTCAATGCAGCAGCACTCACTGATTTCACCTCTGATGAAGAGGACCAGTTCATTGAGATGACATCTGCCTCCACCCTGAGGCTGAGGTTTACAGGCCAGACATGAGTGAGTTCTGGCTTGGTGTGGAGGGGAGCATTCACTCTGCTTCCCTTCACCACATCCTCTCTCTGTGAGATGGGCTTTTCTGCTGTCGCCTCACTGAAAACACAGATCTAAGACATGACTTGAGAGTGGCAGTATCAACCTGCAACCTTGCCTTGAAAAGATCCATCCATCCATCCATCGTCTACCGCTTATCCTGTATTCAGGGTCACGGCTTTGTTCTCATTCTAGCAAAGTGAAATGTATTCCATTTTTCTGTTTTGGAAAAAGTTCACAGACTGATGGAGCAATGACCAACATTACAAAAAGTTTTAATGGAAGTTGCTTTTTCATTTGTACAACATTGACAAATATCTGCATTTTTTTCTTTTGTACGTTATTTCAATTAAGTTAAACTTTGTTTTGTTGGGGGGGGGGGGGGGGGGCATGACTGGAGACGTTTGAGAACCACTGGATTAGAGAAACATCGTGGAGATGGTTTTTGTATCACTCTGTTTCACTGTGGAGGATCTTTGGCTCTGGAAGTAAACTGTACGTAACAGGTAAGGAGAATATTTCATGTCCCTTCAGTTGTTTTATAGAACAAGTTGAAAATGTGTTTTAATGAGTTTCTGCTGCTTCAGGCTTCTCATGTTAGTTTTTCCATCATTAGTAGAGAATTCTTGTGGCCGTGAAGCTGTTGTTCTATTAAAAGGTTCATAATTCCTGAAACAACGACTCAAGTTATTCTTTAATTCTGCAGGAGATTAAAAAACAGATTTTTATATATAAAGTAAGTATAAAGTAAAAAGTATAAAGTATTTGATCCCCTCAATAATTCAGCAGAATATAAAATTAGAAATGAATTAAATTATGTTGTATAGGATCAAAATTCAATCATTTTTAATAGTAAAATTGACCTCATGACATTCATGTTATGTGATGGTACGGTATGTTTGTGGAAGACATATTTATACATAACAGCAAACAGATACTGCAGGTGATTGTACAATAAATCTAATTCATGCATATTAATTTGTTTTTTAATATATGATTCAGAAAAATAAATGACACACATGTATCTCGAGGCACTATTAATATAAATAGTATATGATGCTCAACTTGATTTCAAATATATTACTGTAATAACAATTTTGAAAGTATATTATACTATATTATATTATATTATATTGAATTTGCCCAAGTTATAAAATACATTTATGAAAGAATGATGCATTTATTTTCTTTTGTGC
Organism: Eutrigla gurnardus; assembly: GCF_963514095.1. NCBI lineage: Eukaryota > Metazoa > Chordata > Actinopteri > Perciformes > Triglidae > Eutrigla > Eutrigla gurnardus. The sequence goes on from NC_139918.1 coordinate 8,120,571, forward strand.
GTGTGTGCAGTTTGAGGATTGTTGTAAATATATATTTTATGTAATATATATTGAAATCATTTTAATTACTTAGAGATGAAGGTAAATATGTCAAATATTATTATATCTATATTAACACTACTGAATCAACAAAATGTGATAACTATGAAGGCATATAAATGTATCTTCAGTATTATATTATATTGTACCATATGATATATCAAAATTGTTATGAAATAAGTAAATACATTATTATTTGTATCATTTTCTGTAGCAAGATTAAAATAAATGGTGGGAAACATAATATTATCATATTAGCAACTATATTTTATGTGAAGGTGAATATGGAACTTGTAGTAATATGTATATAAGCCCTAATATAGGAAATACAATTCAACTATATTAAGATACTTTTCATAGTTATAAAAGCTATATAAAGATATACAAATGTATCTTCATAATTATATTATATCATATTTAATGATATTATATGTAAATCCCCCCTCATGTTAATAACATCTAAACATTTGTATGTAATAATATACAGCAGTCATTATTCATATTTGACTTTTCATTCATTTAAAATTATTCTGACAAACGTCTAAGTATATGATGATAATTAAATAATATGTTATACATGTTGAAATCATCACAATTACTTTGATATGAAGGTGAATATTGTTATAATGTGTATATTAGTCCCTTCTGAATACACAAAGTGGTATAACTGTATAAAGGTATCTTCATAATGATATGATAGTATATGATAGTAGGTTATTGTTGACTCTGTGAATGTGTGTCTGTGCTGCTTGTTGCTGCTGTCAAACTTCAGATGAGCAGGTAATGAAGCCCGTGGTGAGCGTGTACCCAGCAGCATCCAGAGCCCCCCTGGAGGGGAAGAGCTCTCTGCTGTGTCTGGCCTCAGACATGTTTCCTCCTCTAGTCCGGTTCTCCTGGAAAAGACGAAAGGAGACTGGTTCTCTGGAGGAGGAGGTGCTCCCTGCTGTGGGAGAGCAGCTGGAGATCAGAGAGTCGGGACACGCCGCCTCCATCTTGCTGCTCCATCAACAAGAGATCAGCACATATAAATACCGCTGCTCCGTCCAGCACGAGGGGGGCACAGTGGAGGCCCAAGCAGAACAAGGTACTGAAGGCTTGGTGACTGTTCAGCAGTGATTCAGCTTCATGTGGATGCACTGCTGTCCAAGATATCAGAGGAGCAGACGACTGACGTCGCTCACTGTCACTCCTTTTCCCTTCCAGAGGTTCCAGCTCCAGCTGCCTCCTGTCCTCCAGAGAGAGAGCCAGCAGACCTGCCAGCTCTGCAGCAAGCTGACTGTAAGATCAACTGCTGCCCCCTTTAATATAATATATATGATATGTTAGAATAATAGAAAGCTGCTTGGGGTCGCTGCAGTGAGGACTTAACCTCGATACATGGGGTGCCAACTCTACCGACTGAGCTATGCGGCGCCCCGTTATGCTGCTATTTAAATCATTGTCCTGGCTCCATCCCTACAACGCTTGGTGGGCCCTTATTGGTTGTTTTTAAGGAGGGCCTTTGAACTTTCATTCAAATTGTAGCCGACCTCTGTCTTCATGCAAAGCTGGTTTTAAATAAAAGTTACTCTGATGAGAGAAGAGATGGGCATGAGGACTTAGGACACCAGTTCCAAATATCAAGCAACCACATTTATTGTTTAGCTTTTTTGCTCTTTGTTACCGTCTTAGTCGTCAGACCAAATGTTCTTCAAAAGAGGATGAACCCGATCGGCCTGACATTTCCTCCTCACATGTTTCTATCTAACAAAACATTCTGCTTCAATCCATATTTGTTGGCATTTAACCTTCAAACACTACATTTTCACTGTTGTGAGAAAGACAAAGGGAGGCAGCACCTGTATTAACGGGGAAGTCTAGCAGCCATCAAACAGCACCAGAAATTACATTTATAGAACCGAAAAATCATAATTCACCCACTTGTTTAGGACAATGACATCATCAAATTAACAATAGACATTCAAAGCTTCAATCTACAACCTTAATAGAAGTAAAATATGAATGTAAAAATGTCTTATGAGGGCTGATCTGGGACAAGCTGTTACTACAGACTTGTGGACAGCTCTTACCACGGAGTCATATGTAACCATCACCTGTCATTTCATTCAGAACGGGGAGTTGAATACTCTATAATCATTAAATAAGAGTACTGGAATATGGAAGTTACTTACGTGTGTGTGTGTGTGTGTGTGTGTGTGTGTGTGTGTGTGTGTGTGTGTGTGTGTGTGTGTGTGTGTGTGTATATGCGTGTGTGTGTGTGTGTGTGTGTGTGTGTGTATATGCGTGTGTGTGTGTGTGTGTGTATATGTGTGTGTATATGCGTGTGTGTGTGTGTGTGTGTGTGTGTGTGTGTGTGTGTGTGCGTGTGTGCGTGCGTGTGTGCGTGTGTGTGTGTGTGTGTGTGTGTGTGTGTGTGTGTGTGTGTGTGTGTGTGTGTGTGTGTGTGTGTGTCTCAGTGTCCTTCCAGTCTCAGTGCAGGGTGAAGCTGCTCTGCCTGCTGTACACAGTGCTGATAGTGAAGAGTCTTGTGTACTGCTGTGGACTCAGTCTGCTGATGATCTCCAGAAAGAAGGGACGCTCCACCAACTGCTCACATGCTGACTGATCACCATCACATCTCATCAATTCATCTCATTTATCACTTTAATTATATTCACAAATATACATGATGACTTGATGAGGTTGGTTGTATGATGTGTCTTTTTATACAGGATAGATACAGTCATCCTAAAAATATAAATACATATTTAGACATTATATTTACAGTAATTCAGTGTAAACTCTTTGTAGTGTTACTTTGATACTTAAGATGAATAGTTAGCTGACTGGTTGATGTTTTATTCTTTACAGTATTTTTCTGTGCTTGTGTTTGTTTTTAATACATGATTCAGAGTGTGGCAGATTTGTCAAATTATTTCACTGTAAGATTCTTAATAAACTGAAAATTCACAGTGTTTTATGGACATCCTTGTTTTTATGGATTTCAGTTTGGTTTCATAGCAAATAATCAGGAACAGAATCAAGTTTGTTGAGTTTGTTGGCACCAGTAATGTGACTGTGGATGTAAGTCACTGTGAATATACTTTCACACAGCACCAAGAACAAATGTACAGGAAAATATGCATATAAGCACACAGCTAAACAAGGACAACAGAGCTAAACAAAGAGAAGCAAACATATACACACGGCTATTATATACAGCTATTATAGTCAATAGGTGTGGCGGTCCCACCAGGTTCAGTGCTGACCCCCTTTTATATTGGTGTCAGTGTGGATGTTAAACTCTATGCTGACGACACTGTCCTTTAAACACAAACAAACAGCAGAAGTTTTAGCTTTGAAGCATTTGATTGAAGCATGTATTTTTTGACACTGAACTATTACAGCTTCATCAGGATGACATGGATCGGCAGAGCTACTGATTATACCTAAACTAACATTCATATTCATGTACATTTCAAGACAGAATCACAGAAGTGAGTTGAGGATTTGAGCTGCTTCTCTCACAGATTCCACACACAGATCAAAGCAGTGAGTGCTGAGCACTGAGCTGAAGTTCCCAGAATGATTGTGTAACCAGAGTGGATGGTTGTAACTGTCGTTGTGTTATTAATGTGAGAAAGGATGCAGAGCAGAAACCCACACAGCCCGTCTGCTGCAGGAAAGGAAGTGTTGCTAGGCTGCCAACCGTCCTAATAACCACTGAGAACAGATTCCTATCTGCTGCTGTACACACTCATGAACTCCTCTCCCTCTCTGTAGCTGCTGGTCTTTTCTCTTGTTGTCCGGAAGCCTTTTTTTCCACTGAGCCCTCCAACCACCCACAGTTGAACTGAGCCAGGAGAGCAACAATGATGACCCACCTGTTTCTACAAACATGTGTGAAAGAATGGGTCGCTCTCAGGAGCTCAGTGAATTCCAGCGTGGTACTGTGATAGGATGCCACCTGTACAACAAGTCCAGTCGGGAATCTTCCTCACTCCTAAATATTCCACAGTCAACTGTCAGTGGGATTATTATTAAGTGGAAGTGATTGGGAACGACAGCAACTCAGAGTCAATCACTACAGACCTCCAAACTTCATGTGGCCTTCAGATTAGCTCGAGAACAGCGTAGAGAGCTTCATGGAATGGGTTTCCATGGCGATCAGCTGCAATGCGTCGGATGCAGTGGTGTAAAGCACGCCGCCACTGGACTCAGTGGAGACGCTTTTTAAATCTCTATTTATATTGTAGTTTTATCCTTTTTAATGAAATCCACATAGAAGGTGTTCAGCAAATAATTTAGTTTGCCTTATCTGGAAAATAACAGTGAAAAAAGTGTTTTGTTTAATTTATTGAATTTTCGTATAGACTCAAAGAACAACACAAAATACCTGCAAGTACCGAGCCCGTCCAAATGCAATATAGTACCGTTTTAAAAGCCTCAGTACCCCGGTACCAGATTAGTACCGGTATACCGTGCAACCCTACAGCAGACTGGTCACTATCAGCATGTTTACAGCAGACTGGTCACTACCAGCATGTTTACAGCAGACTGGTCACTATCAGCATGTTTACAGACTGGTCACTACCAGCATGTTTACAGCAGACTGGTCACTATCAGCATGTTTACAGCAGACTGGTCACTATCAGCATGTTTACAGACTGGTCACTACCAGCATGTTTACAGCAGACTGGTCACTATCAGCATGTTTACAGCAGACTGGTCACTATCAGCATGCGTACAGCAGACTGGTCACTATCAGCATGTTTACAGCAGACTGGTCACTACCAGCATGTTTACAGCAGACTGGTCACTATCAGCATGCGTACAGCAGACTGGTCACTATCAGCATGTTAACAGACTGGTCACTACCAGCATGTTTACAGCAGACTGGTCACTAATAGCATGTGTACAGCAGACTGGTCACTATCAGCATGTTTACAGCAGACTGGTCACTAATAGCATGTTTACAGCAGACTGGTCAGTATCAGCATGTTTACAGACTGGTCACTATCAGCATGTTTACAGACTGGTCACTATCAGCATGTTAACAGCAGACTGGTCACTATCAGCATGTTTACAGACTGGTCACTATCAGCATGTTTACAGACTGGTCACTATCAGCATGTTAACAGCAGACTGGTCACTACCAGCATGTTTACAGACTGGTCACTATCAGCATGTTTACAGACTGGTCACTACCAGCATGTTTACAGACTGGTCACTACCAGCATGTTTACAGACTGGTCACTATCAGCATGTTTACAGACTGGTCACTATCAGCATGTTAACAGCAGACTGGTCACTATCAGCATGTTTACAGACTGGTCACTATCAGCATGTTAACAGCAGACTGGTCACTATCAGCATGTTTACAGACTGGTCACTATCAGCATGTTTACAGCAGACTGGTCACTATCAGCATGTTTACAGCAGACTGGTCACTATCAGCATGTTTACAGACTGGTCACTATCAGCATGTTAACAGCAGACTGGTCACTACCAGCATGTTTACAGCAGACTGGTCACTACCAGCATGTTTACAGCAGACTGGTCACTATCAGCATGTTTACAGACTGGTCACTACCAGCATGTTTACAGCAGACTGGTCACTACCAGCATGTGTACAACAGACTGGTCACTAACAGCATGTTTACAGCAGACTGGTCACTATCAGCGTGTTTACAGCAGACTGGTCACTACCAGCATGTTTACAGCAGACTGGTCACTATCAGCATGTTTACAGACTGGTCACTATCAGCGTGTTTACAGCAGACTGGTCACTATCAGCATGTTTACAGCAGACTGGTCACTATCAGCATGTGTACAGCAGACTGGTCACTATCAGCATGTTTACAGCAGACTGGTCACTATCAGCATGTGTACAGCAGACTGGTCACTATCAGCATGCGTACAGCAGACTGGTCACTATCAGCATGTTTACAGCAGACTGGTCACTATCAGCATGTTTACAGACTGGTCACTATCAGCATGTTAACAGCAGACTGGTCACTATCAGCATGTTTACAGACTGGTCACTATCAGCATGTTAACAGCAGACTGGTCACTATCAGCATGTTTACAGCAGACTGGTCACTATCAGCATGTTTACAGACTGGTCACTATCAGCATGTTTACAGACTGGTCACTATCAGCATGTTTACAGACTGGTCACTATCAGCATGTTTACAGCAGACTGGTCACTATCAGCATGTTTACAGACTGGTCACTATCAGCATGTTAACAGCAGACTGGTCACTACCAGCATGTTTACAGCAGACTGGTCACTACCAGCATGTTTACAGCAGACTGGTCACTATCAGCATGTTTACAGACTGGTCACTACCAGCATGTTTACAGCAGACTGGTCACTACCAGCATGTGTACAACAGACTGGTCACTAACAGCATGTTTACAGCAGACTGGTCACTATCAGCGTGTTTACAGCAGACTGGTCACTACCAGCATGTTTACAGCAGACTGGTCACTATCAGCATGTTTACAGACTGGTCACTATCAGCGTGTTTACAGCAGACTGGTCACTATCAGCATGTTTACAGCAGACTGGTCACTATCAGCATGTTTACAGCAGACTGGTCACTATCAGCATGTGTACAGCAGACTGGTCACTATCAGCATGCGTACAGCAGACTGGTCACTATCAGCATGTTTACAGCAGACTGGTCACTATCAGCATGTTTACAGCAAACTAATGATTCAAGTCTTTGGCAGAACTATTTTAAAATTCATACAGTTACAATATTATTTCATGAAATGTCAAATATAAATTAAGACTACTGTATATTATGATATAAAAACGTTGAGACTATATCAACCTATGACGCTGCGTACCCACCAAACGCGATGAACGCGATTGAAACGCGCGACAAATGAAATCGCGTCGCGCTAGACGCTCCAGTTTTGACGCCGGTCCAATATGCCAAAAAACGCCTCATCGCGGCATCGCGTCATCGCGTCGCGCGACGAGCCCGCCCAAACAACAACATTTCTTCCGCCATTTCATTCTCTCGTCGATCATGGCTGAGATAACCACCATCGCTGCACTGTATCTACTCTGGAGAAGTTCCCAGCTTCGTCTGCGGGCTAGGCGCCGACGTCGGTTCTGGGTGCATGCTACCCTACGGAGGCGGCGTGAGCTCGGCGAGTTCCACCGTCTCCTGCAGGAGCTGCGCCTGGACGACGGCCGGTTCCAGCGGTACTTCAGGCTGACTGTTGCCCAGTTTGGAGCGGCAAGCCGGCAAAAAGTCCGTACGACAGCACGTCGGTGACGATCTCAACGCTGATAGGCTGTCGCGGCGCGTCTTCACGCGAATTCGCCGCAAAAGTTCAATTATTTCAACTCGAGCGATGGCGCGATGGCGCGATGAAGCGATGGCGCGATGAAGCGATGAAGCGATGAAGCGATTTTTCGCGTCCATCGCGTCCATCGCGCCGCGCTATCGCGTCCATCGCGTCGCCCGGCGCGATGAAGCGTCTAATCGCGTCTTTGCATTGACTTTACATGTAATCTTGTCGCGCGATGAAGTTTCATCGCGTTTGGTGGGTACGCCCCGTGAGGGGGAATTTAAATATAATATAATGTGTTGTAATATAATGTATATGAAGATACATTTTTAAACCTAATTATATTTATATCATCTAAGAAAATATCTTTATACGGTAGAATGTATTTTCTACATTAGAGGTCATATACATGTTACAATAAGTTCCATATCCACCTTCATATAATTGTTAGTATGATAATATTATATATTATTTCGCGGGGATAATCATATCTGTTTGAATTCATGCATACACACATTTTCCACTGAAAGACATATTTACCAGTATATCAAATAAAAAGGTCATGAGGTCAATTTACCATAAAAATGATATCAATTAATTATGATTTTCAATATAAATGCGCTGACATATATTAAATTTATTGAAATACAATATAGTTTCTAATATTATGGTGCTTTATTACTGAGATGATCAAATACTTTATACCTGTAACATTTCCAACATCATACTTTTTATATAAAAATCTGTTAAATCTCTGCAGAATTAAAGAATAACTTGAGTCGTTGTTTCAGGAAATATGAACCTTTTAATAGAACAAAAGCTTCACGGATTCTCTACTAATGATGGGAAAACTAACATGAGAAGCCTGAGGCAGCAGAAACTTTCACTGTCCGCCTGCGACACCTGCCTAGAGGGCCCCACCGCAGCCGCAGCCTCGGAGCCGGAGGCCACGCCGCCGCCGGCCCCCGCCGCAACAAACTTGTTTAATATGTTTCTGCTCTCAGCGGCATCAGTAGTGAGAGCATTTTTTTTTCTTTTCCCTCAGTTTTTCTGCACCGCCTTTTCCATTTTTCTCCATTTTCGCTTTGTTTTTCGTGTGTGTTTCTCTTCTCTCTCATAATGATTGATCATCATTAAAGGTGATTGGACGGGGGGGGGGGGGGGGGTAGTCTGGAAAATGGGACTACTGGGCCTCTGTAGCCTATCATAGGGCAACTGGGCCAGGTATTCTTTAGACAGACAAGCCACTGGGCTCTAATGTGTCTGTGGGCTGCAGCTGAACTCTGTGGGCTGGTGCATGTCTCTCTCCCTGGGCTGCAGCAAAAATATATATAAATAAATAAAATAATTAGATTAATTTTTTTAATTGAGTCCCGGCCCTAATTTTAAAAAATGCATTTTTGTATGCTTTCATTTTTAAATCAGGATCTATTTTCCACTCATCACCATGACAGTCAGCTGGACAGCTTTCTATAGTCACTTCAGACTATATTTAGGATTACCACCATAATAGAAAGTCACAAAGATCAACTTATTGCGAGTGTTTTTATTGCAATCTGCAAAAAATATTGTCCCATCCATACATGTGACTGTGGTGTAGTTAGTTTAAAGCCAAACATCAACACTTCTACCGATTGCATTCATTTATTTCTTCATTAGCGTTTATTTTCTGCAATAATCCAAAATCCAATGGAGAAATCCCATTGGTGCTTTGTGGAGGGATCCAGTGTGAAGCTAACTGCAGCTCTATTTGTGACCGTGTTCCTGTAATGTGCCTTTAGGCAGCAACCTTCAACACAAGCCACATTTGAGCCGTAAGACTGTTACCAGCAGAGGCCACACACGAGGAGTGTTGTGACAAAAGACAATAAACTGTGACAAGAGTATTATGGGCAAAGTCACTATGAAGTCATTTTGGATCAAACGTTTTAATATTCAGGTCCAATAAAGGAAACTGTAAGACACTTACAAGGATACTATCCACTTCTGAGTTGGGAATTAAATGACACCAGTATTGTAATTTGTCTTCAGTTTTTCCATTTTCTACTTCTACCAATAATGTACTGTTTACTCTAACACTACATCTATCTGACAAATGGAGTTACTTGATTACACATTTTACATGAAAGTACTATGCTGTTGCCAAGTAACCAGCAAATCAATATTTGCATGCATTTCAATGGTCAAAAGCCCCATTTGTTTGCCAAACACAAAATCAAAGCATCACATCTGTGTAGCTGCAGCTTCACCCTTTCAGGCCTCGAAGTATAAAACAGAAACAATCTGAGGAGAAGTCTTTGACTGTGAACAAACATGCAAACTGAGGCCAGAAGTGACCAGGAGAAGTTGCTTCATGTTAAAGAGCGTTTTCTTGGAATTAAATCAAGTTTAGAGTCAGTGTTTCTCACAAAATGCATTGTGTGCATCCTGCTCAGCACAATGGCGCCACCAGGGGGTGGCCTGGGGTGGCCGTGGCCACCCCTATAAATTTGCTGGCCACCCCACTGGCCAGTCACAGATATTGATATTGGTACTGATGATATTCTTCTATCGCCAGTTAAGCCCCTTTCACATTGAATGCACAAGCGCAAAGGACTCCATGTGCTCCCTAAACTCCGTCATCACATCACTGCTTCTGTGACCTCCAATTATCCACACACACACACACACACACACACACACACACACACACACACACACGTCGAGCACGCGCACGCAGACGGCGCACCCGACACTGTGGTGGAGTGCTGTCAATCACGTTTTCACCTGACTGAATCTGATCCGCACCGAGCTGCACCGATCTCAAGAGTCAAGAAAACTATCTGTGAGTAAGTCAGTTATAATTTGCATCGTGAAATGTGATTTCTAAGTTTCAGAAGGTGCTCGTAACCGTTACAGCACTGCTATGTTGTTGTTTTTTTGGGACATGAGTTACGTTGCTAATGCTAACGTTAGCTGCTGCGCTGCTTGTGTTATATGAATTTTCAGACAATGAAGAGAAAGTCGACAGACATATCGACAGAGAGAGAGACGACAGGGGAGCAGCAGAGGCTTAGTGAGGAGGAGACGGAGGAGGATGGAGGAGAGGAGGAGCAGACAGTAGAACAGCATGGCAATACTCCAGCCAGGGGCGTTGCTAGACATAAAGCTCTACTGGGGCACAGGCCCCCTATTTCATAAATCACAAAACACATCCTTGAATTCCCGCTGCGTGTATGAAATGTGCTATACAATGTGCTATATAAACTTCCCTTGCTCAGCCCACTATTACTGCCACAGCCATACTGCTGCTGCTAAAACTGAAAGGTCAAAATGTAGAGATATTAATCTCTAATTCACATTTATTTCAACATACATTATGAACATGCTCAACATGTTTTTGATGATTTTGGAGTATCGTTCCCACATTTGTGAATGAAGAACATCAGATGTTTGGGGTTGGGGAAATCACTGTGACTGTAAATCTTACTTTAATGCCGAGCCATCACTTGGTTTACAAAGTACTATAAAGTAAATTGTATTAAAATGAAAAGATAATGCGGTAAACCGTCAGCTAACTCCTATGAAACAACACAGAGTGATCTGTGATTCAGAGCAGCAGCAATGAGGACTGGTGGTGATTATTGAGTGGTAATAGAAATGTGTAACACGTCGTTGTTTGAGTTACTTACTGGAACGACCGCAACACTGTCAGAAACTACACGCACTGTGCCGCTTCACGCCGGCTACTGCGGGCATCGGGGCGAGCGGGGCAGGTCACGTGGGAGAGAGAAGTGGATCATACCATGACGTGATGGGGGGGTCTGTTGTATTTTTAAAGTAAACCATATCCTGTCTATGGTTTTTTGACCATGTTTAAGCTTGTCAAACACGGACTTGCGTTTAAAAAACAACATAACTGATATTTTTTTTGCATTTATCTATGCGTGCGCGCCGCGGTGCCCCGGCTACGACATGCACACTGCCGTGCACGGACGTAATGTGTGCGCCGGACCCGGACCACAAGGTGCGCGCCTCAGCTTGTATTTTGGGTTAAACTGCGTTGGTTTGAGATTGTGGGTGAAAAAGAAAATCCATTATTTTACCGTTATTATCAATATAAATTAATCCACTGCCAAATATAGTAGCTCGTTAAAACTCGCACGGGAGTTTTTACTGGGGCACGGCAGATCAATGCTGGGGCACGTGCCCCAGTAAGAACTGCAGTCAAGCCAGCCTCCACTCGGAAAACCCCGGTCAAGCTAGCCCCCAGTCATTCTGTGGTGCCTGTTTATACTACATATTACGGTAATGCAGTCCAAGAACAGAATTCAGAATAAAAGCACAGACCTATGAACGCAATTTGCAATTTCAGTCTGTTCATTAAATGTTTAAGCGATTGAACTATTATTTCATTGATTTATTGATTGATTGATTTATTGATTGATTGATTGATTTTGCATTTAAGGAATTCATTTATTGATTATTTACGTAAATCATTTTACCAGCCTCATTCTGATCACATTTAAGCCTTAGCAGTTGGAGGCAATGGCAATTAATCTGTGTGAATAATTAGTCCAACATAAAAATAAACACAATATCAGGAGCTTCTGATGAGGAATTTCAAAATAAAAGCCAATTTAATGGTCAAATATTTTCAGTATATCCATTTGAATTCAGCTTGACATTACAAAGAAACTACCGGTTTCCACAGATTGATTTCACTTCAGACTGATAGTGGTCGACCTCACAGACTCACTCATATAATATCAGGAAGTTCTGATGTGGTTTTTCAAAATAGAAGTCCTCTGAAATGTCAGATATTGTCAATATTTTCCTCAAATTCAGATTTACATTAAAAGGAAACTTCCTGTTTCCACAGACTGATTTCACTTCAGACTGATAGTGGTCGACCTCAGAGACTCACCCATGTAATATCAGGAAGTTCTGATGTGTTTTTTCACAATTAAAGCCCCCTGTAATGTCAAATATTTTCAATATTTCTCTTTGAATTCAGATTGATCTTGGGAGGAAACTTCCTGTTTCCACAGACTGATTACACTTCAGACTGATAGTGGTCGACCTCAGAGACTCACTCATGTAATATCAGGCACTTCTGATGTGGTTTTTCAAAACTAAAGCCCTCAGAAATGTCAGATATTTTCAATATTTAGATATGAATTCAGATCGATATTTAAAGGAAACTTCCTGTTTCCACAGACTGATTTCACTTCAGACTGATAGTGGTCCACCTCAGAGACTCACCCATGTAATATCAGGAAGTTCTGATGTGGTTTTCCACAATTAAAGCCCTCAGAAATGTCAGATATTGTCAATATTTAGATATGAATTCAGATGGATATTAAAAGGAAACTTCCTCTTTCCACAGACTGATTTCAATTCAGACTGATAGTGGTCCACCTCAGAGACTCACTCATGTAATATCAGGAAGTTCTGATGTGTTTTTTCAAAATAGAAGTCCTCTGAAATGTCAGATATTGTCAATATTTTCCTCAAATTCAGATTTACATTAAAAGGAAACTTCCTGTTTCCACAGACTGATTTCACTTCAGACTGATAGTGGTCGACCTCAGAGACTCACCCATGTAATATCAGGAAGTTCTGATGTGTTTTTTCACAATTAAAGCCCTCAGAAATGTCAGATATTTTCAATATTTAGATATGAATTCAGATGGATATTAAAAGGAAACTTCCTCTTTCCACAGACTGATTTCACTTCAGACTTATAGTGGTCGACCTCAGAGACTCACCCATGTTATATCAAGAAGTTCTGATGTGGTTTTACAAAATTAAAGCCCTTTGAAATTAGTTCAGTTTTCAGAGGGAATGTATTTTTTTTCTTATTATTTACTATTAGTTATGGTGACTTTAATTTTTTGTATCTGGCCTTTTTTAAAAATGTAATTTGCTTTAGTATTACATTATATGATAATACTGATAGCAGGATTAATATTATAAGTGTTATTAATAAATCTTGAGCTTTTTTGACTGGTATTAGAACAAGGTCACATGTAAGGCATCAAACTGACATTTAATACATCCTATCAGGGTCCCTGTCACAATATAAAAACAGTATTTATGGAGTATGATCCCATTTGTCTATGTAGAAAAAAGCTTTGCAAATTGACTAATCAAGATATTAGTGGGCTTTAATTTTGAAAAACCACAACAGAACCTCCTGATATTACATGAGTGAGTCTCTGAGGTCGACTACTATCAGTCTGAAGTGAAATCAGTCCATGGAAACAGGAAGTTTCCTCCCAAGATCAATCTGAATTCAAAGAGAAATATTGAAACTATTTGACATTTCAGGGGGCTTTAATTTCGAAAAACCACATCAGAACTTCCTGATATTACATGAGTGAGTCTCTGAGGTCGACTACTATCGGTCTGAAGTGAAATCAGTCTGTGGAAACAGGAAGTTTTCTTTTAATATCGATCCGAATTCATATCTAAATATTGACAATATCTGACATTTCTGAGGGCTTTAATTGTGAAAAAACACATCAGAACTTCCTGATATTACATGGGTGAGTCTCTGAGGTCGACCACTATCAGTCTGAAGTGAAATCAGTCTGTGGAAAGAGGAAGTTTCCTTTAAATATCGATCTGAATTCATATCTAAATATTGACAATATCCTACATTTCTGAGGGCTCTAATTTTGAAAAACCACATCAGAACTTCCTGATATTACATGGGTGAGTCTCTGAGGTCGACCACTATCAGTCTGAATTGAAATCAGTCTGTGGAAAGAGGAAGTTTCCTTTTAATATCCATCTGAATTCATATCTAAATACTGACAATATTTGACATTTCTGAGGGCTTTAATTGTGGAAAACCACATCAGAACTTCCTGATATTACATGGGTGTGTCTCTGAGGTCGACCACTATCAGTCTGAAGTGAAATCAGTCTGTGGAAACAGGAAGTTTCCTCCCACGATCAATCTGAATTCTAAGAGAAATATTGAAAATATTTCAAATTTCAAAGGGCTTTAATTTTGAAAAACCACATCAGAACTTCCTGATATTACATGGGTGAGTCTCTGAGGCCGACCACTATCAGTCTGAAGTGAAATCAGTCTGTGGAAACAAGAAGTTTCCTTTTAATATCCATCTGAATTCATATCTAAATACTGACAATATCTGTCATTTCTGAGGGCTTTAATTGTGAAAAACCACATCAGAACTTCCTGATATTACATGGGTGTGTCTCTGAGGTCGACCACTATCAGTCTGAAGTGTAATCAGTCTGTGGAAACAGGAAGTTTCCTTTTAATATCCATCTGAATTCATATCTAAATATTGACAATATCTGACATTTCTGAGGGCTCTTATTTTGTAAAACCAAATCAGAAGTGCCTGATATTACATGAGTGAGTCTCTGAGGTCGACCACTATCAGTCTGAATTGAAATCAGTCTGTGGAAAGAGGAAGTTTCCTTTTAATATCCATCTGAATTCATATCTAAATACTGACAATATCTGACATTTCTGAGGGCTTTAATTGTGGAAAACCACATCAGAACTTCCTGATATTACATGGGTGTGTCTCTGAGGTCGACCACTATCAGTCTGAAGTGAAATCAGTCTGTGGAAACAGGAAGTTTCCTCCCACGATCAATCTGAATTCTAAGAGAAATATTGAAAATATTTCAAATTTCAAAGGGCTTTAATTTTGAAAAACCACATCAGAACTTCCTGATATTACATGGGTGAGGCTCTGAGGCCGACCACTATCAGTCTGAAGTGAAATCAGTCTGTGGAAACAAGAAGTTTCCTTTTAATATCCATCTGAATTCATATCTAAATACTGACAATATCTGTCATTTCTGAGGGCTTTAATTGTGAAAAACCACATCAGAACTTCCTGATATTACATGGGTGTGTCTCTGAGGTCGACCACTATCAGTCTGAAGTGAAATCAGTCTGTGGAAACAGGAAGTTTCCTCCCACGATCAATCTGAATTCTAAGAGAAATATTGAAAATATTTCAAATTTCAAAGGGCTTTAATTTTGAAAAACCACATCAGAACTTCCTGATATCACGTGAGTAAGTCTCTGAGGTCGACCACTATCAGTCTAAAGTGAAATCAGTCTGTGACAACAGGAAGTTTCCTTTTAATGTAAATCTGAATTTGAGGAAAATATTGACAATATCTGACATTTCAGAGGACTTCTATTTTGAAAAACCACATCAGAACTTCCTGATATTATATGAGTGAGTCTGTGAGGTCGACCACTATCAGTCTGAAGTGAAATCAATCTGTGGAAACCGGTAGTTTCTTTGTAATGTCAAGCTGAATTCAAATGGATATATTGAAAATATTTGACCATTAAATTGGCTTTTATTTTGAAATTCCTCATCAGAAGCTCCTGATATTGTGTTTATTTTTATGTTGGACTAATTATTCACACAGATTAATTGCCATGGCCTCCAACTGCTAAGGCTTAAATGTGATCAGAATGAGGCTGGTAAAATGATTTACGTAAATAATCAATAAATGAATTCCTTAAATGCAAAATCAATCAATCAATAAATCAATCAATCAATCAAAGAAATAATAGTTCAATCGCTTAAACAATTAATGAACAGACTGAAATTGCAAATTGCGTTCATAGGTCTGTGCTTGTATTCTGAATTCTGTTCTTGGACTGCATTACCGTAATATGTAGTATAAACAGGCACCACAGAATGACTGGGGGCTAGCTTGACCGGGGTTTTCCGAGTGGAGGCTGGCTTGACTGCAGTCAGTAAGAGAGGTCTAGCGACGCCGATGACTCCAGCATCAGTTACAGAGCACAGTGAGGAGGAAGAACACGAGACAGCAGCAGACGAGGGTCAGATAGCAACAGTGGTCACAGAGGCGAGGCAGGAGGCAGCAAAAGCAGGTGTTCAACCTGTTTCTGGACCAACAGGTAAAATGATGACTGTGTGGCCCTACTAATGAAATTGATTGCTAGGCTAGATATCATCTGGAGAAATTATGTGTTTAAAGTGTGTGTCCATTAGGTTACAAATCATGATATACCGGTAATCACTTAAAGCTTTTTGATTCATGTTTATTGGTGGTGAGTTTGATTAGTCTGTGTTGAGAGTGGTTTAAGTGTATGAATGCATGTAACTGTATTTGTCCATGGGGAGGCGCTGTTGCGCTGGATGTGGTCATGTGTCGCGTGGCCTGAAGGGAAAAACACTGCATTTTTCTCTCTCTCTTGTACCTGGCTCTCACGGAGGGCAACATGTTCTTGGGCACCGAAATAAAGTATGCCGGTTGGCTGAAGAGACACCGTTCTTCTATAGAATTATTATTCCGCTGTAGTAGGCAGTGAAGCCTACCAGTTAACAGGTTATGGGCCCAGCAACCGAGAATAATTCTAAAGTTTGACGGACACATGCGGCGAAAGCTAGCAAGGTTGCGCTAGCATACAGAAGTGTAAAAGAGCTAGCTTAGCATCGAGTACCCGGGAAGCTAAAGCTAGGCTAAAAACAAGTAAGAGCTACAAACACAAAAAGCCATGGCGACAGGAAGCAAGACCAAATGGCCCAAGTTCGACGGGAGAGCAGAGGAGTACGAGCTCTGGGAAGAAAGGATGCTGTGCTGCATGCACGGAGTGGGGCTGAAGCAGACAATCCTCACAGAGCCAGCTGGACCGCTAACGGAGGAAGAAAAGGCTAAAAACTACAAGCTAAACGCGGACGCCTATTGTGCATTGGCGCCGCTACTTGACAATACAAGCTTGGGACTGATATTCAGAGACACAAATGACAATGGCAGAGAAAGTCTCAAAGTGTTAAGAGAACACTACATCGGAAAAGGTAGGCCCCGGATTGTCTCCCTGTACATAACCATGACTGCGTTGAAGAAGGCTGAAAGCGAGACTGTAACCGAATACATTATCCGAGCTGAGCGAATCTTCACAACGCTTAGGAGTGCGGGTGAAGCACCGAGTGAGGGACTGATGATGGCAATGGTGATGAGGGGGTTACCGGAGAAGTACAAGCCGTTTACGCTGTTGGTGACGCATGGCTCAGCGGACATGAGGCTGGCAGAGTTCAAGACAAAGCTGCGAAATTTCGAGGCTTCAGAAGATTCAGACCCTGTCGAGCCGGGAGAGAGGGTGCTCAGGGCTCAAGCGGCGCCGCGGAAAAGGACCGGGCCAGCGGAGATGGTGTGTTGGCGTTGCGGAGAAAAGGGCCACAGAAGGGATGACTGTACAGAGAAGGTTTGGTGCAGTTTTTGCAAAAGCAGGGGGCACACAGACAAGGTGTGTAACAAGAAGGAACGTGAACGTAACACCCGGTGTGCGTGTGTCCATGATGGCGGGGGCGGCGACGGCGGTGGACGTAGAGCAGGTCGTGGACCAGATGGCGCCACGGGAGAGGACTACACCTTCCGCGCGCAAACAGGAGATGCCAGCCTCTCAGAGCAACCGCAGGAACGGAGAAAGGGACTGATCGTGGACACGGGCGCGACGTCCCATATCATCAATGACCGGAGCAAGTTTAAGAACTTCGACAGCACCTTCAAGCCAGAGAGACATTGCATGGAGCTCGCAGACGGGAAGCGTACAGCCGGAGTGGCACAAGGCAAGGGGGATGCACAGGTATGTCTCATAGACAGTGAGGGGCGCCGGTGTGCAGTGACTTTAAAGAACGCTCTCTACATCCCCTCATACCCCCAAGAACTCTTTTCAGTGAAGTCTGCTACTGCTCACGGTGCAAAAGTGTTCTTCGATGAAGGTAAAGATGTCATAGTGATGCCAGATGGCACTAGGTTTGATATTTATGTATGTAAGAGGATGTACTACTTACAAACCGAGTGTGATGTAGGTGATGTGTGCCATGTTAGCTATGATATCCAGACCTGGCACGAAGTAATGGGTCACTGCAATTACGATGATATCTTGAAGCTGCAGAATGTAACAGAAGGCATGCACATTAAAGGTGCAAAGCGTAAGCCTGATAAAGAATGTGTAGTGTGCATAGAGGGAAAGTTTACTCAAACGAGGAACAGAGATCCTACTGATAAGGTAAAGACACCACTCGAGTTGGTGAACACAGATCTAGCTGGCCCAGTAAGCAATCCGTCCATAGACGGTTACAAGTACATGCAGTCTTTCACAGATGTGTATACAGGGACAGTGTCCACTTACTTCCTGAAAGCAAAAAGCGATACAATCCAGGCCACTGAGAAGTATCTGGCAGACGTAGCGCCCTACGTTACTGTGAAATGTACAAAATCAGACACGAGACTTCCTGTCCTTACTCCCCGCACCAGAACGGGATTGCTGAAAGGGAAGGGCGTACTCTATTCGAGATGGCAAGGTGTATGCTTATTGACAGTGACCTACCTAAAAGTCTTTGGCACTATGCCGTCCAGGAAGCAGCCTATACCAGGAACCGGTGCTTTAACAAGCACACTGGCACTACCCCATATACTGCAATGACAGGTAAAAAGTGTGATCTAGCCAGGATGCATAAATTCGGGTCAGTGTGCTATGCTTACCAACAAGACAGAGGAAAGCTGGATTCTAGGTGCGAGAGAGGACTTTTTGTAGGACATGATAAGGGCAGTCCCGCCTACCTAGTCTACTACCCTAGCAGAGGAAAAGTGCAGAAGCACAGACTAGTAAAGTTTGTTACCAAGACAACTTGTGAAAACGAGACTCAGACACTGGAGCTGGGACTGGACCCCAATGTAGGTTGTGACGAGAGAATAGAGACCCCACAGCCTAGTATACTGAGTACAGATGTACAGACTGACGGTTCAAAGTCAGCACCGCAGGATGATGGTGAGAAGCACACTAGGGCGACGCCACATGCCTCAGACAGTGGGAGATATCCCAGCAGAGAGCGTAAACGCCCGGGGTACCTGAGAGATTATGTGTCAGAAAAGACTGATGACGATGATAGTACACTCACTAGTGTAGATTATTGCTATCGAGCAGTCTGTGGTGTACCCCTGACCTTTAAAGAGGCCATGACATCAACTGAGTCAGAAAAGTGGAAGAAAGCGATGGACGAGGAGATGAAGTCCCTAGAAGACAACCAGACCTTTACCCTGACTAAATTACCAGAGGGCAGAGAAACAGTGGGAGGAAAATGGGTGTACACGATCAAAGGTGACATTGACGGACACGACCAGTACAAAGCTAGGTTTGTAGCGAAAGGATATAGTCAGAGGGCAGGGATAGATTATGGCGAGACCTTCTCCCCAACAGCCAATCTTACAAGTATACGTGTGGTAATGCAGATAGCAGCCCAAGACGATTTAATCTTGCATCAAATGGATGTAAAAACAGCCTATCTGCACGCCCCCATTGATCGAGATATCTATATGGAACAACCTGAAGGTTACGAAAAAGAGGGAGAAAAGCTAGTGTGTAAATTAGAGAAATCAATTTACGGCCTGAAGCAGTCAGGGCGTAATTGGAATGAGATGCTCCACACATGCCTAGTAAATGACAACTTCATTCAGAACCCAACAGACCACTGCGTCTACACAAAGGAGTCGAAGGACGTAGGAAAGGTAATAGTAGTCATCTGGGTGGATGATCTCATCATCGCGGCCAGTAACAGCAACAGCCTAGAGGAAGTGAAAAACATGCTTTCTACCAGATTTAAGATGAAGGACCTAGGTAGTCTGAAGTGTTTTCTGGGCATGGACTTCAGCCAGTGTGATGGCTGTGTGAAAGTGACACAAAAGAGATATATTGAAAAGATACTGGAACGTTTCGACATGCAGTAGTGTAGAATTAGAGAAACACCATGTGACCAAAAATTAGAATACTCAGAAGATGTGCCCAAAATGCTTGACGTGAAGAAGTACAGAGAGGCTGTCGGCAGTCTCATTTACTTGACAACCTGTACACGTCCTGACCTATGTTTCGTAGTGAGCAAGTTATCCCAGCATTTTGCTGACCCTACAGACGAGCACTGGGTTACAGTGAAACATGTTTTGCGTTATCTCAGAGGTACTGCAGACCAACAGCTCTGTTTCAGAAAGAGCGACGAAGATCTAGGCCTACAGGCTTATAGCGATGCAGACTGGGCTGGGGACGCTAGCGACAGACGTAGTACCTCCGGGTATTGTGTGAGTCTGGGTAAAGACAGCTCCTTAGTCTCTTGGAAAGCCAAGAAGCAACCCACGATAGCGTTATCCACATGCGAAGCCGAATACATTGCCCTAGCCCTAACAATACAGGAGTGTATTTATCTGGAGCAATTACTGAGAGGTTTAGGTACCTGTGAGTATAGGAAAACTATTGTCTATGAGGACAACCAGGGGACAATTGCACTTGTTAATAACCCGGTGTGTAGACAAAGGTGTAAGCATGTGGACATTAAGTATCACTTTATTAGGTCCATCATAAGGGAAGATAAGATGTCACTTGCTCACTGTCCCACAGACAACATGGTGGCGGATGTCATGACAAAACCAGCCTCCAGAGTTAAGCTGAGGAAATTTGCTGGAGTCATGTTTGGTGTGTAAAATGTTGACACTTGACATTGTCATGTTTTTGTTTTGTTTTGCTTTGTTTATTTGAATTATGTAAACTCTGTACAGTATCCATGTCATTCATAAGTGGGAGTGTTGAGAGTGGTTTAAGTGTATGAATGCATGTAACTGTATTTGTCCATGGGGAGGCGCTGTTGCGCTGGATGTGGTCATGTGTCGCGTGGCCTGAAGGGAAAAACACTGCATTTTTCTCTCTCTCTTGTACCTGGCTCTCACGGAGGGCAACATGTTCTTGGGCACCGAAATAAAGTATGCCGGTTGGCTGAAGAGACACCGTTCTTCTATAGAATTATTATTCCGCTGTAGTAGGCAGTGAAGCCTACCAGTTAACAGTCTGAATAGAAATGCCTAGGGTATTATTAATTACTATAGAGGGGGGATAAGTATTATATTACTATCATTTTTATTATTGTAATGTCAGAATAATTGTTTGTGTTTCTTGTTTCTTAATAGATATCTCCCAATCAAGAGCAGAGCAGCCCAAGCAGCCACATCTCAAAGCCTTCCCTCGAACCCTTCAAGGGGACAGAAGTTGGTGCTTCTCTAAAGACTGGTACAACACACATTAATGGCTGGAATACTCACAAAGTAAAGACTCGGCCTTCTGTTATGCCTGTCGGCACTTCAGTCTCCCTAACTCAGGTGATTCAGTATTTACATCCGAAGAGGGGTTCAAAAATTGGAAAAAGGCAACCTTCAAAGATGGGGGACTTTTAGGCCATGCCAAATCCGAAGCGCATACTAATGCTATGTTAGCATGGGCAGAATTTGAAAAGTCCACTGCAAGCACATCCTCTCTCTCTGCCTCCTTAAATGCAGAATATAACAAGTTAGTGAGGGAAAACAGAGAGTACATCAAAATAGTTGGAGAAACCCTTCTCCTCACAGCTACACAGAACATTGCACAGAGAGCACATGAAGAATCAGAAGGTGAGAATAAAGGAAATGTTCTCTCTATTATGGAACTGCTAGCCAAACACAATCCCATTGCAAAAAAAAAAATGACAGGTCAAAGAAATGCAACATACCGTGGGCATGATACACAAAATGAAATACTTGATTGTAGCTGAAATGGTCCGCAACTCAATAACTAGTGAAGCTGCCCAAAGTGAGGCTTTCAGCATTTTGGTTGATGAGACTAAAGACTTGAGCAAGAAAGAACAAATGTCCTTTGTAATTAGATCCTATTACAATGGGTCAGTATGTGAAAGCTTCCTTGCCTTTGAGGTAGCACAGCGCCTGGATGCTGAAGCACTTTCACAGAAAATAGTACACATTTTGCAGAAACATGGTCTTGACTACAAAAAAACCTTGTGGGGCAAGCATATGATGGAGCCTCAGTTATGAGCAGAAAGAACACAGGTGTGCAAGCACGCATTAAATCAGAGGCCCCATTAGCTTTCTATGTACACTGCAACGCGCACTGTTTAAACTTAGTATTAGTTGACAGTGTCAAATGCATCCCTGAAGCTTATTGCTTCTTTTCACTTTTGCAAAAACTGTATGTCTTTGTGTCAGGTTCATATGTGCATCAAAGATGGCTTGAGATACAGAGGGAGATGTTTCAGGGTCCCCCAAGAGAGTTACAAAGGCTGATAGACACACGGTGGGCATGGAGGCATAATGCTTGCAAGACAGTGAAAGACAGACTGCCAGCCATCATACGTCTTCTAAAAGAAATATCAGAAGAGCAAAATGGTGACAGAGCCACAGAGGCAAGGGGTTTATTAGCCCAGATAGATTTCAGATGTGTTGCTCACCTGGTCACATTCACTAGTGTTCTTGCTGATATAAAATATCTATCTGATATTTTACAGTCCCCACAACTCGATTTGGGCACAGCTGTCACACTGGTTGATGCTCTTGTTGGCACATTGGAAAGTTACAGAGAGGGCTCTCTCTTTAATGACATCTGGGACAATATTCTGAGTCTTGCTGAGAAATGCAGCATAAGTGTGACACCTCCAGGCCGTCAGGTCAGACCAAGCTCAAGGCTTGAAGGACATTACATGTTCACTCCAATAGTTCAAAGACAAGTCAACACAGAGAAGGAGTTATTTCGGACAGGTTCATTTATTCCAGTCATTGATGTGCTTTTCTCTGAGGTGAGGAGAAGATTTTCTAAAGAAAACTGTGTCATCATGAAAGGGATACAGGCCCTGAATCCCTGCAGTCCCACATTTTGTGAGAAAGATGTTGTGTTTCCATTTTCATCACAATATAACTGCAGCACTGAGGATCTGCAATATGAGATCCCCCAGCTTAACTAGTGGTCAGGAAACACCAAAGAGTTTAATAGAGCTCACTGTCTTTCTGGAGCCATATAGGGAGGTCTTCCACGAGATGTTTCAACTGTGCAAAATTGCGCTTGCATTACCTGTAAGTACAGCATCCTGTGAGTGCAGTTTTTCTATGCTTAAGTTGATCAAAACTGCCTTGAGAAGTACCATGACTGATGAGCGTTTAAGCAACTTCGGGTTGCTAAGTGTGGAATCAAGAAGGGCTTAGGCCATAAATCTTGATGACTTTGTGGATGTTTGCCAAAAAACACAGCAACAGGTGAATAAAATTGTTCTGAAACATAATGTAAGCCTGGTAATCAGAAATACTATTGATCCCTGGTGGGAAATAGCAAATCTATGACTGTTTCTGAAACATACTGTATAAGTCAAGTCAAGTTTTTCTGTTTGTATCTGAAAGTGCCTGCTTTTTCTGTTTTGATTACAATAAATGTGCACCTTTAAATTAAGCAGTACATTTGTCTTTTTAAGGTAAAGAATAATTAGCCTATTTTAAAAAACAATGAATCACCTACAGTATCACACATAGCACAATGAAACGGGATTGTTGTGGGACTCAAAATGTTAACTGTACTATTATTAGTCTATGCAGATTAGATCATTATTAATATTAAGTGTAACACAATACAAGTATATCAGTAGGCATTTCCTCAAGTCTTTGTCATAGTTTTCTACTAGCCTATATACTCCAGTATAATAAAATATTATTAGTAATCGTACTAATATAATACAATTCCTGAAATTATGGCTTTTTAGTTGTGGTGTGCCACCCCAAAATTTTAAGTGGCTCCACCTGGCCACCCCTATGAAAAATGTCTGCAGGCGCCACTGGCCAAACATAGAGAAGAAATCAATCAGAGCCTTCACAATGGCTAGAGCCTTAATTTTCCGTAAAGGGACAGCATGAGGGAACCGTGTTAACGTACACATAATTGTGAGTAAATGTTGACTGCCGGACTTCGTCCGAGGCAACGGACCAACACAATCCAAAATGACATGTTCAAACGGCTCGGAGGAGACAGGTATTGGCTGTAAAGGCGCAGGAGGAACAACCTGGTTAGGTTTTCCAATAACCTGACACACATGACACGTAGTATTTTGCAACATCACGGTTAACACCTGGCCAATAAAAATATCGGGTGATACGATCCAGTGTCTTTGTCACACCCAAATGACCAGATAAATGGTGATCATGAGCAACGCTCAATATGTGATCACGATAACACACGGGGACAACAATTTGGTAGAAAACCCTCCACTCATCTTGCGCCGAGGCCGTAGAGGTCTCCATTTGCGCATCAAGACACCCTCTCGCAAAAAGTAGCCGTGAGGAGAATGCTCAATATCTATTTCGGCCACAGCCTCGACAAAGAGCGAAGCGAGAGACGGGTCGTTTCTCTGTTCCTTAATTAAGTGCTCACGACTCACAGACACTTTAGGAACCTTTGACAGTGATTCAGAATCAGCCGGCAAATCATTTACATCGAGTGAGGGTTTTACAAAAAATGTATCGCAAAGACCAAATGATTCTTCCTCAACCTGGGTTTCTTTTGCACGCTGTGCCATTCATTTAAATCGTCCGGACATTGAGAGATTGGAGAGTTAGTTACTACGGGCGAAGGAAACACCATGCCTCCCATAACATCATTGCCCAGCAACACTTGCACATTTTTAATTGGGAGAGTACGACGTACACCCATTTTAAAGTCACCAGCAACTAAATCCGAAACAAGCGCAACCTCATGGAGAGGGACATTCACAAAGCCCATTTTGAAACCTTGCACAAGGATATTCTCGCCAGCATAAGACTTTTTACTAAATGGCAAAACACTCTCCAGAATGAAACTTTGCGAAGCAGCTGTATCCCTAAGTATGTTCCCAGGCACACGCACCTCGCGGTTGCCTGTTAAAGCAATGTAGCCCGTTGACACAAACGGAGCAAAGACGTCACTCACTTTCTCGTCTTTCCGAGACGTCGGAGGAAATCTGGAAACACAAAGACCTAACTCTGAGCCAGTCTTGGGCGTGAACTTAACCTTACTGTCACGTTTCAATTTAAAACAATTAGCGATAAGATGCCCACGCTTATGACAGTGCCCACAAACCATTGGATCCTTTGGACGAGTCACACGTTCATCATCATTTTGAGCATGTTCCATTACAGTTTCTTTGGCCACATTAAAGTTCCGTTGCTGACCATAATTCTGAAACTTAACAGGATAAGAGATTGCATCTCTTCTTGCAAGCACATATTCGTCAGCAAGTACAGCAGCGCTAGACGGCGTAAGATCTTGGGTCATGTGTTGATTCCCGAGTGTCAAATAAACATGGATAAGAAGACGAGGTCAAAGCCATCAGGTGCCCAGTTCAGAAAAAAGAGAAAAGAAGAAGAGGAGAAACATGCTAAAGATAAAGGTATGGAGCCATGTCACCTACTCTTCATGAGTATCATCATGCATGTGATGAAATTAAATGACGTTAATTAGTACAGGCTAACTCCCGGCTGTTTGTTAGCCTCTTGCTACGCACTGCTGGCTATAACAGTAGATGACGACAGAATCTGTTTTCAGTCCAACTGACTAGCAAACATTATATCTAATTAATTTCACCCTAATAATGTGTATGTAACACAATGATGACTAGCTCACATATTGTTTGGTAAACTTGTTAGATCATGTGCTGCTCAGTAAAGTGAATTATCAATTCTGTAAGCTAATTCAAAAGACGTATATTGCACTGATGTTTTGTGATATAGCTTTCTGAGTCATTTGGAGTGTGTCATGTATACAATTAGCCATTAACCAAGGAGGTTGTGATATTAATTTGTTTCCTATTCTAAAAGTTGGATAAATTATGCGTAATAACATGTTTATTTAATTGTGCTATTCATGCATTGATCATTTATGTTATATTTTAATGCAAATGCAGGGGCACTATTGATACAAGGTGGGAAAGCAAGGTCAAGAGTGTGGAGCCCCTGTGATATCAGGCAGCTGCAGTGAGAGAGGCACTGATCGAGGTGAGGGACCACACCAAAGACACTGTTATAAAGATTGAGGCTCAATCTCTGTCAGAGGAGGTGGGGTCATACAGCTTCACCATTTGTTCAGTGGTGTGGTATGACCTGTTGTGCCAGATACAGCATGTGAGCAAGCAGATGCAGTCTCCTAGCATGCATGTTGATGTTGCGGTCAATCTCCTCAACAAAACCGAGAGAGGTCTCCGCAATTATAGGGCAACAGGCTTTGTGGCTGCACAAATGGCAGCCACAGATATCTGTGAAGAAATGAATGGGGAGGCTGTCTTAAAACAAAAACGGCTGAGGTCCAAAAAACGGCACTTCTCCTATGAAGCATTTGATGAGCCCTTCACTGATGCTCTGAAGAAACTGGAGGTGAGCTGGAGGTGGAGCTTTTCAAAGCTGAAGCTCATGAAAACGTACCTCAGGTCAACCATGTCACAGGAACGCCTTACTGGTCTGGCCATCATCAGTATCAATCATACAGTTGCTGAGCAGATTTCATATGATGATGTAATTGATGACTTTGCATCAAGGAAGGCAAGAAGAGTCAGGCTATAGATGGTAGTTGTGCTATTTATTTTGTGTTTCTTGTTCATGTTCAAAGTGTAATAAAATGATTACACTCTCTTAAGTGTGTTATTGTATTTGTGTGAGGTTTTGTGCAATTCAGAAATTTGATTCTCTATTTTCCGGCGCCTCAGGAAGGGGAAGCAGCCCTCCACCAACACTGTTTACGGTGGAGGTGGGGAGCTGCTGACTTCGACTGGGGATATCGTCGGGCGGTGGAAGGAATACTTCGAGGATCTCCTCAACCCCACTGACACGTCTCCCATTGGGGAAGCAGAGGCTGGAGACTCAGAGGTTCATCCACCCATTACACGGGCTGAAGTCACCGAGGTAGTTAAGAAGCTCCCCGGTGGCAAGGCACCGGGGGTGGATGAGATCCACCCTGAGTACCTCAAGTCTCTGGATGTTGTGGGGCTGTCTTGGTTGACACGTCTCTGCAACATCGCGTGGCAGTCGGGGACAGTGCCTCTGGACTGGCAGACCGGGGTGGTGGTCCCTCTATTCAAAAAGGGGGACCGGAGGGTGTGTTCCAACTATCGGGGGTTCACACTTCTCAGCCTCCCCGGGAAAGTCTATTCCAGGGTGCTGGAGAGGAGAATTAGGCCGATAGTCGAACCTCGGATTCAGGAGGAACAATGCGGTTTTCGTCCTGGCCGTGGAACACTGGACCAGCTCTATACCCTCCGCAGGGTGCTCGAGGGTTCATGGGAGTTTGCCCAACCAGTCCACATGTGTTTTGTGGACTTGGAGAAGGCATTCGACCGTGTCCCTCGTGGCATTCTGTGGGAGGTACTTCGGGAGTACGGGGTCGGGGGCCCTCTGCTAAGGGCTGTTCGGTCCCTGTATGACCGGAGTAGGAGCTTGGTTCGCATTGCCGGCAGTAAGTCAGACCTGTTCCAGGTGCATGTTGGACTCCGGCAGGGCTGCCCTTTGTCACCGGTCCTGTTCATTATTTTTATGGACAGGATTTCTAGGCGCAGCCGTGGGCCGGAGGGGATCTGGTTCGGGAGCCACTGGATTTCATCCCTGCTTTTTGCGGACGATGTGGTCTTGTTGGCTCCTTCGAGCCAGGACCTCCAGCATGTCCTGGGGCGGTTTGCAGCCGAGTGTGAAGCAGCCGGGATGAGGATTAGCACCTCCAAATCTGAGGCCATGGTTCTCGACCGGAAAAAGGTGGCTTGCTCCCTCCAGGTCGGGGGGGAGTTCCTGCCTCAAGTGGAGGAGTTTAAGTATCTTGGGGTCTTGTTCACGAGTGAGGGAAGGATGGAACGCGAGATTGACAGGCGGATCGCTGCAGTAATGGGTCGCTGTATCGGTCCGTCGTGGTAAAGAGAGAGCTAAGCCGAAAGGCGAAGCTCTCGGTTTACCGGTCAATCTACGTTCCTACCCTCACCTATGGTCATGAACTTTGGGTCATGACCGAAAGAATAAGATCCCGGATACAAGCGGCCGAAATGAGCTTCCTCCGCAGGGTGGCGGGGCGCTCCCTTAGAGATAGGGTGAGGAGCTCCGTCACACGGGGGGAGCTCGGAGTAGAGCCGCTGCTCCTCCACATCGAGAGGAGCCAGTTGAGGTGGCTCGGGCATCTGTATTGGATGCCCCCTGGACGCCTCCCTCGGGAGGTGTTCCAGGCATGCCCCACCGGGAGGAGACCCCGAGGAAGACCCAGGACACGCTGGAGTGACTATGTCACCCGGCTGGCCTGGGAACGCCTTGGAACGCCACTGGCTCACCCACATATGTAGCTACATTTTTAGGTAGGGAATTCCTGAAATCCTCAACAATGAGTAAATCACGGAGACCCTCAGAAGTCATTACATTCTGTGAATTTAGCCAACGATTACACAGCATCTCTTTCTCTCGAACAAACTCAACAAGTCATCGATTCACTCTTCTGATAATTCCGAAACTTTTGCCTGTACGCTTCAGGTACAAGCCAATAAATATGTAGCACAGCTTGCTTTACTTTATCATAGTCCGCCGCATCTTCTAAGGACAACGAGGAATATGCCTGCTGGGCCTTGCCTTGGAATATGCTTTGTAAAGTCATCGGCCACACTTCGCGAGGCCATTTAAGAACTGTAGCAACTCTTTCAAAATGTGCGAAAAACTTATCAACCTCCCTCTCATTAAAGGGCGGAACAAGTTTAATATTACGTGTAACATCAAAACCGACATGTCCGACAGGGATACGAACACCAGACTGAAGAGCTTGGATCTCCAACTCTTTTAAGTGAATAGCCTGTTTCATCTCCAAGTCTTTTCATTCTCAGTTCATGCTCTCTGCGCTCTCTATCACGCACTGCTTGTCTTTCAGCCTCTAGCTGTGATTTCTCTCTTTCCCACGCGACCTCTTTTTCGCGAAGCTCTAAACGCTTCCATTCTAAGGCAGTTTTAGTAGGTGTAAAGTCCGGTTTACCAGTAGATGGCCGAGCAGGAGTTTCAGGACTTTCTTTTACCAATACCCCCATGTCGCGTAGATCAGCCACTAGCTTTTCCAGGAGATCCGCTTTGACCGCTTTAACTTCAATTTTAAAGTGGCCAGCAACGAGCACAAGATCATCTCTAGTAATGGACGACAAGGCCTCCAAAGAAGGAGCCTGCACAAAAGCTTCAAGGTCAAACATAATGCGTTCCACAACAACAACAACAAAAAAGTTAAAGAAATACTTAACGCGCAAGTGGCGAAAAAAAATATCACCGTAACGCTAATCGTACTTCCAACTATCTTACTTGAAAAACGCCATATGGTCAAAAAAAAAAACACTCACAGCTAGGGTTCAGACGACCGGACGAGCCCCCATTATTATGTTACGTGTCCACAGAAAGAATAATGGTACAACTTAACATAATAAGAGTCGAGACAGAGGGTGACGATTTAGGGATTTATTACCGTTTTCCAGAAACAAAACAAAAAGTTTTTGTAGTTGGTATGTAGTTGTAGGGGGTATGCTGTGTAAAACAAAACAGAAAATAAACCTAAGACTACCTAACTCAAAAGAAAAGCAGCCTGGCTCCCGACCCTGAACAGAAAACACAATGGAGTTAGGTGAGTCTTCCGGGAAACTATCTTCCCTACACTCCCTGAATCTAACATAAAACCGTGCCAAAAAGACCCGTCACCGATCACCACCCGCTCAGCAATGACAAAAATTAACTAAGGAGGGTTGACAGTGGGCAGCCCGCAAGGACTACGCACTAAGAAGTTTAGCTAAAGTTTCAAAAGAAAGCTAGGTCCAAACAAAGGACAATGGCGGCGCGTGGCGCCAACGCAGTGCCATTGCGCCCAGCAACGACCATAACCGGCAGAGACAGCAGCCGCACTCGCAGAGAGACGGTACCGCGAGAGCCGTAAAAAAAGGACCCGCCAGCCCCGTAGACGGCCGTCTTTTATAGACCCCGCCCGCCGCGTAATTAGCCCCATCTCGGGCTGCCTGGGCTGGAGACAGACGCGGGTGACAGAAGATCGACGCATACAATATTCCCTCATAATACAGCGGTTAAGGACTCCAGCAGTATCTGCGTAACACTCTCACAAAGTTGTTCAAGGTTCAAAAATTCACTATCTATTCACTCTCAATTCACTATCTCTCAAAACGTCTCTCTCTCTCCAAACTCCAATAACTCCACGCTGAGTTCTGTTCGCTGCTCGTATTTATACACTCAGGTATCACGTGATGTCACCAGTCATCAAAGACATCAAAGCACATTGTACATTCCAAAATGAAAAAAAAGAAAAGAACTTTCAGGTTGCCATAGTAACCACTGCTTTTGAAAATGTTTACATTGGTTTTTCATTGACTTCAGCACCACAAAAGTTCGCCATACATTAACTTCCAAACATGATTAAACGTTTAAAACGTTCACAAGACTGTGGACTTTATTGGGTCAAACATTCATGACGATGGTCCGTACGGTTTTCCCGATATCGCAGTTTGAGTTTGGTGAAGTTTCAGATGTTATAATGGGTGTGAATGGCACGGACCCACCCAGCCCTCCTGTGTGAATAGGTCACTTGATGGCTCGGGACCCACTCACACTTTGTTGGGGGACCAAAGTGCGAACGACTCAAGTTTCTCTTGAGGGCTGGGTGGGTCTAGGAGTCACATGACTCTCACAATCAGAGGTTGAATATCTGAACTCCCCACTAGTCAGTGAGAGCAGAAGAAGCTTCTTGGATGAGAGGAGGAACGTCATATAAACTATACATCCATCCATCTCTATACACATATACAGCTCTGGAAAAAATGAAGAGGCCACTGCAAAATGATCACGTTCTCTGGTTTTGCTATTTGTAGGTATGTGTGCAAATAAAAACATTGTTGCTTTATTCTATAAATGGCCACTGACGATGACACAGCAGCATGGCGTGTTATCAAACAAAGGATAAAACCTGTGATTTACACCACTATTGATGGCAGAACTATCATAGAAGATGAACTGTTAAGCTTCCTTGCTGTCAAACTGATTCAAAGTGATTTACAGCCATCAGGATAATGTCATCCTGGGGCACAGTCTTCAGAGTGGATTGAAAGCTCCAAGCAGGTCCTGGCACGAGGCAGTGTTGTGTAGCTCACAAAGGACGGCAGAAAGATGCCAACAATGTTAAGAGTTGTCTGAAAATACTGAATGAGGTTGGTGAGAATGCTCCTCGCTTTATGTCCTATCACTTGGATGATTTACCACCAGGGACTTTCAAAAGCCTTGATGTCTCTCGCCTGGTTAGTAAGATTGAAGGTTTAAGTGCAGAGATAGCCTCCATGAAAAATGCTGAGTGAGCAGTCGACTGCATGAGAACCTTCGTGGAATAACCACCAACATTAACCAACGCCTGAGTGTGATTGAGCAACCCAGTGCCAGCAAGGGGAATGCAGCCACAACCATGGCCAGTGAGGGGGCCCAGCACCATGGTCCAAGTCACAGGGAGCCTGCACCTAGGCCCTCGGCGTTGTCCGTCACTGAGGACACAGCTGGCAGGGGGAGTGATGTGACGATGTCCCCTGCATGGAGTCATGCACTAAAGCATGGCAAGCGCAAGGTCCTGGAAAAGGGTCTACTGCTGCAGTACAGAACAAGACTAGTATGAATCCTCCCAGAGAGAAGAAGACCTACGGCACAGTTGGAACCGGAGCAGTGGGGAACACACATGCAGTGACAACTAAGCTGGTGAGTGTGTTCGCGACAAAGTTTGCTCCTGACCTAGACTCAGAGACTCTGGCTAGATATCTAAAAGAACAACTCTCCAGAGATGTGACTTGTCATAAGATTAACACTGAGTATACACGGTACAGGGGCCTCATTTATAAAACTGCATAGGATCCTTACTAAAAGTGTACGTAAGCCCTTTATAAATCACAGATCACCTACAAGTGTGCGTACCTGAATCCCGCCCTGTACACGCCCACTTTTTACCATATTAATGAGCCGGCATGCAATCGTTTCCGTGTGGTGAATCACGGCGACAGGTCAGAAAAAAAGCAAAGAAACGTAACTTTTCAGAAACGGAGAAAGAGACACTTGTTGGGGAGGTGGAGGCCCGGAAAATAATTTAATTTAGTGGTCACAGCAGCGGGATCACAAATAAAAATGCGCAGTGCGAGTGGCAACACATTGCTGCTGCAGTCCACGGCGTCAGTGGGACGGAGTGGACGGTGGCGGAACTTAAGAAAAAGTGGTCTGATCTGAAGGTAAATGACAACTTTCTGCTCCTTTACCAACATGTATTCAATGTATTGATTGAGTATTTGAGGAAGTTGGATTTTGATGTGACTTTGACAGGGATTGAGTCTGAAAAGGAGGGAGACACAGACGCGACTGAGACCAGAGGGATAAGGGTGAACAGATTTTAAACTTTTATTGTATGTAAAACAAAACGTTAAATCTTGTCTGTCCTTCCAGAGTCTGCAGCGTTGGGCGTAGAGGAGGGTGAAGGTGAGGAGGGTGACGGTGAGGAGGGTGATGTGAGGCCCCCTTGCGGACCCCCCTTACGTCCACCGCAAGGGCCTGACGTGCACCTCCCAAAAATCCTAGACGCGCGCCGAGGCGACGCAGCACCAACGCAGCGGCATTGGCTGTGATGGGTCCGCTAACTACATCCACTGGAGACCGCTTTTCCAGTTTCCACTCATAAACACCGCCATTTAAACTTTTAATACTTTTATTGTTTGCACCTTGTTTTATTGTTTGCACCTTGTTTTATTGTTTGCACCTTGTTTTATTGTTTGCATCTTGTTTTATTGTTTGCACCTTGTTTTATTGTTTGCACCTTGTTTTATTGTTTGCACCTTGTTTTATTGTTTGCACCTTGTTTTATTGTTTGAACCTTGTTTTATTGTTTGCACCTTGTCGCTTTTGCACAAAGAAATAAAACAAGTTCTGAAAAATTGTGGATGTTTAAAGCCGGAAGGTAAAAGATAGGCTATAACGAGGCTAACGACGATACACGTCACTAGAGTCTCAGTCAGTCAGTCAGTCTTTACAAAAGAACATAGCGCCCTCTACCGGTGTGGCATTGAATTGCATTTCGACACGTAAACCCCACGCAGAACCATCACGGTCTCCAAGCAACTGCGTGGCCATTGCGTGATCACTACGCGGAAGCATAACCGAGGCTTGAGCGTGCACGAGCGTGGCACTCATTATAGCGCATTTCCTCTGCGCTCTGGTGGTTTAAAAACGAGGATAAAGGGTAACAATTATATGATTGCTTAATGGCTGTATTTATATGTTGATGATATACAGTATGCGCCATAAATAAGATGACTATGTAGTTATTCCCGCTGTGTTCTGCAGTGATCTAATGCAGGGTATTTATTGTATCCTGTATTACATGCAGTCGGGCCGTCTCCTCCTGACAGCGCTGATTCAATATATCGAAATTATTTTTTATTTAAGATACGAGTTGGATTTTAAAAGAAGGTGTTTATGAAAAAAAATATCACTCAGTAAAAGCGTCAAAAATCATCATGATAACGTGGATCTAACGTATGATATGGAGTGAAATTAGTCATAAAAATGATATAGTTCTTCTCATATTTATTATACAATCTGACTTCCGTTCACCACAGCTCCATCTGTGTCGCTGATTCCCCTCCAGCAGATGAATAATCTTGCTTTTATAGGGTCTTATATAAGGGAAAGTGGGTACACATCCATATTTGTCATGAATCCTTGTCTCGCGTCACATGTTTGGATGAAAGGTTTTTTGTAGTCTGGGAGTGCTAATACTGATGTGCTCACTAAAACCTGTCTTAGTTGTTTAAAGGCCTGTTCTGCCTCTTGTGTCCAAATAATGTTATCTCTGGCTGCCATAGTCTGATTTAACTCTGAGTCCGTCTGACTTTGATTTAGTTAAGCCTCC
The DNA here is from genome assembly GCF_963514095.1 of Eutrigla gurnardus. Classification (NCBI taxonomy): domain Eukaryota; kingdom Metazoa; phylum Chordata; class Actinopteri; order Perciformes; family Triglidae; genus Eutrigla; species Eutrigla gurnardus. The sequence continues at coordinate 8,154,670 of NC_139918.1, forward strand.
AGCATCTTCCTCCTGCACAACCGGTTTGCATGCTCCGGTATCACACAGGAATTTGATCTTGTGATTGTTCACTTTTAATGTAACAAACTGTTTCTCTTCTAGGCCTAACAAATTCACCCAAGGAGGAGATCAGAGACAGAGGAGTAAAGTCGACGTCTGACTTTAATCTTGTAAGAGGAGCAGTTCCAATGCAACAACGTATGAGGATGCTAGAGGAAGCGCTCAAATCAGTGTGGTGACTTGTGACGACCCTCCCTGTTCTCTCTCCCTCTTCTGACATCAGCAGGGTCGTTAGCAGGATTGGCACCACCTGGGCTGTGAGAGTCTGGGTGCTTGTAACACTCTCCTGGAGCTCAGTAGCTGGCTGACTCTCCTCCCAGAGACACCTTGTTCGGCTTTTGTTTGGCATTTGGGTTTCTGTACCCCTTTATACAACATTACACACACACTTCTCCACTCATGCATTCACCTACACCACTGATCCCACTGACTACACACGCCATGATTAGTTTAGGTTACTTTTCCTTTAATAAATACTCAGTTAATTGTATCCTGTGTGCATCTCCTTCCTTTGTCATGGCCGTGCGGCCCGGTTTGTGACAGACTTGAGTCTTTTAAAGGTCCAGGAGATAACGCGTCATTAACATTAATCTTCATGTAGAACAAGACATCATGTGCACAAGGCCCCTGATAACAATTAGTACACTTTAAAATATGGCTTTAGGGCTTTTAGGTAAAACTAACAAGACCCTTAAGGCCATAACCTAAACAAAGAAGACTAAAATCATGAGGTTAGACAGAATTCTTATAACAATTCTGTTATAGTAATCAAGTATTCTGCTGAGTGTTCATTTAGTTTCATCCATGACAGTATTTAAAAACGATAAAGTTTATTCCTCCAGTCTATTTTCAGGCCTGTTAACATGTTATAAATGCACTGAAACCAGCATCACTCTGTGTCCTAGTAGCCTGTTAGCATCACTGACGTTACTGTATCTGTAAACACCACAATACTGTTTTAGGCTTTTAGTCTCTGTGAGGTCACAAGGCCCTGTGAGGTCACAAGGCCCTGCAGTCTCATGGCCTTTTATGGCGACTGGCAGGACGTTTACCTGCTCATTAAGATCAACTGGCACACGTCTTCAACTTACAAGGAAAGTGGGATTCATCGTTTTAAGAACACAGTTGTCACGGAGACCAAATTTAAGAAAAAACCTAGGATGATATCGTGAATGAGACCCAATGATCATCTTATCTTGTAGACCGACTGGACAATCAAAGCATTTATTGGCAGAAATGGAATATAATAAGAATAAGTATGTTTTCTTTTGTGTATAAACTCTTTAAAATAAACAATCACATGATGAGGGTCCAGAGTCGAGGCTCTAAGGATGGAGGGTTTTGGAAGCACAGAAGACCTTGAGGCATTGTGATGAAAACATTTGACTTGACTTAAAAATGAAACAGAAACAAAAGACAAACAGTGAAATAAAAATAGTACATTTTATATATATTTATATTAAGACGTGGGCCTGAAATAAAAATGATGAAACACTAAACACAAGCAATAAATCCAACGACATGAGAAGGCACTAACAGTAGAAAGAGGGAGAGTAGCAGTAGAGTTTGAAACAGTGTGGTGTTGCCGACACTAGAGGGCAGCAGCGTCAAGGTTTCATTCATCACAGCAGCAACACAGAACAGAGAAAAGTACTGAAATATAAACTATGAGGTGATAACTACATGTTTAAAGTGGGAACATACCAGAACAACATAAAGATAATTCATAATATCATATATATTTTATTCATATTATCTTTTTCACAGACAAACGATGTTGTCCAGCTAATATTTTCATCCCATGAGAAAACACTTCTAGCATTGTTTCAGTTACAAATGACATATTTGTTGATATAGTTTGGTTTTGTCTCCAACCTTGGCCTGAATACAACCTGTTTCATAGACGACGAGTGTTAGAGGCAGAAGCACAGCTGTGTGGCTTCACCATGTCATCAACAGCCTGCTTCACTAGAACTGTGGATGGTGGATGGTACCAATGATGTTCTGGGTGGTTTTAATCCCCCGCTGTAGAGCGCTCCTGCCCTGGGCCGTGCACATCCCACAGCGGTTTGTAATGTTCCCATCAGGAGGATTTCTTGTGGCCCACAGGCCAGCAGCTTTACTCACAATCACTCTCATCAGGGTCTTTCTCACATGTGCTGTGGATACTCAAAGTGGCCGGTCCTCTGGAGGTGGGGCAGACCTGACAGCTGACTGTGCTGCTGCTTTTGTAGCCTCGGACATTCTGGACGGTCTGCCACATATCTTTAGTGTTTCTCTCTCTTAATGCCTCCGCTTTGCCTCCGAGGTGCCAGCGTTCGGTCTTGCTCTGGCGATGCGGTGTGCTTCATTGTCAGCTGACCGGAGGAGGCTTCTGTTTGCAACAACAGATACTGTATCTGAAGAAGAAGATTCAACACAGACAGAATTCTGTGAGATGGAAGGTCTCAGTTTGATGAATCACACAATGAAAAAAGAAGCTATTCTACTATGAATATGATAGATATAAAACTAAAGCTTCCTGCTGTGAATTCATCATTATATGATCTTTTACAGTGGTGTCACAGTGTGGATGTTTGACTCGATGCTGTTGTTGTTTCCACACAAAAAACTGCTGCTTTAAAACCTATAAAAAATGGAGACGGGCTTATCTGTCTGCTGCAGGGGCTGATGGGAGGTGTGAGGACCTGTTGGAAACCATGTGGCCCTCATCTGATCTCACAGCTGCTCTTTGTTTGGCCTCAGCTGCATCAGAGCGTCACTTCTCCCCAGGTTCACCAGAGGAAACATCACTGAACAAAATGCTGTTCCTCTCGGCTGCTGCTCTGTGCTGTCTGTGTTCAGGTGAGTGTTTCCAGCCAATCAGGGGCCAACAAAGTCCACCTTTAACAAACAATGTCACACTCACCTTCATCCACCTGTCTGTTTCTCTAAAGTGCTGGTTGCCATGGCAGCAGAGCTGATTCAGGATGATTTAACATTGACCAGGAGAGTTGGTGGGAGCGTGTCCTTCAGCTGCCGAACTGACCAGTGTAGCAATGGTTTCATACTCTGGTTCCAGAAGAGAGACACAGAAACATTCAGAGGGATTCTGGATATTCGGGAGAGTGATGGTCACGTTTTTAAACCTTACAATCATCCTCAGCAAGATGATTTCTCAGCTGTGTGGACACAGAACAACTGTGAGTTGAAGATCCAGAATGTTAAACTCAGTCATTCAGCCTCCTACTACTGCTTGTGTTGGACGTCCCCACAGTGAGAAATGTTCCCTGCAGTCTGAACAAAAACCAACAGATGAAAAGATGTTACACCGTGTATGTGACAGGAAGAGAGCCGTGAACCACAGCCCGGGTTCACATATTTCACCAGGATATGAGCCACAGTCACAAACACACTGAAATGAGGGCTTATCATTTATTTCAATTCATATTCATTCATATTTTATAAGATATTCCAGCAGGTTTATTGTTGTTCCACACAGTGAGGGCATTAAAGTGGCACCGAGGCACCATGATGAACACAAACTAGTAGAACACAATAAACATAATCCAGATGAAGGGCTGCAGGGTGGTGGAGATGGTGTCACCACAGCCAGAGGGTCCCGGGTTCAATTCCCAGTTTGGGTTCAGGCTCCTTCTGTGTGGATTTACATGTTCTGTTACCTGTCTGTCTCTACATGTCAGCCCTGTGATAGACCGGTTACCTGTCTGTCTCTACATGTCGGCCCTGTGATAGACTGGTTACCTGTCTGTCTCTACATGTCAGCCCTGTGATAGACTGGTTACCTGTCTGTCTCTACATGTCAGCCCTGTGATAGACTGGTTACCTGTCTGTCTCTACATGTCGGCCCTGTGATAGACTGGTTACCTGTCTGTCTCTACATGTCAGCCCTGTGATAGACTGGTTACCTGTCTGTCTCTACATGTCTCCCTGTGATAGACTGGTTACCAGTAATAAATACAGGCATACAATACATGTGGTTTGTACAAAATAGATCAAAATAGTAAAATATAAACATGAAGAATTCTGACAACTATGTTATAGATTGTAAACACAAGAAGAATATGAATCAGGGAGGACGTTGAACAACAAATGTCATGAGTCTGCAGGTTTTTGATCATAAACCAACGTATTGGTCACATTCTAATGTTGAGATTAAAGTCAGAGGATCATCAAAGTGGTTCTGATTCATCCTGAGGGGAACATGAATTATGAACCACAGTTCATCATCCATCCATCCATTTTCTTCCACTTAACCGGGACAGGGTCGTGGAGGAAGACGGCTTAGGAGGGCCTTCCAGATGCTCTTTTCCCCAACAACACTTTCCAGCTCTTCTTGGGGACCCAATGTGTTCCCAGGCTATGGATATACACTGCTCAAAACACGAAGGGAACACTTCAATCACACCTCACATCCTGATGAACAAATTATTCAACTTCAAAATCAGACAGAAAATCTGCTCCTGATGAGTCCTGGGGGATCTCTCTCTTAAGAAAGGAACACAGATCTTAGAGATATACTAGTCCACAATGCTTATAACAAGGAAAACAACAGGACTTATGTAACCAATCTTAGTGATATAAAAGTGAATTACAGTATAATAACAACTTGGACTAATAACTAGACCCTGGCCAGAATCAGAAGACACCAAATTTGTAAGGAGCAAATGTGTTGAGCAGCAATAATGAGGCAGGCACTGGAATAACTGTTGAGTAGCCACTCTTGTATTTTTACAGTGCATGAAGAGACATTCAATTTGTACGAACATACAAAATAATGACCCAGATTTCCAAAAATAAAGGAATAGTGTGCACACTTAAATAAAAGAAAAGTGTCCGTTGGGGCCCTTATGAAATAAGAGTTGTTGCAGGTGCACCTGATTTTAAAGGTCCATGGAGTGTAATGTATGTGTGAGAGTGTGTACGTGGGTATCTCCTTTGTGGTCATTCTTCCTCAAAGTGGTTGGCTCGCCATCTGTCACGACCGGAATCTCGTCCTGGTCCTCGGATTTTCTCCGTCCTCTCAAAAACCTGATCTATACACAAGGTCATATAAGTTACATTCTATTCTCAGATGCATCATTAAGGTTTAAATGTCAAAAATCAATATATTGCATCAAACCTCATATGTAAATCTTCAATCTTATCAAATCTTGAAGCTTCAGTTTTAGTTTTTATAGTTGTACAACATTCAACAATCAGTGTATCAAATATGAGAACTAACCAAGTGCTCACCTATTTATCTGTTCATGTGAACAGTATTTCAACGATATTTATGGTAAGTAACCATTTACATTCAAAATATATCATAACCATATCAAAATAATGTGCAAATAACATAAAAAATACACATATTGAGATTTAGAGGTATCAAAGAAGTGTGCTTAATTACTCCAACACTATAGACCTATTTATGCGAGAGAAACTGCACCAAAAATTACCCTCTAAGTAACTTTAGACTCACATTGAAATGAAATAAATTCCTTCAGTAGTTCACATTACAAAATAAAATATTATTTTACTCTCATCATATGATTTATCAAATTACTTTCCCTGTAAATTGGCATTAGGAAAATAAAACAAACCTCCTTTTTACATTCAGATATCGGCATAAAATAATAGATACGATACACACATGTTCAAAATATTGCATCATTATTCACTTCAGTTCACTCTCATAGCCTTTATTATCACCGCTGCTCTCTTTCAGCACACTGAAAATCAACAGAGAAATAGCATCGGAGCAGCTAAAGAGACACGTGTCTCACCGTTGCTCTGTAGTTCAAAGCCGAGCACGCCGATGTCGGAGCTGCAGCGGCTCTCCGGATGGAAGGTTAGTGGTTAGCCTGTTAGACACTGAGCTAGCATTAGCATGGACAACGACGGTAAGTACTAGCGAGGTTTTTTTCTCCAGATAAACAACTCGTCTTACCGACGCGACTCGTCTCCTTCATGGAGTCACTCGGCTCCGGACTCCCAGTGGGTAAGTGCGCTGGCTTACGTTTCCTCTTTTCACAGGTTAGCTCGGGTTTCTCTCTTTTGTCTGCTAAGCAGGTAGCTGCGCTCACCCCCGTGGCTAAGATGAAAAGGGCCCGGAGAGCGACGCACTTCACCTCACGAGCTGACCGTGGTCTGCGTTACCCCTGATTAGCTGTTGGTCTACTCCATGTGGGATCATGTGAACTGAGCGGCGCATTCAAATGCAATGGGAGATTTAAAACTTTGCCGATACAAACAAATAAAAATAAGAAAATAAATACTCTCTCTTCATTCTATTATCTAATTGTGTTCATTTTACACCTGGGCTACACCAAGGAATCACTTCCAGTACGGGACATTGGTTTTATCTGTCTCCCTGTTTTGAATGAAGACTCCAGAGTCGGTGTCGACCACAATCAGGTGCAAGGCTTGTGACAAAGTGAATTGGGGAGTACTACAAAGTGGATCAATGATCATTGGCCTCGGGTGTTCTGGTACCAAGAACACTTCTGAACCACAATATACTCCAACATGCACTCTAAGAAATGATTCATGGGCTTCATGGATGACACTTACAATAAAGATATTTAACAGCATAAAAAATGTACTTTAAGTAAGTTAACAACTTGTTTTAAGAAGTTGGTCAAACTGGAAAAAAAGATATTGACTTATTAATATCCATTTTGAATAAGTATTTCTTCGTTCACTCAACAGCGAACACTAAGTCAGTGTAACTTTATTGAGTTTCAACTGTGAATCAAAACTAAGGAGACTCCTGAACCATGGGCGTCGCTAGACCCCTTTTACTGGGGCACGTGCCCCAGTATTGATCTGCCGTGCCCCAGTAAAATCTCACGCTCGAGTTTTAATGAGCTACTATATTTGGCAGTGGATTCATTTATATTGATAGTAACGGTTAAAGAATGGATTTTTTTTCTCATCCACAATGTCAAACCAGCGCAGTTTAACCCAAAATACAAAGCTGAGGCACGCACCTCGTGGTCCGGGTCCAGCGCGCACATTACGTCCCCCCCACCACCATGTCATGGTATGATCCACTTCTCTCTCCCACCTGCCCCGCTCGCCCTGATGCCCGCAGTAGCCGGCGTGAAGCGGCACAGTGCGTGTAGTTTCTGTCTGTCGTCCCAGTAAGGAGCTCAAACAACGACGTGTACACATTTCTTTTACCACTCAATAATCACCACCAGTCCTCATTCCTGCTGCTCTGAATCACAGATCACTCTTTGAGTTGTTTCATAGGAGTTAGATAGCTGACGGTTTACCCCATTATCTTTTCATTTTAATACAATTTACTTTATAGTACTTTATAAACCAAGTGATGGCTCAGCATTAAAGTAAGATTTACAGTCACAGTGATTTCCCCAACCCCCAAAGTCTGATGTTCTTCATTCACAAATGTGGGAACGATACTCCAAAATCATCAAAAACATGTTGAGAATGTTCATAATGTATGTTGAAATAAATATGAATTAGAGATTAATATCTCTACATTTTTACCTTTCAGTTTTTAGCAGCAGTAGTATGGCTGTGGCAGTAATAGTGGGCAGTTTATATAGTACATTGTACAGCACATTTCATACACAGCGGGAATTCAAGGATGTTTTTTGTGATTTGAGTAATAGGGGGCCTGTGCCCCAGTAGAGCTTAATGTCTAGCAACGCCCCTGTCCTGAACTTGACTTGTTTTTGCGTGCCAGGTTGCAGCAATCCTCCGACATCCATGTGAGTGACAGGAGCAACGGCAATGTTTGTCCAATATCACTGATTTGGTCAGAAACGGTTTCTGCTGTGTTTCATTCACTACAGATGCTAACTGTATCTGAGGGATTCTAATGAATGAGTGCCATTTACTAGTTGTAACTCTTCCAAATTGAACTTATTTTTTAGCTTTTTTAAACACCAAATCTAAAAACATACATATTTAACTGTTCAAAATGTGTATTGGTCCATCTCAGGCAACTGTATGATTATTTTAGAAGTGAAGTGAAAGATGGATGCATTTTTCTCAGTCCTGTTACCAAAACTCATGTGCCATTTAAAAAGCAATATTAAAAGCATATCAACTAATTCCTTTGCTTTCCCCTCAATTTCCCTTAATTGTTAATTTTGAAGAAATGTTTGGTGACATGTTGAAATAATTGATATTTGTGACAAAAAATGACTATGAAGCTGATGACTGATTGCATTGAAACAGTCGCAGCTCACATTGTGTTGCACAAGCAGCTGACATCCCTGTATGTCAGTTCTCCGGGCTATAGGGTCAGTGATGTATCCTCATATGGATGGAACTGGTGGCACATCTTTGAGCATCTCCAAAACTGTTTCCTCGTTGACAAAAACTTGATTGTTGTGTCTGTCTTTTGCAACACAGCAGCTCTGTGGCGTCAGGAATATCTGTCCCTTTGCTGACCAGACCAGCCCTCCTCTTCAGGGCCCCTCCCACACCGTCCGGGGGACCCTTCCCGTCGCTCGCCTCGAAGAAGTTCCACGTTCCAGCAGTGAACCCTCGTCTGAACAGCTCAGTACATACAGGATAAAAATCCCCTCGCTGTTTATACTGAGAGAAAAGGCCGTCCCTGTAAAAGTGGATTGTGGAGACCTCTGGATATGCACTCTATAAGTAATCAAGCACTGGTGACAAGTGCTGCCAGATTGCTGGTTGACACTGCAGAAGGACATTGGGCTGGAGGATGTGTGCACATAGAGGACCCCCGTCTGCAGTGTCGCCTGCTGGTGTGATGCTCTGAAGTGAACAGCCTGTATTTCTGTGCTCTACGTGCAGAGGTCATTTTCTGAAAAACCAAGATGATTTAAGCATTCATGTGCTTCCTAGCCATGTCTCAGTGCCCAGTAGTGGACAAACTGATGTTTGATGTTGTCTGTCTTTTAAACCCTTTGCAGCAGCAGGTTCAGCTGTTTAATACTGTTCAGTACTGTACAATACTCAGTCCTGTTACTCACATAAGAGTAACAGGACTGAGTTTTTAGCATAGAATTAGAAAATTCACAAAAAATAGCCACATAGCATCTCTGCTAAAACCATGTGGACACAGAGCTCAATGTAGTGGTTGACCAAAAAATGCTATTTTTAAAATGAACAAATAATATCTAAAAAATAATTTAGGTAACAGGAATGTACACTATTAATGACACCCTCAGTCAATGCTAAAATATCATTAAAAATACAGAAAAGTAACTGTGAGAACTTGCTTTTGGTCTTCCCATGGCCTTCAGAAGATGCAAATGAACCAACTTCCTGTTGAACATGTGACTTGGGGAGTTATTTTCCAGAAGGGATTATGTGTCAGGCTAACAGGACTGTGTGAAAACCTGGGGACACGAATAAAATGTATATTTTAATTGTATTATTATGGACTATTTGGGAATTAAATGTGGACGGAAATGGCACCCATTCAATAGAATCCTTCATCTAACAGTAACTTTAAATACGTCGTTTTCACCGAGTACTTAACTTCAGGGGGAAATCAAGCTAATTTAGCAACGGTACTAGCTAGCTAATAGTGACTTCAACACAGTTTCACTTTGGTAGCTGAATTAATTTACGTTCATTTACATCAGACACGTGAAGTGTTGACACTGTAAAGGTAAAAGGTTAAGTGTCTCTTTTGTTCTAACTTAAGTTGGTGTCATTGAGGTCTGGTCAGCAACAGTTGCATTGCTGGTCTGTTCTGAAAGTGAACCTGGGACAAATGTATTTTACTTGGTGTTTTTCAGTTTCATGTGTGTCGTGTTGCTGTTAAAGCCTTAAAGGTATTTTTGTTTGAGGCAGGCGTCTCTGAGAAAAGGATGAGGATCTCTTCAAAGAACACTTGGTAGGTAAATCAGATGCTTAGTTCTGACACACTGGACTTTGTGTTACACTCAAAGACAATACCATGTTTTCAAATGGGATGACTTAAAACATGTTTATTCTGATCTACTTCCAACAGGATGGAGAAGTGCAGGTTACAGATGAAGGACCATGATGAGGGGCCATCATGTTGATCCAACCAGTGCAAGGATAGTGACAGAGGGAACAGAAGTCCTGGAGAACCTGGATGTTCCAAGTGCCTTCACCATCTTAATGGTGCTGATATACGCCATCAACCTCAACTACCAAAACAACTGATGAAAACGTTTGAGGTGTTTCAAAAAATACTCCTTGAACTTGATGGACTGAAAACCAGCCCGAAGGTAATGTTGCAAAGGAATATACTGCTGTCCTAAAAAGTGGAATTGGGAAAGTGGAAGTTTTAAGTTTAGTTAACAGAAATAAATGTGTTCATTGATCACATCCATCATGTGTACCTGCAGTTTGTTTGAAAGACACATGTGGACGCTAGATGTTCACGCTGGATTCTCACACACTTGTTGGCACTAAGTTGCTCGTCTACTGGGTCCACGAAGCTAAAAGTAATGCACGTTTAGAGAGGTGTTGATTACACTTTATGACCCTCCAATGCCGAAAGACTCATTCACGCCTTCATTTCCTCCCGACTGGATTACTGCAACTCACTCCTCCATGGCATCAGCTCCAGCTCCATCAACTGAATCCAACTGGTCCAGAACGCACTGCATCTCCCACTGCATCACTTACAAAATCCTGGTCCTCACTTTCAAAGCACCCCACCATCTGCCCCCCCCCCCTTAACTCACTGACACCCCCACACCCCTTATTAGTATTATTATTGTGCAGAATGTTGTGGTGTTGAACTGGTATTAAGTTCTCTGAGGTGTTGGACACAACATCAGAAGCACCTCAGTATAACGCAGTACAACTTTAGAACAAGCACAAACCACATTTGAACAAAGCGAGGTTTTGACCGATGGTGAGGTAAATTTCATCAAAACAAACCTCTGAAGGCGCGTCTGTTCTCCACACTATGTGAGGAGATGGAGCTGAACATTCAGCTGTGGTGTTTCACAGCGAGGCTAGGTGGCTCTCAAGAGGGAAAGTGTTGTCCCGAGTCTTTGAGCTCACAGAGGAAGTTTGTGTGTTTTTGGAGGAGGAGCAGATTCATGACGTTGGAAGCAAGTTTAGTGATGAACAATTTCTGATGAAACTGGCCTATCTCAGCGATATATTTAGAAAACTTAATGAATTAAATCTTCAGCTTCAAGGCAGAGACAAGAACCTTCCTCACCTGGCAGACAATATTAGCACATTCATGGGAAAGCTTGAGATGTGGGGCAGACCAATTTCTCAAGGAAATACTGGTTCCTTAGAGAATCTGAGGGGTTTTGCTGAAACCAGTGATTCTGGAGCCACCACAGTGATTCCCATCTCTTCCCTTACCTGTATGACTGAGTGAGGGATCCATTCAATGCAGCAGCACTCACTGATTTCACCTCTGATGAAGAGGACCAGTTCATTGAGATGACATCTGCCTCCACCCTGAGGCTGAGGTTTACAGGCCAGACATGAGTGAGTTCTGGCTTGGTGTGGAGGGGAGCATTCACTCTGCTTCCCTTCACCACATCCTCTCTCTGTGAGATGGGCTTTTCTGCTGTCGCCTCACTGAAAACACAGATCTAAGACATGACTTGAGAGTGGCAGTATCAACCTGCAACCTCGCCTTGAAAAGATCCATCCATCCATCCATCGTCTACCGCTTATCCTGTATTCAGGGTCACGGCTTTGGTATCATTCTAGCAAAGTGAAATGTATTCCATTTTTCTGTTTTGGAAAAAGTTCACAGACTGATGGAGAAATGACCAACATTACAAAAAGTTTAAATAGAAGTTGCTTTTTCATTTGTACAACATTGACAAATATCTGCATTTTTTTCTTTTGTACGTTATTTCAATTAAGTTAAACTTTGTTTTGTTGGGGGGGGGGGGGGGCATGACTGGAGACGTTTGAGAACCACTGGATTAGAGAAACATCGTGGAGATGGTTTTTGTATCACTCTGTTTCACTGTGGAGGATCTTTGGCTCTGGAAGTAAACTGTACATAACAGGTAAGGAGAATATTTCATGTCCCTTCAGTTGTTTTATAGAACAAGTTGAAAATGTGTTTTAATGAGTTTCTGCTGCTTCAGGCTTCTCATGTTAGTTTTTCCATCATTAGTAGAGAATTCTTGTGGCCGTGAAGCTGTTGTTCTATTAAAAGGTTCATAATTCCTGAAACAACGACTCAAGTTATTCTTTAATTCTGCAGGAGATTAAACAGATTTTTATATATAAAGTAAGTATAAAGTAAAAAGTATAAAGTATTTGATCCCCTCAATAATTCAGCAGAATATAAAATTAGAAATGAATTAAATTACGTTGTATAGGATCAAAATTCAATCATTTTTAATAGTAAAATTGACCTCATGACATTCATGTTATGTGATGGTACGGTATGTTTGTGGAAGACATATTTATACATAACAGCAAACAGATACTGCAGGTGATTGTACAATAAATCTAATTCATGCATATTAATTTATGTTTTTTAATACATGATTCAGAAAAATAAATGACACACATGTATCTCGAGGCACTATTAATATGAATAGTATATGATACTCAACTTGATTTCAAATATATTACTGTAAATATAATTTTGAAAGTATATTATATTATACTATATTATATTATATTATATTGAATTTGCCCAAGTTATAAATAAAGTTACGAAAAAAAAATGCATTGCGTATGCATATTTTCTTTTGTGTGTGTGTGCAGTTTGAGTATTTTTGTAAATATATATTATATGCAATATATATTGAAATCATTTTAATTAATTAGAGATGAAGGTAAATATGTAAAATATTATTATATCTATATTAACACTACTGAATCAACAAAATGTGATAACTCTATGAAGGTATATAAATGTATCTTCAATATTATATTATATTGTACCATATGATATATCAAAATTGTTATGAAATAAGAAAATACATTATTATCTGCATCATTTTCTTAAGCAAGATTAAAATAAATGGTGGGAAACATAATATTATCATATTAGCAACTTATTTTATGTGAAGGTGAATATGGAACTTGTAGTAATATGTATATAAGCCCTAATATAGGAAATACAATTCAACTATATTAAGATACTTTTCATAGTTGCTGTATAAAGATATACAAATGTATCTTCATAATTATATTATATCATATTTAATGATATTATATGTAAATCCCCCCCTCATCGGTTAATAACATCTAAACATTTGTATGTAATAATGTACAGCAATCATTATTCATATTTGACATTTCATTAATTTAAAATTATTCTGACAAACGTCTAAGTATATGATGATAATTAAATAATATGTTATACATGTTGAAATCATCACAATTACTTTGATACGAAGGTGAATATTGTTATAATATGTATATTAGTCCCTTCTGAATACACAAAGTGGTATAACTGTATAAAGGTATCTTCATAATGATATGATAGTATATGATAGTATGTTATTGTTGACTGTGTGAATGTGTGTCTGTGCTGCTTGTTGCTGCTGTCAAACTTCAGATGAGCAGGTAATGAAGCCCGTGGTGAGCGTGTACCCAGCAGCATCCAGAGCCCACCTGGAGGGGAAGAGCTCTCTGCTGTGTCTGGCCTCAGACATGTTTCCTCCTCTAGTCCGGTTCTCCTGGAAAAGACGAAAGGAGACTGGTTCTCTGGAGGAGGAGGTGCTCCCTGCTGTGGGAGAGCAGCTGGAGATCAGAGAGTCGGGACACGCCGCCGCCATCTTGCTGCTCCATCAACAAGAGATCAGCACATATAAATACCGCTGCTCCGTCCAGCACGAGGGGGGCACAGTGGAGGCCCAAGCAGAACAAGGTACTGAAGGCTTGGTGACTGTTCAGCAGTGATTCAGCTTCATGTGGATGCACTGCTGTCCAAGATATCAGAGGAGCAGACGACTGACATCGCTCACTGTCACTCCTTTTCTCTTTCAGAGGTTCCAGCTGACTGTAAGATCAACTGCATCCACTCCTTCAATGCCAATGTTTCCTAACTCCCTTCAGCTTTTATTGTACTGTGACAATTATTATTATTTGGTTCCTCATTCAGAGAGGTGTTGGGGTTGTAGCAGGAGCAGATTTGGTTATCAACAGCTAATTATTAATATAAATCTGATTATCGATATTAATAATTATATTTAATATATTATCATGATATAATCATGAATAAACAGGGCACCACCCTGGGATCAGGGAAAAGATAACCTAAAACTGTATTCAGTCTCAATATAAAGGTTTTATACTCACATGCCAATCATCGTGATCATTGGCATAGAAGTATAAAACAATCTAACAATTAAAAAGGCGTGAAATTCGAGCACTAGCCTTCACAACCTGCTGTTATCCAGTGACATATACACAACAAGCACAAGAGACCGCTAGTTATAATATAATAAGATTTATTAAAATCAGTAATAATGACCACAATCAATAACACTGCAATTAACAAAGCCTTATTACCTAACTACCTAACACACAAAACTAAGCTAAACAGAAGGAGAGACACACGTGGAGTGTGTGTGTGTGTGTGTGTGTGTGTGTGTGTGTGTGTGTGTGTGTGTGTGTGTGTGTGTGTGTGTGTGTGTGTGTGTGCGTGCGTGCGTGCGTGCGGAGAGAGAGAGAGAGAGAGAGAGAGAGAGAGATGGCCGGGCGCGACCACCAGATGGAGCTATGTCCTTTAACGTCCGGAGACAGAAACAGCTGGCGGAGGATACGTGTGGGGGCGGTGTATGTGGGTGCACATGTGTGTTAGCCAGAACAAAGAGAGAGAATGCATGCGTAATACACAAAGGATCAGTAAGCTATTACCATCACATGGGAGCCCGTGAATGAACTGGCGTCCGTTCGGCGGGACCCCGGTCTTTTAACTGATGGTAGACCACTTACTGAGCTCGTGAATGTGTCCGAGGTTGGACACGCATTGTTACTGAGAGGAAACCCAGCAGCGTGGGTACACAATCAGCATTCAAATACAACAACACAGAAAGCAACGGACTCGGCGGTCCGTGATCAAAAGTTAAAACACGTTAACAAGAATTACAAGCATATCCTCCACTATCAAACTTATGTCTCTGCCCAGACTGATAGCCTCTTACTGGTGTTGTTGCGTAGGCTGCGAGTCCGTCCCGGCGATGGCGGCGTTCCTCGACGCAGCGGTGGCGGCGACGGTAGTTCGTAAGTCCCGGCGGCAGCGGGGGACGTGATGAGTCGGCTAAGTCCAGACGAGAGCGGGGCGTTTTCCCTCTTGTTGATCAAACTCGAATAAAGAAAACAGTTAGTGTTTCTTCCTTCCGCAGGCAATAATATAATCGCGGCTTGGCGATTTAGTCAGCTGACTTCAGACAGGAGCGGGGCTTTCAGCTGGTAGCTGGAATGCAGGAACCCGTTGTGTTCCTCTTCTGCAGGCGAACAGAGAGGATCGCGCGGTTGTGGCGATCTCTCAGGATCCCAAAAGGAGTAAAAGAAAAGGGGCGAGTCGCGGAAAACGGGGAAAAACAGTCTGTCGCTCGTCCAGCGAGATCGGGGAGAAGACTGTGGCCTAGGACAAAGGCAACGCTGCAGACGTTATAAGTTGGCCTCCTGTTGCAGCGGTGTGCTGCGGTGGACGAGTCCACCTCCTGTTGCAACGTCGTGTCGCGGTGGAAGAGGAAGTCCTTCAGGAAGCGCCGGTTTATATAGCTCACGGCTGCTCCCGGGGACCCCCTGGGGTACCTGTGGTTGTCAGCCAATAGGGCACCAGTTGTGTGACGTTGCACTTCGCACCTCGGAGAGAAGTGAAACTAAAATGGTTGTTGTAGTTTTTTTATCTCCTTTGTTCCTTTGTCCTGACCGCATGTGAAGGCTTTTGTAGGCCGCATTGTGTAGTCCTAATGGTGAGGTCCCAACAGAGGCATGAGAGTGAAAGGGGGAGAGAGGGGGGGCAACACACAGAAAGGGTTGATTTCATCTAATATAATATGTAAGAATAATAAAAAGCTGGTTGGGGTCGCTGCAGTGAGGACTTAACCTCGATACATGGGGTGCCAACTCTACCGACTGAGCTATGCGGCGCCCCGTTATGCTGCTATTTAAATCATTGTCCTGGCTCCATCCCTACAACGCTTGGTGGGCCCTTATTGGTTGTTTTTAAGGAGGGCCTTTGAACTTTCATTCAAATTGTAGCCGACCTCTGTCTTCATGCAAAGCTGGTTTTAAATAAAAGTTACTCTGATGAGAGAAGAGATAGGCATGAGGACTTAGGACACCAGTTCCAAATATCAAGCAACCACATTTATTGTTTAGCTTTTTTACTCTTTGTTACTGTCTTAGTCGTCAGACCAAATGTTCTTCAAAAGAGGATAAACCCGATTTGCCTGACATTTCCTCCTGACATGTTTTTATCTAACAAAATATTCTGCTTCAATCCATATTTGTTGGCATTTAACCTTTCAAACACTACATTTTCACTGTTGTGAGAAAGACAAAGGGAGGCAGCACCTGTATTAACGGGGAAGAGCAGCCATCAAACAGCACCAGAAATTACATTTATAGAACCGAAAAATCATAATTCACCCACTTGTTTAGGACAATGACATCATCATATTTGACAATAGACATTCAAAGCTTCAATCTACAAGCTTAATAGAAGTAAAATATAAATGTAAAAATGTCTTATGAGGGCTGATCTGGGACAAGCTGTTACTACAGACTTGTGGACAGCTCTTACCACAGAGTCATATGTAACCATCACCTGTCATTTCATTCAGAACGGGGAGTTGAATACTCTATAATCATTAAATAAGAGTACTGGAATATGGAAGTTACTTATGTGTGTGTGTGTGTGTGTGTGTGTGTGTGTGTGTGTGTGTGTGTGTGTGTGTGTGTGTGTGTGTGTGTGTGTGTGTGTGTGTGTGTGTGTGTGTGTCAGTGTCTCAGTTTCAGTGCAGGGTGAAGCTGCTCTGCCTGCTGTACACAGTGCTGATAGTGAAGAGTCTTGTGTACTGCTGTGGACTCAGTCTGCTGATGATCTCCAGAAAGAAGGGACGCTCCACCAACTGCTCACATGCTGACTGATCACCATCACATCTCATCAATTCATCTCATTTATCACTTTAATTATATTCACAAATAAACATGATGACTTGATGAGGTTGGTTGTATGATGTGTCTTTTTATACAGGATAGACACAGTCATCCTAAAAATATATACATAAATACATATTTAGACATTATATTTACAGTAATTCAGTGTAAACTCTTTGTAGTGTTACTTTGATAGTTAAGATGAATAGTTAGCTGACTGGTTGATGTTTTATTATTTACAGTATTTTTCTGTGCTTGTGTTTGTTTTTAATACATGATTCAGAGTGTGGCAGATTTGTCAAATTATTTCACTGTAAGATTCTTAATAAACTGAAAATTCACAGTGTTTTATGGACATCCTTGTTCTTATGGATTTGAGTTTGGTTTCATAGCAAATAATCAGGAACAGAATCAAGTTTGTTGAGTTTGTTGGCACCAGTAATGTGACTGTGGATGTAAGTCACTGTGAATATACTTTCACACAGCACCAAGAACAAATGTACAGGAAAATATGCATATAAGCACACAGCTAAACAAGGACAACAGAGCTAAACAAAGAGAAGCAAACATATACACACGGCTATTATATACAGCTATTATAGTCAATAGGTGTGGCGGTCCCACCAGGTTCAGTGCTGACCCCCTTTTATATTGGTGTCAGTGTGGATGTTAAACTCTATGCTGACGACACTGTCCTTTAAACACAAACAAACAGCAGAAGTTTTAGCTTTGAAGCATTTCATTGAAGCATGTATTTTTTGACATTGAACTATTACAGCTTCATCAGGATGACATGGATCGGCAGAGCTACTGATTATACCTAAACTAACATTCATATTCAAGTACATTTCAAGACAGAATCACAGAAGTGAGCTGAGGATTTGAGCTGCTTCTCTCACAGATTCCACACACAGATCAAAGCAGTGAGTACTGAGCGCTGAGCTGAAGTTCCCAGAATGATTGTGTAACCAGAGTGGATGGTTGTAACTGTCGTTGTGTTATTAATGTGAGAAAGGATGCAGAGCAGAAACCCACACAGCCCGTCTGCTGCAGGAAAGGAAGTGTTGCTAGGCTGCCAACCGTCCTAATAACCACTGAGAACAGATTCCTATCTGCTGCTGTACACAAACATCAGTGTGTGACCTCACAAATACACTTCTGGAAGAATGGTGCAAAGGGTGGACTGACGTCATATTAAACCCTATGGATTAAGAATGGGACGTCACTTAAGTTCATATGAGAGTCAAGGCAGGTGAGCCAATACTTTTGGCAATATAGTGTATCTGGTTGGAGATCTGCATTCATGCAAACACATTAATGTTCAGGTTCAAATAGTCTAAGAAGTGAGGAGGTCCAGGAGCTAAAGTCAGGATCTGAATCAGGAGCTCTAATTTCTTCCTGTCAGCATTTGGAACAAATACAAGATTCCAAAGCAGAAGCTTTGTTGTAATATGAATGTTTGCAGTAAATGATTATTGATGCATGTTGACAACAAGCTCAGCCAGTTGTCCTGAAAGAATTGAGACTGAACACTGAAATAAACTCTGATGTTAAAATAAATTGACTCCCTGATGTTCTGAAATGATTAAAGTTGATACTATAGCAACACCATCTGACAGAAGTTTTATTTGCTAATTTTATTTCTCTGTATGTAATTGAAGACATGAATTATGTACTTGAGCACAAATATGTATATTTATTTTACATAGAAAAAAAAAACTTTTAAAAATAGATTGTTTAATAAAGTGAATTCATCTTTTTTTTTTAAATCTGTATTTATATTGTAGTTTTAAATAAAGTTGTGGTTCCTTTTTAATGAAATCCACATAGAAGATGTTCAGCAAATAATTTAGTTTGTCTTATCTGGAAAATAAAAGTGAAAAAAGGTTTTTGTTTCATTTATTGAAATTGCTTATAGACTCAAAGAACAACACAAAGACACAAATACAATTGTGACTGCTATGACTAATTAAAAACAAGAATGAGAAAACCACATTTTATTTACAACAGATTATATAAAATGTCAACAAAAGTCAATAAAATAGAGATTAAGGCAAAAAACTAAATTTTGAATAAAAACTAACTGATAACAAAATGAAAATTAATAGAAATAATAAATTATGTATAAAATAAGTGTGATATAACAGAGTAATTGAGAGAGTTCTTAGTAAGCCTGTTATCTTCTGATAATATCTCATATAAATGTGTTTAATGAAGTTGACTATTTTCTATCATCAACATTTGTAATTATCTCCTGAGATCATTGATATAATTGAATTGAAAATGTTTTAAAACATGGTGTGATTATATCCAAATATATCTATATTTGTATTTATATTTGTTAGACATCTGTATCTGAAAGACATTTTACAAACAACCTCCACGTCATAGATATGTGTGATAATCAAAGTGAGAAATGAAATGATTGATGAGATGTGATGGTGAGAAACGGTGAGGAGAAAACAGTCAGCATGTGTACAACAGACTGGTCACTATCAGCATGTTTACAGTCTGGTCACTATCAGCATGTTTACAGCAGACTGGTCACTATCAGCATGTTAACAGCAGACTGGTCACTATCAGCATGTTTACAGTAGACTGGTCACTATCAGCATGTTTACAGCAGACTGGTCACTATCAGCATGTTAACAGCAGACTGGTCACTATCAGCATGTTAACAGCAGACTGGTCACTATCAGCATGTTTACAGCAGACTGGTCACTATCAGTATGTGTACAACAGACTGGTCACTATCAGCATGTTAACAGCAGACTGGTCACTATCAGCATGTTTACAGCAGACTGGTCACTATCAGCATGTTTACAGTAGACTGGTCACTATCAGCATGTGTACAGCAGACTGGTCACTATCAGCATGTTTACAGTAGACTGGTCACTATCAGCATGTTTACAGCAGACTGGTCACTATCAGCATGTTTACAGACTGGTCACTATCAGCATGTTAACAGCAGACTGGTCACTATCAGCATGTGTACAACAGACTGGTCACTATCAGCATGTTAAGGCAAGGCAAGGCAAGGCAACTTTATTTGTATAGCACATTTCATACACAAGGCAGACTCAAAGTGCTTCACATCATAAAACAAAGTGAGAAGAAAAAAAGAAAAGAAAAATAGAAGAATTAAATGAAAATAATAAAAATTTTAAAAATGCATTACAGAAAGAAAATAGAATAAAAACATATTTGCAATAATTAAAAACAGTGCAGACATTAAAAGATTTAGCAGAAAGCTATGGTGAACATAACAGTTTTCAGTCTAGTTTTAAAAGTTGTCAGAGTTGGGGCAAGTCTTACATCTTCAGGAAGTTTATTCCAGCCATTTGTTGCATAGTGACTAAATGATGCTCTCCCGTGATTGTTGTTTACTCTGGGAATCACTAACAGATTGGTCTCAGAAGATCTTAGTGGTCTAGAAGGCTTATGTAGTGGGAGCATATCAGTGATATACTTCGGTCCTAGACCATGTAGTGATTTATATGTGAGCAGGAGGATTTTGAAATCAATCCTCTGACATACAGGGAGCCAATGTAAGGATTTAAGAATTGGTGTAATGTGCTCACATTTTTTGGTCTTTGTAAGAACTCTAGCAGCAGCGTTCTGAACAAGCTGTAGCTGCCTGACAGTTTTTTTCGGAAGACCTGCAAGGAGACCATTACAGTAGTCTAGCCTACTAGTAATAAAGGCATGTACAAGTTTTTCTAAGTCTTGAGCTGACATGAGCCCTCTAAGTCTTGCTACATTTTTTAGGTGATAGTAGGCTGATTTTGTTACTGATTTAACGTGACTGTCGAAATGTAAATCAGAATCCATAATAACCCCAAGATTTCTGGCTTTGTTTGAGGTTTTCAGGGACAGAGAGTGAAGGTGTTGAATTACTTTAAACCTTTCTTTTTTAGCACCAAAAACAATTATCTCAGTTTTGTCCTCATTTAGTTGTAGGAAGTTTTGGCACATCCAGTCTTTGACTTGCTCAATGCACTGGCACAGAAGATCTATGGGGCGATAGTCGTTTGGTGATAGTGTTACATAGATTTGGGTGTCATCGGCATAGCAATGGTGGTCAATGTTATTATTTTGCATGATTTGTCCTAGTGGGAGCATGTAGATGTTGAATAAAGTTGGCCCCAAGATTGAACCTTGGGGGACTCCACACGTTACATTGGTAGGTTCTGATACAAAGTCGCCAATGGAAACAAAATAGTTCCTATCTTGTAGATATGACTTGAACCAGTTTAAGACTGTGCCTGAGAGCCCCACCCAGTTTTCCAACCTGTCCAAGAGTATTGAGTGGTCGACAGTGTCAAATGCAGCACTGAGGTCTAATAGCATTAATATTGAAGTTTTGCCAGAGTCTGTGTTAAGACGGATGTCATTTACAACTTTAATAAGGGCCGTCTCGGTGCTATGAAAAGGTCGAAATCCTGACTGGAAGTTGTTGTGGCAGCCAGTTGAAGCCAGGAAGTGATTTAGTTGTTGGAGGACAACTTTCTCAATTATTTTACTTATGAAGGGTAGATTTGAAATTGGTCTGTAGTTGTTGATAATAGAGGCATCTAGGCTCCGCTTTTTTAGAAGAGGTTTAATGACTGCAGTTTTGAAGGCCTTTGGGAAATTGCCTGATTGAATGGAGTTATTAACTATTTGCAATACGTCTATTGATAGGCAGTCAAAAACATTCTTAAAAAAGTTGGTAGGTAAAGCATCAAGGCAGCAGGTGGATGATTTTAGATTTGTCACCGTTTCCACTAGAGTTTTAGAGTCTATGGCATTAAAGCTTGCCTTCATTGCTGTGTTACTTTTGCCTGAACAGGGTGGTGATCCAACTTTTTTGTTTGAGATATTGATGGCGCGTCTGATACCTTCAATTTTATTAGTATAAAAGAATGCAAACTCATTGCATTTCTGCGTGGAATGGAGTTTAGCTGGTATTTGTGTTGGGGGGTTGGTCAGTCTGTCAACAGTTGCAAATAGGGTTTTCGCCTTATTAGTGTTGTTATTTATGATATTGGAGAAGTATGTTTCTCTCGCACTTTTTAAGACTAAATTGTAGGCCCGGAGGCTCTCTTTATAGATGTCATGGTGAATATGAAGTTTAGTACTCCGCCAGATTCGTTCAGCCTTCCTGCACTCTCTTCTCTGGGCTGTCACAACAGCAGCTTTTCTCCAGGGTGCCTTTTGCTTACCAGAAATTGTTTTAACCGTAGCAGGTGCAATGACATCTGTGACATTCAGAATTTTGGAATTAAAGATGTTTACAAGATCATCAGCATGACATGGGTTTAGAGGTGGTAACGAGGAAATGGCATTTTTAAAGAGTACATTGGCATGTTCATTGATGTACCGCTTTTTGACCTTATTTGATTCTGTTTGTGTGTCAGGAATGAAAGAAATATTAAAGAAAACACAGAAGTGATCAGACAATGAAGGATCAGTCACAAAAACATCAGAAACATTGAGACCTTTTGTGATAATCAGGTCCAGGGTGTGTCCCTTACAATGAGTAGCCTCTTTCACATGTTGAGAAAGGTCAAATGTGTCTAGAATATTAAAAAGTTATTTTGCACCCTTGTCATTCAAATCATCAATATGAAAATTAAAGTCACCGGTTATAACTAGGCAGTCAAAATCAGTGGAGATGCTAGACAATAATCCAGTAAAATCATCGAAAAAATTTGACGAATATTTAGGTGGCCTGTAAATAATTAACAGGAGAACTCTGGGAGAGCATTTCAACACAGCACAAAGATATTCGAATGATGGAAAAACACCAAGGGACATCTGTTTCCCCTGAAATGTATTTTTAAATATAGCAGCAACCCCTCCACCTCTTTTCCCAGATCTACAAACATCAATAAAATTATAGTTGGGGGGTGCTGTCTCGATCAGAATGCTTGCACTGTTATTTTGTTCTAGCCATGTTTCAGTTAAAAACATAAAATCAAGTTTAGAAGTGGTAATAAAATCATTGACTAAAAATGATTTGTTATTAAGAGACCTTACATTTAGCAGACCCATCCTGATGGTGTTATTGACAGGCTTTGAGGTTGACTTTGATTTTGAGAGAACAGGAATGATATTGTTTAGGTTAGCAGTGTGTTCAAGTTTCCCAATGTTTACTCTCTTAGTAGTCACAACAGGAATGCAGAAGGTGCCATGTTTTGATGTAGGCGACCTTGGGTCCAGCTGATAATGCAGTCTACTGCTGAACCCTTTTCTGTCTCAGTAATATTCAGGGCTGCTGTCAGGGTGGGGAGGGGGTGGCCAAAAGGGAAGAGTCTTGGAGGTCTTGGATTTTAGTGACTTAGTTGCAGCTTTGAGAGAGGGGGTCTTGGATTTTGGTGACTTCGTTGCAGCTTTGGAAGAGGGGGTCTTGAGTTTTGGTGACTTAGTTGCAGCTTTGGAAGAGGGGATCTTGGATTTTGGTGACTTCGTTGCAGCTTTGGAAGAGGGGGTCTTGAGTTTTGGTGACTTAGTTGCAGCCTTGGGAGAGGGGGTCTGAGTAGGGCGGGGGGTAGGTGGGGGTAGCTCCTGGAATTCCAAGGGGGAGGAGGGGAGAGAAAGGTTTATTGGAGGGAGGGAGAATGACGAAGACCTGGATTGGGATTTGGGAGGGGTGGGGGAGGGATCCACATTCAGTCCTCCTTCGACGTTGTTGATAATCTGAGAAGGGCGGGGGGTAGGTGGGGGTAGCTCTTGGAACTCCAAGGGGGAGGAGGGGAGAGAAAGGTTTATTGGAGGGAGGGAGAATGATGAAGACCTGGATGGAGATTTGGGGGGGGTGGGGGAGAGATCCACATTCAGTCCTCCTTCGACGTTTCTGATTATCTGTGTTTCGTCTTCCCTCTTTGTTGGTTCCTCTCAGCAGACTGGTCACTATCAGCATGTTTACAGCAGACTGGTCACTATCAGCATGTTTACAGCAGACTGGTCACTATCAGCATGTGTACAGCAGACTGGTCACTATCAGCATGTTTACAGACTGGTCACTATCAGCATGTTTACAACAGACTGGTCACTATCAGCATGTTTACAGCAGACTGGTCACTATCAGCATGTTTACAGACTGGTCACTATCAGCATGTTTACAGCAGACTGGTCACTATCAGCATGTTTACAGTAGACTGGTCACTATCAGCATGTTTACAGCAGACTGGTCACTATCAGCATGTTTACAGACTGGTCACTATCAGCATGTTTACAGCAGACTGGTCACTATCAGCATGTTTACAGTAGACTGGTCACTATCAGCATGTTTACAGCAGACTGGTCACTATCAGCATGTTAACAGCAGACTGGTCACTATCAGCATGTTTACAGCAGACTGGTCACTATCAGCATGTGTACAACAGACTGGTCACTATCAGCATGTTAACAGCAGACTGGTCACTATCAGCATGTTTACAGCAGACTGGTCACTATCAGCATGTTTACAGCAGACTGGTCACTATCAGCATGTGTACAGCAGACTGGTCACTATCAGCATGTTTACAGACTGGTCACTATCAGCATGTTTACAACAGACTGGTCACTATCAGCATGTTAACAGCAGACTGGTCACTATCAGCATGTTTACAGCAGACTGGTCACTATCAGCATGTTTACAGACTGGTCACTATCAGCATGTCTACAGACTGGTCACTATCAGCATGTGTACAGCAGACTGGTCACTATCAGCATGTTTACAGCAGACTGGTCACTATCAGCATGTTTACAGCAGACTGGTCACTATCAGCATGTCTACAGACTGGTCACTATCAGCATGTTAACAGCAGACTGGTCACTATCAGCATGTTTACAGCAGACTGGTCACTATCAGCATGTTTACAGCAGACTGGTCACTATCAGCATGTTTACAGACTGGTCACTATCAGCATGTGTACAGCAGACTGGTCACTATCAGCATGTTTACAGACTGGTCACTATCAGCATGTTTACAGACTGGTCACTATCAGCATGTTTACAGCAGACTGGTCACTATCAGCATGTGTACAGCAGACTGGTCACTATCAGCTTGTTTACAGACTGGTCACTATCAGCATGTTTACAGACTGGTCACTATCAGCATGTGTACAGCAGACTGGTCACTATCAGCATGTGTACAGCAGACTGGTCACTAACAGCATGTGTACAGCAGACTGGTCACTATCAGAAAGACGGGACGGACGCTGCTGGAGGTGGAAGAGCTGGAACCTCTGAAAGAGAACATGAGTGACAGTGAGCAACGTCAGTCCTCTGATCTCTCATATAATTATGAAGATACCTTTAAACATCTATACCATTTTATGAATTCATAAGGTAAATATACATATTATAATAATGGACATATTTACCTTTATTTCAAAGTAATTTTAACGAATTAAGTATATATAATATAATACATAATTACCACCATTTACTCACAAACTAATCAATTCCTTGGCAGAACTATTTTAAAATTCATACAGTTACAATATTATTTCATGAAATGTCAAATATAAATTAAGACTACTGTATATTATGATATAAAAACGTTGAGACTATATCAACCTATGAGGGGGAATTTAAATATAATATAATGTGTTGTAATATAATGTATATGAAGATACATTTTTAAACCTAATTATATTCATATCATCTAAGAAAATATCTTTATACGGTAGAATGTATTTCCTACATTAGAGGTCATATACATGTTACAATAAGTTCCATATCCACCTTCATATAATTGTTAGTATGATAATATTATACATTACCCACCATACATTTCATTCTAATTGCTAAAGAAACAAAACGGTACATTAATAATACAATTTTGTATATTATTTAACTTAATGTTAAAAATACGATTGAATATAAAAAAGTATATCGACAACCAAAATATTCCAAAATATATTAATTTTATTATATTTGAAATTCAGTTAAGCAACATAAACTATGTCTATGAAAAAGTGCATTGAGATAAAAAAAAAGATAGCTCATGTGTGTTTTATTTCTTTCTTTATGTTATATTGAAATATATGAATCAATAAACATGTTATCCATCCATCCATCGTCTACCGCTTATCCTGTATTCAGTGTCGCGGGGATGATCATATCTGTTTGAATTCATGCATACACACATTTTCCACTGAAAGACATATTTACCATTATATCAAATAAAAAGGTCATGAGGTCAATTTACCATAAAAATGATATCAATTAATTATCCAGCATATTTAAATTATTTTCAATATAAATGTGCTGACATATATTACATTTATTGAAATACAATATAGTTTCTAATATTATGGTGCTTTATTACTGAGATGATCAAATACTTTATACCTGTAACATTTCCAACATCATACTTTTTATATAAAAATCTGTTAAATCTGCAGAATTAAAGAATAACTTGAGTCGTTGTTTCAGGAAATATGAACCTTTTAATAGAACAAAAGCTTCAAGGATTCTTTACTAATGATGGAAAAACTAACATGAGAAGCCTGAAGCAGCAGAAACTCATTAAAACACATTTTCAACTTGTTCTATAAACAGGCCTGGCCTGGGACAAAGATTCGACCCTGGACTCTTTGGTCCAGACTGGCCCACCACAATCCAAGCGCAGATACTGTGCCAACTCGGCCCGTTGATGTACTGTACATATAATCACACAAGCTCTTAATAACACTACTATACTGAATAATATCCCTTTATATTCTGGAGCCTTGAATAAAATAAATGATGACTACACAGTATGTTGCTCATTTGCTCTTAAGAAGGAAACTGGAGAAAGGATTTAAGATTGAAGAGTGTTGTTTATTTAACTCACTCATATGTGGTGGAACTGATCATGGCATTGGCAGGCTGATAGCAAGGTACTGTGGTCAAACCACACCACATTGCAACATGTGACTTTTAAGCTTGTAGATCTGCAAATGTGTGGCAAGCTTTGATGAAAATATAAAATAGTGGTTAATAAAAGCAACTATTAAATAATCAGGATGGTATATTATTTTCCAACACCTTAGATAACTAGATTTAGTTATAACACCACACACTATGCAGAGATCTATTATGTCAAGTAAAGTTCATAGAAGGTTCTGAACATTTAGTGAATGAGTGTTTATCCACATGTTATCTAGCACACACACCTGCTATCACCACCACCATCTCCTCCTCCTCCTCCTGTACCACCATGGCAGCGGGAGCCTCACTTTCACTGTCCGCCTGCGACTCCTGCCTAGAGGGACCCGCCGCAGCCGCAGCCTCGGAGCCGGAGGCCACGCCGCCGCCGGCCCCCGCCGCAACAAACATGTTTAATATGTTTCTGCTCTCAGCGGCATCAGTAGCGAGAGCATTTTTTTTTCTTTTCCCTCAGTTTTTCTGCACCACCTTTTCGCTTTTCTCCATTTTCGCTTTGTTTTTCGTGTGTGTTTCCCTTCTCTCTCATAATGATTGATCATCATTAAAGGTGATTGGACGAGGGGGGGTAGTCTGGAAAATGGGTGGGACTACTGGGCCTCTGTAGCCTATCATAGGACCACTGGGCCAGGTATTCTTTAGACAGACAAGCCACTGGGCTCTAATGTGTCTGTGGGCTGCAGTTGAACTCTGTGGGCTGGTGCATGTCTCTCTCCCTGGGCTGCACCAAAAATAATAATAATAATAATAATAATTAGATTAATTTTTTTAATCGAGTCCCGGCCCTAATTTTAAAAAATGCATTTTTGTATGCTTTCATTTCTAAATCAGGATCTATTTTCCACTCATCACCATGACAGTCAGCTGGACAGCTTTCTATAGTCACTTCAGACTATATTTAGGATTACCACCATAATAGAAAGTCACAAAGATCAACTTATTGTGAGTGTTTTTATTGCAATCTGCAAAAATTATCGTCCCATCCATACATGTGACCGTGGTGTAGTTAGTTTAAAGCCAAACATCAACACTTCTACCGATTGCATTCATTTATTTCTTCATTAGCGTTTATTTTCTGCAATAATCCAACATCCAATGGAGAAATCCCATTGGTGCTTTGTGGAGGGATCCAGTGTGAAGCTAACTGCAGCTCTATTTGTGACCGTGTTCCTGTAATGTGCCTTTAGGCAGCAACCTTCAACACAAGCCACATTTGAGCCGTAAGACTGTTGTCACCAGCAGAGGCCACACACGAGGAGTGTTGTGACAATAAACTGACCTCCAATCAGGAGAAGTCAAACTCAGACAAACCCATTAGGAAGAGTAGAAATACTAATGAGCACTTTAATGAATTTCATATGCCTCTAATTATAATCAAAACTAAAAACTAAAAGGTCACTGCAAGTCGATGTTGAATCCGGCAGACAAATTCAACTTCTCAATGTTTGAGAATATCGACTGCAGGAACTCCGCAGATGAGAAACAGGCCCAGTTGGATCAGGTCCTGTTTCCGTCTCACTATAAACCTAAAGGTACATTTTGAAACTTGTAAATCCTGGAAGAGTATTATGGGCAAAGTCACTATAAAGTCATTTTGGATCCAACGTTTTAATATTCAGGTCCAATAAAGAAAAAATGTAAGACACTTACAAGGATACTATCCACTTCTGAGTTGGGAATTAAATGACACCAGTATTGTAATTTGTCTTCAGTTTTTCCATTTTCTACTTCTACCAATAATGTACTGTTTACTCTAACACTACATCTATCTGACAAATGGAGTTACTTGATTACACATTTTACATGAAAGTACTATGCTGTTGCCAAGTAACCAGCAAATCAATATTTTCATGCATTTCAATGGTCAAAAGCCCCATTTGTTTGCCAAACACAAAATCAAAGCATCACATCTGTGCAGCTGCAGCTTCACCCTTTCAGGCCTCGAAGTATAAAACAGAAACAATCTGAGGAGAAGTCTTTGACTGTGAACAAACATGCAAACTGAGGCCAGAAGTGACCAGGAGAAGTTGCTTCATGTTAAAGAGCGTTTTCTTGTAATTAAATCAAGTTTAGAGTCAGTGTTTCTCACAAAATGCATTGTGTGCATCCTGCTCAGCACAATGGCGCCACCAGGGGGGAGTGACCTTTAATGACATCTGGGACAATATTCTGAGTCTTGCTGAGAAATGCAGCATAAGTGTGACACCTCCAGGCCGTCAGGTCAGACCAAGCTCAAGGCTTGAAGGACATTACATGTTCACTCCAATAGTTCAAAGACAAGTCAACACAGAGAAGGAGTCCTTTCGGACAGGTTCATTTATTCCAGTCATTGATGTGCTTCTCTCTGAGGTGAGGAGAAGATTTTCTAAAGAAAACTGTGTCATCATGAAAGGGATACAGGCCCTGAATCCCTGCAGTCCCACATTTTGTGAGAAAGATGTTGTGTTTCCATTTTCATCGCAATATAACTGCAGCACTGAGGATCTGCAATATATGATCCCCCAGCTTAAGCGCATTAGAGGAAGCGAACTAGTGGTCAGGAAACACCAAAGAGTTTAATAGAGCTCACTGTCTTTCTGGAGCCATATAGGGAGGTCTTCCACGAGATGTTTAAACTGTGCAAAATTGCGCTTGCATTACCTGTAAGTACAGCATCCTGTGAGCGCAGTTTTTCTATGCTTAAGTTGATCAAAACTGCCTTGAGAAGTACCATGACTGATGAGCGTTTAAGCAACTTGGGGGTGCTAAGTGTGGAATCAAGAAGGGCTTAGGCCATAAATCTTGATGACTTTGTGGATGTTTGCCAAAAAACACAGCAACAGGTGAATAAAATTGTTCTGAAACATAATGTAAGCCTGGTAATCAGAAATACTATTGATCCCTGGTGGGAAATAGCGAATCTATGACTGTTTCTGAAACATACTGTATAAGTCAAGTCAAGTATTTCTGTTTGTATCTGAAAGTGCCTGCTTTTTCTGTTTTGATTACAATAAATGTGCACCTTTAAATTAAGCAGTACATTTGTCTTTTTAAGGTAAAGAATAATTAGCCTATTTTAAAAAACAATGAATCACCTACAGTATCACACATAGCACAATGAAACGGGATTGTTGTGGGACTCAAAATGTTAACTGTACTGTTATTAGTCTATGCACATTAGATCATTATTAATATGTATTGTAACACAATACAAGTATATCAGTAGGCATTTCCTCAAGTCTTTCTCATAGTTTTCTACTAGCCTATATACTCCATCCATCCATCCATCCATTTTCTACCGCTTATCCAGTATTCAGGGTCGCGGGGGGGCTGGAGCCGATCCCAGCTGTCATTGGGCGAAGGCAGGGTACACCCTGGACAGGACGCCAGTCTATCGCAGGGCCGACATGTAGAGACAAACAACCATTCACACTCACATTCACACCTACGGGCAATTTAGAGTCACCAATTTACCTATCCCCATCCTGCATGTCTTTGGACTGTGGGAGGAAGCCGGAGAACCCGGAGAGAACCCACGCTTACACGGGGAGAACATGCAAACTCCACACAGAAGGAACCCGGGCCGACCCGGGGATCGAACCCGGGACCCTCTTGCTGTGAGGCGAGAGTGCTAACCACTACACCACCGTGCAGCCCCCTATATACTCCAGTATAATAAAATATTATTAGTAATCGTACTAATATAATACAATTCCTGAAATTGTGGCTTTTTAGTTGTGGTGTGCCACCCCAAAATTTTAAGTGGCCCCACCTGGCCACCCCTATGAAAAATGTCTGCAGGCGCCACTGGCCAAACATAGAGAAGAAATCAATCAGAGCCTTCACAATGGCTGGAGCCTTAATTTTCCGTAAAGGGACAGCATGAGGGAACCGTGTTAACGTACACATAATTGTGAGTAAATGTTGACTGCCGGACTTCGTCCGAGGCAACAGACCAACACAATCCAAAATGACATGTTCAAACGGCTCGGAGGAGACAGGTATTGGCTGTAAAGGCGCAGGAGGAACAACCTTAGGTTTTCCAATAACCTGACACACATGACACGTACGACAGTATTTTGCAACATCACGGTTAACACCTGGCCAATAAAAATATCGGGTGATAAGATCCAGTGTCTTTGTCACACCCAAATGACCAGATAAATGGTGATCATGAGCAACGCTCAATATGTGATCACGATAACACACGGGGACAACAATTTGGTAGAAAACCCTCCACTCATCTTGCGCCGAGGCCGTAGAGGTCTCCATTTGCGCATCAAGACACCCTCTCGCAAAAAGTAGCCGTGAGGAGAATGCTCAATATCTATTTCGGCCACAGCCTCGACAAAGAGCGAAGCGAGAGACGGGTCGTTTCTCTGTTCCTTAATTAAGTGCTCACGACTCACAGACACTTTAGGAACCTTGGACAGTGATTCAGAATCAGCCGGCAAATCACTTACATCGAGTGAGGATTTTACAAAAAATGTATCGCAAAGACCGAATGATTCTTCCTCAACCTGGGTTTCTTTTGCACGCTGTGCCATTCATTTAAATCGTCCGGACATTGAGAGATTGGAGAGTTAGTTACTACGGGCGAAGGAAACACCATGCCTCCCATAACATCATTGCCCAGCAACACTTGCACATTTTTAATTGGGAGAGTACGACGTACACCCATTTTAAAGTCACCAGCAACTAAATCCGAAACAAGCGCAACCTCATGGAGAGGGACATTCACAAAGCCCATTTTGAAACCTTGCACAAGGATATTCTCGCCAGCATAAGACTTTTTACTAAATGGCAAAACACTCTCCAGAATGAAACTTTGCGAAGCAGCTGTATCCCTAAGTATGTTCCCAGGCACACGCACCTCGCGGTTGCCTGTTAAAGCAATGTAGCCCGTTGACACAAACGGAGCAAAGACGTCACTCACTTTCTCGTCTTTCCGAGACGTCGGAGGAAATCTGGAAACACAAAGACCTAACTCTGAGCCAGTCTTGGGCGTGAACTTAACCTTACTGTCACGTTTCAATTTAAAACAATTAGCGATAAGATGCCCACGCTTATGACAGTGCCCACAAACCATTGGATCCTTTGGACGAGTCACACGTTCATCATCATTTTGAGCATGTTCCATTACAGTTTCTTTGGCCACATTAAAGTTCCGTTGCTGACCATAATTCTGAAACTTAACAGGATAAGAGATTGCATCTCTTCTTGCAAGCACATATTCGTCAGCAAGTACAGCAGCGCTAGACGGCGTAAGATCTTGGGTCATGTGTTGATTCCCGAGTGTCAAATAAACATGGATAAGAAGACGAGGTCAAAGCCATCAGGTGCCCAGTTCAGAAAAAAGAGAAAAGAAGAAGAGGAGAAACATGCTAAAGATAAAGGTATGGAGCCATGTCACCTACTCTTCATGAGTATCATCATGCATGTGATGAAATTAAATGACGTTAATTAGTACAGGCTAACTCCCGGCTGTTTGTTAGCCTCTTGCTACGCACTGCTGGCTATAACAGTAGATGACGACAGAATCTGTTTTCAGTCCAACTGACTAGCAAACATTATATCTAATTAATTTCACCCTAATAATGTGTATGTAACACAATGATGACTAGCTCACATATTGTTTGGTAAACTTGTTAGATCATGTGCTGCTCAGTAAAGTGAATTATCAATTCTGTAAGCTAATTCAAAAGACGTATATTGCACTGATGTTTTGTGATATAGCTTTCTGAGTCATTTGGAGTGTGTCATGTATACAATTAGCCATTAACCAAGGAGGTTGTGATATTAATTTGTTTCCTATTCTAAAAGTTGGATAAATTATGCGTAATAACATGTTTATTTAATTGTGCTATTCATGCATTGATCATTTATGTTATATTTTAATGCAAATGCAGGGGCACTATTGATACAAGGTGGGAAAGCAAGGTCAAGAGTGTGGAGCCCCTGTGATATCAGGCAGCTGCAGTGAGAGAGGCACTGATCGAGGTGAGGGACCACACCAAAGACACTGTTATAAAGATTGAGGCTCAATCTCTGTCAGAGGAGGTGGGGTCATACAGCTTCACCATTTGTTCAGTGGTGTGGTATGACCTGTTGTGCCAGATACAGCATGTGAGCAAGCAGATGCAGTCTCCTAGCATGCATGTTGATGTTGCGGTCAATCTCCTCAACAAAACCGAGAGAGGTCTCCGCAATTATAGGGCAACAGGCTTTGTGGCTGCACAAATGGCAGCCACAGATATCTGTGAAGAAATGAATGGGGAGGCTGTCTTAAAACAAAAACGGCTGAGGTCCAAAAAACGGCACTTCTCCTATGAAGCATTTGATGAGCCCTTCACTGATGCTCTGAAGAAACTGGAGGTGAGCTGGAGGTGGAGCTTTTCAAAGCTGAAGCTCATCAAAACGTACCTCAGGTCAACCATGTCACAGGAACGCCTTACTGGTCTGGCCATCATCAGTATCAATCATACAGTTGCTGAGCAGATTTCATATGATGATGTAATTGATGACTTTGCATCAAGGAAGGCAAGAAGAGTCAGGCTATAGATGGTAGTTGTGCTATTTATTTTGTGTTTCTTGTTCATGTTCAAAGTGTAATAAAATGATTACACTCTCTTAAGTGTGTTATTGTATTTGTGTGAGGTTTTGTGCAATTCAGAAATTTGATTCTCTATTTTCCGGCGCCTCAGGAAGGGGAAGCAGCCCTCCACCAATACTGTTTACGGTGGAGGTGGGGAGCTGCTGACTTCGACTGGGGATATCGTCGGGCGGTGGAAGGAATACTTCGAGGATCTCCTCAACCCCACTGACACGTCTCCCATTGGGGAAGCAGAGGCTGGAGACTCAGAGGTTCATCCACCCATTACACGGGCTGAAGTCACCGAGGTAGTTAAGAAGCTCCCCGGTGGCAAGGCACCGGGGGTGGATGAGATCCACCCTGAGTACCTCAAGTCTCTGGATGTTGTGGGGCTGTCTTGGTTGACACGTCTCTGCAACATCGCGTGGCAGTCGGGGACAGTGCCTCTGGACTGGCAGACCGGGGTGGTGGTCCCTCTATTCAAAAAGGGGGACCGGAGGGTGTGTTCCAACTATCGGGGGTTCACACTTCTCAGCCTCCCCGGGAAAGTCTATTCCAGGGTGCTGGAGAGGAGAATTAGGCCGATAGTCGAACCTCGGATTCAGGAGGAACAATGCGGTTTTCGTCCTGGCCGTGGAACACTGGACCAGCTCTATACCCTCCGCAGGGTGCTCGAGGGTTCATGGGAGTTTGCCCAACCAGTCCACATGTGTTTTGTGGACTTGGAGAAGGCATTCGACCGTGTCCCTCGTGGCATTCTGTGGGAGGTACTTCGGGAGTACGGGGTCGGGGGCCCTCTGCTAAGGGCTGTTCGGTCCCTGTATGACCGGAGTAGGAGCTTGGTTCGCATTGCCGGCAGTAAGTCAGACCTGTTCCAGGTGCATGTTGGACTCCGGCAGGGCTGCCCTTTGTCACCGGTCCTGTTCATTATTTTTATGGACAGGATTTCTAGGCGCAGCCGTGGGCCGGAGGGGATCTGGTTCGGGAGCCACTGGATTTCATCCCTGCTTTTTGCGGACGATGTGGTCTTGTTGGCTCCTTCGAGCCAGGACCTCCAGCATGTCCTGGGGCGGTTTGCAGCCGAGTGTGAAGCAGCCGGGATGAGGATTAGCACCTCCAAATCTGAGGCCATGGTTCTCGACCGGAAAAAGGTGGCTTGCTCCCTCCAGGTCGGGGGGGAGTTCCTGCCTCAAGTGGAGGAGTTTAAGTATCTTGGGGTCTTGTTCACGAGTGAGGGAAGGATGGAACGCGAGATTGACAGGCGGATCGCTGCAGTAATGGGTCGCTGTATCGGTCCGTCGTGGTAAAGAGAGAGCTAAGCCGAAAGGCGAAGCTCTCGGTTTACCGGTCAATCTACGTTCCTACCCTCACCTATGGTCATGAACTTTGGGTCATGACCGAAAGAATAAGATCCCGGATACAAGCGGCCGAAATGAGCTTCCTCCGCAGGGTGGCGGGGCGCTCCCTTAGAGATAGGGTGAGGAGCTCCGTCACACGGGGGGAGCTCGGAGTAGAGCCGCTGCTCCTCCACATCGAGAGGAGCCAGTTGAGGTGGCTCGGGCATCTGTATTGGATGCCCCCTGGACGCCTCCCTCGGGAGGTGTTCCAGGCATGCCCCACCGGGAGGAGACCCCGAGGAAGACCCAGGACACGCTGGAGTGACTATGTCACCCGGCTGGCCTGGGAACGCCTTGGAACGCCACTGGCTCACCCACATATGTAGCTACATTTTTAGGTAGGGAATTCCTGAAATCCTCAACAATGAGTAAATCACGGAGACCCTCAGAAGTCATTACATTCTGTGAATTTAGCCAACGATTACACAGCATCTCTTTCTCTCGAACAAACTCAACAAGTCATCGATTCACTCTTCTGATAATTCCGAAACTTTTGCCTGTACGCTTCAGGTACAAGCCAATAAATATGTAGCACAGCTTGCTTTACTTTATCATAGTCCGCCGCATCTTCTAAGGACAACGAGGAATATGCCTGCTGGGCCTTGCCTTGGAATATGCTTTGTAAAGTCATCGGCCACACTTCGCGAGGCCATTTAAGAACTGTAGCAACTCTTTCAAAATGTGCGAAAAACTTATCAACCTCCCTCTCATTAAAGGGCGGAACAAGTTTAATATTACGTGTAACATCAAAACCGACATGTCCGACAGGGATACGAACACCAGACTGAAGAGCTTGGATCTCCAACTCTTTTAAGTGAATAGCCTGTTTCATCTCCAAGTCTTTTCATTCTCAGTTCATGCTCTCTGCGCTCTCTATCACGCACTGCTTGTCTTTCAGCCTCTAGCTGTGATTTCTCTCTTTCCCACGCGACCTCTTTTTCGCGAAGCTCTAAAGGCTTCCATTCTAAGGCAGTTTTAGTAGGTGTAAAGTCCGGTTTACCAGTAGATGGCCGAGCAGGAGTTTCAGGACTTTCTTTTACCAATACCCCCATGTCGCGTAGATCAGCCACTAGCTTTTCCAGGAGATCCGCTTTGACCGCTTTAACTTCAATTTTAAAGTGGCCAGCAACGAGCACAAGATCATCTCTAGAAATGGACGACAAGGCCTCCAAAGAAGGAGCCTGCACAAAAGCTTCAAGGTCAAACATAATGCGTTGCACAACAACAACAACAAAAAAGTTAAAGAAATACTTAACGCGCAAGTGGCGAAAAAAAATATCACCGTAACGCTAATCGTACTTCCAACTATCTTACTTGAAAAACGCCATATGGTAAAAAAAAAAAACACTCACAGCTAGGGTTCAGACGACCGGACGAGCCCCCATTATTATGTTACGTGTCCACAGAAAGAATAATGGTACAACTTAACATAATAAGAGTCGAGACAGAGGGTGACGATTTAGGGATTTATTACCGTTTTCCAGAAACAAAACAAAAAAAAGATGAACAAGGTGGTGATTTATGTAGTTGTAGGGCGTATGCTGTGTAAAACAAAACAGAAAATAAACCTAAGACTACCTAACTCAAAAGAAAAGCAGCCTGGCTCCCGACCCTGAACAGAAAACACAATGGAGTTAGGTGAGTCTTCCGGGAAACTATCTTCCCTACACTCCCTGAATCTAACATAAAACCGTGCCAAAAAGACCCGTCACCGATCACCACCCGCTCAGCAATGACAAAAATTAACTAAGGAGGGTTGACAGTGGGCAGCCCGCAAGGACTACGCACTAAGAAGTTTAGCTAAAGTTTCAAAAGAAAGCTAGGTCCAAACAAAGGACAATGGCGGCGCGTGGCGCCAACGCAGTGCCATTGCGCCCAGCAACGACCATAACCGGCAGAGACAGCAGCCGCACTCGCAGAGAGACGGTACCGCGAGAGCCGTAAAAAAAGGACCCGCCAGCCCCGTAGACGGCCGTCTTTTATAGACCCCGCCCGCCGCGTAATTAGCCCCATCTCGGGCTGCCTGGGCTGGAGACAGACGCGGGTGACAGAAGATCGACGCATACAATATTCCCTCATAATACAGCGGTTAAGGACTCCAGCAGTATCTGCGTAACACTCTCACAAAGTTGTTCAAGGTTCAAAAATTCACTATCTATTCACTCTCAATTCACTATCTCTCAAAACGTCTCTCTCTCTCCAAACTCCAATAACTCCACGCTGAGTTCTGTTCGCTGCTCGTATTTATACACTCAGGTATCACGTGATGTCACCAGTCATCAAAGACATCAAAGCACATTGTACATTCCAAAATGAAAAAAAAGAAAAGAACTTTCAGGTTGCCATAGTAACCACTGCTTTTGAAAATGTTTACATTGGTTTTTCATTGACTTCAGCACCACAAAAGTTCGCCATACATTAACTTCCAAACGTGATTAAACGTTTAAAACGTTCACAAGACTGTGGACTTTATTGGGTCAAACATTCATGACGATGGTCCGTACGGTTTTCCCGATATCGCAGTTTGAGTTTGGTGAAGTTTCAGATGTTATAATGGGTGTGAATGGCACGGACCCACCCAGCCCTCCTGTGTGAATAGGTCACTTGATGGCTCGGGACCCACTCACACTTTGTTGGGGGACCAAAGTGCGAACGACTCAAGTTTCTCTTGAGGGCTGGGTGGGTCTAGGAGTCACATGACTCTCACAATCAGAGGTTGAATATCTGAACTCCCCACTAGTCAGTGAGAGCAGAAGAAGCTTCTTGGATGAGAGGAGGAACGTCATATAAACTATACATCCATCCATCTCTATACACATATACAGCTCTGGAAAAAATGAAGAGACCACTGCAAAATGATCTCGTTCTCTGGTTTTGCTATTTGTAGGTATGTGTGCAAATAAAAACATTGTTGCTTTATTCTATAAATGGCCACTGACGATGACACAGCAGCATGGCGTGTTATCAAACAAAGGATAAAACCTGTGATTTACACCACTATTGATGGCAGAACTATCATAGAAGATGAACTGTTAAGCTTCCTTGCTGTCAAACTGATCCAAAGTGATTTACAGCCATCAGGATAATGTCATCCTGGGGCACAGTCTTCAGAGTGGATTGAAAGCTCCAAGCAGGTCCTGGCACGAGGCAGCGTTGTGTAGCTCACAAAGGACGGCAGAAAGATGCCAACAATGTTAAGAGTTGTCTGAAAATACTGAATGAGGTTGGTGAGAATGCTCCTCGCTTTATGTCCTATCACTTGGATGATTTACCACCAGTGACTTTCAAAAGCCTTGATGTCTCTCGCCTGGTTAGTAAGATTGAAGGTTTAAGTGCAGAGATAGCCTCCATGAAAAATGCTGAGTGAGCAGTCGACTGCATGAGAACCTTCGTGGAATAACCACCAACATTAACCAACGCCTGAGTGTGATTGAGCAACCCAGTGCCAGCAAGGGGAATGCAGCCACAACCATGGCCAGTGAGGGGGCCCAGCACCATGGTCCAAGTCACAGGGAGCCTGCACCTAGGCCCTCGGCGTTGTCCGTCACTGAGGACACAGCTGGCAGGGGGAGTGATGTGACGATGTCCCCTGCATGGAGTCATGCACTAAAGCATGGCAAGCGCAAGGTCCTGGAAAAGGGTCTACTGCTGCAGTACAGAACAAGACTAGTATGAATCCTCCCAGAGAGAAGAAGACCTACGGCACAGTTGGAACCGGAGCAGTGGGGAACACACATGCAGTGACAACTAAGCTGGTGAGTGTGTTCGCGACAAAGTTTGCTCCTGACCTAGACTCAGAGACTCTGGCTAGATATCTAAAAGAACAACTCCCCAGAGATGTGACTTGTCATAAGATTAACACTGAGTATACACGGTACAGGGGCCTCATTTATAAAACTGCATAGGATCCTTACTAAAAGTGTACGTAAGCCCTTTATAAATCACAGATCACCTACAAGTGTGCGTACCTGAATCCCGCCCTGTACACGCCCACTTTTTACCATATTAATGAGCCGGCATGCAATGTGTGGTGAATCACGGCGACAGGTCAGAAAAAAAGCAAAGAAACGTAACTTTTCAGAAACGGAGAAAGAGACACTTGTTGGGGAGGTGGAGGCCCGGACAATAATTTAATTTAGTGGTCACAGCAGCGGGATCACAAATAAAAATGCGCAGTGCGAGTGGCAACACATTGCTGCTGCAGTCCACGGCGTCAGTGGGACGGAGTGGACGGTGGCGGAACTTAAGAAAAAGTGGTCTGATCTGAAGGTAAATGACAACTTTCTGCTCCTTTACCAACATGTATTCAATGTATTGATTGAGTATTTGAGGAAGTTGGATTTTGATGTGACTTTGACGGGGATTGAGTCTGAAAAGGAGGGAGACACAGACGCGACTGAGACCAGAGGGATAAGGGTGAACAGATTTTAAACTTTTATTGTATGTAAAACAAAACGTTAAATCTTGTCTGTCCTTCCAGAGTCTGCAGCGTTGGGCGTAGAGGAGGGTGAAGGTGAGGAGGGTGACGGTGAGGAGGGTGACGGTGAGGAGGGTGATGTGAGGCCCCCTTGCGGACCCCCCTTACGTCCACCGCAAGGGCCTGACGTGCACCTCCCAAAAATCCTAGACGCGCGTCGAGGCGACGCAGCACCAACGCAGCGGCATTGGCTGTGATTGGTCCGCTAACTACATCCACTGGAGACCGCTTTTCCAGTTTCCACTCATAAACACCGCCATTTAAACTTTTAATACTTTTATTGTTTGCACCTTGTTTTATTGTTTGCACCTTGTTTTATTGTTTGCACCTTGTTTTATTGTTTGCATCTTGTTTTATTGTTTGCACCTTGTTTTATTGTTTGCACCTTGTTTTATTGTTTGCACCTTGTTTTATTGTTTGCACCTTGTTTTATTGTTTGCATCTTGTTTTATTGTTTGCACCTTGTTTTATTGTTTGCACCTTGTTTTATTGTTTGCACCTTGTCGCTTTTGCACAAAGAAATAAAACAAGTTCTGAAAAATTGTGGATGTTTAAAGCCGGAAGGTAAAAGATAGGCTATAACGAGGCTAACGACGATACACGTCACTAGAGTCTCAGTCAGTCAGTCAGTCTTTACAAAAGAACATAGCGCCCTCTACCGGTGTGGCATTGAATTGCATTTCGACACGTAAACCCCACGCAGAACCATCACGGTCTCCAAGCAACTGCGTGGCCATTGCGTGATCACTACGCGGAAGCATAACCGAGGCTTGAGCGTGCACGAGCGTGGCACTCATTATAGCGCATTTCCTCTGCGCTCTGGTGGTTTAAAAACGAGGATAAAGGGTAACAATTATATGATGGCTTAATGGCTGTATTTATATGTTGATGATATACAGTATGCACCATAAATAAGATGACTATGTAGTTATTCCCGCTGTGTTCTGCAGTGATCTAATGCAGGGTATTTATTGTATCCTGTATTACATGCAGTCGGGCCGTCTCCTCCTGACAGCGCTGATTCAATATATCGAAATTATTTTTGATTTAAGATACGAGTTGGATTTTAAAAGAAGGTGTTTATGAAAAAAAATATCACTCAGTAAAAGCGTCAAAAATCATCATGATAACGTGGATCTAACGTATGATATGGAGTGAAATTAGTCATAAAAATGATATAGTTCTTCTCACATTTATTATACAATCTGACTTCCGTTCACCACAGCTCCATCTGTGTCACTGATTCCCCTCCAGCAGATGAATAATCTTGCTTTTATAGGGTCTTATATAAGGGAAAGTGGGTACACATCCATATTTGTCATGAATCCTTGTCTCGCGTCACATGTTTGGATGAAAGGTTTTTTGTAGTCTGGGAGTGCTAATACTGATGTGCTCACTAAAACCTGTCTTAGTTGTTTAAAGGCCTGTTCTGCCTCTTGTGTCCAAATAATGTTATCTCTGGCTGCCATAGTCTGATTTAACTCTGAGTCCGTCTGACTTTGATTTAGTTAAGCCTCCAGCATCTTCCTCCTGCACAACCGGTTTGCATGCTCCGGTATCACACAGGGATTTGATCTTGTGATTGTTCTCTTTTAATGTAACAAACTGTTTCTCTTCTAGGCCTAACAAATTCACCCAAGGAGGAGATCAGAGACGGAGGAGTAAAGTCGACGTCTGACTTTAATCTTGTAAGAGGAGCAGTTACAATGCAACAACGTATGAGGATGCTAGAGGAAGCGCTCAAATCAGTGTTGTGACTTGTGACGACCCTCCCTGTTCTCTCTCCCTCTTCTGACATCAGCAGGGTCGTTAGCAGGATTGGCACCACCTGGGCTGTGAGAGTCTGGGTGCTTGTAACACTCTCCTGGAGCTCAGTAGCGGGCTGACTCTCCTCCCAGTGACACCTTGTTCGCCTTTTGTTTGGCATTTGGGTTTCTGTACCCCTTTATACAACATTACACACACACTTCTCCACTCATGCATTCACCTTTACCACTGATCCCACTGACTACACACGCCATGATTAGTTTAGGTTACTTTTCCTTTAATAAATACTCAGTTAATTGTATCCTGTGTGCATCTCCTTCCTTTGTCATGGCCGTGCGGCCCGGTTTGTGACAGACTTGAGTCTTTTAAAGGTCCAGGAGATAACGTGTCATTAACATTAATCTTCATGTAGAACAAGACATCATGTGCACAAGGCCCCTG
The DNA here is from genome assembly GCF_963514095.1 of Eutrigla gurnardus. NCBI lineage: Eukaryota > Metazoa > Chordata > Actinopteri > Perciformes > Triglidae > Eutrigla > Eutrigla gurnardus. The sequence goes on from NC_139918.1 coordinate 8,196,311, forward strand.
ATAACAATTAGTACACTTTAAAATATGGCTTTAGGGCTTTTAGGTAAAACTAACAAGACCCTTAAGGCCATGACCTAAACAAAGAAGACTAAAATCATGAGGTTAGACAGAATTCTTATAACAATTCTGTTATAGTAATCAAGTATTCTGCTGAGTGTTCATTTAGTTTCATCCATGACAGTATTTAAAAACGATAAAGTTTATTCCTCCAGTCTATTTTCAGGCCTGTTAACATGTTATAAATGCACTGAAACCAGCATCACTCTGTGTCCTAGTAGCCTGTTAGCATCACTGACGTTACTGTATCTGTAAACACCACAATACTGTTTTAGGCTTTTAGTCTCTGTGAGGTCACAAGGCCCTGTGAGGTCACAAGGCCCTGTGAGGTCACAAGTCCCTGCAGTCTCATGGCCTTTTATGGCGACTGGCAGGACGTTTACCTGCTCATTAAGATCAACTGGCACACGTCTTCAACTTACAAGGAAAGTGGGATTCATCGTTTTAAGAACACAGTTGTCACGGAGACCAAATTTAAGAAAAAACCTAGGATGATATCGTGAATGAGACCCAATAATCATCTTATCTTGTAGACCGACTGGACAATCAAAGCATTTATTGGCAGAAATGGAATATAATAAGAATAAGTATGTTTTCTTTTGTGTATAAACTCTTTAAAATAAACAATCACATGATGAGGGTCCAGAGTCGAGGCTCTAAGGATGGAGGGTTTTGGAAGCACAGAAGACCTTGAGGCATTGTGATGAAAACATTTGACTTGACTTAAAAATGAAACAGAAACAAAAGACAAACAGTGAAATAAAAATAGTACATTTTATATATATTTATATTAAGACGTGGGCCTGAAATAAAAATGATGAAACACTAAACACAAGCAATAAAGCCAACGACATGAGAAGGCACTAACAGTAGAAAGAGGGAGAGTAGCAGTAGAGTTTGAAACAGTGTGGTGTTGCCGACACTAGAGGGCAGCAGCGTCAAGGTTTCATTCATCACAGCAGCAACACAGAACAGAGAAAAGTACTGAAATATAAACTATGAGGTGATAACTACATGTTTAAAGTGGGAACATACCAGAACAACATAAAGATAATTTATAATATCATATATATTTTATTCATATTATCTTTTTCACAGACAAACGATGTTGTCCAGCTAATATTTTCATCACATGAGAAAACACTTCTAGCATTGTTTCAGTTACAAATGACATATTTGTTGATATAGTTTGGTTTTGTCTCCAACCTTGGCCTGAATACAACCTGTTTCATAGACGACGAGTGTTTAGAGGCAGAAGCACAGCTGTGTGGCTTCACCATGTCATCAACAGCCTGCTTCACTAGAACTGTGGATGGTGGATGGTACCAATGATGTTCTGGGTGGTTTTAATCCCCCGCTGTAGAGCGCTCCTGCCCTGGGCCGTGCACATCCCACAGCGGTTTGTAATGTTCCCATCAGGAGGATTTCTTGTGGCCCACAGGCCAGCAGCTTTACTCACAATCACTCTCATCAGGGTCTTTCTCACATGTGCTGTGGATACTCAAAGTGGCCGGTCCTCTGGAGGTGGGGCAGACCTGACAGCTGACTGTGCTGCTGCTTTTGTAGCCTCGGACATTCTGGACGGTCTGCCACATATCTTTAGTGTTTCTCTCTCTTAATGCCTCCGCTTTGCCTCCGAGGTGCCAGCGTTCGGTCTTGCTCTGGCGATGCGGTGTGCTTCATTGTCAGCTGACCGGAGGAGGCTTCTGTTTGCAACAACAGATACTGTATCTGAAGAAGAAGATTCAACACAGACAGAATTCTGTGAGATGGAAGGTCTCAGTTTGATGAATCACACAATGAAAAAAGAAGCTATTCTACTATGAATATGATAGATATAAAACTAAAGCTTCCAGCTGTTAATTCATCATTATATGATCTTTTACAGTGGTGTCACAGTGTGGATGTTGGACTCCATGCTGTTGTTGTTTCCACACAAAAAACTGCTGCTTTGAAACCTACAAAAATGGAGACGGGCTTATCTGTCTGCCGCAGGGGCTGATGGGAGGTGTGAGGACCTGTTGGAAACCATGTGGCCCTCATCTGATCTCACAGCTGCTCTTTGTTTGGCCTCAGCTGCATCAGAGCGTCACTTCTCCCCAGGTTCACCAGAGGAAACATCACTGAACAAAATGCTGTTCCTCTCGGCTGCTGCTCTGTGCTGTCTGTGTTCAGGTGAGTGTTTCCAGCCAATCAGGAGCCAACAAAGTCCACCTTTAACAAACAATGTCACACTCACCTTCATCCACCTGTCTGTTTCTCTAAAGCGCTGGTTGCCATGGCAGCAGAGCTGATTCAGGATGATTTAACATTGACCAGGAGAGTTGGTGGGAGCGTGTCCTTCAGCTGCCGAACTAACCAGTGTAGCGGTGATTACATACTCTGGTTCCAGAAGAGAGACACAGAAACATTCAGACTGATTCTGGATATTGACAGTGATGGTCAAGTTGATAAACCTTACAATCATCCTCAGGAAGGTGATTTCTCAGCTGTGTGGACACAGAACAACTGTGAGTTGAAGATCCAGAATGTTACACTCAGTCATTCAGCCTCCTACTACTGCTTGTGTTGGCCCCACAGTGAGAAATGTTCCCTGCAGTCTGAACAAAAACCAACAGATGAAAAGATGTTACACCGTGTATGTGACAGGAAGAGAGCCGTGAACCACAGCCCAGGTTCACATATTTCACCAGGATATGAGCCACAGTCACAAACACACTGAAATGAGGGCTTATCATTTATTTCAATTCATATTCATTCATATTTTATAAGATATTCCAGCAGGTTTGTTGTTGTTCCACACAGTGAGGGCATTAAAGTGGCACCGAGGCACCATGATGAACCCAAATTAGTAGAACACAATAAACATAATCCAGATGAAGGGCTGCAGGGTGGTGGAGATGGTGTCACCACAGCCAGAGGGTCCCGGGTTCAATTCCCAGTTTGGGTTCAGGCTCCTTCTGTGTGGATTTACATGTTCTGTTACCTGTCTGTCTCTACATGTCAGCCCTGTGATAGACTGGTTACCTGTCTGTCTCTACATGTCTCCCTGTGATAGACTGGTTACCTGTCTGTCTCTACATGTCAGCCCTGTGATAGACCGGTTACCTGTCTGTCTCTACATGTCGGCCCTGTGATAGACTGGTTACCTGTCTGTCTCTACATGTCGGCCCTGTGATAGACTGGTTACCTGTCTGTCTCTACATGTCAGCCCTGTGATAGACTGGTTACCTGTCTGTCTCTACATGTCTCCCTGTGATAGACTGGTTACCAGTAATAAATACAGGCATACAATACATGTGGTTTGTACAAAATAGATCAAAATAGTAAAATATAAACATGAAGAATTCTAACAACTATGTTATAGATTGTAAACACAAGAAGAATATGAATCAGGGAGGACGTTGAGCAACAAATGTCATGAGTCTGCAGGTTTTTGATCATTAACCAACGTATTGGTCACATTCTAATGTTGAGATTAAAGTCTGAGGATCATCAAAGTTGTTCTGATTCATCCTGAGGGGAACATGAATTATGAACCACAGTTCATCATCCATCCATCCATTTTCTTCCACTTAACCGGGACAGGGTCGTGGAGGAAGAAGGCTTAGGAGGGCCTTCCAGATGCTCTTCTCCCCAACAACACTTTCCAGCTCTTCTTGGGGACCCAATGTGTTCCCAGGCTAGATGGATATACACTGCTCAAAACACGAAGGGAACACTTCAATCACACCTCACATCCTGATGAACAAATTAATCAACTTCAAAATCAGACAGAAAATCTGCTCCTGATGAGTCCTGGGGGATCTCTCTCTTAGGAAAGGAACACAGATCTTAGAGATATACTAGTCCACAATGCTTATAACAAGGAAAACAACCGGACTTATGTAACCAATCTTAGTGATATAAAAGTGAATTACAGTATAATAACAACTTGGACTAATAACTAGACCCTGGCCAGAATCAGAAGACACCAAATTTGTAAGGAGCAAATGTGTTGAGCAGCAATAATGAGGCAGCCACTGGAATAACTGTTGAGTAGCCACTCTTGTATTTTTACAGTGCATGAAGAGACATATTCACTTTGTACGAACATACAAAATAATGACCCAGATTTCCAAAAATAAAGGAATAGTGTGCACACTTAAATAAAAGAAAAGTGTCCATTGGGGCCCTTATGAAATAAGAGTTGTTGCAGGTGCACCTGATTTTAAAGGTCCATGGAGTGTAATGTGAATGTATGTGTGGGAGTGTGTACGTGGGTATCTCCTTTGTGGTCATTCTTCCTCAAAGTGGTTGGCGCGCCATCTGTCACGACCGGAATCTCGTCCTGGTCCTCGGATTTTCTCCGTCCTCTCAAAAACCTGATCTATACACAAGGTCATATAAGTTCCATTCTATTCTCAGATGCATCATTAAGGTTTAAATGTCAAAAATCAATATATTGCATCAAACCTCATATGTAAATCTTCAATCTTATCAAATCTTGAAGCTTCAGTTTTTGTTTTTATAGTTGTACAACATTCAACAATCATATCAAATATGAGAACTAACCAAGTGCTCACCTATTTATCTGTTCATGTGAACAGTATTTCAACGATATTTATGGTAAGTAACCATTTACATTCAAAATATATCATAACTATATCAAAATAATGTGCAAATAACATAAAAAATACACATATTGAGATTTAGAGGTATCAAAGAAGTGTGCTTAATTACTCCAACACTATAGACCTATTTATGCGAGAGAAACTGCACCAAAAATTACCCTCTAAGTAACTTTAGACTCACATTGAAATGAAATAAATTCCTTCAGTAGTTCACATAACAAAATAAAATATTATTTTACTCTCATCATATGGTTTATCAAATTACTTTCCCTGTAAATTGACATTAGGAAAATAAAACAAACCTCCTTTTTACATTCAGATATCGGCATAAAATAATAGATACAATACACACATGTTCAAAATATTGCATCATTATTCACTTCAGTTCACTCTCATAGCCTTTAATATCACCGCTGCTCTCTTTCAGCACACTGAAAATCAACAGAGAAATAGCATCGGAGCAGCTAAAGAGACACGTGTCTCACCGTTGCTCTGTAGTTCAAAGCCGAGCACGCCGATGTCGGAGCTGCAGCGGCTCTCCGGGTGGAAGGTAAGTGGTTAGCCTGTTAGACACTGAGCTAGCATTAGCATGGACAACGACGGTAAGTACTAGCGAGGTTTATTTCTCCAGATAAACAACTCGTCTTACCGACGCGACTCGTCTCCTTCATGTAGTCACTCGGCTCCGGACTCCCAGTGGGTAAGTGCGCTGGCTTACGTTTCCTCTTTTCACAGGTTAGCTCGGGTTTCTCTCTTTTGTCTGCTAAGCAGGTAGCTGCGCTCACCCCCGTGGCTAAGATGAAAAGGGCCCGGAGAGCGACGCACTTCACCTCACGAGCTGACCGTGGTCTGCGTTACCCCTGATTAGCTGTTGGTCTACTCCATGTGGGATCATGTGAACTGAGCGGCGCATTCAAATGCAATGGGAGATTTAAAACTTTGCAGATACAAACAAATAAAAATAAGAAAATAAATACTCTCTCTTCTTTCTATTATCTAATTGTGTTCATTTTACACCTGGGCTACACCAAGGAATCACTTCCAGTACGGGACATTGGTTTTATCTGTCTCCCTGTTTTGAATGAAGACTCCAGAGTCGGTGTCGACCACAATCAGGTGCAAGGCTTGTGACAAAGTGAATTGGGGAGTACTACAAAGTGGATCAATGATCATTGGCCTTTGGTGTTCTGGTACGAAGAACACTTCTGAACCACAATATACTCCAACATGCACTCTAAGAAATGATTCATGGGCTTCATGGATGACACTTACAATAAAGATATTTAACAGCATAAAAAATGTACTTTAAGTAAGTTAACAACTTGTTTTAAGAAGTTGGTCAAACTGAAAAAAAGATATTGACTTATTAATATCCATTTTGAATAAATATTTCTTCGTTCACTCAACAGCGAACACTAAGTCAGTGTAACTTTATTGAGTTTCAACTGTGAATCAAAACTAAGGACACTCCTGAACCATGGGCGTCGCTAGACCTCTTTTACTGGGGCACGTGCCCCAGTATTGATCTGCCGTGCCCCAGTAAAATCTCACGCTCGAGTTTTAATGAGCTACTATATTTGGCAGTGGATTCATTTATATTGATAGTAACGGTTAAAGAATGGATTTTTTTTCTCATCCACAATGTCAAACCAGCGCAGTTTAACCCTAAATACAAAGCTGAGGCACGCACCTCGTGGTCCGGGTCCAGCGCGCACATTACGTCCCCCCCACCACCATGTCATGGTATGATCCACTTCTCTCTCCCACCTGCCCCGCTCGCCCTGATGCCCGCAGTAGCCGGCGTGAAGCGGCACAGTGCGTGTAGTTTCTGTCTGTCGTCCCAGTAAGGAGCTCAAACAACGACATGTACACATTTCTTTTACCACTCAATAATCACCACCAGTCCTCATTCCTGCTGCTCTGAATCACAGATCACTCTTTGAGTTGTTTCATATAGTTAGATAGCTGACGGTTTACCCCATTATCTTTTCATTTTAATACAATTTACTTTATAGTACTTTGTAAACCAAGTGATGGCTCAGCATTAAAGTAAGATTTACAGTCACAGTGATTTCCCCAACCCTCAAAGTCTGATGTTCTTCATTCACAAATGTGGGAACGGTACTCCAAAATCATCAAAAACATGTTGAGAATGTTCATAATGTATGTTGAAATAAATATGAATTAGAGATTAATATCTCTACATTTTTACCTTTCAGTTTTTAGCAGCAGTAGTATGGCTGTGGCAGTAATAGTGGGCAGTTTATATAGCACATTGTATAGCACATTTCATACACACAGCGGGAATTCAAGGATGTTTTTTGTGATTTGAGTAATAGGGGGCCTGTGCCCCAGTAGAGCTTAATGTCTAGCAACGCCCCTGTCCTGAACTTGACTTGTTTTTGCGTGCCAGGTTGCAGCAATCCTCCGACATCCATGTGAGTGACAGGAGCAACGGCAATGTTTGTCCAATATCACTGATTTGGTCAGAAACGGTTTCTGCTGTGTTTCATTCACTACAGATGCTAACTGTATCTGAGGGATTCTAATGAATGAGTGCCATTTGCTAGTTGTAACTCTTCCAAATTGAACTTATTTTTTAGCTTTTTTAAACACCAAATCTAAAAACATACATATTTAACTGTTCAAAATGTGTATTGGTCCATCTCAGGCAACTGTATGATTATTTTAGAAGTGAAGTGAAAGATGGATGCATTTTTCTCAGTCCTGTTACCAAAACTCATGTGCCAAAAAGCAATATTAAAAGCATATCAACTAATTCCTTTGCTTTCCCCTCAATTTCCCTTAATTGTTAATTTTGAAGAAATGTTTGGTGACATGTTGAAATAATTGATATTTGTGACAAAAAATGACTATATGAAGCTGATGACTGAACTTGAAAAGTTTTGCATTGAAACAGTCGCACCTCACATTGTGTTGCACAAGCAGCTGACATCCCTGTATGTCAGTTCTCCGGGCTATAGGGTCACTGATGTATCCTCATATGGATGGAACTGATGGCACATCTTTGAGCATCTCCATAACTGTTTCCTCGTTGACAAAAACTTGATTGTTGTGTCTTTCTTTTCAACACAGCAGTTCTGTGACATCAGGAATATCTGTCCCTTTGCTGACCAGACCAGCCCTCCTCTTCAGGGCCCCTCCCACACCGTCCGGGGGACCCTTCCCGTCGCTCGCCTCAAAGAAGATCCACGTTCCAGCAGTGAACCCTCGTCAGAACAGCTCAGTACAAAACAGGAAAAAAATCCCCTCGCTGTTTATACTGAGAGAAAAGGCCGTCCCTGTAAAAGTGGATTGTGGAGACCTCTGGATATGCACTCTATAAGTAATCAAGCACTGGTGACAAGTGCTGCCAGATTGCTGGTTGACACTGCAGAAGGACATTGGGCTGGAGGATGTGTGCACATAGAGGACCCCCGTGTGCAGTGTCGCCTGCTGGTGTGATGCTCTGAAGTGAACAGCCTGTATTTCTGTGCTCTACGTGCAGAGGTCATTTTCTGAAAAACCAACATGATTTAAGCATTCATGTGCTTCCTAGCCATGTCTCAGTGCCCTGTAGTGGACAAACTGATGTTTGATGTTGTCTGTCTTTTAAACCCTTTGCAGCAGCAGGTTCAGCTGTTTAATACTGTTCAGTACTGTACAATACTCAGTCCTGTTACTCACATAAGAGTAACAGGGCTGAGTTTTTAGCATAGAATTAGGCAACTCACAAAAAATAGCCACATAGCATCTCTGCTAAAAACATGTGGACACAGAGCACAATATAGTCGTTGACCAAAAAAAGCTATTTTTAAAATGAACAAATAATATCTAAAAAATAATTTAGGTAACAGGAATGTACACTATTAATGACACCCTCAGTCAACACTAAAATATCATTAAATATAAAGAAAAGTAACTGTGAGAACTTGCTTTTGGTCTTCCCATGGCCTTCAGAAGATTCAAATGAACCAACTTCCTGTTGAACACGTGACTTGGGGAGTTATTTTCCAGAAGGGATTATGTGTCAGGGTAACAGGACTGTGTGAAAACCTGGGGACACGAATACAATGTATATTGTAATTGGATTATTATGGACTATTTGGGAATTAAATGCATGCAAATCAGAGATGGGGTATGGAGTCACCCAACAATGCAAGACAATTAAGATTTCTGAAGGATTATAATGATTGTATTGCATGGAACAGTGTAGAGTCAGAGGCTGGGGAAGGCCTAAAATGCTATTTTTGAGTGTTCTAGGTAATTTATTTTAATGTTTGAAATGATATTTCTTAAATTTGCAATTGGACCGATATGCAGGACACTTTGCTTAGTAATAAAATGTATTTTACAGTAAATTGTCATGCATATTTATACATGTAATGTCCTGTGGATGGAAATGGCACCCATTCAATAGAATCCTTCATCTAACAGTAACTTTAAATACGTTGTTTTCACCGAGCACTTAACTTCAGGGGGAAATCAAGCTAATTTAGCAACGGTACTAGCTAGCTAATAGTGACTTCAACACAGTTTCACTTTGGTAGCTGAATTAATTTACGTTCATTTACATCAGACATGTGAAGTGTTGACACTGTAAAGGTAAAAGGTTAAGTGTCTCCTTTTGTTCTAACTTAAGTTGGTGTCATTGAGGTCTGGTCAGCAACAGTTGCATTGCTGGTCTGTTCTGAAAGTGAACCTGGGACAAATGTATTTTACTTGGTGTTTTTCAGTTTCATGTGTGTCGTGTTGCTGTTAAAGCCTTAAAGGTATTTTTGTTTGAGGCAGGCGTCTCTGAGAAAAGGATGAGGATCTCTTCAAAGAACACTTGGTAGGTAAATCAGATGCTTAGTTCTGACACACTGGACTTTGTGTTACACTCAAATACAATACCATGTTTTCAAATGGGATGACTTAAAACATGTTTATTCTGATCTACTTCCAACAGGATGGAGAAGTGCAGGTTACAGATGAAGGACCATGATGAGGGGCCATCATGTTGATCCAGCCAGTGCAAGGATAGTGACAGAGGGAACAGAAGTCCTGGAGAACCTGGATGTTCCAAGTGCCTTCGCCATGTTAATGGTGCTGATATACGCCATCAACCTCAACTACCAAAACAACTGATGAAAACGTTTGAGGTGTTTCAAAAAATACTCCTTGAACTTGATGGACTGAAAACCAGCCCGAAGGTAATGTTGCAAAGGAATATACTGCTGTCCTAAAAAGTGTAATTAGAAAGTGGAAGTTTTAAGTTTAGTTAACATACTAATAGAAATAAATGTGTTCATTGATCACATCCATCATGTGTACCTGCAGTTTGTTTGAAAGACACATGTGGACGCTAGATGTTCACGCTGGATTCTCACACACTTGTTGGCACTAAGTTGCTCGTCTACTGGGTCCACGAGGCTAAAAGTACTGCACGTTTGGAGAGGTGTTGATTACACTTTATGACCCTCCAATGCCGAAAGACTCATTCACGCCTTCATTTCCTCCCGACTGGATTACTGCAACTCACTCCTCCATGGCATCAGCTCCAGCTCCATCAACTGACTCCAACTGGTCCAGAACGCAGCCACAGGACTCATCACCCGCACCAAAACCTGGGACCACATCCCCCCGGTCCTAAAGAACCTCCATTGGCTTCCCCTCTCCCACTGTATCACCTACAAATCCTGGTCCTCACTTTCAAAGCACCCCACCATCTGGCCCCCCCTTAACTGACCCCCTCCCCCCGACCGATGGTGAGGTAAATTTCATCAAAACAAACCTCTGAAGGCGCGTCTGTTCTCCACACTATGTGAGGAGATGGAGCTGAACATTCAGCTGTGGTGTTTCACAGCGAGGCTAGGTGGCTCTCAAGAGGGAAAGTGTTGTCCCGAGTCTTTGAGCTCACAGAGGAAGTTTGTGTGTTTTTGGAGGAGGAGCAGATTCATGACGTTGCAAGCAAGTTTAGTGATGAACAATTTCTGATGAAACTGGCCTATCTAGATATATTTAGAAAACATAATTAATTAAATCTTCAGCTTCAAGGCAGAGACAAGCACCTTCCTCACCTGGCAGACAATATTAGCACATTCATGGGAAAGCTTGAGATGTGGGGCAGACCACTTTCTCAAGGAAATACTGGTTCCTTTTGTCTGAGGGGTTTTGCTGAAACCAGTGATCCTGGAGCCACCACAGTGATTCCCATCTCTTCCCTTACCTGTATGACTGAGTGAGGGATCCATTCAATGCAGCAGCACTCACTGATTTCACCTCTGATGAAGAGGATCAGTTCATTGAGATGACATCTGCCTCCACCCTGAGGCTGAGGTTTACAGGCCAGACATGAGTGAGTTCTGGCTTGGTGTGGAGGGGAGCATTCACTCTGCTTCCCTTCACCACATCCTCTCTCTGTGAGATGGGCTTTTCTGCTGTCGCCTCACTGAAAACACAGATCTAAGACATGACTTGAGAGTGTCAGTATCAACCTGCAACCTCGCCTTAAAAAGATCCATCCATCCATCCATCGTCTGCCGTTTATCCTGTATTCAGGGTCACGGCTTTGTTCTCATTCTAGCAAAGTGAAATGTATTCCATTTTTCTGTTTTGGAAAAAGCTCACAGACTGATGGAGCAATGACCAACATTACAAAAAGTTTAAATGGAAGTTGCTTTTTCATTTGTACAACATTGACAAATATCTGCATTTTTTTCTTTTGTACGTTATTTCAATTAAGTTAAACTTTGTTTTGTTGGGGGGGGGGGGGGGGGCATGACTGGAGACGTTTGAGAACCACTGGATTAGAGAAACATCGTGGAGATGGTTTTTGTATCACTCTGTTTCACTGTGGAGGGTATATCTTTGGCTCTGGAAGTAAACTGTACATAACAGGTAAGGAGAATATTTCATGTCCCTTCAGTTGTTTTATAGAACAAGTTGAAAATGTGTTTTAATGAGTTTCTGCTGCTTCAGGCTTCTCATGTTAGTTTTTCCATCATTAGTAGAGAATTCTTGTGGCCGTGAAGCTGTTGTTCTATTAAAAGGTTCATAATTCCTGAAACAACGACTCAAGTTATTCTTTAATTCTGCAGGAGATTAAACAGATTTTTATATATAAAGTAAGTATAAAGTAAAAAGTATAAAGTATTTGATCCCCTCAATAATTCAGCAGAATATAATATTAGAAATGAATTAAATTACGTTGTGGAGGATCAAAATTCAATCATTTTTAATAGTAAAATTGACCTCATGACATTCATGTTATGTGATGGTACGGTATGTTTGTGGAAGACATATTTATACATAACAGCAAACAGATACTGCAGGTGATTGTACAATAAATCTAATTCATGCATATTAATTTATGTTTTTTAATATATGATTCAGAAAAATAAATGACACACATGTATCTCGAGGCACTATTAATATGAATAGTATATGATACTCAACTTGATTTCAAATATATTACTGTAAATATAATTTTGAAAGTATATTGTATTATATTATACTATATTATATTATATTATATTGAATTTGCCCAAGTTATAAATAAAGTTACGGAAAAAAAATGCATTGCGTATGCATATTTTCTTTTGTGTGTGCAGTTTGAGTATTTTTGTAAATATATATTATATGCAATATATATTGAAATCATTTTAATTAATTAGAGATGAAGGTAAATATGTCAAATATTATTATATCTATATTAACACTACTGAATCAACAAAATGTGATAACTCTATGAAGGTATATAAATGTATCTTCAATATTATATTATATTGTACCTATATATATCAAAATTGTTATGAAATAAGTAAATACATTATTATCTGTATCATTTTCTTAAGCAAGATTAAAATAAATGGTGGGAAACCTAATATTATCATATTAGCAACTATATTTTATGTGAAGGTGAATATGGAACTTGTAGTAATATGTATATAAGCCCCAATATAGGAAATACAATTCAACTATATTAAGATACTTTTCATAGTTATAAAAGCTGTATAAAGATATACAAATGTATCTTCATAATTATATTATATCATATTTAATGATATTATATGTAAATCCCCCCCTCATCGGTTAATAACATCTAAACATTTGTATGTAATAATATACAGCAGTCATTATTCATATTTGACATTTCATTAATTTAAAATTATTCTGACAAACGTCTAAGTATATGATGGTAATTAAATAATATGTTATACATGTTGAAATCATCACAATTACTTTGATACGAAGGTGAATATTGTTATAATATGTATATTAGTCCCTTCTGAATACATAAAGTGGTATAACTGTATAAAGGTATCTTCATAATGATATGATAGTATATGATAGTATGTTATTGTTGACTCTGTGAATGTGTGTCTGTGCTGCTTGTTGCTGCTGTCAAACTTCAGATGAGCAGGTAATGAAGCCCGTGGTGAGCGTGTACCCAGCAGCATCCAGAGCCCACCTGGAGGGGAAGAGCTCTCTGCTGTGTCTGGCCTCAGACATGTTTCCTCCTCTAGTCCGGTTCTCCTGGAAAAGACGAAAGGAGACTGGTTCTCTGGAGGAGGAGGTGCTCCCTGCTGTGGGAGAGCAGCTGGAGATCAGAGAGTCGGGACACGCCGCCTCCATCTTGCTGCTCCATCAACAAGAGATCAGCACATATAAATACCGCTGCTCCGTCCAGCACGAGGGGGGCACAGTGGAGGCCCAAGCAGAACAAGGTACTGAAGGCTTGGTGACTGTTCAGCAGTGATTCAGCTTCATGTGGATGCACTGCTGTCCAAGATATCAGAGGAGCAGACGACTGACGTCGCTCACTGTCACTCCTTTTCTCTTTCAGAGGTTCCAGCTGACTGTAAGATCAACTGCATCCACTCCTTCAATGCCAGTGTTTCCTAACTCCCTTCAGCTTTTATTGTACTGTGACAATTATTATTATTTGGTTCCTCATTCAGAGAGGTGTTGGGGTAGTAGCAGGAGCAGATTTGGTTATCAACAGCTAATTATTAATATAAATCTGATTATCGATATTAATAATTATATTTAATATATTATCATGATATAATCATGAATAAACAGGGCACCACCCTGGGATCAGGGAAAAGATAACCTAAAACTGTATTCAGTCTCAATATAAAGGTTTTATACTCACATGCCAATCATCGTGATCATTGGCATAGAAGTATAAAACAATCTAACAATTAAAAAGGCGTGAAATTCAAGCACTAGCCTTCACAACCTGCTGTTATCCAGTGACACATACACAACAAGCACAAGAGACCGCTAGTTATAATATAATAAGATTCATTAAAATCAGTAATAACAAAGCCTTATTACCTAACTACCTAACACACAAAACTAAGCTAAACAGAAGGAGAGACACACGTGGTGTGTGTGTGTGTGTGTGTGTGTGTGTGTGTGTGTGTGTGTGTGTGTGTGTGCGCGTGCGTGCGGAGAGAGAGAGAGAGCGAGAGAGAGAGAGAGAGAGAGAGAGATGGCAGGGCGCGACCACCAGATGGAGCTATGTCCTTTAACGTCCGGAGACAGAAACAGCTGGCGGAGGATACGTGTGGGGGCGGTGTATGTGGGTGCACATGTGTGTTAGCCAGAACAAAGAGAGAGAATGCACGCGTAATACACAAAGGATCAGTAAGCTATTACCATCACATGGGAGCCCGTGAATGAACTGGCGTCCGTTCGGCGGGACCCCGGTCTTTTAACTGATGGTAGATCACTTACTGAGCTCGTGAATGTGTCCGAGGTTGGACACGCATTGTTACTGAGAGGAAACCCAGCGGCGTGGGTACACAATCAGCATTCAAATACAACAACACAGAAAGCAACGGACTCGGCGGTCCGTGATCAAAAGTTAAAACACGTTAACAAGAATTACAAGCATATCCTCCACTATCAAACTTATGTCTCTGCCCAGACTGATAGCCTCTTACTGGTGTCGTTGCGTAGGCTGCGAGTCCGTCCCGGCGATGGCGGCGTTCCTCGACGCAGCGGTGGCGGCGACGGTAGTTCGTAAGTCCCGGCGGCAGCGGGGGACGTGATGAGTCGGCTAAGTCCAGACGAGAGCGGGGCGTTTTCCCTCTCGTTGATCAAACTCGAATAAAGAAAACAGTTCGTGTTTCTTCCTTCCGCAGGCAATAATATAATCGCGGCTTGGCGATTTAGTCAGCTGACTTCAGACAGGAGCGGGGCTTCCAGCTGGTAGCTGGAATGCAGGAACCCGTTGTGTTCCTCTTCTGCAGGCGAACAGAGAGGATCGCGCGGTTGTGGCGATCTCTCAGGATCCCAAAACGAGTAAAAGAAAAGGGGCGAGTCGCGGAAAACGGGGAAAAACAGTCTGTCGCTCGTCCAGCGAGCTCGGGGAGAAGACTGTGGCCTAGGACAAAGGAAACACTGCAGACGTTATAAGTTCGCCTCCTGTTGCAGCGGTGTGCTGCGGTGGACGAGTCCACCTCCTGTTGCAACGTTGTGTCGCGGTGGTAGAGGAAGTCCTTCAGGAAGCGCCGGTTTATATAGCTCACGGCTGCTCCCGGGGACCCCCTGGGGTACCTGTGGTTGTCAGCCAATAGGGCACCAGTTGTGTGACGTTGCACTTCGCACCTCGGAGAGAAGTGAAACTAAAATGGTTGTTGTAGTTTTTTTATCTCCTTTGTTCCTTTGTCCTGACCGCATGTGAAGGCTTTTGTAGGCCGCATTGTGTAGTCCTAATGGTGAGGTCCCAACAGAGGCATGAGAGTGAAAGGGGGAGAGAGGGGGGGCAACACACAGAAAGGGTTGATTTCATCTAATATAATATGTAAGAATAATAAAAAGCTGCTTGGGGTCGCTGCAGTGAGGACTTAGCCTCGATACATGGGGTGCCAACTCTACCGACTGAGCTATGCGGCGCCCCGTTATGCTGCTATTTAAATCATTGTCCTGGCTCCATCCCTACAACGCTTGGTGGGCCCTTATTGGTTGTTTTTAAGGAGGACCTTTGAACTTTCATTCAAATTGTAGCCGACCTCTGTCTTCATGCAAAGCTGGTTTTAAATAAAAGTTACTCTGATGAGAGAAGAGATGGGCATGAGGACTTAGGACACCAGTTCCAAATATCAAGCAACCACATTTATTGTTTAGCTTTTTTGCTCTTTGTTACCGTCTTAGTCGTCAGACCAAATGTTCTTCAAAAGAGGATAAACCCGATTGGCCTGACATTTCCTCCTCACATGTTTTTATCTAACAAAACATTCTGCTTCAATCCATATTTGTTGGTATTTAACCTTCAAACACTACATTTTCACTGTTGTGAGAAAGACAAAGGGAGGCAGCACCTGTATTAACGGGGAAGTCTAGCAGCCATCAAACAGCACCTGAAATTACATTTATAGAACCGAAAAATCATAATTCACCCACTTGTTTAGGACAATGACATCATATTTGACAATAGACATTCAAAGCTTCAATCTACAACCTTAATAGAAGTAAAATATAAATGTAAAAATGTCTTATGAGGGCTGATCTGGGACAAGCTGTTACTACAGACTTGTGGACAGCTCTTACCACAGAGTCATATGTAACCATCACCTGTCATTTCATTCAGAACGGGGAGTTGAATACTCTATAATCATTAAATAAGAGTACTGGAATATGGAAGTTACTTGTGTGTGTGTGTGTGTGTGTGTGTGTGTGTGTGTGTGTGTGTGTGTGTGTGTGTGTGTGTGTGTGTGTGTGTGTGTGTGTGTGTGTGTGTGTGTGTGTGTGTGTGAGACAGTGTCCTTCCAGTCTCAGTGCAGGGTGAAGCTGCTCTGCCTGCTGTACACAGTGCTGATAGTGAAGAGTCTTGTGTACTGCTGTGGACTCAGTCTGCTGATGATCTCCAGAAAGAAGGGACGCTCCACCAACTGCTCACATGCTGACTGATCACCATCACATCTCATCAATTCATCTCATTTATCACTTTAATTATATTCACAAATATACATGATGACTTGATGAGGTTGGTTGTATGATGTGTCTTTTCATACAGGATAGACACAGTCATCCTAAAAATATATACATAAATACATATTTAGACATTATATTTACAGTAATTCAGTGTAAACTCTTTGTAGTGTTACTTTGATAGTTAAGATGAATAGTTAGCTGACTGGTTGATGTTTTATTATTTACAGTATTTTTCTGTGCTTGTGTTTGTTTTTAATACATGATTCAGAGTGTGGCAGATTTGTCAAATTATTTCACTGTAAGATTCTTAATAAACTGAAAATTCACAGTGTTTTATGGACATCCTTGTTCTTATGGATTTGAGTTTGGTTTCATAGCAAATAATCAGGAACAGAATCAAGTTTGTTGAGTTTGTTGGCACCAGTAATGTGACTGTGGATGTAAGTCGCTGTGAATATACTTTCACACAGCACCAAGAACAAATGTACAGGAAAATATGCATATAAGCACACAGCTAAACAAGGACAACAGAGCTAAACAAAGAGAAGCAAACATATACACACGGCTATTATATACAGCTATTATAGTCAATAGGTGTGGCGGTCCCACCAGGTTCAGTGCTGACCCCCTTTTATATTGGTGTCAGTGTGGATGTTAAACTCTATGCTGACGACACTGTCCTTTAAACACAAACAAACAGCAGAAGTTTTAGCTTTGAAGCATTTGATTGAAGTATGCATTTTTTGACACTGAACTATTACAGCTTCATCAGGATGACATGGATCGGCAGAGCTACTGATTATAACTAAACTAACATTCATATTCAAGTACATTTCAAGACAGAATCACAGAAGTGAGTTGAGGATTTGAGCTGCTTCTCTCACAGATTCCACACACAGATCAAAGCAGTGAGTACTGAGCGCTGAGCTGAAGTTCCCAGAATGATTGTGTAACCAGAGTGGATGGTTGTAACTGTCGTTGTGTTATTAATGTGAGAAAGGATGCAGAGCAGAAACCCACACAGCCCGTCTGCTGCAGGAAAGGAAGTGTTGCTAGGCTGCCAACCGTCCTAATAACCACTGAGAACAGATTCCTATCTGCTGCTGTACACACTCATGAACTCCTCTCCCTCTCTGTAGCTGCTGGTCTTTTCTCTTGTTGTCCGGAAGCCTTTTTTTCCACTGAGCCCTCCAACCACACACAGTTGAACTGAGCCAGGAGAGCAACAATGATGACCGACCTGGATGTCACGTCCATACACTTTACAGTTTACACTTGTGTGTTGATACGTGCCAACAAGTCCTCATGAAACCACTAGCATGCCTTGGGTCGCTCTCAGGCAGTGGCGTCAATTCAGCCAAAGCTAAGGTATGGCAAGGTTACTAGTCACATGACTTAACTATCAATCAATATACATGCCCAGCAAAGAATCACAGCAAAAGTGACAAGTCTGCTATGTAGCTTATCTCATCATTTTAAAGTTATATGTTTGGCCTTTTATTGTGGAAGGACATCGTAAGAGTTAAAGGGACGAGAGAGAGCGACGACATGATTTAAAGGGGCCCTATTATGCTATTTTTCCACAAGTTAATATAAGTTATTGATGTCTCCAAACCTGGTCTTTGAATTCCTCAACTGGAAAAAACAATTGGAACATGTATTTTTGAGTGGATCACACTCCTCATTTTCAGCTTTTTTACCCCACTTTTTCAAATGGGTGATTCTGTCGGGGTGTAGCTTTATGCTTATGAGATGACCCCTGACCCCGCTCCTACTGAGGAAGTGGTTGTGTCTCTCCGCCCCGTGCTGTCCGCGTCCAGCTTGTTGCCATGGTTATGGTTCTACGCTACAAACTAACAGCGGTCCAGCCGTACCGCTTCGAACCGGACTCCGACCCAGAACCAGGACCAGCTTCTGTAGAAGTTCTACACCGCGGACGCAGCAGGACGTTTCTGGATGGTTAGTTAACATGTCTGTGTAACGTTTTGGACGGTAACTCGATGTGTGTTAGCGTAGCTAGCGCTAGCCACAATGACGCTAATGCTGCGTTCTTCGCTCTATAAGTAACGTATCTGTGAGCTATTTTCGGCAACAATTAATATCGTTAGTAGTGCCGTGTTGTTGACAGTTCACTGTTGCATGTTTTCCAAATGGGGAACATTATATTTAAACGGATGAAAACCCAATGAAAACAGCGTCCTGTATGCGGGCAGTTTGTTTACATCACATTAACGGGATTAAAAACTTGATCCTCTACATATAAAGATATACAAGCAACAGGGTTTGGTCAGTATCATGTCGTCCTCCAGAATTATGTGCTGAATTGTGAATTATAGGCTGTGTGCTGTGTTTTATAAACGTGATTGTGCTCCATCTCAACATTATGTGCTAAACTTACTGTTACAAAATTCAAACATGAGGTTTACACCTCAGCTTGTCAGCAAAGTCAGTCAGGTTACCATATTAACAAGATGTGTTGTTGAAATGGTCAAATTCTGTACTATATTCATCTAGGTGACTAAGTGGGCCTTCAGACACCGAACATGTCTGCTGCATGGAGACACCACAGGTAATGTTACTGTCTGTTACACCAAGTTGTCTGTTATTATTCACATAACATGACGATGATCATGATTCACACTAGGTAAGAAGACGGATGCAGCAGCTGGAGGAGGAAGAGGCTTGCATGGTGGGACATCCTGGTTGGAACCATCTGCCTGAATGTTCTCTCTCCAAAACGCATGAAATATATATACAGCTGGTTATGGTGCTTTACATGTAAGAGGAATACAGCAGTCTGTTGTTTGTTTATCAATTGTGTTTTATAAAAATAAATCCCTCTATGCAACATATTATGCAGTCTTCCTGACCATTACTTCAGTAATATCAACCATGACACATTTTACAATTACTGTAAAGACTTTATTGTCTAATTAATCAGCAGTTGAAGTTCACAGTTATCTCAGAACACAAACGCAAACTGTTTGTGGCCGACTCTGCAGGGTCATATCAAGCTCTTCTGAAGTCAAGGAAGAGCTGCCCTCCAAAGTATCCTCCTCCTCTACCGGGTCCAGGCGAGCTCTCTTTGATGGTCTCCTTATTGGAGTGGTTGTGAAACGGGTCTGGAACCATGGCTGTGCCAACACCAAAGTCCTTGCAGGACACAGTAGCTGTAACAGAGTTGTATGGAGGAATGAAACCCATGATATCACATAATAGAAACACACATCTGCACAACTACTAGTAGTTGCTGTTAAACCTGATCTCAAGTAGGCTACATGTCAGGCTACACACCTTTACTTGGGTAAGGAGCCTGTAGTCCTCCTAGACAGGTGACTGCCAACAGTAGCTGCTGTGGTGGGTCGCTGTGGGACGCGGATGTGAGCTGCTGCTCTGTAAGCAGACAGACAGTCAGACAGACAGTCAGAGTTTACAACTACATCTGAAATGTGGAACACGTTACTATTTCACTATAACTGATGTTGTGACGCACCAATAGCTCGTAAATCCCTTCGTTAGCGGTTTGGTGACGTCGTCTTTGCATCGGCGTGTATAAACAAACAGATCAGCTGCTCTTGCTGCCACATTCAAGCTACAAAACGTTCCCAAGCAAACTGATGTCTAGCGTTATTTTACAGGTTTGGGCCCCCGCAGTACTACGTAACGTTAACGGTCCTCAATATCAATACAATGGAAGCTTTTAACGCAACACGCCAATGCTAACTTTAGCGCAACACACCAATGCTAAGAAAGCAACGGTAAACTGTAACACGGCATCCATCCATCCATCCATTTTCTACCGCTTATCCTGTATTTAGGGTCACGGGGGGGCTGGAGCCGATCCCAGCTGTCATTGGGCGAAGGCAGGGTACACCCTGGACAGGACGCCAGTCTATCACAGGGCCGACATGTAGAGACAGACAACCATTCACACTCACATTCACACCTACGGGCAATTTAGAGTCATCAATGAACCTATCCCCATCCTGCATGTCTTTGGACTGTGGGAGGAAGCCGGAGAACCCGGAGAGAACCCACGCTTACACGGGGAGAACATGCAAACTCCACACAGAAGGAACCCGGGCCGACCCGGGAATCGAACCCAGGACCCTCTTGCTGTGAGGCGAGAGTGCTACCCACTACACCACCGTAACACGGCATATTACATAATATTTAGAAACTTACCGCTTCAGTGTCTGTGGTTGGCTCTCGGACTGTCGGTACTGATCCAAACTTTAGCCCCAGGTTAGAGGCATATCCTGAGCTGTAGCGACCCATGTTGTCAAAGCTCCTGACGGTGAAGTGCGTCTCACACACAAACACACATTTACGGACGCGTGTGCGCACATTTCCATCGTAGATGTTCCGACGATGCCAGTAAATATCAGCAGTTGGACTGCCAACTCGCTTTCCGTTGATTTTGGCATTTTGGTTAACTGGTTTGTATGTACATCACACTGACAGCCAACAGGTTTGGGATTATGTGGGCGGGACCACACAGGCGGAGCGATTCTAATGAGCCGAGATGACCCATATAAGGCACAGCAAAATTCGGTGCTGACGTCATTTAGTGGACATTCTGCAAACCGTTCGTTTATCGTGAGGATTTCTTTCAAACTGAGAAAGTGAAACAGGGAGATGGTGGACTTTTCTGATACTGTGGGGACTTATTGACACCCCAGGGACACATTTTAGGGTTGAAAAACATGGAAAAGTCGATTTTTCATAATAGGGCCCCTTTAAAAGAAGGCCACAGGGCGGATTTGAACCAGCGCTGCTGAAAGGAGTGTTGGTTCATAAGTGGTAACTCCACTACTAAGCTATCAGCAAAGTTAAGGTTTCATTTAATCAGTCAGATCTAGTAGTGCCCTTATGATGGCTGTCATATTATATTATATATTACAACACTAGTAAAGACTTTTTGCCAGCTGTCCTTCCTGCATTTGGCAGATGAAACTGTTGCTTTTTGCCTGTATTATATGTTTAACTTCTTCGTATTTCTGTAAGATTATGGTTCGCTCCTCGTACGTGAAATACGCCGCTCCGCTGCCGTAGACTGATCCATGTTTGTGATTGGTCAAATGCTGCAAACGCCGCCTCTTTCATGTGCACGCGCTCATAGCTGGACAGGTAAACCCTGGGTTGAGTTAACGAGTTGATGACCGCTTATCTCCGACTGCCTTTGTTAGGGTAACTTAAGCTGGATCTCTGAAAGATACCCTGGTTATGTTGAACTCGCTTCGTAGTACAGGCCCCAGCTCTGACCTCCGTCGTCGTGTCAGGGGGGGCTGGGAGATACCACATTTCAAGATATGGAGATGTATGGAGATACAAGTGTTGGGAAAGATAATATCTAGAGAAATCGATTGTGTTGTTCTGATTGTGATAACTATTTGTAGTTAATTTATATGTATTAAATAATAGATTAATCAATACAAATTGACAGTAATTCCATAAATGTATTAAAAAAAAAAAAGAATATTTACATTTTGCCCTGGAGCCAAGCTGTGGCAGCTGCCATACTTTGCCATACCCAATTGACGCCCCTGATTTAGGATTACCACCATAATAGAAAATCACAAAGATCAACTTATTCTGAGTGTTTTTATTGCAATCTGCAAAAAAATATCGTCCCATCCATACATGTGACCGTGGTGTAGTTAGTTTAAAGCCAAACATCAACACTTCTACCGATTGCATTCATTTATTTCTTCATTAGCGTTTATTTTCTGCAATAATCCAAAATCCAATGGAGAAATCCCATTGGTGCTTTGTGGAGGGATCCAGTGTGAAGCTAACTGCAGCTCTATTTGTGACCGTGTTCCTGTAATGTGCCTTTAGGCAGCAACCTTCAACACAAGCCACATTTGAGCCGTAAGACTGTCGTCACCAGCAGAGGCCACACACGAGGAGTGTTGTGACAATAAACTGACCTCCAATCAGGAGAAGTCAAACTCAGACAAACCCATTAGGAAGAGTAGAAATACTAATGAGCACTTTAATGAATTTCATATGCCTCGAATTATAATTAAAACTAAAAACTAAAAGGTCACTGCAAGTCGATGTTGAATCCGGCAGACAAATTCAACATCTCAATGTTTGAGAATATCGACTGCAGGAACTCGGCAGATGAGAAACAGGCCCAGTTGGATCAGGTCCCGTTTCCGTCTCACTATAAACCTAAAGGTACATTTTGAAACTTGTAAATCCTGGAAGAGTATTATGGGCAAAGTCACTATAAAGTCATTTTGGATCAAACGTTTTAATATTCAGGTCCAATAAAGGAAACTGTAAGACACTTACAAGGATACTATCCACTTCTGAGTTGGGAATTAAATTGACACCAGTATTGTAATTTGTCTTCAGTTTTTCCATTTTCTACTTCTACCAATAATGTACTGTTTACTCTAACACTACATCTATCTGACAAATGGAGTTACTTGATTACACATTTTACATGAAAGTACTATGCTGTTGCCAAGTAACCAGCAAATCAATATTTTCATGCATTTCAATGGTCAAAAGCCCCATTTGTTTGCCAAACACAAAATCAAAGCATCACATCTGTGCAGCTGCAGCTTCACCCTTTCAGGCCTCGAAGTATAAAACAGAAACAATCTGAGGAGAAGTCTTTGACTGTGAACAAACATGCAAACTGAGGCCAGAAGTGACCAGGAGAAGTTGCTTCATGTTAAAGAACGTTTTCTTGTAATTAAATCAAGTTTAGAGTCAGTGTTTCTCACAAAATGCATTGTGTGCATCCTGCTCAGCACAATGGCGCCACCAGGGGGTGGCCTGGGGTCAATCACGTTTTCACCTGACTGAATCTGATCCGCACCGAGCTGCACCGATCTCAAGAGTCAAGAAAACTATCTGTGAGTAAGTCAGTTATAATTTGCATCGTGAAATGTGATTTCTAAGTTTCAGAAGGTGCTCGTAACCATTACAGCACTGCTATGTTGTTGTTTTTTTTTGGCACATGAGTTACATTGCTAATGCTAACGTTAGCTGCTGCGCTGCTTGTGTTATATGAATTTTCAGACAATGAAGAGAAAGTCGACAGACATATCGACAGAGAGAGAGACGACAGGGGAGCAGCAGAGGCTTAGTGAGGAGGAGACGGAGGAGGATGGAGGAGAGGAGGAGCAGACAGTAGAACAGCATGGCAATACTCCAGCATCAGTTACAGAGCACAGTGAGGAGGAAGAACACGAGACAGCAGCAGACGAGGGTCAGATAGCAACAGTGGTCACAGAGGCAAGGCAGGAGGCAGCAAAAGCAGGTGTTCAACCTGTTTCTGGACCAACAGGTACAATGATGACTGTGTGGCCCTACTAATGAAATTGATTGCTAGGCTAGATATCATCTGGAGAAATGATGTGTTTAAAGTGTGTGTCCATTAAGTTACAAATCATGATATACCGGTAATCACTTAAAGCTTTTTGATTCATGTTTATTGGTGGTGAGTTTGATTAGTCTGAATAGAAATGCCTAGGGTATTATTAATTACTATAGAGGGGGGATACTTATTATATTACTATCATTTTTATTATTGTAATGTCAGAATCATTGTTTGTGTCTCTTGTTTCTTAATAGATATCTCCCAATCAAGAGCAGAGCAGCCCAAGCAGCCACATCTCAAAGCCTTCCCTCGAACCCTTCAAGGGGACAGAAGTCGGTGCTTCTCTAAAGACTGGTACAACACACATAAATGGCTGGAATACTCACAAAGTAAAGACTCGGCCTTCTGTTATGCCTGTCGGCACTTCATTCTCCCTAACTCAGGTGATTCAGTATTTACATCGGAAGAGGGGTTCACAAATTGGAAAAAGGCAACCTTCAAAGATGGGGGACTTTTAGGCCATGCCAAATCCGAAGCGCATACTAATGCGATGTTAGCATGGGCAGAATTTGAAAAGTCCACTGCAAGCACATCCTCTCTCTCTGCCTCCTTAAATGCAGAATATAACAAGTTAGTGAGGGAAAACAGAGAGTACATCAAAATAGTTGGAGAAACCCTGCTCCTCACAGCTACACAGAACATTGCACAGAGAGCACATGAAGAATCAGAAGGTGAGAATAAAGGAAATGTTCTCTCTATTATGGAACTGCTAGCCAAACACAATCCCATTGTAAAAAAAAAAATGACAGGTCAAAGAAATGCAACATACCGTGGGCATGATACACAAAATGAAATACTTGATTGTAGCTGAAATGGTCCGCAACTCAATAACTAGTGAAGCTGCCCAAAGTGAGGCTTTCAGCATTTTGGTTGATGAGACTAAAGACTTGAGCAAGAAAGAACAAATGTCCTTTGTAATTAGATCCTATTACAATGGGTCAGTATGTGAAAGCTTCCTTGCCTTTGAGGCAGCACAGCGCCTGGATGCTGAAGCACTTTCACAGAAAATAGTACACATTTTGCAGAAACATGGTCTTGACTACAAAAAAAAACCTTGTGGGGCAAGCATATGATGGAGCCTCAGTTATGAGCAGAAAGAACACAGGTGTGCAAGCACGCATTAAATCAGAGGCCCCATTAGCTTTCTATGTACACTGCAACGCGCACTGTTTAAACTTAGTATTAGTTGACAGTGTCAAATGCATCCCTGAAGCTTATTGCTTCTTTTCACTTTTGCAAAAACTGTATGTCTTTGTGTCAGGTTCATATGTGCATCAAAGATGGCTTGAGATACAGAGGGAGATGTTTCAGGGGCCCCCAAGAGAGTTACAAAGGCTGATAGACACATGGTGGGCATGTAGGCATAATGCTTGCAAGACAGTGAAAGACAGACTGCCAGCCATCGTACGTCTACTAAAAGAAATATCAGAAGAGCAAAATGGTGACAGAGCCACAGAGGCAAGGGGTTTATTAGCCCAGATAGATTTCAGATGTGTTGCTCACCTGGTCACATTCACTAGTGTTCTTGCTGATATAAAATATCTATGTGATATTTTACAGTCCCCGCAACTCGATTTGGGCACAGCTGTCACACTGGTTGATGCTCTTGTTGGCACATTGGGAAGTTACAGAGAGGGCTCTCTCTTTAATGACATCTGGGACAATATTCTGAGTCTTGCTGAGAAATGCAGCATAAGTGTGACAACTCCAGGCCGTCAGGTCAGACCAAGCTCAAGGCTTGAAGGACATTACATGTTCACTCCAATAGTTCAAAGACAAGTCAACACAGAGAAGGAGTCATTTCGGACAGGTTCATTTATTCCAGTCATTGATGTGCTTCTCTCTGAGGTGAGGAGAAGATTTTCTAAAGAAAACTGTGTCACCATGAAAGGGATACAGGCCCTGAATCCCTGCAGTCCCACATTTTGTGAGAAAGATGTTGTGTTTCCATTTTCATCACAATATAACTGCAGCTCTGAGGATCTGCAATATATGATCCCCCAGCTTAAGCGCATTAGAGGAAGCGAACTAGTGGTCAGGAAACACCAAAGAGTTTAATAGAGCTCACTGTCTTTCTGGAGCCATATAGGGAGGTCTTCCACGAGATGTTTCAACTGTGCAAAATTGCGCTTGCATTACCTTTAAGTACAGCATCCTGTGAGCGCAGTTTTTCTATGCTTAAGTTGATCAAAACTGCCTTGAGAAGTACCATGACTGATGAGCGTTTAAGCAACTTGGGGGTGCTAAGTGTGGAATCAAGAAGGGCTTAGGCCATAAATCTTGATGACTTTGTGGATGTTTGCCAAAAAAAACAGCAACAGGCAAATAAAATTGTTCTGAAACATAATGTAAGCCTGGTAATCAGAAATACTATTGATCCCTGATGGGAAATAGCGAATCTATGACTGTTTCTGAAACATACTGTATAAGTCAAGTCAAGTGTTTCTGTTTGTATCTGAAAGTGCCTGCTTTTTCTGTTTTGATTACAATAAATGTGCACCTTTAAATTAAGCAGTACATTTGTCTTTTTAAGGTAAAGAATAATTAGCCTATTTTAAAAAACAATGAATCACCTACAGTATCACACATAGCACAATGAAACGGGATTGTTGTGGGACTCAAAATGTTAACTGTACTATTATTAGTCTATGCACATTAGATCATTATTAATATTAAGTGTAACACAATCAAAGTATATCAGTAGGCATTTCCTCAAGTCTTTCTCATAGTTTTCTACTAGCCTATATACTCCAGTATAATAAAATATTATTAGTAATCGTACTAATATAATAAAATTCCTGAAATTATGGCTTTTTAGTTGTGGTGTGCCACCCCAAAATTTTAAGTGGCCCCACCTGGCCACCCCTATGAAACGTTTCTGCAGGCGCCACTGGCCAAACATAGAGAAGAAATCAATCAGAGCCTTCACAATGGCTGGAGCCTTAATTTTCCGTAAAGGGACAGCATGAGGGAACCGTGTTAACGTACACATAATTGTGAGTAAATGTTGACTGCCGGACTTCGTCCGAGGCAACGGACCAACACAATCCAAAATGACATGTTCAAACGGCTCGGAGGAGACAGGTATTGGCTGTAAAGGCGCAGGAGGAACAACCTTAGGTTTGACCTGACACACATGACACGTACGACAGTATTTTGCAACATCACGGTTAACACCTGGCCAATAAAAATATCGGGTGATACGATCCAGTGTCTTTGTCACACCCAAATGACCAGATAAATGGTGATCATGAGCAACGCTCAATATGTGATCACGATAACACACGGGGACAACAATTTGTAGAAAACCCTCCACTCATCTTGCGCCGAGGACGTAAGAGGTCTCCATTTGCGCATCAAGACACCCTCTCGCAAAAAGTAGCCGTGAGGAGAATGCTCAATATCTATTTCGGCCACAGCCTCGACAAAGAGCGAAGCGAGAGACGGGTCGTTTCTCTGTTCCTTAATTAAGTGCTCACGACTCACAGACACTTTAGGAACCTTGGACAGTGATTCAGAATCAGCCGGCAAATCATCGAGTGAGGGTTTTACAAAAAATGAATCGCAAAGACCAAATGATTCATCCTCAACCTGGGTTTCTTTTGCACGCTGTGCCATAGCACGCGTAACGACGCTAGCTTGAAAACCTCCAGGAAAATGTTCATTTAAATCGTCCGGACATTGAGAGATTGGAGAGTTAGTTACTACGGGCGAAGGAAACACCATGCCTCCCATAACATCATTGCCCAGCAACACTTGCACATTTTTAATTGGGAGAGTACGACGTACACCCATTTTAAAGTCACCAGCAACTAAATCCGAAACAAGCGCAACCTCATGGAGAGGGACATTCACAAAGCCCATTTCGAAACCTTGCAAAAGGATTTTCTCGCCAGCATAAGACTTTTTACTAAATGGCAAAACACTCTCCAGGATGAAACTTTGCGAAGCAGCTGTATCCCTAAGTATGTTCACAGGCACACGCACCTCGCGGTTGCCTGTTAAAGCAATGTAGCCCGTTGACACAAACGGAGCAAAGACGTCACTCACTTTCTCGTCTTTCCGAGACGTCGGAGGAAACCTGGAAACACAAAGACCTAACTCTGAGCCAGTCTTAGGCGTGAACTTAACCTTATTGTCACGTTTCAATTCAAAACAATTAGCGATAAGATGCCCACGCTTATGACAGTGCCCACAAACCATTGGATCCTTTGGACGAGTCACACGTTATCATCATTTTGAGCATGTTCCACTACAGTTTCTTTGGCCACATTAAAGTTCCGTTGCTGACCATAATTCTGAAACTTAACAGGATAAGAGATTGCATCTCTTCTTGCAAGCACATATTCGTCAGCAAGTACAGCAGCGCTAGACAGCGTAAGATCTTGGGTCATGTGTTGATTCCCGAGTGTCAAATAAACATGGATAAGAAGACGAGGTCAAAGCCATCAGGTGCCCAGTTCAGAAAAAAGAGAAAAGAAGAAGAGGAGAAACATGCTAAAGATAAAGGTATGGAGCCATGTCACCTACTCTTCATGAGTATCATCATGCATGTGATGAAATTAAATTACGTTAATTAGTACAGGCTAACTCCTGGCTGTTTGTTAGCCTCTTGACGACAGAATCTGTTTTCAGTCCAACTGACTAGCAAACATTATATCTAATTAATTTCACCCTAATAATGTGTATGTAACACAATGATGACTAGCTCACATATTGTTTGGTAAACTTGTTAGATCATGTGCTGCTCAGTAAAGTGAATTATCAATTCTGTAAGCTAATTCAAAAGACGTATATTGCACTGATGTTTTGTGATATAGCTTTCTGAGTCATTTGGAGTGTGTCATGTATATAATTAGCCATTAACCAAGGAGGTTGTGATATTAATTTGTTTCCTATTCTAAAAGTTGGATAAATTATGCGTAATAACATGTTTATTTAATTGTGCTATTCATGCATTGATCATTTATGTTATATTTTAATGCAAATGCAGGGGCACTATTGATACAAGGTGGGAAAGCAAGGTCAAGAGTGTGGAGCCCCTGTGATATCAGGCAGCTGCAGTGAGAGAGGCACTGATCGAGGTGAGGGACCACACCAAAGACCCTGTTATAAAGATTGAGGCTCAATCTCTGTCAGAGGAGGTGGGGTCATACCGCTTCACCATTTGTTCAGTGGTGTGGTATGACCTGTTGTGCCAGATACAGCATGTGAGCAAGCAGATGCAGTCTCCTAGCATGCATGTTGATGTTGCGGTCAATCTCCTCAACAAAACCGAGAGAGGTCTCCGCATTATAGGGCAACAGGCTTTGTGGCTGCACAAATGGCAGCCACAAATATCTGTGAAGAAATGAATGTGGAGGCTGTCTTAAAACAAAAACGGCTGAGGTCCACAAAACGGCACTTCTCCTATGAAGCATTTGATGAGCCCTTCACTGATGCTCTGAAGAAACTGGAGGTGAGCTGGAGGTGGAGCTTTTCAAAGCTGAAGCTCATCAAAACGTACCTCAGGTCAACCATGTCACAGGAACGCCTTACTGGTCTGGCCATCATCAGTATCAATCATACAGTTGCTGAGCAGATTTCATATGATGATGTAATTGATGACTTTGCATCAAGGAAGGCAAGAAGAGTCAGGCTATAGATGGTAGTTGTGCTATTTATTTTGTGTTTCTTGTTCATGTTCAAAGTGTAATAAAATGATTACACTCTCTTAAGTGTGTTATTGTATTTGTGTGATATAGGTTTTGTGCAATTCAGAAATTTGATTCTCTATTTTATTTATATTTTATTATAAATAAAATAGGGGGGGGGGGGGCGCTGGAGGTGAGGTTCGCCCAGGGCGTCATGAGACCTAGGACCGCCACTGGCTCACCCACATATGTAGCTACATTTTTAGGTAGGGAATTCCTGAAATCCTCAACAATGAGTAAATCACGGAGACCCTCAAAAGTCGTTACATTCTGTGAATTTAGCCAACGATTACACAGCAAAACAAAACAAAAAAAAGATGAACAAGGTGGTGATTTATGTAGTTGTAGGGGGTGTATGCTGTGTGAAACAAAACAGAAAATAAACCTAAGACTACCTAACTCAAAAGAAAAGCAGCCTGGCTCCCGACCCTGAACAGAAAACACAATGGAGTTAGGTGAGTCTTCTGGGAAACTATCTTCCCTACACTCCCTGAACCTAACATAAAACCGTGCCAAAAAGACCCGTCACCGATCACCACCCGCTCAGCAATGACAAAAATTCACTAAGGAGGGTTGACAGTGGGCAGCCCGCAAGGACTACGCACTAAGAAGTTTAGCTCAAGTTTCAAAAGAAAGCTAGGTCCAAACAAAGGACAATGGCGGCGCGTGGCGCCAACGCAGCGTCATTGCGCCCAGCAACGACCATAACCGGCAGAGACAGCAGCCTGCACTCGCAGAGAGACGGTACCGCGAGAGCCGTAAAAAAAAGGACCCGCCAGCCCCGGAGACGGCCGTCTTTTATAGACTCCGCCCCGCCGCGTAATTAGCCCCATCTCGGGCTGCCTGGGCTGGAGACAGACGCGGGTGACAGAAGATCGACGCATACAATATTCCCTCATAATACAGCGGTTAAGGACTCCAGCAGTATCTGCATAACACTCTCACAAAGTTGTTCAAGGTTCAAAAATTCACTATCTATTCACTCTCAATTCACTATCTCTCAAAAGGTCTCTCTCTCTCCAAACTCCAATAACTCCGCGCTGAGCTCTGTTCGCTGCTCGTATTTATACACTCAGGTATCACGTGATGTCACCAGTCATCAAAGACATCAAAGACATCAAAGCACATTGTACATTCCAAAATGAAAAAAAGAAAAGAACTTTCAGGTTGCCATAGTAACCACTGCTTTTAAATGTTTACATCGGTTTTTCATTGACTTCAGCACCACAAAAGTTCGCCATACTTTAACTTCCAAACATGATTAAACGTTTAAAACGTTCACAAGACTGTGGACTTTATTGGGTCAAACATTCATGTCGATGGTCCGTACGGTTTTCCTGATATCGCAGTTTGAGTTTGGTGAAGTTTCAGATGTTATAATGGGTGTGAATGGCATGGAATCTTCAGCTTGTGTCGATATAATATAATATTTCCAACTCGCTCCTAATGCCAAAATTATGTCAGTCAGTTTTGGGTGAAAACGTAGCTAAACTTGTGCCGGTCGCAGACATGTAACTATGGAATCCAACACACATACACATTTCAGTCATAGATGTCTAACCCTAAGGAGATTTAGTAATTCTACCAGAATTGTATTTGTTTTATGTTAATATTTCACGCATTTTTTTTAATATATACTGTATATATACAGTGTGTATATATCTTCCAGTCTCATATTAAGCACATTTATAATGTAACTGTACACTGCTCCAATACTTGATGGATGTGGCGGGCTTTGGGTCAGGATGCAAAAAGAGTCGACATGCAGAATGTTGGAGGTTACGGAGCAGGGAGGATGGGGAGGAGGAGACGTCAGTTCTGCACGGCCGGGTCCGGTGGCAGCTCCCCCTCCTTTGGGTGCAGACACCTCTTCACCCCGCTCTCGGCCCGCTTCCTCTGCATCGCCACGGTGGTGTCGTGGCGCTGGTGCCTCCGCTCTGCAGAGCGCTGCTGGACATCACAGAAGGAACTGTGATGTCACCGCCACACTTAAAGGCTCTGTTCATGCAAAACAACCGGAGGACTAATGCTGCCTTCACGTGCCATCGAAGTGATGGTAAATACGAGATGCAGACTCAGGAATTGCACCTGTATGCCCCCACAGATTAACTTTAAAAACATGTAGTTCATATTTAAAACATACGATGGCGTATTAGGGCCACTGTAGGAGAAAAACAAACAAACGGGGGAGGGGGGCAATATTCAGAGACTTTATAAATGTATAATCAATATGAACAAGTTGCTTGGTTCCACTAACACCGGATGTTTGCCGTTGCTATGACAACAAGTGAAAGCTACCGCTAGCATCTTAGCCCAACCGCCCGATCATTTAACACCCATAAGATGACAATTTGGCCTCATCTAAATAAAACCAACAATAGCCATCACCCTTAAGACCTTAACAAGGCGTTGTCAAGCGTTGCAATGTATTCAAGTGTGCTGTTCAGTTTACTATGTCCTATTCTTAATCTGCTCACTATTACCTGTTCTGTTCTATTATCTCCAGAACATCCCATCTCTCCTACTACTCCTTGTCATTTATATAAATGTCTCCCTTTTTCCTGGCTCTTCCAATACTGATTCCATTGACTGATTATTTCCTTCCATATTAAACTTTTCCCTTCTGCTTTTGATCATTTTACTTTCACTTCCACCTCCTCTTTCTTTACTGCCGTGTCAGTGACGGAGAGTCAATATTCACTCCTTACATGCAAAGGGTCTTTTTAAAATAAAGTTCCGTCTTTACAGGAAGTTAGTTTCCACATAGTTGGGTTTAGGAAGCTGCTTGCTTGGTTGACATTAACCTGACTGACTAACGACTCATTCACTTAAAGATACAGCAGACTCCTGGACAACGTTAGGGGGCTTTCGGTCCTTGCTAGGGGTGTGAATCTTTGGCTTCACAGCGATTCGATTAATGATACAGTAGCTGGCGATTCGATTCAAGGACGATTTTTCTTTTTTGTAACGATTCGATTCAGTAACTTGTAACCAAAATTCTATATCCATGAAATAAACATGCAATAATGCGAGTGAGACTATCTGTATTCTTCTGAAAGGTGAAAAAATAACATATTTATTCTATAAAAAAGTAAACCTGCATAATATTTTATGCTGAATACAAAAATGTAATTAAAATATGCTCGGTTATTTTTTAACATTTTCAGTAGACTACATGCTGGCAGGAGCTCAGTGTCTTAAACGTATTAAAACATTAATCATAAGTAAGAATCACGATTAATCCGATTAAATGCATTTATATCAATTATTGGTGAAGCCAAACAATTCATTCTATTTATTTATTGTAGCAGATCGATTACAGTTTTTCTCAATTGCTAAAACATTAAACCCCATTGTCTGAACCAAATGCTCCGTTGCCTGAACCCACTGATTGAATCAGTCACTCTTTTGGCAAAACCATAAGCACTTTTCACCTGTTTAGATACAACTTGCCAACACATTTTAATTGTGATGCACCTGTGTTGCATAATGGTGAGCACAGGTGGCAAAAGTCAAACACAAGTAAAGCACAGGTGTCACTGGTTGAACACAACAACTCAAAATTGATCACACTTGTGGCTAACGATGTGAGGGAACATATATTCAGAGAGCACTGGTTTGTGAGGCACTACAATGGATAGAAATCTGAGAGGACGAGTTCGTGTGAGAGGTGGTCGAGGAGGTCGAGGTGGTCGAGGTGGTCGAGGTGGTCGAGGTGATCAGCGAAGACAAAGAACAGTAATATCTGATGAAATCAGAGCTACTGTGATTGACCATGTTCTTGTCCATGGTATGAGCATGAGGGAGGCCGGACAAAGGGTACAACCAAACATCAGTCGATTCACTGTGTCCACCATAATCTGAAGATTTAGACAAGAAAACAGGTAATTACCTTTTTTGACATTATAGTATGTAAATGTTGACAGCAATTACTGTATGACTATACTATATACTGTACCACAGTATACTGTAAGTAAATATATGTTTCAGTACCTCACTGTGCCAATGTACTGTAGTATTGTAATGGAGGGTTAGTCTAATAGTTTCTAGGCCTAGTATTCATGTATATTTTTGTACTAAATGCACAGGATTTCTGTTTTTGGTACTTTTATTTTTTACTATGTACAAGTGCTAAATAAACAGGTTTTTTTGTTGTGTAACATGCATTTAGCCTACAGTGAACAATGAACATTTATTTCTACCGCTTCATGTCCCGAGCATTGTGTTTTCTATTTTTCTATGTAGTGTTTAGTGACTGCTCTGTAGTGGTTTTAATTTTGATTGACTCGGGGCACGATTTGACAAACTAGTTCAGTTTTGAGTTGAAAGTTTGGTTTTGCAAGAAGAGTCTGAGGTTTTGTGAATGTAGCTTGAAAATTGGGTTTTGTGTTCACAGTTTAGAGAAAAGGAGAGCAGCTTTCGAGAAATGTGTCTTAGCAATCGAGAAAAACTGTAAGTAGAATCAATAGGACTGACAATCGATTCATCGATTAATCAAATGAATCGTTACACCTCTAGTCCGTGAGGATCCCCCTTACTTAAGCCCAACGCAGCAAGTGGGATATATAAACGTATAAATGTATAGTCATATAAACTATCCATCCATCCATCTCTATACACATATACAGCTCTGGAAAAAATAAAGAGACCACTGCAAAATGATCTCGTTCTCTGGTTTTGCTATCTGTAGGTATGTGTGCAAATAAAAACATTGTTGCTTTATTCTATAAATGGCCACTGATGATGACACAGCAGCATGGCGTGTTATCAAACAAAGGATAAAACCTGTGATTTACACCACTATTGATGGCAGAACTATCGTGGAAGATGAACTGTTAGGCTTCCTTGCTGTCAAACTGATCCAAAGTGATTTACAGCCATCAGGATAATGTCATCCTGGGGCACAGTCTTCAGAGTGGATTGAAAGCTCCAAGCAGGTCCTGTTTGAGCTGTGTCCTGGCACGAGGCAGCGTTGTGTAGCTCACAAAGGACGGCAGAAAGATGCCAACAATGTTAAGAGTTGTCTGAAAATACTGAATGAGGTTGGTGAGAATGCTCCTCGCTTTATGTCCTATCACTTGGATGATTTACCACCAGGGACTTTCAAAAGCCTTGATGTCTCTCGCCTGGTTAGTAAGATTGAAGGTTTAAGTGCAGAGATAGCCTCCATGAAAAATGCTGAGTGAGCAGTCGACTGCATGAGAACCTTCGTGGAATAACCACCGACATTAACCAACGCCTGAGTGTGATTGAGCAACCCAGTGCCAGCAAGGGGAATGCAGCCACAACCATGGCCAGTGAGGGGGTCCAGCACCATGGTCCAAGTCACAGGGAGCCTGCACCTAGGCCCTCGGCGTTGTCCGTCACTGAGGACACAGCTGGCGGGGGGAGTGATGTGACGATGTCCCCTGCATGGAGTCATGCACTAAAGCATGGCAAGCGCAAGCAAGGTCCTGGAAAAGGGTCTACTGCTGCAGTACAGAACAAGACTAGTATGAATCCTCCCAGAGAGAAGAAGACCTACGGCACAGTTGGAACCGGAGCAGTGGGGAACACACATGCAGTGACCACTAAGCCCCGGACTCCCCCTTGCAAGGTGTTCAGGTCCGGTGGTTGGAGAGGAGAAACAGATATTGGGCCCCACGTTGGGCGCCAAAATGTTAAAAGAATTTGTTCGTGAACGGACAAATTCACCCAAGGAGGAGATCAGAGACAGAGGAGTAAAGTCGACGTCGGACTTTAATCTTGTAAGAGGAGCAGTTACAATGCAACAACGTATGAGGATGCTACAGAGGAAGTGTTCAAATCACTGTTGTGACTTGTGTCTTTTAAAGGTCCAGGAGATAATGTGTCATTAACAGTTAATCTTCATGTAGAACAAGACATCATGTGCACAAGGCCCCTGATAACAATTAGTACACTTTAAAATATGGCTTTAGGGCTTTTAGGTAAAACTAGCAAGACCCTTAAGGCCATAACCTAAACAAAGAAGACTAAAATCATGAGGTTAGACAGAATTCTTATAACAATTCTCTTATAGTAATCAAGTATTCTGCTGAGTGTTCATTTAGTTTCATCCATGACAGTATTTAAAAACGATAAAGTTTAATCCTCCAGTCTATTTTCAGGCCTGTTAACATGTTATAAATGCACTGAAACCAGCATCACTCTGTGTCCTAGTAGCCTGTTAGCATCACTGACGTTACTGTATCTGTAAACACCACAATACTGTTTTAGGCTTTTAGTCTCTGTGAGGTCACAAGGTCCTGTGAGGTCACAAGGCCCTGTGAGGTCACAAGGCCCTGTGAGGTCACAAGGCCCTGTGAGGTCACAAGGCCCTGCAGTCTCATGGCCTTTTATGGCGACTGGCAGGACGTTTACCTGCTCATTAAGATCAACTGGCACACGTCTTCAACTTACAAGGAAAGTGGGATTCATCGTTTTAAGAACACAGTTGTCACAGAGACCAAATTTAAGAAAAAACCTAGGATGATATCGTGAATGAGACCCAATAATCATCTTATCTTGTAGACCGACTGGACAATCAAAGCATTTATTGGCAGAAATGGAATATAATAAGAATAAGTATGTTTTCTTTTGTGTATAAACTCTTTAAAATAAACAATCACATGATGAGGGTCCAGAGTCGAGGCTCTAAGGATGGAGGGTTTTGGAAGCACAGAAGACCTTGAGGCATTGTGATGAAAACATTTGACTTGACTTAAAAATGAAACAGAAACAAAAGACAAACAGTGAAATAAAAATAGTACATTTTATATATATTTATATTAAGACGTGGGCCTGAAATAAAATGATGAAACACTAAACACAAGCAATAAAGCCAACGACATGAGAAGGCACTAACAGTAGAAAGAGGGAGAGTAGCAGTAGAGTTTGAAACAGTGTGGTGTTGCCGACACTAGAGGGCAGCAGCGTCAAGGTTTCATTCATCACAGCAGCAACACAGAACAGAGAAAAGTACTGAAATATAAACTATGAGGTGATAACTACATGTTTAAAGTGGGAACATACCAGAACAACATAAAGATAATTCATAATATCATATATATTTTATTCATATTATCTTTTTCACAGACAAACGATGTTGTCCAGCTAATATTTTCATCCCATGAGAAAACACTTCTAGCATTGTTTCAGTTACAAATGACATATTTGTTGATATAGTTTGGTTTTGTCTCCAACCTTGGCCTGAATACAACCTGTTTCATAGACGACGAGTGTTTAGAGGCAGAAGCACAGCTGTGTGGCTTCACCATGTCATCAACAGCCTGCTTCACTAGAACTGTGGATGGTGGATGGTACCAATGATGTTCTGGGTGGTTTTAATCCCCCGCTGTAGAGCGCTCCTGCCCTGGGCCGTGCACATCCCACAGCGGTTTGTAATGTTCCCATCAGGAGGATTTCTTGTGGCCCACAGGCCAGCAGCTTTACTCACAATCACTCTCATCAGGGTCTTTCTCACATGTGCTGTGGATACTCAAAGTGGCCGGTCCTCTGGAGGTGGGGCAGACCTGACAGCTGACTGTGCTGCTGCTTTTGTAGCCTCGGACATTCTGGACGGTCTGCCACATATCTTTAGTGTTTCTCTCTCTTAATGCCTCCGCTTTGCCTCCGAGGTGCCAGCGTTCGGTCTTGCTCTGGCGATGCGGTGTGCTTCATTGTCAGCTGACCGGAGGAGGCTTCTGTTTGCAACAACAGATACTGTATCTGAAGAAGAAGATTCAACACAGACAGAATTCTGTGAGATGGAAGGTCTCAGTTTGATGAATCACACAATGAAAAAGAGAAGCTATTCTACTATGAATATGATAGATATAAAACTAAAGCTTCCAGCTGTTAATTCATCATTATATGATCTTTTACAGTGGTGTCACAGTGTGGATGTTGGACTCGATGCTGTTGTTTTTTCCACACAAAAAACTGCTGCTTTAAAACCTATAAAAATGGAGACGGGCTTATCTGTCTGCTGCAGGGGCTGATGGGAGGTGTGAGGACCTGTTGGAAACCATGTGGCCCTCATCTGATCTCACAGCTGCTCTTTGTTTGGCCTCAGCTGCATCAGAGCGTCACTTCTCCCCAGGTTCACCAGAGGAAACATCACTGAACAAAATGCTGTTCCTCTCGGCTGCAGCTCTGTGCTGTCTGTGTTCAGGTGAGTGTTTCCAGCCAATCAGGAGCCAACAAAGTCCACCTTTAACAAACAATGTCACACTCACCTTCATCCACCTGTCTGTTTCTCTAAAGCGCTGGTTGCCATGGCAGCAGAGCTGATTCAGGATGATTTAACATTGACCAGGAGAGTTGGTGGGAGCGTGTCCTTCAGCTGCAGAGGAACTAACCAGTGTGGCAGTAATCGCATACACTGGTTCCAGAAGAGAGACACAGAAACATTCAGAGGGATTCTGGCTATTCGGGAGAGTAATGGTCAAGTTGATAAACATTACAATCATCCTCAGGAAGGTGATTTCTCAGCTGTGTGGACACAGAACAACTGTGAGTTGAAGATCCAGAATGTTAAACTCAGTCATTCAGCCTCCTACTACTGCTACTGTCGGTCGTCCCCACAGTGAGAAATGTTCCCTGCAGTCTGAACAAAAACCAACAGATGAAAAGATGTTACACCGTGTATGTGACAGGAAGAGAGCAGTGAACCACAGCCCAGGTTCACATATTTCACCAGGATATGAGCCACAGTCACAAACACACTGAAATGAGGGCTTATCATTCATTTCAATTCATATTCATTCATATTTTATAAGATATTCCAGCAGGTTTGTTGTTGTTCCACACAGTGAGGGCATTAAAGTGGCACCGAGGCACCATGATGAACCCAAATTAGTAGAACACAATAAACATAATCCAGATGAAGGGCTGCAGGGTGGTGGAGATGGTGTCACCACAGCCAGAGGGTCCCGGGTTCAATTCCCAGTTTGGGTTCAGGCTCCTTCTGTGTGGATTTACATGTTCTGTTACCTGTCTGTCTCTACATGTCAGCCCTGTGATAGACTGGTTACCTGTCTGTCTCTACATGTCAGCCCTGTGATAGACTGGTTTCCTGTCTGTCTCTACATGTCTCCCTGTGATAGACTTGTTACCTGTCTGTCTCTACATGTCAGCCCTGTGATAGACTGGTTACCTGTCTGTCTCTACATGTCAGCCCTGTGATAGACTGGTTACCTGTCTGTCTCTACATGTCAGCCCTGCTAGACTGGTTACCTGTCTGTCTCTACATGTCAGCCCTGTGATAGACTGGTTACCTGTCTGTCTCTACATGTCTCCCTGTGATAGACTGGTTACCTGTCTGTCTCTACATGTCAGCCCTGTGATAGACTGGTTACCTGTCTGTCTCTACATGTCTCCCTGTGATAGACTGGTTACCTGTCTGTCTCTACATGTCAGCCCTGTGATAGACTGGTTACCTGTCTGTCTCTACATGTCAGCCCTGTGATAGACTGGTTACCTGTCTGTCTCTACATGTCTCCCTGTGATAGACTGGTTACCTGTCTGTCTCTACATGTCTCCCTGTGATAGACTGGTTACCAGTAATAAATACAGGCATACAATACATGTGGTTTGTACAAAATAGATCAAAATAGTAAAATATAAACGATGAAGAATTCTGACGACTATGTTATAGATTGTAAACACAAGAAGAATATGAATCAGGGAGGACGTTGAGCAACAAATGTCATGAGTCTGCAGGTTTTTGATCATAAACCAACGTATTGGTCACATTCTAATGTTGAGATTAAAGTCAGAGGATCTTCAAAGTTGTTCTGATTCATCCTGAGGGGAACATGAATTATGAACCACAGTTCATCATCCAGCCATCCATTTTCTTCCACTTAACCGGGACAGGGTCGTGGAGGAAGACGGCTTAGGAGGGCCTTCCAGATGCTCTTCTCCCCAACAACACTTTCCAGCTCTTCTTGGGGACCCAATGTGTTCCCAGGCTAGATGGATATACACTGCTCAAAACACGAAGGGAACACTTCAATCACACCTCACATCCTGATGAACAAATTATTCAACTTCAAAATCAGACAGAAAATCTGATCCTGATGAGTCCTGGGGGATCTCTCTCTTAAGAAAGGAACACAGATCTTAGAGATATACTAGTCCACAATGCTTATAACAAGGAAAACAACCGGACTTATGTAACCAATCTTAGTGATATAAA
Organism: Eutrigla gurnardus; assembly: GCF_963514095.1. Classification (NCBI taxonomy): domain Eukaryota; kingdom Metazoa; phylum Chordata; class Actinopteri; order Perciformes; family Triglidae; genus Eutrigla; species Eutrigla gurnardus. The sequence continues at coordinate 8,236,208 of NC_139918.1, forward strand.
AGTGAATTACAGTATAATAACAACTTGGACTAATAACTAGACCCTGGCCAGAATCAGAAGACACCAAATTTGTAAGGAGCAAATGTGTTGAGCAGCAATAATGAGGCAGGCACTGGAATAACTGTTGAGTAGCCACTCTTGTATTTTTACAGTGCATGAAGAGACATATTCAATTAGTACGAACATACAAAATAATGACCCAGATTTCCAAAAATAAAGGAATAGTGTGCACACTTAAATAAAATAAAAGTGTCCGTTGGGGCCCTTATGAAATAAGAGTTGTTGCAGGTGCACCTGATTTTAAAGGTCCATGGAGTGTAATGTGAATGTATGTGTGAGAGTGTGTACGTGGGTATCTCCTTTGTGGTCATTCTTCCTCAAAGTGGTTGGCTCGCCATCTGTCACGACCGGAATCTCGTCCTGAGAACTAACCAAGTGCTCACCTATTTATCTGTTCATGTGAACAGTATTTCAACGATATTTATGGTAAGTAACCATTTACATTCAAAATATATCATAACCATATCAAAATAATGTGCAAATAACATAAAAAATACACATATTGAGATTTAGAGGTATCAAAGAAGTGTGCTTAATTACTCCAACACTATAGACCTATTTATGCGAGAGAAACTGCACCAAAAATTACCCTCTAAGTAACTTTAGACTCACATTGAAATGAAATAAATTCCTTCAGTACTTCACATTACAAAATAAAATATTATTTTACTCTCATCATATGATTTATCAAATTACTTTCCCTGTAAATTGGCATTAGGAAAATAAAACAAACCTCCTTTTTACATTCAAATATCGGCATAAAATAATAGATACGATACACACATGTTCAAAATATTGCATCATTATTCACTTCAGTTCACTCTCATAGCCTTTAATATCACCACTGCTCTCTTTCAGCACACAAAACCAACAGAGAAATAGCATCGGAGCAGCTAAAGAGACACGTGTCTCACCGTTGCTCTGTAGTTCAAAGCCGAGCACGCCGATGTCGGAGCTGCAGCGGCTCTCCGGATGGAAGGTAAGTGGTTAGCCTGTTAGACACTGAGCTAGCATTAGCATGGACAACGACGGTAAGTACTAGCGAGGTTTATTTCTCCAGATAAACAACTCGTCTTACCGACGCGACTCGTCTCCTTCATGTAGTCACTCGGCTCCGGACTCCCAGTGGGTAAGTGCGCTGCCGTGCCCCAGTAAAATCTCACGCTGGAGTTTTAAAGAGCTACTATATTTGGCAGTGGATTCATTTATATTGATAGTAACGGTTAAAGAATGGATTTTTTTTCTCATCCACAATGTCAAACCAGCGCAGTTTAACCCTAAATACAAAGCTGAGGCACGCACCTCGTGGTCCGGGTCCAGCGCGCACATTACGTCCCCCCCACCACCATGTCATGGTATGATCCACTTCTCTCTCCCACCTGCCCCGCTCGCCCTGATGCCCGCAGTAGCCGGCGTGAAGCGGCACAGTGCGTGTAGTTTCTGTCTGTCGTCCCAGTAAGGAGCTCAAACAACGACGTGTACACATTTCTTTTACCACTCAATAATCACCACCAGTCCTCATTCCTGCTGCTCTGAATCACAGATCACTCTTTGAGTTGTTTCATATAGTTAGATAGCTGACGGTTTACCCCATTATCTTTTAATTTTAATACAATTTACTTTATAGTACTTTATAAACCAAGTGATGGCTCAGCATTAAAGTAAGATTTACAGTCACAGTGATTTCCCCAACCCTCAAAGTCTGATGTTCTTCATTCACAAATGTGGGAACGGTACTCCAAAATCATCAAAAACATGTTGAGAATGTTCATAATGTATGTTGAAATAAATATGAATTAGAGATTAATATCTCTACATTTTTACCTTTCAGTTTTTAGCAGCAGTAGTATGGCTGTGGCAGTAATAGTGGGCAGTTTATATAGCACATTGTATAGCACATTTCATACACACAGCGGGAATTCAAGGATGTTTTTTGTGATTTGAGTAATAGGGGGCCTGTGCCCCAGTAGAGCTTAATGTCTAGCATCGCCCCTGTCCTGAACTTGACTTGTTTTTGCGTGCCAGGTTGGAGCAATCCTCCGACATCCATGTGAGTGACAGGAGCAACGGCAATGTTTGTCCAATATCACTGATTTGGTCAGAAACGGTTTCTGCTGTGTTTCATTCACTACAGATGCTAACTGTATCTGAGGGATTCTAATGAATGAGTGCCATTTGCTAGTTGTAACTCTTCCAAATTGAACTTATTTTTTAGCTTTTTTAAACACCAAATCTAAAAACATACATATTTAACTGTTCAAAATGTGTATTGGTCCATCTCAGGCAACTGTATGATTATTTTAGAAGTGAAGTGAAAGATGGATGCATTTTTCTCAGTCCTGTTACCAAAACTCATGTGCCATTTAAAAAGCAATATTAAAAGCATATCAACTAATTCCTTTGCTTTCCCCTCAATTTCCCTTAATTGTTAATTTTGAAGAAATGTTTGGTGACATGTTGAAATAATTGATATTTGTGACAAAAAATGACTATATGAAGCTGATGACTGAACTTGAAAAGTTTTGCATTGAAACAGTCGCAGCTCACATTGTGTTGCACAAGCAGCTGACATCCCTGTATGTCCGTTCTCCGGGCTATAGGGTCACTGATGTATCCTCATATGGATGGAACTGGTTGCACATCTTTGAGCATCTCCATAACTGTTTCCTCGTTGACAAAAACTTGATTGTTGTGTCTTTCTTTTCAACACAGCAGTTCTGTGGCGTCAGGAATATCTGTCCCTTTGCTGACCAGACCAGCCCTCCTCTTCAGGGCCCCTCCCACACCGTCCGGGGGACCCTTCCCGTCGCTCGCCTCGAAGAAGTTCCACGTTCCAGCAGTGAACCCTCGTCAGAACAGCTCAGTACAAAACAGGATAAAAATCCCCTCGCTGTTTATACTGAGAGAAAAGGCCGTCCCTGTAAAAGTGGATTGTGGAGACCTCTGGATATGCACTCTATAAGTAATCAAGCACTGGTGACAAGTGCTGCCAGATTGCTGGTTGGCACTGCAGAAGGACATTGGGCTGGAGGATGTGTGCACATAGAGGACCCCCGTCTGCAGTGTCGCCTGCTGGTGTGATGCTCTGAAGTGAACAGCCTGTATTTCTGTGCTCTACGTGCAGAGGTCATTTTCTGAAAAACCAACATGATTTAAGCATTCATGTGCTTCCTAGCCATGTCTCAGTGCCCTGTAGTGGACAAACTGATGTTTGATGTTGTCTGTCTTTTAAACCCTTTGCAGCAGCAGGTTCAGCTGTTTAATACTGTTCAGTACTGTACAATACTCAGTCCTGTTACTCACATAAGAGTAACAGGGCTGAGTTTTTAGCATAGAATTAGGAAACTCACAAAAAATAGCCACATAGCATCTCTGCTAAAAACATGTGGACACAGAGCACAATGTAGTCGTTGACCAAAAAAAGCTATTTTTAAAATGAACAAATAATATCTAAAAAATAATTTAGGTAACAGGAATGTACACTATTAATGACACCCTCAGTCAACACTAAAATATCATTAAATATAAAGAAAAGTAACTGTGAGAACTTGCTTTTGGTCTTCCCATGGCCTTCAGAAGATTCAAATGAACCAACTTCCTGTTGAACACGTGACTTGGGGAGTTATTTTCCAGAAGTGATTATGTGTCAGGGTAACAGGACTGTGTGAAAACCTGGGGACACGAATAAAATGTATATTGTAATTGGATTATTATGGACTATTTGGGAATTAAATGCATGCAAATCAGAGATGGGGTATGAAGTCACCCAACAATGCAAGACAATTAAGATTTCTGAAGGATTATAATGATTGTATTGCATGGAACAGTGTAGAGTCAGAGGCTGGGGAAGTCCTAAAATGCTATCTTTGAGTGTTCTAGGTAATTTATTTAATGTTTGAAATTATATTTCTTAAATTTGCAATTGGACCGATATGCAGGACACTTTGCTTAGTAATAAAATGTATTTTACAGTAAATTGTCATGCATATTTATACATGTAATGTCCTGTGGATGGAAATGGCACCCATTCAATAGAATCCTTCATCTAACAGTAACTTTAAAGACGTCGTTTTCACCGAGCACTTAACTTCAGGGGGAAATCAAGCTAATTTAGCAACGGTACTAGCTAGATAATAGTGACTTCAACACAGTTTCACTTTGGTAGCTGAATTAATTTACGTTCATTTACATCAGACATGTGAAGTGTTGACACTGTAAAGGTAAAAGGTTAAGTGTCTCCTTTTGTTCTAACTTAAGTTGGTGTCATTGAGGTCTGGTCAGCAACAGTTGCATTGCTGGTCTGTTCTGAAAGTGAACCTGGGACAAATGTATTTTACTTGATGTTTTTCAGTTTCATGTGTGTCGTGTTGCTGTTAAAGCCTTAAAGGTATGTTTGTTTGAGGCAGGCGTCTCTGAGAAAAGGATGAGGATCTCTTCAAAGAACACTTGGTAGGTAAATCAGATGCTTAGTTCTGACACACTGGACTTTGTGTTACACTCAAATACAATACCATGTTTTCAAATGGGATGACTTAAAACAAGTTTATTCTGATCTACTTCCAACAGGATGGAGAAGTGCAGGTTACAGATGAAGGACCATGATGAGGGGCCATAATGTTGATCCAGCCAGTGCAAGGATAGTGACAGAGGGAACAGAAGTCCTGGAGAACCTGGATGTTCCAAGTGCCTTCACCATGTTAATGGTGCTGATATACGCCATCAACCTCAACTACCAAAACAACTGATGAAAACGTTTGAGGTGTTTCAAAAAATACTCCTTGAACTTGATGGACTGAAAACCAGCCCGAAGGTAATGTTGCAAAGGAATATACTGCTGTCCTAAAAAGTGTAATTAGAAAGTGGAAGTTTTAAGTTTAGTTAACATACTAATAGAAATAAATGTGTTCATTGATCACATCCATCATGTGTACCTGCAGTTTGTTTGAAAGACACATGTGGACGCTAGATGTTCACGCTGGATTCTCACACACTTGTTGGCAATAAGTTGCTCGTCTACTGGGTCCACGAAGCTAAAAGTAATGCACGTTTGGAGAGGTGTTGATTACACTTTATAACCCTCCAATGCCGAAAGACTCATTCACGCCTTCATTTCCTCCCGACTGGATTACTGCAACTCACTCCTCCATGGCATCAGCTCCAGCTCCATCAACTGACTCCAACTGGTCCAGAACGCAGCCACAGGACTCATCACCCGCAACAAAACCTGGGACCACATCACCCCGGTCCTAAAGAACCTCGGCCCCTCAGGGACCACATCAGCCGGTCTCCTCTCCATCCAGAGATCCAACCTCTGTAGTTTTGGGGACTGAGCCTTCTCCAGGGCAGCTCCCAGACTCTGGAACTCCCTTCCCCAAACCATCCGTGATTCTGAGTCCCTCACCATATTTCAGTCCCACCTTAAAACCCATCTCTTCTCCTCGGCATACCACTAGCCCCATGCCCCTTCCCTCATTTCAGCTGATTGCTGCTCTGTTTTGGCTTTGTCTTATTTATTATTTTTTTACTTATATATTTATTTAATTATTTGGTTTATTTGTTTGTTTGTTTTCTGTAAAGCGTCTTTGTGTGTGGAAAAGCTCTCTACAAATTAAATGTATTATTATTAGTATTATTATTTTGCAGAATGTTCTGATGTTGAACTGGTATTAAGTTCTCTGAGGTGTTGGACACAACATCAGAAGCACCTCAGTATAATGCAGTACAACTTTAGAACAAGCACAAACCACATTTGAACAAAGCGAGGTTTTGACCGATGGTGAGGTAAATGTCATCAAAACAAACCTCTGAAGGCACGTCTGTTCTCCACACTATGTGAGGAGATGGAGCTGAACATTCAGCTGTGGTGTTTCACAGCGAGGCTAGGTGGCTCTCAAGAGGGAAAGTGTTGTCCCGAGTCTTTGAGCTCACAGAGGAAGTTTGTGTGTTTTTGGAGGAGGAGCAGATTCATGACGTTGCAAACAAGTTTAGTGATGAACAATTTCTGATGAAACTGGCCTATCTCAGCGATATATTTAGAAAACTCAATGAATTAAATCTTCAGCTTCAAGGCAGAGACAAGAACCTTCCTCACCTGGCAGACAATATTAGCACATTCACAGCAAAGCTTGAGATGTGGGGCAGACCACTTTCTCAAGGAAATACTGGTTCCTTTGAGAATCTGAGGGTTTTTGCTGAAACCAGTGATTCTGGAGCCACCACAGTGATTCCCATCTCTTCCCTTACCTGTATGACTGAGTGAGGGATCCATTCAATGCAGCAGCACTCACTGATTTCACCTCTGATGAAGAGGATCAGTTCATTGAGATGACATCTGCCTCCACCCTGAGGCTGAGGTTTACAGGCCAGACATGAGTGAGTTCTGGCTTGGTGTGGAGGGGAGCATTCACTCTGCTTCCCTTCACCACATCCTCTCTCTGTGAGATGGGCTTTTCTGCTGTCGCCTCACTGAAAACACAGATCTAAGACATGACTTGAGAGTGGCAGTATCAACCTGCAACCTCGCCTTAAAAAGATCCATCCATCCATCCATCCATCCATCCATCGTCTACCGCTTATCCTGTATTCAGGGTCACGGCTTTGTTCTCATTCTAGCAAAATGAAATGTATTCCATTTTTCTGTTTTGGAAAAAGCTCACAGACTGATGGAGCAATGACCAACATTACAAAAAGTTTAAATGGAAGTTGCTTTTTCATTTGTACAACATTGACAAATATCTGCATTTTTTTCTTTTGTACGTTATTTCAATTAAGTTAAACTTTGTTTTGTTGGGGGGGGCATGACTGGAGACGTTTGAGAACCACTGGATTAGAGAAACATCGTGGAGATGGTTTTTGTATCACTCTGTTTCACTGTGGGGTGGACAAGACTTTATCTTTGGCTCTGGAAGTAAACTGTACGTAACAGGTAAGGAGAATATTTCATGTCCCTTCAGTTGTTTTATAGAACAAGTTGAAAATGTGTTTTAATGAGTTTCTGCTGCTTCAGGCTTCTCATGTTAGTTTTTCCATCATTAGTAGAGAATTCTTGTGGCCGTGAAGCTGTTGTTCTATTAAAAGATTCATAATTCCTGAAACAACGACTCAAGTTATTCTTTAATTCTGCAGGAGATTAAACAGATTTTTATATATAAAGTAAGTATAAAGTATAAAGTATTTGATCCCCTCAATAATTCAGCAGAATATAATATTAGAAATGTATTAAATTACGTTGTAGAGGATCAAAATTCAATCATTTTTAATAGTAAAATTGACCTCATGACATTCATGTTATGTGATGGTACGGTATGTTTGTGGAAGACATATTTATACATAACAGCAAACAGATACTGCAGGTGATTGTACAATAAATCTAATTCATGCATATTAATTTATGTTTTTTAATATATGATTCAGAAAAATAAATGACACACGTATTTCGAGGCACTATTAATATAAATAGTATATGATACTCAACTTGATTTCAAATATAATATTGTAAATATAATTTTGAAAGTATATAATATTATACTATATTATATTATATTATATTGAATTTGCCCAAGTTATAAATAAAGTTACGAAAAAATATGCATTGCGTATGCATATTTTCTTTTGTGTGTGTGTGCAGTTTGAGTATTTTTGTAAATATATATTATATGTAATATATATTGAAATCATTTTAATTACTTAGAGATGAAGGTAAATATGTCAAATATTATTATATCTATATTAACACTACTGAATCAACTAAATGTGATAACTATGAAGGTATATAAATGTATCTTAAATATCATATTATATTATATTGTACCATATGATATATCAAAATTGTTATGAAATAAGTAAATACATTATTAATTGTATCATTTTCTTAAGCAAGATTAAAATAAATGGTGGGAAACATAATATTATCATATTAGCAACTATATTTTATGTGAAGGTGAATATGGAACTTGTAGTAATATGTAAATAAGCCCTAATATAGGAAATACAATTCAACTATATTAAGATACTTTTCATAGTTATAAAAGCTGTATAAAGATATACAAATGTATCTTCATAATTATATTATATCATATTTAATGATATTATATGTAAATCCCCCTCATAGGTTAATAACATCTAAACATTTGTATGTAATAATATACAGCAGTCATTATTCATATTTGACATTTCATTCATTTAAAATTATTCTGACAAACGTCTAAGTATATGATGATAATTAAATAATATGTTATACATGTTGAAATCATCACAATGACTTTGATACGAAGGTGAATATTGTTATAATATGTATATTAGTCCCTTCTGAATACATAAAGTGGTATAACTGTATAAAGGTATCTTCATAATGATATGATAGTATATGATAGTATGTTATCGTTGACTGTGTGAATGTGTGTCTGTGCTGCTTGTTGCTGCTGTCAAACTTCAGATGAGCAGGTAATGAAGCCCGTGGTGAGCGTGTACCCAGCAGCATCCAGAGCCCCCCTGGAGGGGAAGAGCTCTCTGCTGTGTCTGGCCTCAGACATGTTTCCTCCTCTAGTCCGGTTCTCCTGGAAAAGACGAAAGGAGAATGGTTCTCTGGAGGAGGAGGTGCTCCCTGCTGTGGGAGAGCAGCTGGAGATCAGAGAGTCGGGACACGCCGCCGCCATCTTGCTGCTCCATCAACAAGAGATCAGCACATATAAATACCGCTGCTCCGTCCAGCACGAGGGGGGCACAGTGGAGGCCCAAGCAGAACAAGGTACTTAAGGCTTGGTGACTGTTCAGCAGTGATTCAGCTTCATGTGGATGCACTGCTGTCCAAGATATCAGAGGAGCAGACGACTGACGTCGCTCACTGTCACTCCTTTTCCCTTCCAGAGGTTCCAGCTCCAGCTGCCTCCTGTCCTCCAGAGGTTCCAGCTCCAGCAGACCTGCCAGCTCTGCAGCAAGCTGACTGTAAGATCAACTGCTGCCCCCTTTAATATAATATATATTATATGTTAGAATAATAAAAAGCTGCTTGGGGTCGCTGCAGTGAGGACTTAGCCTCGATACATGGGGTGCCAACTCTACCGACTGAGCTATGCGGCGCCCCGTTATGCTGCTATTTAAATCATTGTCCTGGCTCCATCCCTACAACGCTTGGTGGGCCCTTATTGGTTGTTTTTAAGGAGGACCTTTGAACTTTCATTCAAATTGTAGCCGACCTCTGACTTCATGCAAAGCTGGTTTTAAATAAAAGTTACTCTGATGAGAGAAGAGATGGGCATGAAGACTTAGGACACCAGTTCCAAATATCAAGCAACCACATTTATTGTTTAGCTTTTTTGCTCTTTGTTACTGTCTTAGTCGTCAGACCAAATGTTCTTCAAAAGAGGATAAACCCGATCGGCCTGACATTTCCTCCTCACATGTTTCTATCTAACAAAACATTCTGCTTCAATCCATATTTGTTGGCATTTAACCTTCAAACACTACATTTTCACTGTTGTGAGAAAGACAAAGGGAGGCAGCACCTGTATTAACGGGGAAGTCTAGCAGCCATCAAACAGCACCAGAAATTACATTTATAGAACCGAAAAATCATAATTCACCCACTTGTTTAGGACAATGACATCATCAAATTAACAATAGACATTCAAAGCTTCAATCTACAACCTTAATAGAAGTCAAATATTAATGTAAAAATGTCTTATGAGGGCTGATCTGGGACAAGCTGTTACTACAGACTTGTGGACAGCTCTTACCACGGAGTCATATGTAACCATCACCTGTCATTTCATTCAGAACGGGGAGTTGAATACTCTATAATCATTAAATAAGAGTACTGGAATATGGAAGTTACTTACCTGTGTGTGTGTGTGTGTGTGTGTGTGTGTGTGTGTGTGTGTGTGTGTGTGTGTGTGTGTGTGTGTGTGTGCGTGTATATGTGTGTGTGTGTGTGTGTGTGTGTGTGTGTGTGTGTGTGTGTGTGTGTGTGTGTGCGTGTATATGTGTGTGTGTGTGTGTGTGTGTGTGTGTGTGTGTGTGTGTGTGTGTGTGTGTGTGTGTGTGCGTGTATATGTGTGTGTGTGTGTGTGTGTGTGTGTGTGTGTGTGTGTGTGTGTGTGTGTGTGTGTCTCAGTGTCCTTCCAGTCTCAGTGCAGGGTGAAGCTGCTCTGCCTGCTGTACACAGTGCTGATAGTGAAGAGTCTTGTGTACTGCTGTGGACTCAGTCTGCTGATGATCTCCAGAAAGAAGGGACGCTCCACCAACTGCTCACATGCTGACTGATCACCATCATCTCATCAATTCATCTCATTCATCACTTTAATTATATTCACAAATATACATGACTTGATGAGGTTGGTTGTATGGTGTGTCTTTTTATACGGGATAGATACAGTCATCCTAAAAATATAAATACATATTTAGACATTATATTTACAGTAATTCAGTGTAAACTCTTTGTAGTGTTACTTTGATAGTTAAGATGAATAGTTAGCTGACTGGTTGATGTTTTATTCTTTACAGTATTTTTCTGTGCTTGTGTTTGTTTTTAATACATGATTCAGAGTGTGGCAGATTTGTCAAATTATTTCACTGTAAGATTCTTAATAAACTGAAAATTCACAGTGTTTTATGGACATCCTTGTTTTTATGGATTTCAGTTTGGTTTCATAGCAAATAATCAGGAACAGAATCAAGTTTGTTGAGTTTGTTGGCACCAGTAATGTGACTGTGGATGTAAGTCACTGTGAATATACTTTCACACAGCACCAAGAACAAATGTACAGGAAAATATGCATATAAGCACACAGCTAAACAAGGACAACAGAGCTAAACAAAGAGAAGCAAACATATACACACGGCTATTATATACAGATATTATAGTCAATAGGTGTGGCAGTCCCACCAGGTTCAGTGCTGACCCCCTTTTATATTGGTGTCAGTGTGGATGTTAAACTCTATGCTGACGACACTGTCCTTTAAACACAAACAAACAGCAGAAGTTTTAGCTTTGAAGCATTTGATTGAAGTATGCATTTTTTGACACTGAACTATTACAGCTTCATCAGGATGACATGGATCGGCAGAGCTACTGATTATACCTAAACTAACATTCATATTCATGTACATTTCAAGACAGAATCACAGAAGTGAGCTGAGGATTTGAGCTGCTTCTCTCACAGATTCCACACACAGATCAAAGCAGTGAGTACTGAGCGCTGAGCTGAAGTTCCCAGAATGATTGTGTAACCAGAGTGGATGGTTGTAACTGTCGTTGTGTTATTAATGTGAGAAAGGATGCAGAGCAGAAACCCACACAGCCCGTCTGCTGCAGGAAAGGAAGTGTTGCTAGGCTGCCAACCGTCCTAATAACCACTGAGAACAGATTCCTATCTGCTGCTGTACACACTCATGAACTCCTCTCCCTCTCTGTAGCTGCTGGTCTTTTCTCTTGTTGTCCGGAAGCCTTTTTTTCCACTGAGCCCTCCAACCACACACAGTTGAACTGAGCCAGGAGAGCAACAATGATGACCGACCTGGATGTCACGTCCATACACTTTACAGTTTACACTTGTGTGTTGATACGTGCCAACAAGTCCTCATGAAACCACTAGCATGCCTTGGGTCGCTCTCAGGCAGTGGCGTCAATTCAGCCAAAGCTAAGGTATGGCAAGGTTACTAGTCACATGACTTAACTATCAATCAATATACATGCCCAGCAAAGAATCACAGCAAAAGTGACAAGTCTGCTATGTAGCTTATCTCATCATTTTAAAGTTATATGTTTGGCCTTTTATTGTGGAAGGACATCGTAAGAGTTAAAGGGACGAGAGAGAGCGACGACATGATTTAAAAGAAGGCCACAGGGCGGATTTGAACCAGCGCTGCTGAAAGGAGTGTTGGTTCATAAGTGGTAACTCCACTACTAAGCTATCAGCAAAGTTAAGGTTTCATTTAATCAGTCAGATCTAGTAGTGCCCTTATGATGGCTGTCATATTATATTATATATTACAACACTAGTAAAGACTTTTTGCCAGCTGTCCTTCCTGCATTTGGCAGATGAAACTGTTGCTTTTTGCCTGTATTATATGTTTAACTTCTTCGTATTTCTGTAAGATTATGGTTCGCTCCTCGTACGTGAAATACGCCGCTCCGCTGCCGTAGACTGATCCATGTTTGTGATTGGTCAAATGCTGCAAACGCCGCCTCTTTCATGTGCACGCGCTCATAGCTGGACAGGTAAACCCTGGGTTGAGTTAACGAGTTGATGACCGCTTATCTCCGACTGCCTTTGTTAGGGTAACTTAAGCTGGATCTCTGAAAGATACCCTGGTTATGTTGAACTCGCTTCGTAGTACAGGCCCCAGCTCTGACCTCCGTCGTCGTGTCAGGGGGGGCTGGGAGATACCACATTTCAAGATATGGAGATGTATGGAGATACAAGTGTTGGGAAAGATAATATCTAGAGAAATCGATTGTGTTGTTCTGATTGTGATAACTATTTGTAGTTAATTTATATGTATTAAATAATAGATTAATCAATACAAATTGACAGTAATTCCATAAATGTATTAAAAAAAAAAAAGAATATTTACATTTTGCCCTGGAGCCAAGCTGTGGCAGCTGCCATACTTTGCCATATCCAATTGACGCCCCTGATTTAGGATTACCACCATAATAGAAAATCACAAAGATCAACTTATTCTGAGTGTTTTTATTGCAATCTGCAAAAAAATATCGTCCCATCCATACATGTGACCCTGGTGTAGTTAGTTTAAAGCCAAACATCAACACTTCTACCGATTGCATTCATTTATTTCTTCATTAGCGTTTATTTTCTGCAATAATCCAACATCCAATGGAGAAATCCCATTGGTGCTTTGTGGAGGGATCCAGTGTGAAGCTAACTGCAGCTCTATTTGTGACCGTGTTCCTGTAATGTGCCTTTAGGCAGCAACCTTCAACACAAGCCACATTTGAGCCGTAAGACTGTCGTCACCAGCAGAGGCCACACACGAGGAGTGTTGTGACAATAAACTGACCTCCAATCAGGAGAAGTCAAACTCAGACAAACCCATTAGGAAGAGTAGAAATACTAATGAGCACTTTAATGAATTTCATATGCCTCGAATTATAATTAAAACTAAAAACTAAAAGGTCACTGCAAGTCGATGTTGAATCCGGCAGACAAATTCAACATCTCAATGTTTGAGAATATCGACTGCAGGAACTCGGCAGATGAGAAACAGGCACAGTTGGATCAGGTCCTGTTTCCGTCTTACTATAAACCTAAAGGTACATTTTGAAACTTGTAAATCCTGGAAGAGTATTATGGGCAAAGTCACTATAAAGTCATTTTGGATCAAACGTTTTAATATTCAGGTCCAATAAAGGAAACTGTAAGACACTTACAAGGATACTATCCACTTCTGAGTTGGGAATTAAATGACACCAGTATTGTAATTTGTCTTCAGTTTTTCCATTTTCTACTTCTACCAATAATGTACTGTTTACTCTAACACTACATCTATCTGACAAATGGAGTTACTTGATTACACATTTTACATGAAAGTACTATGCTGTTGCCAAGTAACCAGCAAATCAATATTTTTATGCATTTCAATGGTCAAAAGCCCCATTTGTTTGCACACAAAATCAAAGCATCACATCTGTGCAGCTGCAGCTTCACCCTTTCAGGCCTCGAAGTATAAAACAGAAACAATCTGAGGAGAAGTCTTTGACTGTGAACAAACATGCAAACTGAGGCCAGAAGTGACCAGGAGAAGTTGCTTCATGTTAAAGAGCGTTTTCTTGGAATTAAATCAAGTTTAGAGTCAGTGTTTCTCACAAAATGCATTGTGTGCATCCTGCTCAGCACAATGGCGCCACCAGGGGGTGGCCTGGGGTCAATCACGTTTCCACCTGACTGAATCTGATCCGCACCGAGCTGCACCGATCTCAAGAGTCAAGAAAACTATCTGTGAGTAAGTCAGTTATAATTTGCATCGTGACGTGTGATTTTTAAGTTTCAGAAGGTGCTCGTAACCGTTACAGCACTGCTATGTTGTTGTTTTTTTGGGACATGAGTTACATTGCTAATGCTAACGTTAGCTGCTGCGCTGCTTGTGTTATATGAATTTTCAGACAATGAAGAGAAAGTCGACAGACATATCGACAGAGAGAGAGAGACGACAGGGGAGCAGCAGAGGCTTAGTGAGGAGGAGACGGAGGAGGATGGAGGAGAGGAGGAGCAGACAGTAGAACAGCATGGCAATACTCCAGCATCAGTTACAGAGCACAGTGAGGAGGAAGAACACGAGACAGCAGCAGACGAGGGTCAGATAGCAACAGTGGTCACAGAGGCGAGGCAGGAGGCAGCAAAAGCAGGTGTTCAACCTGTTTCTGGACCAACAGGTACAATGATGACTGTGTGGCCCTACTAATGAAATTGATTGCTAGGCTAGATATCATCTGGAGAAATGATGTGTTTAAAGTGTGTGTCCATTAAGTTACAAATCACGATATACCGGTAATCACTTAAAGCTTTTTGATTCATGTTTATTGGTGGTGAGTTTGATTAGTCTGAATAGAAATGCCTAGGGTATTATTAATTACTATAGAGGGGGGATAAGTATTATATTACTATCATTTTTATTATTGTAATGTCAGAATCATTGTTTGTGTCTCTTGTTTCTTAATAGATATCTCCCAATCAAGAGCAGAGCAGCCCAAGCAGCCACATCTCAAAGCCTTCCCTCGAACCCTTCAAGGGGACAGAAGTCGGTGCTTCTCTAAAGACTGGTACAACACACATAAATGTCTGGAATACTCACAAAGTAAAGACTCGGCCTTCTGTTATGCCTGTCGGCACTTCAGTCTCCCTAACTCAGGTGATTCAGTATTTACATCCGAAGAGGGGTTCAAAAATTGGAAAAAGGCAACCTTCAAAGATGGGGGACTTTTAGGCCATGCCAAATCCGAAGCGCATACTAATGCGATGTTAGCATGGGCAGAATTTGAAAAGTCCACTGCAAGCACATCCTCTCTCTCTGCCTCCTTAAATGCAGAATATAACAAGTTAGTGAGGGAAAACAGAGAGTACATCAAAATAGTTGGAGAAACCCTGCTCCTCACAGCTACACAGAACATTGCACAGAGAGCACATGAAGAATCAGAAGGTGAGAATAAAGGAAATGTTCTCTCTATTATGGAACTGCTAGCCAAACACAATCCCATTGTAAAAAAAAAAATGACAGGTCAAAGAAATGCAACATACCTTGGGCATGATACACAAAATGAAATACTTGATTGTAGCTGAAATGGTCCGCAACTCAATAACTAGTGAAGCTGCCCAAAGTGAGGCTTTCAGCATTTTGGTTGATGAGACTAAAGACTTGAGCAAGAAAGAAGAAATGTCCTTTGTAATTAGATCCTATTACAATGGGTCAGTATGTGAAAGCTTCCTTGCCTTTGAGGCAGCACAGCGCCTGGATGCTGAAGCCCTTTCACAGAAAATAGTACACATTTTGCAGAAACATGGTCTTGACTACAAAAAAAACCTTGTGGGGCAAGCATATGATGGAGCCTCAGTTATGAGCAGAAAGAACACAGGTGTGCAAGCACGCATTAAATCAGAGGCCCCATTAGCTTTCTATGTACACTGCAACCCGCACTGTTTAAACTTAGTATTAGTTGACAGTATCAAATGCATCCCTGAAGCTTATTGCTTCTTTTCACTTTTGCAAAAACTGTATGTCTTTGTGTCAGGTTCATATGTGCATCAAAGATGGCTTGAGATACAGAGGGAGATGTTTCAGGGGCCCCCAAGAGAGTTACAAAGGCTGATAGACACACGGTGGGCATGTAGGCATAATGCTTGCAAGACAGTGAAAGACAGACTGCCAGCCATCATACGTCTACTAAAAGAAATATCAGAAGAGCAAAATGGTGACAGAGCCACAGAGGCAAGGGGTTTATTAGCCCAGATAGATTTCAGATGTGTTGCTCACCTGGTCACATTCACTAGTGTTCTTGCTGATATAAAATATCTATCTGATATTTTACAGTCCCCGCAACTCGATTTGGGCACAGCTGTCACACTGGTTGATGCTCTTGTTGGCACATTGGAAAGTTACAGAGAGGGCTCTCTCTTTAATGACATCTGGGACAATATTCTGAGTCTTGCTGAGAAATGCAGCATAAGTGTGACACCTCCAGGCCGTCAGGTCAGACCAAGCTCAAGGCTTGAAGGACATTACATGTTCACTCCAATAGTTCAAAGACAAGTCAACACAGAGAAGGAGTCATTTCGGACAGGTTCATTTATTCCAGTCATTGATGTGCTTCTCTCTGAGGTGAGGAGAAGATTTTCTAAAGAAAACTGTGTCATCATGAAAGGGATACAGGCCCTGAATCCCTGCAGTCCCACATTTTGTGAGAAAGATGTTGTGTTTCCATTTTCATCACAATATAACTGCAGCTCTGAGGATCTGCAATATGAGATCCCCCAGCTTAAGCGCATTAGAGGAAGCGAACTAGTGGTCAGGAAACACCAAAGAGTTTAATAGAGCTCACTGTCTTTCTGGAGCCATATAGGGAGGTCTTCCACGAGATGTTTCAACTGTGCAAAATTGCGCTTGCATTACCTGTAAGTACAGCATCCTGTGAGTGCAGTTTTTCTATGCTTAAGTTGATCAATACTGCCTTGAGAAGTACCATGACTGATGAGCGTTTAAGCAACTTGGGGGTGCTAAGTGTGGAATCAAGAAGGGCTTAGGCCATAAATCTTGATGACTTTGTGGATGTTTGCCAAAAAACACAGCAACAGGTGAATAAAATTGTTCTGAAACATAATGTAAGCCTGGTAATCAGAAATACTATTGATCCCTGGTGGGAAATAGTGAATCTATGACTGTTTCTGAAACATACTGTATAAGTCAAGTCAAGTGTTTCTGTTTGTATCTGAAAGTGCCTGCTTTTTCTGTTTTGATTACAATAAATGTGCACCTTTAAATTAAGCAGTACATTTGTCTTTTTAAGGTAAAGGATAATTAGCCTATTTTAAAAAACAATGAATCACCTACAGTATCACACATAGCACAATGAAACGGGATTGTTGTGGGACTCAAAATGTTAACTGTACTATTATTAGTCTATGCACATTAGATCATTATTAATATTAAGTGTAACACAATACAAGTATATCAGTAGGCATTTCCTCAAGTCTTTCTCATAGTTTTCTACTAGCCTATATACTCCAGTATAATAAAATAATATTAGTAATCGTACTAATATAATACAATTCCTGAAATTATGGCTTTTTAGTTGTGGTGTGCCACCCCAAAATTTTAAGTGGCCCCACCTGGCCACCCCTATGAAAAGTGTCTGCAGGCGCCACTGGCCAAACAGAGAGAAGAAATCAATCAGAGCCTTCACAATGGCTGGAGCCTTAATTTTCCTAAAGGGACAGCATGAGGGAACCGTGTTAACGTACACATAATTGTGAGTAAATGTTGACTGCCGGACTTCGTCGGAGGCAACGGACCAACACAATCCAAAATGACATGTTCAAACGGCTCGGAGGAGACAGGTATTGGCTGTAAAGGCGCAGGAGGAACAACCTTAGGTTTTCCAATAACCTGACACACATGACACGTACGACAGTATTTTACAACATCACGGTTAACACCTGGCCAATAAAAATATGGGGTGATACGATCCAGTGTCTTTGTCACACCCAAATGACCAGATAAATGGTGATCATGAGCAACGCTCAATATGTGATCACGATAACACACGGGGACAACAATTTGGTAGAAAACCCTCCACTCATCTTGCACCGAGGCCGTAGAGGTCTCCATTTGCGCATCAAGACACCCTCAAGCAAAAAGTAGCCGTGAGGAGAATGCTCAATATCTATTTCGGCCACAGCCTCGACAAAGAGCGAAGCGAGAGACGGGTCGTTTCTCTGTTCCTTAATTAAGTGCTCTGGACTCACAGACACTTTAGGAACCTTGGACAGTGATTCAGAATCAGCCGGCAAATCACTAACATCGAGTGAGGGTTTTACAAAAAATGTATCGCAAAGACCAAATGATTCATCCTCAACCTGGGTTTCTTTTGCACGCTGTGCCATAGCACGCGTAACGACGCTAGCTTGAAAAACTTTTTCATTTAAATCGTCCGGACATTGAGAGATTGGAGAGTTAGTTACTACGGGCGAAGGAAACACCATGCCTCCCATAACATCATTGCCCAGCAACACTTGCACATTTTTAATTGGGAGAGTACGACGTACACCCATTTTAAAGTCACCAGCAACTAAATCCGAAACAAGCGCAACCTCATGGAGAGGGACATTCACAAAGCCCATTTCGAAACCTTGCACAAGGATATTCTCGCCAGCATAAGACTTTTCACTCAATGGCAAAACACTCTCCAGGAGGAAACTTTGTGAAGCAACTGTATCCCTAAGTATGTTCACAGGCACACGCACCTCGCGGTTGCCTGTTAAAGCAATGTAGCCCGTTGACACAAACGGAGCAAAGACGTCACTCACTTTCTCGTCTTTCTGAGACGTCGGAGGAAATGTGGAAACACAAAGACCTAACTCTGAGCCAGTCTTAGGCGTGAACTTAACCTTATTGTCACGTTTCCATCCATCCATCCATTTTCTACCGCTTATCCTGTATTTAGGGTCACGGGGGGGCTGGAGCCGATCCCAGCTGTCATTGGGCGAAGGCAGGGTACACCCTGGACAGGACGCCAGTCTATCACAGGGCCTATTGTCACGTTTCAATTTAAAAAAAAAATTCACAAAAAAAATGTTATGTTGTACCATTATTCTTTCTGTGTCCACAGAAAGAATAATGGTACAACATAACATAATAAGAGTCGAGACAGAGGGTGACGGTTTAGGGATTTATTACCGTTTTCCAGAAACAAAACAAAAAAAAGATGAACAAGGTGGTGATTTATGTAGTTGTAGGGGGTGTATGCTGTGTGAAACAAAACAGAAAATAAACCTAAGACTACCTAACTCAAAAGAAAAGCAGCCTGGCTCCCGACCCTGAACAGAAAACACAATGGAGTTAGGTGAGTCTTCTGGGAAACTATCTTCCCTACACTCCCTGAACCTAACATAAAACCGTGCCAAAAAGACCCGTCACCGATCACCACCCACTCAGCAATGACAAAAATTCACTAAGGAGGGTTGACAGTGGGCAGCCCGCAAGGACTACGCACTAAGAAGTTTAGCTAAAGTTTCAAAAGAAAGCTAGGTCCAAATAAAG
This sequence comes from Eutrigla gurnardus, assembly GCF_963514095.1. NCBI lineage: Eukaryota > Metazoa > Chordata > Actinopteri > Perciformes > Triglidae > Eutrigla > Eutrigla gurnardus. The sequence continues at coordinate 8,255,537 of NC_139918.1, forward strand.
GACAATGGCGGCGCGTGGCGCCAACGCAGCGTCATTGCGCCCAGCAACGACCATAACCGGCAGAGACAGCAGCCTGCACTCGCAGAGAGACGGTACCGCGAGAGCCGTAAAAAAAGGACCCTCCAGCCCCGGAGACGGCCGTCTTTTATAGACTCCGCCCCGCCGCGTAATTAGCCCCATCTCGGGCTGCCTGGGCTGGAGACAGACGCGGGTGACAGAAGATCGACGCATACAATATTCCCTCATAATACAGCAGTTAAGGACTCCAGCAGTATCTGCGTAACACTCTCACAAAGTTGTTCAAGGTTCAAAAGTTCACTATCTATTCACTCTCAATTCACTATCTCTCAAAACGTCTCTCTCTCTCCAAACTCCAATAACTCCACGCTGAGCTCTGTTCGCTGCTCGTATTTATACACTCAGGTGTCACGTGATGTCACCAGTCATTAAAGACATCAAAGACATCAAAGCACATTGTAAATTCCAAAATGAAAAAAAAGAAAATAACTTTCAGGTTGCCATAGTAACCACTGCTTTTAAAAATGTTTACATTGGTTTTTCATTGACTTCAGCACCACAAAAGTTCGCCATACTTTAACTTCCAAACGTGATTAAACGTTTAAAACGTTCACAAGACTGTGGACTTTATTGGGTCAAACATTCATGTCGATGGTCCGTACAGATGGAAGATGTTATAATGGGTGTGAATGGCACGGAAACTTCAGCTTGTGTCGATATAATATAATATTTCCGACTTGCTCCCAATGCCAAAATTGTGTCAGTTTTGGGTGAAAACGTAGCTAAACTTGTGCCGGTCGCAGACATGTAACTATGGAATCCAACACACATACACGTTTCAGTCATAGATGTCTAACCCAAAGGAGATTTAGTAATTCTACCAGAATTGTATTTGTTTTATGTTAATATTTCACACATTTTTCTTATATATATATACTATACTGCTGGGTGGGTTTGAAGGCCGATATATTTCCATTGTTTTCAACCCTTTGTTGAACAGAGAGCGCCATCTATTGGGCTAAGAAAATAAAGAAAATGCTTCACGAAGCTTCATTTGGACATCACTAATATATATATACACGTTCCACTTTTTTCTTTGGTACAACCACAACCACGAATCATCATTCACCTGTCTCCTTGTTCATTCAGATACTTGATTGACTGGCATACAGACAATCTTATTTCCCAGTGAAACAGGAAACAAGTAAACACAGGCAGGACATAAGGTCGGGAGGAATTTGATGATTCAAAAGATAAGCTCACCACCTTCTCTCTCTCGTTGGTACTCGCTGATTTAAGTACGTACGGTTAAAATTATGTTTTTAATTTCAGCTTGACGTTAAAGGGCGGGTCCACCATTATTATTATCATGTTTTTAAATCATTCTGTAGCTTCCCACTGCTGTTCCCATATACACATATACCTCATGTAACCTGGTTGGCAATCTTCTGCCCCCACTCCGGTGTGTAATCCTACACAAGTTCCTGAAAATGGTGCAGTTTCCTGAGAATGAACCTGCATCCACAGAATTTCTTTTATTGGAGGGGGGCGTGTCCCCAGGTCCCTCATGGCGATTACGCACATGGTGTATATGACGGTCAATAAGCATGCGCAAGTGAGGAAATACATTTATTTTATTATTTAGGGCGCTTTTTGGCATGAGACTGTGACATTGCAAAAGTGTAGCACCCCCCCTCCAGTTCCCCCATAAACTCTGCTGGCTCTGTCATCACTTTTGCCAGGCTTGTGTGTGTTTGTGTGTGTGTGTGTGTGTGTGTGTGTGTGTGTGTGTGTGTGTGTGTGTGTGTGTCCCACTTGCTGCGTTGGGCTTAAGTAAGGGGGATCTGCAAGGACCGAAAGCCCCCTAACGTTGTCCAGGAGTCTGCTGTATCTTTAAGTGAATGAGTCGTTAGTCAGTCAGGTTAATGTCAACCAAGCAAGCAGCTTCCTAAACCCAACTATGTGGAAACTAACTTCCTGTAAAGACGGAACTTTATTTTAAAAAGACCCTTTGCATGTAAGGAGTGAATATTGACTCTCCGTCACTGACACGGCAGTAAAGAAAGAGGAGGTGGAAGTGAAAGTAAAATGATCAAAAGCAGAAGGGAAAAGTTTCATATGGAAGGAAATAATCAATCAATGGAATCAGTATTGGAAGAGCCAGGAAAAAGGGAGACATTTATATAAATGACAAGGAGTAGTAGGAGAGATGGCATGTTCTGGAGATAATAGAACAGAACAGGTAATAATGAGCAGATTAAGAATAGGACATAGTAAACTGAACAGCACACTTGAATACATTGCAACGCTTGACAACGCCTCGTTAAGGTCTTAAGGGTGATGGCTATTGTTGGTTTTATTTATATGAGGCCAAATCGTCATCTTATGGGTGTTGAATGATCGGGCGGTTGGGCTAAGATGCTAGCGGTAGCTTTCACTTGTTGTCATAGCAACAGCAAACATCCGGTGTTAGTGGAACCAAGCAACTTGTTCATATTGATTATACATTTATAAAGTCTCTGAATATTGCCCCCCTCCCCCGTTTGTTTGTTTTTCTCCTACAGTGGTCCTAATACGCCATCGTATGTTTTAAATATGAACTACATGTTTTTAAAGGTTAATCTGTGGGGGCATACAGGTGCAATTCCAGAGTGTGCATCTCGTATTTACCATCACTTCGATGGCACGTGAAGGCAGCATCAGTCCTCCGGTTGTTTTGCATGAACAGAGCCTTTAAGTGTGGCGGTGACATCACAGTTCCTTCTGTGATGTCCAGCAGCGCTCTGCAGAGCGGAGGCACCAGCGCCGTGACACCACCGTGGCGATGCAGAGGAAGCGGGCCGAGAGCGGGGTGAAGAGGTGTCTGCACCCAAAGGAGGGGGAGCTGCCACCGGACCCGGCCGTGCAGAGCTGACGTCTCCTCCTCCCCATCCTCCCTGCTCCGTAACCTCCAACATTCTGCATGTCGACTCTTTTTGCATCCTGACCCAAAGCCCGCCACATCCATCAAATATTGGAGCAGTGTACAGTTACATTATAAATGTGCTTAATATGAGACTGGAACACATGCTAAATGAGTGCTAAATGTTATCGTAGGTAACTGGACTTGCTTTAGGGTTCTGAAGAGGTTTCCTCTCTTGTCCAAGTGGCTTCTTCAGTTCTAACTAACTAGAGGGGAATTTAGGCATTTAACTTTGAGACAGTGAGAGTCATGTGACTCCTGGACCCACCCAGCCCTCCTGTGTGAATAGGTCACTTGATGGCTCGGGACCCACTCACACTTTGGTGGGGGACCAAAGTGCGAACGACTCAAGTTTCTCTTGAGGGCTGGGTGGGTCTAGGAGTCACATGACTCTCACAATCAGAGGTTGAATATCTGAACTCCCCACTAGTCAGTGAGAGCAGAAGAAGCTTCTTGGATGAGAGGAGGAACGTCATATAAACTATACATCCATCCATCTCTATACACATATACAGCTCTGGAAAAAATGAAGAGACCACTGCAAAATGATCTCGTTCTCTGGTTTTGTTATTTGTAGGTATGTGTGCAAATAAAAACATTGTTGCTTTATTCTATAAATGGCCACTGATGATGACACAGCAGCATGGCGTGTTATCAAACAAAGGATAAAACCTGGGATTTACACCACTATTGATGGCAGAACTATCATAGAAGATGAACTGTTAGGCTTCCTTGCTGTCAAACTGATCCAAAGTGATTTACAGCCATCAGGATAATGTCATCCTGGGGCACAGTCTTCAGAGTGGATTGAAAGCTCCAAGCAGGTCCTGTTTGAGCTGTGTCCTGGCACGAGGCAGCGTTGTGTAGCTCACAAAGGACGGCAGAAAGATGCCAACAATGTTAAGAGTTGTCTGAAAATACTGAATGAGGTTGGTGAGAATGCTCCTCGCTTTATGTCCTATCACTTGGATGATTTACCACCAGGGACTTTCAAAAGCCTTGATGTCTCTCGCCTGGTTAGTAAGATTGAAGGTTTAAGTGCAGAGATAGCCTCCATGAAAAATGCTGAGTGAGCAGTCGACTGCATGAGAACCTTCGTGGAATAACCACCGACATTAACCAACGCCTGAGTGTGATTGAGCAACCCAGTGCCAGCAAGGGGAATGCAGCCACAACCATGGCCAGTGAGGGGGCCCAGCACCATGGTCCAAGTCACAGGGAGCCTGCACCTAGGCCCTCGGCGTTGTCCGTCACTGAGGACACAGCTGGCGGGGGGAGTGATGTGACGATGTCCCCTGCATGGAGTCATGCACTAAAGCATGGCAAGCACAAGCAAGGTCCTGGAAAAGGGTCTACTGCTGCAGTACAGAACAAGACTAGTATGAATCCTCCCAGAGAGAAGAAGACCTACGGCACAGTTGGAACCGGAGCAGTGGGGAACACACATGCAGTGACAACTAAGCTGGTGAGTGTGTTCGTGACAAAGTTTGCTTCTGACCTAGACTCAGAGACTCTGGCTAGATATCTAAAAGAACAACTCTCCAGAGATGTGACTTGTCATAAGATTAACACTGAGTATACACGGTACAGGGGCCTCATTTATAAAACTGCATAGGATCCTTACTAAAAGTGTACGTAAGCCCTTTATAAATCACAGATCACCTACAAGTGTGCGTACCTGAATCCCGCCCTGTACACGCCCACTTTTTACCATATTAATGAGCCGGCATGCAATCGTTTCCGTGTGGTGAATCACGGCGACAGGTCAGAAAAAAAGCAAAGAAACGTAACTTTTCAGAAACGGAGAAAGAGACACTTGTTGGGGAGGTGGAGGCCCGGAAAATAATTTAATTTAGTGGTCACAGCAGCGGGATCACAAATAAAAATGCGCAGTGCGAGTGGCAACACATTGCTGCTGCAGTCCACGGCGTCAGTGGGACGGAGTGGACGGTGGCGGAACTTAAGAAAAAGTGGTCTGATCTGAAGGTAAATGACAACTTTCTGCTCCTTTACCAACATGTATTTAATGTATTGATTGAGTATTTGAGGAAGTTTGATTTTGATGTGACTTTGACGGGGATTGAGTCTGAAAAGGAGGGAGACACAGACGCGACTGAGACCAGAGGGATAAGGGTGAACAGATTGTAAACTTTTATTGTATGTAAAACAAAACGTTAAATCTTGTCTGTCCTTCCAGAGTCTGCAGCGTTGGGCGTAGAGGAGGGTGAAGGTGAGGAGGGTGACGGTGAGGAGGGTGACGGTGAGGAGGGTGATGTGAGGCCCCCTTGCGGACCCCCCTTACGTCCACCGCAAGGGCCTGACGTGCACCTCCCAAAAATCCTAGACGCGCGTCGAGGCGACGCAGCACCAACGCAGCGGCATTGGCTGTGATGGGTCCGCTAACTACATCCACTGGAGACCGCTTTTCCAGTTTCCACTCATAAACACCGCCATTTAAACTTTTAATACTTTTATTGTTTGCACCTTGTTTTATTGTTTGCACCTTGTTTTATTGTTTGCACCTTGTTTTATTGTTTGCACCTTGTTTTATTGTTTGCATCTTGTTTTATTGTTTGCACCTTGTTTTATTGTTTGCACCTTGTTTTATTGTTTGCACCTTGTTTTATTGTTTGCACCTTGTTTTATTGTTTGCACCTTGTTTTATTGTTTGCACCTTGTTTTATTGTTTGCATCTTGTTTTATTGTTTGCACCTTGTCGCTTTTGCACAAAGAAATAAAACAAGTTCTGAAAAATTGTGGATGTTTAAAGCCGGAAGGTAAAAGATAGGCTATAACGAGGCTAACGACGATACACGTCACTAGAGTCTCAGTCAGTCAGTCAGTCTTTACAAAAGAACATCGCGCCCTCTACCGGTGTGGCATTGAATTGCATTTCGACACGTAAACCCCACGCAGAACCATCACGGTCTCCAAGCAACTGCGTGGCCATTGCGTGATCACTACGCGGAAGCATAACCGAGGCTTGAGCGTGCACGAGCGTGGCACTCATTATAGCGCATTTCCTCTGCGCTCTGGTGGTTTAAAAACGAGGATAAAGGGTAACAATTATATGATGGCTTAATGGCTGTATTTATATGTTGATGATATACAGTATGCGCCATAAATAAGATGACTATGTAGTTATTCCCGCTGTGTTCTGCAGTGATCTAATGCAGGGTATTTATTGTATCGTGTATTACATGCAGTCGGGCCGTCTCCTCCTGACAGCGCTGATTCAATATATCGAAATTATTTTTGATTTAAGATACAAGTTGGATTTTAAAAGAAGGTGTTTATGAAAAAAAATATCACTCAGTAAAAGCGTCAAAAATCATCATGATAACGTGGATCTAACGCATGATATGGAGTGAAATTAGTCATAAAAATGATATAGTTCTTCTCATATTTATTATACAATCTGACTTCCGTTCACCACAGCTCCATCTGTGTCGCTGATTCCCCTCCAGCAGATGAATAATCTTGCTTTTATAGGGTCTTATATAAGGGAAAGTGGGTACACATCCATATTTGTCATGAATCCTTGTCTCGCGTCACATGTTTGGATGAAAGGTTTTTTGTAGTCTGGGAGTGCTAATACTGATGTGCTCACTAAAACCTGTCTTAGTTGTTTAAAGGCCTGTTCTGCCTCTTGTGTCCAAATAATGTTATCTCTGGCTGCCATAGGCTGATTTAACTCTGAGTCCGTCTGACTTTGATTTAGTTAAGCCTCCAGCATCTTCCTCCTGCACAACCGGTTTGCATGCTCCGGTATCACACAGGGATTTGATCTTGTGATTGTTCACTTTTAATGTAACAAACTGTTTCTCTTCTAGGCCTAACAAATTCACCCAAGGAGGAGATCAGAGACAGAGGAGTAAAGTCGACGTCTGACTTTAATCTTGTAAGAGGAGCAGTTCCAATGCAACAACGTATGAGGATGCTAGAGGAAGCGCTCAAATCAGTGTGGTGACTTGTGACGACCCTCCCTGTTCTCTCTCCCTCTTCTGACATCAGCAGGGTCGTTAGCAGGATTGGCACCACCTGGGCTGTGAGAGTCTGGGTGCTTGTAACACTCTCCTGGAGCTCAGTAGCGGGCTGACTCTCCTCCCAGAGACACCTTGTTCAGCTTTTGTTTGGCATTTGGGTTTCTGTACCCCTTTATACAACATTACACACACACTTCTCCACTCATGCATTCACCTACACCACTGATCCCACTGACTACACACGCCATGATTAGTTTAGGTTACTTTTCCTTTAATAAATACTCAGTTAATTGTATCCTGTGTGCATCTCCTTCCTTTGTCATGGCCGTGCGGCCCGGTTTGTGACAGACTTGAGTCTTTTAAAGGTCCAGGAGATAACGCATCATTAACATTAATCTTCATGTAGAACAAGACATCATGTGCACAAGGCCCCTGATAACAATTAGTACACTTTAAAATATGGCTTTAGGGCTTTTAGGTAAAACTAACAAGACCCTTAAGGCCATAACCTAAACAAAGAAGACTAAAATCATGAGGTTAGACAGAATTCTTATAACAATTCTCTTATAGTAATCAAGTATTCTGCTGAGTGTTCATTTAGTTTCATCCATGACAGTATTTAAAAACGATAAAGTTTATTCCTCCAGTCTATTTTCAGGCCTGTTAACATGTTATAAATGCACTGAAACCAGCATCACTCTGTGTCCTAGTAGCCTGTTAGCATCACTGACATTACTGTATCTGTAAACACCACAATACTGTTTTAGGCTTTTAGTCTCTGTGAGGTCACAAGGCCCTGTGAGGTCACAAGGCCCTGCAGTCTCATGGCCTTTTATGGCGACTGGCAGGACGTTTACCTGCTCATTAAGATCAACTGGCACACGTCTTCAACTTACAAGGAAAGTGGGATTCATCGTTTTAAGAACACAGTTGTCACGGAGACCAAATTTAAGAAAAAACCTAGGATGTTATCGTGAATGAGACCCAATAATCATCTTATCTTGTAGACCGACTGGACAATCAAAGCATTTATTGGCAGAAATGGAATATAATAAGAATAAGTATGTTTTCTTTTGTGTATAAACTCTTTAAAATAAACAATCACATGATGAGGGTCCAGAGTCGAGGCTCTAAGGATGGAGGGTTTTGGAAGCACAGAAGACCTTGAGGCATTGTGATGAAAACATTTGACTTGACTTAAAAATTAACAGAAACAAAAGACAAACAGTGAAATAAAAATAGTACATTTTATATATATTTATATTAAGACGTGGGCCTGAAATAAAATGATGAAACACAAGCAATAAAGCCAACGACATGAGAAGGCACTAACAGTAGAAAGAGGGAGAGTAGCAGTAGAGTTTGAAACAGTGTGGTGTTGCCGACACTAGAGGGCAGCAGCGTCAAGGTTTCATTCATCACAGCAGCAACACAGAACAGAGAAAAGTACTGTAATATAAACTATGAGGTGATAACTACATGTTTAAAGTGGGAACATACCAGAACAACATAAAGATAATTTATAATATCATATATATTTTATTCATATTATCTTTTTTCACAGACAAACGATGTTGTCCAGCTAATATTTTCATCCCATGAGAAAACACTTCTAGCATTGTTTCAGTTACAATGACATATTTGTTGATATAGTTTGGTTTTGTCTCCAACCTTGGCCTGAATACAACCTGTTTCATAGACGACGAGTGTTTAGAGGCAGACGCACAGCTGTGTGGCTTCACCATGTCATCAACAGCCTGCTTCACTAGAACTGTGGATGGTGGATGGTACCAATGATGTTCTGGGTGGTTTTAATCCCCGATGTAGAGCGCTCCTGCCCTGGGCCGTGCACATCCCACAGCGGTTTGTAATGTTCCCATCAGGAGGATTTCTTGTGGCCCACAGGCCAGCAGCTTTACTCACAATCACTCTCATCAGGGTCTTTCTCACATGTGCTGTGGATACTCAAAGTGGCCGGTCCTCTGGAGGTGGGGCAGACCTGACAGCTGACTGTGCTGCTGCTTTTGTAGCCTCGGACATTCTGGACGGTCTGCCACATATCTTTAGTGTTTCTCTCTCTTAATGCCTCCACTTTGCCTCCGAGGTGCCAGCGTTCGGTCTTGCTCTGGCGATGCGGTGTGCTTCATTGTCAGCTGACCGGAGGAGGCTTCTGTTTGCAACAACAGATACTGTATCTGAAGAAGAAGATTCAACACAGACAGAATTCTGTGAGATGGAAGGTCTCAGTTTGATGAATCACACAATGAAAAAGAGAAGCTATTCTACTATGAATATGATAGATATAAAACTAAAGCTTCCAGCTGTGAATTCATCATTATATGATCTTTTACAGTGGTGTCACAGTGTGGATGTTTGACTCGATGCTGTTGTTGTTTCCACACAAAAAACTGCTGCTTTGAAACCTAAAAAAATGGAAACAGGCTTATCTGTCTGCTGCAGGGGCTGATGGGAGGTGTGAGGACCTGTTGGAAACCATGTGGCCCTCATCTGATGTCACAGCTGCTCTTTGTTTGGCCTCGGCTGCATCAGAGCGTCACTTCTCCCCAGGTTCACCAGAGGAAACATCACTGAAAAAAATGCTGTTCCTCTCGGCTGCTGCTCTGTGCTGTCTGTGTTCAGGTGAGTGTTTCCAGCCAATCAGGAGCCAACAAAGTCCACCTTTAACAAACAATGTCACACTCACCTTCATCCACCTGTCTGTTTCTCTAAAGTGCTGGTTGCCATGGCAGCAGAGCTGATTCAGGATGATTTAACATTGACCAGGAGAGTTGGTGGGAGCGTGTCCTTCAGCTGCCGAACTAACCAGTGTAGTGGTGTCATATTCTGGTTCCAGAAGAGAGACACAGAAACATTCAGAGGGATTCTGTATGTTCGGAAGAGTGATTATCAAGTTCTTAAACCTTACAATCATCCTCAGAAAGGTGATTTCTCAGCTGGGAGGACACAGAACAACTGTGAGTTGAAGATCCAGAATGTTAAACTCAGTCATTCAGCCTCCTACTACTGCTTGTGTCGTCCCCACAGTGAGAAATGTTCCCTGCAGTCTGAACAAAAACCAACAGATGAAAAGATGTTACACCGTGTATGTGACAGGAAGAGAGCAGTGAACCACAGCCCAGGTTCACATATTACACCAGGATATGAGCCACAGTCACAAACACACTGAAATGAGGGCTTATCATTTATTAGGGCCACGGGTCACGAGCACTGGCCCCTACAGCTATGAAATAGCTGATGGGATAGACTGGTTACCTGTCTGTCCCTACATGTCGGCCCTGTGATAGACTGGTTACCTGTCTGTCTCTACATGTCGGCCCTGTGATAGACTGGTTACCTGTCTGTCTCTAAATGTCAGCCCTGTGATAGACTGGTTACCTGTCTGTCTCTACATGTCAGCCCTGTGATAGACTGGTTACCTGTCTGTCTCTACCTGTCAGCCCTGTGATAGACTGGTTACCTGTCTGTCTCTACATGTCAGCCCTGTGATAGACTGGTTACCTGTCTGTCTCTAAATGTCAGCCCTGTGATAGACTGGTTACCTGTCTGTCTCTACCTATCAGCCCTGTGATAGACTGGTTACCTGTCTGTCTCTACATGTCAGCCCTGTGATAGACTGGTTACCTGTCTGTCTCTACATGTCAGCCCTGTGATAGACTGGTTACCTGTCTGTCTCTACATGTCAGCCCTGTGATAGACTGGTTACCTGTCTGTCTCTACATGTCGGCCCTGTGATAGACTGGTTACCTGTCTGTCTCTACATGTCAGCCCTGTGATAGACTGGTTACCTGTCTGTCTCTACATGTCAGCCCTGTGATAGACTGGTTACCTGTCTGTCTCTACATGTCATCCCTGTGATAGACTGGTTACCTGTCTGTCTCTACATGTCGGCCCTGTGATAGACTGGTTACCTGTCTGTCTCTACATGTCAGCCCTGTGATAGACTTACCTGTCTGTCTCTACATGTCAGCCCTGTGATCGACTGGTTACCTGTCTGTCTCTACATGTCAGCCCTGTGATAGACTGGTTCCCTGTCTGTCTCTACGTGTCAGCCCTGTGATAGACTGGTTACCTGTCTGTCTCTACATGTCGGCCCGGTAAAAGACTGGTTACCTGGCTGTCTCTACATGTCAGCCCTGTGATAGACTGGTTACCTGTCTGTCTCTACATGTCAGCCCTGTGATAGACTTACATGTCTGTCTCTACATGTCAGCCCTGTGATAGACTGGTTACCTGTCTGTCTCTACATGTCAGCCCTGTGATAGACTTACCGGTCTGTCTCTACATGTCAGCCCTGTGATAGACTGGTTACCTGTCTGTCTCTACATGTCGGCCCTGTGATAGACTTGTTACCTGTCTGTCTCTACATGTCAGCCCTGTGATAGACTTACCTGTCTGTCTCTACATGTCAGCCCTGTGATAGACTGGCTACCTGTCTGTCTCTACATGTCGGCCCTGTGATAGACTGGTTACCTGTCTGTCTCTACATGTCAGCCCTGTGATAGACTTACCTGTCTGTCTCTACATGTCAGCCCTGTGATAGACTGGTTACCTGTCTGTCTCTACATGTCAGCCCTGTGATAGACTTACCTGTCTGTCTCTACATGTCAGCCCTGTGATAGACTGGTTACCTGTCTGTCTCTACATGTCGGCCCTGTGATAGACTGGTTACCTGTCTGTCTCTACATGTCAGCCCTGTGATAGACTTACCTGTCTGTCTCTACATGTCAGCCCTGTGATAGACTGGTTACCTGTCTGTCTCTACATGTCAGCCCTGTGATAGACTGGTTACCTGTCTGTCTCTACGTGTCAGCCCTGTGATAGACTGGTTACCTGTCTGTCCCTACATGTCGGCCCTGTGATAGACTGGTTACCTGTCTGTCTCTACATGTCAGCCCTGTGATAGACTGGTTACCTGTCTGTCTCTACATGTCGGCCCTGTGATAGACTGGTTACCTGTCTGTCTCTAAATGTCAGCCCTGTGATAGACTGGTTACCTGTCTGTCTCTACATGTCAGCCCTGTGATAGACTGGTTACCTGTCTGTCTCTACCTGTCAGCCCTGTGATAGACTGGTTACCTGTCTGTCTCTACATGTCAGCCCTGTGATAGACTGGTTACCTGTCTGTCTCTAAATGTCAGCCCTGTGATAGACTGGTTACCTGTCTGTCTCTACCTGTCAGCCCTGTGATAGACTGGTTACCTGTCTGTCTCTACATGTCAGCCCTGTGATAGACTGGTTACCTGTCTGTCTCTACATGTCAGCCCTGTGATAAACTGGTTACCTGTCTGTCTCTACATGTCAGCCCTGTGATAGACTGGTTACCTGTCTGTCTCTACATGTCAGCCCTGTGATAGACTGGTTACCTGTCTGTCTCTACATGTCGGCCCTGTGATAGACTGGTTACCTGTCTGTCTCTACATGTCGGCCCTGTGATAGACTGGTTACCTGTCTGTCTCTACATGTCAGCCCTGTGATAGACTTACCTGTCTGTCTCTACATGTCAGCCCTGTGATCGACTGGTTACCTGTCTGTCTCTACATGTCAGCCCTGTGATAGACTGGTTCCCTGTCTGTCTCTACGTGTCAGCCCTGTGATAGACTGGTTACCTGTCTGTCTCTACATGTCGGCCCGGTAATAGACTGGTTACCTGGCTGTCTCTACATGTCAGCCCTGTGATAGACTGGTTACCTGTCTGTCTCTACATGTCAGCCCTGTGATAGACTTACATGTCTGTCTCTACATGTCAGCCCTGTGATAGACTGGTTACCTGTCTGTCTCTACATGTCAGCCCTGTGATAGACTTACCGGTCTGTCTCTACATGTCAGCCCTGTGATAGACTGGTTACCTGTCTGTCTCTACATGTCGGCCCTGTGATAGACTTGTTACCTGTCTGTCTCTACATGTCAGCCCTGTGATAGACTTACCTGTCTGTCTCTACATGTCAGCCCTGTGATAGACTGGCTACCTGTCTGTCTCTACATGTCGGCCCTGTGATAGACTGGTTACCTGTCTGTCTCTACATGTCAGCCCTGTGATAGACTTACCTGTCTGTCTCTACATGTCAGCCCTGTGATAGACTGGTTACCTGTCTGTCTCTACATGTCAGCCCTGTGATAGACTTACCTGTCTGTCTCTACATGTCAGCCCTGTGATAGACTGGTTACCTGTCTGTCTCTACATGTCGGCCCTGTGATAGACTGGTTACCTGTCTGTCTCTACATGTCAGCCCTGTGATAGACTTACCTGTCTGTCTCTACATGTCAGCCCTGTGATAGACTGGTTACCTGTCTGTCTCTACATGTCAGCCCTGTGATAGACTGGTTACCTGTCTGTCTCTACGTGTCAGCCCTGTGATAGACTGGTTACCTGTCTGTCCCTACATGTCGGCCCTGTGATAGACTGGTTACCTGTCTGTCTCTACATGTCAGCCCTGTGATAGACTGGTTACCTGTCTGTCTCTACATGTCGGCCCTGTGATAGACTGGTTACCTGTCTGTCTCTAAATGTCAGCCCTGTGATAGACTGGTTACCTGTCTGTCTCTACATGTCAGCCCTGTGATAGACTGGTTACCTGTCTGTCTCTACCTGTCAGCCCTGTGATAGACTGGTTACCTGTCTGTCTCTACATGTCAGCCCTGTGATAGACTGGTTACCTGTCTGTCTCTAAATGTCAGCCCTGTGATAGACTGGTTACCTGTCTGTCTCTACCTGTCAGCCCTGTGATAGACTGGTTACCTGTCTGTCTCTACATGTCAGCCCTGTGATAGACTGGTTACCTGTCTGTCTCTACATGTCAGCCCTGTGATAAACTGGTTACCTGTCTGTCTCTACATGTCAGCCCTGTGATAGACTGGTTACCTGTCTGTCTCTACATGTCAGCCCTGTGATAGACTGGTTACCTGTCTGTCTCTACATGTCGGCCCTGTGATAGACTGGTTACCTGTCTGTCTCTACATGTCGGCGCTGTGATAGACTGGTTACCTGTCTGTCTCTACATGTCAGCCCTGTGATAGACTGGTTATCTGTCTGTCTCTACATGTCAGCCCTGTGATAGACTGGTTACCTGTCTGTCTCTACATGTCTCCCTGTGATAGACTGGTTACGTGTCTGTCTCTACATGTCTCCCTGTGATAGACTGGTTACCTGTCTGTCTCTACATGTCAGCCCTGTGATAGACTGGTTACCTGTCTGTCTCTACATGTCAGCCCTGTGATAGACTGGTTACCTGTCTGTCTCTACATGTCGGCCCTGTGATAGACTGGTTACCTGTCTGTCTCTACATGTCAGCCCTGTGAAACCTGGTTACCTGTCTGTCTCTACATGTCAGCCCTGTGATAGACTGGTTACCTGTCTGTCTCTACATGTCAGCCCTGTGATAGACTGGTTCCCTGTCTGTCTCTACGTGTCAGCCCTGTGATAGACTGGTTACCTGTCTGTCTCTACATGTCGGCCCGGTAATAGACTGGTTACCTGGCTGTCTCTACATGTCAGCCCTGTGATAGACTGGTTACCTGTCTGTCTCTACATGTCAGCCCTGTGATAGACTTACCTGTCTGTCTCTACATGTCAGCCCTGTGATAGACTGGTTACCTGTCTGTCTCTACATGTCAGCCCTGTGATAGACTTACCGGTCTGTCTCTACATGTCAGCCCTGTGATAGACTGGTTACCTGTCTGTCTCTACATGTCGGCCCTGTGATAGACTTGTTACCTGTCTGTCTCTACATGTCAGCCCTGTGATAGACTTACCTGTCTGTCTCTACATGTCAGCCCTGTGATAGACTGGCTACCTGTCTGTCTCTACATGTCGGCCCTGTGATAGACTGGTTACCTGTCTGTCTCTACATGTCAGCCCTGTGATAGACTTACCTGTCTGTCTCTACATGTCAGCCCTGTGATAGACTGGTTACCTGTCTGTCTCTACATGTCGGCCCTGTGATAGACTGGTTACCTGTCTGTCTCTACATGTCAGCCCTGTGATAGACTTACCTGTCTGTCTCTACATGTCAGCCCTGTGATAGACTGGTTACCTGTCTGTCTCTACATGTCAGCCCTGTGATAGACTGGTTACCTGTCTGTCTCTACGTGTCAGCCCTGTGATAGACTGGTTACCTGTCTGTCCCTACATGTCGGCCCTGTGATAGACTGGTTACCTGTCTGTCTCTACATGTCAGCCCTGTGATAGACTGGTTACCTGTCTGTCTCTACATGTCGGCCCTGTGATAGACTGGTTACCTGTCTGTCTCTAAATGTCAGCCCTGTGATAGACTGGTTACCTGTCTGTCTCTACATGTCAGCCCTGTGATAGACTGGTTACCTGTCTGTCTCTACCTGTCAGCCCTGTGATAGACTGGTTACCTGTCTGTCTCTACATGTCAGCCCTGTGATAGACTGGTTACCTGTCTGTCTCTAAATGTCAGCCCTGTGATAGACTGGTTACCTGTCTGTCTCTACCTGTCAGCCCTGTGATAGACTGGTTACCTGTCTGTCTCTACATGTCAGCCCTGTGATAGACTGGTTACCTGTCTGTCTCTACATGTCAGCCCTGTGATAAACTGGTTACCTGTCTGTCTCTACATGTCAGCCCTGTGATAGACTGGTTACCTGTCTGTCTCTACATGTCAGCCCTGTGATAGACTGGTTACCTGTCTGTCTCTACATGTCGGCCCTGTGATAGACTGGTTACCTGTCTGTCTCTACATGTCGGCCCTGTGATAGACTGGTTACCTGTCTGTCTCTACATGTCAGCCCTGTGATAGACTGGTTATCTGTCTGTCTCTACATGTCAGCCCTGTGATAGACTGGTTACCTGTCTGTCTCTACATGTCTCCCTGTGATAGACTGGTTACGTGTCTGTCTCTACATGTCTCCCTGTGATAGACTGGTTACCTGTCTGTCTCTACATGTCAGCCCTGTGATAGACTGGTTACCTGTCTGTCTCTACATGTCAGCCCTGTGATAGACTGGTTACCTGTCTGTCTCTACATGTCGGCCCTGTGATAGACTGGTTACCTGTCTGTCTCTACATGTCAGCCCTGTGAAGACTGGTTACCTGTCTGTCTCTACATGTCTCCCTGTGATAGACTGGTTACCTGTCTGTCTCTACATGTCAGCCCTGTGATAGACTGGTTATCTGTCTGTCTCTACATGTCAGCCCTGTGATAGACTGGTTACCTGTCTGTCTCTACATGTCTCCCTGTGATAGACTGGTTACGTGTCTGTCTCTACATGTCTCCCTGTGATAGACTGGTTACCTGTCTGTCTCTACATGTCAGCCCTGTGATAGACTGGTTACCTGTCTGTCTCTACATGTCAGCCCTGTGATAGACTGGTTACCTGTCTGTCTCTACATGTCGGCCCTGTGATAGACTGGTTACCTGTCTGTCTCTACATGTCAGCCCTGTGAAGACTGGTTACCTGTCTGTCTCTACATGTCGGCCCTGTGATAGACTGGTTACCTGTCTGTCTCTACATGTCAGCCCTGTGATAGACTTACCTGTCTGTCTCTACATGTCAGCCCTGTGATAGACTGGTTACCTGTCTGTCTCTACATGTCGGCCCTGTGATAGACTGGTTACCTGTCTGTCTCTACATGTCAGCCCTGTGATAGACTTACCTGTCTGTCTCTACATGTCAGCCCTGTGATAGACTGGTTACCTGTCTGTCTCTACATGTCAGCCCTGTGATAGACTGGTTACCTGTCTGTCTCTACGTGTCAGCCCTGTGATAGACTGGTTACCTGTCTGTCCCTACATGTCGGCCCTGTGATAGACTGGTTACCTGTCTGTCTCTACATGTCAGCCCTGTGATAGACTGGTTACCTGTCTGTCTCTACATGTCGGCCCTGTGATAGACTGGTTACCTGTCTGTCTCTAAATGTCAGCCCTGTGATAGACTGGTTACCTGTCTGTCTCTACATGTCAGCCCTGTGATAGACTGGTTACCTGTCTGTCTCTACCTGTCAGCCCTGTGATAGACTGGTTACCTGTCTGTCTCTACATGTCAGCCCTGTGATAGACTGGTTACCTGTCTGTCTCTAAATGTCAGCCCTGTGATAGACTGGTTACCTGTCTGTCTCTACCTGTCAGCCCTGTGATAGACTGGTTACCTGTCTGTCTCTACATGTCAGCCCTGTGATAGACTGGTTACCTGTCTGTCTCTACATGTCAGCCCTGTGATAAACTGGTTACCTGTCTGTCTCTACATGTCAGCCCTGTGATAGACTGGTTACCTGTCTGTCTCTACATGTCAGCCCTGTGATAGACTGGTTACCTGTCTGTCTCTACATGTCGGCCCTGTGATAGACTGGTTACCTGTCTGTCTCTACATGTCGGCCCTGTGATAGACTGGTTACCTGTCTGTCTCTACATGTCAGCCCTGTGATAGACTGGTTATCTGTCTGTCTCTACATGTCAGCCCTGTGATAGACTGGTTACCTGTCTGTCTCTACATGTCTCCCTGTGATAGACTGGTTACGTGTCTGTCTCTACATGTCTCCCTGTGATAGACTGGTTACCTGTCTGTCTCTACATGTCAGCCCTGTGATAGACTGGTTACCTGTCTGTCTCTACATGTCAGCCCTGTGATAGACTGGTTACCTGTCTGTCTCTACATGTCGGCCCTGTGATAGACTGGTTACCTGTCTGTCTCTACATGTCAGCCCTGTGAAGACTGGTTACCTGTCTGTCTCTACATGTCTCCCTGTGATAGACTGGTTACCTGTCTGTCTCTACATGTCAGCCCTGTGATAGACTGGTTATCTGTCTGTCTCTACATGTCAGCCCTGTGATAGACTGGTTACCTGTCTGTCTCTACATGTCTCCCTGTGATAGACTGGTTACGTGTCTGTCTCTACATGTCTCCCTGTGATAGACTGGTTACCTGTCTGTCTCTACATGTCAGCCCTGTGATAGACTGGTTACCTGTCTGTCTCTACATGTCAGCCCTGTGATAGACTGGTTACCTGTCTGTCTCTACATGTCGGCCCTGTGATAGACTGGTTACCTGTCTGTCTCTACATGTCAGCCCTGTGAAGACTGGTTACCTGTCTGTCTCTACATGTCTCCCTGTGATAGACTGGTTACCTGTCTGTCTCTACTTGTCAGCCCTGTGATAGACTGGTTACCTGTCTGTCTCTACATGTCGGCCCTGTGATAGACTGGTTACCTGTCTGTCTCTACATGTCAGCCCTGTAATAGACTGGTTACGTGTCTGTCTCTACATGTCAGCCCTGTGATAGACTGGTTACCTGTCTGTCTCTACATGTCAGCCCTGTAATAGACTGGTTACCTGTCTGTCTCTACATGTCAGCCCTGTGATAGACTGGTGACCTGTCTGTCTCTACATGTCAGCCCTTTGATAGACTGGTTACCTGTCTGTCTCTACATGTCTCCCTGTGATAGACTGGTTACCTGTCTCTCTCTACATGTCAGCCCTGTGATAGACTGGTTACCTGTATGTCTCTACCTGTCAGCCCTGTGATAGACTGGTAACCTGTCTGTCTCTACATGTCAGCCCTGTGATAGACTGGTTACCTGTCTGTCTCTACATGTCAGCCCTGTGATAGACTGGTTACCTGTCTGTCTCTACATGTCAGCCCTGTGATAGACTGGTTACCTGTCTGTCTCTACATGTCGGCCCTGTGATAGACTGGTTACCTGTCTGTCTCTACATGTCAGCCCTGTGATAGACTGGTTACCTGTCTGTCTCTACATGTCAGCCCTGTGATAGACTGGTTACCTGTCTGTCTCTACATGTCAGCCCTGTGATAGACTGGTTACCTGTCTGTCTCTACATGTCGGCCCTGTGATAGACTGGTTACCTGTTTGTCTCTACATGTCGGCCCTGTTATAGACTGGTTACCTGTCTGTCTCTACATGTCAGCCCTGTGATAGACTGGTTACCTGTCACCTCTACCTGTCATCCCTGTGATAGACTGGTTACCTGTCTGTCTCTACATGTCGGCCCTGTGATAGACTGGTTACCTGTCTGTCTCTACATGTCAGCCCTGTGATAGACTTACCTGTCTGTCTCTACATGTCAGCCCTGTGATCGACTGGTTACCTGTCTGTCTCTACATGTCAGCCCTGTGATAGACTGGTTCCCTGTCTGTCTCTACGTGTCAGCCCTGTGATAGACTGGTTACCTGTCTGTCTCTACATGTCGGCCCGGTAATAGACTGGTTACCTGGCTGTCTCTACATGTCAGCCCTGTGATAGACTGGTTACCTGTCTGTCTCTACATGTCAGCCCTGTGATAGACTTACCTGTCTGTCTCTACATGTCAGCCCTGTGATAGACTGGTTACCTGTCTGTCTCTACATGTCAGCCCTGTGATAGACTTACCGGTCTGTCTCTACATGTCAGCCCTGTGATAGACTGGTTACCTGTCTGTCTCTACATGTCGGCCCTGTGATAGACTTGTTACCTGTCTGTCTCTACATGTCAGCCCTGTGATAGACTTACCTGTCTGTCTCTACATGTCAGCCCTGTGATAGACTGGTTACCTGTCTGTCTCTACATGTCGGCCCTGTGATAGACTGGTTACCTGTCTGTCTCTACATGTCAGCCCTGTGATAGACTTACCTGTCTGTCTCTACATGTCAGCCCTGTGATAGACTGGTTACCTGTCTGTCTCTACATGTCAGCCCTGTGATAGACTGGTTACCTGTCTGTCTCTACGTGTCAGCCCTGTGATAGACTGGTTACCTGTCTGTCCCTACATGTCGGCCCTGTGATAGACTGGTTACCTGTCTGTCTCTACATGTCAGCCCTGTGATAGACTGGTTACCTGTCTGTCTCTACATGTCGGCCCTGTGATAGACTGGTTACCTGTCTGTCTCTAAATGTCAGCCCTGTGATAGACTGGTTACCTGTCTGTCTCTACATGTCAGCCCTGTGATCGACTGGTTACCTGTCTGTCTCTACATGTCAGCCCTGTGATAGACTGGTTACCTGTCACCTCTACCTGTCATCCCTGTGATAGACTGGTTACCTGTCTGTCTCTACATGTCGGCCCTGTGATAGACTGGTTACCTGTCTGTCTCTACATGTCAGCCCTGTGATAGACTTACCTGTCTGTCTCTACATGTCAGCCCTGTGATCGACTGGTTACCTGTCTGTCTCTACATGTCAGCCCTGTGATAGACTGGTTCCCTGTCTGTCTCTACGTGTCAGCCCTGTGATAGACTGGTTACCTGTCTGTCTCTACATGTCGGCCCGGTAATAGACTGGTTACCTGGCTGTCTCTACATGTCAGCCCTGTGATAGACTGGTTACCTGTCTGTCTCTACATGTCAGCCCTGTGATAGACTTACCTGTCTGTCTCTACATGTCAGCCCTGTGATAGACTGGTTACCTGTCTGTCTCTACATGTCAGCCCTGTGATAGACTTACCGGTCTGTCTCTACATGTCAGCCCTGTGATAGACTGGTTACCTGTCTGTCTCTACATGTCGGCCCTGTGATAGACTTGTTACCTGTCTGTCTCTACATGTCAGCCCTGTGATAGACTTACCTGTCTGTCTCTACATGTCAGCCCTGTGATAGACTGGCTACCTGTCTGTCTCTACATGTCGGCCCTGTGATAGACTGGTTACCTGTCTGTTTCTACATGTCAGCCCTGTGATAGACTTACCTGTCTGTCTCTACATGTCAGCCCTGTGATAGACTGGTTACCTGTCTGTCTCTACATGTCAGCCCTGTGATAGACTTACCTGTCTGTCTCTACATGTCAGCCCTGTGATAGACTGGTTACCTGTCTGTCTCTACATGTCGGCCCTGTGATAGACTGGTTACCTGTCTGTCTCTACATGTCAGCCCTGTGATAGACTTACCTGTCTGTCTCTACATGTCAGCCCTGTGATAGACTGGTTACCTGTCTGTCTCTACATGTCAGCCCTGTGATAGACTGGTTACCTGTCTGTCTCTACGTGTCAGCCCTGTGATAGACTGGTTACCTGTCTGTCCCTACATGTCGGCCCTGTGATAGACTGGTTACCTGTCTGTCTCTACATGTCAGCCCTGTGATAGACTGGTTACCTGTCTGTCTCTACATGTCGGCCCTGTGATAGACTGGTTACCTGTCTGTCTCTAAATGTCAGCCCTGTGATAGACTGGTTACCTGTCTGTCTCTACATGTCAGCCCTGTGATAGACTGGTTACCTGTCTGTCTCTACCTGTCAGCCCTGTGATAGACTGGTTACCTGTCTGTCTCTAAATGTCAGCCCTGTGATAGACTTACCTGTCTGTCTCTACATGTCAGCCCTGTGATAGACTGGTTACCTGTCTGTCTCAACATGTCAGCCCTGTGATAGACTGGTTACCTGTCTGTCTCTACATGTCGGCCCTGTGATAGACTGGTAACCTCTCTGTCTCTACATGTCAGCCCTGTGATAGACTTACCTGTCTGTCTCTACATGTCAGCCCTGTGATAGAATGGTTACCTGTCTGTCTCTACATGTCAGCCCTGTGATAGACTTACCTGTCTGTCTCTACATGTCAGCCCTATGATAGACTGGTTACCTGTCTGTCTCTACATGTCGGCCCTGTGATAGACTGGTTACCTGTCTGTCTCTACATGTCAGCCCTGTAATAGACTTACCTGTCTGTCTCTACATTTCAGCCCTGTGTTAGACTGGTTACCTGTCTGTCTCTACGTGTCAGCCCTGTGATAGACTGGTTACCTGTCTGTCTCTACATGTCGGCCCGGTAATAGACTGGTTACCTGGCTGTCTCTACATGTCAGCCCTGTGATAGACTGGTTACCTGTCTGTCTCTACATGTCAGCCCTGTGATAGACTTACCTGTCTGTCTCTACATGTCAGCCCTGTGATAGACTGGTTACCTGTCTGTCTCTACATGTCAGCCCTGTGATAGACTTACCGGTCTGTCTCTACATGTCAGCCCTGTGATAGACTGGTTACCTGTCTGTCTCTACATGTCGGCCCTGTGATAGACTTGTTACCTGTCTGTCTCTACATGTCAGCCCTGTGATAGACTTACCTGTCTGTCTCTACATGTCAGCCCTGTGATAGACTGGTTACCTGTCTGTCTCTACATGTCGGCCCTGTGATAGACTGGTTACCTGTCTGTCTCTACATGTCAGCCCTGTGATAGACTTACCTGTCTGTCTCTACATGTCAGCCCTGTGATAGACTGGTTACCTGTCTGTCTCTACATGTCAGCCCTGTGATAGACTGGTTACCTGTCTGTCTCTACGTGTCAGCCCTGTGATAGACTGGTTACCTGTCTGTCCCTACATGTCGGCCCTGTGATAGACTGGTTACCTGTCTGTCTCTACATGTCAGCCCTGTGATAGACTGGTTACCTGTCTGTCTCTACATGTCGGCCCTGTGATAGACTGGTTACCTGTCTGTCTCTAAATGTCAGCCCTGTGATAGACTGGTTACCTGTCTGTCTCTACATGTCAGCCCTGTGATCGACTGGTTACCTGTCTGTCTCTACATGTCAGCCCTGTGATAGACTGGTTACCTGTCACCTCTACCTGTCATCCCTGTGATAGACTGGTTACCTGTCTGTCTCTACATGTCGGCCCTGTGATAGACTGGTTACCTGTCTGTCTCTACATGTCAGCCCTGTGATAGACTTACCTGTCTGTCTCTACATGTCAGCCCTGTGATCGACTGGTTACCTGTCTGTCTCTACATGTCAGCCCTGTGATAGACTGGTTCCCTGTCTGTCTCTACGTGTCAGCCCTGTGATAGACTGGTTACCTGTCTGTCTCTACATGTCGGCCCGGTAATAGACTGGTTACCTGGCTGTCTCTACATGTCAGCCCTGTGATAGACTGGTTACCTGTCTGTCTCTACATGTCAGCCCTGTGATAGACTTACCTGTCTGTCTCTACATGTCAGCCCTGTGATAGACTGGTTACCTGTCTGTCTCTACATGTCAGCCCTGTGATAGACTTACCGGTCTGTCTCTACATGTCAGCCCTGTGATAGACTGGTTACCTGTCTGTCTCTACATGTCGGCCCTGTGATAGACTTGTTACCTGTCTGTCTCTACATGTCAGCCCTGTGATAGACTTACCTGTCTGTCTCTACATGTCAGCCCTGTGATAGACTGGCTACCTGTCTGTCTCTACATGTCGGCCCTGTGATAGACTGGTTACCTGTCTGTTTCTACATGTCAGCCCTGTGATAGACTTACCTGTCTGTCTCTACATGTCAGCCCTGTGATAGACTGGTTACCTGTCTGTCTCTACATGTCAGCCCTGTGATAGACTTACCTGTCTGTCTCTACATGTCAGCCCTGTGATAGACTGGTTACCTGTCTGTCTCTACATGTCGGCCCTGTGATAGACTGGTTACCTGTCTGTCTCTACATGTCAGCCCTGTGATAGACTTACCTGTCTGTCTCTACATGTCAGCCCTGTGATAGACTGGTTACCTGTCTGTCTCTACATGTCAGCCCTGTGATAGACTGGTTACCTGTCTGTCTCTACGTGTCAGCCCTGTGATAGACTGGTTACCTGTCTGTCCCTACATGTCGGCCCTGTGATAGACTGGTTACCTGTCTGTCTCTACATGTCAGCCCTGTGATAGACTGGTTACCTGTCTGTCTCTACATGTCGGCCCTGTGATAGACTGGTTACCTGTCTGTCTCTAAATGTCAGCCCTGTGATAGACTGGTTACCTGTCTGTCTCTACATGTCAGCCCTGTGATAGACTGGTTACCTGTCTGTCTCTACCTGTCAGCCCTGTGATAGACTGGTTACCTGTCTGTCTCTAAATGTCAGCCCTGTGATAGACTTACCTGTCTGTCTCTACATGTCAGCCCTGTGATAGACTGGTTACCTGTCTGTCTCAACATGTCAGCCCTGTGATAGACTGGTTACCTGTCTGTCTCTACATGTCGGCCCTGTGATAGACTGGTAACCTCTCTGTCTCTACATGTCAGCCCTGTGATAGACTTACCTGTCTGTCTCTACATGTCAGCCCTGTGATAGAATGGTTACCTGTCTGTCTCTACATGTCAGCCCTGTGATAGACTTACCTGTCTGTCTCTACATGTCAGCCCTATGATAGACTGGTTACCTGTCTGTCTCTACATGTCGGCCCTGTGATAGACTGGTTACCTGTCTGTCTCTACATGTCAGCCCTGTAATAGACTTACCTGTCTGTCTCTACATTTCAGCCCTGTGTTAGACTGGTTACCTGTCTGATCTATACATGTCGGCCCTGTGATAGACTGGTTACCTGTCTGTCCCTACATGTCAGCCCTGTGATAGACTGGTTACCTGTCTGTCTCTACATGTCAGCCCTGTGATAGACTCGTTACCTGTCTGTCTCTACGTGTCAGCCCTGTGATAGACTGGTTACCTGTCTGTCCCTACATGTCGGCCCTGTGATAGACTGGTTACCTGTCTGTCTCTACATGTCAGCCCTGTGATAGACTGGTTACCTGTCTCTCTCTACATGTCGGCCCCGTGATAGACTGGTTACCTGTCTGTCTCTACATGTCGGCCCTGTGATAGACTGGTTACCTGTCTGTCTCTACATGTCAGCCCTGTGATAGACTTACCTGTCTGTCCCTACATGTCAGCCCTGTGATAGACTGGTTACCTGTCTGTCTCTACATGTCAGCCCTGTGATAGACTCGTTACCTGTCTGTCTCTACGTGTCAGCCCTGTGATAGACTGGTTACCTGTCTGTCCCTACATGTCGGCCCTGTGATAGACTGGTTACCTGTCTGTCTCTACATGTCAGCCCTGTGATAGACTGGTTACCTGTCTCTCTCTACATGTCGGCCCTGTGATAGACTGGTTACCTGTCTGTCTCTACATGTCGGCCCTGTGATAGACTGGTTACCTGTCTGTCTCTACATGTCAGCCCTGTGATAGACTGGTTACCTGTCTGTCTCTACATGTCAGCCCTGTGATAGACTGGTTACCTGTCTGTCTCTACAAGTCAGCCCTGTGATAGACTGGTTACCTGTCACCTCTACCTGTCAGCCCTGTGATAGACTGGTTACCTGTCTGTCTCTACATGTCTCCCTGTGATAGACTGGTTACCTGTCTGTCTCTACATGTCAGCCCTGTGATAGACTGGTTCCCTGTCTGTCTCTACGTGTCAGCCCTGTGATAGACTGGTTACCTGTCTGTCTCTATATGTCGGCCCGGTAATAGACTGGTTACCTGTCTGTCTCTACATGTCAGCCCTGTGATAGACTGGTTACCTGTCTGTCTCTACATGTCTCCCTGTGATAGACTGGTTACCTGTCACCTCTACCTGTCAGCCCTGTGATAGACTGGTTACCTGTCTGTCTCTACATGTCGGACCTGTGATAGACTGGTTACCTGTCTGTCTCTACATGTCAGCCCTGTGATAGACTGGTTACCTGTCTGTCTCTACATGTCAGCCCTGTGATAGACTGGTTACCTGTCTGTCTCTACATGTCAGCCCTGTGATAGACTGGTTACCTGTCTGTCTCTACATGTCGGCCCTGTGATAGACTGGTTACCTGTCTGTCTCTATATGTCGGCCCTGTGATAGACTGGTTACCTGTCTGTCTCTACATGTCAGCCCTGTGATAGACTTACCTGTCTGTCTCTACATGTCAGCCCTGTGATAGACTGGTTACCTGTCTGTCTCTACGTGTCGGCCCGGTAATAGACTGGTTACCTGTCTGTCTCTACATGTCTCCCTGTGATAGACTGGTTACCTGTCACCTCTACCTGTCAGCCCTGTGATAGACTGGTTATCTGTCTGTCTCTACATGTCAGCCCTGTGATAGACTGGTTACCTGTCTGTCTCTACATGTCAGCCCTGTGATAGACTGGTTACCTGTCTGTCTCTACATGTCGGCCCTGTGATAGACTGGTTACCTGTCTGTCTCTACATGTCAGCCCTGTGATAGACTGGTTACCTGTCTGTCTCTACATGTCAGCCCTGTGATAGACTTACCTGTCTGTCTCTACATGTCGGCCCCGTGATAGACTGGTTACCTGTCTGTCTCTACATGTCAGCCCTGTGATAGACTTACCTGTCTGTCTCTACATGTCAGCCCTGTGATAGACTGGTTACCTGTCTGTCTCTACATGTCAGCCCTGTGATAGACTGGTTACCTGTCTGTCTCTACATGTCTGCCCTGTGATAGACTGGTTACCTGTTTGTCTCTACATGTCGGCCCTGTTATAGACTGGTTACCTGTCTGTTTCTACATGTCAGCCCTGTGATAGAATGGTTACCTATCACCTCTACCTGTCAGCCCTTTGATAGACTGGTTACCTGTCTGTCTCTACATGTCAGCCCTGTGATAGACTGGTTACCTGTCTGTCTCTACATGTCTCCCTGTGATAGACTGGTTACCTGTCTGTCTCTACATGTCAGCCCTGTGATAGACTTACCTGTCTGTCTCTACATGTCAGCCCTGTGATAGACTGGTTACCTGTCTGTCTCTACATGTCTCCCTGTGATAGACTGGTTACCTGTCTGTCTCTACATGTCAGCCCTGTGATAGACTGGTTCCCTGTCTGTCTCTACGTGTCAGCCCTGTGATGGACTGGTTACCTGTCTGTCTCTACATGTCGGCCCGGTAATAGACTGGTTACCTGTCTGTCTCTACATGTCAGCCCTGTGATAGACTGGTTACCTGTCATGTCTACATGTCTCCCTGTGATAGACTGGTTACCTGTCACCTCTACCTGTCAGCCCTGTGATAGACTGGTAACCTGTCTGTCTCTACATGTCGGCCCTGTGATAGACTGGTTACCTGTCTGTCTCTACATGTCAGCCCTGTGATAGACTGGTTACCTGTCTGTCTCTACATGTCAGCCCTGTGATAGACTGGTTACCTGTCTGTCTCTACATGTCGGCCCTGTGATAGACTGGTTACCTGTCTGTCTCTACATGTCGGCCCTGTGATAGACTGGTTACCTGTCTGTCTCTACATGTCAACCCTGTGATAGACTTACCTGTCTGTCTCTACATGTCGGCCCCGTGATAGACTGGTTACCTGTCTGTCTCTACATGTCAGCCCTGTGATAGACTTATCTGTCTGTCTCTACATGTCAGCCCTGTGATAGACTGGTTACCTGTCTGTCTCTACGTGTCAGCCCTGTGATAGACTGGTTACCTGTCTGTCCCTACATGTCGGCCCTGTGATAGACTGGTTACCTGTCTGTCTCTACATGTCGGCCCTGTGATAGACTGGTTACCTGTTTGTCTCTACATGTCAGCCCTGTAATAGACTGGTTACCTGTCTCTCTCTACATGTCGGCCCTGTGATAGACTGGTTACCTGTCTCTCTCTACATGTCGGCCCTGTGATAGACTGGTTACCTGTCTTTCTCTACATGTCGGCCCTGTGATAGACTGGTTACCTGTCTGTCTCTACATGTCTCCCTGTGATAGACTGGTTACCTGTCTCTCTCTACATGTCAGCCCTGTGATAGACTGGTTACCTGTCTGTCTCTACATGTCAGCCCTGTGATCGACTGGTTACATGTCTGTCTCTACATGTCAGCCCTGTGATAGACTGGTTACCTGTCTGTCTCTACATTTCAGCCCTGTGATAGACTGGTTACCTGTCTGTCTCTACATGTCAGCCCTGTGATAGACTGGTTACCTGTTTGTCTCTACATGTCGGCCCTGTTATAGACTGGTTACCTGTCTGTCTCTACATGTCAGCCCTGTGATAGACTGGTTACCTGTCTGTCTCTACATGTCAGCCCTGTGATAGACTGGTTACCTGTCTGTCTCTACATGTCGGCCCTGTGATAGACTGGTTACCTGTCTGTCTCTACATGTCAGCCCTGTGATAGACTGGTTACCTGTCTGTCTCTACGTGTCAGCCCTGTGATAGACTGGTTACCTGTCTGTCTCTACGTGTCAGCCCTGTAATAGACTGGTTACCTGTCTCTCTCTACATGTCGGCCCTGTGAAAGACTGGTTACCTGTCTGTCTATACATGTCGGCCCTGTGATAGACTGGTTTCCTGTCTGTCTCTACATGTCAGCCCTGTGATAGACAGGTTACCTGTCTGTCTCTACATGTCGGCCCTGTGATAGACTGGTTACCTGTCTGTCTCTACATGTCAGCCCTGTGATAGACTTACCTGTCTGTCTCTACATGTCAGCCCTGTGATAGACTGGTTACCTGTCTGTCTCTACATGTCGGCCCTGTGATAGACTGGTTACCTGTCACCTCTACCTGTCAGCCCTGTGATAGACTGGTTACCTGTCTGTCTCTACATGTCGGCCCTGTGATAGACTGGTTACCTGTCTGTCTCTACATGTCGGCCCTGTGATAGACTGGTTACCTGTCACCTCTACCTGTCAGCCCTGTGATAGACTGGTTACCTGTCTGTCTCTACATGTCGGCCCTGTGATAGACTGGTTACCTGTCTGTCTCTACATGTCGGCCCTGTGATAGACTGGTTACCTGTCTGTCTCTACATGTCGGCCCTGTGATAGACTGGTTACCTGTCTGTCTCTACATGTCAGCCCTGTGATAGACTGGTTACCTGTCTGTCTCTACATGTCAGCCCTGTGATAGACTGGTTACCTGTCTGTCTCTACCTGTCAGCCCTGTGATAGACTGGTTACCTGTGTGTCTCTACGTGTCAGCCCTGTGATAGACTGGTTACCTGTCTGTCTCTACATGTCAGCCCTGTGATAGACTGGTTACCTGTCTGTCTCTACATGTCAGCCCTGTGATAGACTGGTTACCTGTCTGTCTCTACCTGTCAGCCCTGTGATAGACTGGTTACCTGTGTGTCTCTACGTGTCAGCCCTGTGATAGACTGGTTACCTGTCTGTCTCTACATGTCGGCCCTGTGATAGACTTACCTGTCTGTCTCTACATGTCTCCCTGTGATAGACTGGTTACCTGTCTCTCTCTACATGTCAGCCCTGTGATAGACTGGTTACCTGTCTGTCTCTACATGTCGGCCCTGTGATAGACTGGTTACCTGTTTGTCTCTACATGTCGGCCCTGTGATAGACTGGTTACCTGTCTGTCTCTACCTGTCAGCCCTGTGATAGACTGGTTACCTGTCTGTCTCTACATGTCAGCCCTGTGATAGACTTGTTACCTGTCTGTCTCTAAATGTCAGCCCTGTGATAGACTGGTTACCTGTCTGTCTCTACATGTCGGCCCTGTGATAGACTGGTTACCTGTCTGTCTCTACATGTCAGCCCTGTGATAGACTGGTTACCTGTCTGTCTCTACATGTCAGCCCTGTGATAGACTGGTTACCTGTCTGTCTCTACGTGTCAGCCCTGTGATAGACTGGTTACCTGTCTGTCCCTACATGTCGGCCCTGTGATAGACTGGTTACCTGTCTGTCTCTACATGTCGGCCCTGTGATTGACTGGTTACCTGTTTGTCTCTACATGTCGGCCCTGTTATAGACTGGTTACCTGTCTGTCTCTACATGTCAGCCCTGTGATAGACTGGTTACCTGTCTGTCTCTACATGTCAGCCCTGTGATAGACTGGTTACCTGTCACCTCTACCTGTCAGCCCTGTGATAGACTGGTTACCTGTCTGTCTCTACATGTCTCCCTGTGATAGACTGGTTACCTGTCTGTCTCTACATGTCAGCCCTGTGATAGACTGGTTCCCTGTCTGTCTCTACGTGTCAGCCCTGTGATAGACTGGTTACCTGTCTGTCTCTACATGTCGGCCCGGTAATAGACTGGTTACCTGTCTGTCTCTACATGTCAGCCCTGTGATAGACTGGTTACCTGTCATGTCTACATGTCTCCCTGTGATAGACTGGTTACCTGTCACCTCTACCTGTCAGCCCTGTGATAGACTGGTAACCTGTCTGTCTCTACATGTCGGCCCTGTGATAGACTGGTTACCTGTCTGTCTCTACATGTCAGCCCTGTGATAGACTGGTTACCTGTCTGTCTCTACATGTCAGCCCTGTGATAGACTGGTTACCTGTCTGTCTCTACATGTCGGCCCTGTGATAGACTGGTTACCTGTCTGTCTCTACATGTCGGCCCTGTGATAGACTGGTTACCTGTCTGTCTCTACATGTCAACCCTGTGATAGACTTACCTGTCTGTCTCTACATGTCGGCCCCGTGATAGACTGGTTACCTGTCTGTCTCTACATGTCAGCCCTGTGATAGACTTATCTGTCTGTCTCTACATGTCAGCCCTGTGATAGACTGGTTACCTGTCTGTCTCTACGTGTCAGCCCTGTGATAGACTGGTTACCTGTCTGTCCCTACATTTCGGCCCTGTGATAGACTGGTTACCTGTCTGTCTCTACATGTCGGCCCTGTGATAGACTGGTTACCTGTTTGTCTCTACATGTCAGCCCTGTAATAGACTGGTTACCTGTCTCTCTCTACATGTCGGCCCTGTGATAGACTGGTTACCTGTCTCTCTCTACATGTCGGCCCTGTGATAGACTGGTTACCTGTCTCTCTCTACATGTCAGCCCTGTGATAGACTGGTTACCTGTCTGTCTCTACATGTCAGCCCTGTGATCGACTGGTTACATGTCTGTCTCTACATGTCAGCCCTGTGATAGACTGGTTACCTGTCTGTCTCTACATTTCAGCCCTGTGATAGACTGGTTACCTGTCTGTCTCTACATGTCAGCCCTGTGATAGACTGGTTACCTGTTTGTCTCTACATGTCGGCCCTGTTATAGACTGGTTACCTGTCTGTCTCTACATGTCAGCCCTGTGATAGACTGGTTACCTGTCTGTCTCTACATGTCAGCCCTGTGATAGACTGGTTACCTGTCTGTCTCTACATGTCGGCCCTGTGATAGACTGGTTACCTGTCTGTCTCTACATGTCAGCCCTGTGATAGACTGGTTACCTGTCTGTCTCTACGTGTCAGCCCTGTGATAGACTGGTTACCTGTCTGTCTCTACGTGTCAGCCCTGTAATAGACTGGTTACCTGTCTCTCTCTACATGTCGGCCCTGTGATAGACTGGTTACCTGTCTGTCTATACATGTCGGCCCTGTGATAGACTGGTTTCCTGTCTGTCTCTACATGTCAGCCCTGTGATAGACAGGTTACCTGTCTGTCTCTACATGTCGGCCCTGTGATAGACTGGTTACCTGTCTGTCTCTACATGTCAGCCCTGTGATAGACTTACCTGTCTGTCTCTACATGTCAGCCCTGTGATAGACTGGTTACCTGTCTGTCTCTACATGTCGGCCCTGTGATAGACTGGTTACCTGTCTGTCTCTACATGTCAGCCCTGTGATAGACTGGTTACCTGTCTGTCTCTACATGTCGGCCCTGTGATAGACTGGTTACCTGTCTGTCTCTACATGTCAGCCCTGTGATAGACTTACCGGTCTGTCTCTACATGTCAGCCCTGTGATAGACTGGTTACCTGTCTGTCTCTACATGTCGGCCCTGTGATAGACTTGTTACCTGTCTGTCTCTACATGTCAGCCCTGTGATAGACTTACCTGTCTGTCTCTACATGTCAGCCCTGTGATAGACTGGCTACCTGTCTGTCTCTACATGTCGGCCCTGTGATAGACTGGTTACCTGTCTGTCTCTACATGTCAGCCCTGTGATAGACTTACCTGTCTGTCTCTACATGTCAGCCCTGTGATAGACTGGTTACCTGTCTGTCTCTACATGTCAGCCCTGTGATAGACTTACCTGTCTGTCTCTACATGTCAGCCCTGTGATAGACTGGTTACCTGTCTGTCTCTACATGTCGGCCCTGTGATAGACTGGTTACCTGTCTGTCTCTACATGTCAGCCCTGTGATAGACTTACCTGTCTGTCTCTACATGTCAGCCCTGTGATAGACTGGTTACCTGTCTGTCTCTACATGTCAGCCCTGTGATAGACTGGTTACCTGTCTGTCTCTACATGTCGGCCCTGTGATAGACTGGTAACCTCTCTGTCTCTACATGTCAGCCCTGTGATAGACTTACCTGTCTGTCTCTACATGTCAGCCCTGTGATAGAATGGTTACCTGTCTGTCTCTACATGTCAGCCCTGTGATAGACTTACCTGTCTGTCTCTACATGTCAGCCCTATGATAGACTGGTTACCTGTCTGTCTCTACATGTCGGCCCTGTGATAGACTGGTTACCTGTCTGTCTCTACATGTCAGCCCTGTAATAGACTTACCTGTCTGTCTCTACATTTCAGCCCTGTGTTAGACTGGTTACCTGTCTGTCTCTACATGTCGGCCCTGTGATAGACTGGTTACCTGTCTGTCCCTACATGTCAGCCCTGTGATAGACTGGTTACCTGTCTGTCTCTACATGTCAGCCCTGTGATAGACTCGTTACCTGTCTGTCTCTACGTGTCAGCCCTGTGATAGACTGGTTACCTGTCTGTCCCTACATGTCGGCCCTGTGATAGACTGGTTACCTGTCTGTCTCTACATGTCGGCCCTGTGATAGACTTGTTACCTGTCTGTCTCTACATGTCAGCCCTGTGATAGACTTACCTGTCTGTCTCTACATGTCAGCCCTGTGATAGACTGGCTACCTGTCTGTCTCTACATGTCAGCCCTGTGATAGACTGGTTACCTGTCTCTCTCTACATGTCGGCCCCGTGATAGACTGGTTACCTGTCTGTCTCTACATGTCGGCCCTGTGATAGACTGGTTACCTGTCTGTCTCTACATGTCAGCCCTGTGATAGACTTACCTGTCTGTCCCTACATGTCAGCCCTGTGATAGACTGGTTACCTGTCTGTCTCTACATGTCAGCCCTGTGATAGACTCGTTACCTGTCTGTCTCTACGTGTCAGCCCTGTGATAGACTGGTTACCTGTCTGTCCCTACATGTCAGCCCTGTGATAGACTGGTTACCTGTCACCTCTACCTGTCAGCCCTGTGATAGACTGGTTACCTGTCTGTCTCTACATGTCTCCCTGTGATAGACTGGTTACCTGTCTGTCTCTACATGTCAGCCCTGTGATAGACTGGTTCCCTGTCTGTCTCTACGTGTCAGCCCTGTGATAGACTGGTTACCTGTCTGTCTCTACATGTCGGCCCGGTAATAGACTGGTTACCTGTCTGTCTCTACATGTCAGCCCTGTGATAGACTGGTTACCTGTCATGTCTACATGTCTCCCTGTGATAGACTGGTTACCTGTCACCTCTACCTGTCAGCCCTGTGATAGACTGGTAACCTGTCTGTCTCTACATGTCGGCCCTGTGATAGACTGGTTACCTGTCTGTCTCTACATGTCAGCCCTGTGATAGACTGGTTACCTGTCTGTCTCTACATGTCAGCCCTGTGATAGACTGGTTACCTGTCTGTCTCTACATGTCGGCCCTGTGATAGACTGGTTACCTGTCTGTCTCTACATGTCGGCCCTGTGATAGACTGGTTACCTGTCTGTCTCTACATGTCAACCCTGTGATAGACTTACCTGTCTGTCTCTACATGTCGGCCCCGTGATAGACTGGTTACCTGTCTGTCTCTACATGTCAGCCCTGTGATAGACTTATCTGTCTGTCTCTACATGTCAGCCCTGTGATAGACTGGTTACCTGTCTGTCTCTACGTGTCAGCCCTGTGATAGACTGGTTACCTGTCTGTCCCTACATTTCGGCCCTGTGATAGACTGGTTACCTGTCTGTCTCTACATGTCGGCCCTGTGATAGACTGGTTACCTGTTTGTCTCTACATGTCAGCCCTGTAATAGACTGGTTACCTGTCTCTCTCTACATGTCGGCCCTGTGATAGACTGGTTACCTGTCTCTCTCTACATGTCGGCCCTGTGATAGACTTGTTACCTGTCTGTCTCTACATGTCAGCCCTGTGATAGACTTACCTGTCTGTCTCTACATGTCAGCCCTGTGATAGACTGGCTACCTGTCTGTCTCTACATGTCAGCCCTGTGATAGACTGGTTACCTGTCTCTCTCTACATGTCGGCCCCGTGATAGACTGGTTACCTGTCTGTCTCTACATGTCGGCCCTGTGATAGACTGGTTACCTGTCTGTCTCTACATGTCAGCCCTGTGATAGACTTACCTGTCTGTCCCTACATGTCAGCCCTGTGATAGACTGGTTACCTGTCTGTCTCTACATGTCAGCCCTGTGATAGACTCGTTACCTGTCTGTCTCTACGTGTCAGCCCTGTGATAGACTGGTTACCTGTCTGTCCCTACATGTCAGCCCTGTGATAGACTGGTTACCTGTCACCTCTACCTGTCAGCCCTGTGATAGACTGGTTACCTGTCTGTCTCTACATGTCTCCCTGTGATAGACTGGTTACCTGTCTGTCTCTACATGTCAGCCCTGTGATAGACTGGTTCCCTGTCTGTCTCTACGTGTCAGCCCTGTGATAGACTGGTTACCTGTCTGTCTCTACATGTCGGCCCGGTAATAGACTGGTTACCTGTCTGTCTCTACATGTCAGCCCTGTGATAGACTGGTTACCTGTCATGTCTACATGTCTCCCTGTGATAGACTGGTTACCTGTCACCTCTACCTGTCAGCCCTGTGATAGACTGGTAACCTGTCTGTCTCTACATGTCGGCCCTGTGATAGACTGGTTACCTGTCTGTCTCTACATGTCAGCCCTGTGATAGACTGGTTACCTGTCTGTCTCTACATGTCAGCCCTGTGATAGACTGGTTACCTGTCTGTCTCTACATGTCGGCCCTGTGATAGACTGGTTACCTGTCTGTCTCTACATGTCGGCCCTGTGATAGACTGGTTACCTGTCTGTCTCTACATGTCAACCCTGTGATAGACTTACCTGTCTGTCTCTACATGTCGGCCCCGTGATAGACTGGTTACCTGTCTGTCTCTACATGTCAGCCCTGTGATAGACTTATCTGTCTGTCTCTACATGTCAGCCCTGTGATAGACTGGTTACCTGTCTGTCTCTACGTGTCAGCCCTGTGATAGACTGGTTACCTGTCTGTCCCTACATTTCGGCCCTGTGATAGACTGGTTACCTGTCTGTCTCTACATGTCGGCCCTGTGATAGACTGGTTACCTGTTTGTCTCTACATGTCAGCCCTGTAATAGACTGGTTACCTGTCTCTCTCTACATGTCGGCCCTGTGATAGACTGGTTACCTGTCTCTCTCTACATGTCGGCCCTGTGATAGACTGGTTACCTGTCTCTCTCTACATGTCAGCCCTGTGATAGACTGGTTACCTGTCTGTCTCTACATGTCAGCCCTGTGATCGACTGGTTACATGTCTGTCTCTACATGTCAGCCCTGTGATAGACTGGTTACCTGTCTGTCTCTACATTTCAGCCCTGTGATAGACTGGTTACCTGTCTGTCTCTACATGTCAGCCCTGTGATAGACTGGTTACCTGTTTGTCTCTACATGTCGGCCCTGTTATAGACTGGTTACCTGTCTGTCTCTACATGTCAGCCCTGTGATAGACTGGTTACCTGTCTGTCTCTACATGTCAGCCCTGTGATAGACTGGTTACCTGTCTGTCTCTACTTGTCGGCCCTGTGATAGACTGGTTACCTGTCTGTCTCTACATGTCAGCCCTGTGATAGACTGGTTACCTGTCTGTCTCTACGTGTCAGCCCTGTGATAGACTGGTTACCTGTCTGTCTCTACGTGTCAGCCCTGTAATAGACTGGTTACCTGTCTCTCTCTACATGTCGGCCCTGTGATAGACTGGTTACCTGTCTGTCTATACATGTCGGCCCTGTGATAGACTGGTTTCCTGTCTGTCTCTACATGTCAGCCCTGTGATAGACAGGTTACCTGTCTGTCTCTACATGTCGGCCCTGTGATAGACTGGTTACCTGTCTGTCTCTACATGTCAGCCCTGTGATAGACTTACCTGTCTGTCTCTACATGTCAGCCCTGTGATAGACTGGTTACCTGTCTGTCTCTACATGTCGGCCCTGTGATAGACTGGTTACCTGTCTGTCTCTACATGTCAGCCCTGTGATAGACTGGTTACCTGTCTGTCTCTACATGTCGGCCCTGTGATAGACTGGTTACCTGTCTGTCTCTACATGTCAGCCCTGTGATAGACTTACCGGTCTGTCTCTACATGTCAGCCCTGTGATAGACTGGTTACCTGTCTGTCTCTACATGTCGGCCCTGTGATAGACTTGTTACCTGTCTGTCTCTACATGTCAGCCCTGTGATAGACTTACCTGTCTGTCTCTACATGTCAGCCCTGTGATAGACTGGTTACCTGTCTGTCTCTACATGTCAGCCCTGTGATAGACTTACCTGTCTGTCTCTACATGTCAGCCCTGTGATAGACTGGTTACCTGTCTGTCTCTACATGTCGGCCCTGTGATAGACTGGTTACCTGTCTGTCTCTACATGTCAGCCCTGTGATAGACTTACCTGTCTGTCTCTACATGTCAGCCCTGTGATAGACTGGTTACCTGTCTGTCTCTACATGTCAGCCCTGTGATAGACTGGTTACCTGTCTGTCTCTACATGTCGGCCCTGTGATAGACTGGTAACCTCTCTGTCTCTACATGTCAGCCCTGTGATAGACTTACCTGTCTGTCTCTACATGTCAGCCCTGTGATAGAATGGTTACCTGTCTGTCTCTACATGTCAGCCCTGTGATAGACTTACCTGTCTGTCTCTACATGTCAGCCCTATGATAGACTGGTTACCTGTCTGTCTCTACATGTCGGCCCTGTGATAGACTGGTTACCTGTCTGTCTCTACATGTCAGCCCTGTAATAGACTTACCTGTCTGTCTCTACATTTCAGCCCTGTGTTAGACTGGTTACCTGTCTGTCTCTACATGTCGGCCCTGTGATAGACTGGTTACCTGTCTGTCCCTACATGTCAGCCCTGTGATAGACTGGTTACCTGTCTGTCTCTACATGTCAGCCCTGTGATAGACTCGTTACCTGTCTGTCTCTACGTGTCAGCCCTGTGATAGACTGGTTACCTGTCTGTCCCTACATGTCGGCCCTGTGATAGACTGGTTACCTGTCTGTCTCTACATGTCGGCCCTGTGATAGACTTGTTACCTGTCTGTCTCTACATGTCAGCCCTGTGATAGACTTACCTGTCTGTCTCTACATGTCAGCCCTGTGATAGACTGGCTACCTGTCTGTCTCTACATGTCAGCCCTGTGATAGACTGGTTACCTGTCTCTCTCTACATGTCGGCCCCGTGATAGACTGGTTACCTGTCTGTCTCTACATGTCGGCCCTGTGATAGACTGGTTACCTGTCTGTCTCTACATGTCAGCCCTGTGATAGACTTACCTGTCTGTCCCTACATGTCAGCCCTGTGATAGACTGGTTACCTGTCTGTCTCTACATGTCAGCCCTGTGATAGACTCGTTACCTGTCTGTCTCTACGTGTCAGCCCTGTGATAGACTGGTTACCTGTCTGTCCCTACATGTCGGCCCTGTGATAGACTGGTTACCTGTCTGTCTCTACATGTCAGCCCTGTGATAGACTGGTTACCTGTCTCTCTCTACATGTCGGCCCTGTGATAGACTGGTTACCTGTCTGTCTCTACATGTCGGCCCTGTGATAGACTGGTTACCTGTCTGTCTCTACATGTCAGCCCTGTGATAGACTGGTTACCTGTCTGTCTCTACATGTCGGCCCTGTGATAGACTGGTAACCTCTCTGTCTCTACATGTCAGCCCTGTGATAGACTTACCTGTCTGTCTCTACATGTCAGCCCTGTGATAGAATGGTTACCTGTCTGTCTCTACATGTCAGCCCTGTGATAGACTTACCTGTCTGTCTCTACATGTCAGCCCTATGATAGACTGGTTACCTGTCTGTCTCTACATGTCGGCCCTGTGATAGACTGGTTACCTGTCTGTCTCTACATGTCAGCCCTGTAATAGACTTACCTGTCTGTCTCTACATTTCAGCCCTGTGTTAGACTGGTTACCTGTCTGTCTCTACATGTCGGCCC
This sequence comes from Eutrigla gurnardus, assembly GCF_963514095.1. NCBI lineage: Eukaryota > Metazoa > Chordata > Actinopteri > Perciformes > Triglidae > Eutrigla > Eutrigla gurnardus. The sequence goes on from NC_139918.1 coordinate 8,293,349, forward strand.
TGTGATAGACTGGTTACCTGTCTGTCCCTACATGTCAGCCCTGTGATAGACTGGTTACCTGTCTGTCTCTACATGTCAGCCCTGTGATAGACTCGTAACCTGTCTGTCTCTACGTGTCAGCCCTGTGATAGACTGGTTACCTGTCTGTCCCTACATGTCGGCCCTGTGATAGACTGGTTACCTGTCTGTCTCTACATGTCGGCCCTGTGATAGACTTGTTACCTGTCTGTCTCTACATGTCAGCCCTGTGATAGACTTACCTGTCTGTCTCTACATGTCAGCCCTGTGATAGACTGGCTACCTGTCTGTCTCTACATGTCAGCCCTGTGATAGACTGGTTACCTGTCTCTCTCTACATGTCGGCCCCGTGATAGACTGGTTACCTGTCTGTCTCTACATGTCGGCCCTGTGATAGACTGGTTACCTGTCTGTCTCTACATGTCAGCCCTGTGATAGACTTACCTGTCTGTCCCTACATGTCAGCCCTGTGATAGACTGGTTACCTGTCTGTCTCTACATGTCAGCCCTGTGATAGACTCGTTACCTGTCTGTCTCTACGTGTCAGCCCTGTGATAGACTGGTTACCTGTCTGTCCCTACATGTCGGCCCTGTGATAGACTGGTTACCTGTCTGTCTCTACATGTCAGCCCTGTGATAGACTGGTTACCTGTCTCTCTCTACATGTCGGCCCTGTGATAGACTGGTTACCTGTCTGTCTCTACATGTCGGCCCTGTGATAGACTGGTTACCTGTCTGTCTCTACATGTCAGCCCTGTGATAGACTGGTTACCTGTCTGTCTCTACATGTCAGCCCTGTGATAGACTGGTTACCTGTCTGTCTCTACATGTCAGCCCTGTGATAGACTGGTTACCTGTCACCTCTACCTGTCAGCCCTGTGATAGACTGGTTACCTGTCTGTCTCTACATGTCTCCCTGTGATAGACTGGTTACCTGTCTGTCTCTACATGTCAGCCCTGTGATAGACTGGTTCCCTGTCTGTCTCTACGTGTCAGCCCTGTGATAGACTGGTTACCTGTCTGTCTCTATATGTCGGCCCGGTAATAGACTGGTTACCTGTCTGTCTCTACATGTCAGCCCTGTGATAGACTGGTTACCTGTCTGTCTCTACATGTCTCCCTGTGATAGACTGGTTACCTGTCACCTCTACCTGTCAGCCCTGTGATAGACTGGTTACCTGTCTGTCTCTACATGTCGGACCTGTGATAGACTGGTTACCTGTCTGTCTCTACATGTCAGCCCTGTGATAGACTGGTTACCTGTCTGTCTCTACATGTCAGCCCTGTGATAGACTGGTTACCTGTCTGTCTCTACATGTCGGCCCTGTGATAGACTGGTTACCTGTCTGTCTCTACATGTCGGCCCTGTGATAGACTGGTTACCTGTCTGTCTCTACATGTCAGCCCTGTGATAGACTTACCTGTCTGTCTCTACATGTCAGCCCTGTGATAGACTGGTTACCTGTCTGTCTCTACGTGTCGGCCCGGTAATAGACTGGTTACCTGTCTGTCTCTACATGTCTCCCTGTGATAGACTGGTTACCTGTCACCTCTACCTGTCAGCCCTGTGATAGACTGGTTATCTGTCTGTCTCTACATGTCAGCCCTGTGATAGACTGGTTACCTGTCTGTCTCTACATGTCAGCCCTGTGATAGACTGGTTACCTGTCTGTCTCTACATGTCGGCCCTGTGATAGACTGGTTACCTGTCTGTCTCTACATGTCAGCCCTGTGATAGACTGGTTACCTGTCTGTCTCTACATGTCAGCCCTGTGATAGACTTACCTGTCTGTCTCTACATGTCGGCCCCGTGATAGACTGGTTACCTGTCTGTCTCTACATGTCAGCCCTGTGATAGACTTACCTGTCTGTCTCTACATGTCAGCCCTGTGATAGACTGGTTACCTGTCTGTCTCTACATGTCAGCCCTGTGATAGACTGGTTACCTGTCTGTCTCTACATGTCTGCCCTGTGATAGACTGGTTACCTGTTTGTCTCTACATGTCGGCCCTGTTATAGACTGGTTACCTGTCTGTTTCTACATGTCAGCCCTGTGATAGAATGGTTACCTATCACCTCTACCTGTCAGCCCTTTGATAGACTGGTTACCTGTCTGTCTCTACATGTCAGCCCTGTGATAGACTGGTTACCTGTCTGTCTCTACATGTCTCCCTGTGATAGACTGGTTACCTGTCTGTCTCTACATGTCAGCCCTGTGATAGACTGGTTACCTGTCTGTCTCTACATGTCAGCCCTGTGATAGACTGGTTACCTGTCTGTCTCTACATGTCGGCCCTGTGATAGACTGGTTACCTGTCTGTCTCTACATGTCGGCCCTGTGATAGACTGGTTACCTGTCTGTCTCTACATGTCAACCCTGTGATAGACTTACCTGTCTGTCTCTACATGTCGGCCCCGTGATAGACTGGTTACCTGTCTGTCTCTACATGTCAGCCCTGTGATAGACTTATCTGTCTGTCTCTACATGTCAGCCCTGTGATAGACTGGTTACCTGTCTGTCTCTACGTGTCAGCCCTGTGATAGACTGGCCCTGTGATAGACTGGTTACCTGTCTGTCCCTACATGTCGGCCCTGTGATAGACTGGTTACCCGTCTGTCTCTACATGTCGGCCCTGTGATAGACTGGTTACCTGTTTGTCTCTACATGTCAGCCCTGTAATAGACTGGTTACCTGTCTCTCTCTACATGTCGGCCCTGTGATAGACTGGTTACCTGTCTCTCTCTACATGTCGGCCCTGTGATAGACTGGTTACCTGTCTTTCTCTACATGTCGGCCCTGTGATAGACTGGTTACCTGTCTGTCTCTACATGTCTCCCTGTGATAGACTGGTTACCTGTCTCTCTCTACATGTCAGCCCTGTGATAGACTGGTTACCTGTCTGTCTCTACATGTCAGCCCTGTGATCGACTGGTTACATGTCTGTCTCTACATGTCAGCCCTGTGATAGACTGGTTACCTGTCTGTCTCTACATTTCAGCCCTGTGATAGACTGGTTACCTGTCTGTCTCTACATGTCAGCCCTGTGATAGACTGGTTACCTGTTTGTCTCTACATGTCAGCCCTGTGATAGACTGGTTACCTGTCTGTCTCTACATGTCAGCCCTGTGATAGACTGGTTACCTGTCTGTCTCTACATGTCGGCCCTGTGATAGACTGGTTACCTGTCTGTCTCTACATGTCAGCCCTGTGATAGACTGGTTACCTGTCTGTCTCTACGTGTCAGCCCTGTGATAGACTGGTTACCTGTCTGTCTCTACGTGTCAGCCCTGTAATAGACTGGTTACCTGTCTCTCTCTACATGTCGGCCCTGTGATAGACTGGTTACCTGTCTGTCTATACATGTCGGCCCTGTGATAGACTGGTTTCCTGTCTGTCTCTACATGTCAGCCCTGTGATAGACAGGTTACCTGTCTGTCTCTACATGTCGGCCCTGTGATAGACTGGTTACCTGTCTGTCTCTACATGTCAGCCCTGTGATAGACTTACCTGTCTGTCTCTACATGTCAGCCCTGTGATAGACTGGTTACCTGTCTGTCTCTACATGTCGGCCCTGTGATAGACTGGTTACCTGTCACCTCTACCTGTCAGCCCTGTGATAGACTGGTTACCTGTCTGTCTCTACATGTCGGCCCTGTGATAGACTGGTTACCTGTCTGTCTCTACATGTCGGCCCTGTGATAGACTGGTTACCTGTCTGTCTCTACATGTCAACCCTGTGATAGACTTACCTGTCTGTCTCTACATGTCGGCCCCGTGATAGACTGGTTACCTGTCTGTCTCTACATGTCAGCCCTGTGATAGACTTATCTGTCTGTCTCTACATGTCAGCCCTGTGATAGACTGGTTACCTGTCTGTCTCTACGTGTCAGCCCTGTGATAGACTGGCCCTGTGATAGACTGGTTACCTGTCTGTCCCTACATGTCGGCCCTGTGATAGACTGGTTACCCGTCTGTCTCTACATGTCGGCCCTGTGATAGACTGGTTACCTGTTTGTCTCTACATGTCAGCCCTGTAATAGACTGGTTACCTGTCTCTCTCTACATGTCGGCCCTGTGATAGACTGGTTACCTGTCTCTCTCTACATGTCGGCCCTGTGATAGACTGGTTACCTGTCTTTCTCTACATGTCGGCCCTGTGATAGACTGGTTACCTGTCTGTCTCTACATGTCTCCCTGTGATAGACTGGTTACCTGTCTCTCTCTACATGTCAGCCCTGTGATAGACTGGTTACCTGTCTGTCTCTACATGTCAGCCCTGTGATCGACTGGTTACATGTCTGTCTCTACATGTCAGCCCTGTGATAGACTGGTTACCTGTCTGTCTCTACATTTCAGCCCTGTGATAGACTGGTTACCTGTCTGTCTCTACATGTCAGCCCTGTGATAGACTGGTTACCTGTTTGTCTCTACATGTCGGCCCTGTTATAGACTGGTTACCTGTCTGTCTCTACATGTCAGCCCTGTGATAGACTGGTTACCTGTCTGTCTCTACATGTCGGCCCTGTGATAGACTGGTTACCTGTCTGTCTCTACATGTCAGCCCTGTGATAGACTGGTTACCTGTCTGTCTCTACGTGTCAGCCCTGTGATAGACTGGTTACCTGTCTGTCTCTACGTGTCAGCCCTGTAATAGACTGGTTACCTGTCTCTCTCTACATGTCGGCCCTGTGATAGACTGGTTACCTGTCTGTCTATACATGTCGGCCCTGTGATAGACTGGTTTCCTGTCTGTCTCTACATGTCAGCCCTGTGATAGACAGGTTACCTGTCTGTCTCTACATGTCGGCCCTGTGATAGACTGGTTACCTGTCTGTCTCTACATGTCAGCCCTGTGATAGACTTACCTGTCTGTCTCTACATGTCAGCCCTGTGATAGACTGGTTACCTGTCTGTCTCTACATGTCGGCCCTGTGATAGACTGGTTACCTGTCACCTCTACCTGTCAGCCCTGTGATAGACTGGTTACCTGTCTGTCTCTACATGTCGGCCCTGTGATAGACTGGTTACCTGTCTGTCTCTACATGTCGGCCCTGTGATAGACTGGTTACCTGTCACCTCTACCTGTCAGCCCTGTGATAGACTGGTTACCTGTCTGTCTCTACATGTCGGCCCTGTGATAGACTGGTTACCTGTCTGTCTCTACATGTCGGCCCTGTGATAGACTGGTTACCTGTCTGTCTCTACATGTCAGCCCTGTGATAGACTTACCTGTCTGTCTCTACATGTCAGCCCTGTGATAGACTGGTTACCTGTCTGTCTCTACATGTCAGCCCTGTGATAGACTGGTTACCTGTCTGTCTCTACATGTCGGCCCTGTGATAGACTGGTAACCTCTCTGTCTCTACATGTCAGCCCTGTGATAGACTTACCTGTCTGTCTCTACATGTCAGCCCTGTGATAGAATGGTTACCTGTCTGTCTCTACATGTCAGCCCTGTGATAGACTTACCTGTCTGTCTCTACATGTCAGCCCTATGATAGACTGGTTACCTGTCTGTCTCTACATGTCGGCCCTGTGATAGACTGGTTACCTGTCTGTCTCTACATGTCAGCCCTGTAATAGACTTACCTGTCTGTCTCTACATTTCAGCCCTGTGTTAGACTGGTTACCTGTCTGTCTCTACATGTCGGCCCTGTGATAGACTGGTTACCTGTCTGTCCCTACATGTCAGCCCTGTGATAGACTGGTTACCTGTCTGTCTCTACATGTCAGCCTTGTGATAGACTCGTTACCTGTCTGTCTCTACGTGTCAGCCCTGTGATAGACTGGTTACCTGTCTGTCCCTACATGTCGGCCCTGTGATAGACTGGTTACCTGTCTGTCTCTACATGTCAGCCCTGTGATAGACTGGTTACCTGTCTCTCTCTACATGTCGGCCCCGTGATAGACTGGTTACCTGTCTGTCTCTACATGTCGGCCCTGTGATAGACTGGTTACCTGTCTGTCTCTACATGTCAGCCCTGTGATAGACTTACCTGTCTGTCCCTACATGTCAGCCCTGTGATAGACTGGTTACCTGTCTGTCTCTACATGTCAGCCCTGTGATAGACTCGTTACCTGTCTGTCTCTACGTGTCAGCCCTGTGATAGACTGGTTACCTGTCTGTCCCTACATGTCGGCCCTGTGATAGACTGGTTACCTGTCTGTCTCTACATGTCAGCCCTGTGATAGACTGGTTACCTGTCTCTCTCTACATGTCGGCCCTGTGATAGACTGGTTACCTGTCTGTCTCTACATGTCGGCCCTGCGATAGACTGGTTACCTGTCTGTCTCTACATGTCAGCCCTGTGATAGACTGGTTACCTGTCTGTCTCTACATGTCAGCCCTGTGATAGACTGGTTACCTGTCTGTCTCTACATGTCAGCCCTGTGATAGACTGGTTACCTGTCACCTCTACCTGTCAGCCCTGTGATAGACTGGTTACCTGTCTGTCTCTACATGTCTCCCTGTGATAGACTGGTTACCTGTCTGTTTCTACATGTCAGCCCTGTGATAGACTGGTTCCCTGTCTGTCTCTACGTGTCAGCCCTGTGATAGACTGGTTACCTGTCTGTCTCTATATGTCGGCCCGGTAATAGACTGGTTACCTGTCTGTCTCTACATGTCAGCCCTGTGATAGACTGGTTACCTGTCTGTCTCTACATGTCTCCCTGTGATAGACTGGTTACCTGTCACCTCTACCTGTCAGCCCTGTGATAGACTGGTTACCTGTCTGTCTCTACATGTCGGACCTGTGATAGACTGGTTACCTGTCTGTCTCTACATGTCAGCCCTGTGATAGACTGGTTACCTGTCTGTCTCTACATGTCAGCCCTGTGATAGACTGGTTACCTGTCTGTCTCTACATGTCAGCCCTGTGATAGACTGGTTACCTGTCTGTCTCTACATGTCGGCCCTGTGATAGACTGGTTACCTGTCTGTCTCTACATGTCGGCCCTGTGATAGACTGGTTACCTGTCTGTCTCTACATGTCAGCCCTGTGATAGACTTACCTGTCTGTCTCTACATGTCAGCCCTGTGATAGACTGGTTACCTGTCTGTCTCTACGTGTCGGCCCGGTAATAGACTGGTTACCTGTCTGTCTCTACATGTCTCCCTGTGATAGACTGGTTACCTGTCACCTCTACCTGTCAGCCCTGTGATAGACTGGTTATCTGTCTGTCTCTACATGTCAGCCCTGTGATAGACTGGTTACCTGTCTGTCTCTACATGTCAGCCCTGTGATAGACTGGTTACCTGTCTGTCTCTACATGTCGGCCCTGTGATAGACTGGTTACCTGTCTGTCTCTACATGTCAGCCCTGTGATAGACTGGTTACCTGTCTGTCTCTACATGTCAGCCCTGTGATAGACTTACCTGTCTGTCTCTACATGTCGGCCCCGTGATAGACTGGTTACCTGTCTGTCTCTACATGTCAGCCCTGTGATAGACTTACCTGTCTGTCTCTACATGTCAGCCCTGTGATAGACTGGTTACCTGTCTGTCTCTACATGTCAGCCCTGTGATAGACTGGTTACCTGTCTGTCTCTACATGTCTGCCCTGTGATAGACTGGTTACCTGTTTGTCTCTACATGTCGGCCCTGTTATAGACTGGTTACCTGTCTGTTTCTACATGTCAGCCCTGTGATAGAATGGTTACCTATCACCTCTACCTGTCAGCCCTTTGATAGACTGGTTACCTGTCTGTCTCTACATGTCAGCCCTGTGATAGACTGGTTACCTGTCTGTCTCTACATGTCTCCCTGTGATAGACTGGTTACCTGTCTGTCTCTACATGTCAGCCCTGTGATAGACTGGTTACCTGTCTGTCTCTACATGTCAGCCCTGTGATAGACTTACCTGTCTGTCTCTACATGTCAGCCCTGTGATAGACTGGTTACCTGTCTGTCTCTACATGTCGGCCCTGTGATAGACTGGTTACCTGTCTGTCTCTACATGTCAGCCCTGTGATAGACTGGTTTCCTGTCTGTCTCTACATGTCAGCCCTGTGATAGACTGGTTACCTGTCTGTCTCTACGTGTCAGCCCTGTGATAGACTGGTTACCTGTCTGTCCCTACATGTCGGCCCTGTGATAGACTGGTTACCTGTCTGTCTCTACATGTCGGCCCTGTGATTGACTGGTTACCTGTTTGTCTCTACATGTCGGCCCTGTTATAGACTGGTTACCTGTCTGTCTCTACATGTCAGCCCTGTGATAGACTGGTTACCTGTCTGTCTCTACATGTCAGCCCTGTGATAGACTGGTTACCTGTCACCTCTACCTGTCAGCCCTGTGATAGACTGGTTACCTGTCTGTCTCTACATGTCTCCCTGTGATAGACTGGTTACCTGTCTGTCTCTACATGTCAGCCCTGTGATAGACTGGTTCCCTGTCTGTCTCTACGTGTCAGCCCTGTGATGGACTGGTTACCTGTCTGTCTCTACATGTCGGCCCGGTAATAGACTGGTTACCTGTCTGTCTCTACATGTCAGCCCTGTGATAGACTGGTTACCTGTCATGTCTACATGTCTCCCTGTGATAGACTGGTTACCTGTCACCTCTACCTGTCAGCCCTGTGATAGACTGGTAACCTGTCTGTCTCTACATGTCGGCCCTGTGATAGACTGGTTACCTGTCTGTCTCTACATGTCAGCCCTGTGATAGACTGGTTACCTGTCTGTCTCTACATGTCAGCCCTGTGATAGACTGGTTACCTGTCTGTCTCTACATGTCGGCCCTGTGATAGACTGGTTACCTGTCTGTCTCTACATGTCGGCCCTGTGATAGACTGGTTACCTGTCTGTCTCTACATGTCAACCCTGTGATAGACTTACCTGTCTGTCTCTACATGTCGGCCCCGTGATAGACTGGTTACCTGTCTGTCTCTACATGTCAGCCCTGTGATAGACTTATCTGTCTGTCTCTACATGTCAGCCCTGTGATAGACTGGTTACCTGTCTGTCTCTACGTGTCAGCCCTGTGATAGACTGGTTACCTGTCTGTCCCTACATGTCGGCCCTGTGATAGACTGGTTACCTGTCTGTCTCTACATGTCGGCCCTGTGATAGACTGGTTACCTGTTTGTCTCTACATGTCAGCCCTGTAATAGACTGGTTACCTGTCTCTCTCTACATGTCGGCCCTGTGATAGACTGGTTACCTGTCTCTCTCTACATGTCGGCCCTGTGATAGACTGGTTACCTGTCTTTCTCTACATGTCGGCCCTGTGATAGACTGGTTACCTGTCTGTCTCTACATGTCTCCCTGTGATAGACTGGTTACCTGTCTCTCTCTACATGTCAGCCCTGTGATAGACTGGTTACCTGTCTGTCTCTACATGTCAGCCCTGTGATCGACTGGTTACATGTCTGTCTCTACATGTCAGCCCTGTGATAGACTGGTTACCTGTCTGTCTCTACATTTCAGCCCTGTGATAGACTGGTTACCTGTCTGTCTCTACATGTCAGCCCTGTGATAGACTGGTTACCTGTTTGTCTCTACATGTCGGCCCTGTTATAGACTGGTTACCTGTCTGTCTCTACATGTCAGCCCTGTGATAGACTGGTTACCTGTCTGTCTCTACATGTCAGCCCTGTGATAGACTGGTTACCTGTCTGTCTCTACATGTCGGCCCTGTGATAGACTGGTTACCTGTCTGTCTCTACATGTCAGCCCTGTGATAGACTGGTTACCTGTCTGTCTCTACGTGTCAGCCCTGTGATAGACTGGTTACCTGTCTGTCTCTACGTGTCAGCCCTGTAATAGACTGGTTACCTGTCTCTCTCTACATGTCGGCCCTGTGATAGACTGGTTACCTGTCTGTCTATACATGTCGGCCCTGTGATAGACTGGTTTCCTGTCTGTCTCTACATGTCAGCCCTGTGATAGACAGGTTACCTGTCTGTCTCTACATGTCGGCCCTGTGATAGACTGGTTACCTGTCTGTCTCTACATGTCAGCCCTGTGATAGACTTACCTGTCTGTCTATACATGTCAGCCCTATGATAGACTGGTTACCTGTCTGTCTCTACATGTCGGCCCTGTGATAGACTGGTTACCTGTCACCTCTACCTGTCAGCCCTGTGATAGACTGGTTACCTGTCTGTCTCTACATGTCGGCCCTGTGATAGACTGGTTACCTGTCTGTCTCTACATGTCGGCCCTGTGATAGACTGGTTACCTGTCACCTCTACCTGTCAGCCCTGTGATAGACTGGTTACCTGTCTGTCTCTACATGTCGGCCCTGTGATAGACTGGTTACCTGTCTGTCTCTACATGTCGGCCCTGTGATAGACTGGTTACCTGTCTGTCTCTACATGTCGGCCCTGTGATAGACTGGTTACCTGTCTGTCTCTACATGTCAGCCCTGTGATAGACTGGTTACCTGTCTGTCTCTACATGTCAGCCCTGTGATAGACTGGTTACCTGTCTGTCTCTACCTGTCAGCCCTGTGATAGACTGGTTACCTGTGTGTCTCTACGTGTCAGCCCTGTGATAGACTGGTTACCTGTCTGTCTCTACATGTCGGCCCTGTGATAGACTGGTTACCTGTCTGTCTCTACATGTCAGCCCTGTGATAGACTTACCTGTCTGTCTCTACATGTCAGCCCTGTGATAGACTGGTTACCTGTCTGTCTCTACATGTCGGCCCTGTGATAGACTGGTTACCTGTTTGTCTCTACATGTCGGCCCTGTGATAGACTGGTTACCTGTCTGTCTCTACCTGTCAGCCCTGTGATAGACTGGTTACCTGTCTGTCTCTACATGTCAGCCCTGTGATAGACTTGTTACCTGTCTGTCTCTAAATGTCAGCCCTGTGATAGACTGGTTACCTGTCTGTCTCTACATGTCGGCCCTGTGATAGACTGGTTACCTGTCTGTCTCTACATGTCAGCCCTGTGATAGACTGGTTACCTGTCTGTCTCTACATGTCAGCCCTGTGATAGACTGGTTACCTGTCTGTCTCTACGTGTCAGCCCTGTGATAGACTGGTTACCTGTCTGTCCCTACATGTCGGCCCTGTGATAGACTGGTTACCTGTCTGTCTCTACATGTCGGCCCTGTGATTGACTGGTTACCTGTTTGTCTCTACATGTCGGCCCTGTTATAGACTGGTTACCTGTCTGTCTCTACATGTCAGCCCTGTGATAGACTGGTTACCTGTCTGTCTCTACATGTCAGCCCTGTGATAGACTGGTTACCTGTCACCTCTACCTGTCAGCCCTGTGATAGACTGGTTACCTGTCTGTCTCTACATGTCTCCCTGTGATAGACTGGTTACCTGTCTGTCTCTACATGTCAGCCCTGTGATAGACTGGTTCCCTGTCTGTCTCTACGTGTCAGCCCTGTGATAGACTGGTTACCTGTCTGTCTCTACATGTCGGCCCGGTAATAGACTGGTTACCTGTCTGTCTCTACATGTCAGCCCTGTGATAGACTGGTTACCTGTCATGTCTACATGTCTCCCTGTGATAGACTGGTTACCTGTCACCTCTACCTGTCAGCCCTGTGATAGACTGGTAACCTGTCTGTCTCTACATGTCGGCCCTGTGATAGACTGGTTACCTGTCTGTCTCTACATGTCAGCCCTGTGATAGACTGGTTACCTGTCTGTCTCTACATGTCAGCCCTGTGATAGACTGGTTACCTGTCTGTCTCTACATGTCGGCCCTGTGATAGACTGGTTACCTGTCTGTCTCTACATGTCGGCCCTGTGATAGACTGGTTACCTGTCTGTCTCTACATGTCAACCCTGTGATAGACTTACCTGTCTGTCTCTACATGTCAGCCCTGTGATAGACTGGTTACCTGTCTGTCTCTACATGTCGGCCCTGTGATAGACTGGTTACCTGTCTGTCTCTACATGTCGGCCCTGTGATAGACTGGTTACCTGTCTGTCTCTACATGTCAACCCTGTGATAGACTTACCTGTCTGTCTCTACATGTCGGCCCCGTGATAGACTGGTTACCTGTCTGTCTCTACATGTCAGCCCTGTGATAGACTTATCTGTCTGTCTCTACATGTCAGCCCTGTGATAGACTGGTTACCTGTCTGTCTCTACGTGTCAGCCCTGTGATAGACTGGTTACCTGTCTGTCCCTACATGTCGGCCCTGTGATAGACTGGTTACCTGTCTGTCTCTACATGTCGGCCCTGTGATAGACTGGTTACCTGTTTGTCTCTACATGTCAGCCCTGTAATAGACTGGTTACCTGTCTCTCTCTACATGTCGGCCCTGTGATAGACTGGTTACCTGTCTCTCTCTACATGTCGGCCCTGTGATAGACTGGTTACCTGTCTCTCTCTACATGTCAGCCCTGTGATAGACTGGTTACCTGTCTGTCTCTACATGTCAGCCCTGTGATCGACTGGTTACATGTCTGTCTCTACATGTCAGCCCTGTGATAGACTGGTTACCTGTCTGTCTCTACATTTCAGCCCTGTGATAGACTGGTTACCTGTCTGTCTCTACATGTCAGCCCTGTGATAGACTGGTTACCTGTCTGTCTCTACATGTCGGCCCTGTGATAGACTGGTTACCTGTCTGTCTCTACATGTCAGCCCTGTGATAGACTGGTTACCTGTCTGTCTCTACGTGTCAGCCCTGTGATAGACTGGTTACCTGTCTGTCTCTACGTGTCAGCCCTGTAATAGACTGGTTACCTGTCTCTCTCTACATGTCGGCCCTGTGATAGACTGGTTACCTGTCTGTCTATACATGTCGGCCCTGTGATAGACTGGTTTCCTGTCTGTCTCTACATGTCAGCCCTGTGATAGACAGGTTACCTGTCTGTCTCTACATGTCGGCCCTGTGATAGACTGGTTACCTGTCTGTCTCTACATGTCAGCCCTGTGATAGACTTACCTGTCTGTCTCTACATGTCAGCCCTGTGATAGACTGGTTACCTGTCTGTCTCTACATGTCGGCCCTGTGATAGACTGGTTACCTGTCACCTCTACCTGTCAGCCCTGTGATAGACTGGTTACCTGTCTGTCTCTACATGTCGGCCCTGTGATAGACTGGTTACCTGTCTGTCTCTACATGTCGGCCCTGTGATAGACTGGTTACCTGTCACCTCTACCTGTCAGCCCTGTGATAGACTGGTTACCTGTCTGTCTCTACATGTCGGCCCTGTGATAGACTGGTTACCTGTCTGTCTCTACATGTCGGCCCTGTGATAGACTGGTTACCTGTCTGTCTCTACATGTCGGCCCTGTGATAGACTGGTTACCTGTCTGTCTCTACATGTCAGCCCTGTGATAGACTGGTTACCTGTCTGTCTCTACATGTCAGCCCTGTGATAGACTGGTTACCTGTCTGTCTCTACCTGTCAGCCCTGTGATAGACTGGTTACCTGTGTATCTCTACGTGTCAGCCCTGTGATAGACTGGTTACCTGTCTGTCTCTACATGTCGGCCCTGTGATAGACTGGTTACCTGTCTGTCTCTACATGTCAGCCCTGTGATAGACTTACCTGTCTGTCTCTACATGTCAGCCCTGTGATAGACTGGTTACCTGTCTGTCTCTACATGTCGGCCCTGTGATAGACTGGTTACCTGTTTGTCTCTACATGTCGGCCCTGTGATAGACTGGTTACCTGTCTGTCTCTACCTGTCAGCCCTGTGATAGACTGGTTACCTGTCTGTCTCTACATGTCAGCCCTGTGATAGACTTGTTACCTGTCTGTCTCTAAATGTCAGCCCTGTGATAGACTGGTTACCTGTCTGTCTCTACATGTCAGCCCTGTGATAGACTGGTTACCTGTCTGTCTCTACATGTCGGCCCTGTGATAGACTGGTTACCTGTCTGTCTCTACATGTCTCCCTGTGATAGACTGGTTACCTGTCTGTCTCTACATGTCAGCCCTGTGATAGACTGGTTACCTGTCTGTCTCTACATGTCGGCCCTGTGATAGACTGGTTACCTGTCTGTCTCTACATGTCTCCCTGTGATAGACTGGTTACCTGTCTGTCTCTACATGTCAGCCCTGTGATAGACTGGTTACCTGTCTGTCTCTACATGTCTCCCTGTGATAGACTGGTTACCTGTCTGTCTCTACATGTCAGCCCTGTGATAGACTGGTTACCTGTCTGTCTCTACATGTCGGCCCTGTGATAGACTGGTTACCTGTCTGTCTCTACATGTCAGCCCTGTGATAGACTGGTTACCAGTAATAAATACAGGCATACAATACATGTGGTTTGTACAAAATAGATGAAAATAGTAAAATATAAACATGAAGAATTCTAACAACTATGTTATAGATTGTAAACACAAGAAGAATATGAATCAGGTAGGACTTTGAGCAACAAATGTCATGAGTCTGCAGGTTTTTGATCATAAACCAACGTATTGGTCACATTCTAATGTTGATATTAAAGTCAGAGGATCATCAAAGTTGTTCTGATTCCTCCTGAGGGGAACATGAATTATGAACCACAGTTCATCATCCATCCATCCATTTTCTTCCACTTAACCGGGACAGGGTCGTGGAGGAAGAAGGCTTAGGAGGACCTTCCAGATGCTCTTCTCCCCAACAACACTTTCCAGCTCTTCTTGGGGACCCAATGTGTTCCCAGGATAGATGGATATACACTGCTCAAAACACGAAGGGAACACTTCAATCACACCTCACATCCTGATGAACAAATTATTCAACTTCAAAATCAGACAGAAAATCTGATCCTGATGAGTCCTGGGGGATCTCTCTCTTAAGAAAGGAACACAGATCTTAGAGATATACTAGTCCACAATGAACAATGCTTTTAACAAGGAAAACAACAGGACTTATGTAACCAATCTTAGTGATATAAAAGTGAATTACAGTATAATAACAAATTGGACTAATAACTTGACCGTGGCCAGAATCAGAAGACACCAAATTCATAAGGAGCCAATGTGTTGAGCAGCAATAATGAGGCAGGCACTGGAATAACTGTTGAGTAGCCACTCTTGTATTTTTACAGTGCATGAAGAGACATATTCAATTTGTACGAACATACAAAATAATGACCCAGATTTCCAAAAATAAAGGAATAGTGTGCACACTCAAATAAAAGAAAAGTGTCCGTTGGGGCCCTTATGAAATAAGAGTTGTTGCAGGTGCACCTGATTTTAAAGGTCCATGGAGTGTAATGTGAATGTATGTGTGGGAGTGTGTACGTGGGTATCTCCTTTGTGGTCATTCTTCCTCAAAGTGGTTGGCTCGCCGTCTGTCACGACCGGAATCTCGTCCTGGTCCTCGGATTTTCTCCGTCCTCTCAAAAACCTGATCTATACACAAGGTCATATAAGTTACATTCTATTCTCAGATGCATCATTAAGGTTTAAATGTCAAAAATCAATATATTGCATCAAACCTCATATGTAAATCTTCAATCTTATCAAATCTTGAAGCTTCAGTTTTAGTTTTTATAGTTGTACAACATTCAACAATCTAACAATTCAAAATATATCATAACCATATCAAAATAATGTGCAAATAACAAAAAAATACACATATTGAGATTTAGAGGTATCAAAGAAGTGTGCTTAATTACTCCAACACTATAGACCTATTTATGCGAGAGAAACTGCACCAAAAATTACCCTCTAAGTAACTTTAGACTCACATTGAAATGAAATAAATTCCTTCAGTAGTTCACATTACAAAATAAAATATTATTTTACTCTCATCATATGATTTATCAAATTACTTTCCCTGTAAATTGGCATTAGGAAAATAAAACAAACCTCCTTTTTACATTCAAATATCGGCATAAAATAATAGATATGATACACACATGTTCAAAATATTGCATCATTATTCACTTCAGTTCACTCTCATAGCCTTTATTATCACCGCTGCTCTCTTTCAGCACACTGAAAATCAACAGAGAAATAGCATCGGAGCAGCTTGAGACACATGTCTCACCGTTGCTCTGTAGTTCAAAGCCGAGCACGCCGATGTCGGAGCTGCAGCGGCTCTCCGGATGGAAGGTAAGTGGTTAGCCTGTTAGACACTGAGCTAGCATTAGCATGGACTACGACGGTAAGTACTAGCGAGGTTTTTTTCTCCAGATAAACAACTCGTCTTACCGACGCGACTCGTCTCCTTCATGGAGTCACTTGGCTCCGGACTCCCAGTGGGTAAGTGCGCTGGCTTACGTTTCCTCTTTTCACAGGTTAGCTCGGGTTTCTCTCTTTTGTCTGCTAAGCAGGTAGCTGCGCTCACCCCCGTGGCTAAGATGAAAAGGGCCCGGAGAGCGACGCACTTCACCTCACGAGCTGACCGTGGTCTGCGTTACCCCTGATTAGCTGTTGGGCTACTCCATGTGGGATCATGTGAACTGAGCGGCGCATTCAAATGCAATGGGAGATTTAAAACTTTGCCGATACAAACAAATAAAAATAAGAAAATAAATACTCTCTCTTCTTTCTGTTATCTAATTGTGTTCATTTTACACCTGGGCTACACCAAGGAATCACTTCCAGTACGGGACATTGGTTTTATCTGTCTCCCTGTTTTGAATAAAGACTCCAGAGTCGGTGTCGACCACAATCAGGTGCAAGGCTTGTGACAAAGTGAATTGGGGAGTACTACAAAGTGGATCAATGATCATTGGCCTCGGGTGTTCTGGTACCAAGAACACTTCTGAACCACAATATACTCCAACATGCAGTCTAAGAAATGATTCATGGGCTTCGTGGATGACACTTACAATAAAGACATTTACTAGCATAAAAAACGTACTTTAAGTAAGTTAATAACTAGTTTTAAGAAGTTGGTCAAACTGAAAAAAAGATATTGACTTATTAATATCCATTTTGAATAAATATTTCTTCATTCACTCAACAGCGAACACTAAGTCAGTGTAACTTTATTGAGTTTCAACTGTGCATCAAAACTAAGGACACTCCTGAACCATGGGCGTCGCTAGACCTCTTTTACTGGGGCACATGCCCCAGTATTGATCTGCCGTGCCCCAGTAAAATCTCACGCTCGAGTTTTAATGAGCTACTATATTTGGCAGTGGATTCATTTATATTGATAGTAACGGTTAAAGAATGGATTTTTTTCTCATCCACAATGTCAAACCAGCGCAGTTTAACCCAAAATACAAAGCTGAGGCACGCACCTCGTGGTCCGGGTCCAGCGCGCACATTACGTCCCCCCCACCACCATGTCATGGTATGATCCACTTCTCTCTCCCACCTGCCCCGCTCGCCCTGATGCCCGCAGTAGCCGGCGTGAAGCGGCACAGTGCGTGTAGTTTCTGTCTGTCGTCCCAGTAAGGAGCTCAAACAACGACGTGTTACACATTTCTTTTACCACTAAATAATCACCACCAGTCCTCATTCCTGCTGCTCTGAATCACAGATCACTCTTTGAGTTGTTTCATAGGAGTTAGATAGCTGACGGTTTACCCCATTATCTTTTCATTTTAATACAATTTACTTTATAGTACTTTATAAACCAAGTGATGGCTCAGCATTAAAGTAAGATTTACAGTCACAGTGATTTCCCCAACCCCCAAAGTCTGATGTTCTTCATTCACAAATGTGGGAACGATACTCCAAAATCATCAAAAACATGTTGAGAATGTTCATAATGTATGTTGAAATAAATATGAATTAGAGATTAATATCTCTACATTTTTACCTTTCAGTTTTTAGCAGCAGCAGTATGGCTGTGGCAGTAATAGTGGGACGTTTATATAGCACATTGTATAGCACATTTCATACACACAGCGGGAATTCAAGGATGTTTTTTGTGATTTGAGTAATAGGGGGCCTGTGCCCCAGTAGAGCTTAATGTCTAGCAACGCCCCTGTCCTGAACTTGACTTGTTTTTGCGTGCCAGGTTGCAGCAATCCTCCGACATCCATGTGAGTGACAGGAGCAACGGCAATGTTTGTCCAATTGATTCTAATGAATGAGTGCCATTTGCTAGTTGTAACTCTTCCAAATTGAACTTATTTTTTAGCTTTTTTAAACACTAAATCTAAAAACATTCATATTTAACTGTTCAAAATGTGTATTGGTCCATCTCAGGCAGCTGTATGATTATTTTAGAAGTGAAGTGAAAGATGGATGCATTTTTCTCACTCCTGTTACCAAAACTCATGTGCCATTTAAAAAGCAATATTAAAAGCATTTCAACTAATTCCTTTGGTTTCCCCTCAATTTCCCTTAATTGTTAATTTTGAAGAAATCTTGGTGACATGTTGAAATAATTGATATTTGTGACGAAAAATGACTTTATGAAGCTGATGACTGAAGATGAAAAGTTTTGCATTGAAACAGTCGCAGCTCACATTGTGTTGCACAAGCAGCTGACATCCCTGTATGTCAGTTCTCCAGGCTATAGGGTCACTGATGTATCCTCATATGGATGGAACTGGTGGCACATCTTTGAGCATCTCCAAAACTGTTTCCTCGTTGACAAAAACTTGATTGTGTCTGTCTTTTGCAACACAGCAGCTCTGTGGCGTCAGGAATATCTGTCCCTTTGCTGACCAGACCAGCCCTCCTCTTCAGGGCCCCTCCCACACCGTCCGGGGGACCCTTCCCGTCGCTCGCCTCGAAGAAGATCCACGTTCCAGCAGTGAACCCTCGTCAGAACAGCTCAGTACAAAACAGGAAAAAAATCCCCTCGCTGTTTATACTGAGAGAAACGGCCGTCCCTGTAAAAGTGGATTGTGGAGACCTCTGGATATGCACTCTATAAGTAATCAAGCACTGGTGACAAGTGCTGCCAGATTGCTGGTTGACACTGCAGAAGGACATTGGGCTGGAGGATGTGTGCACATAGAGGACCCCCGTGTGCAGTGTCGCCTGCTGGTGTATGCTCTGAAGTGAACAGCCTGTATTTCTGTGCTCTACGTGCAGAGGTCATTTTCTGAAAAACCAACATGATTTAAGCATTCATGTGCTTCCTAGCCATGTCTCAGTGCCCTGTAGTGGACAAACTGATGTTTGATGTTGTCTGTCTTTTAAACCCTTTGCAGCAGCAGGTTCAGCTGCTTAATACTGTTCAGTACTGTACAATACTCAGTCCTGTTACTCACATAAGAGTAACAGGACTGAGTTTTTAGCATAGAATTAGGAAACTCACAAAAAATAGCCACATAGCATCTCTGCTAAAAACATGTGGACACAGAGCACAATGTAGTCGTTGACCAAAAAACGCTATTTTTAAAATGAACAAATAATATCTAAAAAATAATTTAGGTAACAGGAATGTACACTATTAATGACACCCTCAGTCAACACTAAAATATCATTAAAAATACAGAAAAGTAACTGTGAGAACTTGCTTTTGGTCTTCCCATGGCCTTCAGAAGATTCAAATGAACCAACTTCCTGTTGAACATGTGACTTGGGGAGTTATTTTCCAGAAGGGATTATGTGTCAGGGTAACAGGACTGTGTGAAAACCTGGGGACACGAATAAAATGAATATTTTAATTGGATTAAAATGGACTATTTGGGATATAAATGTGGACGGAAATGGCACCCATTCAATAGAATCCTTCATCTAACAGTAACTTTAAAGACGTTGTTTTCACCGAGCACTTAACTTCAGGGGAAATCAAGCTAATTTAGCAACGGTACTAGCTAGCTAATAGTGACTTCAACACAGTTTCACTTTGGTAGCTGAATTAATTTACGTTCATTTACATCAGACATGTGAAGTGTTGACACTGTAAAGGTAAAAGCTTAAGTGTCTCTTTTGTTCTAACTTAAGTTGGTGTCATTGAGGTCTGGTCAGCAACAGTTGCATTGCTGGTCTGTTCTGAAAGTGAACCTGGGACAAATGTATTTTACTTGGTGTTTTTCAGTTTCATGTGTGTCGTGTTGCTGTTAAAGCCTTAAAGGTATTTTTGTTTGAGGCAGGCGTCTCTGAGAAAAGGATGAGGATCTCTTCAAAGAACACTTGGTAGGTAAATCAGATGCTTAGTTCTGACACACTGGACTTTGTGTTACACTCAAATACAATACCATGTTTTCAAATGGGATGACTTAAAACATGTTTATTCTGATCTACTTCCAACAGGATGGAGAAGTGCAGGTTACAGATGAAGGACCATGATGAGGGGCCATAATGTTGATCCAGCCAGTGCAAGGATAGTGACAGAGGGAACAGAAGTCCTGGAGAACCTGGATGTTCCAAGTGCCTTCGCCATGTTAATGGTGCTGATATACGCCATCAACCTCAACTACCAAAACAACTGATGAAAACGTTTGAGGTGTTTCAAAAAATACTCCTTGAACTTGATGGACTGAAAACCAGCCCGAAGGTAATGTTGCAAAGGAATATACTGCTGTCCTAAAAAGTGTAATTAGAAAGTGGAAGTTTTAAGTTTAGTTAACATACTAATAGAAATAAATGTGTTCATTGATCACATCCATCATGTGTACCTGCAGTTTGTTTGAAAGACACATGTGGACGCTAGATGTTCACGCTGGATTCTCACACACTTGTTGGCACTAAGTTGCTCGTCTACTGGGTCCACGAAGCTAAAAGTAATGCACGTTTAGAGAGGTGTTGATTACACTTTATAACCCTCCAATGCCAAAAGACTCATTCATGCCTTCATTTCCTCCCGACTGGTTTACTGCAACTCACTCCTCCATGGCATCAGCTCCAGCTCCATCAACTGACTCCAACTGGTCCAGAACGCAGCCGCAGGACTCATCACCCACACCAAAACCTGGGACCACATCACCCCGGTCCTAAAGAACCTCCATTGGCTTCCCATCTCCCACTGCATCACCTACAAAATCCTGGTCCTCACTTTCAAAGCACCCCACCATCTGCCCCCCCCCCCCTCCCACCAACCCTATCGGCCCCTCAGATCCACATCAGCCGGTCTCCTCTCCATCCAGAGATCCAACCTCTGTAGTTTTGGGGACTGAGCCTTCTCCAGGGCAGCTCCCAGACTCTGGAACTCCCTTCCCCAAACCATCCGTGATTCTGAGTCCCTCACCATATTTCAGTCCCACCTTAAAACCCATCTCTTCTCCTCGGCCTACCACTAGCCCCATGCCCCTTCCCTCATTTCAGCTGATTGCTGCTCTGTTTTGGCTTTGTCTTATTTATTTATTTATTCATTTATTTTAGTTTTTTATTTGGTTTGTTTGTTTGTTTTCTGTAAAGCGTCTTTGTGTGCGGAAAAGCTCTCTACAAATTAAATGTATTATTAACCTCTGAAGGCGCGTCTGTTCTCCACACTATGTGAGGAGATGGAGCTGAACTTTCAGCTGTGGTGTTTCACAGCGAGGCTAGGTGGCTCTCAAGAGGGAAAGTGTTGTCCCGAGTCTTTGAGCTCACAGAGGAAGTTTGTGTGTTTTTGGAGGAGGAGCAGATTCATGACGTTGCAAGCAAGTTTAGTGATGAACAATTTCTGATGAAACTGGCCTATCTCAGCGATATATTTAGAAAACTCAATGAATTAAATCTTCAGCTTCAAGGCAGAGACGAGCACCTTCCTCACCTGGCAGACAATATTAGCACATTCACAGGAAAGCTTGAGATGTGGGGCAGACCACTTTCTCAAGGAAATACTGGTCCCTTTGAGAATCTGAGGGGTTTTGCTGAAACCAGTGATTCTGGAGCCACCACAGTGATTCCCATCTCTTCCCTTACCTGTATGACTGAGTGAGGGATCCATTCAATGCAGCAGCACTCACTGATTTCACCTCTGATGAAGAGGACCAGTTCATTGAGATGACATCTGCCTCCACCCTGAGGCTGAGGTTTACAGGCCAGACATGAGTGAGTTCTGGCTTGGTGTGGAGGGGAGCATTCACTCTGCTTCCCTTCACCACATCCTCTCTCTGCGAGATGGGCTTTTCTGCTGTCGCCTCACTGAAAACACAGATCTAAGACATGACTTGAGAGTGTCAGTATCAACCTGCAACCTCGCCTTAAAAAGATCCATCCATCCATCCATCGTCTGCCGTTTATCCTGTATTCAGGGTCACGGCTTTGTTCTCATTCTAGCAAAGTGAAATGTATTCCATTTTTCTGTTTTGGAAAAAGCTCACAGACTGATGGAGCAATGACCAACATTACAAAAAGTTTAAATAGAAGACATTGACAAATATCTGAATTTTTTTCTTTTGTACGTTATTTCAATTAAGTTAAACTTTGTTTTGTTGGGGGGGGGGGGGGGGGGGGGCATGACTGGAGACGTTTGAGAACCACTGGATTAGAGAAACATCGTGGAGATGGTTTTTGTATCACTCTGTTTCACTGTGGAGGGTATCTTTGGCTCTGGAAGTAAACTGTACGTAACAGGTAAGGAGAATATTTCATGTCCCTTCAGTTGTTTTATAGAACAAGTTGAAAATGTGTTTTAATGAGTTTCTGCTGATTCAGGCTTCTCATGTTAGTTTTTCCATCATTAGTAGAGAATTCTTGTGGCCGTGAAGCTGTTGTTCTATTAAAAGGTTCATAATTCCTGAAACAACGACTCAAGTTATTCTTTAATTCTGCAGGAGATCAAACAGATTTTTATATATCAATAATTCAGCAGAATATAATATTAGAAATGTATGAAATTATGTTGTCAATGATCAAAATTCAATCATTTTTAATAGTAAAATTGACCTCATGACATTCATGTTATGTGATGGTACGGTATGTTTGTGGAAGACATATTTATACATAACAGCAAACAGATACTGCAGGTGATTGTAAAATAAATCTAATTCATGCATATTAATTTATGTTTTTTAATATATGATTCAGAAAAATAAATGACACACATGTATCTCGAGGCACAAATTCCAAATATATTACTGTAATTACAATTTTGAAAGTATATTATATTATATTATACTATATTATATTATATTATATTGAATTTGCCCAAGTTATAAATAAAGTTACGAAAAAAAAATGCATTGCGTATACATATTTTCTGTTGTGTGTGTGTGCAGTTTGAGTATTTTTGTAAATATATATTATATGTAATATATATTGAAATCATTTTAATTACTTAGAGATGAAGGTTAATATGTCAAATATTATTATATCTATATTAACACTACTGAATCAACAAAATGTGATAACTCTATGAAGGTATATACATTTATCTTCAATATTATATTATATTATATTATACCATATGATATATCAAAATTGTTATGAAATAAGTAAATACATTATTATTTGTATCATTTTCTTAAGCAAGATTAAAATAAATGGTGGGAAACATAATATTATCATATTAACAACTATATTTTATGTGAAGGTGAATATGGAACTTGTAGTAATATGTATATAAGCCCTAATATAGGAAATACAATTCAACTATATTAAGATACTTTTCATAGTTATAAAAGCTGTATAAAGATATACAAATGCATCTTCATAATTATATTATATCATATTTAATGATATTATATGTAAATCCCCCTCATATGTTGATAACATCTAAACATTTGTATGTAATAATATACAGCAGTCATTATTCATATTTGACATTTCATTCATTTAAAATTATTCTGATAAACGTCTAAGTATATGATGGTAATTAAATAATATGTTATACATGTTGAAATCATCACAATTACTTTGATACGAAGGTGAATATTGTTATAATATGTATATTAGTCCCTTCTGAATACACAAAGTGGTATAACTGTATAAAGGTATCTTCATAATGATATGATAGTATATGATAGTATGTTATTGTTGACTGTGTGAATGTGTGTCTGTGCTGCTTGTTGCTGCTGTCAAACTTCAGATGAGCAGGTAATGAAGCCCGTGGTGAGCGTGTACCCAGCAGCATCCAGAGCCCACCTGGAGGGGAAGAGCTCTCTGCTGTGTCTGGCCTCAGACATGTTTCCTCCTCTAGTCCGGTTCTCCTGGAAAAGACGAAAGGAGAATGGTTCTCTGGAGGAGGAGGTGCTCCCTGCTGTGGGAGAGCAGCTGGAGATCAGAGAGTCGGGACACGCCGCCGCCATCTTGCTGCTCCATCAACAAGAGATCAGCACATATAAATACCGCTGCTCCGTCCAGCACGAGGGGGGCACAGTGGAGGCCCAAGCAGAACAAGGTACTGAAGGCTTGGTGACTGTTCAGCAGTGATTCAGCTTCATGTGGATGCACTGCTGTCCAAGATATCAGAGGAGCAGACGACTGACGTCGCTCACTGTCACTCCTTTTCTCTTCCAGAGGTTCCAGCTCCAGCAGACCTGCCAGCTCTGCAGCAAGCTGACTGTAAGATCAACTGCTGCCCCCTTTAATATAATATATATTATATGTTAGAATAATAAAAAGCTGCTTGGGGTCGCTGCAGTGAGGACTTAGCCTCGATACATGGGGTGCCAACTCTACCCACTGAGCTATGCGGCGCCCCGTTATGCTGCTATTTAAATCATTGTCCTGGCTCCATCCCTACAACCCTTGGTGGGCCCTTATTGGTTGTTTTTAAGGAGGGCCTTTGAACTTTCATTCAAATTGTAGCCGACCTCTGTCTTCATGCAAAGCTGGTTTTTAAAAAAAGGTTACTCTGATGAGAGAAGAGATGGGCATGAGGACTTAGGACACCAGTTCCAAATATCAAGCAACCACATTTATTGTCTAGCTTTTTTGCTCTTTGTTACCGTCTTAGTCGTCAGACCAAATGTTCTTCAAAAGAGGATAAACCCGATCGGCCTGACATTTCCTCCTCACATGTTTCTATCTAACAAAATATTCTGCTTCAATCCATATTTGTTGGCATTTAACCTTCAAACACTACATTTTCACTGTTGTGAGAAAGACAAAGGGAGGCAGCACCTGTATTAACGGGGAAGTCTAGCAGCCATCAAACAGCACCAGAAATTACATTTATAGAACCGAAAAATCATAATTCACCCACTTGTTTAGGACAATGACATCATCAAATTAACAATAGACATTCAAAACTTCAATCTACAACCTTAATAGAAGTAAAATATGAATGTAAAAATGTCTTATGAGGGCTGATCTGGGACAAGCTGTTACTACAGACTTGTGGACAGCTCTTACCACAGAGTCATATGTAACCATCACCTGTCATTTCATTCAGAACGGGGAGTTGAATACTCTATAATCATTAAATAAGAGTACTGGAATATGGAAGTTACTTATGTGTGTGTGTGTGTGTGTGTGTGTGTGTGTGTGTGTGTGTGTGTGTGTGTGTGTGTATGTGTGTATGTGTGTGTGTGTGCGTGTGTGTGTGTGTGTGTGTGTGTGTGTGTGTGTGTGTGTGTGTATGTGTGTATGTGTGTGTGTGTGTGTGCGTGTGTGTGTGTGTGTGTGTGTGTGTGTGTGTGTGTGTGTGTGTGTGTGTATGTGTGTGTGTCAGTGTCCTTCCAGTCTCAGTGCAGGGTGAAGCTGCTCTGCCTGCTGTACACAGTGCTGATAGTGAAGAGTCTTGTGTACTGCTGTGGACTCAGTCTGCTGATGATCTCCAGAAAGAAGGGACGCTCCACCAACTGCTCACATGCTGACTGATCACCATCACATCTCATCAATTCATCTCATTTATCACTTTAATTATATTCACAAATATACATGATGACTTGATGAGGTTGGTTGTATGATGTGTCTTTTTATACAGGATAGATACAGTCATCCTAAAAATATAAATACATATTTAGACATTATATTTACAGTAATTCAGTGTAAACTCTTTGTAGTGTTACTTTGATAGTTAAGATGAATAGTTAGCTGACTGGTTGATGTTTTATTCTTTACAGTATTTTTCTGTGCTTGGGTTTGTTTTTAATACATGATTCAGAGTGTGGCAGATTTGTCAAATTATTTCACTGTAAGATTCTTAATAAACTGAAAATTCACAGTGTTTTATGGACATCCTTGTTTTTATGGATTTCAGTTTGGTTTCATAGCAAATAATCAGGAACAGAACCAAGTTTGTTGAGTTTGTTGGCACCAGTAATGTGACTGTGGATGTAAGTCACTGTGAATATACTTTCACACAGCACCAAGAACAAATGTACAGGAAAATATGCATATAAGCACACAGCTAAACAAGGACAACAGAGCTAAACAAAGAGAAGCAAACATATACACACGGCTATTATATACAGATATTATAGTCAATAGGTGTGGCGGTCCCACCAGGTTCAGTGCTGACCCCCTTTTATATTGGTGTCAGTGTGGATGTTAAACTCTATGCTGACGACACTGTCCTTTAAACACAAACAAACAGCAGAAGTTTTAGCTTTGAAGCATTTTATTGAAGCATGTATTTTTTGACACTGAACTATTACAGCTTCATCAGGATGACATGGATCGGCAGAGCTACTGATTATACCTAAACTAACATTCATATTCATGTACATTTCAAGAAAGAATCACAGAAGTGAGTTGAGGATTTGAGCTGCTTCTCTCACAGATTCCACACACAGATCAAAGCTGAGACAGTGAGTACTGAGCGCTGAGCTGAAGTTCCCAGAATGATTGTCTAACCAGAGTGGATGGTTGTAACTGTCGTTGTGTTATTAATGTGAGAAAGGATGCAGAGCAGAAACCCACACAGCCCGTCTGCTGCAGGAAAGGAAGTGTTGCTAGGCTGCCAACCGTCCTAATAACCACTGAGAACAGATTCCTATCTGCTGCTGTACACAAACATCAGTGTGTGACCTCACAAATACACTTCTGGAAGAATGGTGCAAAGGGTGGACTGACGTCACATTAAACCCTATGGATTAAGAATGGGACGTCACTTAAGTTCATATGCGAGTCGAAGCAGGTGAGCGAATACTTTTGGGAATATAGTGTACCTGGTTGGAGATCTGCATTCATGCAAACACATTAATGTTCAGGTTCAAATAGTCTAAGAAGTGAGGAGGTCCAGGAGCTAAAGTCAGGATCTGAATCAGGAGCTCTAATTTGTTCCTGTCAGCATTTGGAACAAATACAAGATTCCAAAGCAGAAGCTTTGTTATAATATGAATGTTTGCAGTAAATGATTATTGATGCATGTTGACAACAAGCTCAGCCAGTTGTCCTGAAAGAATTGAGACTGAACACTGAAATAAACTCTGATGTTAAAATGAATTGACTCCCTGATGTTCTGAAATTATTAAAGTTGATACTATAGCAACACCATCTGACAGAAGTTTGATTTGCTCATCTTATTTCTCTGTATGTAATTGAAGACATGAATTATGTACTTGAGCACAAATATGTATGTTTATTTTACATAGAAAAAAAAACTTTTAAAAATAGATTGTTTAATAAAGTGAATTCATCTTTTTTTTTTAAATCTGTATTTATATTGTAGTTTTAAATAAAGTTGTGGTTCCTTATAATGAAATCCACATAGAATATGTTCAGCAAATAATTTAGTTTGTCTTATCTGGAAAATAAAAGTGAAAAAAGGTTTTTGTTTCATTTATTGAAATTGCTTATAGACTCAAAGAACAACACAAAGACACAAATACAATTGTGACTGCTATGACTAATTAAAAACAAGAATGAGAAAACCACATTTTATTTATAACAGATTATATAAAATGTCAACAAAAGTCAATAAAATAGAGATTAAGGCAAAAAACTAAATTTTGAATAAAAACGAACTGATAACAAAATGAAAATTAATAGAAATAATAAATTATGTATAAAATAAGTGTGATATAACAGAATAATTGAGAGAGTTCTTAAGCCTGTTAACTTCTGATCATATCTCATATAAATGTGTTTAATGAAGTTGACTATTTTCTATCATTAACATTTGTAATTATCTCCTGAGATCATTGAGATATTTTAATTGAAAATGTTTTAAAACATGGTGTGATTATATCCAAATATATCTATGTATATTTGTATTTATATTTTTTAGACATCTGTATCTGAAAGACATTTTACAAACAACCTCCACATCATAGATATGTGTGATAATCAAAGTGAGAAATGAAATGATTGATGAGATGTGATGGTGAGAAACGGTGAGGAGAAAACAGTCAGCATGTGTACAGCAGACTGGTCACTATCAGCACGTTTACAGCAGACTGGTCACTATCAGCATGTTTACAGACTGGTCACTATCAGCATGTTTACAGACTGGTCACTATCAGCATGTTTACAGCAGACTGGTCACTATCAGCATGTTTACAGTCTGGTCACTATCAGCATGTTTACAGCAGACTGGTCACTATCAGCATGTGTACAGCAGACTGGTCACTATCAGCATGCGTACAGCAGACTGGTCACTATCAGCATGCGTACAGCAGACTGGTCACTATCAGCATGTTTACAGACTGGTCACTATCAGCATGTTTACAGCAGACTGGTCACTATCAGCATTTTTACAGACTGGTCACTATCAGCATGTTTACAGCAGACTGGTCACTAACAGCATGTTTACAGCAGACTGGTCACTATCAGCATGTTTACAGACTGGTCACTATCAGCATGTGTACAGCAGACTGGTCACTATCAGCATGTTTACAGACTGGTCACTATCAGCATGTGTACAGCAGACTGGTCACTAACAGCATGTTTACAGCAGACTGGTCACTATCAGCATGCGTGCAACAGACTGGTCACTATCAGCATGTTTACAGCAGACTGGTCTCTATCAGCATGCGTACAGCAGACTGGTCACTATCAGCATGTTTACAGACTGGTCACTATCAGCATGTTTACAGCAGACTGGTCACTATCAGCATGTTTACAGACTGGTCACTATCAGCATGTTTACAGACTGGTCACTATCAGCATGTTTACAGCAGACTGGTCACTATCAGCATGTTTACAGCAGACTGGTCACTATCAGCATGTTTACAGACTGGTCACTATCAGCATGTTTACAGCAGACTGGTCACTATCAGCATGTTTACAGACTGGTCACTATCAGCATGTTTACAGCAGACTGGTCACTATCAGCATGTTTACAGCAGACTGGTCACTATCAGCATGTTTACAGCAGACTGGTCACTATCAGCATGTGTACAGCAGACTGGTCACTATCAGCATGTTTACAGCAGACTGGTCACTATCAGCATGCGTACAGCAGACTGGTCACTATCAGCATGCGTACAGCAGACTGGTCACTATCAGCATGTTTACAGACTGGTCACTATCAGCATGTTTACAGACTGGTCACTATCAGCATGTTTACAGCAGACTGGTTACTATCAGCATGTTTACAGACTGGTCACTATCAGCATGTTTACAGCAGACTGGTTACTATCAGCATGTTTACAGACTGGTCACTATCAGCATGTTTACAGCAGACTGGTTACTATCAGCATGTTTACAGACTGGTCACTATCAGCATGTTTACAGCAGTCTGGTTACTATCAGCATGTTTACAGACTGGTCACTATCAGCATGTTTACAGCAGACTGGTCACTATCAGCATGTGTACAGCAGACTGGTCACTATCAGCGTCAGCATGCTGTATCAGCATGTGTACAGCAGACTGGTCACTAACAGCATGTTTACAGCAGACTGGTCACTATCAGCGTCAGCATGCTGTATCAGCATGTGTACAGCAGACTGGTCACTATCAGCATGTTTACAGACTGGTCACTATCAGACAGGGGGGGGGGGGGTAGGTTTAGGTCGACGTGTGGGGGGGGTCTCTGCCGATGATTGACGGGGGGCGATCGTCCGCACACGCGCGGGGGGGGGGGGGGGGGGGGGGTGTAGGTTTAGGTCGACGTGTGGGGGGGGTCTCTGCCGATGATTGACGGGGGGCGATCGTCTGAGACACCGGAGTGTCGATATTTACTTGACCGCTAGAGGGCGCGCTATTTTGAAACGTAACATATGGTCGTAATTCGGTGCTTGACACACGACCTATGTGGTCGTTTTCTCGAGGAGGACAGTCTGATGTTAACAGCAGACTGGTTACTATCAGCATGTTTACTGCAGACTGGTCACTATCAGCATGTTTACAGACTGGTCACTATCAGCATGTGTACAGCAGACTGGTCACTATCAGCATGTTTACAGTAGACTGGTCACTATCAGCATGTGTACAGCACACACACCTGCTATCACCACCATCTCCTCCTCCTCCTCCTGTACCACCATGGCAGCGGGAGCCTCACTTTCACTGTCCGCCTGAGACTCCTGCCTAGAGGGACCCGCCGCAGCCGCAGCCTCGGAGCCGGAGGCCACGCCGCCGCCGGCCCCCGCTGCAACAAACATGTTTAATATGTTTCTGCTCTCAGCGGCATCAGTAGCGAGAGCTTTTTTTTCTTCTTTTCCCTCAGTTTTTCTGCACCGCCTTTTCGCTTTTCTCCATTTTCACTTTGTTTTTCGTGTGTGTTTCTCTTCTCTCTCATAATGATTGCTCATCATTAAAGGTGATTGGACGAGGGGGGGGGGGGGGTCTGGAAAATGGGTGGGACTACTGGGCCTCTGTAGCCTATCATAGGGCCACTGGGCCAGGTATTCTTTAGACAGACAAGCCACTGGGCTCTAATGTGTCTGTGGGCTGCAGCTGAGCTCTGTGGGCCGGTGCATGTCTCTCTACCTGTCAGACTTGGGCATGGAGGGAGGACTCAGATGCAGGGCAGTAGCAGTAAAAAAAGGCTTTTATTCGTAACACAAAAAGTATTAACAAGAAATCACTCTACCGGGAGGAAACAAAACGAGGCTACAAACAAAACTACAAAAATACCAACTTAACTTAACGTGACGTGGAAGGTGACATGGAACATGACGTGGAACGTGACGTGACGAGAAACAGGAACGAACTGGCACAAGACAAGGGGAGACGCAGACTTAAATACACAGAGGGATAACGAGCAACAGGTGACAACAATCAGGGACCAGGGATGACATAAGACTAGGGAACACATGAGGAAGGGCAAGTGACCTGAAACGAGAAGGGAGTTATTTTCAAAATAAGACAGGACATGACAAGACAAAACCCCAAGACGAGACATTACCTCACCGGCGTGACAGTACCCCCCCCTTAAGGGACGGATCCCAGATGTCCCTATGGTCCATGATACGTAGGGCGGGTGGAGGGGGCCAGGAGGAGGGGCTCAGGAGGCCGGGCATGAGGGCGACCCAGCAGACGGGGTCGCTCCGGAGGCCGAGCATGAGGGCGACCTAGCGGGCGGGACCGCTCAGGTGGCCGGGCATGAGGGCGACCTAGCGGGCGGGACCGCTCAGGAGGCCGGGCATGAGGGCGACCTAGCGGGCGGGACCGCTCAGGAGGCCGGGCATGAGGGCGACCTAGCGGGCGGGACCGCTCAGGAGGCCGGGCCTGAGGACGACCTAGCTGACGTGGCCGCTCAGGAAGGCGTCGTGGAGCAGTCATAGGACGACCACCGGTCGGAACAGGAACGGGTGACGAGCGGACCTCCCGAAGGCTGCGTGGAGCAGGCGTCAGGCGGCCCCCCGTCTGGACAGGAACGGGTGACAAGCGGACCTCCCGAAGGCTGCGTGGAGCAGGCGTAGGGCGGCCCCCCCGTCGGAACAGGAACGGGTGACGAGCGGACCTCCCGAAGGCTGCGTGGAGCAGGCGTCGGACGGCCCCCCGTCGGACGGCCCCCCGTCGGACCACTGGCAGGTGTCGACCGGACCGCCGACTGAAGACCACTGGCAGGTGTCGACCGGACCGCCGACTGAAGACCAGTGACCGAGACATGGGCTAATGGCGCAGCTGTGACCGAGGCGTGGGCTGGTTGCTTGGCTGTGACCGAGGCGTGGGCTGGTGGCTTGGCTGTGACCGAGGCGTGGGCTGGTGGCTTGGCTGTGGCTAAGGCCTGGACTGGAGGCTTGGCTGTGACCGAGGCGTGGGCTGGTGGCTTGGCTGTGACCGAGGCGTGGGCTGGTGGCTTGGCTGTGACCGAGGCGTGGGCTGGTGGCTTGGCTGTGACCGAGGCGTGGGCTGGTGGCTTGGCTGTGACCGAGGCGTGGGCTGGTGGCTTGGCTGTGACAGTGCCGTGGGCTGGTAGCTCGGCTGGGACTGTGGCGTGGGCTGGTAACTCGGCTGGGACTGTGGCGTGGGCTGGTAGCTCGGCTGGAACGGTGGCGTGGGCTGGTAGCTTGGCTGTGGCTAAGGCCTGGGCTGGTAGCTTGGCTGTGGCTAAGGCCTGGGTCGGTAGCTTGGCTGTGGCTAAGGCCTGGGCTGGTAGCTTGGCTGGAACGGTGGCGTGGGCTGGTAGCTTGGCTGGAACGGTGGCGTGGGCTGGTAGCTTGGCTGTGGCTAAGGCCTGGGCTGGTAGCTTGGCTGTGGCTAAGGCCTGGGCTGGATGCTTGGCTGTGGCTAAGGCCTGGGCTGGATGCTTGGCTGTGGCTAAGGCCTGGGCTGGATGCTTGGCTGTGGCTAAGGCCTGGGCTGGATGCTTGGCTGTGGCTAAGGCCTGGGCTAGATGCTTGGCTGTGGCTAAGGCCTGGGCTAGATGCTTGGCTGTGGCTAAGGCCTGGGCTGGATGCTTGGCTGTGGCTAAGGCCTGGGCTGGAGGCTTGGCTATGGCTAAGGCCTGGGCTGGAGGCTTGGCTGTGGCTAAGGCCTGGGCTGGAGGCTTGGCTGTGGCTAAGGCCTGGACTGGAGGCTTGGCTGTGGCTAAGGCCTGGACTGGAGGCTTGGCTGTGGCTGAGGCCTGGACTGGAGGCTTGGCTGTGGCTGAGGATGGCTGGAGCTCAGGGGTTAGGTGGAAGCCCCTGACCCAGGCAGGCAATGAGCCCCTGAGCCACGGGCTGGCGGAAACCAGCTCCCTGGCCCTCGCCAGGGCCGACTGCCTCTCCTCCTCTCCCTCAGCATGCCGGTGCTCGGCCTGGAGACACTGGAGTCTATAGGTAGCCTCCCGGAGCTCATGCGTTGAGCCACATAAAAGAAAGGCTGCTAGGTCCATATTCCTTAGCTGCTGCTCTGCTGGGTCCTTACTGGCCAGTTCGTTCTGTCAGACTTGGGCATGGAGGGAGGACTCAGATGCAGGGCAGTAGCAGTAAAAAAAGGCTTTTATTCGTAACACAAAAAGTATTAACAAGAAATCACTCTACCGGGAGGAAACAAAACGAGGCTACAAACAAAACTACAAAAATACCAACTTAACTTAACGTGACGTGGAAGGTGACATGGAACATGACGTGGAACGTGACGTGACGAGAAACAGGAACGAACTGGCACAAGACAAGGGGAGACGCAGACTTAAATACACAGAGGGATAACGAGCAACAGGTGACAACAATCAGGGACCAGGGATGACATAAGACTAGGGAACACATGAGGAAGGGCAAGTGACCTGAAACGAGAAGGGAGTTATTTTCAAAATAAGACAGGACATGACAAGACAAAACCCCAAGACGAGACATTACCTCACCGGCGTGACAGTACCCCCCCCTTAAGGGACGGATCCCAGATGTCCCTATGGTCCATGATACGTAGGGCGGGTGGAGGGGGCCAGGAGGAGGGGCTCAGGAGGCCGGGCATGAGGGCGACCCAGCAGACGGGGTCGCTCCGGAGGCCGAGCATGAGGGCGACCTAGCGGGCGGGACCGCTCAGGTGGCCGGGCATGAGGGCGACCTAGCGGGCGGGACCGCTCAGGAGGCCGGGCATGAGGGCGACCTAGCGGGCGGGACCGCTCAGGAGGCCGGGCATGAGGGCGACCTAGCGGGCGGGACCGCTCAGGAGGCCGGGCCTGAGGACGACCTAGCTGACGTGGCCGCTCAGGAAGGCGTCGTGGAGCAGTCATAGGACGACCACCGGTCGGAACAGGAACGGGTGACGAGCGGACCTCCCGAAGGCTGCGTGGAGCAGGCGTCAGGCGGCCCCCCGTCTGGACAGGAACGGGTGACAAGCGGACCTCCCGAAGGCTGCGTGGAGCAGGCGTAGGGCGGCCCCCCCGTCGGAACAGGAACGGGTGACGAGCGGACCTCCCGAAGGCTGCGTGGAGCAGGCGTCGGACGGCCCCCCGTCGGACGGCCCCCCGTCGGACCACTGGCAGGTGTCGACCGGACCGCCGACTGAAGACCACTGGCAGGTGTCGACCGGACCGCCGACTGAAGACCAGTGACCGAGACATGGGCTAATGGCGCAGCTGTGACCGAGGCGTGGGCTGGTTGCTTGGCTGTGACCGAGGCGTGGGCTGGTGGCTTGGCTGTGACCGAGGCGTGGGCTGGTGGCTTGGCTGTGGCTAAGGCCTGGACTGGAGGCTTGGCTGTGACCGAGGCGTGGGCTGGTGGCTTGGCTGTGACCGAGGCGTGGGCTGGTGGCTTGGCTGTGACCGAGGCGTGGGCTGGTGGCTTGGCTGTGACCGAGGCGTGGGCTGGTGGCTTGGCTGTGACCGAGGCGTGGGCTGGTGGCTTGGCTGTGACAGTGCCGTGGGCTGGTAGCTCGGCTGGGACTGTGGCGTGGGCTGGTAACTCGGCTGGGACTGTGGCGTGGGCTGGTAGCTCGGCTGGAACGGTGGCGTGGGCTGGTAGCTTGGCTGTGGCTAAGGCCTGGGCTGGTAGCTTGGCTGTGGCTAAGGCCTGGGTCGGTAGCTTGGCTGTGGCTAAGGCCTGGGCTGGTAGCTTGGCTGGAACGGTGGCGTGGGCTGGTAGCTTGGCTGGAACGGTGGCGTGGGCTGGTAGCTTGGCTGTGGCTAAGGCCTGGGCTGGTAGCTTGGCTGTGGCTAAGGCCTGGGCTGGATGCTTGGCTGTGGCTAAGGCCTGGGCTGGATGCTTGGCTGTGGCTAAGGCCTGGGCTGGATGCTTGGCTGTGGCTAAGGCCTGGGCTAGATGCTTGGCTGTGGCTAAGGCCTGGGCTAGATGCTTGGCTGTGGCTAAGGCCTGGGCTGGATGCTTGGCTGTGGCTAAGGCCTGGGCTGGAGGCTTGGCTATGGCTAAGGCCTGGGCTGGAGGCTTGGCTGTGGCTAAGGCCTGGGCTGGAGGCTTGGCTGTGGCTAAGGCCTGGACTGGAGGCTTGGCTGTGGCTAAGGCCTGGACTGGAGGCTTGGCTGTGGCTGAGGCCTGGACTGGAGGCTTGGCTGTGGCTGAGGATGGCTGGAGCTCAGGGGTTAGGTGGAAGCCCCTGACCCAGGCAGGCAATGAGCCCCTGAGCCACGGGCTGGCGGAAACCAGCTCCCTGGCCCTCGCCAGGGCCGACTGCCTCTCCTCCTCTCCCTCAGCATGCCGGTGCTCGGCCTGGAGACACTGGAGTCTATAGGTAGCCTCCCGGAGCTCATGCGTTGAGCCACATAAAAGAAAGGCTGCTAGGTCCATATTCCTTAGCTGCTGCTCTGCTGGGTCCTTACTGGCCAGTTCGTTCTGTCAGACTTGGGCATGGAGGGAGGACTCAGATGCAGGGCAGTAGCAGTAAAAAAAGGCTTTTATTCGTAACACAAAAAGTATTAACAAGAAATCACTCTACCGGGAGGAAACAAAACGAGGCTACAAACAAAACTACAAAAATACCAACTTAACTTAACGTGACGTGGAAGGTGACATGGAACATGACGTGGAACGTGACGTGACGAGAAACAGGAACGAACTGGCACAAGACAAGGGGAGACGCAGACTTAAATACACAGAGGGATAACGAGCAACAGGTGACAACAATCAGGGACCAGGGATGACATAAGACCAGGGAACACATGAGGAAGGGCAAGTGACCTGAAACGAGAAGGGAGTTATTTTCAAAATAAGACAGGAGACACGAGACATTACCTCACCGGCGTGACACTACCTGGGCTGCACCAAAAAAATTAATTCATCAAGTCCCGGCCCTAATTTTAAAAAATGCATTTTTGTATGCTTTCATTTTTAAATCAGGATCTATTTTCCACTCATCACCATGACAGTCAGCTGGACAGCTTTCTATAGTCACTTCAGACTATATTTAGGATTACCACCATAATAGAAAGTCACAAAGATCAACTTATTCGGAGTGTTTTTATTGCAATCTGCAAAAAATATCGTCCCATCCATACATGTGACTGTGGTGTAGTTAGTTTAAAGCCAAACATCAACACTTCTACCGATTGCATTCATTTATTTCTTCATTAGCGTTTATTTTCTGCAATAATCCAAAATCCAATGGAGAAATCCCATTGGTGCTTTGTGGAGGGATCCAGTGTGAAGCTAACTGCAGCTCTATTTGTGACCTGTAATGTGCCTTTAGGCAGCAACCTTCAACACAAGCCACATTTGAGCCGTAAGACTGTTGTCACCAGCAGAGGCCACACACGAGGAGTGTTGTGACAATAAACTGACCTCCAATCAGGAGAAGTCAAACTCAGACAAATCCATTAGGAAGAGTAGAAATACTAATGAGCACTTTAATGAATTTCATATGCCTCTAATTATAATCAAAACTAAAAGGTCACTGCAAGTCGATGTTGAATCCGGCAGACAAATTCAACATCTCAGTGTTTGAGAATATCGACTGCAGGAACTCGGCAGATGAGAAACAGGCACAGTTGGATCAGGTCCTGTTTCCGTCTCACTATAAACCTAAAGGTACATTTTGAAACTTTGAAATCCTGGAAGAGTATTATGGGCAAAGTCACTATAAAGTCATTTTGGATCAAACGTTTTAATATTCAGGTCCAATAAAGGAAACTGTAAGACACTTACAAGGATACTATCCACTTCTGAGTTGGGAATTAAATGACACCAGTATTGTAATTTGTCTTCAGTTTTTCCATTTTCTACTTCTACCAATAATGTACTGTTTACTCTAACACTACATCTATCTGACAAATGGAGTTACTTGATTACACATTTTACATGAAAGTACTATGCTGTTGCCAAGTAACCAGCAAATCAATATTTCCATGCATTTCAATGGTCAAAAGCCCCATTTGTTTGCCAAACACAAAATCAAAGCATCACATCTGTGCAGCTGCAGCGTCACCCTTTCAGGCCTCGAAGTATAAAACAGAAACAATCTGAGGAGAAGTCTTTGACTGTGAACAAACATGCAAACTGAGGCCAGAAGTGACCAGGAGAAGTTGCTTCATGTTAAAGAGCGTTTTCTTGTAATTAAATCAAGTTTAGAGTCAGTGTTTCTCACAAAATGCATTGTGTGCATCCTGCTCAGCACAATGGCGCCACCAGGGGGTGGCCTGGCCACCCCAGGCTAGGGTGACCAGATGTCCCGCTTTGTGCGGGACTGCACAGCATTTTCATCACATTTTCCGCGTCCCGCATATTGAGATGATGTCCCGCAATTTGATTGGCAGCTGTAGTTTTTTTATTTACGTCTGGCTTTTATCCAATGGCTGCGTAGAAAACAGAGAAGGCTGTCATTACCGTCATTATGGGGCTGTTTGTTTGATGCTGATGCTGTCAATCAAAAGAGGCGATGCAGCTACAACAACAAAGACTGGGAAACTGTATATCACTGGGTGAAACCGGTGCAGGGCGATTCACAGCGAGTTTTCTGCGAACTTTGCCAGAGTTATTTTTCTGTTTCACATGGCGGGGAATACGATGTCAAGCGACACAGTATATGCGACCAGGGGCGAGGCCAGGGGGGGAAAGGTTAGGACGATTCCAAGGGCCCGGCACTGACAGGGGGCCCTTTGAGGGGCTAATAATATTATTTTAATAATGTTGCCCTGTTTAGGCTTTTGAAATAAAATGTATAATTTCGTCTGTTAAAATAAGAAAATTTAACATGGTTGTCGTTTTCTATAACATTTTTATAACAACATTTCATGTTGTCATTTACCCCGTCCCCCCTCTCTTTTTGGTACAGTCTGATTCTGGCAGAGGGGACGTGAAATGTGTCTGCTCAGAGCATGATCAGCTGTTCTGACGTGAGCGCTACCGCTGCTTGCAGGTGCTTGCAGTCGCTAAGCAGGACTGATGGTGGGTCGTTAAGTGAACTGAACTATGAAGTCCGGTCACCAAAAGCGTAAATTGAAGCAGCAGAAAGCTGAGAGGGAGAAAAAGGGCAGACAACTTGTCACTCAGTTTTTCCCAAAGAAAGGTATTAGTCACTCACCTTGATGTTTACAATATGCTAGCGAATGATAGACCAACAGATTTCGTATTAACGTGGTTGGATTAGCCTATCAAGAGAACAATTTACAGTTAGCAGTGCAGTGCCATTTTATTTAAATTCTCTACCTTTATTGCCACGGGAAATCAGATGAATATGTAATGTAGGTCTACACAAAACTAGATGAACTTGTGTGATAAACTAGGCTAATATGCAAGATCAAATATTACATTATGCTGGTGCTAATAACCAGTTTCATAACTAATGAGGTGCCCTCAACATGCACAGATTCAGCCTCAGGAGGACACCTGCTCTCAACCCAAAACCCAGTTGAAGGAGAAGGAGGTGAGCAATACAATCCATAGATAAAGGCTTTAGGGTTAAAACAGGGTTTATACAGGGAGCAGCTACCAAGGTAGTTGGCATATTAAAGTTTTGGTGATAACAGACAACAGGCTGAATTAGTGTCAGGGTTTTCGAGCTAGGAAGCAGGCGTGGACTCGAAAACAGGAGGTGACGATCCAAATGCAGTAAAAGGTTTTATTTTAATAATAAACTAAATACAAAACCAAAAACTAAGACTAAAACAAAGTATCAACAAAGGAAACCACAAGGGCAAAAACGGTCATGAAAGAAACACTTACGAAAACAGGAACCAGAACTCAAAGGGACACAGAAGGCAGGACGCGGGTACAGGGAAACATCCAGGGACATGACATGGTGCAAGACAGCGACAAACGACAACGACATCGACAGTGACAGCAACAATGATCCGACAAGAGACAGGGGAAACACACAGACTATATACACAGGGAGGCAGGGAGCTGACGAGGGACAGGTGAAACACATCAGGGCAGGCATGGTAATCAACACGAGAGGGAGGGGGAGTCAAGACAGCGGAAACAACAAGGACCAGGAAGTACGAGACAGGGAACCACACTGAGGACAAAATAAAACAGGAAATCAAAACCAAGGAAAACACAGATCAAACCAAACACAGATCATGACAATTAGGCTGAAAAGACTGTTACCTTAAAATGGAAAATCCATGGTCACTTTCAAATTAATTTAAGATATTTCTTTTCTTTCATGAGCAACAATTGTTAGGCTACTTAGTATGGAGTTCATTTAAATGCAATGTTAATGTGGTGAGAGAACTTGCATGCATCACTGTATCAGTATGGATTTATAACAGACTGTATTATGCACATTATGGATACTTCAGAGCCAGGTCCCTCTTCAGGCCATGATGCAGCAGCCAGAGAGGAGACCAGAGAGGACACCAGAGGTGTTCAAATACAGGAAGAGAGCAGGGCGAGTACTAGCAGCACAGATGATGAGGAAGAAGCAGCGAAGAGTAAGGAGCAGAGAGAGGCTGAGTTGAGGGACATTGGTGAGACTGAGCAGCATGCAGAACCTGAAGATCTGCTGTCTGCTGATCCAGGGTTGTGGCCAGAAAAATTAACTGACAGTGATAGAGCAAGCATTGTTAGAAAATTAGCTACCACAGAGGAAAAACAAATGCCCAAAGATTCTGAGGGAAAGCCATTTCCAGATTACTTAAAATATACAAAGGCAGCAAATGGCAGAGAAAAGATGAAAAGGGATTGGTTAATTCACAGTGAGAGTGTAAATGCACTCTTCTGCATTCCATGCATTCTTTTTTCATGTGACGTAAAAAGAACTTCTCAAAGTGCTTTGAGTAGCGAACATGGTTACAAGATGTGTGATGTCAAATGGCGCCGCATGTATGACGAATTCCCAAGCCATGAAAACAACCGAGCACACAGGGATTGTTACTGGAAGTGGAAAAACTTACAATGTTCTATTATGGCTGCAAAAGGGATAGACCACCATCTGCAAAGACAGATGCAGTCTGAAATAGAAAAAAATATAGCTCTCTTGGAGAGACTACTTGATGTTACGCTGCACTTGGCATCGAGAAATGTGCCTTTCAGAGGTAAAACAGCAAAGTTAGGCGATGTCCACAATGGGAACTACTTGGGAACACTAGAACTAGTATCCCACTATGACGCACTTTTAAAAGACCACCTAGACAAAGTGAGGAACTCAACCAAAGAAACCAGACTTACTCATTATTTGTCCTCAGACATTCAAAATGAGTTCATTGAACTGTGTGGGAAAAGAGTCCTTAAATCTATTTTGAGAGAAAAGAGGATGCCATTTATTACAGCATTATTTGTGATGCCACACCAGACATTTCCCACACAGAGCAAAATGTTTTGCTCATTAGATATGTCCATTATAATAAGGATGCAAATGAATGGGAGATAACCGAAAGGTTTACTGAATTCAAACAATTTCACAAAAAAACAGGGAGTGAAATAGCAGGGATGATCGAGGATGTGCTTAAAAACTAGGGATAGATATTGGTGATTGCAGGGGACAAGGCTATGACAACGGTGCAAATATGTCTGGGAAAGTTAAGGGAGTACAAGCCCAAATACTAAAGACCAACAATCTGGCCACATTTTCACCTTGTGCTTCCCACACGTTCAATCTTGCTGGGGTACACGCTGCAGGATCAAGTGATGAAGTGTCAACTTTTTTTGGCTTCATCAATTGTCTTTACAGATTTGTAAGTGCCAGTCCAGAGCGATGGGCCATATACAAGGAAAGTACCGGCTGCTCTCTCCACAGCATGTCTGACACTCGCTGGAGTGCAAGAATCGATGCTGTTAAACCGGTAGCAAAACACTTACCTAGTGTCATCAAGGCCCTTAGTTCCATACTCAGTACATGCAGTCTTTCAAATGATGCTAGAGCTGAAGCTGTTGGTCTGAGGAAGTACTTTATGTCATTTGATGCCATTGTACTTCTTACCATTTGGTTGAAAGTATTGCAGTGTATTGATTGCAGGAATGTGATACTCCAGTCAGGGAAAATTTCTCTTGAGGTGGAGGCAGCCAATGTAAATGCACTAAAGATGAGATGCAGGCTCTTAGAAATGAATGGGATTCCCTCCTCTCTGAGGCAACATTGATTGCTAATGAAATGGGGATTCCACCTCAATTCAAAAAAGAACTCAGCCGTGAGAGAAAGAGAAAGAGGTTCTTTGATGAGACCCCAGAAGAAACAGTTCAGTGTTTTTCACTGCCATGGACCAGATTATTAGTGACTTGGACACTCGGTTCCAAACCATAGCAAACATTGTTGAGGAATTTGCAGCCATTATTAAGGTTGGTCAGTTAAGGGACAGTGATGTTGCTGCTGTGTGTCACCCACTCATAAGCAAGTACACAAAGGACCTCACACCTCAGTTTGAGAGTGAAATCAGGCATCTCAATACAATATTTTCTGCCACTTTCCCCTCTGATTGCACCAGCCTTGATCTCCTCAATTCAATTTACAGAATGCAACTCCAGAGCATTTTTGGTGAAGTTTGTATTGCCATTAGGATTTTTTGCACTCTCCCAGTTACTGTTGCTGGTGGAGAAAGGGCATTTAGTCATAGGCGCCGATTTATGTTTTTGCCCGTGGGTGCTCAATTTATTTATTTTATTATTTTTGGTGCTCAAATTAAATGAATACCACCAAGGTAATGATTGTCACAAACTGACTTTTACTGCATAACCACAACTAACGTTGTACTCTAAAAATAAATTTTGAGATTTTTCCTAAGTCCTCACGCATATGGTACTCCAAAATGAGTTGTGTTCGTTTATTTTCTAAGTCCTCACGCATATGGTAGTCTAACATACATCCAGGCGTGTGCGGCCGGTCTTTCGATCCGGACTTAGGCCACCTCATGCGGACTCACTCTCCTACACACCGACCCCCCATGTGGTTCTCTAACTTACATCCAGGGGGGTGCGGCAGGTCTTTCGATCCGGTCTTAGGCCCCCTCAGCCGGACTCAATCTCCCCCACACGGACCCCATCCATAACTTTATTTTTTCTAAGTCCTCACGCATATGGTACTCTAACATACATCCAGGCGTGTGCGGCCGGTCTTTCGATCCGGACTAAGGCCACCTCATGCGGACTCACTCTCCCCCACACGGACCCCATCCATAACTTTATTTTTTCTAAGTCCTACGTTGTTTAGCCGCAGCCAAATCCAATCATCCGATTGGTTACCTTAGGTGACTACGCCATAGTGTACAAGCACAGAGCTGTAGGCCTAATGATTTTAATTGGATAATACGATTCAAGTAAAGGCAGTTCATTTTAAAGATACAGTTCCACCACAAGTTTCATTTATTCACTTTTTTGTTTTTTTTGTTCATCGGCCATCCCGATTGGCCAGTGGGTGCTCAACGTTGTCAGTGGGTGCTCGAGCACCGAAGCACCCACGGGATCGGCGCCTATGCATTTAGTAAACTGAAACTTATCAAGAGCTACCTCAGGTCAACAATGGTACAGGAGAGGTTGAACAGTCTGGCAATCCTCTCAATTGAAAGTGAACTGGCTCTCTCTCTAGACTTCAAAGATTTAATTCACGACTTTGCTACAAAGAAGCCTCGGCGTCTAGACTTTGGCATTTAAATCAAGAGACAAAAGGAGAGTTGAGAGAGAAAAAACACTAGCAATACGATCATGAAGACTAGTCTGTATCATAACTGATATTTGCAGATGAAAATAATCCCTGTTGATAATACTGCATGTGAAAGAAAGCACCTTTTTCCATAGGTACCTTTACTGTATGAGTAGTGTAAATGTTTGGATTTGTTGATATTGTTTGTAAGTATCTATCTTGAATATTTGAACATTTGCTGTGTTTTCTAATAAATGAGTGCTGCCTAAAAGAAAGCAAAAACACTCAGTGGATTTCTTGCAGTGCACTATGTAATTGTATGAAATAACTATAGCCTAGTTATTCATCAAGGCATACATTTCATCATATACAATAAGTCCAGAAATGAAGGAAACAGAGGAATGAATTTTGAAATCGTGATTACTGATAATGTTTGCCGGAGAGCTCTGGCTCTGAAGTATACATAATGTGCATCTGTTATAAATCCGTACTGATACAGTGATGCATGCAAGTTGTTTCAACACATGAACATTTAGAATTAACTCCATACTAAGTATCCTAACAATAGTTGCTCATGAAAGAAAAGAAATATCTTAAAGTCTAATTCTGACAGTGGTGCATTTAAAATGATGCCATCAAATGATGTTATCACCTAAACATGCTAGGTACATGATCACATTGCAGCATACCTTTTCGCAAAATAAGAGGGGGGGCCCAAAATTTTAATCTGTCATGGGGCCCAAGATTTCTGGCGGCGCCCCTGCCTCTGGTGAACCACCAGAGCCTTCACAATGAACACTGCTCACCGGATAGGGACTGACCACGGGGGATGGAGAAGCTTCCGCCCAGACCCGGCCACCAGCCAGACCGTTACCCAGGATCAGGTGGATTCCCTCCATGGGCAACGCCGGACGCACCCCCACCGCCACTTCACCTTGCACCAGCTCGCAGCTCAGAACCACCTAATGCAAAGGAATCGGC
Source organism: Eutrigla gurnardus (assembly GCF_963514095.1). Classification (NCBI taxonomy): domain Eukaryota; kingdom Metazoa; phylum Chordata; class Actinopteri; order Perciformes; family Triglidae; genus Eutrigla; species Eutrigla gurnardus. The sequence goes on from NC_139918.1 coordinate 8,336,732, forward strand.
AAAACACTCAGCCCTGTTCCCCGACTCAAAACTACATCACCGGTGTCACTGTCCGATGACAACGGCAACACCGAATCCACCATGTACGAGTCATAGGCCGCCATATCCCTCAGGACTTTTATTGGCACTTTAACTTCACTCCCCACAAGCGACACAAAACCATCGCTGATGAACGGGGCATAAGCAGCCCAAACCTCAGCTTCATCCACAACAGCAGAAGGCAACACATGCTCGGACACTGCAACCGGTGCCACCGGCGCAACAGCGACCGCCGGTTTCACATATGCCCTTCCTGGCCGGCTTTTAACCCGCAAAACGGGACACTCCGACTTCCAATGACCGACCTCACGACAGTAATTGCACCTGTCGTCCTTATACACAACATCACGTCCAACAATGCCTCTAGGTGCCAGCCTCCCTGGCCGCACCTGTTCTAAGGACGCCGTGCCATGACTCCGCCGTGCGCTCTCATGACGCGCAGAGTGGTCTCCAAACTCCACTTTGTGGATCAACACAAACTCATCAGCTGCCGCGGCTGCAGCCGAGACAACAGAGACCTTTCGCTCAGTGATGTAAGTGGCCAATTTACCAGGCAACATATTCTTAAACTGTTCTAATACCACCAATTCACAGAGGTCATCAAAAGTGTTTACATTTAGCGCCGCCAGCAAACGTTTAAAATGAACGTCCAAATCCCTGGCAAATTCGACATATGTTTGACCATTTTTTCTTTCCCAAGATCTAAAACGTTGTCAATAAGCTTCGGGGACTAATTCATACGCCGTGAGCACAGCCTTTTTAATTTTATAATAGGACCTGCTGTCACTCGTGCTCAACGACGAATAAGCCACCTGCGCTTTCCCCGACAGCACACACTGAAGCATCAGAGCGCATCAGTCAGACCAGCCCCGTGCATCCGCCACGCGCTCAAACAACACAAAAAAGGAGTCTGGATCCCGTTCATTGAACGGCGGCACCCACCGCAAATTGCTTATGTCAAGGGGACCAGGGGTCCATTTCACAAAGCAGGTTTAGTGAAAACCTTGAGTTAGTTAACCCTGAGATGAGGGAAACTCTGGTTTTTCGGTTTCACAAAGCCAGTTCAGCATAACTCTGAGTCAGTTACCCGGGTAACATACTCCGTGAACCTAACCTGCTCGCTAGCAGGTTTGCTTCAACAAACCCTGAGTTTCTCCCTACATGTCTCCGCCTTTTTCTGGAATCTGAACCAACTCTGAAAAAATGTGCCGTCCTTTCATCGTCAACCTAATCGATATGGAAATAAAAGTGATTCTAGCAGCTTTGCGTCAGGAGAGAATTTTGATTACCTTTCCTTCCAATCACATTAGATATTATCTAAACAATATTCTCCGACATTTTCAACATTTCATATCGCGGACATAATCCGCAACCAGATTCTTTGCGGAGGTAGTGTTTTTGCGAACGGGAGATTTATGAAATGTTTAAGTACATTTCTGTGTTGAAATATCTGCTTATATTTACTGTTTAATATGTGAAATATGATTAAAATCATATGCCTTAGTCAACGTATTTGCGCAATATTCTTATGCTTAATTTTCAACTGAAGCCACTTTCTTTCTGTGCCTGGGGGGATTACACCCAATGAAAATGATAATTTATTCAGTGCGCTACTTCGTGATCCACAGGAGTTGAACCCCTGTTGACTGCACCATAGGCGGCATTGCTAACCATTACACCACAGTGTCACTGTGCAAGGCCAAAAATAAAGACTTATTAACTTTAGATCCATCGACTGTTTCATTCAGTTATACACATTAGATCGGGCAGTAATTGTCTGCCACGCCAACTATCGCTACTTTGCTGCAGTTAGGTTGCTCCGCTTTCTCAGGATGAGCTCGTTTTCTACATAAACACTCAGTAATATCTAATGACGCTCTCCCCGTTGCCATGGTGAATCGTAGTATCGGAGCTCCATTGATGATGGCTTTATAGAGTCGGCAGGCACGCGCGTAACTCAGAGTTTACATACTCAGAGTTGACTTTACTAATTCAAAACCGCTGTTCTGAAACTGAAAACTCAGAGTTGCCCATCTCAGAGTTGGTCAACTCAGAGTTCAGGGTTAGGTTCAGAGTTTGTTGAACCTGCTTTGTGAAACGGGCCCCAGATGAACCGGCACCGGCCTTCCCCGACTTCTGTCGGAGGTGCTCCAACTCATGCTTTGCTCTATCATGCTCACACAACACCGCAGTAAGCAGCGGAGGAGCATCCACCTTTTCCTCCCCAAACAATCCACGCGCAGAAAAAGCAGAGACAACAGCTGATTTAATGTTGTCCTTCACACGTTTGTCACCCTGCACCTCCACAGCATAATGCTCCTCGATGAGAGCCAGCTGATCCCTGGTGCACGAGTCCAAAAAATCCAAAGAGGGAGACGCAACAAACTCCGAAATGGTCTCCATTTCAAAGCCACAACAACAAATTCTCTCACACAATTCCCAAAACCAGGTCGAGGACTAAGCGGCTCAATGTCCTGTGCGCACCGGGGCCAGAAGATTTCCCGCTATCTACCCAACCAAAAACTTGTCTAACTCAGCCCTAGTCTTCATTCGGTTACTTGCGGTGGGTAATTACGCACTGTAAACCGTTGGCACGGGGGAGCGATCTGCGAACACTCACCCGAAACCAAGGACGTGCTCCCAAGCAATGCTTCAGCCACTTTCTCCGCAACACTACCAGGACCAGACCGATGGACCCAAAGGGGAACGCCGCTACAACCTACCAGGGAAACCCCCAACCAAGCGGTGCCACAGTGCAAGAGAACAAACAAAACCAAACCAAAATCAAAGCAGCCAAATTACCAATTGCGCACTGTTTCAACACAACTTACAGGGTCAACCAGTTAACCAGGCACACCGCCCGCACTGTCATCACACTGTTCATTAACCAAACAAACGATCCAAACTTCCCGCCACGAGAGACAAAAGATGGCAGTCACAGGAGCTGCGCGCGCCACAGGCGCTCCAACCCGGCCTTACCCACGCCCACGAACACACCTCCCTACGGGCCAACACGAGAAAATCACTCTAAACGCCACGCCGCGTGCCAACCGGCAAAACTATCCCGAACTGCCGACCCAACCAAATTATTGTGCGCAAAACTCCAAACCAAACTCAAACAAAAACGGACGAGCCCCCATTTTGTCACAGCCTGGCTCAAAAAGCAGTGACAAAAGCAACAACGAAACGCAAGAGTGCCAATAAATGAAATAATATATTAACACAAGAGTTTAAATTCAAAAGACAGCAAACCAAAATGTGCATCAGCAGGCGAAGCGAAGCGAGAGAGCACTGAGCTGGGCCGGGGTTTTAAAGCCTCCTCCAGGACTGAGCCCAGGTGCACCCAATCAGCCTCATTACGTCACCAGCACCTCCTGCAGGGATGACAGGTTAAGGCCAGCAGGGTCGTGACACTCTCTGCGCTCTCTATCACGCACTGCTTGTCTTTCAGCCTCTAGCAGTGATTTCTCTCTTTCCCACGCGACCTCTTTTTCGCGAAGCTCTAAACGCTTCCATTCTAAGGCAGTTTTAGTAGGTGTAAAGTCCGGTTTACCAGTAGATGGCCGAGCAGGAGTTTCAGGACTTTCTTTTACCAATACCCCCATGTCGCGTAGATCAGCCACTAGCTTTTCCAGGAGATCAGCTTTGACCGGCGAACCACGAACTTCAATTTTAAAGTGGCCAGCAACGCGCACAAGATCATCTCTAGTAATGGACGACAAGGCCTCCAAAGAAGGAGCCTGCACAAAAGCTTCAAGGTCAAACATAATGCGTTGCACAACAACAACAACAACAAAAAAGTTAAAGAAATACTTAACGCGCAAGTGGCAAAAAAAAATATCACTGTAACGCTAATCGTACTTCCAACTATCGACGACCGGACAAGCCCTCATTATTATGTTACGTGTCCACAAAAAGAATAATGGTACAACATAACATAATAAGAGCCAAGACAGAGGGTGACGGTTTAGGGATTTATTACCGTTTTCCAGAAACAAAACAAAAAAAAGATGAACAAGGTGGTGATTTATGTAGTTGTAGGGGGTGTATGCTGTGTAAAACAAAACAGAAAATAAACCTAAGACAACCTAACTCAAATGAAAAGCAGCCTGGCTCCCGACCCTGAACAGAAAACACAATGGAGTTAGGTGAGTCTTCCGGGAAACTATCTTCCCTACACTCCCTGAACCTAACATAAAACCGTGCCAAAAAGACCCGTCACCGATCACCACCCGCTCAGCAATGACAAAAATTAACTAAGGAGGGTTGACAGTGGGCAGCCCGCAAGGACTACGCACTAAGAAGTTTAGCTAAAGTTTCAAAAGAAAGCTAGGTCCAAACAAAGGACAATGGCGGCGCGTGGCGCCAACGCAGCGTCATTGCGCCAAGCAACGACCATAACCGGCAGAGACAGCAGCCCGCACTCGCAGAGAGACGGTACCGCGAGAGCCGTAAAAAAAAGGACCCGCCAGCCCCGGAGACGGCCGTCTTTTATAGACTCCGCCCCGCCGCGTAATTGGCCCCATCTCGGGCTGCCTGGGCTGGAGACAGACGCGGGTGACAGAAGATCGACGCATACAATATTCCCTCATAATACAGCAGTTAAGGACTCCAGCAGTATCTGCATAACACTCTCACAAAGTTGTTCAAGGTTCAAAAATTCACTATCTATTCACTCTCAATTCACTATCTCTCAAAAGGTCTCTCTCTCTCCAAACTCCAATAACTCCGCGCTGAGCTCTGTTCGCTGCTCGTATTTATACACTCAGGTATCACGTGATGTCACCAGTCATCAAAGACATCAAAGACATCAAAGCACATTGTACATTCCAAAATGAAAAAAAAGTAAAGAACTTTCAGGTTGCCATAGTAACCACTGCTTTTAAAAATGTTTACATTGGTTTTTCATTGACTTCAGCACCACAAAAGTTCGCCATACTTTAACTTCCAAACGTGATTAAACGTTTAAAACGTTCACAAGACTGTGGACTTTATTGGGTCAAACATTCATGTCGATGGTCCGTACGGTTTTCCCGATATCGCAGTTTGAGTTTGGTGAAGTTTCAGATGTTATAATGGGTGTGAATGGCACGGAATCTTCAGCTTGTGTCGATATAATATAATATTTCCAACTCGCTCCCAATGCCAAAATTGTGTCAGTCAGTTTTGGGTGAAAACGTAGCTAAACTTGTGCCGGTCGCAGACATGTAACTATGGAATCCAACACACATACACATTTCAGTCATAGATGTCTAACCCAAAGGAGATTTAGTAATTCTACCAGAATTGTATTTGTTTTATGTTAATATTTCACGCATTTTTTTATATATATACTGTATATACAGTGTGTATATATCTTCCAGTCTCATATTAAGCACATTTATAATGTAACTGTACACTGCTCCAATATTTGATGGATGTGGCGGGCTTTGGGTCAGGATGCAAAAAGAGTCGACATGCAGAATGTTGGAGGTTACGGAGCAGGGAGGATGGGGAGGAGGAGACGTCAGTTCTGCACGGCCGGGTCCGGTGGCAGCTTCCCCTCCTTTGGGTGCAGACACCTCTTCACCCCGCCCTCGGCCCGCTTCCTCTGCACGGTGGTGTCGTGGCGCTGGTGCCTCCGCTCTGCAGAGCGCTGCTGGACGTCACAGAAGGAACTGTGATGTCACCGCCACACTTAAAGGCTCTGTTCATGCAAAACAACCGGAGGACTAATGCTGCCTTCACGTGCCATCGAAGTGATGGTAAATACGAGATGCAGACTCAGGAATTGCACCTGTATGCCCCCACAGATTAACTTTAAAAACATGTAGTTCATATTTAAAACATACGATGGCGTATTAGGGCCACTGTAGGAGAAAAACAAACAAACGGGGGAGGGGGGCAATATTCAGAGACTTTATAAATGTATAATCAATATGAACAAGTTGCTTGGTTCCACTAACACCGGATGTTTGCTGTTGCTATGACAACAAGTGAAAGCTACCGCTAGCATCTTAGCCCAACCGCCCGATCATTCAACACCCATAAGATGACAATTTGGCATCATATAAATAAAACCAACAATAGCCATCACCCTTAAGACCTTAACGAGGCGTTGTCAAGCGTTGCAATGTATTCAAGTGTGCTGTTCAGTTTACTATGTCCTATTCTTAATCTGCTCATTATTACCTGTTCTGTTCTATTATCTCCAGAACATCCCATCTCTCCTACTACTCCTTGTCATTTATATAAATGTCTCCCTTTTTCCTGGCTCTTCCAATACTGATTCCATTGATTGATTATTTCCTTCCATATTCAACTTTTCCCTTCTGCTTTTGATCATTTTACTTTCACTTCCACCTCCTCTTTCTTTACTGCCGTGTCAGTGACGGAGAGTCAATATTCACTCCTTACATGCAAAGTGTCTTTTCAAAATAAAGTTCCGTCTTTACAGGAAGTTAGTTTCCACATAGTTGGGTTTAGGAAGCTGCTTGCTTGGTTGACATTAACCTGACTGACTAACGACTCATTCACTTAAAGAAACAGCAGAGTCCTGGACAACGTAAGGGGGCTTTCAGTCCTTGCTAGGGGTGTGAATCTTTGGCTTCACAGCGATTCGATTAATGATACGGTAGCTGGCGATTCGATTCAAGGACGATTTTTCTTTTTTGTAACGATTCGATTCAGTAACTTGTAACCAAAATTCTATATCCATGAAATAAACATGCAATAATGCGAGTGAGACTATCTGTATTCTTCTGAAAGGTGAAAAAATAACATATTTATTCTATAAAAAAGTATACCTGCATAATATTTTATGCTGAATACAAAAATGTAATTAAAATATGCTCGGTTATTTTTTAACATTCAGTAGACTACATGCTGGCAGGAGAGAGTGTCTTAAACGTATTAAAACATGAATCATAAGTAAGAATCACGATTAATCCGATTAAATGCATTTATATCAATTATTGGTGAAGCCAAACAATTCATTCTATTTATTTATTGTAGCAGATCGATTACAGTTTTTCTCAATTGCTAAAACACTAAACCCTATTGTCTGAACCAAATGCTCCGTTGCCTGAACCCACTGATTGAATCAGTCACTCTTTTGGCAAAACCATAAGCACTTTTCACCTGTTTAGACACAACTTGCCAACACATTTTCATTGTGATGCACCTGTGTTGCATAATGGTGAGCACAGGTGGCAAAAGTCAAACACAAGTAAAGCACAGGTGTCACTGGTTGAACACAACAACTCAAAATTGATCACACTTGTGGCTAACGATGTGAGGGAACATATATTCAGAGAGCACTGGTTTGTGAGGCACTACAATGGATAGAAATCTGAGAGGAAGAGTTCGTGTGAGAGGTGGTCGAGGAGGTCGAGGAGGTCGAGGTGGTCGAGGTGGTCGAGGAGGTCGAGGAGGTCGAGGTGGTCGAGGAGGTCGAGGTGGTCGAGGAGGTCGAGGAGGTCGAGGTGGTCGAGGTGGTCAGCGAAGACAAAGAACAGTAATATCTGATGAAATCAGAGCTACTGTGATTGACCATGTTCTTGTCCATGGTATGAGCATGAGGGAGGCCGGACAAAGGGTACAACCAAACATCAGTAGATTCACTGTGTCCACCATAATTTGAAGATTTAGACAAGAAAACAGGTAATTACCTTTTTTGACATTATAGTATGTAAATGTTGACAGCAATTACTGTATGACTATACTATATACTGTACCACAGTATACTGTAAGTAAATATATCTTTCAGTACATCAATGTGCCAATGTACTGTAGTATTGTAATGGAGGGTTAGTCTAACTGTTTCTAGGCCTAGTATTCATGTATATTTTTGTACTTTATGTTTACGTAGGCTTTACTGTATACAAGTGCTAAATGCACAGGATTTCTGTTTTTGGTACTTTTATATTTTACTATGTACAAGTGCTAAATAAACAGGGTTTTTTGTTGTGCAACATGCATTTAGCCTACAGTGAACAATGAAGATTTATTTCTACCGCTTCATGTCCCGAGCATTGTGTTTTCTATTTTTCTATGTAGTGTTTAGTGACTGCTCTGTAGTGTTTTTAATTTTGATTGACTCGGGGCACGATTTGACAACATAGTTCAGTTTTGAGTTGAAAGTTTGGTTTTGCAAGAAGAGTCTGAGGTTTTGTGAATGTAGCTTGAAAATTGGGTTTTGTGTTCACAGTTTAGAGAAAAGGAGAGCAGCTTTCGAGAAATGTGTCTTAGCAATCGAGAAAAACTGTAAGTAGAATCAATAGGACTGACAATCGATTCATCGATTAATCGAATGAATCGTTACACCTCTAGTCCGTGCGGATCCCCCTTACTTAAGCCCAACGCAGCAAGTGGGATATATAAACGTATAAATGTATAGTCATATAAACTATCCATCCATCCATCTCTATACACATATACAGCTCTGGAAAAAATAAAGAGACCACTGCAAAATGATCTCGTTCTCTGGTTTTGCTATCTGTAGGTATGTGTGCAAATAAAAACATTGTTGCTTTATTCTATAAATGGCCACTGATGATGACACAGCAGCATGGCGTGTTATCAAACAAAGGATAAAACCTGTGATTTACACCACTACTGATGGCAGAACTATCGTGGAAGATGAACTGTTAAGCTTCCTTGCTGTCAAACTGATCCAAAGTGATTTACAGCCATCAGGATAATGTCATCCTGGGGCACAGTCTTCAGAGTGGATTGAAAGCTCCAAGCAGGTCCTGTTTGAGCTGTGTCCTGGCACGAGGCAGCGTTGTGTAGCTCACAAAGGACGGCAGAAAGATGCCAACAATGTTAAGAGTTGTCTGAAAATACTGAATGAGGTTGGTGAGAATGCTCCTCGCTTTATGTCCTATCACTTGGATGATTTACCACCAGGGACTTTCAAAAGCCTTGATGTCTCTCGCCTGGTTAGTAAGATTGAAGGTTTAAGTGCAGAGATAGCCTCCATGACAAATGCTGAGCGAGCAGTCGACTGCATGTGAGAACCTTCGTGGAATAACCACCGACATTAACCAACGCCTGAGTGTGATTGAGCAACCCAGTGCCAGCAAGGGGAATGCAGCCACAACCATGGCCAGTGAGGGGGTCCAGCACCATGGTCCAAGTCACAGGGAGCCTGCACCTAGGCCCTCGGCGTTGTCCGTCACTGAGGACACAGCTGGCGGGGGGAGTGATGTGACGATGTCCCCTGCATGGAGTCATGCACTAAAGCATGGCAAGCGCAAGCAAGGTCCTGGAAAAGGGTCTACTGCTGCAGTACAGAACAAGACTAGTATGAATCCTCCCAGAGAGAAGAAGACCTACGGCACAGTTGGAACCGGAGCAGTGGGGAACACACATGCAGTGACCACTAAGCCCCGGACTCCCCCTTGCAAGGTGTTCAGGTCCGGTGGTTGGAGAGGAGAAACAGATATTGGGCCCCACGTTGGGCGCCAAAATGTTAAAAGAATTTGTTCGTGAACGGACAAATTCACCCAAGAAGGAGATCAGAGACAGAGGAGTAAAGTCGACGTCGGACTTTAATCTTGTAAGAGGAGCAGTTACAATGCAACAACGTATGAGGATGCTACAGAGGAAGTGTTCAAATCACTGTTGTGACTTGTGTCTTTTAAAGGTCCAGGAGATAATGCGTCATGAACAGTTAATCTTCATGTAGAACAAGACATCATGTGCACAAGGCCCCTGATAACAATTAGTACACTTTAAAATATGGCTTTAGGGCTTTTAGGTAAAACTAACAAGACCCTTAAGGCCATGACCTAAACAAAGAAGACTAAAATCATGAGGTTAGACAGAATTCTTATAACAATTCTCTCATAGTAATCAAGTATTCTGCTGAGTGTTCATTTAGTTTCATCCATGACAGTATTTAAAAACGATAAAGTTTATTCCTCCAGTCTATTTTCAGGCCTGTTAACATGTTATAAATGCACTGAAACCAGCATCACTCTGTGTCCTAGTAGCCTGTTAGCATCACTGACGTTACTGTATCTGTAAACACCACAATACTGTTTTAGGCTTTTAGTCTCTGTGAGGTCACAAGGCCCTGTGAGGTCACAAGGCCCTGTGAGGTCACAAGGCCCTGTGAGGTCACAAGGCCCTGCAGTCTCATGGCCTTTTATGGCGACTGGCAGGACGTTTACCTGCTCATTAAGATCAACTGACACACGTCTTCAACTTACAAGGAAAGTGGGATTCATCGTTTTAAGAACACAGTTGTCACGGAGACCAAATTTAAGAAAAAACCTAGGATGATATCGTGAATGAGACCCAATAATCATCTTATCTTGTAGACCGACTGGACAATCAAAGCATTTATTGGCAGAAATGGAATATAATAGGAATAAGTATGTTTTCTTTTGTGTATAAACTCTTTAAAATAAACAATCACATGATGAGGGTCCAGAGTCGAGGCTCTAAGGATGGAGGGTTTTGGAAGCACAGAAGACCTTGAGGCATTGTGATGAAAACATTTGACTAAACTTAAAAATGAAACAGAAACAAAAGACAAACAGTGAAATAAAAATAGTACATTTTATATATATTTATATTAAGATGTGGGCCTGAAATAAAAATGATGAAACACTAAACACAAGCAATAAAGCCAACGACATGAGAAGGCACTAACAGTAGAAAGAGGGAGAGTAGCAGTAGAGTTTGAAACAGTGTGGTGTTGCCGACACTAGAGGGCAGCAGCGTCAAGGTTTCATTCATTACAGCAGCAACACAGAACAGAGAAAAGTACTGAAATATAAACTATGAGGTGATAACTACATGTTTAAAGTGGGAACATACCAGAACAACATAAAGATAATTCATAATATCATATATATTTTATTCATATGATCTTTTTCACAGACAAACGATGTTGTCCAGCTAATATTTTCATCCCATGAGAAAACACTTCTAGCATTGTTTCAGTTACAAATGACATATTTTTTGATATAGTTTGGTTTTGTCTCCAACCTTGGCCTGAATACAACCTGTTTCATAGACGACGAGTGTTTAGAGGCAGAAGCACAGCTGTGTGGCTTCACCATGTCATCAACAGCCTGCTTCACTAGAACTGTGGATGGTGGATGGTACCAATGATGTTCTGGGTGGTTTTAATCCCCCGCTGTAGAGCGCTCCTGCCCTGGGCCGTGCACATCCCACAGCGGTTTGTAATGTTCCCATCAGGAGGATTTCTTGTGGCCCACAGGCCAGCAGCTTTACTCACAATCACTCTCATCAGGGTCTTTCTCACATGTGCTGTGGATACTCAAAGTGGCCGGTCCTCTGGAGGTGGGGCAGACCTGACAGCTGACTGTGCTGCTGCTTTTGTAGCCTCGGACATTCTGGACGGTCTGCCACATATCTTTAGTGTTTCTCTCTCTTAATGCCTCCGCTTTGCCTCCGAGGTGCCAGCGTTCGGTCTTGCTCTGGCGATGCGGCGTGCTTCATTGTCAGCTGACCGGAGGAGGCTTCTGTTTGCAACAACAGATACTGTATCTGAAGAAGAAGATTCAACACAGACAGAATTCTGTGAGATGGAAGGTCTCAGTTTGATGAATCACACAATGAAAAAGAGAAGCTATTCTACTATGAATATGATAGATATAAAACTAAAGCTTCCAGCTGTTAATTCATCATTATATGATCTTTTACAGTGGTGTCACAGTGTGGATGTTTGACTCGATGCTGTTTCCACACAAAAAACTGCTGCTTTGAAACCTAAAAAAAATGGAGACGGGCTTATCTGTCTGCCGCAGGGGCTGATGGGAGGTGTGAGGACCTGTTGGAAACCATGTGGCCCTCATCTGATCTCACAGCTGCTCTTTGTTTGGCCTCAGCTGCATCAGAGCGTCACTTCTCCCCAGGTTCACCAGAGGAAACATCACTGAACAAAATGCTGTTCCTCTCGGCTGCTGCTCTGTGCTGTCTGTGTTCAGGTGAGTGTTTCCAGCCAATCAGGAGCCAACAAAGTCCACCTTTAACAAACAATGTCACACTCACCTTCATCCACCTGTCTGTTTCTCTAAAGTGCTGGTTGCCATGGCAGCAGAGCTGATTCAGGATGATTTAACATTGACCAGGAGAGTTGGTGGGAGCGTGTCCTTCAGCTGCCGAACTAACCAGTGTAGCGGTAATTACATATACTGGTTCCAGAAGAGAGATACAGAAACATTCAGAGGGATTCTGAATATTCTGAGTGGTGGTCAAGTTGATAAACGTTACAATCATCCTCAGAAAGGTGATTTCTCAGCTGTGTGGACACAGAACAACTGTGAGTTGAAGATCCAGAATGTTAAACTCAGTCATTCAGCCTCCTACTACTGCTTGTGTGACGTCCCCACAGTGAGAAATGTTCCCTGCAGTCTGAACAAAAACCAACAGATGAAAAGATGTTACACCGTGTATGTGACAGGAAGAGAGCAGTGAACCACAGCCCAGGTTCACATATTTCACCAGGATATGAGCCACAGTCACAAACACACTGAAATGAGGGCTTATCATTTATTTCAATTCATATTCATTCATATTTTTATAAGATATTCCAGCAGGTTTGTTGTTGTTCCACACAGTGAGGGCATTAAAGTGGCACCGAGGCACCATGATGAACCCAAATTAGTAGAACACAATAAAGATAATCCAGATGAAGGGCTGCAGGGTGGTGGAGATGGTGTCACCACAGCCAGAGGGTCCCGGGTTCAATTCCCAGTTTGGGTTCAGGCTCCTTCTGTGTGGATTTACATGTTCTGTTACCTGTCTGTCTCTACATGTCAGCCCTGTGATAGACTGGTTACCTGTCTGTCTCCACATGTCTCCCTGTGATAGACTGGTTACCTGTCTGTCTCTACATGTCAGCCCTGTGATAGACTGGTTACCTGTCTGTCTCTACATGTCGGCCCTGTGATAGACTGGTTACCTGTCTGTCTCTACATGTCGGCCCTGTGATAGACTGGTTACCTGCACCCCCAACATCACTGCTGTGGCCCGATCCTGCAGATTTGCCCTCTACAATATCCGCAGGATTCGGACCTTCCTCACAAAGGATGCAACGCAGCTCTTGGTCCAAGCACTGGTCATCTCCCGCCTTGACTACTGCAACTCTCTCCTGGCCGGACTCCCGGCCTATGCGATTAAACCATTGCAGCGTATCCAGAACGCTGCAGCACGCCTTATCTTCAATCTACCCAAATTCTCCCACGTGACCCCCCTCCTCCGTGACCTCCACTGGCTCCCTGTTGCAGCACGCATCCAATTCAAGACGATGACACTGGCCTTCAGGGCCATCAATGGAACGGCACCTGCCTACCTTCAAACACTGGTCAAACCTCATGCCCCGAAGCGAGCACTCCGCTCCTCTACTTCAGCTGGCCGGCTGGTACCACCATCGCTGAAATCAAACAAATGTCGCTCAGCAAAGTCCAGACTCTTCTCTGTTCTGGTCCTCAGTGGTGGAACGAACTCCCGACCAATGTCAGGACAGCAGAGTCATTTGCCATCTTCCGAAAAAGGCTCAAGACTCACCTGTTCAGACTTCACCTCGACTCTACATAGCATGACCCACTAACACCCTCCCTCGACCCCCCCCCGCAAAAAAAAAAAAAAAAAAAAAAAAAAAACTCGGATCGTAGCACTGTTACTCTTGAAGTACTACTTTACTCAGATGAGGACCTAGCACTTGTTCTATTTTTAGCTCTTACTGCATCGGCAATGATACGTCGTGGTTTCTTTGTTTCCTTCTTTTGACAAATGTACTTATTGTAAGTCGCTTTGGACAAAAGCGTCTGCTAAATGACCTAAATGTAAATGTAAATGTACCTGTCTGTCTCTACATGTCAGCCCTGTGATAGACTGGTTACCTGTCTGTCTCTACATGTCAGCCCTGTGATAGACTGGTTACCTGTCTGTCTCTACATGTCGGCCCTGTGATAGACTGGTTACCTGTCTGTCTCTACATGTCTCCCTGTTATAGTCTGGTTACCTGTCTGTCTCTACTTGTCGGCCCTGTGATAGACTGGTTACCTGTCTGTCTCTGCATATCTCCCTGTGATAGACTGGTTACCTGTCTGTCTCTACATGTCGGCCCTATGATAGACTGGTTACCTGTCTGTCTCTAAATGTCGGCCCTGTGATAGACCGGTTACCTGTCTGTCTCTACATGTCAGACCTGTGATAGACCGGTTACCTGTCTGTCTCTAAATGTCGGCCCTGTGATAGACCGGTTACCTGTCTGTCTCTACATGTCAGACCTGTGATAGACTGGTTACCTGTCTGCCTCTTCATGTCAGTCCTGTGATAGCCTGGTTACCTGTCTGTCTCTACATGTCAGCCCTGTGATAGACTGGTTACCTGTCTGTCTCTATATGTCTACCTGTGATAGACTGGTTACCTGTCTGTCTCTACATGTCAGCCCTGTGATAGACTGGTTACCTGTCTGTCTCTATATGTCTACCTGTGATAGACTGGTTACCTGTCTGTCTCTACATGTCAGCCCTGTGATAGACTGGTCACCTGTCTGTCTCTACATGTCAGATAGATTGGTTACCTGTCTGTCTCTACATGTCAGCCCTGTTATAGACTGGTTACCTGTCTGTCTCTACATGTCAGCCCTGTGATAGACTGGTTACCTGTCTGTCTCTACATGTCGGCCCTGTGATAGACTGGTTACCTGTCTGTCTCTACATGTCTCCCTGTTATAGTCTGGTTACCTGTCTGTCTCTACTTGTCGGCCCTGTGATAGACTGGTTACCTGTCTGTCTCTACATGTCTCCCTGTTATAGTCTGGTTACCTGTCTGTCTCTACTTGTCGGCCCTGTGATAGACTGGTTACCTGTCTGTCTCTACATGTCATGTGATAGACTGGTTACCTGTCTGTCTCTACATGTCAGCCCTGTGATAGACTGGTTACCTGTCTGTCTCTGCATATCTCCCTGTGATAGACTGGTTACCTGTCTGTCTCTACATGTCGGCCCTATGATAGACTGGTTACATGTCTGTCTCTAAATGTCGGCCCTGTGATAGACTGGTTACCTGTCTGTCTCTACATGTCAGACCTCCTTTGAGTTCGTTGAGCTGGGTGTGGGATAGTGTTGTGGCGAACGTGGCCGAAGCTTTGCTTGGGAGCATGTCCGTGGTTTCAGGAGAGTTACTAGCCTGCTAGTCGCTCTCCTGATCCAGCGGTCTTTAGTGCGTAAGTACCCACCATAAGTGGCCACATGAAGACTAGGGGGGAGTTAGTTAGATGGACTTCTGGTTAGATAGCGGGGAAACTCCAAACCGGGTTTAGGATTATTTTTTAGTGCGCACGGGTAAGCGCTGTGTCTGTTGGGTCCGGTTGTGTGCGTAAAGTTTGATTTGCTCAGTTTCTCAGCTTTGTACACAGTGGAAATGTCTGAAATTAAGGACTTTATTACTGCTCCATCTCAGGAGTTGTTAGATTTGTTTACGAAGGAGCAGTTGCTCATAGTTGCTGAGCATTTTTCAGTGGTGATTGTCGGAGACAAACGCCTTAAAGAAAATATTAAAGCGGCTATAAAAACAAAATTGGTTGAGAAGGGACTGATGCCTGGAGACAAACGGGAGTCTCCAAGTCCTGCTGCTGTACAGTTTTGACACAGGGATTAACTTTCGAGCAGCAAAAAGAGATTATGGTTTTGCAAATGGAACATGAAAAAATTAAACAGGAATTGGAGATAAAAAGGCAACTTGAAGTAGAGAGAATCCGCCAGGAATTTGAGAGGGCAAAATTAGACCTGGAGAGGCAGCGCTTGGCTTTGGTCAGAGATGGCATGTTGTCTAGTGAGGATCAGGGCAGACAGGTGGCTAGCTCTTCTGCTCATCGCTTTGATGTGAATAACTTTCGCTTGCTACCTCAGTTTAATGACAGGGATCCGGACACTTTTTTTTCGTTATTTGAACGTGTGTCTAAAGCTAGAAACTGGCCTGATGCAGACTGCGCCCTTATGCTGCAGTGTGTCCTCTCAGGGAAAGCGCAAGAGGCTTATTCATCCTTGAGTCTTGAGGATAGCTCTAGCTATTCTAAAATAAAATCAGCGGTGCTTAAGGCATATGAGCTCGTGCCCGAGGCATATCGCCAGCGCTTTAGCTCCTGGGAGAGGAAAAATGGCCAAACATACGTAGAGTTTGTTAGGGATCTGTCAACTCACTTTAAACGGTGGTTATCTGCGCTTGATGTCACTACGTTTGAGAATCTGTGTGATGTGATGATTCTGGAGCAGCTTAAAAATTCTCTTCCAGAGTGCATTGCGAAATACATCACAGAGCAGAAAGTCACTACCGCTGCTGCTGCTGCAGTATCAGCAGATGAGTATACGTTGCTTCATAAGAACAGTTTCAGAGAGCGCTCTGTGGGGCGTGATGCTTTTGGTGGGCGAGGAAATTATTCCGACACTGTTTCGGCTGAGATGCAACGTTCAAAGAAAGTTGTTTTGAAATCTGCGGTATTGAAATCTGGGCGGTATGACGGTATTATACCGTGTGACGGTATAAAAGTGTCTACCGGTAGAGATTTTGCAATACCGTTTATACCGGAGAAAGCGCAGATGTCTGCGGCATCGCTCTAAGTCACTGTAATTACACCGCCTCGACACACGGGGCACTGCAGGCATTGCAGCAGACTGCTTGCATGGTTGCATGAGCACGACGAAGAAGAAACAGCTTTACCTGAGTAATAACAATCATGGCGGAGGCGGAGAGTGAACGTCACAAAGAAACGGAGGCAGCGCGACCCACCCATGACGAAGAGGAGGAACTCGTTCCGAAAAAGGGCGCTACGTCTGTTGCGTGGAACTTTTTCAGATTTAGAAAATCCGACAACGAACAAAAAGCGATACTCTGCAAAGAGTGTCGTGCGACTGTTGCTGCTGCAGGTGGAAACACCGGTAACCTCTTCCACCACTTAAAGTTAAAACATGCGAAGCAGTAAGGAAATGCGCAAGGCGAGCAGTTAACGCCGATGCACCACTGTGTAAATGGCGTTTAAAAACATGCATGGCTAACGGCGGAAACACCTCCGACTAGCCAAACACTTAAAGGACAAGCCCCCAGACCTGCACACTGAGCTCAGGGAACGACAGGTCATTTACTCAGGGAAAAAAGCCACATTCAGTGCTAAAAGCAAGCGCCAACCGCCTTCAGTCTTTACAAAAATTAGCTCTGGAAGAAGAAAAAATAAAGCTGGTTTATTTATATTATATTTTATATTATTGTATTTATATTTTCACATTTTTAAAATTGTGTGCATTAGAAAAGCTCGTCTTTGTGGTATTTTATTGTATTTACTGATTAATATGTTATTGTTCTAACATTTTCTATTAAAATAAAGTCAGTAATGACATTTTTTGCATTCTCTTTTTATTTGAAAAAGTATCAAAAAGTACCAAAATACATGTTCGTACCGGTACCGGTACCAAAATGTTGGTATCGTGACAACACTAGTATGGTTATTTTTAAGCCATTTATTGAATTTACAGGGGGAAAAACCATACCGTGATATAAACTGTTACCGTGATATGAAATTATTCATACCGTGATATAAGATTTTGCTCATACCGCCCAACCCTAATATGAATCCACCTACTAACCTGGTGGAATATGTGAATGGGTTCAGACATCGTTTGTTTGTGGCTGGTTGCATGGCGAGAGAAAAGCTGGGCCTGTCCCAGAGGAGAATGAAAGAATTGTATGACCGTCGTACAGAGCGCCATGAGTTCAATCCAGGAGACCAGGTCCTTGCACTTATGCCTATAGTTGGTTCACCCTTCCAGGCCAAGTTTGCAGGTCCGTACACGGTCACCGAGAAAGTCTCTGATTTGAACTATGTTGTTGCAACACCAGGACGGAGGAAGACTAAGCGTCTCTGCCATGTAAATCTCTTGCAACCATATTACAAGCGCGAATTTGATGTAGATTTGGGTTGCCACCTGAAGAATGCCGTGTGTCCAGCTCTTGCTGTAGCTTCAGAGGGTTTGGCACATGAGGGAGTTGGGATAGCGGAGCCTGATGAAAGCTTGTTGTATGGGAGGCTAAAAAATTCAGAGTCACTTGGTAACTTAGACAAGTTGTTGGCTCACCTGCCAGACTCCAAGCGTGATGAGCTGTCGGAGTTGGTGCATACATTTTCTTGCTTGTTTGGTGACATTCCTTCGCAGACTGACTGGATCGAACATGATATCGATGTCGGAGATGCTCGACCTATTAAGCAACAGTTTTACCGTATGGCCCCAGGTAAACGTGTTTATTTGGAGGCGGAGGTCGCATACATGCTCCAAAATGATATTGCTGTTCCATCATCGTCCAGTTGGGCTTCTCCGTGTATTCTAGTGCCAAAACAGGATGGAACACCTCGGTTTTGCACTGATTTACGGAAAGTCAATACTGTCACAAAATCGGACTCGTTTCCATTACCACGCATGGATGACTGTCTTGATCAGGTGGGGTCCGCGAAGTTTGTGAGCAAGTTTGATTTGCTTAAAGGATACTGGCAAGTGCCACTGTCTAAGCGTGCGCAAGAAATATCTGCATTTATCACTCCGTCTGGCCTTTATTCCTATAAGGTGATGCCTTTTGGGTTAAAGAACGCCCCTGCGACCTTACAGCGCTTGATGAACCGTGTTGTTGCAGATTTACAAGGTTGTGCAGTTTATCTGGACGATTTGGTAATCTATAGTGATACCTGGCACTCACATCTTCAGCGCATTCGGGCGCTGTTCGAACGTTTGGCTGAAGCTCGGCTCACGGTGAACTTGGCTAAATGCGATTTTGCGATGGCTACAGTGACGTATCTCGGCCGTGTAGTGGGGCAGGGTCATGTGGCTCCGGTCCAGGCCAAGGTTATGGCCGTAGCCAAATATCCACAACCCACAACAAAGAAAGAACTTCAGAAGTTCTTGGGTTTAGTGGGTTACTATAGAAGTTTCTGTAAGAACTTCTCTACCGTTGTGTTCCCTCTTACAGAGCTGCTTAGAGCGAAGGTGAAATTTGTGTGGTCTACTGAATGTCAGTTGGCTTTTGAGAGTGTGAAGTCGATCTTGTGCTCTTCTCCTGTTCTGGCTGCTCCTTGTTTTGATCGAGCATTCATGCTCCAAGCCAGCCAGGTGGGAGCAGGCGCTGTCTTGCTCCAGAGTGATGACCAAGGGGTGGTGAGGCTGGTCAGCTTCTTCTCAAAAAAGTGTAATAATTACCAGCGTAATTATTCTGTCATTGAGAAAGAGGCTTTATCACTTATTTGGGCTTTACAGCATTTTAGTGTATACGTTGAAGGAGGAGGACCGACGGTGGTCTACACGGATCACAACCTTTTTGCATTCCCTTAAGTGTCCAAACCAGAGGCTGATGAGGTGGGCACTGTTTTTGCAGGCCTATGACCTTGACATCAGACATATTAAGGGTGCAGACAATGTTATTGCCGATGCTTTGTCACGTGCTCCTCAGTGTTACTAGCGTGAGGTTAATATACTACCTGGTCCTGTTTTATTCAACTGTTGTTGCTTTACCCGTCTTCTTTATTTGCTTCTCGGGTGGGCCAAGCTGCAGTCGGAGTATCCAGGAGGAGGAGGGTGTATTTATTTTTTTATTTTTTTTTTAAAGTAATTATGACTTATTGTTATTACACAATGTTATTGTCGGTGAGTCGGCGGTGTGTTGGTGACCTCTTTGGGACGCCGACTTGAGGGGGGGGGTGTGACGGCCCCTGCCTAGCCAAGCCTGGTGGGTCTTGTGTCTGTATTTTCCCCACAGATCTATGGCTACCTGGGAGGCTGTGGGTGTGGCAGTCAGCTGAATTTGGAGCACCTGTGCCTTGCTGCCACAGATGATAAAAGGCCCTCCCCCAGTGCTGTTCGCTCTCTGTCTTTGATGCTTCCACCGGCCAGCAGCCGCAGGCCTTTTTGTTTGTTTGATCCTGGTTCTGTTTTCACTCCACAACACCCTACACTTCATTATTCACACACCCACACTTACATGACTGATATTACTGACTGACACACTCCCTATTTGTACATTATTGTTTAGTTGTCTATTTTGTTACAATAAATATCTTTACTTTCCTGCCATCCTTTGCGTCCCTTCCTGTATATGTCATGGCCTAGGAGCCGGGTTATGACACCTGTCTGTCTCTACATGTCAGCCCTGTGATAGACTGGTTACCTGTCTGTCTCTACATGTCAGCCCTGTGATAGACTGGTTACCTGTCTGTCTCTACATGTCAGCCCTGTGATAGACTGGTTACCTGTCTGTCTCTACATGTCAGCCCTGTGATAGACTGGTTACCTGTCTGTCTCTACATGTCAGCCCTGTGATAGACTGGTTACCTGTCTGTCTCTACATGTCGGCCCTGTGATAGACTGGTTACCTGTCTGTCTCTACATGTCAGATAGACTGGTTACCTGTCTGTCTCTACATGTCAGCCCTGTGATAGACTGGCTACCTGTCTGTCTCTACATGTCTCCCTGTTATAGACTGGTTACCAGTAATAAATACGGGCATACAATACATGTGGTTTGTACAAAATAGATCAAAATAGTAAAATATAAACATGAAGAATTCTGACAACTATGTTATAGATTGTAAACACAAGAAGAATATGAATCAGGGAGGACGTTGAGCAACAAATGTCATGAGTCTGCAGGTTTTTGATCATAAACCAACGTATTGCTCACATTCTAATGTTGAGATTAAAGTCAGAGGATCATCAAAGTTGTTCTGAGTCATCCTGAGGGGAACATGAATTATGAACCACAGTTCATCATCCATCCATCCATTTTCTTCCACTTAAGACGGCTTAGGGGGGCCTTCCAGATGCTCTTCTCCCCAACAACACTTTCCAGCTCTTCTTGGGGAGCCAATGTGTTCCCAGGCTAGATGGATATACACTGCTCAAAACACGAAGGGAACACTTCAATCACACCTCACATCCTGATGAACAAATCATTCAACTTCAAAATCTTGACATCTGGTTTCAAAATCAGACAGAAAATCAAAGTAAAAATTGAATTCAAAGTCTGATCCAAGTCGTTAATTTCATCACAGCAGCTCATAATGGGACTCAGTAGTGTGTCTGGCCCCCGTGTGCCTGTATGAACTCCAGACCACATCTGCTCCTGATGAGTCCTGGGGGATCTCTCTCTTCAGAAGGAACACAGATCTTAGAGATATACTAGTCCACAATGCTTTTAACAAGGAAAACAACAGGAATAAGGAATCACTTCCAGTAGTGATGTCCAAATGAAGCTTCATGAAGCATTTTCTTTATTTTCTGAGCCAATAGATGGCGCTCTCTGTGCAATGCTTGTGACAAAGTGAATTGGGGAGTACCACAAAGTGGATCAATGATCATTGGTCTTGGGTGTTCTGGTACCAAGAACACTTCTGAACCACAATATACTCCAACATGCAGTCTAAGAAATGATTCATGGGCTTCATGGATGACACTTACAATAAAGACATTTAACAGCATAAAAAATGTAAGTAAGTTAAGAACTTGTTTTAAGAAGTTGGTCAAACTGAAAAAAAGAACTTGACTTATTAATATCCATTTTGAAGAATTATTTCTTCGTTTCACTCAACAGCGAACACTAAGTCAGTGTAACTTTATTGAGTTTCAACTGTGAATCAAAACCAAGGACACTCCTGAACTTGACTTGTTTTTGCGTGCCAGGTTGGAGCAATCCTCCGACATCCATGTGAGTGACAGGAGCAACGGCAATGTTTGTCCAAAATGTGTATTGGTCCATCTCAGGCAACTGTATGATTTTTTTAGAAGTGAAGTGAAAGATGGATGCATTTTTCTCAGTCCTGTTACCAAAACTCATGTGCCATTTAAAAGGCATTATTAAAAGCATATCAACTAATTCCTTTGCTTTCCCCTCAATTTCCGTTAATTGTTAATTTTGAAGAAATGTTGAAATAATTTATATTTGTGACAAAAAATGACTATATGAAGCTGATGACTGAAGATGAAAAGTTTTGCATTGAAACAGTCGCAGCTCACATTGTGTTGCACAAGCAGCTGATATCCCTGTATGTCAGTTCTCCGGGCTAAAGGGTCACTGATGTATCCTCATATGGATGGAACTGGTGGCACATCTTTGAGCATCTTCATAACTGTTTCCTCGTTGACAAAAACTTGATTGTGTCTGTCTTTTGCAACACAGCAGCTCTGTGGCGTCAGGAATATCTGTCCCTTTGCTGACCAGACCAGCCCTCCTCTTCAGGACCCCTCCCACACCGTCCGGGGGACCCTTCCCGTCGCTCGCCTTGAAGAAGTTCTACGTTCCAGCAGTGAACCCTCGTCAGAACAGCTCAGTACAAAACAGGATAAAAATCCCCTCGCTGTTTATACTGAGAGAAAAGGCCGTCCCTGTAAAAGTGGATTGTGGAGACCTCTGGATATGCACTCTATAAGTAATCAAGCACTGGTGACAAGTGCTGCCAGATTGCTGGTTGACACTGCAGAAGGGCATTGGGCTGGAGGATGTGTGCACATAGAGGACCCCCGTGTGCAGTGTCGCCTGCTGGTGTGATGCTCTGAAGTGAACAGCCTGTATTTCTGTGCTCTACGTGCAGAGGTCATTTTCTGAAAAACCAACATGATTTAAGCATTCATGTGCTTCCTAGCCATGTCTCAGTGCCCTGTAGTGGACAAACTGATGTTTGATGTTTGATGTCTGTCTTTTAAACCCTTTGCAGCAGCAGGTTCAGCTGTTTAATACTGTTCAGTACTGAACAATACTCAGTCCTTTTACTCACATAAGAGTAACAGGACTGAGTTTTTAGCATAGAATTAGGAAACTCACAAAAAATAGCCACAAAGCATCAATACTAAAAACATGTGGACACATGTAAATGTAGTGGTTGACCAAAAAATGCTATTTTTGAAATAAACAAATAATATCTAAAAAATAATTTAGGTAGCACGAATGTACACCATTAATGACACCCTCAGTCAACACTAAAATGTCATTAAATATACAGAAAAGTAACTGTGAGAACTTGCTTTTGGTCTTCCCATGGCCTTCAGAAGATTCAAATGAACCAACTTCCTGTTGAACACTTGGGGAGTTATTTTCCAGAAGGGATTATGTGTCAGGGTAACAGGACTGTGTGAAAACCTGGGGACACGAATAAAATGTATATTTTAATGTAATTATTATGGACTATTTGGGAATTAAATGCATGCAAATCAGAGATGGGGTATGGAGTCACCCAACAATGCAAGCTAATTAAGATTTCTGAAGGATTTTAATGATTGTATTGCATGGAACAGTGTAGAGTCAGAGGCTGGGGAAGTCCTAAAATGCTATTTTTCAGTGTTCTAGGTAATTTATTTTAATGTTTGAAATGATACTTCTTAAATTTGCAATTGGACCGATATGCAGGACACTTTGCTTAATAATTAAATGTATTTTACAGTTAATTGTCATGAATATTTATACATGTAATGTTCTGTGGACGGAAATGGCACCCATTCAATAGAATCCTTCATCTAACAGTAACTTTAAAGACGTCGTTTTCACCGAGCACTTTACTTCAGGGGGAAATCAAGCTAATGTGGCCGGAAGATGTAGTGGCCCGCCATGCCTCTGTACGGCACTGCGCCGGGGTCTCACTGTGCTGTTCGCTGGGCGGCACCATGCGCACCTATATAGGCAGGTGCCCGACCACACCTCTTCCTCTCTGTTGGATGATTCCTATGGTGGTGGCTACAGCCTGGCGTGGCGGAGCAGTCCACGTGGCGTGATAGCGTGGCCGCCAACGCGCTTCACGGTTGTCTAGAGGTAATGCACTTTGCCAGTATACTCTCTCCATTCCGGTGCGCAATTGGCGCCGTGTGCGCACTGGTGACACCGGCGTTTGTGTGTGTGCAGTTGGCTGTTGGTGCGGAGGGACAGATCGCCCCGCTTGGAGCCCGGGGTGGTTGGCGTCCGGTCCTCTTTGCGAATCGGCGTTGTCTGCCCGGCTGCAACAGCTGGCACCCGACTGTCGGCTGACTGATGGCTTAATACCCTTTTCATCTTCCTCCTCCTCGTCTGCGAGACTGTACCGTTGCCCGCCAATAGGTGAAGGTCGCTGCTGCTGGTTGACGCGGCTGGTCGCTGCAGTTTGATGTGGCCGCGCTGCTGATGACCGCCGCCCTGGTCCCTTCCTCGTTTTGATGTGTTTTGTTTGGTTTCCCATTTTTTACTCCTTAGTTATTTAGTTAGGTTATTTGTTGCTTTACGTTGTCTTAAGAATTTGAATCTGTTTTGTATTGTATTTTGTTAATATTATTTGGTTGGTTGGATTTCGTTATTGTCTTTGTGGTCCTTGTACTGTGTCTTTTTCTTTCAGATTGTGTTAATTTCTTTTGTTTATTTGACAGGTGCTGTGGCCCCAGGCAGCAGTTCACTCCCTTGGTGGTGGGTTTCTTTATATTTCTGATTGGTTTGCTGTGTCACGGGTGATTTTGTTTGGTGGTGGACCCCCGTCCCTCGTTTTGATTCCTGCTGCCGTGGTAAGCCCAGTCCTGGTTTTAACCTTGTTTAGTTTTCCTTTATTGTGTTATTGTTTTTGGGTTAATTTTGTTTGGTTATTTAATAAATCTTTGTTTGCATTGAAAACGTTCTCTGCCCCCGTGAAATCTTTTATTGAACCTGTGTCCTGCGTGCTAATATCAAGTGAAAGACCATATAGTAAAATAGTAACATCTTATTTTAATAATTTCCTGGGGGTGAAATTCCCCTGGGTGGCGTTGTTATGGCAATTTATTGAACCACTCTGCTACACTAATTTAGCAACGGTACTAGCTAGCTAATAGTGACTTCAACACAGTTTCACTTTGGTAGCTGAATTAATTTACGTTCATTTACATCAGACATGTGAAGTGTTGACACTGTAAAGGTAAAAGGTTAAGTGTCTCCTTTTGTTCTAACTTAAGTTGGTGTCATTGAGGTCTGGTCAGCAACAGTTGCATTGCTGGTCTGTTCTGAAAGTGAACCTGGGACAAATGTATTTTACTTGGTGTTTTTCAGTTTCATGTGTGTCGTTTTGCTGTTGAAGCCTTAAAGGTATTTTTGTTTGAGGCAGGCGTCTCTGAGAAAAGGATGAGGATCTCTTCAAAGAACACTTGGTAGGTAAATCAGATGCTTAGTTCTGACACACTGGACTTTGTGTTACACTCAAATACAATACCATGTTTTCAAATGGGATGACTTAAAACACTGAAATGTTTATTCTGATCTACTTCCAACAGGATGGAGAAGTGCAGGTTACAGATGAAGGACCATGATGAGGGGCCATAATGTTGATCCAGCCAGTGCACACTTGTTGGCACTAAGTTGCTCGTCTACTTGGTCCACGAAGCTAAAAGTAATGCACGTTTAGAGAGGTGTTGATTACACTTTATGACCCTCCAATGCCAAAAGACTCATTCATGCTTTCATTCTTCAGACTGGATTACTGCAACTCACTCCTCCATGGCATCAGCTCCAGCTCCATCAACTGACTCCAACTGGTCCAGAACGCTGCCGCAGGACTCATCACCCGCACCAAAACCTGGGACCACATCACCCCAGTCCTAAAGAACCTCCATTGGCTTCCCCTCTCCCACTGCATCACCTACGAAATCCTTGTCCTCACTTTCAAAGCACCCCACCATCTGCCCCCCCTTATCTCAGGGGGGGCCAGATGGTGAAGACTGAGCCTTCTCCAGAGCAGCTCCCAGACTCTTTGGCTCTTTTGGCTTTGTCTTATTTATTTATTTATTTAATTATTTATTTATTTGGTTTGTTTGTTTGTTTGTTTTCTGTAAAGCGTCTTTGTGTGTGGAAAAGCTCTCTACAAATTAAATGTATTATTATTAGCATTATTATTTTGCAGAATGTTCTGATGTTGAACTGGTATTAAGTTCTCTGAGGTGTTGGACACAACATCAGAAGCACCTCAGTATAATGCAGTACAACTTTAGAACAAGCACAAACCACATTTGAACAAAGCGAGGTTTTGACCGATGGTGAGGTAAATTTCATCAAAACAAACCTCTGAAGGCGCGTCTGTTCTCCACACTATGTGAGGAGATGGAGCTGAACATTCAGCTGTGGTGTTTCACAGCGAGGCTAGGTGGCTCTCAAGAGGGAAAGTGTTGTCCCGAGTCTTTGAGCTCACAGAGGAAGTTTGTGTGTTTTTGGAGGAGGAGCAGATTCATGACGTTGCAAGCAAGTTTAGTGATGAACAATTTCTGATGAAACTGGCCTATCTCAGCGATATATTTAGAAAACTCAATGAATTAAATCTTCAGCTTCAAGGCAGAGACAAGCGCCTTCCTCACCTGGCAGACAATATTAGCACATTCACAGGAAAGCTTGAGATGTGGGGCAGACCACTTTCTCAAGGAAATACTGGTTCCTTTGAGAATCTGAGGGGTTTTGCTGAAACCAGTGATTCTGGAGCCACCACAGTGATTCCCATCTCTTCCCTTACCTGTATGACTGAGTGAGGGATCCATTCAATGCAGCAGCACTCACTGATTTCACCTCTGATGAAGAGGACCAGTTCATTGAGATGACATCTGCCTCCACCCTGAGGCTGAGGTTTACAGGCCAGACATGAGTGAGTTCTGGCTTGGTGTGGAGGGGAGCATTCACTCTGCTTCCCTTCACCACATCCTCTCTCTGTGAGATGGGCTTTTCTGCTGTCGCCTCACTGAAAACACAGATCTAAGACATGACTTGAGAGTGTCAGTATCAACCTGCAACCTCGCCTTGAAAAGATCCATCCATCCATCCATCCATCCATCCATCCATCCATCCATCCATCCATCGTCTACCGCTTATCCTGTATTCAGGGTCACGGCTTTGTTATCATTCTAGCAAAGTGAAATTTATTCCATTTTTCTGTTTTGGAAAAAGCTCACAGACTGATGGAGCAATGACCAACATTACAAACAGTTTAAATGGAAGTTGCTTTTTCATTTGTACAACATTGACAAATATCTGCATTTTTTTTCTTTTGTACGTTATTTCAATTAAGTTAAACTTTGTTTTGTTGGGGGGGGGGCATGACTGGAGACGTTTGAGAACCACTGGATTAGAGAAACATCGTGGAGATGGTTTTTGTATCACTCTGTTTCACTGTGGAGGATCTTTCTCTCTGGAAGTAAACTGTACATAACAGGTAAGGAGAATATTTCATGTCCCTTCAGTTGTTTTATAGAACAAGTTGAAAATGTGTTTTAATGAGTTTCTGCTGCTTCAGGCTTCTCATGTTAGTTTTTCCATCATTAGTAGAGAATTCTTGTGGCCGTGAAGCTGTTGTTCTATTAAAAGGTTCATAATTCCTGAAACAACGACTCAAGTTATTCTTTAATTCTGCAGGAGATCAAACAGATTTTTATATATAAAGTAAGTATGAAGTAAAAAGTATAAAGTATTTGATCCCCTCAATAATTCAGCAGAAAATAATATTAGAAATGAATTAAATTACGTTGTAGAGGATCAAAATTCATTGATTTTTAATAGTAAAATTGACCTCATGACATTCATGTTATGTGATGGTACGGTATGTTTGTGGGAGACATATTTATACATAACAGCAAACAGATACTGCAGGTGATTGTACAATAAATCTAATTCATGCATATTAATTTATGTTTTTTAATATATGATTCAGAAAAATAAATGACACACATGTATCTCGAGGCACTATTAATATGAATAGTATATGATACTCAACTTGATTTAAAATATAATATTGTAAACATAATTTTGAAAGTATATTATATTATATTATACTATATTATATTATATTGAATTTGCCCAAGTTATAGATAAAGTTACGAAAAAAATGCATTGCGTATGCATATTTTCTTTTGTGTGTGTGCAGTTTGAGTATTTTTGTAAATATATATTATTTGTAATATATATTGAAATAATTTTAATTACTTAGAGATGAAGGTAAATATGTCAAATATTATTATATCTATATTAACACTACTGAATCAACAAAATGTGATAACTCTATGAAGGTATATAAATGTATCTTCAATATTATATTATATTGTACCATATGATATATCAAAATTGTTATGAAAGAAGTAAATACATTATTATTTTGTATCATTTTCTTAATCAAGATTAAAATAAATGGTGGGAAACATAATATTATCATATTAGCAACTATATTTTATGTGAAGGTGAATATGGAACTTGTAGTAATATCTATATAAGCCCTAATATAGGAAATACAATTCAACTATATTAAGATACTTTTCATAGTTGCTGTATAAAGATATACAAATGTATCTTCATAATTATATTATATCATATTTAATGATATTATATGTAAATCCCCCCTCATATGTTGCTAACATCTAAACATTTGTATGTAATAATATACAGCAGTCATTATTCATATTTGACATTTCATTCATTAGAAAATAATTCTGACAAACGTCTAAGTATATGATGATAATTAAATAATATGTTATACATGTTGAAATCATCACAATTACTTTGATACGAAGGTGAATATTGTTATAATATGTACATTAGTCCCTTCTGAATACACAAAGTGGTATAACTGTATAAAGGTATCTTCATAATGATATGATAGTATATGATAGTATGTTATTGTTGACTGTGTGAATGTGTGTCTGTGCTGCTTGTTGCTGCTGTCAAACTTCAGATGAGCAGGTAATGAAGCCCGTGGTGAGCGTGTACCCAGCAGCATCCAGAGCCCACCTGGAGGGGAAGAGCTCTCTGCTGTGTCTGGCCTCAGACATGTTTCCTCCTCTAGTCCGGTTCTCCTGGAAAAGACGAAAGGAGAATGGTTCTCTGGAGGAGGAGGTGCTCCCTGCTGTGGGAGAGCAGCTGGAGATCAGAGAGTCGGGACACGCCGCCGCCATCTTGCTGCTCCATCAACAAGAGATCAGCACATATAAATACCGCTGCTCCGTCCAGCACGAGGGGGGCACAGTGGAGGCCCAAGCAGAACAAGGTACTGAAGGCTTGGTGACTGTTCAGCAGTGATTCAGCTTCATGTGGATGCACTGCTGTCCAAGATATCAGAGGAGCAGACGACTGATGTCGCTCACTGTCACTCCTTTTCCCTTCCAGAGGTTCCAGCTCCAGCAGACCTGCCAGCTCTGCAGCAAGCTGACTGTAAGATCAACTGCTGCCCCCTTTAATATAATATATATGATATGTTAGAATAATAAAAAGCTGCTTGGGGTCGCTGCAGTGAGGACTTAGCCTCGATACATGGGGTGCCAACTCTACCGACTGAGCTATGCGGCGCCCCGTTATGCTGATGCATTTAAATCATTGTCCTGGCTCCATCCCTACAACGCTTGGTGGGCCCTTATTGGCTGTTTTTAAGGAGGGCCTTTGAACTTTCATTCAAATTGTAGCCGACCTCTGACTTCATGCAAAGCTGGTTTTAAATAAAAGTTACTCTGATGAGAGAAGAGATGGGCATGAGGACTTAGGACACCAGTTCCAAATATCAAGCAACCACATTTATTGTTTAGCTTTTTTACTCTTTGTTACTGTCTTAGTCGTCAGACCAAATGTTCTTCAAAAGAGGATAAACCCGATCGGCCTGACATTTCCTCCTCACATGTTTCTATCTAACAAAACATTCTGCTTCAATCCATATTTGTTGGTATTTAACCTTTCAAACACTACATTTTCACTGTTGTGAGAAAGACAAAGGGAGGCAGCACCTGTATTAACGGGGAAGTCTAGCAGCCATCAAACAGCACCAGAAATTACATTTATAGAACCGAAAAATCATAATTCACCCACTTGTTTAGGACAATGACATCATCATATTAACAATAGACATTCAAAGCTTCAATCTACAACCTTAATAGAAGTAAAATATAAATGTAAAAATGTCTTATGAGGGCTGATCTGGGACAAGCTGTTACTACAGACTTGTGGACAGCTCTTACCACAGAGTCATATGTAACCATCACCTGTCATTTCATTCAGAACGGGGAGTTGAATACTCTATAATCATTAAATAAGAGTACTGGAATATGGAAGTTACTTACGTGTGTGTGTGTGTGTGTGTGTGTGTGTGTGTGTGTGTGTGTGTGTGTGTGTGTGTGTGTAACAGTGTCCTTCCAGTCTCAGTGCAGGGTGAAGCTGCTCTGCCTGCTGTACACAGTGCTGATAGTGAAGAGTCTTGTGTACTGCTGTGGACTCAGTCTGCTGATGATCTCCAGAAAGAAGGGACGCTCCACCAACTGCTCACATGCTGACTGATCACCATCACATCTCATCAATTCATCTCATTCATCACTTTAATTATATTCACAAATATACATGATGACTTGATGAGGTTGGTTGTATGGTGTGTCTTTTTATACAGGATAGATACAGTCATCCTAAAAATATAAATACATATTTAGACATTATATTTACAGTAATTAAGTGTAAACTCTTTGTAGTGTTACTTTGAGAGTTAAGATGAATAGTTAGCTGACTGGTTGATGTTTTATTCTTTACAGTATTTTTCTGTGCTTGTGTTTGTTTTTAATACATGATTCAGAGTGTGGCAGATTTGTCAAATTATTTCACTGTAAGATTCTTAATAAACTGAAAATTCACAGTGTTTTATGGACATCCTTGTTCTTATGGATTTGAGTTTGGTTTCATAGCAAATAATCAGGAACAGAACCAAGTTTGTTGAGTTTGTTGGCACCAGTAATGTGACTGTGGATGTAAGTCACTGTGAATATACTTTCATACAGCACCAAGAACAAATGTACAGGAAAATATGCATATAAGCACACAGCTAAACAAGGACAACAGAGCTAAACAAAGAGAAGCAAACATATACACACGGCTATTATATACAGCTATTATAGTCAATAGGTGTGGCAGTCCCACCAGGTTCAGTGCTGACCCCCTTTTATATTGGTGTCAGTGTGGATGTTAAACTCTATGCTGACGACACTGTCCTTTAAACACAAACAAACAGCAGTTTTAGCTTTGAAGCATTTGATTGAAGCATGTATTTTTTGACACTGAACTATTACAGCTTCATCAGGATGACATGGATCGGCAGAGCTACTGATTATAACTAAACTAACATTCATATTCATGTACATTTCAAGACAGAATCACAGAAGTGAGTTGAGGATTTGAGCTGCTTCTCTCACAGATTCCACACACAGATCAAAGCAGTGAGTACTGAGCGCTGAGCTGAAGTTCCCAGAATGATTGTGTAACCAGAGTGGATGGTTGTAACTGTCGTTGTGTTATTAATGTGCGAAAGGATGCAGAGCAGAAACCCACACAGCCCGTCTGCTGCAGGAAAGGAAGTGTTGCTAGGCTGCCAACCGTCCTAATAACCACTGAGAACAGATTCCTATCTGCTGCTGTACACACTCATGAACTCCTCTCCCTCTCTGTAGCTGCTGGTCTTTTCTCTTGTTGTCCGGAAGCATTTTTTCCACTGAGCCCTCCAAACACACACAGTTGAACTGAGCCAGGAGAGCAACAATGAAGACCCACCTGTTTCTACAAACTGTGTGAAAGAATGGGTCGCTCTCAGGAGCTCAGTGAATTCCAGCGTGGTACTGTGATAGGATGCCACCTGTACAACAAGTCCAGTCGTGAAATGTCCTCACTCCTAAATATTCCAGTCAACTGTCAGTGGGATTATTACAAAGTGGAAGTGATTGGGAACGACAGCAACTCAGAGTCAATCACTACAGACCTCCAAACTTCATGTGGCCTTCAGATTAGCTCAAGAACAGCGTAGAGAGCTTCATGGAATGGGTTTCCACGGCGATCAGCTGCAATGCGTCGGATGCAGTGGTGTAAAGCAGGCCGCTACTGGACTCAGTGGACACGCTTTTCTGGAGTGACCAATCACGCTTCTCTATCTGGCAATCTGATGGTCTGCACAGAGTCCTGACCTCAACCCGATAGAACACCTTTGGGATGAATTAGAGTGGAGACTGAGAGCCAGGCCTTCCCTCCAACATCAAAGTCTGACCTCACAAATACACTTCTGGAAGAATGGTCAAAAAGTCCCATAAACACACTCCTAAACCTTGTGGAAAACCTTCCAGAAGAGTTGAAGCTGTTATAGCTGCAAAGGGTGGACCGACGTCATATTAAACCCTATGCATTAAGAATGGGACGTCACTTAAGTTCATATGCGAGTCAAGGCAGGTGAGCCAATACTTTTGGCAATATAGTGTATCTGGATGGAGATCTGCATTCATGCAAACACATTAATGTTCAGGTTCAAATAGTCTAAGAAGTGAGGAGGTCCAGGAGCTAAAGTCAGGATCTGAATCAGGAGCTCTAATTTGTTCCTGTCAGCATTTGGAACAAATACAAGATTCCAAAGCAGAAGCTTTGTTGTAATATGAATGTTTGCAGTAAATGATTATTGATGCATGTTGACAACAAGCTCAGCCAGTTGTCCTGAAAGAATTGAGACTGAACACTGAAATAAACTCCGATGTTAAAATAAATTGACTCCCTGATGTTCTGAAATTATTAAAGTTGATACTATAGCAACACCATCTGACAGAAGCTTGATTTGCTCTGTATGTATTTGAAGACATGAATTATGTACTTGAGCACAAATATGTATATTTATTTTACATAGGAAATTACCCCAAACATAGGTTATTGTTTAATAAAGTGAATTCATCTTTTTTTTTTTAATCTGTATTTATATTATAGTTTTAAATAAAGTTGTGGTTCCTTTTTAATGAAATCCACATAGAAGATGTTCAGCAAATAATTTAGTTTGTCTTATCTGGAAAATAAAAGTGAAAAAGGTTTTTGTTTCATTTATTGAAATTGCTTATAGACTCAAAGAACAACACAAAGACACAAATACAATTGTGACTGCTATGACTAATTAAAAACAAGAATGAGAAAACCACATTTTATTTATAACAGATTATATAAAATGTGCACAAAAGTCAATAAAATAGAGCTTAAGGCAAAAAACAAACTACAACTTTTGAATAAAAACTAACTGATAACATAATGAAAATTAATAGAAATAATAAATTATGTATAAAACAAGTGTCATATAACAGAAATTATTGAGAGAGTTCTTAGTAAGCCTGTTATCTTCTGATCATATCTCATATAATGAAGTTGACTATTTTCTATCATTAACATTTGTAATTATCTCCTGAGATCATTGAGAAACTGGTCACTATCAGCATGTCTACAGACTTGTCACTATCAGCATGTTTACAGCAGACTGGTCACTATCAGCATGTCTACAGACTGGTCACTATCAGCATGTCTACAGACTGGTCACTATCAGCATGTTTACAGACTGGTCACTATCAGCATGTTTACAGCAGACTGGTCACTATCAGCATGTCTACAGACTGGTCACTATCAGCATGTCTACAGACTGGTCACTATCAGCATGTTTACAGACTGGTCACTATCAGCATGTTTACAGCAGACTGGTCACTATCAGCATGTTTACAGCAGACTGGTCACTATCAGCATGTTTACAGCAGACTGGTCACTATCAGCATGTCTACAGACTGGTCACTATCAGCATGTTTACAGCAGACTGGTCACTATCAGCATGTTTACAGCAGACTGGTCACTATCAGCATGTTAACAGCAGACTGGTCACTATCAGCATGTGTACAGCAGACTGGTCACTAACAGCATGTTTACAGCAGACTGGTCACTATCAGCATGTTTACAGACTGGTCACTATCAGCATGTGTACAGCAGACTGGTCACTATCAGCATGTTTACAGCAGACTGGTCACTATCAGCATGTGTACAGCAGACTGGTCACTATCAGCATGTTTACAGCAGACTGGTCACTATCAGCATGTTTACAGACTGGTCACTATCAGCATGTGAACAGCAGACTGGTCACTATCAGCATGTTTACAGCAGACTGGTCACTATCAGCATGTTTACAGACTGGTCACTATCAGCATGTTTACAGACTGGTCACTATCAGCATGTTTACAGACTGGTCACTATCAGCATGTTTACAGACTGGTCACTATCAGCATGTTAACAGCAGACTGGTCACTATCAGCATGTCTACAGCAGACTGGTCACTATCAGCATGTTTACAGACTGGTCACTATCAGCATGTTTACAGCAGACTGGCCACTATCAGCATGTGTACAGCAGACTGGTCACTATCAGCATGTGTACAGCAGACTGGTCACTATCAGCATGTTTACAGCAGACTGGTCACTATCAGCATGTGAACAGCAGACTGGTCACTATCAGCATGTTTACAGCAGACTGGTCACTATCAGCATGTTTACAGCAGACTGGTCACTATCAGAGAGACAGGACGGACGCTGCTGGAGGTGGAAGAGCTGGAACCTCTGAAAGAGAAAAGGAGTGACAGTGAACAACGTCAGTCCTCTGCTCCTCTGATCTCTCATATAATTATAAAGATACCTTTAAACATCTATACAATTTTATTAATTCATAAGGTAAATATACATATTATAATAATGGACATATTTACCTTTATTTCAAAGTAATTTTAATGAATTAATTATATATAATATAATACATAATTACCATCATTTACTCACAAACTAATCAATTCCTTGGCAGAACTATTTTAAAATTCATAGTTACAATATCATTTAATGAAATGTCAAATATAAATTAAGACTACTGTATATTATGATATAAAAACGTTGAGACTATATCAACCTATGAGGGGGAATTTAAAGTAATATAATCTGTTGTAATATAATGTATATGAAGATACATTTTTAAACCTAATTATAATCATATCATCTAAGAAAACATCTTTATACGGTAGAATGTATTTCCTACATTAGAGGTCATATACATGTTACAATAAGTTCCATATCCACCTTCATATAATTGTTAGTATGATAATATTATACATTACCCACCATACATGTCATTCTAATTGCTAAAGAAACAAAACGGTACATTAATAATAAAATGTTGTATATAATTTAATATAATATTAAAATATAATTGAATATAAAAAAGGATTCTGAGGCCTTTAGGGATAATTCAGAAAAAATAAAGTATATAATAAGTATATCGACCACCAAAATATTCCAAAATATGTTAATTTTTATTATATTTGAAATTCAGTTAAGCAACATAAACTATGTCTATGAAAAAGTGCATTGAGATAAAAAAAAAAAAAGATAGCTCATGTATGTTTTATATATTTCTTTATGTTATATTGAAATATATGAATCAATAAACATGTAATCCATCCATCGTCTACCGCTTATCCTGTATTCAGTGTCGCGGGGATAATCATATCTGTTTGAATTCATGCATACACACATTTTCCACTGAAAGACATATTTACCATTATATCAAATAAAAAGGTCATGAGGTCAATGTACCATAAAAATGATATCAATTAATTATCCAGCATATTTAAATGATATGCTTTTCAATATAAATGCGCTGACATGTATTAGATTTATTGAAATACAATATAGTTTCTAATATTATGGTGCTTTATTACTGAGATGATCGAATACTTTATACCTGTAACATTTCCAACATCAAACTTTTTATATAAAAATCTGTTAAATCTCTGCAGAATTAAAGAATAACTTGAGTCGTTGTTTCAGGAATTATGAACCTTTTAATAGAACAAAAGCTTCATGGATTCTCTACTAATGATGGGAAAACTAACATGAGAAGCCTGAAGCAGCAGAAACTCATTCAAACACATTTTCAACTTGTTCTATAAACAGGCCTGGACTGGGACAAAGATTCGGCCCTGGACTCTTTGATCCAGACTGGCCCACCACAATCCAAGCGCAGATACTGTACCAACTCGGCCCGTTGATGTACTGTACATATAATCACACAAGCCCTTAATAACACTATTATACTGAATAATATCCCTTTATATTCTGGAGCCTTGAATAAAATAAATGATGACTACACAGTATGTTGCTCATTTGCTCTTAAGAAGGAAACTGGAGAAAGGATTTAAGATTGAAGAGTGTTGTTTATTTAACTCACTCATATGTGGTGGAACTGATCATGGCATTGGCAGGCTGATAGCAAGGTACTGTGGTCAAACCACACCACATTGCAACATGTGACTTTTAAGCTTGTAGATCTGCAAATGTGTGGCATGCTTAGATGAAAATATAAAATAGTGGTTAATAAAAGCAACTATTAAATAATCAGGATAGTATATTATTTTCCAACACCTTAGATAACTAGATTTAGTTATAACACCACACACTATGCAGAGATCTATTATGTCAAGTAAAGTTCATAGAAGGTTCTGAACATTTAGTGAATGAGTGTTTATCCACAACATGTTATCTAGCACACACACCTGCTATCACCACCACCATCTCCTCCTCCTCCTCCTGTACCACCATGGCAGCGGGAGCCTCACTTTCACTGTCCGCCTGCGACTCCTGCCTAGAGGGCCCCGCCGCAGCCGCAGCCTCGGAGCCGGAGGCCACGCCGCCGCCGGCCCCCGCCGCAACAAACATGTTTAATATGTTTCTGCTCTCAGCGGCATCAGTAGCGAGAGCTTTTTTTTCTTCTTTTTCCTCAGTTTTTCTGCACCGCCTTTTCGCTTTTCTCCATTTTCGCTTTGTTTTTCGTGTGTGTTTCCCTTCTCTCTCATAATGATTGCTCATCATTAAAGGTGATTGGACGAGGGGGGGGGGGGGGGGGTAGTCTGGAAAATGGGTGGGACTACTGGGCCTCTGTAGCCTATCATAGGACCACTGGGCCAGGTATTCTTTAGACAGACAAGCCACTGGGCTCTAATGTGTCTGTGGGCTGCAGCTGAGCTCTGTGGGCTGGTGCATGTCTCTCTCCCTGGGCTGCACCAAAAAAATAAATAAATAATTAGATTAATTTTTTTAATCGAGTCCCGGCCCTAATTTAAAAAAATGCATTTTTGTATGCTTTCATTTTTAAATCAGGATCTATTTTCCACTCATCATCATGACAGTCAGCTGGACAGCTTTCTATAGTCACTTCAGACTATATTTAGGATTACCACCATAATAGAAAGTCACAAAGATCAACTTATTGTGAGTGTTTTTATTGCAATCTGCAAAAAATATCGTCCCATCCATACATGTGACTGTGGTGTAGTTAGTTTAAAGCCAAACATCAACACTTCTACCGATTGCATTCATTTATTTCTTCATTAGCGTTTATTTTCTGCAATAATCCAACATCCAATGGAGAAATCCCATTGGTGCTTTGTGGAGGGATCCAGTGTGAAGCTAACTGCAGCTCTATTTGTGACCGTGTTCCTGTAATGTGCCTTTAGGCAGCAACCTTCAACACAAGCCACATTTGAGCCGTAAGACTGTCGTCACCAGCAGAGGCGACACACGAGGAGTGTTGTGACAAAAGACAATAAACTGACCTCCAATCAGGAGAAGTCAAACTCAGACAAACCCATTAGGAAGAGTAGAAATACTAATGAGCACTTTAATGAATTTCATATGCCTCTAATTATAATTAAAACTAAAAACTAAAAGGTCACTGCAAGTCGATGTTGAATCCGGCAGACAAATTCAACATCTCAGTATTTGAGAATATCGACTGCAGGAACTCGGCAGATGAGAAACAGGCACAGTTGGAACAGGTCCTGTTTCCGTCTCACTATAAACCTAAAGGTACATTTTGAAACTTAAGAGCGTTTGAAATCCTGGAAGAGTATTATGGGCAAAGTCACTATAAAGTCATTTTGGATCAAACGTTTTAATATTCAGGTCCAATAAAGGGGTCCAATAAAGGAAACTGTAAGACACTTACAAGGATACTATCCACTTCTGAGTTGGGAATTAAATGACACCAGTTGTTGTAAATTCCCTATTAGTTTGTGATATCGTAATATATATTATAGCGTTATTTCTATTCAGGCACTTTGGGCAGCCCAGGTAGCGCCGTGGGGTCCTAGAGTTACGAGCCGTACGGGTCCGCGCCGGAGCTTGTCGCGCACAATTGTTTAACACGCCACGACAAAGAATGCGTTCGTGAAGAGTGAGTAATATTGGACCACGTGTATTTACGTGATATAAACGTTATATACATTCCGTAATGCGGTGCCTTAAAGTGGTCGTGATTTGTGTGGTTCTGCCACTGTGTTAATTGATTCACTCACGAACTGGGTAGCTAGCGTATTAGCCTGCACCTCGGTTAGCATGTGTGTGTCACTCTGCCGCACCATGTCGGCCGTTATATTGCACTATTGTATTATTGTGTTAACGTGTGCATGTGGCAGCTATTTGTTCCAGTTATGTTTATACAGCATTTATGGGATGTTGTTAGTACTAGAGCCCGGTGTTTTTAGTAGGTAAATTTAGTAATAACTATTTGTCTATTTCTTATTCTGTCTTACAGAAAAACCATTCATTACTACGTCACTCATTCGAGCATGCATCCGTTCATCTGTTCCGTCATTCATTTGGCTACCTGTTGACGCCATCATTGATGTCATTCATCTGCAAGAGAAATAAACATCCTGAACTGTTCCCTGCGTATGCGTCTACTCTCTGACCGGAGTTACCGTCCTGGATAAAGTGGTCCCAGCAAACATACATATACATTCTACAATACCAGTATTGTAATTTGTCTTCAGTTTTTCCATTTTCTACTTCTACCAATAATGTACTGTTTCCTCTAACACTACATCTATCTGACAAATGGAGTTACTTGATTACACATTTTACATGAAAGTACTATGCTGTTGCCAAGTAACCAGCAAATCAATATTTTCATGCATTTCAATGGTCAAAAGCCCCATTTGTTTGCCGAACACAAAATCAAAGCATCACATCTGTGCAGCTGCAGCTTCACCCTTTCAGGCCTCGAAGTATAAAACAGAAACAATCTGAGGAGAAGTCTTTGACTGTGAACAAACATGCAAACTGAGGCCAGAAGTGACCAGGAGAAGTTGCTTCATGTTAAAGAACGTTTTCTTGGAATTAAATCACGTTTAGAGTCCGTGTTTCTCACAAAATGCATTGTGTGCATCCTGCTCAGCACAATGGCGCCACCAGGGGGTGGCCTGGGGTGGCCGTGGCCCGCTTTGTGCGGGACTGCACAGCATTTTCATCACATTTTCCGCGTCCCGCATATTGAGATGATGTCCCGCAATTTGATTGGCAACTGTAGTTTTTTTATTTACGTCTGGCTTTTATCCAATGGCTGCGTAGAAAACAGAGAAGGCTGTCATTACCGTCATTACGGGGCTGTTTGTTTGATGCTGATGCTGTCAATCAAAAGAGGCGATGCAGCTACAACAACAAAGACTGGGAAACTGTATATCACTGGGTGAAACCGGTGCAGGGCGATTCACAGCGAGTTTTCTGCGAACTTTGCCAGAGTTATTTTTCTGTTTCACATGGCGGGGAATACGATGTCAAGCGACACAGTATATGCGACCAGGGGCGAGGCCAGGGGGGGAAAGGTTAGGACGATTCCAAGGGCCCGGCACTGACAGGGGGCCCTTTGAGGGGCTAATAATATTATTTTAATAATGTTGCCCTGTTTAGGCTTTTGAAATAAAATGTATAATTTCGTCTGTTAAAATAAGCAAATTGAACATGGTTGTCGTTTTCTATAACATTTTTATAACAACATTTCATGTTGTCATTTACCCCGTCCCCCCTCTCTTTTTGGTACAGTCTGATTCTGGCAGAGGGGACGTGAAATGTGTCTGCTCAGAGCATGATCAGCTGTTCTGACGAGCGCTACCGCTGCTTGCAGGTGCTTGCAGTCGCTAAGCAGGACTGATGGGTCGTTAAGTGAACTGAACTATGAAGTCCGGTCACCAAAAGCGTAAATTGAAGCAGCAGAAAGCTGAGAGGGAGAAAAAGGGCAGACAACTTGTCACTCAGTTTTTCCCAAAGAAAGGTATTAGTCACTCACCTTGATGTTTACAATATGCTAGCGAATGATAGACCAACAGATTTCGTGTTAACGTGGTTGGATTAGCCTATCAAGAGAACAATTTACAGTTAGCAGCGCAGTGCCATTTTATTTAAATTCTCTACCTTTATTGCCACGGGAGATCAGATGAATATGTAATGTAGGTCTGCACAAAACTAGATGAACTTGTGTGATAAACTAGGCTAATATGCAAGATCAAATATTACATTATGCTGGTGCTAATAACCAGTTTCATAACTAATGAGGTGCCCTCAACATGCATAGATTCAGCCTCAGGAGGACACCTGCTCTCAACCCAAAACCCAGTTGAAGGAGAAGGAGGTGAGCAATACAATCCATAGATAAAGGCTTTAGGGTTAAAACAAGGTTTATACAGGGAGCAGCTACCAAGGTAGTTGGCATATTAAAGTTTTGGTGATAACAGCTGAATTAGGCTGAAAAGACTGTTACCTTAAAATGGAAAATCCATGGTCACTTTCAAATTAATTTAAGATATTTATTTTCTTTCATGAGCAACAATTGTTAGGCTACTTAGTATGGAGTTCATTTAAATGCAATGTTAATGTGGTGAGAGAACTTGCATGCATCACTGTATCAGTATGGATTTATAACAGACTGTATTATGCACATTATGGATACTTCAGAGCCAGGTCCCTCTTCAGGCCATGATGCAGCAGCCAGAGAGGAGACCAGAGAGGACACCAGAGGTGTTCAAATACAGGAAGAGAGCAGGGCGAGTACTAGCAGCACAGATGATGAGGAAGAAGCAGCGAAGAGTAAGGAGCAGAGAGAGGCTGAGTTGAGGGACATTGGTGAGACTGAGCAGCATGCAAAACCTGAAGATCTGCTGTCTGCTGATCCAGGGTTGTGGCCAGAAAAATTAACTGACAGTG
Organism: Eutrigla gurnardus; assembly: GCF_963514095.1. Lineage (NCBI taxonomy): Eukaryota > Metazoa > Chordata > Actinopteri > Perciformes > Triglidae > Eutrigla > Eutrigla gurnardus. Next base: position 8,377,596 of record NC_139918.1, read on the forward strand.
ATAGAGCAAGCATTGTTAGAAAATTAGCTACCACAGAGGAAAAACAAATGCCCAAAGATTCTGAGGGAAAGCCATTTCCAGATTACTTAAAATATACAAAGGCAGCAAATGGCAGAGAAAAGATGAAAAGGGATTGGTTAATTCACAGTGAGAGTGTAAATGCACTCTTCTGCATTCCATGCATTCTTTTTTCATGTGACGTAAAAAGACCTTCTCAAAGTGCTCTGAGTAGCGAACATGGTTATGTTATGACTGGAAACACGACGGTAACTGTAAGCCGTTTGTAGTTCCAGTACATAACCTAATGTAGGAAAGAACCAAGAGAGAAGAAACACAGAGCTGGCCGGTGTACAGAGGTGAGCAAGATGCGCGGCTGTGCTCACCAGTATGGTGGCGGTTCCTTGGTACCTGTCCGTCGGCAGTTCCGAAAAACCCGCGCTGCGCTCTCCTGAGCGGACCAGCCCAAGCGTGGGGTCAGAGATAACGGTTCATTGGTGGGTGAGAGAAGGAGGAGGAGGCCTCGTGGAAGACCGGTGAATGAGGTCCTAGCGTCCTAGTCCCCAACTACCCGACCGTCTCAATCGTGATGAGGACGCTTCAGGTTGGGTCGGGTTCTGCCACTATTAGCGGGGTGTTGCTCTCGGACGTCAGTCTGGTGTGTAGAGTTCAGTCGCCTCTCGCGGCGTCTCCCAGGTGGGCTTGATAAACAATTACCGCGGTGACGCCCACCGACTGCGCCGGAGGTGACGTTCGCAGTAACCATGGTGACAGCTGCGCATCACATGTCCACACAACCAGCTCCGAACAAACAAGGAAATAGAAAACCAAGGACCTAATCCTGCCCGTAACAGTTACAAGAAGTGTGATGTCAAATGGCGCCGCATGTATGACAAATTCCCAAGCCATGAAAACAACCGAGCACACAGGGATTGTTACTGGAAGTGGAAAAACTTACAATGTTCTATTATGGCTGCAAAAAGGATAGACCACCATCTGCAAAGACAGATGCAGTCTGAAATAGAAAAAATATAGCTCTCTTGGAGAGACTACTTGATGTTACGCTGCACTTGGCATCGAGAAATTTGCCTTTCAGAGGTAAAACAGCAAAGTTAGGCGATGTCCACAATGGGAACTACTTGGGAACACTAGAACTAGTATCCCACTATGACGCACTTTTAAAAGACCACCTAGACAAAGTGAGGAACTCAACCAAAGAAACCAGACTTACTCATTATTTGTCCTCAGACATTCAAAATGAGTTCATTGAACTGTGTGGGAAAAGAGTCCTTAAATCTATTTTGAGAGAAAAGAGGATGCCATTTATTACAGCATTATTTGTGATGCCACACCAGACATTTCCCACACAGAGCAAAATGTTTTGCTCATTAGATATGTCCATTATAATGAGGATGCAAATGAATGGGAGATAACCGAAAGGTTTACTGAATTCAAACAATTTCACAAAAAAACGGAGTGAAATAGCAGGGATGATCGAGGATGTGCTTAAGAAACTAGGGATAGATATTGGTGATTGCAGGGGACAAGGCTATGACAACGGTGCAAATATGTCTGGGAAAGTTAAGGGAGTACAAGCCCAAATACTAAAGACCAACAATCTGGCCACATTTTCACCTTGTGCTTCCCACACGATAAATCTTGCTGGGGTACACGCTGCAGGATCAAGTGATGAAGTGTCAACTTTTTTTGGCTTCATCAATTGTCTTTACAGATTTGTAAGTGCCAGTCCAGAGCGATGGGCCATATACAAGGAAAGTACCGGCTGCTCTCTCCACAGCATGTCTGACACTCGCTGGAGTGCAAGAATTGATGCTGTTAAACCGGTAGCAAAACACTTACCTAGTGTCATCAAGGCCCTTAGTTCCATACTCAGTACATGCAGTCTTTCAAATGATGCTAGAGCTGAAGCTGTTGGTCTGAGGAAGTACTTTATGTCATTTGATGCCATTGTACTTCTTACCATTTGGTTGAAAGTATTGCAGTGTATTGATTGCAGGAATGTGATACTCCAGTCAGGGAAAATTTCTCTTGAGGTGGAGGCAGCCAATGTAAATGCACTAAAGATGAGATGCAGGCTCTTAGAAATGAATGGGATTCCCTCCTCTCTGAGGCAACATTGATTGCTAATGAAATGGGGATTCCACCTCAATTCAAAAAAGAACTCAGCCGTGAGAGAAAGAGAAAGAGGTTCTTTGATGAGACCCCAGAAGAAACAGTTCAGTGTTTTTCACTGCCATGGACCAGATTATTAGTGACTTGGACACTCGGTTCCAAACCATAGCAAACATTGTTGAGGAATTTGCAGCCATTATTAAGGTTGGTCAGTTAAGGGACAGTGATGTTGCTGCTGTGTGTCACCCACTCATAAGCAAGTACACAAAGGACCTCACACCTCAGTTTGAGAGTGAAATCAGGCATCTCAATACAATATTTTCTGCCACTTTCCCCTCTGATTGCACCAGCCTTGATCTCCTCAATTCAATTTACAGAATGCAACTCCAGAGCATTTTTGGTGAAGTTTGTATTGCCATTAGGATTTTTTGCACTCTCCCAGTTACTGTTGCTGGTGGAGAAAGGGCATTTAGTAAACTGAAACTTATCAAGAGCTACCTCAGGTCAACAATGGTACAGGAGAGGTTGAACAGTCTGGCAATCCTCTCAATTGAAAGTGAACTGGCTCTCTCTCTAGACTTCAAAGATTTAATTCACGACTTTGCTACAAAGAAGCCTCGGCGTCTAGACTTTGGCATTTAAATCAAGAGACAAAAGGAGAGTTGAGAGAGAAAAAACACTAGCAATACGATCATGAAGACTAGTCTGTATCATAACTGATATTTGCAGATGAAAATAATCCCTGTTGATAATACTGCATGTGAAAGAAAGCACCTTTTTCATAGGTACCTTTACTGTATGAGTAGTGTAAATGTTTGGATTTGTTGATATTGTTTGTAAGTAGGGTAGGCCAGCTGAACTTTTATTTATTTATTTTTTTTCCTCCCTTTCCTTTTTACCCTCTTTTTGTTTTTTTAATTATTATCAATGACTTCCAGTAACTCATTCCCTACAAACCTTGGGGTGATCCCCCCCACTGACTCTAATACATTGTCATTTAATCCTTTTGAATGCACAACGGACAACGATGGAATTTACGAGACTTTTTTTAATCCTGATGCGAAGTATATTGTCTCCAACTCGGCAAAACTGTCATGCGAATACTTTTCTGAAAGTCAGTTTAACAAGTTATGTCATCAGGGAATCCCCATCGTTTTTTCCACTTTTCATTTGAATATCCGCAGTTTGTCTAAAAATTATGATTGTCTGAAAACTTATTTATCAACTCTGACTCACTCCTTTTCAGTCTTAGCGTTTTCTGAAACATGGTTAACTGATGACCTTCTCAGTCTCTTTCCTTTATCAAATTATAACTCATCTCACTCCTGTAGAAATAATAGAATAGGAGGAGGAGTGTCACTGTATGTGTCGAATGCCTATAATTTCATTAGTAGAAAAGATCTGAGTGCTGACTTTGCTACGACGCATGTGGAATCTATATTTATAGATCTTGCACTTGGTAGAAAAAACGTTATAGTCGGATGTATCTATAGACCTCCCGACTCAGATATAATTACGTTCAATGACGCACTATATTCTACCCTAGAAAATATAAATAAGGAAAAGAAATTGTGTGTCTTACTGGGGGATTTTAACATCAATCTGCTTAAAGATGATCAGAGATTCACAACTGACTTTCTAAATACACTCTACTCTGAAAATTTCTTTCCCCTAATAACAAAGCCAACCCGAATTACCAAATCTTCAGCCTCATTAATCGATAATATTCTTTTCAACTCTCTGGACTATGAAGTCAACTCTGGTCTACTATTGTGTGATATATCTGATCATCTTCCGATTTTCCAGATTGTATATGCGATTGATCCTCCTAACCTTATAAATTCTACATGTGTCCAAACTAAATTCCGCAAATTCACTAGAAATAACTTGGAATCTTTCAAAACAGCCATCAGTCACCTTCCCTGGGATGAGATCCTCAGGTTGAATGATGTTGATGCAGCCTATAATTTATTTTTAGTATTTATTAATTCTGCTTTAGAAGCATCTTTTCCCTTGTTCAACCCTAAATCTAAAACTAATTCTTCTAAAGGGAAACCATGGATTACTGAAGACCTAAAGAAACGCTCCCGTAAAAAAAAAAAACTTTATAGGAAAACCATTACTAATCCCACCCCTTTGAATATTGAAATTTACAAGAAATATAAAAATAAATTTACAGCTGTTCTAAGAAAAACAAAAAAAAAGTATTATGCAGAAAAATTCATCCAGGCCTCTAACGACATCAAGTCAACCTGGAACCTTATTAATCACCTGCTCAACCGTAAAAAATTATCAGCTGCATCACCAACATTAATGCATGGGAATGTGGGGACGTTTGCAAGCCCCGATGAAATAGCAAATGGCTTTAACAATTTTTTTGTTAATGTTGGCTCTGTCCTGGCATCAAGTTTCTCTGATGCTGGTGAGAACCCCTGTTGTTGGGCAATATCCTTCTTTTAACACCTTCGATCCTCCAACTATACAAGAGGTCCATAATATCATCTTGGAATTAAAGAACTCAGGCCCAGGCCACGATGGCATAAAGAGCATTTTGATTAAAGAAACTATTGATCTTTTAGTTTCTCCTTTAACCCATATTCTTTCTTTATCACTGCAATCTGGTAATATTCCACATGATTTAAAAATAGCTAAAGTCACTCCTATTTTTAAAACGGGCAATACTGACAATTTTGGAGATTATCGACCTATATCCATCCTGCCCTGTATTTCTAAATTACTGGAGAAATTAGTTTACTCTAGAATATTGAAGCACCTACAAGAAAATAATATTTTACATGATCACCAGTATGGATTTCGTAAAAAACATTCTACGGAGCATGCATTACTTCAGTTAACTAATATTATTTCATCTGCTATGGACCAGAAAAAATTTGCCCTTGGGGTGTTTCTAGACTTAACTAAGGCATTCGATACTGTCAACCACAGTATTTTGATTGCCAAATTAAATAGATACGGTGTGGAGGATATTGCCCTGAATTGGTTTAAAAATTATTTATTGAATAGGCAACAATATGTGACATTTAATGGCCACTCCTCTGCCAAGTCCAGTATTCTACACGGGGTGCCTCAAGGCTCTATTTTGGGCCCTTTATTATTTTTGATTTATATAAACGATTTAGCTTTATCTTGTAAATATTTTTTTCCTGTGTTATTTGCTGATGACACTACCCTCATAGCAACTCATAATAATTTTAATTATCTGATTGATTCTGTGAACAATGATTTATCTTCAATTTCAAAATGGTTTCAACTGAATAAACTAACACTCAATGTGAAGAAATGTAACTTTATAATCTTTTGCAATATTAACAAGTCTTATCCTAAAGATCAAGCTAAATTATACATTAATGGAATAGAAATGACCCAAGTCAAAACTACCAAATTCCTCGGAATATTGGTTGATGAAAGACTTGATTGGACAAATCACATAGACCTTGTTTGCAAGAGATTAACAAAGATGATGGGCATCCTAAGAAAAGTGTGCCCATTTATACATCCTTCTGCTCATTTAACGTTATATTATAGTTTTTTATTTCCTTATTTGAACTACTGTAACATGGTCTGGGCAGCTACATCTCCTACACATCTCAAGAAATTATGTACTATTCAGAAGAGATTCATAAGATTCATCTCACATTCAAATAGATATGCTCCATCAGCACCACTATTCACTAAGTATTCTCTTCTACCAATTCACAAATTGAATAACTATCAGATTTGTTTGTTTGTTCACAAGTTCATTTACAAGAATCAAGATCTCCCTGTCACTTTTCAAAATTTCTTTACCTTCACTCATAATGTACATTCCCACCGCACTAGACACAGTAATAATCTTACTCTATATTTACCCTTTATCCGCACATCACACCATCAGTTTAATATGACATACAGAGGTCCAATGTTTTGGAATGGACTATCTCCCTCATTAAGATCCATTTCTTCTTATTCACTCTTTAAAAAGCAGTTAAAAATACATCTCAATTTCTCTTGAATTTCCCACTCTTTCCTCTCTCTCTTTCACTCTCTCCATATCCCACATCCTTTCTCTGTCCTTTTATGAGTTTAATTAATTATTTAATTTTTTGTATATTATCTCTTTCTAACTATTGTCCTTATTTGTTACCGAATTACTTTGCACTTTATCTCTCTATTTTTTTCTCATTTCTGTTTTCTTTTGCTCACATAACATTGACCATGTATGCACTTTATCTCCTTTTTATGTTTATTTGTTAGCCATTGAAATTTGTCTTGTTGTAATTTGTTATAGGGGTGGAACCTATGTACAAGCCAACCGGCTTCGTTCCCTCCTTGCACCATTGAAATTTGTGTGCTAAATAAATAAAACTCAAACTCAAAAGTATCTATCTTGAATATTTGAACATTTGCTGTGTTTTCTAATAAATGAGTGCTGCCTAAAAGAAAGCAAAAACACTCAGTGGATTTCTTGCAGTGCACTATGTAATTGTATGAAATAACTATAGCCTAGTTATTCATCAAGGCATACATTTCATCATATACAATAAGTCCAGAAATGAAGGAAACAGATGAATGAATTTTGAAATCGTGATTACTGATAATGTTTGCCGGAGAGCTCTGGCTCTGAAGTATACATAATGTGCATCTGTTATAAATCCGTACTGATACAGTGATGCATGCAAGTTGTTTCAACACATGAACATTTAGAATTAACTCCATAATAAGTATCCTAACAATAGTTGCTCATGAAAGAAAAGAAATATCTTAAAGTCTAATTCTGACAGTGGTGCATTTAAAATGATGCCATCAAATGATGTTATCACCTAAACATGCTAGGTACATGATCACATTGCAGCATACCTTTTCGCAAAATAAGAGGGGGGGCCCAAAATTTTAATCTGTCATGGGGCCCAAGATTTCTGGCGGCGCCCCTGCCTCTGGTGAACCACCAGAGCCTTCACAATGAACACTGCTCACCGGATAGGGACTGACCACGGGGGATGGAGAAGCTTCCGCCCAGACCCGGCCACCAGCCAGACCGTTACCCAGGATCAGGTGGATTCCCTCCATGGGCAACGCCGGACGCACCCCCACCGCCACTTCACCTTGCACCAGCTCGCAGCTCAGAACCACCTAATGCAAAGGAATCGGCAAAACACTCAGCCCTGTTCCCCGACTCAAAACTACATCACCGGTGTCACTGTCCGATGACAACGGCAACACCGAATTCACCATGTACGAGTCATAGGCCGCCATATCCCTCAGGACTTTTATTGGAACTTTAACTTCACTCCCCACAAGCGACACAAAACCATCGCTGATGAACGGGGCATAAGCAGCCCAAACCTCAGCTTCATCCACAACAGCAGAAGGCAACACATGCTCGGACACTGCAACCGGTGCCACCGGCGCAACAGCGACCGCCGGTTTCACATATGCCCTTCCTGGCCGGCTTTTAACCCGCAAAACGGGACACTCCGACTTCCAATGACCGACCTCACGACAGTAATTGCACCTGTCGTCCTTATCCACAACATCACGTCCAACAATGCCTCTAGGTGCCAGCCTCCCTGGCCGCACCTGTTCTGAGGACGCCGTGCCATGACTCCGCCGTGCGCTCTCATGACGCGCAGAGTGGTCTCCAAACTCCGCTTTGTGGATCAACACAAACTCATCAGCTGCCGCGGCCGCAGCCGAGACAACAGAGACCTTTCGCTCAGTGATGTAAGTGGCCAATTTACCAGGCAACATATTCTTAAACTGTTCTAATACCACCAATTCACACAGGTCATCAAAAGTGTTTACATTTAGCGCCGCCAGCCAACGTTTAAAATGAACGTCCAAATCCCTGGCAAATTCGACATATGTTTGACCATTTTTTCTTTCCCAAGATCTAAAACGTTGTCGATAAGCTTCGGGGACTAATTCATACGCCGTGAGCACAGCCTTTTTAATTTTATAATAGGACCTGCTGTCACTCGTGCTCAACGACGAATAAGCCACCTGCGCTTTCCCCGACAGCACACACTGAAGCATCAGAGCGCAATCTGAGTCAGACCAGCCCCGTGCATCCGCCACGCGCTCAAACAACACAAAAAAGGAGTCTGGATTCCGTTCATTGAACGGCGGCACCCACCGCAAATTGCTTATGTCAAGGGGACCAGGGGTCCGTTTCACAAAGCAGGTTTAGTGAAAACCTTGAGTTAGTTAACCCTGAGATGAGGGAAACTCTGGTTTTTTGGTTTCACAAAGCCAGTTCAGCATAAATCTGAGTCAGTTACCCGGGTAACATTCTCCGTGAACCTAACCTGCTCGCTAGCAGGTTTGCTTCAACAAACTCTGAGTTTCTCCCTACATGTCTCCGCCTTTTTCCGGAATCTGAACCAACTCTGAAAAAATGTGCCGTCCTTTCATCGTCAACCTAATCGATATGGAAATAAAAGTGATTCTAGCAGCTTTGCGTCAGGAGAGAATTTTGATTACCTTTCCTTCCAATCACATTAGATATTATCTAAACAATATTCTCCGACATTTTCAACATTTCATATCGCGGACATAATCCGCAACCAGATTCTTTGCGGAGGTAGTGTTTTTGCGAACGGGAGATTTATGAAATGTTTAAGTACATTTCTGTGTTGAAATATCTGCTTATATTTACTGTTTAATATGTGAAATATGATTAAAATCATATGCCTTAGTCAACGTATTTGCACAATATTCTTATGCTTAATTTTCAACTGAAGCCACTTTCTTTCTGTGCCTGGGGGGTTTACACCCAATGAAAATGATAATTTATTCAGTGTGCTACTTCGTGATCCACAGGAGTTGAACCCCTGTTGACTGCACCATAGGCGGCATTGCTAACCATTACACCACAGTGTCACTGTGCAAGGCCAAAAATAAAGACTTATTAACTTTAGATCCATCGACTGTTTCATTCAGTTATACACATTAGATCGGGCAGTAATTGTCTGCCACGCCAACTATCGCTACTTTGCTGCAGTTAGGTTGCTCCGCTTTCTCAGGATGAGCTCGTTTTCTACATAAACACTCAGTAATATCTAATGACTCTCTCCCCGTTGCCATGGTGAATCGTAGTATCGGAGCTCCATTGATGATGGCTTTATAGAGTCGGCAGGCACGCGCGTAACTCAGAGTTTACATACTCAGAGTTGACTTTACTAATTCAAAACCGCTGTTCTGAAACTGAAAACTCAGAGTTGCCCATCTCAGAGTTGGTCAACTCAGAGTTCAGGGTTAGGTTCAGAGTTTGTTGAACCTGCTTTGTGAAACGGACCCCAGATGAACCGGCACCGGCCTTCCCCGACTTCTGTCGGAGGTGCTCCAACTCATGCTTTGCTCTATCATGCTCACACAACACCGCAGTAAGCAGCGGAGGAGCATCCACCTTTTCCTCCCCAAACAATCCACGCGCAGAAAAAGCAGAGACAACAGCTGATTTAATGTTGTCCTTCACACGTTTGTCACCCTGCACCTCCACAGCATAATGCTCCTCGATGAGAGCCAGCTGATCCCTGGTGCACGAGTCCAAAAAATCCAAAGAGGGAGACGCAACAAACTCCGAAATGGTCTCCATTTCAAAGCCACAACAACAAATTCTCTCACACAATTCCCAAAACCAGGTCGAGGACTAAGCGGCTCAATGTCCTGTGCGCACCGGGGCCAGAAGATTTCCCGCTATCTACCCAACCAAAAACTTGTCTAACTCAGCCCTAGTCTTCATGCGGTTACTTGCGGTGGGTAATTACGCACTGTAAACCGTTGGCACGGGGGAGCGATCTGCGAACACTCACCCGAAACCAAGGACGTGCTCCCAAGCAATGCTTCAGCCACTTTCTCCGCAACACTACCAGGACCAGACCGACGGACCCAAAGGGGAACGCCGCTACAACCTACCAGGGAAACCCCCAACCAAACGGTGCCACAGTGCAAGAGAACAAACAAAACCAAACCAAAATCAAAGCAGCCAAATTACCAATTGCGCACTGTTTCAACACAACTTACAGGGTCAACCAGTTAACCAGGCACACCGCCCGCACTGTCATCACACTGTTCATTAACCAAACAAACGATCCAAACTTCCCGCCACGAGAGACAAAAGATGGCAGTCACAGGAGCTGCGCGCGCCACAGGCGCTCCAACCCGGCCTTACCCACGCCCACGAACACACCTCCCTACGGGCCAACACGAGAAAATCACTCTAAACGCCACGCCGCGTGCCAACCGGCAAAACTATCCCGAACTGCCGACCCAACCAAATTATTGTGCGCAAAACTCCAAACCAAACTCAAACAAAAACGGACGAGCCCCCATTTTGTCACAGCCTGGCTCAAAAAGCAGTGACAAAAGCAACAACGAAACGCAAGAGTGCCAATAAATGAAATAATATATTAACACAAGAGTTTGAATTCAAAAGACAGCAAACCAAAATGTGCATCAGCAGGCGAAGCGAAGCGAGAGAGCACTGAGCTGGGCCGGGGTTTTAAAGCCTCCTCCAGGACTGAGCCCAGGTGCACCCAATCAGCCTCATTACGTCACCAGCACCTCCTGCAGGGATGACAGGTTAAGGCCAGCAGGGCCGTGACACTCTCTGCGCTCTCTATCACGCACTGCTTGTCTTTCAGCCTCTAGCAGTGATTTCTCTCTTTCCCACGCGACCTCTTTTTCGCGAAGCTCTAAACGCTTCCATTCTAAGGCAGTTTTAGTAGGTGTAAAGTCCGGTTTACCAGTAGATGGCCGAGCAGGAGTTTCAGGACTTTCTTTTACCAATACCCCCATGTCACGTCGATCAGCCACTAGCTTTTCCAGGAGATCAGCTTTGACCGGCGAACCACGAACTTCAATTTTAAAGTGGCCAGCAACGCGCACAAGATCATCTCTAGTAGTGGACGACAAGGCCTCCAAAGAAGGAGCCTGCACAAAAGCTTCAAGGTCAAACATAATGCGTTGCACAACAACAACAACTACAAAAAAGTTAAAGAAATACCTAACGCGCAAGTGGCAAAAAAAAATATCACTGTAACGCTAATCGTACTTCCAACTATCGACGACCGGACAAGCCCCCATTATTATGTTACGTGTCCACAAAAAGAATAATGGTACAACATAACATAATAAGAGCCAAGACAGAGGGTGACGGTTTAGGGATTTATTACCGTTTTCCAGAAACAAAACAAAAAAAAGATGAACAAGGTGGTGATTTATGTAGTTGTAGGGGGTGTATGCTGTGTAAAACAAAACAGAAAATAAACCTAAGACAACCTAACTCAAATGAAAAGCAGCCTGGCTCCCGACCCTGAACAGAAAACACAATGGAGTTAGGTGAGTCTTCTGGGAAACTATCTTCCCTACACTCCCTGAACCTAACATAAAACCGTGCCAAAAAGACCCGTCACCGATCACCACCCACTCAGCAATGACAAAAATTAACTAAGGAGGGTTGACAGTGGGCAGCCCGCAAGGACTACGCACTAAGAAGTTTAGCTAAAGTTTCAAAAGAAAGCTAGGTCCAAACAAAGGACAATGGCGGCGCGTGGCGCCAACACAGCGCCATTGCGCCAAGCAACGACCATAACCGGCAGAGACAGCAGCCCGCACTCGCAGAGAGACGGTACCGCGAGAGCCGTAAAAAAAAAAGGACCCGCCAGCCCCGGAGACGGCCGTCTTTTATAGACTCCGCCCCGCCGCGTAATTAGCCCCATCTCGGGCTGCCTGGGCTGGAGACAGACGCGGGTGACAGAAGATCGACGCATACAATATTCCCTCATAATACAGCGGTTAAGGACTCCAGCAGTATCTGCATAACACTCTCACAAAGTTGTTCAAGGTTCAAAAATTCACTATCTATTCACTCTCAATTCACTATCTCTCAAAAGGTCTCTCTCTCTCCAAACTCCAATAACTCCACGCTGAGCTCTGTTCACTGCTCGTATTTATACACTCAGGTATCACGTGATGTCACCAGTCATCAAAGACATCAAAGACATCAAAGCACATTGTACATTCCAAAATGAAAAAAAAGTAAAGAACTTTCAGGTTGCCATAGTAACCACTGCTTTTAAAAATGTTTACATTGGTTTTTCATTGACTTCAGCACCACAAAAGTTCGCCATACTTTAACTTCCAAACGTGATTAAACGTTTAAAACGTTCACAAGACTGTGGATTTTATTGAGTCAAACATTCATGTCGATGGTCCGTACGGTTTTCCCGATATAGCAGTTTGAGTTTGGTGAAGTTTCAGATATTATAATGGGTGTGAATGGCACGGAATCTTCAGCTTGTGTCGATATAATATAATATTTCCAACTCGCTCCCAATGCCAAAATTGTGTCAGTCAGTTTTGGGTGAAAACGTAGCTAAACTTGTGCCGGTCGCAGACATGTAACTATGGAATCCAACACACATACACATTTCAGTCATAGATGTCTAACCCAAAGGAGATTTAGTAATTCTACCAGAATTGTATTTGTTTTATGTTAATATTTCACGCATTTTTTTAAATATATACATACAGTGTGTATATATCTTCCAGTCTCACATTAAGCACATTTATAATGTAACTGTACACTGCTCCAATATTTGATGGATGTGGCGGGCTTTGGGTCAGGATGCAAAAAGAGTCGACATGCAGAATGTTGGAGGTTACGGAGCAGGGAGGATGGGGAGGAGGAGACGTCAGGTCTGCACGGCCGGGTCCGGTGGCAGCTTCCCCTCCTTTGGGTGCAGACACCTCTTCACCCCGCTCTCGGCCCGCTTCCTCTGCATCGCCACGGTGGTGTCGTGGCGCTGGTGCCTCCGCTCTGCAGAGCGCTACTGGACATCACAGAAGGAACTGTGATGTCACCGCCACACTTAAAGGCTCTGTTCATGCAAAACAACCGGAGGACTGATGCTGCCTTCACGTGCCATCGAAGTGATGGTAAATACGAGATGCAGACTCAGGAATTGCACCTGAATGCCCCCACAGATTAACTTTAAAAACATGTAGTTCATATTTAAAACATAGGCCTACGATGGCGTATTAGGGCCACTGTAGGAGAAAAACAAACAAACGGGGGAGGGGGGCAATATTCAGAGACTTTATAAATGTATAATCAATATGAACAAGTTGCTTGGTTCCACTAACACCGGATGTTTGCTGTTGCTATGACAACATGTGAAAGCTACCGCTAGCATCTTAGCCCAACCGCCCGATCATTCAACACCCATAAGATGACGATTTGGCCTCATCTAAATAAAACCAACAATAGCCATCACCCTTAAGACCTTAACGAGGCGTTGTCAAGCGTTGCAATGTATTCAAGTGTGCTGTTCAGTTTACTATGTCCTATTCTTAATCTGCTCATTATTACCTGTTCTGTTCTATTATCTCCAGAACATCCCATCTCTCCTACTACTCCTTGTCATTTATATAAATGTCTCCCTTTTTCCTGGCTCTTCCAATACTGATTCCATTGATTGATTATTTCCTTCCATATTAAACTTTTCCCTTCTGCTTTTGATCATTTTACTTTCACTTCCACCTCCTCTTTCTTTACTGCCGTGTCAGTGACGGAGAGTCAATATTCACTCCTTACATGCAAAGTGTCTTTTCAAAATAAAGTTCCGTCTTTACAGGAAGTTAGTTTCCACATAGTTGGGTTTAGGAAGCTGCTTGCTTGGTTGACATTAACCTGACTGACTAACGACTCATTCACTTAAAGATACAGCAGACTCCTGGACAACGTAAGGGGGCTTTCGGTCCTTGCTAGGGGTGTGAATCTTTGGCTTCACAGCGATTCGATTAATGATACGGTAGCTGGCGATTCGATTCAAGGACGATTTTTCTTTTTTGTAACGATTCGATTCAGTAACTTGTAACCAAAATTCTATATCCATGAAATAAACATGCAATAATGCGAGTGAGACTATCTGTATTCTGAAAGGTGAAAAAATAACATATTTATTCTATAAAAAAGTAAACCTGCATAATATTTTTTGCTGAATACAAAAATGTAATTAAAATATGCTCGTTTATTTTTTAACATTTTCAGTAGACTACATGCTGGCAGGAGAGAGTGTCTTAAACGTATTAAAACATTAATCATAAGTAAGAATCACGATTAATCCGATTAAATGCATTTATATCAATTATTGGTGAAGCCAAACAATTCATTCTATTTATTTATTGTAGCAGATCGATTACAGTTTTTCTCAATTGCTAAAACACTAAACCCCATTGTCTGAACCAAATGCTCCGTTGCCTGAACCCACTGATTGAATCAGTCACTCTTTTGGCAAAACCATAAGCACTTTTCACCTGTTTAGACACAACTTGCCAACACATTTTCATGGTGATGCACCTGTGTTGCATAATGGTGAGCACAGGTGGCAAAAGTCAAACACAAGTAAAGCACAGGTGTCACTGGTTGAACACAACAACTCAAAATTGATCACACTTGTGGCTAACGATGTGAGGGAACAATCACAAGCAATAAAGCCAACGACATGAGAAGGCACTAACAGTAGAAAGAGGGAGAGTAGCAGTAGAGTTTGAAACAGTGTGGTGTTGCCGACACTAGAGGGCAGCAGCGTCAAGGTTTCATTCATCACAGCAGCAACACAGAACAGAGAAAAGTACTGAAATATAAACTATGAGGTGATAACTACATGTTTAAAGTGGGAACATACCAGAACAACATAAAGATTATTCATAATATCATATATATTTTATTCATATTATCTTTTTCACAGACAAACGATGTTGTCCAGCTAATATTTTCATCCCATGAGAAAACACTTCTAGCATTGTTTCAGTTACAAATGACATATTTGTTGATATAGTTTGGTTTTGTCTCCAACCTTGGCCTGAATACAACCTGTTTCATAGACGACGAGTGTTTAGAGGCAGAAGCACAGCTGTGTGGCTTCACCATGTCATCAACAGCCTGCTTCACTAGAACTGTGGATGGTGGATGGTACCAATGATGTTCTGGGTGGTTTTAATCCCCCGCTGTAGAGCGCTCCTGCCCTGGGCCGTGCACATCCCACAGCGGTTTGTAATGTTCCCATCAGGAGGATTTCTTG
Source organism: Eutrigla gurnardus (assembly GCF_963514095.1). Taxonomy (NCBI): domain Eukaryota; kingdom Metazoa; phylum Chordata; class Actinopteri; order Perciformes; family Triglidae; genus Eutrigla; species Eutrigla gurnardus. The sequence continues at coordinate 8,392,811 of NC_139918.1, forward strand.
TGACCCACAGGCCAGCAGCTTTACTCACAATCACTCTCATCAGGGTCTTTCTCACATGTGCTGTGGATACTCAAAGTGGCCGGTCCTCTGGAGGTGGGGCAGACCTGACAGCTGACTGTGCTGCTGCTTTTGTAGCCTCGGACATTCTGGACGGTCTGCCACATATCTTTAGTGTTTCTCTCTCTTAATGCCTCCGCTTTGCCTCCGAGGTGCCAGCGTTCGGTCTTGCTCTGGCGATGCGGTGTGCTTCATTGTCAGCTGACCGGAGGAGGCTTCTGTTTGCAACAACAGATACTGTATCTGAAGAAGAAGATTCAACACAGACAGAATTCTGTGAGATGGAAGGTCTCAGTTTGATGAATCACACAATGAAAAAGAGAAGCTATTCTACTATGAATATGATAGATATAAAACTAAAGCTTCCAGCTGTGAATTCATCATTATATGATCTTTTACAGTGGTGTCACAGTGTGGATGTTTGACTCGATGCTGTTGTTGTTTCCACACAAAAAACTGCTGCTTTGAAACCTATAAAAATGGAGACGGGCTTATCTGTCTGCTGCAGGGGCTGATGGGAGGTGTGAGGACCTGTTGGAAACCATGTGGCCCTCATCTGATCTCACAGCTGCTCTTTGTTTGGCCTCAGCTGCATCAGAGCGTCACTTCTCCCCAGGTTCACCAGAGGAAACATCACTGAACAAAATGCTGTTCCTCTCGGCTGCTGCTCTGTGCTGTCTGTGTTCAGGTGAGTGTTTGCAGCCAATCAGGAGCCAACAAAGTCCACCTTTAACAAACAATGTCACACTCACCTTCATCCACCTGTCTGTTTCTCTAAAGCGCTGGTTGCCATGGCAGCAGAGCTGATTCAGGATGATTTAACATTGACCAGGAGAGTTGGTGGGAGCGTGTCCTTCAGCTGCCGAACTGACCAGTGTAGCTATGATGAAATACACTGGTTCCAGAAGAGAGACACAGAAACATTCAGAGGGATTCTGTATGTTCGGAGTGGTGGTCGAGTTGTTAAACCTTACAATCATCCTCAGAAAGGTGATTTCTCAGCTGTGTGGACACAGAACAACTGTGAGTTGAAGATCCAGAATGTTAAACTCAGTCATTCAGCCTCCTACTACTGCTGGTGTTGGTCGTCCCCACAGTGAGAAATGTTCCCTGCAGTCTGAACAAAAACCAACAGATGAAAAGATGTTACACCGTGTATGTGACAGGAAGAGAGCAGTGAACCACAGCCCAGGTTCACATATTTCACCAGGATATGAGCCACAGTCACAAACACACTGAAATGAGGGCTTATCATTCATTTCAATTCATATTCATTCATATTTTATAAGATATTCCAGCAGGTTTATTGTTGTTCCACACAGTGAGGGCATTAAAGTGGCACCGAGGCACCATGATGAACCCAAATTAGTAGAACACAATAAACATAATCCAGATGAAGGGCTGCAGGGTGGTGGAGATGGTGTCACCACAGCCAGAGGGTCCCGGGTTCAATTCCCAGTTTGGGTTCAGGCTCCTTCTGTGTGGATTTACATGTTCTGTTACCTGTCTGTCTCTACATGTCAGCCCTGTGATAGACTGGTTACCTGTCTGTCTCTACATGTCAGCCCTGTGATGGACTGGTTACCTGTCTGTCTCTACATGTAAGCCCTGTGATAGACTGGTTACCTGTCTGTCTCTACATGTCAGCCCTGTGATAGACTGGTTACCTGTCTGTCTCTATATGTCAGCCCTGTGATAGACTGGTTACCTGTCTGTCTCTACATGTCTCCCTGTGATAGACTGGTGACCTGTCTGTCTCTACATGTCAGCCCTGTGATAGACTGGTTACCTGTCTGTCTCTACATGTCAGCCCTATGATAGACTGGTTACCTGTCTGTCTCTACATGTGAGCCCTGTGATAGACTGGTTACCTGTCTGTCTCTACATGTCAGCCCTGTGATAGACTGGTTACCTGTCTGTCTCTACATGTCAGCCCTGTGATAGACTGGTTACCTGTCTGTCTCTACATGTGAGCCCTGTGATAGACTGGGTACCTGTCTGTCTCTACATGTGAGCCCTGTGATAGACTGGTTACCTGTCTGTCTCTACATGTCGGCCCTGTGATAGACTGGTTACCTGTCTGTCTCTGTATGTCGGCCCTGATAGACTGGTTACCTGTCTGTCTCTACATGTTGGCCCTGATAGACTGGTTACCTCTCTGTCTCTACATGTCAGCCCTGTGATAGACTGGTTACCTGTCTGTCTCTACATGTCTCCCTGTGATAGACTGGTTACCTGTCTGTCTCTACATGTCAGCCCTGTGATAGACTGGTTACCTGTCTGTCTCTACATGTCAGCCCTGTGATAGACTGGTTACCTGTCTGTCTCTACATGTCAGCCCTGTGATAGACTGGTTACCTGTCTGTCTCTACATGTCAGCCCTGTGATAGACTGGTTCCCTGTCTGTCTCTACATGTCTCCCTGTGATAGACTGGTTACCTGTCTGCCTCTACATGTCAGCCTTGTGATAGACTGGTTACCTGTCTGTCTCTACATGTCTCCCTGTGATAGACTGGTTACCTGTCTGTCTCTACATGTCTCCCTGTGATAGACTGGTTACCTGTCTGTCTCTACATGTCAGCCCTGTGATAGACTGGTTACCTGTCTGTCTCTACATGTCAGCCCTGTGATAGACTGGTTACCTGTCTGTCTCTACATGTGAACCCTGTGATAGACTGGTTACCTGTCTGTCTCTACATGTGAGCCCTGTGATAGACTGGTTACCTGTCTGTCTCTACATGTCGGCCCTGTGATAGACTGGTTACCTGTCTGTCTCTATATGTCGGCCCTGATAGACTGGTTACCTGTCTGTCTCTACATGTCGGCCCTGATAGACTGGTTACCTCTCTGTCTCTACATGTCAGCCCTGTGATAGACTGGTTACCTGTCTGTCTCTACATGTCTCCCAGTGATAGACTGGTTACCTGTCTGTCTCTACATGTCAGCCCTGTGATAGACTGCTTACCTGTCTGTCTCTACATGTCAGCCCTGTGATAGACTGGTTACCTGTCTGTCTCTACATGTCAGCCCTGTGATAGACTGGTTACCTGTCTGTCTCTACATGTCAGCCCTGTGATAGACTGGTTACCTGTCTGTCTCTACATGTCAGCCCTGTGATAGACTGGTTCCCTGTCTGTCTCTACATGTCTCCCTGTGATAGACTGGTTACCTGTCTGCCTCTACATGTCAGCCTTGTGATAGACTGGTTACCTGTCTGTCTCTACATGTCTCCCTGTGATAGACTGGTTACCTGTCTGTCTCTACATGTCTCCCAGTGATAGACTGGTTACCTGTCTGTCTCTACATGTCAGCCCTGTGATAGACTGGTTACCTGTCTGTCTCTACATGTCAGCCCTGTGATAGACTGGTTACCTGTCTGTCTCTACATGTGAGCCCTGTGATAGACTGGTTACCTGTCTGTCTCTACATGTGAGCCCTGTGATAGACTGGTTACCTGTCTGTCTCTACATGTGAGCCCTGTGATAGACTGGTTACCTGTCTGTCTCTACATGTCGGCCCTGTGATAGACTGGTTACCTGTCTGTCTCTATATGTCGGCCCTGATAGACTGGTTACCTGTCTGTCTCTACATGTCGGCCCTGATAGACTGGTTACCTCTCTGTTTCTACATTTCAGCCCTGTGATAGACTGGTTACCTGTCTGTCTCTACATGTCTCCCTGCGATAGACTGGTTACCTGTCTGTCTCTACATGTCAGCCCTGTGATAGACTGGTTCCCTGTCTGACTCTACATGTCTCCCTGTGATAGACTGGCTACCTGTCTGTCTCTTCATGTCGGCCCTGTGATAGACTGGTTACCTGTCTGTCTCTACATGTCGGCCCTGTGATAGACTGGTTACCTGTCTGTCTCTACATGTCTGCCCTGTGATAGACTGGTTACCTGTCTGTCTCTACATGTCGGCCCTGTGATAGACTGGTTACCTGTCTGCCTCTACATGTCAGCCTTGTGATAGACTGGTTAGCTGTCTGTCTCTACATGTCTCCCTGTGATAGACTGGTTACCTGTCTGTCTCTACATGTCTCCCTGTGATAGACTGGTTACCTGTCTGTCTCTACATGTCAGCCCTGTGATAGACTGGTTACCTGTCTGTCTCTACATGTCAGCCCTGTGATAGACTGGTTACCTGTCTGTCTCTACATGTGAGCCCTGCGATAGACTGGTTACCTGTCTGTCTCTACATGTCAACCCTGCGATAGACTGGTTACCTGTCTGTCTCTACATGTCAGCCCTGTGATAGACTGGTTACCTGTCTGTCTCTACATGTGAGCCCTGTGATAGACTGGTTACCTGTCTGTCTCTACATGTGAGCCCTGTGATAGACTGGTTACCTGTCTGTCTCTACATGTCGGCCCTGTGATAGACTGGTTACCTGTCTGTCTCTATATGTCGGCCCTGATAGACTGGTTACCTGTCTGTCTCTACATGTCGGCCCTGATAGACTGGTTACCTCTCTGTCTCTACATGTCGGCCCTGTGATAGACTGGTTACCTGTCTGTCTCTACATGTCGGCCCTGTGATAGACTGGTTACCTGTCTGTCTCTACATGTCGGCCCTGTGATAGACTGGTTACCTGTCTGTCTCTACATGTCTCCCTGTGATAGACTGGTTACCTGTCTGTCTCTACATGTCAGCCCTGTGATAGACTGGTTTCCTGTCTGACTCTACATGTCTCCCTGTGATAGACTGGCTACCTGTCTGTCTCTTCATGTCGGCCCTGTGATAGACTGGTTACCTGTCTGTCTCTACATGTCGGCCCTGTGATAGACTGGTTACCTGTCTGTCTCTACATGTCAGCCCTGTGATAGACTGGTGACCTGTCTGTCTCTACATGTCTCCCTGTGATAGACTGGTGACCTGTCTGTCTCTACATGTCTCCCTGCGATAGACTGGTTACCTGTCTGTCTCTACATGTCAGCCCTGCGATAGACTGGTTACCTGTCTGTCTCTACATGTCAGCCCTGCGATAGACTGGTTACCTGTCTGTCTCTACATGTCAGCCCTGCGATAGACTGGTTACCTGTCTGTCTCTACATGTCAGCCCTGTGATAGACTGGTTACCTGTCTGTCTCTACATGTCAGCCCTGTGATAGACTGGTTACCTGTCTGTCTCTACATGTCAGCCCTGTGATAGACTGGTTACCTGTCTGTCTCTACATGTCAGCCCTGTGATAGACTGGTTACCTGTCTGTCTCTACATGTCAGCCCTGTGATAGACTGGTTACCTGTCTGTCTCTACATGTGAGCCCTGTGATAGACTGGTTACCTGTCTGTCTCTACATGTCGGCCCTGTGATAGACTGGCTACCTGTCTGTCTCTACATGTCGGCCCTGTGATAGACTGGTTACCTGTCTGTCTGTAAATGTCGGCCCTGTGATAGACTGGTTCCCTGTCTGTCTCTACATGTCTCCCTGTGATAGACTGGTTCCCTGTCTGTCTCTACATGTCAGCCCTGTGATAGACTGGTTACCTGTCTGTCTCTACATGTCAGCCCTGTGATAGACTGGTTACCTGTCTGTCTCTACATGTGAGCCCTGTGATAGACTGGTTACCTCTCTGTCTCTACATGTCAGCCCTGCGATAGACTGGTTACCTGTCTGTCTCTACATGTCAGCCCTGTGATAGACTGGTTACCTGTCTGTCTCTACATGTCAGCCCTGTGATAGACTGGTTACCTGTCTGTCTCTACATGTCAGCCCTGTGATAGACTGGTTACCTGTCTGTCTCTACATGTCAGCCCTGTGATAGACTGGTTACCTGTCTGTCTCTACATGTCAGCCCTGTTATAGACTGGTTACCTGTCTGTCTCTACATGTCAGCCCTGTGATAGACTGGTTACCTGTCTGTCTCTACATGTGAGCCCTGTGATAGACTGGTTACCTGTCTGTCTCTACATGTCGGCCCTGTGATAGACTGGCTACCTGTCTGTCTCTACATGTCGGCCCTGTGATAGACTGGTTACCTGTCTGTCTGTACATGTCGGCCCTGTGATAGACTGGTTCCCTGTCTGTCTCTACATGTCTCCTTGTGATAGACTGGTTCCCTGTCTGTCTCTACATGTCAGCCCTGTGATAGACTGGTTACCTGTCTGTCTCTACATGTCAGCCCTGTGATAGACTGGTTACCTGTCTGTCTCTACATGTGAGCCCTGTGATAGACTGGTTACCTCTCTGTCTCTACATGTCGGCCCTTTGATAGACTGGCTACCTGTCTGTCTCTACATGTCGGCCCTGTGATAGACTGGTTACCTGTCTGTCTGTACAGGGCTCCCTGTGATAGATTGGTTACCTGTCTGTCTCTACATGTCAGCCCTGTGATAGACTGGTTACCTGTCTGTCTCTACATGTGAGCCCTGCGATAGACTGGTTACCTGTCTGTCTCTACATGTCAACCCTGCGATAGACTGGTTACCTGTCTGTCTCTACATGTCAGCCCTGTGATAGACTGGTTACCTGTCTGTCTCTACATGTGAGCCCTGTGATAGACTGGTTACCTGTCTGTCTCTACATGTGAGCCCTGTGATAGACTGGTTACCTGTCTGTCTCTACATGTGAGCCCTGTGATAGACTGGTTACCTGTCTGTCTCTACATGTCGGCCCTGTGATAGACTGGTTACCTGTCTGTCTCTATATGTCGGCCCTGATAGACTGGTTACCTGTCTGTCTCTACATGTCGGCCCTGATAGACTGGTTACCTCTCTGTCTCTACATGTCAGCCCTGTGATAGACTGGTTACCTGTCTGTCTCTACATGTCAGCCCTGTGATAGACTGGTTACCTGTCTGTCTCTACATGTCAGCCCTGTGATAGACTGGTTACCTGTCTGTCTCTACATGTCGGCCCTGTGATAGACTGGTTACCTCTCTGTCTCTACATGTCGGCCCTGTGATAGACTGGTTACCTGTCTGTCTCTACATGTCGGCCCTGTGATAGACTGGTTACCTGTCTGTCTCTACATGTCGGCCCTGTGATAGACTGGTTACCTGTCTGTCTCTACATGTCTCCCTGTGATAGACTGGTTACCTGTCTGTCTCTACATGTCAGCCCTGTGATAGACTGGTTACCTGTCTGTCTCTACATGTCAGCCCTGTGATAGACTGGTTCCCTGTCTGTCTCTACATGTCAGCCCTGTGATAGACTGGTTACCTGTCTGTCTCTACATGTCAGCCCTGTGATAGACTGGTTACCTGTCTGTCTCTACATGTGAGCCCTGTGATAGACTGGTTACCTCTCTGTCTCTACATGTCGGCCCTTTGATAGACTGGCTACCTGTCTGTCTCTACATGTCGGCCCTGTGATAGACTGGTTACCTGTCTGTCTGTACAGGGCTCCCTGTGATAGATTGGTTACCTGTCTGTCTCTACATGTCAGCCCTGTGATAGACTGGTTACCTGTCTCTCTCTACATGTGAGCCCTGCGATAGACTGGTTACCTGTCTGTCTCTACATGTCAACCCTGCGATAGACTGGTTACCTGTCTGTCTCTACATGTCAGCCCTGTGATAGACTGGTTACCTGTCTGTCTCTACATGTGAGCCCTGTGATAGACTGGTTACCTGTCTGTCTCTACATGTGAGCCCTGTGATAGACTGGTTACCTGTCTGTCTCTACATGTGAGCCCTGTGATAGACTGGTTACCTGTCTGTCTCTACATGTCGGCCCTGTGATAGACTGGTTACCTGTCTGTCTCTATATGTCGGCCCTGATAGACTGGTTACCTGTCTGTCTCTACATGTCGGCCCTGATAGACTGGTTACCTCTCTGTCTCTACATGTCAGCCCTGTGATAGACTGGTTACCTGTCTGTCTCTACATGTCAGCCCTGTGATAGACTGGTTACCTGTCTGTCTCTACATGTCAGCCCTGTGATAGACTGGTTACCTGTCTGTCTCTACATGTCGGCCCTGTGATAGACTGGTTACCTCTCTGTCTCTACATGTCGGCCCTGTGATAGACTGGTTACCTGTCTGTCTCTACATGTCGGCCCTGTGATAGACTGGTTACCTGTCTGTCTCTACATGTCGGCCCTGTGATAGACTGGTTACCTGTCTGTCTCTACATGTCTCCCTGTGATAGACTGGTTACCTGTCTGTCTCTACATGTCAGCCCTGTGATAGACTGGTTACCTGTCTGTCTCTACATGTCAGCCCTGTGATAGACTGGTTACCTGTCTGTCTCTACATGTCAGCCCTGTGATAGACTGGTTACCTGTCTGTCTCTACATGTCAGCCCTGTGATAGACTGGTTACCTGTCTGTCTCTACATGTCAGCCCTGTGATAGACTGGTTACCTGTCTGTCTCTACATGTCAGCCCTGTGATAGACTGGTTACCTGTCTGTCTCTACATGTGAGCCCTGTGATAGACTGGTTACCTGTCTGTCTCTACATGTCGGCCCTGTGATAGACTGGTTACCTGTCTGTCTCTACATGTCGGCCCTGTGATAGACTGGTTACCTGTCTGTCTGTACATGTCGGCCCTGTGATAGACTTGTTACCTGTCTGTCTCTACATGTCAGCCCTGTGATAGACTGGTTCCCTGTCTGTCTCTACATGTCTCCCTGTGATAGACTGGTTACCTGTCCGTCTCTACATGTCAGCCCTGTGATAGACTGGTTATCTGTCTGTCTCTACATGTCAGCCCTGTGATAGACTGGTTACCTGTCTGTCTCTACATGTCAGCCCTGTGATAGACTGGTTACCTGTCTGTCTCTACATGTCAGCCCTGTGATAGACTGGTTACCTGTCTGCCTCTACATGTCAGCCTTGTGATAGACTGGTTACCTGTCTGTCTCTACATGTCTCCCTGTGATAGACTGGTTACCTGTCTGTCTCTACATGTCTCCCTGTGATAGACTGGTTACCTGTCTGTCTCTACATGTCAGCCCTGTGATAGACTGGTTACCTGTCTGTCTCTACATGTGAGCCCTGTGATAGACTGGTTACCTGTCTGTCTCTACATGTGAGCCCTGTGATAGACTGGTTACCTCTCTGTCTCTACATGTCGGCCCTTTGATAGACTGGCTACCTGTCTGTCTCTACATGTCGGCCCTGTGATAGACTGGTTACCTGTCTGTCTGTACAGGGCTCCCTGTGATAGATTGGTTACCTGTCTGTCTCTACATGTCAGCCCTGTGATAGACTGGTTACCTGTCTGTCTCTACATGTGAGCCCTGCGATAGACTGGTTACCTGTCTGTCTCTACATGTCAACCCTGCGATAGACTGGTTACCTGTCTGTCTCTACATGTCAGCCCTGTGATAGACTGGTTACCTGTCTGTCTCTACATGTGAGCCCTGTGATAGACTGGTTACCTGTCTGTCTCTACATGTGAGCCCTGTGATAGACTGGTTACCTGTCTGTCTCTACATGTGAGCCCTGTGATAGACTGGTTACCTGTCTGTCTCTACATGTCGGCCCTGTGATAGACTGGTTACCTGTCTGTCTCTATATGTCGGCCCTGATATACTGGTTACCTGTCTGTCTCTACATGTCGGCCCTGATAGACTGGTTACCTCTCTGTCTCTACATGTCAGCCCTGTGATAGACTGGTTACCTGTCTGTCTCTACATGTCAGCCCTGTGATAGACTGGTTACCTGTCTGTCTCTACATGTCAGCCCTGTGATAGACTGGTTACCTGTCTGTCTCTACATGTCGGCCCTGTGATAGACTGGTTACCTCTCTGTCTCTACATGTCGGCCCTGTGATAGACTGGTTACCTGTCTGTCTCTACATGTCGGCCCTGTGATAGACTGGTTACCTGTCTGTCTCTACATGTCGGCCCTGTGATAGACTGGTTACCTGTCTGTCTCTACATGTCTCCCTGTGATAGACTGGTTACCTGTCTGTCTCTACATGTCAGCCCTGTGATAGACTGGTTACCTGTCTGTCTCTACATGTCAGCCCTGTGATAGACTGGTTCCCTGTCTGTCTCTACATGTCAGCCCTGTGATAGACTGGTTACCTGTCTGTCTCTACATGTCAGCCCTGTGATAGACTGGTTACCTGTCTGTCTCTACATGTGAGCCCTGTGATAGACTGGTTACCTCTCTGTCTCTACATGTCGGCCCTTTGATAGACTGGCTACCTGTCTGTCTCTACATGTCGGCCCTGTGATAGACTGGTTACCTGTCTGTCTGTACAGGGCTCCCTGTGATAGATTGGTTACCTGTCTGTCTCTACATGTCAGCCCTGTGATAGACTGGTTACCTGTCTCTCTCTACATGTGAGCCCTGCGATAGACTGGTTACCTGTCTGTCTCTACATGTCAACCCTGCGATAGACTGGTTACCTGTCTGTCTCTACATGTCAGCCCTGTGATAGACTGGTTACCTGTCTGTCTCTACATGTGAGCCCTGTGATAGACTGGTTACCTGTCTGTCTCTACATGTGAGCCCTGTGATAGACTGGTTACCTGTCTGTCTCTACATGTGAGCCCTGTGATAGACTGGTTACCTGTCTGTCTCTACATGTCGGCCCTGTGATAGACTGGTTACCTGTCTGTCTCTATATGTCGGCCCTGATAGACTGGTTACCTGTCTGTCTCTACATGTCGGCCCTGATAGACTGGTTACCTCTCTGTCTCTACATGTCAGCCCTGTGATAGACTGGTTACCTGTCTGTCTCTACATGTCAGCCCTGTGATAGACTGGTTACCTGTCTGTCTCTACATGTCAGCCCTGTGATAGACTGGTTACCTGTCTGTCTCTACATGTCGGCCCTGTGATAGACTGGTTACCTCTCTGTCTCTACATGTCGGCCCTGTGATAGACTGGTTACCTGTCTGTCTCTACATGTCGGCCCTGTGATAGACTGGTTACCTGTCTGTCTCTACATGTCGGCCCTGTGATAGACTGGTTACCTGTCTGTCTCTACATGTCTCCCTGTGATAGACTGGTTACCTGTCTGTCTCTACATGTCAGCCCTGTGATAGACTGGTTACCTGTCTGTCTCTACATGTCAGCCCTGTGATAGACTGGTTACCTGTCTGTCTCTACATGTCAGCCCTGTGATAGACTGGTTACCTGTCTGTCTCTACATGTCAGCCCTGTGATAGACTGGTTACCTGTCTGTCTCTACATGTGAGCCCTGTGATAGACTGGTTACCTGTCTGTCTCTACATGTCGGCCCTGTGATAGACTGGTTACCTGTCTGTCTCTACATGTCGGCCCTGTGATAGACTGGTTACCTGTCTGTCTGTACATGTCGGCCCTGTGATAGACTTGTTACCTGTCTGTCTCTACATGTCAGCCCTGTGATAGACTGGTTCCCTGTCTGTCTCTACATGTCTCCCTGTGATAGACTGGTTACCTGTCCGTCTCTACATGTCAGCCCTGTGATAGACTGGTTACCTGTCTGTCTCTACATGTCAGCCCTGTGATAGACTGGTTACCTGTCTGTCTCTACATGTCAGCCCTGTGATAGACTGGTTACCTGTCTGTCTCTACATGTCAGCCCTGTGATAGACTGGTTACCTGTCTGCCTCTACATGTCAGCCCTGTGATAGACTGGTTACCTGTCTGTCTCTACATGTCAGCCCTGTGATAGACTGGTTACCTGTCTGTCTCTACATGTCAGCCCTGTGATAGACTGGTTACCTGTCTGCCTCTACATGTCAGCCCTGTGATAGACTGGTTACCTGTCTGTCTCTACATGTCAGCCCTGTGATAGACTGGTTACCTGTCTGTCTCTACATGTCAGCCCTGTGATAGACTGGTTACCTGTCTGTCTCTACATGTCAGCCCTGTTATAGACTGGTTACCTGTCTGTCTCTACATGTCAGCCCTGTGATAGACTGGTTACCTGTCTGTCTCTACATGTGAGCCCTGTGATAGACTGGTTCCCTGTCTGTCTCTACATGTCAGCCCTGTGATAGACTGGTTACCTGTCTGTCTCTACATGTCAGCCCTGTGATAGACTGGTTACCTGTCTGTCTCTACATGTGAGCCCTGTGATAGACTGGTTACCTCTCTGTCTCTACATGTCGGCCCTTTGATAGACTGGCTACCTGTCTGTCTCTACATGTCGGCCCTGTGATAGACTGGTTACCTGTCTGTCTGTACAGGGCTCCCTGTGATAGACTGGTTACCTGTCTGTCTCTACATGTCAGCCCTGTGATAGACTGGTTACCTGTCTGTCTCTACATGTTAGCCCTGCGATAGACTGGTTACCTGTCTGTCTCTACATGTCAACCCTGCGATAGACTGGTTACCTGTCTGTCTCTACATGTCGGCCCTGTGATAGACTGGTTACCTGTCTGTCTCTATATGTCGGCCCTGATAGACTGGTTACCTGTCTGTCTCTACATGTCGGCCCTGATAGACTGGTTACCTCTCTGTCTCTATATGTCAGCCCTGTGATAGACTGGTTACCTGTCTGTCTCTACATGTCAGCCCTGTGATAGACTGGTTACCTGTCTGTCTCTACATGTCAGCCCTGTGATAGACTGGTTACCTGTCTGTCTCTACATGTCGGCCCTGTGATAGACTGGTTACCTCTCTGTCTCTACATGTCGGCCCTGTGATAGACTGGTTACCTGTCTGTCTCTACATGTCGGCCCTGTGATAGACTGGTTACCTGTCTGTCTCTACATGTCGGCCCTGTGATAGACTGGTTACCTGTCTGTCTCTACATGTCTCCCTGTGATAGACTGGTTACCTGTCTGTCTCTACATGTCAGCCCTGTGATAGACTGGTTACCTGTCTGTCTCTACATGTCAGCCCTGTGATAGACTGGTTACCTGTCTGTCTCTACATGTCAGCCCTGTGATAGACTGGTTACCTGTCTGTCTCTACATGTCAGCCCTGTGATAGACTGGTTACCTGTCTGTCTCTACATGTCAGCCCTGTTATAGACTGGTTACCTGTCTGTCTCTACATGTCAGCCCTGTGATAGACTGGTTACCTGTCTGTCTCTACATGTGAGCCCTGTGATAGACTGGTTACCTGTCTGTCTCTACATGTCGGCCCTGTGATAGACTGGCTACCTGTCTGTCTCTACATGTCGGCCCTGTGATAGACTGGTTACCTGTCTGTCTGTACATGTCGGCCCTGTGATAGACTGGTTCCCTGTCTGTCTCTACATGTCTCCCTGTGATAGACTGGTTCCCTGTCTGTCTCTACATGTCAGCCCTGTGATAGACTGGTTACCTGTCTGTCTCTACATGTCAGCCCTGTGATAGACTGGTTACCTGTCTGTCTCTACATGTGAGCCCTGTGATAGACTGGTTACCTCTCTGTCTCTACATGTCGGCCCTTTGATAGACTGGCTACCTGTCTGTCTCTACGTGTCGGCCCTGTGATAGACTGGTTACCTGTCTGTCTGTACAGGGCCCCCTGTGATAGACTGGTTACCTGTCTGTCTCTACATGTCAGCCCTGTGATAGACTGGTTACCTGTCTGTCTCTACATGTGAGCCCTGCGATAGACTGGTTACCTGTCTGTCTCTACATGTCAACCCTGCGATAGACTGGTTACCTGTCTGTCTCTACATGTCGGCCCTGTGATAGACTGGTTACCTGTCTGTCTCTATATGTCGGCCCTGATAGACTGGTTACCTGTCTGTCTCTACATGTCGGCCCTGATAGACTGGTTACCTCTCTGTCTCTACATGTCAGCCCTGTGATAGACTGGTTACCTGTCTGTCTCTACATGTCAGCCCTGTGATAGACTGGTTACCTGTCTGTCTCTACATGTCAGCCCTGTGATAGACTGGTTACCTGTCTGTCTCTACATTTCAGCCCTGTGATAGACTGGTTACCTGTCTGTCTCTACATGTCAGCCCTGTGATAGACTGGTTACCTGTCTGTCTCTACATGTCAGCCCTGTGATAGACTGGTTACCTGTCTGTCTCTACATGTCAGCCCTGTGATAGACTGGTTACCTGTCTGCCTCTACATGTCAGCCTTGTGATAGACTGGTTACCTGTCTGTCTCTACATGTCTCCCTGTGATAGACTGGTTACCTGTCTGTCTCTACATGTCGGCCCTGTGATAGACTGGTTACCTGTCTGTCTCTACATGTCTCCCTGTGATAGACTGGTTACCTGTCTGTCTCTACATGTCAGCCCTGTGATAGACTGGTTACCTGTCTGTCTCTACATTTCAGCCCTGTGATAGACTGGTTACCTGTCTGTCTCTACATGTCAGCCCTGTGATAGACTGGTTACCTGTCTGTCTCTACATGTCAGCCCTGTGATAGACTGGTTACCTGTCTGTCTCTACATGTCTCCCTGTGATAGACTGGTTACCTGTCTGTCTCTACATGTCAGCCCAGTGATAGACTGGTTACCTGTCTGTCTCTACATTTCAGCCCTGTGATAGACTGGTTACCTGTCTGTCTCTACATGTCAGCCCTGTGATAGACTGGTTACCTGTCTGTCTCTACATGTCAGCCCTGTGATAGACTGGTTACCTGTCTGTCTCTACATGTCAGCCCTGTGATAGACTGGTTACCTGTCTGCCTCTACATGTCAGCCTTGTGATAGACTGGTTACCTGTCTGTCTCTACATGTCTCCCTGTGATAGACTGGTTACCTGTCTGTCTCTACATGTCTCCCTGTGATAGACTGGTTACCTGTCTGTCTCTACATGTCAGCCCTGTGATAGACTGGTTACCTGTCTGTCTCTACATGTCAGCCCTGTGATAGACTGGTTACCTGTCTGTCTCTACATGTGAGCCCTGCGATAGACTGGTTACCTGTCTGTCTCTACATGTCAACCCTGCGATAGACTGGTTACCTGTCTGTCTCTACATGTCAGCCCTGTGATAGACTGGTTACCTGTCTGTCTCTACATGTGAGCCCTGTGATAGACTGGTTACCTGTCTGTCTCTACATGTGAGCCCTGTGATAGACTGGTTACCTGTCTGTCTCTACATGTCGGCCCTGTGATAGACTGGTTACCTGTCTGTCTCTATATGTCGGCCCTGATAGACTGGTTACCTGTCTGTCTCTACATGTCGGCCCTGATAGACTGGTTACCTCTCTGTCTCTACATGTCAGCCCTGTGATAGACTGGTTACCTGTCTGTCTCTACATGTCAGCCCTGTGATAGACTGGTTACCTGTCTGTCTCTACATGTCAGCCCTGTGAAAGACTGGTTACCTGTCTGTCTCTACATGTCGGCCCTGTGATAGACTGGTTACCTCTCTGTCTCTACATGTCGGCCCTGTGATAGACTGGTTACCTGTCTGTCTCTACATGTCGGCCCTGTGATAGACTGGTTACCTGTCTGTCTCTACATGTCAGCCTTGTGATAGACTGGTTACCTGTCTGTCTCTACATGTGAGCCCTGTGATAGACTGGGTACCTGTCTGTCTCTACATGTGAGCCCTGTGATAGACTGGTTACCTGTCTGTCTCTACATGTCGGCCCTGTGATAGACTGGTTACCTGTCTGTCTCTATATGTCGGCCCTGATAGACTGGTTACCTGTCTGTCTCTACATGTGAGCCCTGTGATAGACTGGTTACCTGTCTGTCTCTACATGTCGGCCCTGTGATAGACTGGTTACCTGTCTGTCTCTACATGTCGGCCCTGTGATAGACTGGTTACCTGTCTGTCTGTACATGTCGGCCCTGTGATAGACTTGTTACCTGTCTGTCTCTACATGTCAGCCCTGTGATAGACTGGTTCCCTGTCTGTCTCTACATGTCTCCCTGTGATAGACTGGTTACCTGTCTGTCTCTACATGTCAGCCCTGTGATAGACTGGTTACCTGTCTGTCTCTACATGTCAGCCCTGTGATAGACTGGTTACCTGTCTGTCTCTACATGTCAGCCCTGTGATAGACTGGTTACCTGTCTGTCTCTACATGTCAGCCCTGTGATAGACTGGTTACCTGTCTGCCTCTACATGTCAGCCTTGTGATAGACTGGTTACCTGTCTGTCTCTACATGTCTCCCTGTGATAGACTGGTTACCTGTCTGTCTCTACATGTCTCCCTGTGATAGACTGGTTACCTGTCTGTCTCTACATGTCAGCCCTGTGATAGACTGGTTACCTGTCTGTCTCTACATGTCATCCCTGTGATAGACTGGTTACCTGTCTGTCTCTACATGTGAGCCCTGCGATAGACTGGTTACCTGTCTGTCTCTACATGTCAACCCTGCGATAGACTGGTTACCTGTCTGTCTCTACATGTCAGCCCTGTGATAGACTGGTTACCTGTCTGTCTCTACATGTGAGCCCTGTGATAGACTGGTTACCTGTCTGTCTCTACATGTGAGCCCTGTGATAGACTGGTTACCTGTCTGTCTCTACATGTCGGCCCTGTGATAGACTGGTTACCTGTCTGTCTCTATATGTCGGCCCTGATAGACTGGTTACCTGTCTGTCTCTACATGTCGGCCCTGATAGACTGGTTACCTCTCTGTCTCTACATGTCAGCCCTGTGATAGACTGGTTACCTGTCTGTCTCTACATGTCAGCCCTGTGATAGACTGGTTACCTGTCTGTCTCTACATGTCAGCCCTGTGATAGACTGGTTACCTGTCTGTCTCTACATGTCGGCCCTGTGATAGACTGGTTACCTCTCTGTCTCTACATGTCGGCCCTGTGATAGACTGGTTACCTGTCTGTCTCTACATGTCGGCCCTGTGATAGACTGGTTACCTGTCTGTCTCTACATGTCGGCCCTGTGATAGACTGGTTACCTGTCTGTCTCTACATGTCAGATAGACTGGTTACCTGTCTGTCTCTACATGTCAGCCCTGTGATAGACTGGTTACCTGTCTGTCTCTACATGTCTCCCTGTGATAGACTGGTTACCTGTCTGTCTCTACATGTCAGCCCAGTGATAGACTGGTTACCTGTCTGTCTCTACATTTCAGCCCTGTGATAGACTGGTTACCTGTCTGTCTCTACATGTCAGCCCTGTGATAGACTGGTTACCTGTCTGTCTCTACATGTCAGCCCTGTGATAGACTGGTTACCTGTCTGTCTCTACATGTCAGCCCTGTGATAGACTGGTTACCTGTCTGCCTCTACATGTCAGCCTTGTGATAGACTGGTTACCTGTCTGTCTCTACATGTCTCCCTGTGATAGACTGGTTACCTGTCTGTCTCTACATGTCTCCCTGTGATAGACTGGTTACCTGTCTGTCTCTACATGTCAGCCCTGTGATAGACTGGTTACCTGTCTGTCTCTACATGTCAGATAGACTGGTTACCTGTCTGTCTCTACATGTCAGCCCTGTGATAGACTGGTTACCTGTCTGTCTCTACATGTCTCCCTGTGATAGACTGGTTACCTGTCTGTCTCTACATGTCAGCCCAGTGATAGACTGGTTACCTGTCTGTCTCTACATTTCAGCCCTGTGATAGACTGGTTACCTGTCTGTCTCTACATGTCAGCCCTGTGATAGACTGGTTACCTGTCTGTCTCTACATGTCAGCCCTGTGATAGACTGGTTACCTGTCTGTCTCTACATGTCAGCCCTGTGATAGACTGGTTACCTGTCTGCCTCTACATGTCAGCCTTGTGATAGACTGGTTACCTGTCTGTCTCTACATGTCTCCCTGTGATAGACTGGTTACCTGTCTGTCTCTACATGTCTCCCTGTGATAGACTGGTTACCTGTCTGTCTCTACATGTCAGCCCTGTGATAGACTGGTTACCTGTCTGTCTCTACATGTCAGCCCTGTGATAGACTGGTTACCTGTCTGTCTCTACATGTGAGCCCTGCGATAGACTGGTTACCTGTCTGTCTCTACATGTCAACCCTGCGATAGACTGGTTACCTGTCTGTCTCTACATGTCAGCCCTGTGATAGACTGGTTACCTGTCTGTCTCTACATGTGAGCCCTGTGATAGACTGGTTACCTGTCTGTCTCTACATGTGAGCCCTGTGATAGACTGGTTACCTGTCTGTCTCTACATGTCGGCCCTGTGATAGACTGGTTACCTGTCTGTCTCTATATGTCGGCCCTGATAGACTGGTTACCTGTCTGTCTCTACATGTCGGCCCTGATAGACTGGTTACCTCTCTGTCTCTACATGTCAGCCCTGTGATAGACTGGTTACCTGTCTGTCTCTACATGTCAGCCCTGTGATAGACTGGTTACCTGTCTGTCTCTACATGTCAGCCCTGTGAAAGACTGGTTACCTGTCTGTCTCTACATGTCGGCCCTGTGATAGACTGGTTACCTCTCTGTCTCTACATGTCGGCCCTGTGATAGACTGGTTACCTGTCTGTCTCTACATGTCGGCCCTGTGATAGACTGGTTACCTGTCTGTCTCTACATGTCGGCCCTGTGATAGACTGGTTACCTGTCTGTCTCTACATGTCAGCCTTGTGATAGACTGGTTACCTGTCTGTCTCTACATGTGAGCCCTGTGATAGACTGGGTACCTGTCTGTCTCTACATGTGAGCCCTGTGATAGACTGGTTACCTGTCTGTCTCTACATGTCGGCCCTGTGATAGACTGGTTACCTGTCTGTCTCTATATGTCGGCCCTGATAGACTGGTTACCTGTCTGTCTCTACATGTGAGCCCTGTGATAGACTGGTTACCTGTCTGTCTCTACATGTCGGCCCTGTGATAGACTGGTTACCTGTCTGTCTCTACATGTCGGCCCTGTGATAGACTGGTTACCTGTCTGTCTGTACATGTCGGCCCTGTGATAGACTTGTTACCTGTCTGTCTCTACATGTCAGCCCTGTGATAGACTGGTTCCCTGTCTGTCTCTACATGTCTCCCTGTGATAGACTGGTTACCTGTCTGTCTCTACATGTCAGCCCTGTGATAGACTGGTTACCTGTCTGTCTCTACATGTCAGCCCTGTGATAGACTGGTTACCTGTCTGTCTCTACATGTCAGCCCTGTGATAGACTGGTTACCTGTCTGTCTCTACATGTCAGCCCTGTGATAGACTGGTTACCTGTCTGCCTCTACATGTCAGCCTTGTGATAGACTGGTTACCTGTCTGTCTCTACATGTCTCCCTGTGATAGACTGGTTACCTGTCTGTCTCTACATGTCTCCCTGTGATAGACTGGTTACCTGTCTGTCTCTACATGTCAGCCCTGTGATAGACTGGTTACCTGTCTGTCTCTACATGTCATCCCTGTGATAGACTGGTTACCTGTCTGTCTCTACATGTGAGCCCTGCGATAGACTGGTTACCTGTCTGTCTCTACATGTCAACCCTGCGATAGACTGGTTACCTGTCTGTCTCTACATGTCAGCCCTGTGATAGACTGGTTACCTGTCTGTCTCTACATGTGAGCCCTGTGATAGACTGGTTACCTGTCTGTCTCTACATGTGAGCCCTGTGATAGACTGGTTACCTGTCTGTCTCTACATGTCGGCCCTGTGATAGACTGGTTACCTGTCTGTCTCTATATGTCGGCCCTGATAGACTGGTTACCTGTCTGTCTCTACATGTCGGCCCTGATAGACTGGTTACCTCTCTGTCTCTACATGTCAGCCCTGTGATAGACTGGTTACCTGTCTGTCTCTACATGTCAGCCCTGTGATAGACTGGTTACCTGTCTGTCTCTACATGTCAGCCCTGTGATAGACTGGTTACCTGTCTGTCTCTACATGTCGGCCCTGTGATAGACTGGTTACCTCTCTGTCTCTACATGTCGGCCCTGTGATAGACTGGTTACCTGTCTGTCTCTACATGTCGGCCCTGTGATAGACTGGTTACCTGTCTGTCTCTACATGTCGGCCCTGTGATAGACTGGTTACCTGTCTGTCTCTACATGTCTCCCTGTGATAGACTGGTTACCTGTCTGTCTCTACATGTCAGCCCTGTGATAGACTGGTTACCTGTCTGTCTCTACATTTCAGCCCTGTGATAGACTGGTTACCTGTCTGTCTCTACATGTCAGCCCTGTGATAGACTGGTTACCTGTCTGTCTCTACATGTCAGCCCTGTGATAGACTGGTTACCTGTCTGTCTCTACATGTCAGCCCTGTGATAGACTGGTTACCTGTCTGTCTCTACATGTCAGCCCTGTGATAGACTGGTTACCTGTCTGTCTCTACATGTCGGCCCTGTGATAGACTGGTTACCTGTCTGTCTCTACATGTCGGCCCTGTGATAGACTGGTTACCTGTCTGTCTGTACATGTCGGCCCTGTGATAGACTTGTTACCTGTCTGTCTCTACATGTCAGCCCTGTGATAGACTGGTTCCCTGTCTGTCTCTACATGTCTCCCTGTGATAGACTGGTTACCTGTCTGTCTCTACATGTCAGCCCTGTGATAGACTGGTTACCTGTCTGTCTCTACATGTCAGCCCTGTGATAGACTGGTTACCTGTCTGTCTCTACATGTCAGCCCTGTGATAGACTGGTTACCTGTCTGCCTCTACATGTCAGCCTTGTGATAGACTGGTTACCTGTCTGTCTCTACATGTCTCCCTGTGATAGACTGGTTACCTGTCTGTCTCTACATGTCTCCCTGTGATAGACTGGTTACCTGTCTGTCTCTACATGTCAGCCCTGTGATAGACTGGTTACCTGTCTGTCTCTACATGTCAGCCCTGTGATAGACTGGTTACCTGTCTGTCTCTACATGTCAGCCCTGTGATAGACTGGTTACCTGTCTGTCTCTACATGTCAGCCCTGTGATAGACTGGTTACCTGTCTGTCTCTACATGTCAGCCCTGTTATAGACTGGTTACCTGTCTGTCTCTACATGTCAGCCCTGTGATAGACTGGTTACCTGTCTGTCTCTACATGTGAGCCCTGTGATAGACTGGTTACCTGTCTGTCTCTACATGTCGGCCCTGTGATAGACTGGCTACCTGTCTGTCTCTACATGTCGGCCCTGTGATAGACTGGTTACCTGTCTGTCTGTACATGTCGGCCCTGTGATAGACTGGTTCCCTGTCTGTCTCTACATGTCTCCCTGTGATAGACTGGTTCCCTGTCTGTCTCTACATGTCAGCCCTGTGATAGACTGGTTACCTGTCTGTCTCTACATCTCAGCCCTGTGATAGACTGGTTACCTGTCTGTCTCTACATGTGAGCCCTGTGATAGACTGGTTACCTCTCTGTCTCTACATGTCGGCCCTTTGATAGACTGGCTACCTGTCTGTCTCTACATGTCGGCCCTGTGATAGACTGGTTACCTGTCTGTCTGTACAGGGCTCCCTGTGATAGACTGGTTACCTGTCTGTCTCTACATGTCAGCCCTGTGATAGACTGGTTACCTGTCTGTCTCTACATGTGAGCCCTGCGATAGACTGGTTACCTGTCTGTCTCTACATGTCAACCCTGCGATAGACTGGTTACCTGTCTGTCTCTACATGTCAGCCCTGTGATAGACTGGTTACCTGTCTGTCTCTACATGTGAGCCCTGTGATAGACTGGTTACCTGTCTGTCTCTACATGTGAGCCCTGTGATAGACTGGTTACCTGTCTGTCTCTATATGTCGGCCCTGATAGACTGGTTACCTGTCTGTCTCTACATGTCGGCCCTGATAGACTGGTTACCTCTCTGTCTCTACATGTCAGCCCTGTGATAGACTGGTTACCTGTCTGTCTCTACATGTCAGCCCTGTGATAGACTGGTTACCTGTCTGTCTCTACATGTCGGCCCTGTGATAGACTGGTTACCTGTCTGTCTCTACATGTCGGCCCTGTGATAGACTGGTTACCTCTCTGTCTCTACATGTCGGCCCTGTGATAGACTGGTTACCTGTCTGTCTCTACATGTCGGCCCTGTGATAGACTGGTTACCTGTCTGTCTCTACATGTCGGCCCTGTGATAGACTGGTTACCTGTCTGTCTCTACATGTCTCCCTGTGATAGACTGGTTACCTGTCTGTCTCTACATGTCAGCCCTGTGATAGACTGGTTACCTGTCTGTCTCTACATGTCAGCCCTGTGATAGACTGGTTACCTGTCTGTCTCTACATGTCAGCCCTGTGATAGACTGGTTACCTGTCTGTCTCTACATGTCAGCCCTGTGATAGACTGGTTACCTGTCTGTCTCTACATGTCAGCCCTGTGATAGACTGGTTACCTGTCTGTCTCTACATGTCAGCCCTGTGATAGACTGGTTACCTGTCTGTCTCTACATGTCAGCCCTGTGATAGACTGGTTACCTGTCTGTCTCTACATGTGAGCCCTGTGATAGACTGGTTACCTGTCTGTCTCTACATGTCGGCCCTGTGATAGACTGGTTACCTGTCTGTCTCTACATGTCGGCCCTGTGATAGACTGGTTACCTGTCTGTCTGTACATGTCGGCCCTGTGATAGACTTGTTACCTGTCTGTCTCTACATGTCAGCCCTGTGATAGACTGGTTCCCTGTCTGTCTCTACATGTCTCCCTGTGATAGACTGGTTACCTGTCTGTCTCTACATGTCAGCCCTGTGATAGACTGGTTACCTGTCTGTCTCTACATGTCAGCCCTGTGATAGACTGGTTACCTGTCTGTCTCTACATGTCAGCCCTGTGATAGACTGGTTACCTGTCTGTCTCTACATGTCAGCCCTGTGATAGACTGGTTACCTGTCTGCCTCTACATGTCAGCCTTGTGATAGACTGGTTACCTGTCTGTCTCTACATGTCTCCCTGTGATAGACTGGTTACCTGTCTGTCTCTACATGTCTCCCTGTGATAGACTGGTTACCTGTCTGTCTCTACATGTCAGCCCTGTGATAGACTGGTTACCTGTCTGTCTCTACATGTCAGCCCTGTGATAGACTGGTTACCTGTCTGTCTCTACATGTGAGCCCTGCGATAGACTGGTTACCTGTCTGTCTCTACATGTCAACCCTGCGATAGACTGGTTACCTGTCTGTCTCTACATGTCAGCCCTGTGATAGACTGGTTACCTGTCTGTCTCTACATGTGAGCCCTGCGATAGACTGGTTACCTGTCTGTCTCTACATGTCAACCCTGCGATAGACTGGTTACCTGTCTGTCTCTACATGTCAGCCCTGTGATAGACTGGTTACCTGTCTGTCTCTACATGTGAGCCCTGTGATAGACTGGTTACCTGTCTGTCTCTATATGTCGGCCCTGATAGACTGGTTACCTGTCTGTCTCTACATGTCGGCCCTGATAGACTGTGTCTCGGCTGTTCTTCGTTCAGCCGTGGGTATAAGGCGAGGATCAGCTCGACTCGCTTCCAAACAATTCAAAGCACTCGCGATTTCAAAAAATTATTATATTTATTTTTACAGCTCAAAAAAGAACACAACTTTCATCTAAATAAAGGAAAATATGCTGGCAAACGAATAAATCACTGAAAGCTACGAGTGAACAAAAATAAGCGGTCAAAAGACTTTTTTACACCGCCGCCTCTTTCCCATGACACTTAGTTTTTCTCATCAAGACAATACACACGCCTGTCCTAAGTACCTGAGCGGTGCGTAAAACCCGCCCACAGACCTCTACAGGTAATCACAAGACAAATCAGCCTAGGCATAAACTGTATTTATATGCTAAACTAATTCAAAATGTAGCTTTCATTTAAAACATTCCAAAACACTTCCATAAACAATAAACATGTCAGACATATGTGAACAGAAAATCAATAGCCTCATTAAAACGGCTGCGACATTCCGGCCCCTAATTGTAATACTCTATTACCAATTATCAATTATCTTTAAGAAGCCGTTATAACACTAACAAAACAATTTTTATTTTCTTTCTTTTTTTTTTACATTCCATAGACCCTTGTTGGTTATTCAAAATCCAGTTGAGCAAAACGTACTTGTCCACGAGACAAAAAAGGGGAAGCCTAAAAGCTTGATTGCATGAACAGTTCATTCAAAAAGGTCAAATGTCTCTTATGTGAAAAAAGGTTTCTTCACGCTGCCACGATGCAGCGTCGCAATGTCTTGTGTGTGCATGTGGGTGCATGTGTGTGCAAGGCCGTATCAGGGTAAGTGTAGAGCCGGGGCAGACTCCAGAACATGGGGATTTTACTCTGCCTCCAACAGCAGACACAGCCGGGTGACGGGCCGCTCCAAGACGGATGTTCTTGTCTTGAGTCGAACACGGCGAACATGTCCTTTAGAGTCGGCCATTGTCTCTGTAATGCGCCCCATGAGCCACGAGTTCCTGGGTGATGCATCCTCCACTACAAGAACGAGGTCCCCAGCTGTAAAGTTCCTCCGTGGTTTGTGCCACTTTTGGCGCTTCTGCATCATTGTGAGGTATTCCTTGACCCACCTTTTCCAGAACATGTCTGTGATGTATTGCACCTGCCTCCATCTTTTACGAGTGTATGAGTCCTCCTTCCTGAACAAACCGGGTGGCATTATTGGTTTACCTTTGAGCTGGAGGATGTGATTGGGCGTTAGTGCTTCGATGTCGTTGGGATCGTCACTGGATGGGGTAATGGGACGATCGTTTAGTATAGCCTCTGCCTCACACATAGCCGTTTGAAGGGTCTCATCATTAAGAGTTTGCTGTTTAAGCACTGAATAGAGCGCTCTCTTGACCTGTTGTATGAGGCGCTCCCAGACACCTCCATGGTGCGCTCCGTGGGGAGGATTAAAGGTCCACTTTATTTCCTCTTGTAAAAGAGCTTTCTGGATCTTCCCTTGGTTGAGCTCCCGAAGGGCCTCTTTCAGTTCTCGATTAGAGCTCACAAAGTTAGTTCCATTGTCCGACCTTATCTCCTTCACTTGTCCTCTTCGACATATAAATCTCCTGAGAGCATTTATACATGCGTCTGTGTCGAGACTGTGTGCTACCTCCAGGTGGACTGCACGCGATGCCAGACAGGTAAATATTACCCCGTATCTTTTTACTGTACTTCTGCCACGTTTAACATCAATGGGCCCAAAGTAGTCCACTCCGACGTGTGTAAACGGAGGGAGCTCTGGCGAGACGCGGTCAACAGGAAGGTCTGCCATTTTTTGGTTTCCAGCACTTTGGCGTCGAAGCTTGCAGGCTAAGCATTCCCTTATGACTGCTCTGGCTGCTGCATTGGCGTGGAGTATCCAAAATTTACGACGGAGAGTGGAAAGCATGTGATTCCTCCCACTGTGGCCGACCATTTCATGTGTGTGACGAAGAATGATCTTAGAAACATGGCTGGATTTGGGCAGTATGGCTGGGTGCTTTGTTTCTTCGGGAAGAGCTGTTCTGCTCAGCCTCCCACCAACTCTCAAGACACCATCTACTATAACTGGGTCAAGCTGGACCAAAGAACTTGTCTTCTTGACTGTGCCTTTTACCAATGAAGCCAGTTCTTCTGGGAAGCTTTGTTTTTGCACAAAGCATATAATGGCATTTTCTGCTTCGGCCATGTCTTCAACAGCGAGCCTTTGTGTCTTAAGGCTGGCTTTGAACTGCTGCATGTGCTTGGCTACTGTGTCATCGGGCTTGCTGGAGCCTTGGTGCATGGCAGTCGCCTTGGCTCGTTCCTGACGCAGTTGCTTAAGCAGCTCTTTATATTTGAGGATCCATCCCACTGCTCTTTTTAAGTCAATCCAGCTGGAGAAGTAACTTAGGAGGATAGCAGTGGGAGAGTCACTGGGCTGTAGTACTGCCGCATAGACCGGTACCACATTCCTTACTTCTGGATCCTCTACAGAGATCACTCCTGGATCTTCGTTGTGCCCTGGCCATTTGCATGGATGTGCTTTTAGAAACTCAGGGCCATGGATCCACGTTTTGGACCGAAGAAAGGCGTCTGTCCGCATGCCACGTGACGCTACGTCTGCAGGATTTAGCTTGGAGCTGACGTAGTTCCATTGAGGGACTTTGGACAGTGTCCGTATGATAGCAACTCTGTTCGCCACAAAGGTTTTGAACCTTGCTGTTGTGCTTGCAATGTACTTTAAAACGGACGTGCTGTCGGTCCAGTACTTAGACTCCTCCAATGGAATTTGCAGCTCTGTTTTCAGCAGGCGGTCCATACGCACCGCCAAGACTGCCGCTGCAAGCTCCATTCTGGGGATGGTGGTCTGCTTGAGGGGTGCTACTTTTGCCTTGCCCATGATGAAAACAACGTGCACTTCATCTTTGCAGTTAGTGAGCCTGAGGTATGATACTGTACCTAGGCCGACTTCACTTGCGTCACAAAAGTGGTGCAGCTGTGTGGATGAGATCTCACCAAAGCCTTGGGGCGTGATACATCTGCTCACGGAGAATTCATCCAACAGCGTCAGTTGTCTTAACCATCTTAGCCACCTGTCGGCATGTTCTTGTGGAATTTTGTCATCCCACCCCAGCTTGGCTTTACATAACTCCTGAAGGATCTGCTTGGCAGTTAGCACGACCGGTGCCAAGAACCCTAGAGGGTCATAGACTGAACTCACAACTGACAGGATGCCACGTCTTGTTGTTGGCTGCGGTTTCAGCACTGTGCTGAAGGTGAAGGCATCACTTTCGACATCCCACTGAGTTCCGAGGGCCCGTTCCATGGGAAGTTTATCTCTGTCGAGATTTAGAGTCTTGACCTCTTTAGCTTTTTCTTCCTCAGGGATCATGGCAAGAATGGAGCGATGATTACTGAGCCATTTGTTCAAATGAAAACCTCCTTTGCTGCACATACTTTTGAGGTTTCTGTACAGCCATGCTGCCTTTTCCACAGAGCTCACTGCCTTAAGACAATCATCAACGTAAAAACTCTGTCTTACAGTGTCCACGACCTCAGCTGGGTAGTCATGCTGGTTATCCTATGCTGTCTTTAGCAGGGCGAAAGTGGCGCAGCTGGGTGATGATACAGCTCCAAAGATGTGGACTGTCATCCTATGCTCAATGAGTTCTTTAGTGATGTCCCCGTCTGGCCACCAGAGGAAGCGCAAGAAGTCCACATCTTCTCTTGCCACTCTCACCTGATGGAACATGCCTTCGATGTCGGTCATCAGAGCAATAGGACCCAGCCGAAACCTCAACATCACCCCGATCAGCTTGTTGGTCAAGTCTGGACCTTGCAGCAATTCTCTATTCAGAGAGGTTCCATGAAACGTCGAAGCACAGTCAAACACCACACGTAACTTCTTTTTGCGTGGGTGGTAGACCCCATGATGTGGTATGTACCACACTTTGCCACTTTTTGTTTCCAACTCATCCTGGGGTACGACCTCTGCATATCCTTTCACCAGCACATCCTGCATGAAATCCCTGTATTCTTCAAAGAATGATTGGTCTCTGTTAAACCTCTTAAGCAGCTGTTGTGCTCTTTGTTGGGCAGTGTGCCTGTTATTGGGCATGATGACACCTGGCTCACGAAATGGCAGCTTGAGATAGTAATGTCCATCCTCTAGCACTGCAGAGTCTGAGACGATGCTCATGAACTGCTTGTCCTCTACAGACATTTCTTGCTTTTCGTAATGCTGCTCAGCAAAATCTTGGTTATACTGCTGGGTAAGAATATCTTCCAAACTGGAAATGTCTATCCTGTTTACCAATACAGGTTGACATTCGCTCACGCACTCCTTGTGACCAAGTGGGCCATTTATTACCCATCCTAGGAGGGTTTTAACAGCAAACGGTCCATTACCTTTGCTGTTGATGACTCTCCATGGCTCCAACACTTTAGGAGCATTTGCACCAATCAGTAGCCCGATGCTGGCTTCGATTGGTTCCAGTTCAACATCCTTCAGGTAAGGCCATTCTTTGAGGTCCTCTTCTGTAGGTATATTGCATACAGGGATTGACTCTTGCGAGAATACATCTGGCAGCGTAATGAATGTGTTACTTTTGAGCCCAGCCACTTCCATTCCAGGGATCTTATAACTGGTCACAGGCTTCTCCTGGCCCATAGTTTTGAGCAGAACCTTCACTTTCTTTCCTCTTGCATTTAGCTCTGCCATTAATTCTTCTGTGCAAAAGGTGGCAGTGCTTCCTGGGTCAAGGAAAGCGTATGTCTGCACAACCTTTGTTCCTTTACACAGCTTCACTTGAACAGGAACAATAGACAGCTTACATGCATCGTTACCGGCCCCAATAAGGCTGCCAGCATCCAGGGAGACAAGGCTTGACGTGACCTTCGCTGATTCTCCAACATATCTTTTGGCAACCTGAGATTCCACCTTCTCTTTCAAATTGATGTGTAGAATGCTTGGGTGGTTTTGATGGCAAGCTTGACATGTCATTCTGTTTTTGCAATATCTGCTCATGTGCCCTCTTCCCAAAAATCCAAAGCACAGACCTTCATTTTTCATAAACTCCACCTTTTCATTATTGTGTTTACTTTTTAGGACGCCACAAAACTCCAAAGAGTGTTCTTTGCTACAGTACAGGCAGGGCTTCTCAAGAGCGCTTGAGGTTTCCTGCTTTTTCTCCTTTTGGTTGAATTTGGGTTGGTTTGGTTTACTTTCCTTTTGCTCTGAACGCTCTGACATGGTTGCAACTGTTGTAGCAAAACTGCTCCCCCTACTAGCTGGTTTAAACGGGGGGTTTTGTGCTGGCCTTTTTGTCTTTAGCACACATTTGTTATCAGTCACATCATGTATGTCACCAAAAAAAGGATCCAGAACGACTCTGGACTGTTTTTCCACAAATTCCACAAGGTCTTTGAACTTGGCTCGCCTTTTGCTCTTTTCCTGAAGATCGCAGCTGATTGTTCTCCATCTATCTCTGAGCTTAAAGGGTAATTTGGATATCATTGCCCTCAAGTGAGATGGTGTCTCCAGCTCTTCCATAAAATGAACTTCTTTCATTATATTGAAACAGCTTCGCAGAAACAGCGCATATGACCTTAACGCTGGTCCATCCTCTGCTTTTATTGGAGTCCAACTCAGGACCTTATCCAAGTGTGCTGATGTCAGCTTCATTACATTGCCAAAGTGCCATTCAAGTTGCTCTTTTGCTTCTCTGAGCCCCCTTTCTGGGTCCATGTGGAGGAAGCTACGAACCAGCAGGTTGGGTTCTCCCTTTGTGTATTGCTCCAAGTAAAACAATTTGTCCTGTGCATTGTCCACTTTGCGCTCTATTCCTTGTTCAAATGCCATAATGAATGATCTGTATTGTAGGGCATCACCATAAAATGTAGGAATTTCTCTGGAAGGAAGTAAAGCTGCTTGGTGTTGCTTTACAAGCAATTCAGTTATTTCATTTTGTTTTCTCATGACATCAGTGAGACCATTCTCTTCACTTTTAATTGAGTTTCCATTTCCTTGGTCATGATGTAGGTTTTTGCTTTTAAATTTTGCTTTAAAGAGAGGAGCTTGGTGAGAAATGTTTGATTTCACAGAGTGTTGAGGTTTTGGAGGCTTTTGGTTTGTTACTGGAACCATGTATTCAGTAGATGCTCCAGACATTTCCAACTGATGTACTGGTGATATGCTTTCTGATTTTAATTGCTTTGATGTTGATGGTTTGTGATTTCTTTGTGTGGTTATTGGTGGTTGGGGTGCTTGTCCAGCGGCCAGTGACGCGCTCTCCATGTAAACATTAACTTTTGCTTCTGCAGCAGCCAATTCAGCCTCTATGGCAAGCCTTTCCCCCGCTGCTATTATTTGAGCTTGTTGCATATCCAGAGCATGTTTCGTCTCCAATGCTTGCACTTTAGCGATCAGAGCAGCACGTTCTGCCTTAGCCTTTAAACAAGCAGAAGACGCTCCGGAGGCGGAGCTGGAGGAGCTGGCTTTGCTTGGGGCTTTTTTTGTTTGAGATACACTGTCCTCTGGTCCCACTGCTTTATCTTTATGCTCATCGTCCACCACGCTTTTCTTTTCATCATCATCATCGTCGTCGTCATCATCATCATCGTTTTCCTCTTTTTCCTCAACCTCCTCGGTCATTTCCACTCCATCCATCCATTTGTTAATGCCGTTTATAAACTCTCTGAAATGCCCAAGCTTTGGCTCAAACCAGTCCGTATTATCTGCCTCCTTTTCCTCTTCATTTGAAAGGAGGTTTTGCACGGTGTTTTGCAACTCAATAAATTCTT
The DNA here is from genome assembly GCF_963514095.1 of Eutrigla gurnardus. NCBI lineage: Eukaryota > Metazoa > Chordata > Actinopteri > Perciformes > Triglidae > Eutrigla > Eutrigla gurnardus. The sequence goes on from NC_139918.1 coordinate 8,422,699, forward strand.
CCACATACTTATTGAAAACCTCTGCGTGTTTGCGGACATTTTCGTTACTTTCCCCAATCTCCAATAAAGCATTGATTTCATTCTTTTTACGCGTTAACACGCCGAGCTTTCCCCTGCGCGATGCGATCGCTTTTATCAAAAGCGTTTCATCTGTTTTTCCAGTGACAGACATTGCAACACAGGTTGTGGTATTTTATTCACTTTGAATTCACTTTTAGACCAATGGCGGTAACACTCATTGCGAGCGCCGCGTCTCCAAACTTTTCCAACATTGTAGAGCGTAATCCATCTACTCACAAACCGCAGAAACTCCTTCCACTTTCTCCGCTGCTTGTGTGGTCCTTTCCTTTTGAAGACAACTTATTTTTCTTCAATCCAAAAAGTCTTTTGACTTAAATGTCTCGGCTGTTCTTCGTTCAGCCGTGGGTATAAGGCGAGGATCAGCTCGACTCGCTTCCAAACAATTCAAAGCACTCGCGATTTCAAAAAATTATTATATTTATTTTTACAGCTCAAAAAAGAACACAACTTTCATCTAAATAAAGGAAAATATGCTGGCAAACGAATAAATCACTGAAAGCTACGAGTGAACAAAAATAAGCGGTCAAAAGACTTTTTTACACCGCTGCCTCTTTCCCATGACACTTAGTTTTTCTCATCAAGACAATACACACGCCTGTCCTAAGTACCTGAGCGGTGCGTAAAACCCGCCCACAGACCTCTACAGGTAATCACAAGACAAATCAGCCTAGGCATAAACTGTATTTATATGCTAAACTAATTCAAAATGTAGCTTTCATTTAAAACATTCCTACTTCCATAAACAATAAACATGTCAGACATATGTGAACAGAAAATCAATAGCCTCATTTAAAAGGGCTGCGACAGACTGGTTACCTGTCTGTCTCTACATGTCGGCCCTGTGATAGACTGGTTACCTGTCTGTCTCTACATGTCGGCCCTGTGATAGACTGGTTACCTGTCTGTCTCTACATGTCTCCCTGTGATAGACTGGTTACCTGTCTGTCTCTACATGTCAGCCCTGTGATTGACTGGTTCCCTGTCTGACTCTACATGTCTCCCTGTGATAGACTGGCTACCTGTCTGTCTCTTCATGTCAGCCCTGTGATAGACTGGTTACCTGTCTGTATCTACATGTCAGCCCTGTGATAGACTGGTTACCTGTCTGTCTCTATATGTCAGCCCTGTGATAGACTGGTTACCTGTCTGTTTCTACATGTCAGCCCTGTGATAGACTGGTTACCTGTCTGTCTCTACATGTCAGCCCTGTGATAGACTGGTGACCTGTCTGTCTCTACATGTCTCCCTGTGATAGACTGGTGACCTGTCTGTCTCTACATGTCTCCCTGCGATAGACTGGTTACCTGTCTGTCTCTACATGTCAGCCCTGCGATAGACTGGTTACCTGTCTGTCTCTACATGTCAGCCCTGCGATAGACTGGTTACCTGTCTGTCTCTACATGTCAGCCCTGCGATAGACTGGTTACCTGTCTGTCTCTACATGTCAGCCCTGTGATAGACTGGTTACCTGTCTGTCTCTACATGTCAGCCCTGCGATAGACTGGTTACCTGTCTGTCTCTACATGTCAGCCCTGTGATAGACTGGTTACCTGTCTGTCTCTACATGTCAGCCCTGTTATAGACTGGTTACCTGTCTGTCTCTACATGTCAGCCCTGTGATAGACTGGTTACCTGTCTGTCTCTACATGTCAGCCCTGTGATAGACTGGTTACCTGTCTGTCTCTACATGTGAGCCCTGTGATAGACTGGTTACCTGTCTGTCTCTACATGTCAGCCCTGTGATAGACTGGCTACCTGTCTGTCTCTACATGTCGGCCGTGTGATAGACTGGTTACCTGTCTGTCTGTACATGTCGGCCCTGTGATAGACTGGTTACCTGTCTGTCTCTACATGTCGGCCCTGTGATAGACTGGTTACCTGTCTGTCTCTACATGTCAGCCCTGTGATAGACTGGTTACCTGTCTGTCTCTACATGTGAGCCCTGTGATAGACTGGTTACCTGTCTGTCTCTACATGTGAGCCCTGTGATAGACTGGTTACCTGTCTGTCTCTACATGTGAGCCCTGTGATAGACTGGTTACCTGTCTGTCTCTACATGTCGGCCCTGTGATAGACTGGTTACCTGTCTGTCTCTACATGTCGGCCCTGTGATAGACTGGTTACCTGTCTGTCTGTACATGTCGGCCCTGTGATAGACTGGTTACCTGTCTGTCTGTACATGTCGGCCCTGTGATAGACTGGTTACCTGTCTGTCTCTACATGTCAGCCCTGTGATAGACTGGTTCCCTGTCTGTCTCTACATGTCTCCCTGTGATAGACTGGTTACCTGTCTGTCTCTACATGTCAGCCCTGTGATAGACTGGTTACCTGTCTGTCTGTACATGTCGGCCCTGTGATAGACTGGTTCCCTGTCTGTCTCTACATGTCTCCCTGTGATAGACTGGTTCCCTGTCTGTCTCTACATGTCAGGCCTGTGATAGACTGGTTACCTGTCTGTCTCTACATGTCAGCCCTGTGATAGACTGGTTACCTGTCTGTCTCTACATGTGAGCCCTGTGATAGACTGGTTACCTCTCTGTCTCTACATGTCGGCCCTTTGATAGACTGGCTACCTGTCTGTCTCTACATGTCGGCCCTGTGATAGACTGGTTACCTGTCTGTCTGTACAGGGCTCCCTGTGATAGACTGGTTACCTGTCTGTCTCTACATGTCAGCCCTGTGATAGACTGGTTACCTGTCTGTCTCTACATGTGAGCCCTGCGATAGACTGGTTACCTGTCTGTCTCTACATGTCAACCCTGCGATAGACTGGTTACCTGTCTGTCTCTACATGTCAGCCCTTTGATAGACTGGTTACCTGTCTGTCTCTACATGTGAGCCCTGTGATAGACTGGTTACCTGTCTGTCTCTACATGTGAGCCCTGTGATAGACTGGTTACCTGTCTGTCTCTACATGTGAGCCCTGTGATAGACTGGTTACCTGTCTGTCTCTACATGTCGGCCCTGTGATAGACTGGTTACCTGTCTGTCTCTATATGTCGGCCCTGATAGACTGGTTACCTGTCTGTCTCTACATGTCGGCCCTGATAGACTGGTTACCTCTCTGTCTCTACATGTCAGCCCTGTGATAGACTGGTTACCTGTCTGTCTCTACATGTCAGCCCTGTGATAGACTGGTTACCTGTCTGTCTCTACATGTCTCCCTGTGATAGACTGGTTACCTGTCTGTCTCTACATGTCGGCCCTGTGATAGACTGGTTACCTGTCTGTCTCTTCATGTCGGCCCTGTGATAGACTGGTTACCTGTCTGTCTCTACATGTCGGCCCTGTGATAGACTGGTTACCTGTCTGTCTCTACATGTCGGCCCTGTGATAGACTGGTTACCTGTCTGTCTGTACATGTCGGCCCTGTGATAGACTGGTTACCTGTCTGTCTCTACATGTCGGCCCTGTGATAGACTGGTTACCTGTCTGTCTCTACATGTCTCCCTGTGATAGACTGGTTACCTGTCTGTCTCTACATGTCAGCCCTGTGATAGACTGGTTACCTGTCTGTCTCTACCTGTCAGCCCTGTGATAGACTGGTTACCTGTCTGTCTCTACATGTCAGCCCTGTGATAGACTGGTTACCGGTCTGTCTCTACATGTCAGCCCTGTGATAGACTGGTGACCTGTCTGTCTCTACATGTCTCCCTGTGATAGACTGGTGACCTGTCTGTCTCTACATGTCTCCCACTCTTCCAAATTGAACTTATTTTTTAGCTTTTTTAAACACCAAATCTAAAAACATTCATATTTAACTGTTCAAAATGTGTATTGGTCCATTTCAGGCAACTGTATGATTTTTTAGAAGTGAAGTGAAAGATGGATGCATTTTTCTCAGTCCTGTTACCAAAACTCATGTGCCATTTAAAAAGCATTATTAAAAGCATATCAACTAATTCCTTTGCTTTCCCCTCAATTTCCCTTAATTGTTAATTTTGAAGAAATGTTTGGTGACATGTTGAAATAATTGATATTTGTGAAGAAAAATGACAATATGAAGCTGATGACTGAACTTGAAAAGTTTTGCATTGAAACAGTCGCAGCTCACCTTGTGTTGCACAAGCAGCTGATATCCCTGTATGTTAGTTCTCCGGGCTATAGGGTCACTGATGTATCCTCATATGGATGGAACTGGTGGCACATCTTTGAGCATCTCCATAACTGTTTCCTCGTTGACAAAAACTTGATTGTTGTGTCTGTCTTTTGCAACACAGCAGCTCTGTGGCGTCAGGAATATCTGTCCCTTTGCTGTCCAGACCAGCCCTCCTCTTCAGGGCCCCTCCCACACCGTCCGGGGCACCCTTCCCGTTGCTCGCCTCGAAGAAGATCCACGTTCCAGCAGTGAACCCTCGTCAGAACAGCTCAATACAAAACAGCAAAAAAATCCCCTCGCTGTTTATACTGAGAGAAACGGCCGTCCCTGTAAAAATGGATTGTGGAGACCTCTGGATATGCACTCTATAAGTAATCAAGCACTGGTGACAAGTGCTGCCAGATTGCTGGTTGACACTGCAGAAGGAAATTGGGCTGGAGGATGTGTGCACATAGAGGATGCTAAAATATCATTAAATATACAGAAAAGTGACTGTGAGAACTTGCTTTTGGTCTTCCCATGGCCTTCAGAAGATTCAAATGACACGAATAAAATCTATATTTTAATTGAATTAAAATGGACTATTTGGGAATTAAATGTGGACGGAAATGGCATCCATTCAATAGAATCCTTCATCTAACAGTAACTTTAAAGACGTCGTTTTCACCGAGCACTTTACTTCAGGGGGAAATCAAGCTAATTTAGCAACGGTACTAGCTAGCTAATAGTGACTTCAACACAGTTTCACTTTGGTAGCTGAATTAATTTACGTTCATTTACATCAGACATGTGAAGTGTTGACACTGTAAAGGTAAAAGGTTAAGTGTCTCCTTTTGTTCTAACTTAAGTTGGTGTTATTGAGGTCTGGTCAGCAACAGTTGCATTGCTGGTCTGTTCTGAAAGTGAACCTGGGACAAATGTATTTTACTTGGTGTTTTTCAGTTTCATGTGTGTCGTGTTGCTGTTAAAGCCTTAAAGGTATTTTTGTTTGAGGCAGGCATCTCTGAGAAAAGGATGAGGATCTCTTCAAAGAACACTTGGTAGGTAAATCAGATGCTTAGTTCTGACACACTGGACTTTGTGTTACACTCAAATACAATACCATGTTTTCAAATGGGATGACTTAAAACATGTTTATTCTGATCTACTTCCAACAGGATGGAGAAGTGCAGGTTACAGATGAAGGACCATGATGAGGGGCCATCATGTTGATCCAGCCAGTGCAAGGATAGTGACAGAGGGAACAGAAGTCCTGGAGAACCTGGATGTTCCAAGTGCCTTCACCATGTTAATGGTGCCGATATACACCATCAACCTCAACTACCAAAACAACTGATGAAAACGTTTGAGGTGTTTCAAAAAATACTCCTCGAACTTGATGGACTGAAAACCAGCCCGAAGGTAATGTTGCAAAGGAATATACTGCTGTCCTAAAAAGTGTAATTAGATAGTGGAAGTTTTAAGTTTAGTTAACATACTAATAGAAATAAATGTGTTCATTGATCACACCCATCATGTGTACATTTTACAGCCATTACAACCCTTCAATTCATTTTAAAACGTGGAAACGCCTTTTTCCGAGCCGCCTACGAACCCACCATGAGCAGGCAGAGCCAGGCGGCAAACACCACTGTCGTGTTGTGATTTCAATCACACAGACATTGATTCAGATCTTGTTCACCATGTTCAGCAAACCAGCAGCCAAGAGGCAAAAAACCTTACTGTTTTTCCAAACAAACCGTGTAAGTTAAGGATTTCTGTTGCATGTAGATAATGTTTAGCTCAATGATGTCTAATTAATACATGTCAATATAGGCCTATCAAGTTAAGCTAGTTAACAATTGTTAACTGTTAGTTATGTTGAATCGCTTGCTAGGTGCGGTGGTAGTAACTAGTTACATTTACTCCTTTACATTTACTTGAGTAACTTTTTGGATACATTGTACTCTTGAGAGTTGTTTTACTGCAAAATACGTTTTACTTTTACTTGAGCAATATTATTCTAAAGTAACAACACTCTTACTTGACTACAATTTTTGGCTACTCTACCAAATATACCCACTCCTCCTTAATTTCTGCACAGAACTTGTGCTCACTATTGTTTTGCACATATTTTTTTAATCTTTATATAATAGAAAGAGCAGCGTCAGGGAGGAGAAAGTGGACCAGAGGCCAGCAAGGATGATCATGCAGGGTCATAGGTGAGAAGAGAATATAACTAGCTGAGAAAAAATATAGATAGCATAAAAGTGCTTTGCGATTAATTTCCACAGCTATGTCACCACTACTATTCTTAATTCTATTTATAAATTTTCGCAAATTTATTATCTGGCTACTTACCCTGTAGATGTTAGAGAGTCATTCTGTGTCAACTCAGCTTTAGATTTTAGATTTTGATTTTAGATTTTGATAGTATATAATTCTAAAGAACTAAAGTCGGTCCCCTGGTGCTCTGCTGTTTGTAGTTATGTGGTTCTTTAGCCACTAAGGAGAGGTGCAATTGAATGTGAGAGGATGATAAATCACTCAATAGACCTCATAACAATTTGTCCCCCTCACTTCTGAAATGATGGCTACGCCCCTGCGTTTGAGAACCACTGGATTAGAGAAACATCGTGGAGATGGTTTTTGTATCACTCTGTTTCACTGTGGACGGTATATCTTTGGCTCTGGAGGTAAACTGTACGTAACAGGTAAGGAGAATATTTCATGTCCCTTCAGTTGTTTTATAGAACAAGTTGAAAATGTGTTTTAATGAGTTTCTGCTGCTTCAGGCTTCTCATGTTAGTTTTTCCATCATTAGTAGAGAATTCTTGTGGCCGTGAAGCTGTTGTTCTATTAAAAGATTCATAATTCCTGAAACAACGACTCAAGTTATTCTTTAATTCTGCAGGAGATTAAACTGATTTTTATATAAAAAGTTTGATGTTGGAAATGTTACAAGTATAAAGTATTTGATTATCTCAATAATTCAGCAGAATACAATATTAGAAATGAATTAAATAATGTTGTAGAGGATCAAAATTCATAAATGATTGTACCATATATCTAATTCATGCATATTAATTTGTTTTTTAATATATGATTCAGAAAAATAAATAATGACACACTATATATTTGTATCACGAGGCACTATTAATAACTTGATTTCAATTATATTACTGTAATTATAATTTTGAAAGTATATTATATTATACTATATTATATTGAATTTGCCCAAGTCATGAAATGAAGTCATAGAAAAAAATGATGCATTTATTTTCTTTTGTGTGTGCAGTTTGAGTATTGTTGTTAATATATATTATATGTAATATATATTGAAATAATTTTGATTACTTAGAGATGAAGGTAAATATGTCTAATATTATTATATCTATATTAACACTATGAATCAACAAAATGTGATAACTCTATGAAGGTATGTAAATGTATCTTCAATATTATGTTATATTATATTGTACCATATGATATATCAAAATTGTAATGAAAGAAGTAAATACATTATTATTTGTATCATTTTCTTAAGCAAGATTAAAATAAATGGTGGGAAACATAATATTATCATATTAGCAACTATATTATATGTGAAGGTGAATATGGAACTTGTAGTAATATGTATATAAACCCTAATATAGGAAATACAATTCAACTATATTAAGATACTTTTCATAGTTATAAAAGCTGTATAAAGATATACAAATGTATCTTCATAATTATATTATATTATATTTAATGATATTATATGTAAATCCCCCTCATATGTTGATAACATCTAAACATTTGTATGTAATAATATACAGCAGTCATTATTCATATTTGACATTTCATTCATTTAAATGTATTCTGACAAACGTCTAAGTATATGATGGTAATTAAATAATATGTTATACATGTTGAAATCATCACAATTACTTTGATATGAAGGTGAATATTGTTATAATATGTATATTAGTCCCTTCTGAATACACAAAGTGGTATAACTGTATAAAGGTATCTTCATAATGATATGATAGTATATGATAGTATGTTATCGTTGACTGTGTGAATGTGTGTCTGTGCTGCTTGTTGCTGCTGTCAAACTTCAGATGAGCAGGTAATGAAGCCCGTGGTGAGCGTGTACCCAGCAGCATCCAGAGCCCACCTGGAGGGGAAGAGCTCTCTGCTGTGTCTGGCCTCAGACATGTTTCCTCCTCTAGTCCGGTTCTCCTGGAAAAGACGAAAGGAGAATGGTTCTCTGGAGGAGGAGGTGCTCCCTGCTGTGGGAGAGCAGCTGGAGATCAGAGAGTCGGGACACGCCGCCTCCATCTTGCTGCTCCATCAACAAGAGATCAGCACATATAAATACCGCTGCTCCGTCCAGCACGAGGGGGGCACAGTGGAGGCCCAAGCAGAACAAGGTACTGAAGGCTTGGTGACTGTTCAGCAGTGATTCAGCTTCATGTGGATGCACTGCTGTCCAAGATATCAGAGGAGCAGACGACTGACGTCGCTCACTGTCACTCCTTTTCTCTTCCAGAGGTTCCAGCTCCAGCTGCCTCCTGTCCTCCAGAGAGAGAGCCAGCAGACCTGCCAGCTATGCAGCAAGCTGACTGTGAGATCAACTGCTGCCCCCTTTAATATAATATATATGATATGTTAGAATAATAAAAAGCTGCTTGGGGTCGCTGCAGTGAGGACTTAGCCTCGAAACATGGGGTGCCAACTCTACCGACTGAGCTATGCGGCGCCCCGTTATGCTGCTATTTAAATCATTGTTGGCTCCATCCCTACAACGCTTGGTGGGCCCTTATTGGTTGTTTTTAAGGAGGGCCTTTGAACTTTCATTCAAATTGTAGCCGACCTCTGTCTTCATGCAAAGCTGGTTTTAAATAAAAGTTACTCTGATGAGAGAAGAGATGGGCATGAGGACTTAGGACACCAGTTCCAAATATCAAGCAACCACATTTATTGTTTAGCTTTTTTGCTCTTTGTTACCGTCTTAGTCGTCAGACCAAATGTTCTTCAAAAGAGGATAAACCCGATTGGCCTGACATTTCCTCCTCACATGTTTCTATCTAACAAAACATTCTGCTTCAATCCATATTTGTTGGCATTTAACCTTCAAACACTACATTTTCACTGTTGTGAGAAAGACAAAGGGAGGCAGCACCTGTATTAACGGGGAAGTCTAGCAGCCATCAAACAGCACCAGAAATTACATTATAGAACCGAAAAATCATAATTCACCCACTTGTTTAGGACAATGACATCATCAAATTAACAATAGACATTCAAAGCGTCAATCTACAACCTTAATAGAAGTAAAATATAAATGTAAAAATGTCTTATGAGGGCTGATCTGGGACAAGCTGTTACTACAGACTTGTGGACAGCTCTTACCACAGAGTCATATGTAACCATCACCTGTCATTTCATTCAGAACGGGGAGTTGAATACTCTATAATCATTAAATAAGAGTACTGGAATATGGAAGTTACTTATGTGTGTGTGTGTGTGTGTGTGTGTGCGTGTGTGCATGTGTGTGTGTGTGTGTGTGTGTGTGTGTGTGTGTGTGTGTGTGTGTGTGTGTGTGTGTGTGTGTGTGTATGTGTGTGTCTCAGTGTCCTTCCAGTCTCAGTGCAGGGTGAAGCTGCTCTGCCTGCTGTACACAGTGCTGATAGTGAAGAGTCTTGTGTACTGCTGTGGACTCAGTCTGCTGATGATCTCCAGAAAGAAGGGACGCTCCACCAACTGCTCACATGCTGACTGATCACCATCACATCTCATCAATTCATCTCATTTATCACTTTAATTATATTCACAAATATACATGATGACTTGATGAGGTTGGTTGTATGGTGTGTCTTTTTATACAGGATAGATACAGTCATCCTAAAAATATAAATACATATTTAGACATTATATTTACAGTAATTAAGTGTAAACTCTTTGTATTGTTACTTTGATAGTTAAGATGAATAGTTAGCTGACTGGTTGATGTTTTATTCTTTACAGTATTTTTCTGTGCTTGTGTTTGTTTTTAATACATGATTCAGAGTGTGGCAGATTTGTCAAATTATTTTACTGTAAGATTCTTAATAAACTGAAAATTCACAGTGTTTTATGGACATCCTTGTTTTTATGGATTTGAGTTTGGTTTCATAGCAAATAATCAGGAACAGAACCAAGTTTGTTGAGTTTGTTGGCACCAGTAATGTGACTGTGGATGTAAGTCGCTGTGAATATACTTTCATACAGCACCAAGAACAAATGTACAGGAAAATATGCATATAAGCACACAGCTAAACAAGGACAACAGAGCTAAACAAAGAGAAGCAAACATATACACACGGCTATTATATACAGCTATTATAGTCAATAGGTGTGGCGGTCCCACCAGGTTCAGTGCTGACCCCCTTTTATATTGGTGTCAGTGTGGATGTTAAACTCTATGCTGACGACACTGTCCTTTAAACACAAACAAACAGCAGAAGTTTTAGCTTTGAAGCATTTTATTGAAGCATGTATTTTTTGACACTGAACTGGGGGGGTTTAGCTCAGGAGGTAGAGCGTTGGACTGGCAACCGGAAGATTGCCAGTTCAATCCCCGGCTCCTCCTAGCTGAGTGTCTGGTGTCCCTGAGCAAGACACCTCACCCCAATTGCTCCTGACGAGCTGGCTGTCGCCCTGCGTGGCTGACTCCGCCGTCGGTGTGTGAATGTGTGTGTGAATGGGTGAATGACAGTCATTACTGTAAAGCGCTTTGGAGAAAAGCGCTATATAAATGCGGCCATTTACTATTACAGCTTCATCAGGATGACATGGATCGGCAGAGCTACTGATTATACCTAAACTAACATTCATATTCATGTACATTTCAAGACAGAATCACAGAAGTGAGTTGAGGATTTGAGCTGCTTCTCTCACAGATTCCACACACAGATCAAAGCAGTGAGTACTGAGCGCTGAGCTGAAGTTCCCAGAATGATTGTGTAACCAGAGTGGATGGTTGTAACTGTCGTTGTGTTATTAATGTGAGAAAGGATGCAGAGCAGAAACCCACACAGCCCGTCTGCTGCAGGAAAGGAAGTGTTGCTAGGCTGCCAACCGTCCTAATAACCACTGAGAACAGATTCCTATCTGCTGCTGTACACACTCATGAACTCCTCTCCCTCTCTGTAGCTGCTGGTCTTTTCTCTTGTTGTCCGGAAGCCTTTTTTTCCACTGAGCCCTCCAACCACACACACAGTTGAACTGAGCCAGGAGAGCAACAATGATGACCCACCTGGATGTCACATCCATACACTTTACAGTTTACACTTGTGTGTTGATACGTGCCAACAAATCCTCATGAAACCATGAGCATGCCTTCTTCGTCAGTGCCCTCCAAAACAACACATATGAGAGTGTTCTGTCCGGATGTCTCAGTGATTCATGTCTACTTAGGATCTGTCTGTTAAACAACACTATAATGCCAAAAGTATTCACTCACCATCCAAATAATATAAATCAGGTGTTCAATCACTTCCATGGCCACAGGTGTATAAAAGCAGCACCTAAGCATGCAGACTGTTTCTACAAACATGTGAAAGAATGGGTCGCTCTCAGGAGCTCAGTGAATTCCAGCGTGGTACTGTGATAGGATGCCACCTGTGCAACAAGTCCAGTCGTGAAATGTCCTCACTCCTAAATATTCCAGTCAACTGTCAGTGGGATTAGAACAAAGTGGAAGTGATTGACCATGGCGATCAGCTGCATCCAAGCCATAAATCAGCAAGTTGTGCCACATGTAAAGACTGAGAGCCAGGCCTTCCCTCCAACATCAGTGTGTGACCTAACAAATACACTTCTGGAAGAATGGTGCCAAGGGTGGACCGACGTCATATTAAACCCTATGGATTAAGAATGGGACGTCACTTAAGTTCATATGCGAGTCAAGGCAGGTGAGCAAATACTTTTGGCAATATAGTATATCTGGTTGGAGATCTGCATTCATGCAAACACATTAATGTTCAGGTTCAAATAGTCTAAGAAGTGAGGAGGTCCAGGAGCTAAAGTCAGGATCTGAATCAGGAGCTCTAATTTGTTCCTGTCAGCATTTGGAACAAATACAAGATTCCAAAGCAGAAGCTTTGTTGTAATATGAATGTTTGCAGTAAATGATTATTGATGCATGTTGACAACAAGCTCAGCCAGTTGTCCTGAAAGAATTGAGACTGAACACTGAAATAAACTCTGATGTTAAAATAAATTGACTCCCTGATGTTCTGAAATTATTAAAGTTGATACTATAGCAACATCATCTGACAGAAGTTTGATTTGCTAATTTGATTTCTCTGTATGTAATTGAAGACATGAATTATGTACTTATGTATGTTTATTTTACATAGAAAAAAAAACTTTTAAAAATAGATTGTTTAATAAAGTGAATTCATCTTTTTTTTTAATCTGTACATATATTGTAGTTTTAAATAAAGTTGTGGTTCCTTTTTAATGAAATCTACATATAAGATGTTCAGCAAATAATTTAGTTTCTCTTATCTGGAAAATAAAAGTGAAAAAAGGTTTTTGTTTCATTTATTTAAATTTCTTATAGACTCAAAGAACAACACAAAGACACAAATACAATTGTGACTGCTATGACTAATTAAAAACAAGAATGAGAAAACCACATTTTATCTGTAACAGATTATATAAAATGTCAACAAAAGTCAATAAAATAGAGATTAAGGCAAAAAACTAAATTTTGAAAAAAAACTAACTGATAACAAAATGAAAATTAATAGAAATAATAAATTATGTATAAAATAAGTGTGATATAACAGAAATAATTGAGAGAGTTCTTAGTAAGCCTGTTATCTTCTGATCAAATCTCATATAAATGTGTTTAATGAAGTTGACTATTTTCTATCATTAACATTTGTAATTATCTCCTGAGATCATTGAGAAATTTTAATTGAAAATGTTTTAAAACATGGTGTGATTATATCCAAACATATATGTTGTATTTATATTTGTTAGACATCTGTATCTGAAAGACATTTTACAAACAACCTCCACATCATAGATATGTGTGATAATCAAAGTGAGAAATGAAATGATTGATGAGATGTGATGGTGAGAAACGGTGAGGAGAAAACAGTCAGCATGTGTACAGCAGACTGGTCACTATCAGCATGTTTACAGCAGACTGGTCACTATCAGCATGTTTACAACAGACTGGTCACTATCAGCATGTTTACAGCAGACTGGTCACTCTCAGCATGTTTACAGACTGGTCACTATCAGCATGTGTACAGCAGACTGGTCACTATCAGCATGTTTACAGCAGACTGGTCACTATCAGCATGTTTACAGAATGGTCACTATCAGCATGTTTACAGACTGGTCACTATCAGCATGTTTACAGCAGACTGGTCACTATCAGCATGTTTACAGCAGACTGGTCACTATCAGCATGTTAACAGCAGACTGGTCACTATCAGCATGTTTACAGCAGACTGGTCACTATCAGCATGTTAACAGCAGACTGGTCACTATCAGCATGTTTACAGCAGACTGGTCACTATCAGCATGTTAACAGCAGACTGGTCACTATCAGCATGTTTACAGACTGGTCAATATCAGCATGTTTACAGACTGGTCACTATCAGCATGTTTACAGACTGGTCACTATCAGCATGTTTACAGCAGACTGGTCACAATCAGCATGTTTACAGCAGACTGGTCACTACCAGCATGTGTACAGCAGACTGGTCACTATCAGCATGTTTACAGCAGACTGGTCACTATCAGCATGTTAACAGCAGACTGGTCACTATCAGCATGTTAACAGCAGACTGGTCACTATCAGCATGTGTACAGCAGACTGGTCACTATCAGCATTTGTACAGCAGTCTGGTCACTATCAGCATGTGTACAGCAGACTAGTCACTACCAGCATGTGTACAGCAGACTGGTCACTATCAGCATGTGTACAGCAGACTGGTCACTATCAGCATTTGTACAGCAGACTGGTCACTATCAGCATGTTTACAGCAGACTGGTCACTATCAGCATGTTTACAGCAGACTGGTCACTATCAGCATGTTTACAGACTGGTCACTATCAGCATGTGTACAGCAGACTGGTCACTATCAGCATGTTTACAGACTGGTCACTACCAGCATGTGTACAGCAGTCTGGTCACTATCAGCATGTTTACAGCAGACTAGTCACTACCAGCATGTGTACAGCAGACTGGTCACTATCAGCATGTTTACAGCAGACTGGTCACTATCAGCATGTTTACAGACTGGTCACTATCAGCATGTGTACAGCAGACTGGTCACTATCAGCATGTTTACAGACTGGTCACTATCAGCATGTGTACAGCAGACTGGTCACTATCAGCATGTTTACAGCAGACTGGTCACTATCAGCATGTTTACAGACTGGTCACTATCAGCATGTGTACAGCAGACTGGTCACTATCAGCATGTTTACAGCAGACTGGTCACTATCAGCATGTTTACAGACTGGTCACTATCAGCATGTTTACAGAATGGTCACTATCAGCATGTTTACAGACTGGTCACTATCAGCATGTTTACAGCAGACTGGTCACTATCAGCATGTTTACAGCAGACTGGTCACTATCAGCATGTTTACAGACTGGTCACTATCAGCATGTTTACAGCAGACTGGTCACTATCAGCATGTTTACAGCAGACTGGTCACTATCAGCATGTTTACAGCAGATTGGTCACTATCAGCATGTTAACAGCAGACTGGTCACTATCAGCATATTTACAGACTGGTCCCTATCAGCATGTTTACAGCAGACTGGTCACTATCAGCATGTTTACAGACTGGTCACTATCAGCATGTTTACAGACTGGTCACTATCAGCATGTTTACAGCAGACTGGTCACTATCAGCATGTTTACAGCAGACTGGTCACTATCAGCATGTTAACAGCAGACTGGTCACTATCAGCATGTTTACAGACTGGTCACTATCAGAGAGACGGGACGGACGCTGCTGGAGGTGGAAGAGCTGGAACCTCTGAAAGAGAAAAGGAGTGACAGTGAGCAACGTCAGTCCTCTGCTCCTCTGATCTCTCATATAATTATGAAGATACCTTTAAACATCTATACCATTTTATGAATTCATAAGGTAAATATACATATTATAATAATGGACATATTTACCTTTATTTCAAAGTAATTTTAACGAATTAAGTATATATAATATAATACATAATTACCACCATTTACTCACAAACTAATCAATTCCTTGGCAGAACTATTTTAAAATTCATACAGTTACAATATTATTTCATGAAATGTCAAATATAAATTAAGACTACTGTATATTATGATATAAAAACGTTGAGACTATATCAACCTAAGAGGGGGAATTTAAATATAATATAATGTGTTGTAATATAATGTATATGAAGATACATTTTTAAACCTAATTATATTCATATCATCTAAGAAAATATCTTCATACGGTAGAATGTATTTCCTACATTAGAGGTCATATACATGTTACAATAAGTTCCATATCCACCTTCATATAATTGTTAGTATGATAATATTATACATTACCCACCATACATGTCATTCTAATTGCTAAAGAAACAAAACGGTACATTAATAATACAATTTTGTATATTATTTAACTTAATGTTAAAAATACGATTGAATATAAAAAAGTATATCGACAACCAAAATATTCCAAAATATATTAATTTTATTATATTTGAAATTCAGTTAAGCAACATAAACTATGTCTATGAAAAAGTGCATTGAGATAAAAAAAAAGATAGCTCATGTGTGTTTTATTTCTTTCTTTATGTTATATTGAAATATATGAATCAATAAACATGTAATCCATCCATCCATCGTCTACCGCTTATCCTGTATTCAGTGTCGCGGGGATGATCATATCTGTTTGAATTCATGCATACACACATTTTCCACTGAAAGACATATTTACCATTATATCAAATAAAAAGGTCATGAGGTCAATTTACCATAAAAATGATATCAATTAATTATCCAGCATATTTAAATGATTTTCAATATAAATGTGCTGACATATATTACATTTATTGAAATACAATATAGTTTCTAATATTATGGTGCTTTATTACTGAGATGATCAAATACTTTATACCTGTAACATTTCCAACATCATACTTTTTATATAAAAATCTGTTAAATCTGCAGAATTAAAGAATAACTTGAGTCGTTGTTTCAGGAAATATGAACCTTTTAATAGAACAAAAGCTTCACGGATTCTTTACTAATGATGGGAAAACTAACATGAGAAGCCTGAAGCAGCAGAAACTCATTAAAACACATTTTCAACTTGTTCTATAAACAGGCCTGGACTGGGACAAAGATTCGACCCTGGACTCTTTGGTCCAGACTGGCCCACAATCCAAGCGCAGATACTGTGCCAACTCGGCCCGTTGATGTACTGTATATATAATCACACAAGCCCTTAATAACACTACTATACTGAATAATATCCCTTTATATTCTGGAGCCTTGAATAAAATAAATGATGACTACACAGTATGTTGCTCATTTGCTCTTAAGAAGGAAACTGGAGAAAGGATTTAAGATTGAAGAGTGTTGTTTATTTAACTCCCTCATATGTGGTGGAACTGATCATGGCATTGGCAGGCTGATAGCAAGGTACTGTGGTCAAACCACACCACATTGCAACATGTGACTTTTAAGCTTGTAGATCTGCAAATGTGTGGCATGCTTAGATGAAAATATAAAATAGTGGTTAATAAAAGCAACTATTAAATAATCAGGATGGTATATTATTTTCCAACACCTTAGATAACTAGATTTAGTTATAACACCACACACCACACCAGCAGAGATCTATTATGTCAAGTAAAGTTCATAGAAGGTTCTGAACATTTAGTGAATGAGTGTTTATCCACATGTTATCTAGCACACACACCTGCTATCACCACCACCATCTCCTCCTCCTCCTCCTGTACCACCATGGCAGCGGGAGCCTCACTTTCACTGTCCGCCTGCGACTCCTGCCTAGAGGGCCCCGCCGCAGCCGCAGCCTCGGAGCCGGAGGCCACGCCCCCGCCGGCCCCCGCCGCAACAAACATGTTTAATATGTTTCTGCTCTCAGCGGCATCAGTAGCGAGAGCTTTTTTTTTCTTTTCCCTCAGTTTTTCTGCACCACCTTTTCGCTTTTCTCCATTTTCGCTTTGTTTTTCGTGTGTGTTTCTCTTCTCTCTCATAATGATTGCTCATCATTAAAGGTGATTGGACGAGGGGGGGGGGGGGGGGTAGTCTGGAAAATGGGTGGGACTACTGGGCCTCTGTAGCCTATCATAGGGCCACTGGGCCAGGTATTCTTTAGACAGACAAACCACTGGGCTCTAATGTATCTGTGGGCTGCAGTTGAACTCTGTGGGCTGGTGCATGTCTCTCTCCCTGGGCTGCACCAAAAATAATAATAATAATAATAATAATTAGATTAATTTTTTTAATCGAGTCCCGGCCCTAATTTTAAAAAATGCATTTTTGTACGCTTTCATTTCTAAATCAGGATCTATTTTCCACTCATCACCATGACAGTCAGCTGGACAGCTTTCTATAGTCACTTCAGACTATATTTAGGATTACCACCATAATAGAAAGTCACAAAGATCAACTTATTGTGAGTGTTTTTATTGCAATCTGCAAAAATTATCGTCCCATCCATACATGTGACCGTGGTGTAGTTAGTTTAAAGCCAAACATCAACACTTCTACCGATTGCATTCATTTATTTCTTCATTAGCGTTTATTTTCTGCAATAATCCAACATCCAATGGAGAAATCCCATTGGTGCTTTGTGGAGGGATCCAGTGTGAAGCTAACTGCAGCTCTATTTGTGACCGTGTTCCTGTAATGTGCCTTTAGGCAGCAACCTTCAACACAAGCCACATTTGAGCTGTAAGACTGTTGTCACCAGCAGAGGCCA
Organism: Eutrigla gurnardus; assembly: GCF_963514095.1. Classification (NCBI taxonomy): domain Eukaryota; kingdom Metazoa; phylum Chordata; class Actinopteri; order Perciformes; family Triglidae; genus Eutrigla; species Eutrigla gurnardus. Next base: position 8,440,856 of record NC_139918.1, read on the forward strand.
CACACGAGGAGTGTTGTGACAATAAACTGACCTCCAATCAGGAGAAGTCAAACTCAGACAAACCCATTAGGAAGAGTAGAAATACTAATGAGCACTTTAATGAATTTCATATGCCTCTAATTATAATCAAAACTAAAAACTAAAAGGTCACTGCAAGTCGATGTTGAATCCGGCAGACAAATTCAACATCTCAATGTTTGAGAATATCGACTGCAGGAACTCGGCAGATGAGAAACAGGCCCAGTTGGATCAGGTCCTGTTTCCGTCTCACTATAAACCTAAAGGTACATTTTGAAACTTGTAAATCCTGGAAGAGTATTATGGGCAAAGTCACTATAAAGTCATTTTGGATCAAACGTTTTAATATTCAGGTCCAATAAAGAAAAAATGTAAGACACTTACAAGGATACTATCCACTTCTGAGTTGGGAATTAAATGACACCAGTATTGTAATTTGTCTTCAGTTTTTCCATTTTCTACTTCTACCAATAATGTACTGTTTACTCTAACACTACATCTATCTGACAAATGGAGTTACTTGATTACACATTTTACATGAAAGTACTATGCTGTTGCCAAGTAACCAGCAAATCAATATTTTCATGCATTTCAATGGTCAAAAGCCCCATTTGTTTGCCAAACACAAAATCAAAGCATCACATCTGTGCAGCTGCAGCTTCACCCTTTCAGGCCTCGAAGTATAAAACAGAAACAATCTGAGGAGAAGTCTTTGACTGTGAACAAACATGCAAACTGAGGCCAGAAGTGACCAGGAGAAGTTGCTTCATGTTAAAGAGCGTTTTCTTGTAATTAAATCAAGTTTAGAGTCAGTGTTTCTTACAAAATGCATTGTGTGCATCCTGCTCAGATCAATGGCGCCACCAGGGGGGAGTGACCTTTAATGACATCTGGGACAATATTCTGAGTCTTGCTGAGAAATGCAGCATAAGTGTGACACCTCCAGGCCGTCAGGTCAGACCAAGCTCAAGGCTTGAAGGACATTACATGTTCACTCCAATAGTTCAAAGACAAGTCAACACAGAGAAGGAGTCATTTCGGACAGGTTCATTTATTCCAGTCATTGATGTGCTTCTCTCTGAGGTGAGGAGAAGATTTTCTAAAGAAAACTGTGTCATCATGAAAGGGATACAGGCCCTGAATCCCTGCAGTCCCACATTTTGTGAGAAAGATGTTGTGTTTCCATTTTCATCACAATATAACTGCAGCTCTGAGGATCTGCAATATATGATCCCCCAGCTTAAGCGCATTAGAGGAAGCGAACTAGTGGTCAGGAAACACCAAAGAGTTTAATAGAGCTCACTGTCTTTCTGGAGCCATATAGGGAGGTCTTCCACGAGATGTTTAAACTGTGCAAAATTGCGCTTGCATTACCTGTAAGTACAGCATCCTGTGAGCGCAGTTTTTCTATGCTTAAGTTGATCAAAACTGCCTTGAGAAGTACCATGACTGATGAGCGTTTAAGCAACTTGGGGGTGCTAAGTGTGGAATCAAGAAGGGCTTAGGCCATAAATCTTGATGACTTTGTGGATGTTTGCCAAAAAACACAGCAACAGCTGAATAAAATTGTTCTGAAACATAATGTAAGCCTGGTAATCAGAAATACTATTGATCCCTGGTGGGAAATAGCGAATCTATGACTGTTTCTGAAACATACTGTATAAGTCAAGTCAAGTGTTTCTGTTTGTATCTGAAAGTGCCTGCTTTTTCTGTTTTGATTACAATAAATGTGCACCTTTAAATTAAGCAGTACATTTGTCTTTTTAAGGTAAAGAATAATTAGCCTATTTTAAAAAACAATGAATCACCTACAGTATCACACATAGCACAATGAAACGGGATTGTTGTGGGACTCAAAATGTTAACTGTACTGTTATTAGTCTATGCACATTAGATCATTATTAATATTAAGTGTAACACAATACAAGTATATCAGTAGGCATTTCCTCAAGTCTTTCTCATAGTTTTCTACTAGCCTATATACTCCATCCATCCATCCATCCATCCATTTTCTACCGCTTATCCAGTATTCAGGGTCGCGGGGGGGCTGGAGCCGATCCCAGCTGTCATTGGGCGAAGGCAGGGTACACCCTGGACAGGACGCCAGTCTATCGCAGGGCCGACATGTAGAGACAAACAACCATTCACACTCACATTCACACCTACGGGCAATTTAGAGTCACCAATTTACCTATCCCCATCCTGCATGTCTTTGGACTGTGGGAGGAAGCCGGAGAACCCGGAGAGAACCCACGCTTACACGGGGAGAACATGCAAACTCCACACAGAAGGAACCCGGGCCGACCCGGGGATCGAACCCGGGACCCTCTTGCTGTGAGGCGAGAGTGCTAACCACTACACCACCGTGCAGCCCCCTATATACTCCAGTATAATAAAATATTATTAGTAATCGTACTAATATAATACAATTCCTGAAATTGTGGCTTTTTAGTTGTGGTGTGCCACCCCAAAATTTTAAGTGGCCCCACCTGGCCACCCCTATGAAAAATGTCTGCAGGCGCCACTGGCCAAACATAGAGAAGAAATCAATCAGAGCCTTCACAATGGCTGGAGCCTTAATTTTCCGTAAAGGGACAGCATGAGGGAACCGTGTTAACGTACACATAATTGTGAGTAAATGTTGACTGCCGGACTTCGTCCGAGGCAACGGACCAACACAATCCAAAATGACATGTTCAAACGGCTCGGAGGAGACAGGTATTGGCTGTAAAGGCGCAGGAGGAACAACCTTAGGTTTTCCAATAACCTGACACACATGACACGTACGACAGTATTTTGCAACATCACGGTTAACACCTGGCCAATAAAAATATCGGGTGATAAGATCCAGTGTCTTTGTCACACCCAAATGACCAGATAAATGGTGATCATGAGCAACGCTCAATATGTGATCACGATAACACACGGGGACAACAATTTGGTAGAAAACCCTCCACTCATCTTGCGCCGAGGCCGTAGAGGTCTCCATTTGCGCATCAAGACACCCTCTCGCAAAAAGTAGCCGTGAGGAGAATGCTCAATATCTATTTCGGCCACAGCCTCGACAAAGAGCGAAGCGAGAGACGGGTCGTTTCTCTGTTCCTTAATTAAGTGCTCACGACTCACAGACACTTTAGGAACCTTGGACAGTGATTCAGAATCAGCCGGCAAATCACTTACATCGAGTGAGGATTTTACAAAAAATGTATCGCAAAGACCGAATGATTCTTCCTCAACCTGGGTTTCTTTTGCACGCTGTGCCATTCATTTAAATCGTCCGGACATTGAGAGATTGGAGAGTTAGTTACTACGGGCGAAGGAAACACCATGCCTCCCATAACATCATTGCCCAGCAACACTTGCACATTTTTAATTGGGAGAGTACGACGTACACCCATTTTAAAGTCACCAGCAACTAAATCCGAAACAAGCGCAACCTCATGGAGAGGGACATTCACAAAGCCCATTTTGAAACCTTGCACAAGGATATTCTCGCCAGCATAAGACTTTTTACTAAATGGCAAAACACTCTCCAGAATGAAACTTTGCGAAGCAGCTGTATCCCTAAGTATGTTCCCAGGCACACGCACCTCGCGGTTGCCTGTTAAAGCAATGTAGCCCGTTGACACAAACGGAGCAAAGACATCACTCACTTTCTCGTCTTTCTGAGACGTCGGAGGAAACCTGGAAACACAAAGACCTAACTCTGAGCCAGTCTTGGGCGTGAACTTAACCTTAATGTCACGTTTCAATTTAAAACAATTAGCGATAAGATGCCCACGCTTATGACAGTGCCCACAAACCATTGGATCCTTTGGACGGGTCACACGTTTATCATCATTTTGAGCATGTTCCACTACAGTTTCTTTGGCCACATTAAAGTTCCGTTGCTGACCATAATTCTGAAACTTAACAGGATAACGGGGCGTACCCACCAAACGCGATGAAACTTCATCGCGCGACAAGATTACATGTAAAGTCAATGCAAAGACGCGATTAGACGCTTCATCGCGCCGGGCGACGCGATGGATGCGATAGCGCGGCGCGATGGACGCGATGGACGCGAAAAATCGCTTCATCGCTTCATCGCGCCATCGCTTCATCGCGCCATCGCTCGAGTTGAAATAATTGAACTTTTGCGGCGAATTCGCGTGAAGACGCGCCGCGACAGCCTATCAGCGTTGAGATCGTCACCGACGTGCTGACGTACGGACGTCCTGGTGTTCCCTCGCTTTTTGCCACAATATTTATATATTATATTATATTATATATTGCCCATAATCAAAGTTGGGGGGCGCACGCACGCGCGCGCACACACACACACACACACACACACATACATACATATCAATCCCAGCTCTTTCACACACAGAGATCTTTTTTTTTGCGATTGTTTATCACTGGGGCTTATGGCCGGCTATGAAGCACCAGTTCTGGGCAGAGCAGCAGCTAAACCTCCCGGTCCTGTACCCTGGTTAGCAGGTCTTCAAACTGGGCAACAGTCAGCCTGAAGTACCGCTGGAACCGGCCGTCGTCCAGGCGCAGCTCCTGCAGGAGACGGTGGAACTCGCCGAGCTCACGCCGCCTCCGTAGGGTAGCATGCACCCAGAACCGACGTCGGCGCCTAGCCCGCAGACGAAGCTGGGAACTTCTCCAGAGTAGATACAGTGCAGCGATGGTGGTTATCTCAGCCATGATCGACGAGAGAATGAAATGGCGGAAGAAATGTTGTTGTTTGGGCGAGCTCGTCGCGCGACGCGATGACGCGATGCCGCGATGAGGCGTTTTTTGGCATATTGGACCGGCGTCAAAACTGGAGCATCTAGCGCGACGCGATTTCATTTGTCGCGCGATTAAATCGCGTTCATCGCGTTTGGTGGGTACGCTCCGTAAGAGATTGCATCTCTTCTTGCAAGCACATATTCGTCAGCAAGTACAGCAGCGCTAGACGGCGTAAGATCTTTGTGCTCACCCACATATGTAGCTACATTTTTAGGTAGGGAATTCCTGAAATCCTCAACAATGAGTAAATCACGGAGACCCTCAAAAGTCGTTACATTCTGTGAATTTAGCCAACGATTACACAGCATCTCTTTCTCTCGAACAAACTCAACATAATTCATCGATTCACGCTTCTGATAATTACGAAACTTTTGCCTGTACGCTTCAGGTACAAGCCAATAAATATGTAGCACAGCTTGCTTTACTTTATCATAGTCCGCTGCATCTTCTAAGGACAACGAGGAATATGCCTGCTGGGCCTTGCCTTGGAATATGCTTTGTAAAGTCTTGGGCCACACTTCGCGAGGCCATTTAAGAACTGTAGCAACTCTTTCAAAATGTGCGAAAAACGTATCAACCTCCCTCTCATTAAAGGGCGGAACAAGTTTAATATTACGTGTAACATCAAAACCGACATGTCCGACAGGGATACGAACACCAGACTGAAGAGCTTGGATCTCCAACTCTTTTAAGGGAATAGCCTGTTTCATCTCCAAGTATTTTCATTCTCAGTTCATGCTCTCTGCGCTCTCTATCACACACTGCTTGTCTTTCAGCCTCTAGCTGTGATTTCTCTCTTTCCCACGCGACCTCTTTTTCCTACGCTTCCATTCTAAGGCAGTTTTAGTAGGTGTAAAGTCCGGTTTACCAGTAGATGGCCGAGCAGGAGTTTCAGGACTTTCTTTTACCAATACCCCCATGTCGCGTAGATCAGCCACTAGCTTTTCCAGGAGATCCGCTTTGACCAGCGAACCACGAACTTCAATTTTAAAGTGGCCAGCAACGCGCACAAGATCATCTCTAGTAATGGACGACAAGGCCTCCAAAGAAGGAGCCTGCACAAAAGCTTCAAGGTCAAACATAATGCGTTGCACAACAACAACAACAAAAAAGTTAAAGAAATACTTAACGCGCAAGTGGCGAAAAAAAATATCACTGTAACGCTAATCGTACTTCCAACTATCTTACTTGAAATATGCCATATGGTCAAAAAAAAAAAGTCACAGCTAGGGTTCAGATGACCGGACGAGCCCCCATTATTATGTTACGTGTCCACAGAAAGAATAATGGTACAACATAACATAATAAGAGTCAAGACAGAGGGTGACGGTTTAGGGATTTATTACCGTTTTCCAGAAACAAAACAAAAAAAAGATGAACAAGGTGGTGATTTATGTAGTTGTAGGGGGTGTATGCTGTGTAAAACAAAACAGAAAATAAACCTAAGACTACCTAACTCAAAAGAAAAGCAGCCTGGCTCCCGACCCTGAACAGAAAACACAATGGAGTTAGGTGAGTCTTCCGGGAAACTATCTTCCCTACACTCCCTGAACCTAACATAAAACCGTGCCAAAAAGACCCGTCACCGATCACCACCCGCTCAGCAATGACAAAAATTAACTAAGGAGGGTTGACAGTGGGCAGCCCGCAAGGACTACGCACTAAGAAGTTTAGCTAAAGTTTCAAAAGAAAGCTAGGTCCAAACAAAGGACAATGGCGGCGCGTGGCGCCAACGCAGCGTCATTGCGCCCAGCAACGACCATAACCGGAAGAGACAGCAGCCCGCACTCGCAGAGAGACGGTACCGCGAGAGCCGTAAAAAAAGGACCCGCCAGCCCCGGAGACGGCCGTCTTTTATAGACTCCGCCCCGCCGCGTAATTAGCCCCATCTCGGGCTGCCTGGGCTGGAGACAGACGCGGGTGACAGAAGATCGACGCATACAATATTCCCTCATAATACAGCGGTTAAGGACTCCAGCAGTATCTGCATAACACTCTCACAAAGTTGTTCAAGGTTCAAAAATTCACTATCTATTCACTCTCAATTCACTATCTCTCAAAACGTCTCTCTCTCTCCAAACTCCAATAACTCCACGCTGAGCTCTGTTCGCTGCTCTATTTATACACTCAGGTATCACGTGATGTCACCAGTCATCAAAGACATCAAAGACATCAAAGACATCAAAGACATCAAAGCACATTGTACATTCCAAAATGAAAAAAAAGAAAAGAACTTTCAGGTTGCCATAGTAACCACTGCTTTTAAAAATGTTTACATTGGTTTTTCATTGACTTCAGCTCCACAAAAGTTCGCCATACTTTAACTTCCAAACGTGATTAAACGTTTAAAACGTTCACAAGACTGTGGACTTTATTGGGTCAAACATTCATGTCGATGGTCCGTACGGTTTTCCCGATATCGCAGTTTGAGTTTCAGATGTTATAATTGATGTGAATGGCACGGAATCTTCAGCTTGTGTCAATATAATATAATATTTCCAACTCGCTCCCAATGCCAAAATTGTGTCAGTCAGTTTTGGGTGAAAACGTGGCTAAACTTGTGCCGGTCGCAGACATGTAACTATGGAATCCAACACACATACACGTTTCAGTCATAGATGTCTAACCCAAAGGAGATTTAGTAATTCTACCAGAATTGTATTTGTTTTATGTTAATATTTCACACATTTTTCTTATATATATATATATATATATATATATATATATATATATACTGTATACAGTATATATATATATATATATTAGTGATGTCCAAATGCAATGGAAATATATCGGCCTTCAACCCTTTGTTGAACAGAGAGCGCCATCTATTGGGCTCAGAAAATAAAGAAAATGCTTCACGAAGCTTCATTTGGACATCACATATATATATATACACGTTCCACTTTTTTCGTTGGTACAACCACAACCACGAATCATCATTCACCTGTCTCCTTGTTCATTCAGATACTTGATTGACTGGCATACAGACAGTCTTATTTCCCAGTGAAACAGGAAACAAGTAAACACAGGCAGGACATAAGGTCGGGAGGAATTTGATGATTCAAAAGATTAGCTCACCACCTTCTCTCTCTCGTTGGTACTCGCTGTTTTAAGAACGTACGGTTAAAATTACGTTTTTCATTTCAGCTTGACGTTAAAGGGCGGGTCCACCATTATTATTATCATGTTTTTAAATCATTCTGTAGCTTCCCACTGCTGTTCCCATATACACATATACCTCATGTAACCTGGTTGGCAATCTTCTGCCCGCGCTTTTTGGCATGTGGACTGTGACATTGCAGAAGTGTAGCACCCCCCCTCCAGTTCCCCCATAAACTCTGCTGGCTCTGTCATCACTTTTGCCAGGCTTGTGTGTGTGTGTGTGTGTGTGTGTGTGTGTGTGTGTGTGTGTGTGTGTGTGTGTGTGTGTGTGTGTGTGTGTCCCACTTGCTGCGTTGGGCTTAAGTAAGGGGGATCTGCAAGGACCGAAAGCCCCCCTACGTTGTCCAGGAGTCTGCTGTATCTTTAAGTGAGTCGTTAGTCAGTCAGGTTAATGTCAACCAAGCAAGCAGCTTCCTAAACCCAACTATGTGGAAACAAACTTCCTGTAAAGACGGAACTTTATTTTGAAAAGACACTTTGCATGTAAGGAGTGAATATTGACTCTCCGTCACTGACACGACAGTAAAGAAAGAGGAGTGGAAGTGAAAGTAAAATGATCAAAAGCAGAAGGGAAAAGTTTAATATGGAAGGAAATAATCAGTCGATGGAATCGGTATTGGAAGAGCCAGGAAAAAGGGAGACATTTATATAAATGACAAGGAGTAGTAGGAGAGATGGGGTGTTCTGGAGATAATAGAACAGAACAGGTAATAATGAGCAGATTAAGAATAGGACATAGTAAACTGAACAGCACACTTGAATACATTGCAACGCTTGACAACGCCTCGTTAAGGTCTTAAGGGTGATGGCTATTGTTGGTTTTATTTATATGAGGCCAAATTGTCATCTTATGGGTGTTGAATGATCGGGCGGTTGGGCTAAGATGCTAGCGGTAGCTTTCACTTGTTGTCATAGCAACGGCAAACATCCGGTGTTAGTGGAACCAAGCAACTTGTTCATATTGATTATACATTTATAAAGTCTCTGAATATTGATTATTCCCCCGTTTGTTTGTTTTTTTCCGACAGTGGCCCTAATACGCCATCGTATGTTTTAAATATGAACTACATGTTTTAAAGGTTAATCTGTGGGGGCATACAGGTGCAATTCCTGAGTCTGCATCTCGTATTTACCATCACTTCGATGGCACGTGAAGGCAGCATTAGTCCTCCGGTTGTTTTGCATGAACAGAGCCTTTTCACGAATAAAAAGAAGCAGTGCGAGTGGCAACACATTGCTGATGCTGTCCACGGCGTCAGTGGGACGGAGTGGACGGTGGCAGAACTTAAGAAAAAGTGGTCTGATCTGAAGGTAAATGACATCTTTCTGCTCCTTTACCAACATGTATTCAATGTATTGATTGAGTATTTGAGGAAGATTTTGATGTGACTTTGACAGGGATTGAGTCTGAAAAGGAGGGAGACACAGACGCGACTGAGACCAGAGGGATAAGGGTAAACAGATTGTAAACTTTTATTGTATATAAAACAAAACGTTAAGTCTTGTCTGTCCTTTCAGAGTCTGTAGCGTTGGGCGTAGAGGAGGGTGAAGGTGAGGAGGGTGACGGTGAGGAGGGTGATGGTGAGGAGGGTGATGTGAGGCCCCATTACGTCCTTGCGGACCCCCCTTACGTCCACCGCAAGGGCCTGACGTGCACCTCCCAAAAATCCTAGATGCGCGTGGAGGCGATGCAACACCAACGCAGCGGCATTGGCTGTGATTGGTCCGCTAACTACATCCACTGGAGACCGCTTTTCCGGTTTCCACTCATAAACACCGCCATTTAAACTTTTAATACTTTTATTGTTTGCACCTTGTCGCTTTTGCACAAAGAAATAAAACAAGTTCTGAAAAATTGTGGATGTTTAAAGCCGGAAGGTAAAAAATAGGCTATAACGAGGCTAACGACGATACACGTCACTAGTCAGTCAGTCAGTCTTTACAAAAGAACATAGCGCCCTCTACCGGTGTGGCATTGAATTGCATTTCAACACGCAGAACCATCACGGTCTCCCAGCAACTGCGTGGCCATTGCGTGATCACTACGCGGAAGCATAGCTCTGGTGGTTTAAAAACGAGGATAAAGGGTAACAATTATATGATGGCTTAATGGCTGTATTTATATGTTGATGATATACAGTATGCGCCATAAATAAGATGACTATGTAGTTATTCCCGCTGTGTTCTGCAGTGATCTAATACAGGGATTCAATATATCAAAATTATTTTTGATTTAAGATACGAGTTGGATTTTAAAAGAAGGTGTTTATGAAAAAAAATATCACTCAGTAAAAGCGTCAAAAATCATCGTGATAACACGGATCTAACGTATGATATGGAGTGAAATTAGTCATAAAAATGATATAGTTCTTCTCATATTTATTATACAATCTGACTTCCGTTCACCACAGCTCCATCTGTGTCGCTGATTCCCCTCCAGCAGATGAATAATCTTGCTTTTATAGGGTCTTATATAAGGGAAAGTGGGTATACATCCATATTTGTCATGAATCCTTGTCTCGCGTCACATGTTTGGATGAAAGGTTTTTTGTAGTCTGGGAGTGCTAATACTGATGTGCTCACTAAAACCTGTCTTAGTTGTTTAAAGGCCTGTTCTGCCTCTTGTGTCCAAATAATGTTATCTGGCTGCCATAGGCTGATTTAACTCTAAGTCCGTCTGACTTTGATTTAGTTAAGCCTCCAGCATCTTCCTCCTGCACAACCGGTTTGCATGCTCCGGTATCACACAGGAATTTGATCTTGTGATTGTTCACTTTTAATGTAACAAACTGTTTCTCTTCTAGGCCTAACAGAGCGTCTATTGTTTCTACTGAGAGAACCTCATCTGCCTCTGTGTCTACTCACTGTGTGTGTGTGTGTGTGTGTGTGTGTGTGTGTGTGTGTGTGTGTGTGTGTGTGTGTGTGTGTGTGTGTGTGTGTGTGTGTGTGTGTGTGTGTGTGTGTGTGTGTGTGTGTGTGTGGTGTCTCGGCACAATGATTCTCAGTTCCGGGGAGATGAGTGTCGGTTCCGTCTGAGTCCTCTGCCTCCTGCCCCTCCTCCTCGTCCTCCTCCGGACCTGCAGTCTCTCACCCAATGTCCAGTTTTACCACAAGTAGCAAACATCCTTCCTGTCGATCTGCTCCCCTCCTCTCCCTCCTCCTCCTCCTCCTCCTCCTCCTCCTCCTCCTCCTCCTCTCCGCCATCCACCCGCTTTCTCGGTGCACCCTCTCGGAAAAACACATGCAATCACTCCTCCAGTCATCATCATCATCATCATCATCATCATCATCAAAACAAAGGAGTCACTTATCTTCTCCTTTGTCTTCTTCTTTCTGTGTATGTGATGAAGTAAGAGGATTGAATGTCTTGAATTTGTCTGTTTGTGTGTTTTTTTCTTCCTGTGTTGAGTAAAACCTCTACTGATTTAGTAAAACCTTTCTCGGTATTTGAGAATCTTATCTTCTACTGGTCCCAGACACAGTCTTCGAGGTCCCGGACCTCGGCGTTTTACTAAAGAGGTAAAATACTCTTCCTACCTTAATTCCTTTTTGATGTCTCAGTTGCTCCTTCGTTCTGGCCCCGTCACTGCTCTCCTCTGTCTGTGAGCCACAGGCAGCACAGTCCTTTAGGGTTCCATCAGGTAATTTAACTTTCGAGCAGCAAAAGGAATTGCTGTTGTTACAGCTAGCTCATGAGAAGGACAAACAGCAGAGGGAGGTAGAAAAGCAAAGGATGGAGAGTGAGAAGCAAGTTGCAATTGAACGCTTGCGGCGTGAGACAGAGCAGGCAAAGATAGACTTGCAGGCTACTAGGCTGGGGTTAGTCAAAGAGGGTAAGCTGTCTGGAGAGGTTTGGCAAGGGGGGGATGGTTCATCTCCACCATCAAAGTCCCCTGACATAGTGAGTAGTCTGCGTCTCCTGCCTAAATTCAATGAAAGAGATCCGGATGTGTTTTCTTTGTTTGAGTGGCTGGCGGAGGAAAGAAGCTGGTCAGATTCTGACCGAACATTGCTGCTGCAGTGTGTGTTGACAGGGAAAGCACAGGAGGCGTATGCATCTTTGGGCGGTGACCTCACATATGAATCAGTCAAGGCTGCTGTACTGAAGGTCTATGAGTTGGTCCCAGAGGCGTATTGCCAGCGCTTTAGGACATGGGAAAAGAGGGCTAGTCAGTCACATATGGAGTTTGTAAGGGAGCTGACTAATCAATTTCAATCGTTGGTGTGTAGCCTCAAGTGTTGATAACTTTGAGAGTTTGTGCAATTTGGTCATCCTGGAGCAATTTAAAGACACTCTGCCCAGTCGAGTTGCCACGTATCTTAATGAGCGTAAGGTTAAAACTGCTGCTGAGGCTGCAGGGCTGGCTGATGAGTATGTGCTCGTTCATAAGTGCTGGCCTGGTGAGCCTGGAAGGGAGCCTGTTGGACAAAAGGAGGGTGGTAGATCACCTGTTAGTTTTGGCGTTTCCTCTGGTAACTGGTTCCGGGCAGCACCTCGGAAGGGAGAGGATGTGTGTAATTATTGCCGTGAGGCAGGCCATTGGAAGTCGGACTGCCCAATGCTAAAAGATAAAAAGCAGCATGCTGGAGGCGGGCGTGTAAAACCTGCTGCCCTGGCTGCGAGTGTGTCAGGCCCTGTGGATGTGGGCAGGGGTGGACTTGGACAAAAATTTGGCCCTGGACTTTTTGGTCCAGACCGGCCCACTACAATCCGCGCGCGTTGATGTACAAACACATAAGTTCTTAATAACACCACTATACTAAACAATATCCCTTTATATTCTGAAACCTTGAATAAAATAAATGATAACTACGCATTGTGTTGCTCACTTGCTCTTAAGAAGGATACTGGAGAAAGGATTTAAGATTCAAGAGTGTTTATTTATCACTCACTCATACAGGTACAAGCAGTGAATCATGACATTGGCAGGCTGGCAGCCAGGTACTGCAGGTCACTCAGAAACCACACACAAATAGAGAGCCCTGTGAAAGACAGACAACAAAAGATGTATACACTATGTTAGTGATTACTGAACAATATCCATTCAAGTTCTCAAGTCTTCACTAAAATAAATGTATAATAGACAGCCAAGAAAAGAGGAATAGTGTGGAATAAGTTAAGTCTGAACAAGATTACATGCAAATAATGAGTCTGCACGCAATCAGAACTTTGGTTAGTTGGCTAAAGTATGGAAAACAATAGTATATTGATCTGAAAAATGGACAAACACTAATTTTATTTTAGAAAGATAGTACAGCTCAACATAATGTATAGACAATGAAGCATGACATAAGAGGAAATACTTGTAATTTGTGTACTGCATCATGAGTAATATGTATGCAGATGTTTTACTCTAATATAGTTAATCAGTGTTTTATTAATTTGAACTGTATGTTAAACTGTTGAAGGACAATAAACCATAAACACTGACTGAAAAAAATATGTAAAGCATACATATTTGTTAAGTTGTGAACACTTTAACTCTGGTGACCTGATTTGGGGGATGTCATTAAAGGTGAATATGGTTATTGTTTTCCAATACTTTAGATAACTAGATTTAGTTGTAACACACCACACCATCCAGAGTTTGCTATTTATTATGTCAAGTAAAGTTCATAGACAGTTAAGCAACCGTTCTGAAGCATTTATTTGAATGAATGTTTATCCACACTATTCTGGAAGGCACATACCTGCTACCTCCTTCACATGGAGTCTCTTCTTCCTCAACATTTCTTTCAGCCTCCTCCTGCACCATAAGGGCAGTGATGGGAGCCTCTCTGTCACTGTCAGACTCACGTGAAGGACACGGACCTGCTTCGGTGCTGCTAGCTCCGGCCAGGCCGGCCCCTGCTGCAAACATCTGCGTGATAGTTAAACTTTTAGCAGCCTGTGCTGCTAGAGCTTTTCTTTTCTTTTCCCTCAATTTTTCTGCACCGCCTTTGCGTTTTTTACTTTCCTTCTCCATTTTTGTTTTTCGTGTGGTGTTATGTTGTTGTTGTTTTTTTCTCTCGCGCCGTCTCTCATCATCGACTCCTCATCATTAAAAGTGATTGGACGAGGGGGGGTCTAGAACATGCGTGGGCGGGACTCCTGGGCCTCTAAAGCCTCTCATAGGGCCATTCTGTAGACAGACAAGCCACCGGGCCAATCATCACCTCTCACCTCTCTCACCTCTCTCACCTCTCTGTCTGCAGCTGATCACTGTGGGCCAAGCTGGTGCACGTCTCTCTCCCCGGGCCGCCCGGGAGAGTTACACTAGTTATCAAAGCAAGGCGAGGCATGGCAAAGAAATAAAAAAATAAAATAAATTTAAAAAAAAACGGCCGTCCATCGGCCCATTAGTGACCGGCCCACCGGGAAAAGTCCCGGTACTCCCGATGGCCAATCCACCCCTGGATGTGGGGGCGTGGCAACGTGAGTGGGGGGAATCTGGCGTGACTGGTGCCATTGATGAATCCTATCTGCCTTTTATCTCAGATGGGTTTGTATCACAGGTTGGTAGTGACAGTCAAGTGCCTGTTAAAATCTTGAGAGATACAGGTGCTTTTGATTCTTATGTTTTGGAATCTATTGTCTTTCTCTGAGAAGACAGATACTGGTGACAAAATCCTTACGCGGGGAATGGGCTTGGGGGTAGTGCCTGTCCCAGTGCATAAGATGAACTTGGACTGTGAATTGGTGCAGCGTGAGGTTACGATGGGTGTGAGACCAGCATTGCCAATAGAGGGGGTTGATATAATTCTCGGCAACGATCTGGCAGGCAGTCGTGTTTGGGCTAAGTGTTCACAACCTCCAGTAGTCTCTCTTTCTCCTTTAGGGACAGAACATCCTGATGAAAGTGCAGTGCGCTTTCCTCAAGTTTTTCCTGCATGTGTAGTTACGCAGGCAATGAGTCGTGCTGAGTTCAAGGGGACAGATGGGGAGATTGACACTGTTTTGCCATGTTTGCCTGATTTTCCTTTGTCTGTATCCCACAGTGAACTGCAGAGTGAACAGAGAGCTGACCGATCTTTGGATGAGCTGTTTGGGTCTGTGCTGACACCCCGTGAGGTGAAAAGTGTTGCCAGTGGTTATTTTCTCCAGGATGGTATCTTAATGAGAAAGTGGGTGCCCCATGGGGAGGATTTTGTTGGGGATCCCATCTTTCAAGTGGTAATTCCATCCAAATTTCGTGGTTATGTGTTAAAGTTGGCCCATGATGGGTCAGGGCATCTGGGTGTCCATAAAACCCATGACAGGATTTTGCGCCATTTTTTCTGGCCACGACTTAAAAAGGATGTTTCTTTTCACATTAAGAGCTGTAGTACTTGTCAGCTAACTGGGAAGCCAAATCAGGTCATTAAACCAGCTCCACTGCAGCCGATTCCAGCTATCAGTCAGCCATTTGAGTACTTGCTCATTGATTGTGTGGGGCCGCTGCCCAAGGCCCGGTCTGGTTGTACGTATTTGCTGTCGGTTATGTGTCGGAGCACCAGGTACACAGCAGCTTATCCTTTGCGCACCATCACAGCAAGAGCTGTGGTTAGGGCTCTGACACTGTTTGTTTCTGTTTTTGGCATCCCTAGAGTGATCCAAAGTGACCAGGGATCTAATTTTTCCTCCCACCTGATGGGCCAAGTGTTAAAACTCCTGGGAATTAGACATAACCAGTCTTCAGCTTATCACACTCAGAGTCAAGGCGCTCTGGAGCGCTTTCATCAGACACTTAAGTCACTTTTGCAGGCGTACTGTACTGAGCTTGATGGGGACTGGGAAGATGGGCTCCCCTGGTTGCTTTTAGCTGCACGGGAGGTAGTGCAAGAAAGCACAGGGTTTAGCACAGGGTTTAGCCGTTTTGACTGTGTTTTTGTATTACAGGTGGATGCAAGCCATGTAGGAGCAGGGGCGGTGTTGATGCAGGCAGATGAGCAGGAAGTTGACAGACCAGTCAGTTTCTTTTCTAAAAAGTTTAACAGACGCCAGGTTAACTCCGTGGTTGAGAAGGAGGCCCTTGCTTTGGTCCGGGCCCTGCAGCACTTTGCGGTTTATGTGGGGTCTGGTGTGGCACCTGTTGTGGTCTATACAGACCACAATCCACTAACCTTTTTACATTCTTTGCGATGCCCCAATCAGAGACTGATTAGGTGGTCGCTGTTCCTGCAGTCTTGTAATCTGGACATCCGACACATTAAATGTAATGTGGTTGCAGATGCACTGTCTCTGGCTCCAGTGATGGATTAGGAGCCTGTTCACCTTCTGTTCTCCCTTCCCCTCTATATAGATTCATTCATGGCCCTTATAGGTTGGGATGTTGCTGTTTTGGGGAATGGATGTTGGAACTGGCAGATTGTAAGTATATTGTAATGATTGTGTAGTTCTCATTTTGGTTAGTATTATGTTGTTGTGACGGAGATCCTGTGAGGACCCCTGTGTTATGGGGGGGGGGGGGTGACGACCCTCCCTGTTCTCTCTCCCTCTTCTGACATCAGCAGGGTCGTTAGCAGGATTGGCACCACCTGGGCTGTGAGAGTCTGGGTGCTTGTAACACTCTCCTGGAGCTCAGTAGCGGGCTGACTCTCCTCCCAGAGACACCTTGTTCAGCTTTTGTTTGGCATTTGGGTTTCTGTACCCCTTTATACAACATTACACACAACATTACACACACACTTCTCCACTCATGCATTCACCTACACCACTGATCCCACTGACTACACACGCCATGATTAGTTTAGGTTACTTTTCCTTTAATAAATACTCAGTTAATTGTATCCTGTGTGCATCTCCTTCCTTTGTCATGGCCGTGCGCCCCGGTTTGTGACAGACTTGAGTCTTTTAAAGGTCCAGGAGATAACGCGTCATTAACATTAATCTTCATGTAGAACAAGACATCATGTGCACAAGGCCCCTGATAACAATTAGTACACTTTAAAATATGGCTTTAGGGCTTTTAGGTAAAACTAACAAGACCCTTAAGGCCATGACCTAAACAAAGAAGACTAAAATCATGAGGTTAGACAGAATTCTTATAACAATTCTGTTATAGTAATCAAGTATTCTGCTGAGAGTTCATTTAGTTTCATCCATGACGGTATTTAAAAACTATAAAGTTTATTCCTCCAGTCTATTTTCATGCCTGTTAACATGTTATAAATGCACTGAAACCAGCATCACTCTGTGTCCTAGTAGCCTGTTAGCATCACTGACGTTACTGTATCTGTAAACACCACAATACTGTTTTAGGCTTTTAGTCTCTGTGAGGTCACAAGGTCCTGTGAGGTCACAAGGCCCTGTGAGGTCACAAGGCCCTGTGAGGTCACAAGGCCCTGCAGTCTCATGGCCTTTTATGGCGACTGACAGGACGTTTACCTGCTCATTAAGATCAACTGGCACACGTCTTCAACTTACAAGGAAAGTGGGATTCATCGTTTTAAGAACACAGTTGTCACAGAGACGAAATTTAAGAAAAAACCTAGGATGATATCGTGAATGAGACCCAATAATCATCTTATCTTGTAGACCGACTGGACAATCAAAGCATTTATTGGCAGAAATGGAATATAATAAGAATAAGTATGTTTTCTTTTGTGTATAAACTCTTTAAAATAAACAATCACATGATGAGGGTCCAGAGTCGAGGCTCTAAGGATGGAGGGTTTTGGAAGCACAGAAGACCTTGAGGCATTGTGATGAAAACATTTGACTAAACTTAAAAATGAAACAGAAACAAAAGACAAACAGTGAAATAAAAATAGTACATTTTATATGTATTTATATTAAGATGTGGGCCTGAAATAAAATGATGAAACACTAAACACAAGCAATAAAGCCAACGACATGAGAAGGCACTAACAGTAGAAAGAGGGAGAGTAGCAGTAGAGTTTGAAACAGTGTGGTGTTGCCGACACTAGAGGGCAGCAGCGTCAAGGTTTCATTCATCACAGCAGCAACACAGAACAGAGAAAAGTACTGAAATATAAACTATGAGGTGATAACTACATGTTTAAAGTGGGAACATACCAGAACAACATAAAGATAATTCATAATATCATATATATTTTATTCCTATTATCTTTTTCACAGACAAACGATGTTGTCCAGCTAATATTTTCATCCCATGAGAAAACACTTCTAGCATTGTTTCAGTTACAAATGACATATGTGTTGATATAGTTTGGTTTTGTCTCCAACCTTGGCCTGAATACAACCTGTTTCATAGACGACGAGTGTTTAGAGGCAGAAGCACAGCTGTGTGGCTTCACCATGTCATCAACAGCCTGCTTCACTAGAACTGTGGATGGTGGATGGTACCAATGATGTTCTGGGTGGTTTTAATCCCCCGCTGTAGAGCGCTCCTGCCCTGGGCCGTGCACATCCCACAGCGGTTTGTAATGTTCCCATCAGGAGGATTTCTTGTGGCCCACAGGCCAGCAGCTTTACTCACAATCACTCTCATCAGGGTCTTTCTCACATGTGCTGTGGATACTCAAAGTGGCCGGTCCTCTGGAGGTGGGGCAGACCTGACAGCTGACTGTGCTGCTGCTTTTGTAGCCTCGGACATTCTGGACGGTCTGCCACATATCTTTAGTGTTTCTCTCTCTTAATGCCTCCGCTTTGCCTCCGAGGTGCCAGCGTTCGGTCTTGCTCTGGCGATGCGGTGTGCTTCATTGTCAGCTGACCGGAGGAGGCTTCTGTTTGCAACAACAGATACTGTATCTGAAGAAGAAGATTCAACACAGACAGAATTCTGTGAGATGGAAGGTCTCAGTTTGATGAATCACACAATGAAAAAAGAAGCTATTCTACTATGAA
This sequence comes from Eutrigla gurnardus, assembly GCF_963514095.1. Classification (NCBI taxonomy): domain Eukaryota; kingdom Metazoa; phylum Chordata; class Actinopteri; order Perciformes; family Triglidae; genus Eutrigla; species Eutrigla gurnardus. The sequence goes on from NC_139918.1 coordinate 8,459,610, forward strand.
TATGATAGATATAAAACTAAAGCTTCCAGCTGTTAATTCATCATTATATGATCTTTTACAGTGGTGTCACAGTGTGGATGTTTGACTCGATGCTGTTGTTGTTTCCACACAAAAAACTGCTGCTTTGAAACCTAAAAAAATGGAAACAGGCTTATCTGTCTGCTGCAGGGGCTGATGGGAGGTGTGAGGACCTGTTGGAAACCATGTGGCCCTCATCTGATCTCACAGCTGCTCTTTGTTTGGCCTCAGCTGCATCAGAGCGTCACTTCTCCCCAGGTTCACCAGAGGAAACATCACTGAACAAAATGCTGTTCCTCTCGGCTGCTGCTCTGTGCTGTCTGTGTTCAGGTGAGTGTTTCCAGCCAATCAGGAGCCAACAAAGTCCACCTTTAACAAACAATGTCACACTCACCTTCATCCACCTGTCTGTTTCTCTAAAGTGCTGGTTGCCATGGCAGCAGAGCTGATTCAGGATGATTTAACATTGACCAGGAGAGTTGGTGGGAGCGTGTCCTTCAGCTGCCGAGGAACTAACCAGTGTAGTGGTGTCATATTCTGGTTCCAGAAGAGAGACACAGAAACATTCAGAGGGATTCTGTATGTTCGGAAGAGTGATTATCAAGTTCTTAAACCTTACAATCATCCTCAGAAAGGTGATTTCTCAGCTGGGAGGACACAGAACAACTGTGAGTTGAAGATCCAGAATGTTAAACTCAGTCATTCAGCCTCCTACTACTGCTTGTGTTGGACGTCCCCACAGTGAGAAATGTTCCCTGCAGTCTGAACAAAAACCAACAGATGAAAAGATGTTACACCGTGTATGTGACAGGAAGAGAGCCGTGAACCACAGCCCAGGTTCACATATTACACCAGGATATGAGCCACAGTCACAAACACACTGAAATGAGGGCTTATCATTTATTAGGGCCACGGGTCACGAGCACTGGCCCCTACAGCTATGAAATAGCTGAGGGGATAGACTGGTTACCTGTCTGTCCCTACATGTCGGCCCTGTGATAGACTGGTTACCTGTCTGTCTCTACATGTCGGCCCTGTGATAGACTGGTTACCTGTCTGTCTCTAAATGTCAGCCCTGTGATAGACTGGTTACCTGTCTGTCTCTACATGTCAGCCCTGTGATAGACTGGTTACCTGTCTGTCTCTACCTGTCAGCCCTGTGATAGACTGGTTACCTGTCTGTCTCTACATGTCAGCCCTGTGATAGACTGGTTACCTGTCTGTCTCTAAATGTCAGCCCTGTGATAGACTGGTTACCTGTCTGTCTCTACCTATCAGCCCTGTGATAGACTGGTTACCTGTCTGTCTCTACATGTCAGCCCTGTGATAGACTGGTTACCTGTCTGTCTCTACATGTCAGCCCTGTGATAGACTGGTTACCTGTCTGTCTCTACATGTCAGCCCTGTGATAGACTGGTTACCTGTCTGTCTCTACATGTCGGCCCTGTGATAGACTGGTTACCTGTCTGTCTCTACATGTCAGCCCTGTGATAGACTGGTTACCTGTCTGTCTCTACATGTCAGCCCTGTGATAGACTGGTTACCTGTCTGTCTCTACATGTCAGCCCTGTGATAGACTGGTTACCTGTCTGTCTCTACATGTCGGCCCTGTGATAGACTGGTTACCTGTTTGTCTCTACATGTCGGCCCTGTTATAGACTGGTTACCTGTCTGTCTCTACATGTCAGCCCTGTGATAGACTGGTTACCTGTCACCTCTACCTGTCATCCCTGTGATAGACTGGTTACCTGTCTGTCTCTACATGTCGGCCCTGTGATAGACTGGTTAGCTGTCTGTCTCTACATGTCAGCCCTGTGATAGACTTACCTGTCTGTCTCTACATGTCAGCCCTGTGATCGACTGGTTACCTGTCTGTCTCTACATGTCAGCCCTGTGATAGACTGGTTCCCTGTCTGTCTCTACGTGTCAGCCCTGTGATAGACTGGTTACCTGTCTGTCTCTACATGTCGGCCCGGTAATAGACTGGTTACCTGGCTGTCTCTACATGTCAGCCCTGTGATAGACTGGTTACCTGTCTGTCTCTACATGTCAGCCCTGTGATAGACTTACCTGTCTGTCTCTACATGTCAGCCCTGTGATAGACTGGTTACCTGTCTGTCTCTACATGTCAGCCCTGTGATAGACTTACCGGTCTGTCTCTACATGTCAGCCCTGTGATAGACTGGTTACCTGTCTGTCTCTACATGTCGGCCCTGTGATAGACTTGTTACCTGTCTGTCTCTACATGTCAGCCCTGTGATAGACTTACCTGTCTGTCTCTACATGTCAGCCCTGTGATAGACTGGCTACCTGTCTGTCTCTACATGTCGGCCCTGTGATAGACTGGTTACCTGTCTGTCTCTACATGTCAGCCCTGTGATAGACTTACCTGTCTGTCTCTACATGTCAGCCCTGTGATAGACTGGTTACCTGTCTGTCTCTACATGTCAGCCCTGTGATAGACTTACCTGTCTGTCTCTACATGTCAGCCCTGTGATAGACTGGTTACCTGTCTGTCTCTACATGTCGGCCCTGTGATAGACTGGTTACCTGTCTGTCTCTACATGTCAGCCCTGTGATAGACTTACCTGTCTGTCTCTACATGTCAGCCCTGTGATAGACTGGTTACCTGTCTGTCTCTACATGTCAGCCCTGTGATAGACTGGTTACCTGTCTGTCCCTACATGTCGGCCCTGTGATAGACTGGTTACCTGTCTGTCTCTACATGTCAGCCCTGTGATAGACTGGTTACCTGTCTGTCTCTACATGTCGGCCCTGTGATAGACTGGTTACCTGTCTGTCTCTAAATGTCAGCCCTGTGATAGACTGGTTACCTGTCTGTCTCTACATGTCAGCCCTGTGATAGACTGGTTACCTGTCTGTCTCTACCTGTCAGCCCTGTGATAGACTGGTTACCTGTCTGTCTCTACATGTCAGCCCTGTGATAGACTGGTTACCTGTCTGTCTCTAAATGTCAGCCCTGTGATAGACTGGTTACCTGTCTGTCTCTACCTGTCAGCCCTGTGATAGACTGGTTACCTGTCTGTCTCTACATGTCAGCCCTGTGATAAACTGGTTACCTGTCTGTCTCTACATGTCAGCCCTGTGATAGACTGGTTACCTGTCTGTCTCTACATGTCGGCCCTGTGATAGACTGGTTACCTGTCTGTCTCTACATGTCGGCCCTGTGATAGACTGGTTACCTGTCTGTCTCTACATGTCAGCCCTGTGATAGACTGGTTACCTGTCTGTCTCTACATGTCAGCCCTGTGATAGACTGGTTACCTGTCTGTCTCTACATGTCTCCCTGTGATAGACTGGTTACGTGTCTGTCTCTACATGTCTCCCTGTGATAGACTGGTTACCTGTCTGTCTCTACATGTCAGCCCTGTGATAGACTGGTTACCTGTCTGTCTCTACATGTCAGCCCTGTGATAGACTGGTTACCTGTCTGTCTCTACATGTCGGCCCTGTGATAGACTGGTTACCTGTCTGTCTCTACATGTCAGCCCTGTGAAGACTGGTTACCTGTCTGTCTCTACATGTCAGCCCTGTGATAGACTGGTTACCTGTCTGTCTCTACATGTCAGCCCTGTGATAGACTGGTTCCCTGTCTGTCTCTACGTGTCAGCCCTGTGATAGACTGGTTACCTGTCTGTCTCTACATGTCGGCCCGGTAATAGACTGGTTACCTGGCTGTCTCTACATGTCAGCCCTGTGATAGACTGGTTACCTGTCTGTCTCTACATGTCAGCCCTGTGATAGACTTACCTGTCTGTCTCTACATGTCAGCCCTGTGATAGACTGGTTACCTGTCTGTCTCTACATGTCAGCCCTGTGATAGACTTACCGGTCTGTCTCTACATGTCAGCCCTGTGATAGACTGGTTACCTGTCTGTCTCTACATGTCGGCCCTGTGATAGACTTGTTACCTGTCTGTCTCTACATGTCAGCCCTGTGATAGACTTACCTGTCTGTCTCTACATGTCAGCCCTGTGATAGACTGGCTACCTGTCTGTCTCTACATGTCGGCCCTGTGATAGACTGGTTACCTGTCTGTCTCTACATGTCAGCCCTGTGATAGACTTACCTGTCTGTCTCTACATGTCAGCCCTGTGATAGACTGGTTACCTGTCTGTCTCTACATGTCAGCCCTGTGATAGACTTACCTGTCTGTCTCTACATGTCAGCCCTGTGATAGACTGGTTACCTGTCTGTCTCTACATGTCGGCCCTGTGATAGACTGGTTACCTGTCTGTCTCTACATGTCAGCCCTGTGATAGACTTACCTGTCTGTCTCTACATGTCAGCCCTGTGATAGACTGGTTACCTGTCTGTCTCTACATGTCAGCCCTGTGATAGACTGGTTACCTGTCTGTCTCTACGTGTCAGCCCTGTGATAGACTGGTTACCTGTCTGTCCCTACATGTCGGCCCTGTGATAGACTGGTTACCTGTCTGTCTCTACATGTCAGCCCTGTGATAGACTGGTTACCTGTCTGTCTCTACATGTCGGCCCTGTGATAGACTGGTTACCTGTCTGTCTCTAAATGTCAGCCCTGTGATAGACTGGTTACCTGTCTGTCTCTACATGTCAGCCCTGTGATAGACTGGTTACCTGTCTGTCTCTACCTGTCAGCCCTGTGATAGACTGGTTACCTGTCTGTCTCTACATGTCAGCCCTGTGATAGACTGGTTACCTGTCTGTCTCTAAATGTCAGCCCTGTGATAGACTGGTTACCTGTCTGTCTCTACCTGTCAGCCCTGTGATAGACTGGTTACCTGTCTGTCTCTACATGTCAGCCCTGTGATAGACTGGTTACCTGTCTGTCTCTACATGTCAGCCCTGTGATAAACTGGTTACCTGTCTGTCTCTACATGTCAGCCCTGTGATAGACTGGTTACCTGTCTGTCTCTACATGTCAGCCCTGTGATAGACTGGTTACCTGTCTGTCTCTACATGTCGGCCCTGTGATAGACTGGTTACCTGTCTGTCTCTACATGTCGGCCCTGTGATAGACTGGTTACCTGTCTGTCTCTACATGTCAGCCCTGTGATAGACTGGTTACCTGTCTCTCTCTACATGTCGGCCCTGTGATAGACTGGTTACCTGTCTGTCTCTACATGTCGGCCCTGTGATAGACTGGTTACTTGTCTGTCTCTACATGTCAGCCCTGTGATAGACTGGTTACCTGTCTGTGTCTACATGTCAGCCCTGTAATAGACTGGTTACCTGTCTGTCTCTACATGTCAGCCCTGTGATAGACTGGTTACCTGTCACCTCTACCTGTCAGCCCTGTGATAGACTGGTTACCTGTCTGTCTCTACATGTCTCCCTGTGATAGACTGGTTACCTGTCTGTCTCTACATGTCAGCCCTGTGATAGACTGGTTCCCTGTCTGTCTCTACGTGTCAGCCCTGTGATAGACTGGTTACCTGTCTGTCTCTATATGTCGGCCCGGTAATAGACTGGTTACCTGTCTGTCTCTACATGTCAGCCCTGTGATAGACTGGTTACCTGTCTGTCTCTACATGTCTCCCTGTGATAGACTGGTTACCTGTCACCTCTACCTGTCAGCCCTGTGATAGACTGGTTACCTGTCTGTCTCTACATGTCGGACCTGTGATAGACTGGTTACCTGTCTGTCTCTACATGTCAGCCCTGTGATAGACTGGTTACCTGTCTGTCTCTACATGTCAGCCCTGTGATAGACTGGTTACCTGTCTGTCTCTACATGTCAGCCCTGTGATAGACTGGTTACCTGTCTGTCTCTACATGTCGGCCCTGTGATAGACTGGTTACCTGTCTGTCTCTACATGTCGGCCCTGTGATAGACTTACCTGTCTGTCTCTACATGTCAGCCCTGTGATAGACTGGTTACCTGTCTGTCTCTACATGTCGGCCCGGTAATAGACTGGTTACCTGTCTGTCTCTACATGTCTCCCTGTGATAGACTGGTTACCTGTCACCTCTACCTGTCAGCCCTGTGATAGACTGGTTATCTGTCTGTCTCTACATGTCAGCCCTGTGATAGACTGGTTACCTGTCTGTCTCTACATGTCAGCCCTGTGATAGACTGGTTACCTGTCTGTCTCTACATGTCGGCCCTGTGATAGACTGGTTACCTGTCTGTCTCTACATGTCGGCCCTGTGATAGACTGGTTACCTGTCTGTCTCTACATGTCAGCCCTGTGATAGACTTACCTGTCTGTCTCTACATGTCGGCCCCGTGATAGACTGGTTACCTGTCTGTCTCTACATGTCAGCCCTGTGATAGACTTACCTGTCTGTCTCTACATGTCAGCCCTGTGATAGACTGGTTACCTGTTTGTCTCTACATGTCAGCCCTGTGATAGACTGGTTACCTGTCTGTCTCTACATGTCTGCCCTGTGATAGACTGGTTACCTGTTTGTCTCTACATGTCGGCCCTGTTATAGACTGGTTACCTGTCTGTTTCTACATGTCAGCCCTGTGATAGAATGGTTACCTATCACCTCTACCTGTCAGCCCTTTGATAGACTGGTTACCTGTCTGTCTCTACATGTCAGCCCTGTGATAGACTGGTTACCTGTCTGTCTCTACATGTCTCCCTGTGATAGACTGGTTACCTGTCTGTCTCTACATGTCAGCCCTGTGATAGACTGGTTACCTGTCTGTCTCTACATGTCAGCCCTGTGATAGACTTACCTGTCTGTCTCTACATGTCAGCCCTGTGATAGACTGGTTACCTGTCTGTCTCTACATGTCGGCCCTGTGATAGACTGGTTACCTGTCTGTCTCTACATGTCAGCCCTGTGATAGACTGGTTACCTGTCTGTCTCTACATGTCAGCCCTGTGATAGACTGGTTACCTGTCTGTCTCTACGTGTAAGCCCTGTGATAGACTGGTTACCTGTCTGTCCCTACATGTCGGCCCTGTGATAGACTGGTTACCTGTCTGTCTCTACATGTCGGCCCTGTGATTGACTGGTTACCTGTTTGTCTCTACATGTCGGCCCTGTTATAGACTGGTTACCTGTCTGTCTCTACATGTCAGCCCTGTGATAGACTGGTTACCTGTCTGTCTCTACATGTCAGCCCTGTGATAGACTGGTTACCTGTCACCTCTACCTGTCAGCCCTGTGATAGACTGGTTACCTGTCTGTCTCTACATGTCTCCCTGTGATAGACTGGTTACCTGTCTGTCTCTACATGTCAGCCCTGTGATAGACTGGTTCCCTGTCTGTCTCTACGTGTCAGCCCTGTGATAGACTGGTTACCTGTCTGTCTCTACATGTCGGCCCGGTAATAGACTGGTTACCTGTCTGTCTCTACATGTCAGCCCTGTGATAGACTGGTTACCTGTCATGTCTACATGTCTCCCTGTGATAGACTGGTTACCTGTCACCTCTACCTGTCAGCCCTGTGATAGACTGGTAACCTGTCTGTCTCTACATGTCGGCCCTGTGATAGACTGGTTACCTGTCTGTCTCTACATGTCAGCCCTGTGATAGACTGGTTACCTGTCTGTCTCTACATGTCGGCCCTGTGATAGACTGGTTACCTGTCTGTCTCTACATGTCGGCCCTGTGATAGACTGGTTACCTGTCTGTCTCTACATGTCAACCCTGTGATAGACTTACCTGTCTGTCTCTACATGTCGGCCCCGTGATAGACTGGTTACCTGTCTGTCTCTACATGTCAGCCCTGTGATAGACTTATCTGTCTGTCTCTACATGTCAGCCCTGTGATAGACTGGTTACCTGTCTGTCCCTACATGTCGGCCCTGTGATAGACTGGTTACCTGTCTGTCTCTACATGTCGGCCCTGTGATAGACTGGTTACCTGTTTGTCTCTACATGTCAGCCCTGTAATAGACTGGTTACCTGTCTCTCTCTACATGTCGGCCCTGTGATAGACTGGTTACCTGTCTCTCTCTACATGTCGGCCCTGTGATAGACTGGTTACCTGTCTTTCTCTACATGTCGGCCCTGTGATAGACTGGTTACCTGTCTGTCTCTACATGTCTCCCTGTGATAGACTGGTTACCTGTCTCTCTCTACATGTCAGCCCTGTGATAGACTGGTTACCTGTCTGTCTCTACATGTCAGCCCTGTGATCGACTGGTTACATGTCTGTCTCTACATGTCAGCCCTGTGATAGACTGGTTACCTGTCTGTCTCTACATTTCAGCCCTGTGATAGACTGGTTACCTGTCTGTCTCTACATGTCAGCCCTGTGATAGACTGGTTACCTGTTTGTCTCTACATGTCGGCCCTGTTATAGACTGGTTACCTGTCTGTCTCTACATGTCAGCCCTGTGATAGACTGGTTACCTGTCTGTCTCTACATGTCAGCCCTGTGATAGACTGGTTACCTGTCTGTCTCTACATGTCGGCCCTGTGATAGACTGGTTACCTGTCTGTCTCTACATGTCAGCCCTGTGATAGACTGGTTACCTGTCTGTCTCTACGTGTCAGCCCTGTGATAGACTGGTTACCTGTCTGTCTCTACGTGTCAGCCCTGTAATAGACTGGTTACCTGTCTCTCTCTACATGTCGGCCCTGTGATAGACTGGTTACCTGTCTGTCTATACATGTCGGCCCTGTGATAGACTGGTTTCCTGTCTGTCTCTACATGTCAGCCCTGTGATAGACAGGTTACCTGTCTGTCTCTACATGTCGGCCCTGTGATAGACTGGTTACCTGTCTGTCTCTACATGTCAGCCCTGTGATAGACTTACCTGTCTGTCTCTACATGTCAGCCCTGTGATAGACTGGTTACCTGTCTGTCTCTACATGTCGGCCCTGTGATAGACTGGTTACCTGTCACCTCTACCTGTCAGCCCTGTGATAGACTGGTTACCTGTCTGTCTCTACATGTCGGCCCTGTGATAGACTGGTTACCTGTCTGTCTCTACATGTCGGCCCTGTGATAGACTGGTTACCTGTCTGTCTCTACATGTCGGCCCTGTGATAGACTGGTTACCTGTCTGTCTCTACATGTCAGCCCTGTGATAGACTGGTTACCTGTCTGTCTCTACATGTCAGCCCTGTGATAGACTGGTTACCTGTCTGTCTCTACCTGTCAGCCCTGTGATAGACTGGTTACCTGTGTGTCTCTACGTGTCAGCCCTGTGATAGACTGGTTACCTGTCTGTCTCTACATGTCGGCCCTGTGATAGACTGGTTACCTGTCTGTCTCTACATGTCAGCCCTGTGATAGACTTACCTGTCTGTCTCTACATGTCAGCCCTGTGATAGACTGGTTACCTGTCTGTCTCTACATGTCGGCCCTGTGATAGACTGGTTACCTGTTTGTCTCTACATGTCGGCCCTGTGATAGACTGGTTACCTGTCTGTCTCTACCTGTCAGCCCTGTGATAGACTGGTTACCTGTCTGTCTCTACATGTCAGCCCTGTGATAGACTGGTTACCTGTCTGTCTCTAAATGTCAGCCCTGTGATAGACTGGTTACCTGTCTGTCTCTACATGTCAGCCCTGTGATAGACTGGTTACCTGTCACCTCTACCTGTCAGCCCTGTGATAGACTGGTTACCTGTCTGTCTCTACATGTCTCCCTGTGATAGACTGGTTACCTGTCTGTCTCTACATGTCAGCCCTGTGATAGACTGGTTCCCTGTCTGTCTCTACGTGTCAGCCCTGTGATAGACTGGTTACCTGTCTGTCTCTACATGTCGGCCCGGTAATAGACTGGTTACCTGTCTGTCTCTACATGTCAGCCCTGTGATAGACTGGTTACCTGTCATGTCTACATGTCTCCCTGTGATAGACTGGTTACCTGTCACCTCTACCTGTCAGCCCTGTGATAGACTGGTAACCTGTCTGTCTCTACATGTCGGCCCTGTGATAGACTGGTTACCTGTCTGTCTCTACATGTCAGCCCTGTGATAGACTGGTTACCTGTCTGTCTCTACATGTCGGCCCTGTGATAGACTGGTTACCTGTCTGTCTCTACATGTCGGCCCTGTGATAGACTGGTTACCTGTCTGTCTCTACATGTCAACCCTGTGATAGACTTACCTGTCTGTCTCTACATGTCGGCCCCGTGATAGACTGGTTACCTGTCTGTCTCTACATGTCAGCCCTGTGATAGACTTATCTGTCTGTCTCTACATGTCAGCCCTGTGATAGACTGGTTACCTGTCTGTCCCTACATGTCGGCCCTGTGATAGACTGGTTACCTGTCTGTCTCTACATGTCGGCCCTGTGATAGACTGGTTACCTGTTTGTCTCTACATGTCAGCCCTGTAATAGACTGGTTACCTGTCTCTCTCTACATGTCGGCCCTGTGATAGACTGGTTACCTGTCTCTCTCTACATGTCGGCCCTGTGATAGACTGGTTACCTGTCTTTCTCTACATGTCGGCCCTGTGATAGACTGGTTACCTGTCTGTCTCTACATGTCTCCCTGTGATAGACTGGTTACCTGTCTCTCTCTACATGTCAGCCCTGTGATAGACTGGTTACCTGTCTGTCTCTACATGTCAGCCCTGTGATCGACTGGTTACATGTCTGTCTCTACATGTCAGCCCTGTGATAGACTGGTTACCTGTCTGTCTCTACATTTCAGCCCTGTGATAGACTGGTTACCTGTCTGTCTCTACATGTCAGCCCTGTGATAGACTGGTTACCTGTTTGTCTCTACATGTCGGCCCTGTTATAGACTGGTTACCTGTCTGTCTCTACATGTCAGCCCTGTGATAGACTGGTTACCTGTCTGTCTCTACATGTCAGCCCTGTGATAGACTGGTTACCTGTCTGTCTCTACATGTCGGCCCTGTGATAGACTGGTTACCTGTCTGTCTCTACATGTCAGCCCTGTGATAGACTGGTTACCTGTCTGTCTCTACGTGTCAGCCCTGTGATAGACTGGTTACCTGTCTGTCTCTACGTGTCAGCCCTGTAATAGACTGGTTACCTGTCTCTCTCTACATGTCGGCCCTGTGATAGACTGGTTACCTGTCTGTCTATACATGTCGGCCCTGTGATAGACTGGTTTCCTGTCTGTCTCTACATGTCAGCCCTGTGATAGACAGGTTACCTGTCTGTCTCTACATGTCGGCCCTGTGATAGACTGGTTACCTGTCTGTCTCTACATGTCAGCCCTGTGATAGACTTACCTGTCTGTCTCTACATGTCAGCCCTGTGATAGACTGGTTACCTGTCTGTCTCTACATGTCGGCCCTGTGATAGACTGGTTACCTGTCACCTCTACCTGTCAGCCCTGTGATAGACTGGTTACCTGTCTGTCTCTACATGTCGGCCCTGTGATAGACTGGTTACCTGTCTGTCTCTACATGTCGGCCCTGTGATAGACTGGTTACCTGTCTGTCTCTACATGTCGGCCCTGTGATAGACTGGTTACCTGTCTGTCTCTACATGTCAGCCCTGTGATAGACTGGTTACCTGTCTGTCTCTACATGTCAGCCCTGTGATAGACTGGTTACCTGTCTGTCTCTACCTGTCAGCCCTGTGATAGACTGGTTACCTGTGTGTCTCTACGTGTCAGCCCTGTGATAGACTGGTTACCTGTCTGTCTCTACATGTCGGCCCTGTGATAGACTGGTTACCTGTCTGTCTCTACATGTCAGCCCTGTGATAGACTTACCTGTCTGTCTCTACATGTCAGCCCTGTGATAGACTGGTTACCTGTCTGTCTCTACATGTCGGCCCTGTGATAGACTGGTTACCTGTTTGTCTCTACATGTCGGCCCTGTGATAGACTGGTTACCTGTCTGTCTCTACCTGTCAGCCCTGTGATAGACTGGTTACCTGTCTGTCTCTACATGTCAGCCCTGTGATAGACTGGTTACCTGTCTGTCTCTAAATGTCAGCCCTGTGATAGACTGGTTACCTGTCTGTCTCTACATGTCGGCCCTGTGATAGACTGGTTACCTGTCTGTCTCTACATGTCAGCCCTGTGATAGACTGGTTACCTGTCTGTCTCTACATGTCAGCCCTGTGATAGACTGGTTACCTGTCTGTCTCTACGTGTCAGCCCTGTGATAGACGGGTTACCTGTCTGTCCCTACATGTCGGCCCTGTGATAGACTGGTTACCTGTCTGTCTCTACATGTCGGCCCTGTGATTGACTGGTTACCTGTTTGTCTCTACATGTCGGCCCTGTTATAGACTGGTTACCTGTCTGTCTCTACATGTCAGCCCTGTGATAGACTGGTTACCTGTCTGTCTCTACATGTCAGCCCTGTGATAGACTGGTTACCTGTCACCTCTACCTGTCAGCCCTGTGATAGACTGGTTACCTGTCTGTCTCTACATGTCTCCCTGTGATAGACTGGTTACCTGTCTGTCTCTACATGTCAGCCCTGTGATAGACTGGTTCCCTGTCTGTCTCTACGTGTCAGCCCTGTGATAGACTGGTTACCTGTCTGTCTCTACATGTCGGCCCGGTAATAGACTGGTTACCTGTCTGTCTCTACATGTCAGCCCTGTGATAGACTGGTTACCTGTCATGTCTACATGTCTCCCTGTGATAGACTGGTTACCTGTCACCTCTACCTGTCAGCCCTGTGATAGACTGGTAACCTGTCTGTCTCTACATGTCGGCCCTGTGATAGACTGGTTACCTGTCTGTCTCTACATGTCAGCCCTGTGATAGACTGGTTACCTGTCTGTCTCTACATGTCAGCCCTGTGATAGACTGGTTACCTGTCTGTCTCTACATGTCGGCCCTGTGATAGACTGGTTACCTGTCTGTCTCTACATGTCGGCCCTGTGATAGACTGGTTACCTGTCTGTCTCTACATGTCAACCCTGTGATAGACTTACCTGTCTGTCTCTACATGTCGGCCCCGTGATAGACTGGTTACCTGTCTGTCTCTACATGTCAGCCCTGTGATAGACTTATCTGTCTGTCTCTACATGTCAGCCCTGTGATAGACTGGTTACCTGTCTGTCTCTACGTGTCAGCCCTGTGATAGACTGGTTACCTGTCTGTCCCTACATGTCGGCCCTGTGATAGACTGGTTACCTGTCTGTCTCTACATGTCGGCCCTGTGATAGACTGGTTACCTGTTTGTCTCTACATGTCAGCCCTGTAATAGACTGGTTACCTGTCTCTCTCTACATGTCGGCCCTGTGATAGACTGGTTACCTGTCTCTCTCTACATGTCGGCCCTGTGATAGACTGGTTACCTGTCTCTCTCTACATGTCAGCCCTGTGATAGACTGGTTACCTGTCTATCTCTACATGTCAGCCCTGTGATCGACTGGTTACCTGTCTGTCCCTACATGTCGGCCCTGTGATAGACTGGTTACCTGTCTGTCCCTACATGTCGGCCCTGTGATAGACTGGTTACCTGTCTGTCTCTACATGTCGGCCCTGTGATAGACTGGTTACCTGTCTCTCTCTACATGTCGGCCCTGTGATAGACTGGTTACCTGTCTCTCTCTACATGTCGGCCCTGTGATAGACTGGTTACCTGTCTCTCTCTACATGTCAGCCCTGTGATCGACTGGTTACATGTCTGTCTCTACATGTCAGCCCTGTGATAGACTGGTTACCTGTCTGTCTCTACATTTCAGCCCTGTGATAGACTGGTTACCTGTCTGTCTCTACATGTCAGCCCTGTGATAGACTGGTTCCCTGTCTGTCTCTACATGTCTCCCTGTGATAGACTGGTTACCTGTTTGTCTCTACATGTCAGCCCTGTAATAGACTGGTTACCTGTCTCTCTCTACATGTCGGCCCTGTGATAGACTGGTTACCTGTCTCTCTCTACATGTCGGCCCTGTGATAGACTGGTTACCTGTCTCTCTCTACATGTCAGCCCTGTGATAGACTGGTTACCTGTCTGTCTCTACATGTCAGCCCTGTGATCGACTGGTTACATGTCTGTCTCTACATGTCAGCCCTGTGATAGACTGGTTACCTGTCTGTCTCTACATTTCAGCCCTGTGATAGACTGGTTACCTGTCTGTCTCTACATGTCAGCCCTGTGATAGACTGGTTACCTGTTTGTCTCTACATGTCGGCCCTGTTATAGACTGGTTACCTGTCTGTCTCTACATGTCAGCCCTGTGATAGACTGGTTACCTGTCTGTCTCTACATGTCAGCCCTGTGATAGACTGGTTACCTGTCTGTCTCTACATGTCGGCCCTGTGATAGACTGGTTACCTGTCTGTCTCTACATGTCAGCCCTGTGATAGACTGGTTACCTGTCTGTCTCTACGTGTCAGCCCTGTGATAGACTGGTTACCTGTCTGTCTCTACGTGTCAGCCCTGTAATAGACTGGTTACCTGTCTCTCTCTACGTGTCGGCCCTGTGATAGACTGGTTACCTGTCTGTCTATACATGTCGGCCCTGTGATAGACTGGTTTCCTGTCTGTCTCTACATGTCAGCCCTGTGATAGACAGGTTACCTGTCTGTCTCTACATGTCGGCCCTGTGATAGACTGGTTACCTGTCTGTCTCTACATGTCAGCCCTGTGATAGACTTACCTGTCTGTCTCTACATGTCAGCCCTGTGAAAGACTGGTTACCTGTCTGTCTCTACATGTCGGCCCTGTGATAGACTGGTTACCTGTCACCTCTACCTGTCAGCCCTGTGATAGACTGGTTACCTGTCTGTCTCTACATGTCGGCCCTGTGATAGACTGGTTACCTGTCTGTCTCTACATGTCGGCCCTGTGATAGACTGGTTACCTGTCACCTCTACCTGTCAGCCCTGTGATAGACTGGTTACCTGTCTGTCTCTACATGTCGGCCCTGTGATAGACTGGTTACCTGTCTGTCTCTACATGTCGGCCCTGTGATAGACTGGTTACCTGTCTGTCTCTACATGTCGGCCCTGTGATAGACTGGTTACCTGTCTGTCTCTACATGTCAGCCCTGTGATAGACTGGTTACCTGTCTGTCTCTACATGTCAGCCCTGTGATAGACTGGTTACCTGTCTGTCTCTACCTGTCAGCCCTGTGATAGACTGGTTACCTGTGTGTCTCTACGTGTCAGCCCTGTGATAGACTGGTTACCTGTCTGTCTCTACATGTCGGCCCTGTGATAGACTGGTTACCTGTCTGTCTCTACATGTCAGCCCTGTGATAGACTTACCTGTCTGTCTCTACATGTCAGCCCTGTGATAGACTGGTTACCTGTCTGTCTCTACATGTCGGCCCTGTGATAGACTGGTTACCTGTTTGTCTCTACATGTCGGCCCTGTGATAGACTGGTTACCTGTCTGTCTCTACCTGTCAGCCCTGTGATAGACTGGTTACCTGTCTGTCTCTACATGTCAGCCCTGTGATAGACTTGTTACCTGTCTGTCTCTAAATGTCAGCCCTGTGATAGACTGGTTACCTGTCTGTCTCTACATGTCAGCCCTGTGATAGACTGGTTACCTGTCTGTCTCTACATGTCGGCCCTGTGATAGACTGGTTACCTGTCTGTCTCTACATGTCTCCCTGTGATAGACTGGTTACCTGTCTGTCTCTACATGTCAGCCCTGTGATAGACTGGTTACCTGTCTGTCTCTACATGTCGGCCCTGTGATAGACTGGTTACCTGTCTGTCTCTACATGTCTCCCTGTGATAGACTGGTTACCTGTCTGTCTCTACATGTCAGCCCTGTGATAGACTGGTTACCTGTCTGTCTCTACATGTCTCCCTGTGATAGACTGGTTACCTGTCTGTCTCTACATGTCAGCCCTGTGATAGACTGGTTACCTGTCTGTCTCTACATGTCGGCCCTGTGATAGACTGGTTACCTGTCTGTCTCTACATGTCAGCCCTGTGATAGACTGGTTACCAGTAATAAATACAGGCATACAATACATGTGGTTTGTACAAAATAGATGAAAATAGTAAAATATAAACATGAAGAATTCTAACAACTATGTTATAGATTGTAAACACAAGAAGAATATGAATCAGGTAGGACTTTGAGCAACAAATGTCATGAGTCTGCAGGTTTTTTATCATAAACCAACGTATTGGTCACATTCTAATGTTGATATTAAAGTCAGAGGATCATCAAAGTTGTTCTGATTCCTCCTGAGGGGAACATGAATTATGAACCACAGTTCATCATCCATCCATCCATTTTCTTCCACTTAACCGGGACAGGGTCGTGGAGGAAGAAGGCTTAGGAGGACCTTCCAGATGCTCTTCTCCCCAACAACACTTTCCAGCTCTTCTTGGGGACCCAATGTGTTCCCAGGATAGATGGATATACACTGCTCAAAACACGAAGGGAACACTTCAATCACACCTCACATCCTGATGAACAAATTATTCAACTTCAAAATCAGACAGAAAATCTGATCCTGATGAGTCCTGGGGGATCTCTCTCTTAAGAAAGGAACACAGATCTTAGAGATATACTAGTCCACAATGAACAATGCTTTTAACAAGGAAAACAACAGGACTTATGTAACCAATCTTAGTGATATAAAAGTGAATTACAGTATAATAACAAATTGGACTAATAACTTGACCGTGGCCAGAATCAGAAGACACCAAATTCATAAGGAGCCAATGTGTTGAGCAGCAATAATGAGGCAGGCACTGGAATAACTGTTGAGTAGCCACTCTTGTATTTTTACAGTGCATGAAGAGACATATTCAATTTGTACGAACATACAAAATAATGACCCAGATTTCCAAAAATAAAGGAATAGTGTGCACACTCAAATAAAAGAAAAGTGTCCGTTGGGGCCCTTATGAAATAAGAGTTGTTGCAGGTGCACCTGATTTTAAAGGTCCATGGAGTGTAATGTGAATGTATGTGTGGGAGTGTGTACGTGGGTATCTCCTTTGTGGTCATTCTTCCTCAAAGTGGTTGGCTCGCCGTCTGTCACGACCGGAATCTCGTCCTGGTCCTCGGATTTTCTCCGTCCTCTCAAAAACCTGACCTATACACAAGGTCATATAAGTTACATTCTATTCTCAGATGCATCATTAAGGTTTAAATGTCAAAAATCAATATATTGCATCAAACCTCATATGTAAATCTTCAATCTTATCAAATCTTGAAGCTTCAGTTTTAGTTTTTATAGTTGTACAACATTCAACAATCTAACAATTCAAAATATATCATAACCATATCAAAATAATGTGCAAATAACAAAAAAATACACATATTGAGATTTAGAGGTATCAAAGAAGTGTGCTTAATTACTCCAACACTATAGACCTATTTATGCGAGAGAAACTGCACCAAAAATTACCCTCTAAGTAACTTTAGACTCACATTGAAATGAAATAAATTCCTTCAGTAGTTCACATTACAAAATAAAATATTATTTTACTCTCATCATATGATTTATCAAATTACTTTCCCTGTAAATTGGCATTAGGAAAATAAAACAAACCTCCTGTTTACATTCAAATATCGGCATAAAATAATAGATATGATACACACATGTTCAAAATATTGCATCATTATTCACTTCAGTTCACTCTCATAGCCTTTATTATCACCGCTGCTCTCTTTCAGCACACTGAAAATCAACAGAGAAATAGCATCAGAGCAGCTAAAGAGACACGTGTCTCACCGTTGCTCTGTAGTTCAAAGCCGAGCACGCCGATGTCGGAGCTGCAGCGGCTCTCCGGATGGAAGGTAAGTGGTTAGCCTGTTAGACACTGAGCTAGCATTAGCATGGACTACGACGGTAAGTACTAGCGAGGTTTTTTTCTCCAGATAAACAACTCGTCTTACCGACGCGACTCGTCTCCTTCATGGAGTCACTTGGCTCCGGACTCCCAGTGGGTAAGTGCGCTGGCTTACGTTTCCTCTTTTCACAGGTTAGCTCGGGTTTCTCTCTTTTGTCTGCTAAGCAGGTAGCTGCGCTCACCCCCGTGGCTAAGATGAAAAGGGCCCGGAGAGCGACGCACTTCACCTCACGAGCTGACCGTGGTCTGCGTTACCCCTGATTAGCTGTTGGGGGCGACTCCATGTGGGATCATGTGAACTGAGCGGCGCATTCAAATGCAATGGGAGATTTAAAACTTTGCCGATACAAACAAATAAAAATAAGAAAATAAATACTCTCTCTTCTTTCTGTTATCTAATTGTGTTCATTTTACACCTGGGCTACACCAAGGAATCACTTCCAGTACGGGACATTGGTTTTATCTGTCTCCCTGTTTTGAATAAAGACTCCAGAGTCGGTGTCGACCACAATCAGGTGCAAGGCTTGTGACAAAGTGAATTGGGGAGTACTACAAAGTGGATCAATGATCATTGGCCTCGGGTGTTCTGGTACCAAGAACACTTCTGAACCACAATATACTCCAACATGCAGTCTAAGAAATGATTCATGGGCTTTGTGGATGACACTTACAATAAAGACATTTACTAGCATAAAAAACGTACTTTAAGTAAGTTAATAACTAGTTTTAAGAAGTTGGTCAAACTGAAAAAAAGATATTGACTTATTAATATCCATTTTGAATAAATATTTCTTCATTCACTCAACAGCGAACACTAAGTCAGTGTAACTTTATTGAGTTTCAACTGTGCATCAAAACTAAGGACACTCCTGAACCATGGGCGTCGCTACACCTCTTTTACTGGGGCACATGCCCCAGTATTGATCTGCCGTGCCCCAGTAAAATCTCACGCTCGAGTTTTAATGAGCTACTATATTTGGCAGTGGATTCATTTATATTGATAGTAACGGTTAAAGAATGGATTTTTTTCTCATCCACAATGTCAAACCAGCGCAGTTTAACCCAAAATACAAAGCTGAGGCACGCACCTCGTGGTCCGGGTCCAGCGCGCACATTACGTCCCCCCCACCACCATGTCATGGTATGATCCACTTCTCTCTCCCACCTGCCCCGCTCGCCCTGATGCCCGCAGTAGCCGGCGTGAAGCGGCACAGTGCGTGTAGTTTCTGTCTGTCGTCCCAGTAAGGAGCTCAAACAACGACGTGTTACACATTTCTTTTACCACTAAATAATCACCACCAGTCCTCATTCCTGCTGCTCTGAATCACAGATCACTCTTTGAGTTGTTTCATAGGAGTTAGATAGCTGACGGTTTACCCCATTATCTTTTCATTTTAATACAATTTACTTTATAGTACTTTATAAACCAAGTGATGGCTCAGCATTAAAGTAAGATTTACAGTCACAGTGATTTCCCCAACCCCCAAAGTCTGATGTTCTTCATTCACAAATGTGGGAACGATACTCCAAAATCATCAAAAACATGTTGAGAATGTTCATAATGTATGTTGAAATAAATATGAATTAGAGATTAATATCTCTACATTTTTACCTTTCAGTTTTTAGCAGCAGCAGTATGGCTGTGGCAGTAATAGTGGGACGTTTATATAGCACATTGTATAGCACATTTCATACACACAGCGGGAATTCAAGGATGTTTTTTGTGATTTGAGTAACAGGGGGCCTGTGCCCCAGTAGAGCTTAATGTCTAGCAACGCCCCTGTCCTGAACTTGACTTGTTTTTGCGTGCCAGGTTGCAGCAATCCTCCGACATCCATGTGAGTGACAGGAGCAATGGCAATGTTTGTCCAATTGATTCTAATGAATGAGTGCCATTTGCTAGTTGTAACTCTTCCAAATTGAACTTATTTTTTAGCTTTTTTAAACACTAAATCTAAAAACATTCATATTTAACTGTTCAAAATGTGTATTGGTCCATCTCAGGCAACTGTATGATTATTTTAGAAGTGAAGTGAAAGATGGATGCATTTTTCTCACTCCTGTTACCAAAACTCATGTGCCATTTAAAAAGCAATATTAAAAGCATTTCAACTAATTCCTTTGGTTTCCCCTCAATTTCCCTTAATTGTTAATTTTGAAGAAATCTTGATGACATGTTGAAATAATTGATATTTGTGACGAAAAATGACTTCATGAAGCTGATGACTGAAGATGAAAAGTTTTGCATTGAAACAGTCGCAGCTCACATTGTGTTGCACAAGCAGCTGACATCCCTGTATGTCAGTTCTCCAGGCTATAGGGTCACTGATGTATCCTCATATGGATGGAACTGGTGGCACATCTTTGAGCATCTCCAAAACTGTTTCCTCGTTGACAAAAACTTGATTGTGTCTGTCTTTTGCAACACAGCAGCTCTGTGGCGTCAGGAATATCTGTCCCTTTGCTGACCAGACCAGCCCTCCTCTTCAGGGCCCCTCCCACACCGTCCGGGGGACCCTTCCCGTCGCTCGCCTCGAAGAAGATCCACGTTCCAGCAGTGAACCCTCGTCAGAACAGCTCAGTACAAAACAGGAAAAAAATCCCCTCGCTGTTTATACTGAGAGAAAGGGCCGTCCCTGTAAAAGTGGATTGTGGAGACCTCTGGATATGCACTCTATAAGTAATCAAGCACTGGTGACAAGTGCTGCCAGATTGCTGGTTGACACTGCAGAAGGACATTGGGCTGGAGGATGTGTGCACATAGAGGACCCCCGTGTGCAGTGTCGCCTGCTGGTGTATGCTCTGAAGTGAACAGCCTGTATTTCTGTCCTCTACGTGCAGAGGTCATTTTCTGAAAAACCAACATGATTTAAGCATTCATGTGCTTCCTAGCCATGTCTCAGTGCCCTGTAGTGGACAAACTGATGTTTGATGTTGTCTGTCTTTTAAACCCTTTGCAGCAGCAGGTTCAGCTGCTTAATACTGTTCAGTACTGTACAATACTCAGTCCTGTTACTCACATAAGAGTAACAGGACTGAGTTTTTAGCATAGAATTAGGAAACTCACAAAAAATAGCCACATAGCATCTCTGCTAAAAACATGTGGACACAGAGCACAATGTAGTCGTTGACCAAAAAACGCTATTTTTAAAATGAACAAATAATATCTAAAAAATAATTTAGGTAACAGGAATGTACACTATTAATGACACCCTCAGTCAACACTAAAATATCATTAAAAATACAGAAAAGTAACTGTGAGAACTTGCTTTTGGTCTTCCCATGGCCTTCAGAAGATTCAAATGAACCAACTTCCTGTTGAACATGTGACTTGGGGAGTTATTTTCCAGAAGGGATTATGTGTCAGGGTAACAGGACTGTGTGAAAACCTGGGGACACGAATAAAATGAATATTTTAATTGGATTAAAATGGACTATTTGGGATATAAATGTGGACGGAAATGGCACCCATTCAATAGAATCCTTCATCTAACAGTAACTTTAAAGACGTTGTTTTCACCGAGCACTTAACTTCAGGGGAAATCAAGCTAATTTAGCAACGGTACTAGCTAGCTAATAGTGACTTCAACACAGTTTCACTTTGGTAGCTGAATTAATTTACGTTCATTTACATCAGACATGTGAAGTGTTGACACTGTAAAGGTAAAAGGTTAAGTGTCTCTTTTGTTCTAACTTAAGTTGGTGTCATTGAGGTCTGGTCAGCAACAGTTGCATTGCTGGTCTGTTCTGAAAGTGAACCTGGGACAAATGTATTTTACTTGGTGTTTTTCAGTTTCATGTGTGTCGTGTTGCTGTTAAAGCCTTAAAGGTATTTTTGTTTGAGGCAGGCGTCTCTGAGAAAAGGATGAGGATCTCTTCAAAGAACACTTGGTAGGTAAATCAGATGCTTAGTTCTGACACACTGGACTTTGTGTTACACTCAAAGACAATACCATGTTTTCAAATGGGATGACTTAAAACATGTTTATTCTGATCTACTTCCAACAGGATGGAGAAGTGCAGGTTACAGATGAAGGACCATGATGAGGGGCCATAATGTTGATCCAGCCAGTGCAAGGATAGTGACAGAGGGAACAGAAGTCCTGGAGAACCTGGATGTTCCAAGTGCCTTCGCCATGTTAATGGTGCTGATATACGCCATCAACCTCAACTACCAAAACAACTGATGAAAACGTTTGAGGTGTTTCAAAAAATACTCCTTGAACTTGATGGACTGAAAACCAGCCCGAAGGTAATGTTGCAAAGGAATATACTGCTGTCCTAAAAAGTGTAATTAGAAAGTGGAAGTTTTAAGTTTAGTTAACATACTAATAGAAATAAATGTGTTCATTGATCACATCCATCATGTGTACCTGCAGTTTGTTTGAAAGACACATGTGGACGCTAGATGTTCACGCTGGATTCTCACACACTTGTTGGCACTAAGTTGCTCGTCTACTGGGTCCACGAAGCTAAAAGTAATGCACGTTTAGAGAGGTGTTGATTACACTTTATAACCCTCCAATGCCGAAAGACTCATTCATGCCTTCATTTCCTCCCGACTGGTTTACTGCAACTCACTCCTCCATGGCATCAGCTCCAGCTCCATCAACTGACTCCAACTGGTCCAGAACGCAGCCGCAGGACTCATCACCCACACCAAAACCTGGGACCACATCACCCCGGTCCTAAAGAACCTCCATTGGCTTCCCATCTCCCACTGCATCACCTACAAAATCCTGGTCCTCACTTTCAAAGCACCCCACCATCTGCCCCCCCCCCCCCCCCCCCCCCCCCCCCCCCCCTCCCACCAACCCTATCGGCCCCTCAGATCCACATCAGTCGGTCTCCTCTCCATCCACAGATCCAACCTCTGTAGTTTTAGGGACTGAGCCTTCTCCAGGGCAGCTCCCAGACTCTGGAACTCCCTTCCCCAAACCATCCGTGATTCTGAGTCCCTCACCATATTTCAGTCCCACCTTAAAACCCATCTCTTCTCCTCGGCCTACCACTAGCCCCATGCTCCTTCCCTCATTTCAACTGATTGTTGCTCTGTTTTGGCTTTGTCTTATTTATTTATTTATTCATTTATTTTAGTTTTTTATTTGGTTTGTTTGTTTGTTTTCTGTAAAGCGTCTTTGTGTGCGGAAAAGCTCTCTACAAATTAAATGTATTATTAACCTCTGAAGGCGCGTCTGTTCTCCACACTATGTGAGGAGATGGAGCTGAACTTTCAGCTGTGGTGTTTCACAGCGAGGCTAGGTGGCTCTCAAGAGGGAAAGTGTTGTCCCGAGTCTTTGAGCTCACAGAGGAAGTTTGTGTGTTTTTGGAGGAGGAGCAGATTCATGACGTTGCAAGCAAGTTTAGTGATGAACAATTTCTGATGAAACTGGCCTATCTCAGCGATATATTTAGAAAACTCAATGAATTAAATCTTCAGCTTCAAGGCAGAGACGAGCACCTTCCTCACCTGGCAGACAATATTAGCACATTCACAGGAAAGCTTGAGATGTGGGGCAGACCACTTTCTCAAGGAAATACTGGTCCCTTTGAGAATCTGAGGGGTTTTGCTGAAACCAGTGATTCTGGAGCCACCACAGTGATTCCCATCTCTTCCCTTACCTGTATGACTGAGTGAGGGATCCATTCAATGCAGCAGCACTCACTGATTTCACCTCTGATGAAGAGGACCAGTTCATTGAGATGACATCTGCCTCCACCCTGAGGCTGAGGTTTACAGGCCAGACATGAGTGAGTTCTGGCTTGGTGTGGAGGGGAGCATTCACTCTGCTTCCCTTCACCACATCCTCTCTCTGTGAGATGGGCTTTTCTGCTGTCGCCTCACTGAAAACACAGATCTAAGACATGACTTGAGATTGTCAGTATCAACCTGCAACCTCGCCTTGAAAAGATCCATCCATCCATCCATCGTCCACCGCTTATCCTGTATTCAGGGTCACGGCTTTATTATCATTCTAGCAAAGTGAAATGTATTCCATTTTTCTGTTTTGGAAAAAGCTCACAGACTGATGGAGAAATGACCAACATTACAAAAAGTTTAAATAGAAGACATTGACAAATATCTGAATTTTTTTCTTTTGTACGTTATTTCAATTAAGTTAAACTTTTTTTTGTTGGGGGGGGGGGGGGCATGACTGGAGACGTTTGAGAACCACTGGATTAGAGAAACATCGTGGAGATGGTTTTTGTATCACTCTGTTTCACTGTGGAGGGTATCTTTGGCTCTGGAAGTAAACTGTACGTAACAGGTAAGGAGAATATTTCATGTCCCTTCAGTTGTTTTATAGAACAAGTTGAAAATGTGTTTTAATGAGTTTCTGCTGATTCAGGCTTCTCATGTTAGTTTTTCCATCATTAGTAGAGAATTCTTGTGGCCGTGAAGCTGTTGTTCTATTAAAAGGTTCATAATTCCTGAAACAACGACTCAAGTTATTCTTTAATTCTGCAGGAGATCAAACAGATTTTTATATATCAATAATTCAGCAGAATATAATATTAGAAATGTATGAAATTATGTTGTCAATGATCAAAATTCAATCATTTTTAATAGTAAAATTGACCTCATGACATTCATGTTATGTGATGGTACGGTATGTTTGTGGAAGACATATTTATACATAACAGCAAACAGATACTGCAGGTGATTGTAAAATAAATCTAATTCATGCATATTAATTTATGTTTTTTAATATATGATTCAGAAAAATAAATGACACATGTATCTCGAGGCACAAATTCCAAATATATTACTGTAATTACAATTTTGAAAGTATATTATATTATATTATACTATATTATATTATATTATATTGAATTTGCCCAAGTTATAAATAAAGTTACGAAAAAAAAATGCATTGCGTATACATATTTTCTGTTGTGTGTGTGTGCAGTTTGAGTATTTTTGTAAATATATATTATATGTAATATATATTGAAATAATTTTAATTACTTAGAGATGAAGGTTAATATGTCAAATATTATTATATCTATATTAACACTACTGAATCAACAAAATGTGATAACTCTATGAAGGTATATACATTTATCTTCAATATTATATTATATTATATTATATTATACCATATGATATATCAAAATTGTTATGAAATAAGTAAATACATTATTATTTGTATCATTTTCTTAAGCAAGATTAAAATAAATGGTGGGAAACATAATATTATCATATTAGCAACTATATTTTATGTGAAGGTGAATATGGAACTTGTAGTAATATGTATATAAGCCCTAATATAGGAAATACAATTCAACTATATTAAGATACTTTTCATAGTTATAAAAGCTGTATAAAGATATACAAATGCATCTTCATAATTATATTATATCATATTTAATGATATTATATGTAAATCCCCCCCTCATCGGTTAATAACATCTAAACATTTGTATGTAATAATATACAGCAGTCATTATTCATATTTGACATTTCATTCATTTAAAATTATTCTGATAAACGTCTAAGTATATGATGGTAATTAAATAATATGTTATACATGTTGAAATCATCACAATTACTTTGATACGAAGGTGAATATTGTTATAATATGTATATTAGTCCCTTCTGAATACACAAAGTGGTATAACTGTATAAAGGTATCTTCATAATGATATGATAGTATATGATAGTATGTTATTGTTGACTGTGTGAATGTGTGTCTGTGCTGCTTGTTGCTGCTGTCAAACTTCAGATGAGCAGGTAATGAAGCCCGTGGTGAGCGTGTACCCAGCAGCATCCAGAGCCCCCCTGGAGGGGAAGAGCTCTCTGCTGTGTCTGGCCTCAGACATGTTTCCTCCTGTAGTCCGGTTCTCCTGGAAAAGACGAAAGGAGACGGGTTCTCTGGAGGAGGAGGTGCTCCCTGCTGTGGGAGAGCAGCTGGAGATCAGAGAGTCGGGACACGCCGCCGCCATCTTGCTGCTCCATCAACAAGAGATCAGCACATATAAATACCGCTGCTCCGTCCAGCACGAGGGGGGCACAGTGGAGGCCCAAGCAGAACAAGGTACTGAAGGCTTGGTGACTGTTCAGCAGTGATTCAGCTTCATGTGGATGCACTGCTGTCCAAGATATCAGAGGAGCAGACGACTGACGTCGCTCACTGTCACTCCTTTTCTCTTCCAGAGGTTCCAGCTCCAGCAGACCTGCCAGCTCTGCAGCAAGCTGACTGTAAGATCAACTGCTGCCCCCTTTAATATAATATATATGATATGTTAGAATAATAAAAAGCTGCTTGGGGTCGCTGCAGTGAGGACTTAGCCTCGATACATGGGGTGCCAACTCTACCGACTGAGCTATGCGGCGCCCCGTTATGCTGCTATTTAAATCATTGTCCTGGCTCCATCCCTACAACGCTTGGTGGGCCCTTATTGGTTGTTTTTAAGGAGGGCCTTTGAACTTTCATTCAAATTGTAGCCGACCTCTGTCTTCATGCAAAGCTGGTTTTTAAAAAAAGGTTACTCTGATGAGAGAAGAGATGGGCATGAGGACTTAGGACACCAGTTCCAAATATCAAGCAACCACATTTATTGTTTAGCTTTTTTGCTCTTTGTTACTGTCTTAGTCGTCAGACCAAATGTTCTTCAAAAGAGGATAAACCCGATCGGCCTGACATTTCCTCCTCACATGTTTCTATCTAACAAAATATTCTGCTTCAATCCATATTTGTTGGCATTTAACCTTCAAACACTACATTTTCACTGTTGTGAGAAAGACAAAGGGAGGCAGCACCTGTATTAACGGGGAAGTCTAGCAGCCATCAAACAGCACCAGAAATTACATTTATAGAACCGAAAAATCATAATTCACCCACTTGTTTAGGACAATGACATCATCAAATTAACAATAGACATTCAAAACTTCAATCTACAACCTTAATAGAAGTAAAATATGAATGTAAAAATGTCTTATGAGGGCTGATCTGGGACAAGCTGTTACTACAGACTTGTGGACAGCTCTTACCACAGAGTCATATGTAACCATCACCTGTCATTTCATTCAGAACGGGGAGTTGAATACTCTATAATCATTAAATAAGAGTACTGGAATATGGAAGTTACTTATGTGTGTGTGTGTGTGTGTGTGTGTGTGTGTGTGTGTGTGTGTGTGTGTGTGTGTGTGTGTGTGTGTGTGTATGTGTGTGTGTGTGTAACAGTGTCCTTCCAGTCTCAGTGCAGGGTGAAGCTGCTCTGTCTGCTGTACACAGTGCTGATAGTGAAGAGTCTTGTGTACTGCTGTGGACTCAGTCTGCTGATGATCTCCAGAAAGAAGGGACGCTCCACCAACTGCTCACATGCTGACTGATCACCATCACATCTCATCAATTCATCTCATTTATCACTTTAATTATATTCACAAATATACATGATGACTTGATGAGGTTGGTTGTATGATGTGTCTTTTTATACAGGATAGATACAGTCATCCTAAAAATATAAATACATATTTAGACATTATATTTACAGTAATTCAGTGTAAACTCTTTGTAGTGTTACTTTGATAGTTAAGATGAATAGTTAGCTGACTGGTTGATGTTTTATTCTTTACAGTATTTTTCTGTGCTTGGGTTTGTTTTTAATACATGATTCAGAGTGTGGCAGATTTGTCAAATTATTTCACTGTAAGATTCTTAATAAACTGAAAATTCACAGTGTTTTATGGACATCCTTGTTTTTATGGATTTCAGTTTGGTTTCATAGCAAATAATCAGGAACAGAACCAAGTTTGTTGAGTTTGTTGGCACCAGTAATGTGACTGTGGATGTAAGTCACTGTGAATATACTTTCACACAGCACCAAGAACAAATGTACAGGAAAATATGCATATAAGCACACAGCTAAACAAGGACAACAGAGCTAAACAAAGAGAAGCAAACATATACACACGGCTATTATATACAGATATTATAGTCAATAGGTGTGGCGGTCCCACCAGGTTCAGTGCTGACCCCCTTTTATATTGGTGTCAGTGTGGATGTTAAACTCTATGCTGACGACACTGTCCTTTAAACACAAACAAACAGCAGAAGTTTTAGCTTTGAAGCATTTTATTGAAGCATGTATTTTTTGACACTGAACTATTACAGCTTCATCAGGATGACATGGATCGGCAGAGCTACTGATTATACCTAAACTAACATTCATATTCATGTACATTTCAAGAAAGAATCACAGAAGTGAGTTGAGGATTTGAGCTGCTTCTCTCACAGATTCCACACACAGATCAAAGCTGAGACAGTGAGTACTGAGCGCTGAGCTGAAGTTCCCAGAATGATTGTCTAACCAGAGTGGATGGTTGTAACTGTCGTTGTGTTATTAATGTGAGAAAGGATGCAGAGCAGAAACCCACACAGCCCGTCTGCTGCAGGAAAGGAAGTGTTGCTAGGCTGCCAACCGTCCTAATAACCACTGAGAACAGATTCCTATCTGCTGCTGTACACAAACATCAGTGTGTGACCTCACAAATACACTTCTGGAAGAATGGTGCAAAGGGTGGACTGACGTCACATTAAACCCCTATGGATTAAGAATGGGACGTCACTTAAGTTCATATGCGAGTCGAAGCAGGTGAGCGAATACTTTTGGGAATATAGTGTACCTGGTTGGAGATCTGCATTCATGCAAACACATTAATGTTCAGGTTCAAATAGTCTAAGAAGTGAGGAGGTCCAGGAGCTAAAGTCAGGATCTGAATCAGGAGCTCTAATTTGTTCCTGTCAGCATTTGGAACAAATACAAGATTCCAAAGCAGAAGCTTTGTTATAATATGAATGTTTGCAGTAAATGATTATTGATGCATGTTGACAACAAGCTCAGCCAGTTGTCCTGAAAGAATTGAGACTGAACACTGAAATAAACTCTGATGTTAAAATGAATTGACTCCCTGATGTTCTGAAATGATTAAAGTTGATACTATAGCAACACCATCTGACAGAAGTTTGATTTGCTCATCTTATTTCTCTGTATGTAATTGAAGACATGAATTATGTACTTGAGCACAAATATGTATGTTTATTTTACATAGAAAAAAAAACTTTTAAAAATAGATTGTTTAATAAAGTGAATTCATCTTTTTTTTTTAAATCTGTATTTATATTGTAGTTTTAAATAAAGTTGTGGTTCCTTATAATGAAATCCACATAGAATATGTTCAGCAAATAATTTAGTTTGTCTTATCTGGAAAATAAAAGTGAAAAAAGGTTTTTGTTTCATTTATTGAAATTGCTTATAGACTCAAAGAACAACACAAAGACACAAATACAATTGTGACTGCTATGACTAATTAAAAACAAGAATGAGAAAACCACATTTTATTTATAACAGATTATATAAAATGTCAACAAAAGTCAATAAAATAGAGATTAAGGCAAAAAACTAAATTTTGAATAAAAACGAACTGATAACAAAATGAAAATTAATAGAAATAATAAATTATGTATAAAATAAGTGTGATATAACAGAATAATTGAGAGAGTTCTTAAGCCTGTTAACTTCTGATCATATCTCATATAAATGTGTTTAATGAAGTTGACTATTTTCTATCATTAACATTTGTAATTATCTCCTGAGATCATTGAGATATTTTAATTGAAAATGTTTTAAAACATGGTGTGATTATATCCAAATATATCTATGTATATTTGTATTTATATTTTTTAGACATCTGTATCTGAAAGACATTTTACAAACAACCTCCACATCATAGATATGTGTGATAATCAAAGTGAGAAATGAAATGATTGATGAGATGTGATGGTGAGAAACGGTGAGGAGAAAACAGTCAGCATGTGTACAGCAGACTGGTCACTATCAGCACGTTTACAGCAGACTGGTCACTATCAGCATGTTTACAGACTGGTCACTATCAGCATGTTTACAGCAGACTGGTCACTATCAGCATGTTTACAGTCTGGTCACTATCAGCATGTTTACAGCAGACTGGTCACTATCAGCATGTGTACAGCAGACTGGTCACTATCAGCATGCGTACAGCAGACTGGTCACTATCAGCATGCGTACAGCAGACTGGTCACTATCAGCATGCGTACAGCAGACTGGTCACTATCAGCATGTTTACAGACTGGTCACTATCAGCATGTTTACAGCAGACTGGTCACTATCAGCATGTTTACAGCAGACTGGTCACTAACAGCATGTTTACAGCAGACTGGTCACTATCAGCATGTTTACAGACTGGTCACTATCAGCATGTGTACAGCAGACTGGTCACTATCAGCATGTTTACAGACTGGTCACTATCAGCATGTGTACAGCAGACTGGTCACTAACAGCATGTTTACAGCAGACTGGTCACTATCAGCATGCGTGCAACAGACTGGTCACTATCAGCATGTTTACAGCAGACTGGTCTCTATCAGCATGCGTACAGCAGACTGGTCACTATCAGCATGTTTACAGACTGGTCACTATCAGCATGTTAACAGCAGACTGGTCACTATCAGCATGTTTACAGCAGACTGGTCACTATCAGCATGTTTACAGCAGACTGGTCACTATCAGCATGTTTACAGCAGACTGGTCACTATCAGCATGTTTACAGACTGGTCACTATCAGCATGTTTACAGCAGACTGGTCACTATCAGCATGTTTACAGACTGGTCACTATCAGCATGTTTACAGCAGACTGGTCACTATCAGCATGTTTACAGCAGACTGGTCACTATCAGCATGTTTACAGCAGACTGGTCACTATCAGCATGTGTACAGCAGACTGGTCACTATCAGCATGTTTACAGCAGACTGGTCACTATCAGCATGTTTACAGACTGGTCACTATCAGCATGTTTACAGACTGGTCACTATCAGCATGTTTACAGCAGACTGGTTACTATCAGCATGTTTACAGACTGGTCACTATCAGCATGTTTACAGCAGACTGGTTACTATCAGCATGTTTACAGACTGGTCACTATCAGCATGTTTACAGCAGACTGGTTACTATCAGCATGTTTACAGACTGGTCACTATCAGCATGTTTACAGCAGACTGGTTACTATCAGCATGTTTACAGCAGACTGGTTACTATCAGCATGTTTACAGACTGGTCACTATCAGCATGTGTACAGCAGACTGGTCACTATCAGCGTCAGCATGCTGTATCAGCATGTGTACAGCAGACTGGTCACTAACAGCATGTTTACAGCAGACTGGTCACTATCAGCGTCAGCATGCTGTATCAGCATGTGTACAGCAGACTGGTCACTATCAGCATGTTTACAGACTGGTCACTATCAGACAGGGGGGGGGGGGGGTAGGTTTAGGTCGACGTGTGGGGGGGGTCTCTGCCGATGATTGACGGGGGGCGATCGTCCGCACACGCGCGGGGGGGGGGGGGGGGTGTAGGTTTAGGTCGACGTGTGGGGGGGGTCTCTGCCGATGATTGACGGGGGGCGATCGTCTGAGACACCGGAGTGTCGATATTTACTTGACCGCTAGAGGGCGCGCTATTTTGAAACGTAACATATGGTCGTAATTCGGTGCTTGACACACGACCTATGTGGTCGTTTTCTCGAGGAGGACAGTCTGATGTTAACAGCAGACTGGTTACTATCAGCATGTTTACAGACTGGTCACTAACAGCATGTTAACAGTAGACTGGTCACTATCAGCATGTTTACAGTAGACTGGTCACTATCAGCATGTGTACAGCACACACACCTGCTATCACCACCATCTCCTCCTCCTCCTCCTGTACCACCATGGCAGCGGGAGCCTCACTTTCACTGTCCGCCTGAGACTCCTGCCTAGAGGGACCCGCCGCAGCCGCAGCCTCGGAGCCGGAGGCCACGCCGCCGCCGGCCCCCGCTGCAACAAACATGTTTAATATGTTTCTGCTCTCAGCGGCATCAGTAGCGAGAGCTTTTTTTTCTTCTTTTCCCTCAGTTTTTCTGCACCGCCTTTTCGCTTTTCTCCATTTTCACTTTGTTTTTCGTGTGTGTTTCTCTTCTCTCTCATAATGATTGCTCATCATTAAAGGTGATTGGACGAGGGGGGGGGGGGGGGGGGGGTCTGGAAAATGGGTGGGACTACTGGGCCTCTGTAGCCTATCATAGGGCCACTGGGCCAGGTATTCTTTAGACAGACAAGCCACTGGGCTCTAATGTGTCTGTGGGCTGCAGCTGAGCTCTGTGGGCCGGTGCATGTCTCTCTACCTGTCAGACTTGGGCATGGAGGGAGGACTCAGATGCAGGGCAGTAGCAGTAAAAAAAGGCTTTTATTCGTAACACAAAAAGTATTAACAAGAAATCACTCTACCGGGAGGAAACAAAACGAGGCTACAAACAAAACTACAAAAATACCAACTTAACTTAACGTGACGTGGAAGGTGACATGGAACATGACGTGGAACGTGACGTGACGAGAAACAGGAACGAACTGGCACAAGACAAGGGGAGACGCAGACTTAAATACACAGAGGGATAACGAGCAACAGGTGACAACAATCAGGGACCAGGGATGACATAAGACCAGGGAACACATGAGGAAGGGCAAGTGACCTGAAACGAGAAGGGAGTTATTTTCAAAATAAGACAGGACATGACAAGACAAAACCCCAAGACGAGACATTACCTCACCGGCGTGACAGTACCCCCCCCTTAAGGGACGGATCCCAGATGTCCCTATGGTCCATGATACGTAGGGCGGGTGGAGGGGGCCAGGAGGAGGGGCTCAGGAGGCCGGGCATGAGGGCGACCCAGCAGACGGGGTCGCTCCGGAGGCCGAGCATGAGGGCGACCTAGCGGGCGGGACCGCTCAGGTGGCCGGGCATGAGGGCGACCTAGCGGGCGGGACCGCTCAGGAGGCCGGGCATGAGGGCGACCTAGCGGGCGGGACCGCTCAGGAGGCCGGGCCTGAGGACGACCTAGCTGACGTGGCCGCTCAGGAAGGCGTCGTGGAGCAGTCATAGGACGACCACCGGTCGGAACAGGAACGGGTGACGAGCGGACCTCCCGAAGGCTGCGTGGAGCAGGCGTCAGGCGGCCCCCCGTCTGGACAGGAACGGGTGACAAGCGGACCTCCCGAAGGCTGCGTGGAGCAGGCGTAGGGCGGCCCCCCCGTCGGAACAGGAACGGGTGACGAGCGGACCTCCCGAAGGCTGCGTGGAGCAGGCGTCGGACGGCCCCCCGTCGGACGGCCCCCCGTCGGACCACTGGCAGGTGTCGACCGGACCGCCGACTGAAGACCACTGGCAGGTGTCGACCGGACCGCCGACTGAAGACCAGTGACCGAGACATGGGCTAATGGCGCAGCTGTGACCGAGGCGTGGGCTGGTTGCTTGGCTGTGACCGAGGCGTGGGCTGGTGGCTTGGCTGTGACCGAGGCCTGGACTGGAGGCTTGGCTGTGGCTAAGGCCTGGACTGGAGGCTTGGCTGTGACCGAGGCGTGGGCTGGTGGCTTGGCTGTGACCGAGGCGTGGGCTGGTGGCTTGGCTGTGACCGAGGCGTGGGCTGGTGGCTTGGCTGTGACCGAGGCGTGGGCTGGTGGCTTGGCTGTGACCGAGGCGTGGGCTGGTGGCTTGGCTGTGACAGTGCCGTGGGCTGGTAGCTCGGCTGGGACTGTGGCGTGGGCTGGTAACTCGGCTGGGACTGTGGCGTGGGCTGGTAGCTCGGCTGGAACGGTGGCGTGGGCTGGTAGCTTGGCTGTGGCTAAGGCCTGGGCTGGTAGCTTGGCTGTGGCTAAGGCCTGGGTCGGTAGCTTGGCTGTGGCTAAGGCCTGGGCTGGTAGCTTGGCTGGAACGGTGGCGTGGGCTGGTAGCTTGGCTGTGGCTAAGGCCTGGGCTGGTAGCTTGGCTGTGGCTAAGGCCTGGGCTGGTAGCTTGGCTGGAACGGTGGCGTGGGCTGCTAGCTTGGCTGTGGCTAAGGCCTGGGCTGGTAGCTTGGCTGTGGCTAAGGCCTGGGCTGGATGCTTGGCTGTGGCTAAGGCCTGGGCTGGATGCTTGGCTGTGGCTAAGGCCTGGGCTGGATGCTTGGCTGTGGCTAAGGCCTGGGCTGGATGCTTGGCTGTGGCTAAGGCCTGGGCTAGATGCTTGGCTGTGGCTAAGGCCTGGGCTGGATGCTTGGCTGTGGCTAAGGCCTGGGCTGGAGGCTTGGCTATGGCTAAGGCCTGGGCTGGAGGCTTGGCTGTGGCTAAGGCCTGGGCTGGAGGCTTGGCTGTGGCTAAGGCCTGGACTGGAGGCTTGGCTGTGGCTAAGGCCTGGACTGGAGGCTTGGCTGTGGCTGAGGCCTGGACTGGAGGCTTGGCTGTGGCTGAGGATGGCTGGAGCTCAGGGGTTAGGTGGAAGCCCCTGACCCAGGCAGGCAATGAGCCCCTGAGCCACGGGCTGGCGGAAACCAGCTCCCTGGCCCTCGCCAGGGCCGACTGCCTCTCCTCCTCTCCCTCAGCATGCCGGTGCTCGGCCTGGAGACACTGGAGTCTATAGGTAGCCTCCCGGAGCTCATGCGTTGAGCCACATAAAAGAAAGGCTGCTAGGTCCATATTCCTTAGCTGCTGCTCTGCTGGGTCCTTACTGGCCAGTTCGTTCTGTCAGACTTGGGCATGGAGGGAGGACTCAGATGCAGGGCAGTAGCAGTAAAAAAAGGCTTTTATTCGTAACACAAAAAGTATTAACAAGAAATCACTCTACCGGGAGGAAACAAAACGAGGCTACAAACAAAACTACAAAAATACCAACTTAACTTAACGTGACGTGGAAGGTGACATGGAACATGACGTGGAACGTGACGTGACGAGAAACAGGAACGAACTGGCACAAGACAAGGGGAGACGCAGACTTAAATACACAGAGGGATAACGAGCAACAGGTGACAACAATCAGGGACCAGGGATGACATAAGACCAGGGAACACATGAGGAAGGGCAAGTGACCTGAAACGAGAAGGGAGTTATTTTCAAAATAAGACAGGAGACACGAGACATTACCTCACCGGCGTGACACTACCTGGGCTGCACCAAAAAAATAAATTCATCGAGTCCCGGCCCTAATTTTAAAAAATGCATTTTTGTATGCTTTCATTTTTAAATCAGGATCTATTTTCCACTCATCACCATGACAGTCAGCTGGACAGCTTTCTATAGTCACTTCAGACTATATTTAGGATTACCACCATAATAGAAAGTCACAAAGATCAACTTATTCGGAGTGTTTTTATTGCAATCTGCAAAAAATATCGTCCCATCCATACATGTGACTGTGGTGTAGTTAGTTTAAAGCCAAACATCAACACTTCTACCGATTGCATTCATTTATTTCTTCATTAGCGTTTATTTTCTGCAATAATCCAAAATCCAATGGAGAAATCCCATTGGTGCTTTGTGGAGGGATCCAGTGTGAAGCTAACTGCAGCTCTATTTGTGACCTGTAATGTGCCTTTAGGCAGCAACCTTCAACACAAGCCACATTTGAGCCGTAAGACTGTTGTCACCAGCAGAGGCCACACACGAGGAGTGTTGTGACAATAAACTGACCTCCAATCAGGAGAAGTCAAACTCAGACAAATCCATTAGGAAGAGTAGAAATACTAATGAGCACTTTAATGAATTTCATATGCCTCTAATTATAATCAAAACTAAAAGGTCACTGCAAGTCGATGTTGAATCCGGCAGACAAATTCAACATCTCAGTGTTTGAGAATATCGACTGCAGGAACTCGGCAGATGAGAAACAGGCACAGTTGGATCAGGTCCTGTTTCCGTCTCACTATAAACCTAAAGGTACATTTTGAAACTTTGAAATCCTGGAAGAGTATTATGGGCAAAGTCACTATAAAGTCATTTTGGATCAAACGTTTTAATATTCAGGTCCAATAAAGGAAACTGTAAGACACTTACAAGGATACTATCCACTTCTGAGTTGGGAATTAAATGACACCAGTATTGTAATTTGTCTTCAGTTTTTCCATTTTCTACTTCTACCAATAATGTACTGTTTACTCTAACACTACATCTATCTGACAAATGGAGTTACTTGATTACACATTTTACATGAAAGTACTATGCTGTTGCCAAGTAACCAGCAAATCAATATTTCCATGCATTTCAATGGTCAAAAGCCCCATTTGTTTGCCAAACACAAAATCAAAGCATCACATCTGTGCAGCTGCAGCGTCACCCTTTCAGGCCTCGAAGTATAAAACAGAAACAATCTGAGGAGAAGTCTTTGACTGTGAACAAACATGCAAACTGAGGCCAGAAGTGACCAGGAGAAGTTGCTTCATGTTAAAGAGCGTTTTCTTGTAATTAAATCAAGTTTAGAGTCAGTGTTTCTCACAAAATGCATTGTGTGCATCCTGCTCAGCACAATGGCGCCACCAGGGGGTGGCCTGGCCACCCCAGGCTAGGGTGACCAGATGTCCCGCTTTGTGTGGGACTGCACAGCATTTTCATCACATTTTCCGCGTCCCGCATATTGAGATGATGTCCCGCAATTTGATTGGCAGCTGTAGTTTTTTTATTTACGTCTGGCTTTTATCCAATGGCTGCGTAGAAAACAGAGAAGGCTGTCATTACCGTCATTATGGGGCTGTTTGTTTGATGCTGATGCTGTCAATCAAAAGAGGCGATGCAGCTACAACAACAAAGACTGGGAAACCGGTGCAGGGCGATTCACAGCGAGTTTTCTGCGAACTTTGCCAGAGTTATTTTTCTGTTTCACATGGCGGGGAATACGATGTCAAGCGACAGTATATGCGACCAGGGGCGAGGCCAGGGGGGGAAAGGTTAGGACGATTCCAAGGGCCCGGCACAGGGGGCCCTTTGAGGGGCTAATAATATTATTTTAATAATGTTGCCCTGTTTAGGCTTTTGAAATAAAATGTATAATTTCGTCTGTTAAAATAAGAAAATTTAACATGGTTGTCGTTTTCTATAACATTTTTATAACAACATTTCATGTTGTCATTTACCCCGTCCCCCCTCTCTTTTTGGTACAGTCTGATTCTGGCAGAGGGGACGTGAAATGTGTCTGCTCAGAGCATGATCAGCTGTTCTGACGTGAGCGCTACCGCTGCTTGCAGGTGCTTGCAGTCGCTAAGCAGGACTGATGGTGGGTCGTTAGGTGAACTGAACTATGAAGTCCGGTCACCAAAAGCGTAAATTGAAGCAGCAGAAAGCTGAGAGGGAGAAAAAGGGCAGACAACTTGTCACTCAGTTTTTCCCAAAGAAAGGTATTAGTCACTCACCTTGGTGTTTACAATATGCTAGCGAATGATAGACCAACAGATTTCGTATTAACGTGGTTGGATTAGCCTATCAAGAGAACAATTTACAGTTAGCAGTGCAGTGCCATTTTATTTAAATTCTCTACCTTTATTGCCACGGGAAATCAGATGAATACCGGTATGTAATGTAGGTCTACACAAAACTAGATGAACTTGTGTGATAAACTAGGCTAATATGCAAGATAAAATATTACATTATGCTGGTGCTAATAACCAGTTTCATAACTAATGAGGTGCCCTCAACATGCACAGATTCAGCCTCAGGAGGACACCTGCTCTCAACCCAAAACCCAGTTGAAGGAGAAGGAGGTGAGCAATACAATCCATAGATAAAGGCTTTAGGGTTAAAACAGGGTTTATACAGGGAGCAGCTACCAAGGTAGTTGGCATATTAAAGTTTTGGTGATAACAGACAACAGGCTGAATTAGTGTCAGGGTTTTCGAGCTAGGAAGCAGGCGTGGACTCGAAAACAGGAGGTGACGATCCAAATGCAGTAAAAGGTTTTATTTTAATAATAAACTAAATACAAAACCAAAAACTAAGACTAAAACAAAGTATCAACAAAGGAAACCACAAGGGCAAAAACGGTCATGAAAGAAACACTTACGAAAACAGGAACCAGAACTCAAAGGGACACAGAAGGCAGGACGCGGGTACAGGGAAACATCCAGGGACATGACATGGTGCAAGACAGCGACAAACGACAACGACATCGACAGTGACAGCAACAATGATCCGACAAGAGACAGGGGAAACACACAGACTATATACACAGGGAGGCAGGGAGCTGACGAGGGACAGGTGAAACACATCAGGGCAGGCATGGTAATCAACACGAGAGGGAGGGGGAGTCAAGACAGCGGAAACAACAAGGACCAGGAAGTACGAGACAGGGAACCACACTGAGGACAAAATAAAACAGGAAATCAAAACCAAGGAAAACACAGATCAAACCAAACACAGATCATGACAATTAGGCTGAAAAGACTGTTACCTTAAAATGGAAAATCCATGGTCACTTTCAAATTAATTTAAGATATTTCTTTTCTTTCATGAGCAACAATTGTTAGGCTACTTAGTATGGAGTTCATTTAAATGCAATGTTAATGTGGTGAGAGAACTTGCATGCATCACTGTATCAGTATGGATTTATAACAGACTGTATTATGCACATTATGGATACTTCAGAGCCAGGTCCCTCTTCAGGCCATGATGCAGCAGCCAGAGAGGAGACCAGAGAGGACACCAGAGGTGTTCAAATACAGGAAGAGAGCAGGGCGAGTACTAGCAGCACAGATGATGAGGAAGAAGCAGCGAAGAGTAAGGAGCAGAGAGAGGCTGAGTTGAGGGACATTGGTGAGACTGAGCAGCATGCAGAACCTGAAGATCTGCTGTCTGCTGATCCAGGGTTGTGGCCAGAAAAATTAACTGACAGTGATAGAGCAAGCATTGTTAGAAAATTAGCTACCACAGAGGAAAAACAAATGCCCAAAGATTCTGAGGGAAAGCCATTTCCAGATTACTTAAAATATACAAAGGCAGCAAATGGCAGAGAAAAGATGAAAAGGGATTGGTTAATTCACAGTGAGAGTGTAAATGCACTCTTCTGCATTCCATGCATTCTTTTTTCATGTGACGTAAAAAGACCTTCTCAAAGTGCTTTGAGTAGCGAACATGGTTACAAGATGTGTGATGTCAAATGGCGCCGCATGTATGACGAATTCCCAAGCCATGAAAACAACCGAGCACACAGGGATTGTTACTGGAAGTGGAAAAACTTACAATGTTCTATTATGGCTGCAAAAGGGATAGACCACCATCTGCAAAGACAGATGCAGTCTGAAATAGAAAAAAATATAGCTCTCTTGGAGAGACTACTTGATGTTACGCTGCACTTGGCATCGAGAAATGTGCCTTTCAGAGGTAAAACAGCAAAGTTAGGCGATGTCCACAATGGGAACTACTTGGGAACACTAGAACTAGTATCCCACTATGACGCACTTTTAAAAGACCACCTAGACAAAGTGAGGAACTCAACCAAAGAAACCAGACTTACTCATTATTTGTCCTCAGACATTCAAAATGAGTTCATTGAACTGTGTGGGAAAAGAGTCCTTAAATCTATTTTGAGAGAAAAGAGGATGCCATTTATTACAGCATTATTTGTGATGCCACACCAGACATTTCCCACACAGAGCAAAATGTTTTGCTCATTAGATATGTCCATTATAATAAGGATGCAAATGAATGGGAGATAACCGAAAGGTTTACTGAATTCAAACAATTTCACAAAAAAACAGGGAGTGAAATAGCAGGGATGATCGAGGATGTGCTTAAAAACTAGGGATAGATATTGGTGATTGCAGGGGACAAGGCTATGACAACGGTGCAAATATGTCTGGGAAAGTTAAGGGAGTACAAGCCCAAATACTAAAGACCAACAATCTGGCCACATTTTCACCTTGTGCTTCCCACACGTTCAATCTTGCTGGGGTACACGCTGCAGGATCAAGTGATGAAGTGTCAACTTTTTTTGGCTTCATCAATTGTCTTTACAGATTTGTAAGTGCCAGTCCAGAGCGATGGGCCATATACAAGGAAAGTACCGGCTGCTCTCTCCACAGCATGTCTGACACTCGCTGGAGTGCAAGAATCGATGCTGTTAAACCGGTAGCAAAACACTTACCTAGTGTCATCAAGGCCCTTAGTTCCATACTCAGTACATGCAGTCTTTCAAATGATGCTAGAGCTGAAGCTGTTGGTCTGAGGAAGTACTTTATGTCATTTGATGCCATTGTACTTCTTACCATTTGGTTGAAAGTATTGCAGTGTATTGATTGCAGGAATGTGATACTCCAGTCAGGGAAAATTTCTCTTGAGGTGGAGGCAGCCAATGTAAATGCACTAAAGATGAGATGCAGGCTCTTAGAAATGAATGGGATTCCCTCCTCTCTGAGGCAACATTGATTGCTAATGAAATGGGGATTCCACCTCAATTCAAAAAAGAACTCAGCCGTGAGAGAAAGAGAAAGAGGTTCTTTGATGAGACCCCAGAAGAAACAGTTCAGTGTTTTTCACTGCCATGGACCAGATTATTAGTGACTTGGACACTCGGTTCCAAACCATAGCAAACATTGTTGAGGAATTTGCAGCCATTATTAAGGTTGGTCAGTTAAGGGACAGTGATGTTGCTGCTGAGTGTCACCCACTCATAAGCAAGTACACAAAGGACCTCACACCTCAGTTTGAGAGTGAAATCAGGCATCTCAATACAATATTTTCTGCCACTTTCCCCTCTGATTGCACCAGCCTTGATCTCCTCAATTCAATTTACAGAATGCAACTCCAGAGCATTTTTGGTGAAGTTTGTATTGCCATTAGGATTTTTTGCACTCTCCCAGTTACTGTTGCTGGTGGAGAAAGGGCATTTAGTCATAGGCGCCGATTTATGTTTTTGCCCGTGGGTGCTCAATTTATTTATTTTATTATTTTTGGTGCTCC
Source organism: Eutrigla gurnardus (assembly GCF_963514095.1). NCBI lineage: Eukaryota > Metazoa > Chordata > Actinopteri > Perciformes > Triglidae > Eutrigla > Eutrigla gurnardus. The sequence goes on from NC_139918.1 coordinate 8,500,034, forward strand.
GAATTAAATGAATACCACCAAGGTAATGATTGTCACAAACTGACTTTTACTGCATAACCACAACTAACGTTGTACTCTAAAAATAAATTTTGAGATTTTTCCTAAGTCCTCACGCATATGGTACTCCAAAATGAGTTGTGTTCGTTTATTTTCTAAGTCCTCACGCATATGGTAGTCTAACATACATCCAGGCGTGTGCGGCCGGTCTTTCGATCCGGACTTAGGCCACCTCATGCGGACTCACTCTCCTACACACCGACCCCCCATGTGGTTCTCTAACTTACATCCAGGGGGGTGCGGCAGGTCTTTCGATCCGGTCTTAGGCCCCCTCAGCCGGACTCAATCTCCCCCACACGGACCCCATCCATAACTTTATTTTTTCTAAGTCCTACGTTGTTTAGCCGCAGCCAAATCCAATCATCCGATTGGTTACCTTAGGTGACTACGCCATAGTGTACAAGCACAGAGCTGTAGGCCTAATGATTTTAATTGGATAATACGATTCAAGTAAAGGCAGTTCATTTTAAAGATACAGTTCCACCACAAGTTTCATTTATTCACTTTTTTGTTTTTTTTGTTCATCGGCCATCCCGATTGGCCAGTGGGTGCTCAACGTTGTCAGTGGGTGCTCGAGCACCGAAGCACCCACGGGATCGGCGCCTATGCATTTAGTAAACTGAAACTTATCAAGAGCTACCTCAGGTCAACAATGGTACAGGAGAGGTTGAACAGTCTGGCAATCCTCTCAATTGAAAGTGAACTGGCTCTCTCTCTAGACTTCAAAGATTTAATTCACGACTTTGCTACAAAGAAGCCTCGGCGTCTAGACTTTGGCATTTAAATCAAGAGACAAAAGGAGAGTTGAGAGAGAAAAAACACTAGCAATACGATCATGAAGACTAGTCTGTATCATAACTGATATTTGCAGATGAAAATAATCCCTGTTGATAATACTGCATGTGAAAGAAAGCACCTTTTTCCATAGGTACCTTTACTGTATGAGTAGTGTAAATGTTTGGATTTGTTGATATTGTTTGTAAGTATCTATCTTGAATATTTGAACATTTGCTGTGTTTTCTAATAAATGAGTGCTGCCTAAAAGAAAGCAAAAACACTCAGTGGATTTCTTGCAGTGCACTATGTAATTGTATGAAATAACTATAGCCTAGTTATTCATCAAGGCATACATTTCATCATATACAATAAGTCCAGAAATGAAGGAAACAGAGGAATGAATTTTGAAATCGTGATTACTGATAATGTTTGCCGGAGAGCTCTGGCTCTGAAGTATACATAATGTGCATCTGTTATAAATCCGTACTGATACAGTGATGCATGCAAGTTGTTTCAACACATGAACATTTAGAATTAACTCCATACTAAGTATCCTAACAATAGTTGCTCATGAAAGAAAAGAAATATCTTAAAGTCTAATTCTGACAGTGGTGCATTTAAAATGATGCCATCAAATGATGTTATCACCTAAACATGCTAGGTACATGATCACATTGCAGCATACCTTTTCGCAAAATAAGAGGGGGGGCCCAAAATTTTAATCTGTCATGGGGCCCAAGATTTCTGGCGGCGCCCCTGCCTCTGGTGAACCACCAGAGCCTTCACAATGAACACTGCTCACCGGATAGGGACTGACCACGGGGGATGGAGAAGCTTCCGCCCAGACCCGGCCACCAGCCAGACCGTTACCCAGGATCAGGTGGATTCCCTCCATGGGCAACGCCGGACGCACCCCCACCGCCACTTCACCTTGCACCAGCTCGCAGCTCAGAACCACCTAATGCAAAGGAATCGGCAAAACACTCTGTTCCCCGACTCAAAACTACATCACCGGTGTCACTGTCCGATGACAACGGCAACACCGAATCCACCATGTACGAGTCATAGGCCGCCATATCCCTCAGGACTTTTATTGGCACTTTAACTTCACTCCCCACAAGCGACACAAAACCATCGCTGATGAACGGGGCATAAGCAGCCCAAACCTCAGCTTCATCCACAACAGCAGAAGGCAACACATGCTCGGACACTGCAACCGGTGCCACCGGCGCAACAGCGACCGCCGGTTTCACATATGCCCTTCCTGGCCGGCTTTTAACCCGCAAAACGGGACACTCCGACTTCCAATGACCGACCTCACGACAGTAATTGCACCTGTCGTCCTTATACACAACATCACGTCCAACAATGCCTCTAGGTGCCAGCCTCCCTGGCCGCACCTGTTCTAAGGACGCCGTGCCATGACTCCGCCGTGCGCTCTCATGACGCGCAGAGTGGTCTCCAAACTCCACTTTGTGGATCAACACAAACTCATCAGCTGCCGCGGCTGCAGCCGAGACAACAGAGACCTTTCGCTCAGTGATGTAAGTGGCCAATTTACCAGGCAACATATTCTTAAACTGTTCTAATACCACCAATTCACAGAGGTCATCAAAAGTGTTTACATTTAGCGCCGCCAGCAAACGTTTAAAATGAACGTCCAAATCCCTGGCAAATTCGACATATGTTTGACCATTTTTTCTTTCCCAAGATCTAAAACGTTGTCAATAAGCTTCGGGGACTAATTCATACGCCGTGAGCACAGCCTTTTTAATTTTATAATAGGACCTGCTGTCACTCGTGCTCAACGACGAATAAGCCACCTGCGCTTTCCCCGACAGCACACACTGAAGCATCAGAGCGCATCAGTCAGACCAGCCCCGTGCATCCGCCACGCGCTCAAACAACACAAAAAAGGAGTCTGGATCCCGTTCATTGAACGGCGGCACCCACCGCAAATTGCTTATGTCAAGGGGACCAGGGGTCCATTTCACAAAGCAGGTTTAGTGAAAACCTTGAGTTAGTTAACCCTGAGATGAGGGAAACTCTGGTTTTTCGGTTTCACAAAGCCAGTTCAGCATAACTCTGAGTCAGTTACCCGGGTAACATACTCCGTGAACCTAACCTGCTCGCTAGCAGGTTTGCTTCAACAAACCCTGAGTTTCTCCCTACATGTCTCCGCCTTTTTCTGGAATCTGAACCAACTCTGAAAAAATGTGCCGTCCTTTCATCGTCAACCTAATCGATATGGAAATAAAAGTGATTCTAGCAGCTTTGCGTCAGGAGAGAATTTTGATTACCTTTCCTTCCAATCACATTAGATATTATCTAAACAATATTCTCCGACATTTTCAACATTTCATATCGCGGACATAATCCGCAACCAGATTCTTTGCGGAGGTAGTGTTTTTGCGAACGGGAGATTTATGAAATGTTTAAGTACATTTCTGTGTTGAAATATCTGCTTATATTTACTGTTTAATATGTGAAATATGATTAAAATCATATGCCTTAGTCAACGTATTTGCGCAATATTCTTATGCTTAATTTTCAACTGAAGCCACTTTCTTTCTGTGCCTGGGGGGATTACACCCAATGAAAATGATAATTTATTCAGTGCGCTACTTCGTGATCCACAGGAGTTGAACCCCTGTTGACTGCACCATAGGCGGCATTGCTAACCATTACACCACAGTGTCACTGTGCAAGGCCAAAAATAAAGACTTATTAACTTTAGATCCATCGACTGTTTCATTCAGTTATACACATTAGATCGGGCAGTAATTGTCTGCCACGCCAACTATCGCTACTTTGCTGCAGTTAGGTTGCTCCGCTTTCTCAGGATGAGCTCGTTTTCTACATAAACACTCAGTAATATCTAATGACGCTCTCCCCGTTGCCATGGTGAATCGTAGTATCGGAGCTCCATTGATGATGGCTTTATAGAGTCGGCAGGCACGCGCGTAACTCAGAGTTTACATACTCAGAGTTGACTTTACTAATTCAAAACCGCTGTTCTGAAACTGAAAACTCAGAGTTGCCCATCTCAGAGTTGGTCAACTCAGAGTTCAGGGTTAGGTTCAGAGTTTGTTGAACCTGCTTTGTGACACGGGCCCCAGATGAACCGGCACCGGCCTTCCCCGACTTCTGTCGGAGGTGCTCCAACTCATGCTTTGCTCTATCATGCTCACACAACACCGCAGTAAGCAGCGGAGGAGCATCCACCTTTTCCTCCCCAAACAATCCACGCGCAGAAAAAGCAGAGACAACAGCTGATTTAATGTTGTCCTTCACACGTTTGTCACCCTGCACCTCCACAGCATAATGCTCCTCGATGAGAGCCAGCTGATCCCTGGTGCACGAGTCCAAAAAATCCAAAGAGGGAGACGCAACAAACTCCGAAATGGTCTCCATTTCAAAGCCACAACAACAAATTCTCTCACACAATTCCCAAAACCAGGTCGAGGACTAAGCGGCTCAATGTCCTGTGCGCACCGGGGCCAGAAGATTTCCCGCTATCTACCCAACCAAAAACTTGTCTAACTCAGCCCTAGTCTTCATTCGGTTACTTGCGGTGGGTAATTACGCACTGTAAACCGTTGGCACGGGGGAGCGATCTGCGAACACTCACCCGAAACCAAGGACGTGCTCCCAAGCAATGCTTCAGCCACTTTCTCCGCAACACTACCAGGACCAGACCGATGGACCCAAAGGGGAACGCCGCTACAACCTACCAGGGAAACCCCCAACCAAGCGGTGCCACAGTGCAAGAGAACAAACAAAACGAAACCAAAATCAAAGCAGCCAAATTACCAATTGCGCACTGTTTCAACACAACTTACAGGGTCAACCAGTTAACCAGGCACACCGCCCGCACTGTCATCACACTGTTCATTAACCAAACAAACGATCCAAACTTCCCGCCACGAGAGACAAAAGATGGCAGTCACAGGAGCTGCGCGCGCCACAGGCGCTCCAACCCGGCCTTACCCACGCCCACGAACACACCTCCCTACGGGCCAACACGAGAAAATCACTCTAAACGCCACGCCGCGTGCCAACCGGCAAAACTATCCCGAACTGCCGACCCAACCAAATTATTGTGCGCAAAACTCCAAACCAAACTCAAACAAAAACGGACGAGCCCCCATTTTGTCACAGCCTGGCTCAAAAAGCAGTGACAAAAGCAACAACGAAACGCAAGAGTGCCAATAAATGAAATAATATATTAACACAAGAGTTTAAATTCAAAAGACAGCAAACCAAAATGTGCATCAGCAGGCGAAGCGAAGCGAGAGAGCACTGAGCTGGGCCGGGGTTTTAAAGCCTCCTCCAGGACTGAGCACCTCCTGCAGGGATGACAGGTTAAGGCCAGCAGGGCCGTGACACTCTCTGCGCTCTCTATCACGCACTGCTTGTCTTTCAGCCTCTAGCAGTGATTTCTCTCTTTCCCACGCGACCTCTTTTTCGCGAAGCTCTAAACGCTTCCATTCTAAGGCAGTTTTAGTAGGTGTAAAGTCCGGTTTACCAGTAGATGGCCGAGCAGGAGTTTCAGGACTTTCTTTTACCAATACCCCCATGTCGCGTAGATCAGCCACTAGCTTTTCCAGGAGATCAGCTTTGACCGGCGAACCACGAACTTCAATTTTAAAGTGGCCAGCAACGCGCACAAGATCATCTCTAGTAATGGACGACAAGGCCTCCAAAGAAGGAGCCTGCACAAAAGCTTCAAGGTCAAACATAATGCGTTGCACAACAACAACAACAACAAAAAAGTTAAAGAAATACTTAACGCGCAAGTGGCAAAAAAAAATATCACTGTAACGCTAATCGTACTTCCAACTATCGACGACCGGACAAGCCCTCATTATTATGTTACGTGTCCACAAAAAGAATAATGGTACAACATAACATAATAAGAGCCAAGACAGAGGGTGACGGTTTAGGGATTTATTACCGTTTTCCAGAAACAAAACAAAAAAAAGATGAACAAGGTGGTGATTTATGTAGTTGTAGGGGGTGTATGCTGTGTAAAACAAAACAGAAAATAAACCTAAGACAACCTAACTCAAATGAAAAGCAGCCTGGCTCCCGACCCTGAACAGAAAACACAATGGAGTTAGGTGAGTCTTCTGGGAAACTATCTTCCCTACACTCCCTGAACCTAACATAAAACCGTGCCAAAAAGACCCGTCACCGATCACCACCCGCTCAGCAATGACAAAAATTAACTAAGGAGGGTTGACAGTGGGCAGCCCGCAAGGACTACGCACTAAGAAGTTTAGCTAAAGTTTCAAAAGAAAGCTAGGTCCAAACAAAGGACAATGGCGGCGCGTGGCGCCAACGCAGCGTCATTGCGCCAAGCAACGACCATAACCGGCAGAGACAGCAGCCCGCACTCGCAGAGAGACGGTACCGCGAGAGCCGTAAAAAAAAAAGGACCCGCCAGCCCCGGAGACGGCCGTCTTTTATAGACTCCGCCCCGCCGCGTAATTGGCCCCATCTCGGGCTGCCTGGGCTGGAGACCGACGCGGGTGACAGAAGATCGACGCATACAATATTCCCTCATAATACAGCGGTTAAGGACTCCAGCAGTATCTGCATAACACTCTCACAAAGTTGTTCAAGGTTCAAAAATTCACTATCTATTCACTCTCAATTCACTATCTCTCAAAAGGTCTCTCTCTCTCCAAACTCCAATAACTCCACGCTGAGCTCTGTTCGCTGCTCGTATTTATACACTCAGGTATCACGTGATGTCACCAGTCATCAAAGACATCAAAGACATCAAAGCACATTGTACATTCCAAAATGAAAAAAAAGTAAAGAACTTTCAGGTTGCCATAGTAGCCACTGCTTTTAAAAATGTTTACATTGGTTTTTCATTGACTTCAGCACCACAAAAGTTCGCCATACTTTAACTTCCAAACGTGATTAAACGTTTAAAACGTTCACAAGACTGTGGACTTTATTGGGTCAAACATTCATGTCGATGGTCCGTACGGTTTTCCCGATATCGCAGTTTGAGTTTGGTGAAGTTTCAGATGTTATAATGGGTGTGAATGGCACGGAATCTTCAGCTTGTGTCGATATAATATAATATTTCCAACTCGCTCCCAATGCCAAAATTGTGTCAGTCAGTTTTGGGTGAAAACGTAGCTAAACTTGTGCCGGTCGCAGACATGTAACTATGGAATCCAACACACATACACATTTCAGTCATAGATGTCTAACCCAAAGGAGATTTAGTAATTCTACCAGAATTGTATTTGTTTTATGTTAATATTTCACGCATTTTTTTATATATATACTGTATATACAGTGTGTATATATCTTCCAGTCTCATATTAAGCACATTTATAATGTAACTGTACACTGCTCCAATATTTGATGGATGTGGCGGGCTTTGGGTCAGGATGCAAAAAGAGTCGACATGCAGAATGTTGGAGGTTACGGAGCAGGGAGGATGGGGAGGAGGAGACGTCAGTTCTGCACGGCCGGGTCCGGTGGCAGCTTCCCCTCCTTTGGGTGCAGACACCTCTTCACCCCGCCCTCGGCCCGCTTCCTCTGCACGGTGGTGTCGTGGCGCTGGTGCCTCCGCTCTGCAGAGCGCTGCTGGACGTCACAGAAGGAACTGTGATGTCACCGCCACACTTAAAGGCTCTGTTCATGCAAAACAACCGGAGGACTAATGCTGCCTTCACGTGCCATCGAAGTGATGGTAAATACGAGATGCAGACTCAGGAATTGCACCTGTATGCCCCCACAGATTAACCTTTAAAACATGTAGTTCATATTTAAAACATACGATGGCGTATTAGGGCCACTGTAGGAAAAAAACAAACAAACGGGGGAGGGGGGCAATATTCAGAGACTTTATAAATGTATAATCAATATGAACAAGTTGCTTGGTTCCACCAACACCGGATGTTTGCTGTTGCTATGACAACAAGTGAAAGCTACCGCTAGCATCTTAGCCCAACCGCCCGATCATTCAACACCCATAAGATGACAATTTGGCCTCATATAAATAAAACCAACAATAGCCATCACCCTTAAGACCTTAACAAGGCGTTGTCAAGCGTTGCAATGTATTCAAGTGTGCTGTTCAGTTTACTATATCCTATTCTTAATCTGCTCACTATTACCTGTTCTGTTCTATTATCTCCAGAACATCCCATCTCTCCTACTACTCCTTGTCATTTATATAAATGTCTCCCTTTTTCCTGGCTCTTCCAATACTGATTCCATTGATTGATTATTTCCTTCCATATTCAACTTTTCCCTTCTGCTTTTGATCATTTTACTTTCACTTCCACCTCCTCTTTCTTTACTGCCGTGTCAGTGACGGAGAGTCAATATTCACTCCTTACATGCAAAGGGTCTTTTCAAAATAAAGTTCCATCTTTACAGGAAGTTAGTTTCCACATAGTTGGGTTTAGGAAGCTGCTTGCTTGGTTGACATTAACCTGACTGACTAACGACTCATTCACTTAAAGATACAGCAGACTCCTGGACAACGTAAGGGGGCTTTCGGTCCTTGCTAGGGGTGTGAATCTTTGGCTTCACAGCGATTCGATTAATGATACAGTAGCTGGCGATTCGATTCAAGGACGATTTTTCTTTTTTGTAACGATTCGATTCAGTAACTTGTAACCAAAATTCTATATCCATGAAATAAACATGCAATAATGCGAGTGAGACTATCTGTATTCTTCTGAAAGGTGAAAAAATAACATATTTATTCTATAAAAAAGTAAACCTGCATAATATTTTATACTGAATACAAAAATGTAATTAAAATATGCTCGGTTATTTTTTAACATTTTCAGTAGACTACATGCTGGCAGGAGAGAGTGTCTTAAACATATTAAAACATTAATCATAAGTAAGAATCACGATTAATCCGATTAAATGCATTTATATCAATTATTGGTGAAGCCAAACAATTCATTCTATTTATTTATTGTAGCAGATCGATTACAGTTTTTCTCAATTGCTAAAACACTAAACCCTATTGTCTGAACCAAATGCTCCGTTGCCTGAACCCACTGATTGAATCAGTCACTCTTTTGGCAAAACCATAAGCACTTTTCACCTGTTTAGACACAACTTGCCAACACATTTTCATTGTGATGCACCTGTGTTGCATAATGGTGAGCACAGGTGGCAAAAGTCAAACACAAGTAAAGCACAGGTGTCACTGGTTGAACACAACAACTCAAAATTGATCACACTTGTGGCTAACGATGTGAGGGAACATTATATTCAGAGAGCACTGGTTTGTGAGGAACTACAATGGATAGAAATCTGAGAGGACGAGTTCGTGTGAGAGGTGGTCGAGGAGGTCGAGGAGGTCGAGGTGATCAGCGAAGACAAAGAACAGTAATATCTGATGAAATCAGAGCTACTGTGATTGACCATGTTCTTGTCCATGGTATGAGCATGAGGGAGGCCGGACAAAGGGTACAACCAAACATCAGTAGATACACTGTGTCCACCATAATCTGAAGATTTAGACAAGAAAACAGGTAATTACCGTTGACAGCAATTACTGTATGACTATACTATATACTGTACCACAGTATACTGTAAGTAAATATATCTTTCAGTACATCAATGTGCCAATGTACTGTAGTATTGTAATGGAGGGTTAGTCTAACTGTTTCTAGGCCTAGTATTCATGTATATTTTTGTACTTTATGTTTACGTAGGCTTTACTGTATACGTAAGTGCTAAATCCACAGGATTTCTGTTTTTGGTACTTTTATTTTTTACTATGTACAAGTGCTAAATAAACAGGTTTTTTGTTGTGTAACATGCATTTAGCCTACAGTGAACAATGAACATTTATTTCTACCGCTTCATGTCCCGAGCATTGTGTTTTCTATTTTTCTACGTAGTGTTTAGTGACTGCTCTGTAGTGGTTTTAATTTTGATTGACTCGGGGCACGATTTGACAACATAGTTCAGTTTTGAGCACCGATTGAACTATTTTGAGTTGAAAGTTTGGTTTTGCAAGAAGAGTCTGAGGTTTTGTGAATGTAGCTTGAAAATTGGGTTTTGTGTTCACAGTTTAGAGAAAAGGAGAGCAGCTTTCGAGAAATGTGTCTTAGCAATCGAGAAAAACTGTAAGTAGAATCAATAGGACTGACAATCGATTTATCGATTCATCGATTCATCGAATGAATCGTTACACCTCTAGTCCGTGCGGATCCCCCTTACTTAAGCCCAACGCAGCAAGTGGGATATATAAACGTATAAATGTATAGTCATATAAACTATCCATCCATCCATCTCTATACACATATACAGCTCTGGAAAAAATGAAGAGGCCACTGCAAAATGATCTCGTTCTCTGGTTTTGCTATTTGTAGGTATGTGTGCAAATAAAAACATTGTTGCTTTATTCTATAAATGGCCACTGACGATGACACAGCAGCATGGCGTGTTATCAAACAAAGGATAAAACCTGTGATTTACACCACTATTGATGGCAGAACTATCATAGAAGATGAACTGTTAGGCTTCCTTGCTGTCAAACTGATCCAAAGTGATTTACAGCCATCAGGATAATGTCATCCTGGGGCACAGTCTTCAGAGTGGATTGAAAGCTCCAAGCAGGTCCTGATTGAGCTGTGTCCTGGCACGAGGCAGCGTTGTGTAGCTCACAAAGGACGGCAGAAAGATGCCAACAATGTTAAGAGTTGTCTGAAAATACTGAATGAGGTTGGTGAGAATGCTCCTCGCTTTATGTCCTATCACTTGGATGATTTACCACCAGGGACTTTCAAAAGCCTTGATGTATCTCGCCTGGTTAGTAAGATTGAAGGTTTAAGTGCAGAGATAGCCTCCATGAAAAATGCTGAGTGAGCAATCGACTGCATGAGAAACTTCGTGGAATAACCACCGACATTAACCAACGCCTGAGTGTGATTGAGCAACCCAGTGCCAGCAAGGGGAATGCAGCCACAACCATGGCCAGTGAGGGGGCCCAGCACCATGGTCCAAGTCACAGGGAGCCTGCACCTAGGCCCTAGGCGTTGTCCGTCACTGAGGACACAGCTGGCGGGGGGAGTGATGTGACGATGTCCCCCGCATGGAGTCATGCACTAAAGCATGGCAAGCACAAGCAAGGTCCTGGAAAAGGGTCTTCTGCTGCAGTACAGAACAAGACTAGTATGAATCCTCCCAGAGAGAAGAAGTACGGCACAGTTGGAACCGGAGCAGTGGGGAAAACACATGCAGTGACCACTAAGCCCCGGACTCCCCCTTGCAAGGTGTTCAGGTCCGGTGGTTGGAGAGGAGAAACAGATATTGGGCCCCACGTTGGGCGCCAAAATGTTAAAAGAATTTGTTCGTGAACGGACAAATTCACCCAAGGAGGAGATCAGAGACAGAGGAGTAAAGTCGACGTCGGACTTTAATCTTGTAAGAGGAGCAGTTACAATGCAACAACGTATGAGGATGCTACAGAGGAAGTGTTCAAATCACTGTTGTGACTTGAGTCTTTTAAAGGTCCAGGAGATAATGCGTCATTAACATTAATCTTCATGTAGAACAAGACATCATGTGCACAAAGACCCTGATAACAATTAGTACACTTTAAAATATGGCTTTAGGGCTTTTAGGTAAAACTAACAAGACCCTTAAGGCCATGACCTAAACAAAGAAGACTAAAATCATGAGGTTATACAGAATTCTTATAACAATTCTCTTATAGTAATCAAGTATTCTGCTGAGTGTTCATTTAGTTTCATCCATGACAGTATTTAAAAACGATAAAGTTTATTCCTCCAGTCTATTTTCATGCCTGTTTACATGTTATAAATGCACTGAAACCAGCATCACTCTGTGTCCTAGTAGCCTGTTAGCATCACTGACGTTACTGTATCTGTAAACACCACAATACTGTTTTAGGCTTTTAGTCTCTGTGAGGTCACAAGGCCCTGTGAGGTCACAAGGCCCTGTGGGGTCACAAGGCCCTGCAGTCTCATGGCCTTTTATGGCGACTGGCAGGACGTTTACCTGCTCATTAAGATCAACTGGCACACGTCTTCAACTTACAAGGAAAGTGGGATTCATCGTTTTAAGAACACAGTTGTCACGGAGACCAAATTTAAGAAAAAACCTAGGATGACATCATGAATGAGACCCAATAACCATCTTATCTTGTAGACCGACTGGACAATCAAAGCATTTATTGTCAGAAATGGAATATAATAAGAATAAGTATGTTTTCTTTTGTGTATAAACTCTTTAAAATAAACAATCACATGATGAGGGTCCAGAGTCGAGGCTCTAAGGATGGAGGGTTTTGGAAGCACAGAAGACCTTGAGGCATTGTGATGAATACATTTGACTTGACTTAAAAATGAAACAGAAACAAAAGACAAACAGTGAAATAAAAATAGTACATTTTATATGTATTTATATTAAGATGTGGGCCTGAAATAAAATGATGAAACACTAAACACAAGCAATAAAGCCAACGACATGAGAAGGCACTAACAGTAGAAAGAGGGAGAGTAGCAGTAGAGTTTGAAACAGTGTGGTGTTGCCGACACTAGAGGGCAGCAGCGTCAAGGTTTCATTCATCACAGCAGCAACACAGAACAGAGAAAAGTACTGAAATATAAACTATGAGGTGATAACTACATGTTTAAAGTGGGAACATACCAGAACAACATAAAGATTATTCATAATATCATATATATTTTATTCATATTATCTTTTTTCACAGACAAACGATGTTGTCCAGCTAATATTTTCATCCCATGAGAAAACACTTCTAGCATTGTTTCAGTTACAATGACATATTTGTTGATATAGTTTGGTTTTGTCTCCAACCTTGGCCTGAATACAACCTGTTTCATAGACGACGAGTGTTTAGAGGCAGAAGCACAGCTGTGTGGCTTCACCATGTCATCAGCAGCCTGCTTCACTAGAACTGTGGATGGTGGATGGTACCAATGATGTTCTGGGTGGTTTTAATCCCCCGCTGTAGAGCGCTCCTGCCCTGGGCCGTGCACATCCCACAGCGGTTTGTAATGTTCCCATCAGGAGGATTTCTTGTGGCCCACAGGCCAGCAGCTTTACTCACAATCACTCTCATCAGGGTCTTTCTCACATGTGCTGTGGATACTCAAAGTGGCCGGTCCTCTGGAGGTGGGGCAGACCTGACAGCTGACTGTGCTGCTGCTTTTGTAGCCTCGGACATTCTGGACGGTCTGCCACATATCTTTAGTGTTTCTCTCTCTTAATGCCTCCGCTTTGCCTCCGAGGTGCCAGCGTTCGGTCTTGCTCTGGCGATGCGGTGTGCTTCATTGTCAGCTGACCGGAGGAGGCTTCTGTTTGCAACAACAGATACTGTATCTGAAGAAGAAGATTCAACACAGACAGAATTCTGTGAGATGGAAGGTCTCAGTTTGATGAATCACACAATGAAAAAGAGAAGCTATTCTATTATGAATATGATAGATATAAAACTAAAGCTTCCAGCTGTTAATTCATCATTATATGATCTTTTACAGTGGTGTCACAGTGTGGATGTTTGACTCGATGCTGTTGTTGTTTCCACACAAAAAACTGCTGCTTTGAAACCTATAAAAATGGAGACGGGCTTATCTGTCTGCTGCAGGGGCTGATGGGAGGTGTGAGGACCTGTTGGAAACCATGTGGCCCTCATCTGATCTCACAGCTGCTCTTTGTTTGGCCTCAGCTGCATCAGAGCGTCACTTCTCCCCAGGTTCACCAGAGGAAACATCACTGAACAAAATGCTGTTCCTCTCCGCTGCTGCTCTGTGCTGTCTGTGTTCAGGTGAGTGTTTCCAGCCAATCAGGAGCCAACAAAGTCCACCTTTAACAAACAATGTCACACTCACCTTCATCCACCTGTCTGTTTCTCTAAAGTGCTGGTTGCCATGGCAGCAGAGCTGATTCAGGATGATTTAACATTGACCAGGAGAGTTGGTGGGAGCGTGTCCTTCAGCTGCAGAGGAACTGACCAGTGTAGCGGTCGCATACACTGGTTCCAGAAGAGAGACACAGAAACATTCAGAGGGATTCTGTATGTTTGGAATACTGATTATCAAGTTGATAAATCTTACAATCATCCTCAGGAAGGTGATTTCTCAGCTGTGAGGACACAGAACAACTGTGAGTTGAAGATCCAGAATGTTACACTCAGTCATTCAGCCTCCTACTACTGCTTGTGTTACGTCCCACAGTGAGAAATGTTCCCTGCAGTCTGAACAAAAACCAACAGATGAAAAGATGTTACACCGTGTATGTGACAGGAAGAGAGCAGTGAACCACAGCCCAGGTTCACATATTTCACCAGGATATGAGCCACAGTCACAAACACACTGAAATGAGGGCTTATCATTGATTTCAATTCATATTCATTCATATTTTATAAGATATTCCAGCAGGTTTATTGTTGTTCCACACAGTGAGGGCATTAAAGTGACACCGAGGCACCATGATGAACCCAAATTAGTAGAACACAATAAACATAATCCAGATGAAGGGCTGCAGGGTGGTGGAGATGGTGTCACCACAGCCAGAGGGTCCCGGGTTCAATTCCCAGTTTGGGTTCAGGCTCCTTCTGTGTGGATTTACATGTTCTGTTACCTGTCTGTCTCTACATGTCAGCCCTGTGATAGACTGGTTACCTGTCTGTCTCTACATGTCTCCCTGTGATAGACTGGTTACCTGTCTGTCTCTACATGTCAGCTCTGTGATAGACTGGTTACCTGTCTGTCTCTACATGTCGGCCCTGTGATAGACTGGTTACCTGTCTGTCTCTACATGCAGGCCCTGTGATAGACTGGTTACCTGTCTGTCTCTACATGTCGGCCCTGTGATAGACTGGTTACCTGTCTGTCTCTACATGTCAGCCCTGTGATAGACTGGTTACCTGTCTGTCTCTACATGCAGGCCCTGTGATAGACTGGTTACCTGTCTGTCTCTACATGTCGGCCCTGTGATAGACTGGTTACCTGTCTGTCTCTACATGTCAGCCCTGTGATAGACTGGTTACCTGTCTGTCTCTACATGCAGGCCCTGTGATAGACTGGTTACCTGTCTGTCTCTACATGTCTCCCTGTGATAGACTGGTTACCTGTCTGTCTCTACATGTCAGCCCTGTGATAGACTGGTTACCTGTCTGTCTCTACATGTCAGCCCTGTGATAGACTGGTTACCAGTAATAAATACAGGCATACAATACATGTGGTTTCTACAAAATAGATCAAAATAGTAAAATATAAACATGAAGAATTCTAACAACTATGTTATAGATTGTAAACACAAGAAGAATGTGAATCAGGGAGGACGTTGAACAACAAATGTCATGAGTCTGCAGGTTTTTGATCATAAACCAACGTATTGGTCACATTCTAATGTTGAGATTAAAGTCAGAGGATCATCAAAGTTGTTCTGATTCATCCTGAGGGGAACATGAATTATGAACCACAGTTCATCATCCATCCATCCATTTTCTTCCACTTAACCGGGACAGGGTCGTGGAGGAAGAAGGCTTAGGAGGGCCTTCCAGATGCTCTTCTCCCCAACAACACTTTCCAGCTCTTCTTGGGGACCCAATGTGTTCCCAGGCTAGATGGATATACACTGCTCAAAACACGAAGGGAACACTTCAATCACACCTCACATCCTGATGAACAAATCATTCAACTTCAAAATCTTGACATCCGGTTTCAAAATCAAAGTAAAAATGTAAATCAAAGGCTGATCCAAGTCGTTAATTTCATCACAGCAGCTCATAATGGGACTCAGTAGTGTGTCTGGCCCCCGTGTGCCTGTATGAACTCCAGACCACATCTGCTCCTGATGAGTCCTGGGGGATCTCTCTCTACAGAAGGAACACAGATCTTAGAGATATACTAGTCCACAATGCTTTTAACAAGGAAAACAACAGGAATAAGGAATCACTTCCAGTATGGGACATTGGTTTTATCTGTCTCCCTGTTTTGAATGAAGACTCCAGAGTCGGTGTCGACCACAATCAGGTGCAAGGCTTGTGACAAAGTGAATTGGGGAGTACTACAAAGTGGATCAATGATCATTGGCCTTGGGTGTTCTGGTACCAAGAACACTTCTGAACCACAATATACTCCAACATGCAGTCTAAGAAATGATTCATGGGCTTCATGGATGACACTTACAATAAAGATATTTAACAGCATAAAAAACGTACTTTAAGTAAGTTAACAACTAGTTTTAAGAAGTTGGTCAAACTGAAAAAAAGAACTGGACTTATTAATATCCATTTTAAATAAATATTTCTTCGTTCACTCAACAGCGAACACTAAGTCAGTGTAACTTTATTGAGTTTCAACTGTGAATCAAAACCAAGGACACTCCTGAACTTGACTTGTTTTTGCGTGCCAGGTTGGAGCAATCCTCCGACATCCATGTGAGTGACAGGAGCAACGGCAATGTTTGTCCAATATCACTGATTTGGTCAGAAACGGTTTCTGCTGTATTTCATTCACTACAGATGCTAACTGTATCGGAGGGATTCTAATGAATGAGTGCCATTTGCTAGTTGTAACTCTTCCAAATTGAACTTATTTTTTAGCTTTTTTTAAACACCAAATCTAAAAACATTCATATTTAACTGTTCAAAATGTGTATTGGTCCATCTCAGGCAACTGTATGATTTTTTTAGAAGTGAAGTGAAAGATGGATGCATTTTTCTCAGTCCTGTTACCAAAACTCATGTGCCATTTAAAAAGCAATATTAAAAGCATATCAACTATTCCTTTGCTTTCCCCTCAATTTCCCTTAATTGTTAATTTTGAAGAAATGTTTGGTGACATGTTGAAATAATTGATATTTGTGACAAAAAATGACTATATGAAGCTAATGAAACAGTCGCAGCTCACATTGTGTTGCACAAGCAGCTGTATGTCAGTTCTCCGGGCTATAGGGTCACTGATGTATCCTCATGTGGCCTGATCCTGCCGAGAACGCCAAGAATGTGGCCCGTCGCCGCCGCGGCGTGCACTTGGCCCCGTCTAACTGTGAGCAGCAGATCTAGAGAATCTATATAACACCGACAACGCCACCTTAGGACTTTCACCTAAAGAGTATACTCCTTTAACTTTAGGGGGTTTCCCGAAAACATCCCATACACAGGTCCGCACACAAATGAATACAGGCACGTATGATGTATAAGTTAACAATCTTTATTTCTCGCAGTTAACAATTTTTATTAAGTTAGCTCTAAAACATTTACACTCAACAAAAATATAAACGCAACACTTTTGTTTTTGCTCCCATTTTTCATGAGATGGACTTAAAGATCTAAAATTCATTCCAGATACACAATATTACCATTTCTCTCAAACATTGTTCACAAATCAGTCTAAATGTGTGATAGTGAGCACTTCTGCTTTGCTGAGATAATCCATCCCACCTCACAGGTGTGCCACATCAAGATGCTGATCTGACATCATGATTAGTGTACAGGTGTGCCTTAGACTGTCCACAATAAAAGGCCACCCTGAAATGTGCATTTGTTTTGCTTTATTGGGGGTCTGGGGACTCAGAACCAGTCAGTATCTGGTGTGACCACCATTTGCCTCATGCAGTGCAACACATCTTCTTCACATAGAGTTTATCAGATTGTCAATTGTGGCCTGTGGAATGTTGGTCCACTCCTCTTCAATGGCTGTGCGAAGTTGCTGGATATTAGTGGGAACTGGTACACGCTGTCGTATACGCAGGTCAAGCACATCCCAAACATGCTCAATGGGTGACATGTCCGGTGAGTATGCTGGCCATGCAAGAACTGGGACATTTTCAGCTTCCAAGAATTGTGTACAGATCCTTGCAACATGGGGCCGTGCATTATCTTGCTGAAACATGAGGTGATGTTCATGGATGTATGGCACAACAATGGGCCTCAGGATCTCATCACGGTATCTCTGTGCATTCAAAATGCCATCAATAAAATGCACCTGTGTTCTTCGTCCATAACAGATGCCTGCCCATACCATAACCCCCCCACCACCATGGGCCACTCGATCCACAACATTGACATCAGCAAAGCGCTCACCCACACGACGCCACACACGCTGTCTGCCATCTGCCCTGAACAATGTAAACCGAGATTCATCCGTGAAGAGAACACCTCTCCAACGTGCCAGACGCCATCGAATGTGAGCATTTGCCCACTCAAGTCTGTTACGGCGACGAGATGGAGTCAGGTCAAGACCCCGATGAGGACGACGAGCATGCAGTTGAGCTTCCCTGAGACGGTTTCTGACAGTTTGTGCAGAAATTGTTTGGTTATGCAAACCAATTGTTTCAGCAGCTGTCTGAGTGGCTGGTCTCAGACGATCTTGGAGGTGAACCTGCTGGATGTGGAGGTCCTGGGCTGGTGTGGTTACACGTGGTCTGCGGTTGTGAGGCCGGTTGGATGTACTGCCATATTCTCTGAAACGCCTTTGGAGACGGCTTATGGTGGAGAAATGAACATTCAATGCACGAGCAACAGATCTGGTTGACATTCCTGCTGTCAGCATGCCAAATGCACGCTCCCTCAATGCTTGTGGCATCTGTGGCATTTTGCTGTGAGACAAAACTGCACATTTCAGAGTGGCCTTTTATTGTGGACAGTCTAAGGCACACCTGTGCACTAATCATGATGTCAGATCAGCATCTTGATGTGGCACACCTGTGAGGTGGGATGGATTATCTCAGCAAAGCAGAAGTGCTCACTATCACACATTTAGACAGATTTGTGAACAATGTTTGAGAGAAATGGTAATATTGTGTATCTGGAATGAATTTTAGATCTTTAAGTCCATCTCATGAAAAATGGGAGCAAAAACAAAAGTGTTGCGTTTATATTTTTGTTGAGTGTATATAGTTCTTTTCTTTAATGTCAGACAAAATATGGTGTTCCACTTACACCCATCCGTAGCGGTCCAGCTAAGAGGAAGGGGGCCGATAAACAGCTAGCTCCAGCAGTGGTCTGATCTGATTGATTGATCAAGATTGAACTCCAGTAGCTTCAAAGCTTAGCTGCGTTTCAATAACGGTTTGAGTCGCCCTCGCTCACTTGCCCTAAGCACTTGCCCTCGGGGGAATCCCCGCCGCCATCTTAAGGGCTGTTCCATTTCCCTGAACAGCTGAAGTGAACTCCGTGAGATCAGCCCTTGAGGGCTGAGTGATCGAGTGAACAACGATGGTCACTTCAGAGCTGTATATCACCCACAATGCATTGCAGTGGTGCACGAAAAATATGTCCATGCGGTGGCGATAATGAACCTCAAACACCATTGTCTGCTGTCTATTCACCACCAAGGAAGAAGAAGAAAGAAGAAAGTAGAAAATGAATTAAAATTAATTCATTTTCTTAAATTGTGCAATTAGACTGTCTGTTGCAGAGTTATGGCAGAGCCCACCGTTTACAAGTGTAAGTATATAAGCCGACGTATTGCCATCCAGCGTAATTTGGAATAGGCAGTATAGCGCTACTCCAACAACGTGTCGTTGATCCATGATTGTCTGGGCTGTTAGTGAACGAGGGCAGGTGTGTTCCATTTACCTCTTTCACTCCCCCTCCGCCCACTTTCCCTCCGCCCTCCAAGTGGCCTCTGTGTGACGTCATAGCAAGGGCTGAGGGCAAGTGAGCGAGGGCGACTCAAACTGTTATTGAAACGCAGCTCGGGTCTATGCGACAAGAGCAGCGCGACTGGTTACGCTAAGTACGCAGAACAACGTGACTGGTTATACTTACGCAAGTTACGCGACTAGTTACAACTAAACAGAGCAACGCTACTTAAACAAAGCGAGGCTAATAAAACAGAGACTAAATACACAGAGCAAGGCTAATAAAACAGATGCTAGAAGAGAGAGAGAGAGAGACTAAATAACTGGGGGGTATATAAACCACCCCGCATTAGCGGCCGAGGCCACGGCGGCACTACAGGTGACGGAAAGGGGCGTGTCACACCTGCCGCGATTGCTGTCGCAAAACAGACTAACGAGGACACCAAAGAACCGAAATGAATAGATACCATATATCATCCGGTTACACTCATATGGATGGAACTGGTGGCACATCTTTGAGCATCTCCATAACTGTTTCCTCGTTGACAAAAACTTGATTGTGTCTGTCTTTTGCAACACAGCAGCTCTGTGGCGTCAGGAATATCTGTCCCTTTGCTGACCAGACCAGCCCTCCTCTTCAGGGCCACTCCCACACCGTCCGGGGGACCCTTCCCGTCGCTCGCCTCGAAGAAGATCCACGTTCCAGCAGTGAACCCTCATCTGAACAGCTCAGTACAAAACAGGATAAAAATCCCCTCGCTGTTTATACTGAGAGAAAGGGCCGTCCCTGTAAAAGTGGATTGTGGAGACCTCTGGATGTGCACTCTATACGTAATCAAGCACTGGTGACAAGTGCTGTCAGATTGCTGGTTGACACTGCAGAAGGACATTGGGCTGGAGGATGTGTGCACATAGAGGACCCCCGTGTGCAGTGTCGCCTGCTGGTGTGATGCTCTGAAGTGAACAGCCTGTATTTCTGTGCTCTACGTGCAGAGGTCATTTTCTGAAAAACCAACATGATTTAAGCATTCATGTGCTTCCTAGCCATGTCTCAGTGCCCTGTAGTGGACAAACTGATGTTTGATGTTGTCTGTCTTTTAAACCCTTTGCAGCAGCAGGTTCAGCTGTTTAATACTGTTCAGTACTGAACAATACTCAGTCCTGTTACTCACATAAGAGTAACAGGACTGAAAGTAACAGGAGTTTTTAGCATAGAATTAGAAAATTCACAAAAAATAGCCACATAGCATCTCTGCTAAAAACATGTGGACACAGAGCACAATGTAGTCGTTGACCAAAAAACGCTATTTTTAAAATGAACAAATAATATCTAAAAAATAATTTAGGTAACAGGAATGTACACTATTAATGACACCCTCAGTCAACACTAAAATATCATTAAAAATACAGAAAAGTGACTGTGAGAACTTGCTTTTGGTCTTCCCATGGCCTTCAGAAGATTCAAATGAACCAACTTCCTGTTGAACATGTGACTTGGGGAGTTATTTTCCAGAAGGGATTATGTGTCAGGGTAACAGGACTGTGTGAAAACCTGGGGACACGAATAAAATCTAGATTTTGATTGAATTAAAATGGACTATTTGGGAATTAAATGTGGACGGAAATGGCACCCATTCAATAGAATCCTTCATCTAACAGTAACTTTAAAGACGTCGTTTTCACCGAGCACTTAACTTCAGGGGAAATCAAGCTAATTTAGCAACGGTACTAGCTAGATAATAGTGACTTCAACACAGTTTCACTTTGGTAGCTGAATTAATTCACGTTCATTTACATCAGACACGTGAAGTGTTGACACTGTAAAGGTAAAAGGTTAAGTGTCTCCTTTTGTTCTAACTTAAGTTGGTGTCATTGAGGTCTGGTCAGCAACAGTTGCATTGCTGGTCTGTTCTGAAAGTGAACCTGGGATAAATGTATTTTACTTGATGTTTTTCAGTTTCATGTGTGTCGTGTTGCTGTTAAAGCCTTAAAGGTATTTTTGTTTGAGGCAGGCGTCTCTGAGAAAAGGATGAGGATCTCTTCAAAGAACACTTGGTAGGTAAATCAGATGCTTAGTTCTGACACACTGGACTTTGTGTTACACTCAAATACAATACCATGTTTTCAAATGGGATGACTTAAAACATGTTTATTCTGATCTACTTCCAACAGGATGGAGAAGTGCAGGTTACAGATGAAGGACCATGATGAGGGGCCATCATGTTGATCCAGCCAGTGCAAGGATAGTGACAGAGGGAACAGAAGTCCTGGAGAACCTGGATGTTCCAAGTGCCTTCACCATGTTAATGGTGCTGATATACGCCATCAACCTCAACTACCAAAACAACTGATGAAAACGTTTGAGGTGTTTCAAAAAATACTCCTTGAACTTGATGGACTGAAAACCAGCCCGAAGGTAATGTTGCAAAGGAATATACTGCTGTCCTAAAAAGTGTAATTATGAAGTGGAAGTTTTAAGTTTAGTTAACATACTAATAGAAATAAATGTGTTCATTGATCACATCCATCATGTGTACCTGCAGTTTGTTTGAAAGACACATATGGACGCTAGATGTTCACGCTGGATTCTCACACACTTGTTGGCACTAAGTTGCTCGTCTACTGGGTCCACGAAGCTAAAAGTACTGCACGTTTAGAGAGGTGTTGTTTACACTTTATGACCCTCCAATGCCGAAAGACTCATTCACGCCTTCATTTCCTCCCGACTGGATTACTGCAACTCAGTCCTCCATGGCATCAGCTCCAGCTCCATCAACTGACTCCAACTCGTCCAGAACGCAGCCGCAGGACTCATCACCCGCAACAAAACCTGGGACCACATCACCCCGGTCCTAAAGAACCTCCATTGGCTTCCCATCTCCCACTGCGTCACCTACAAATCCTGGTCCTCACTTTCAAAGCACCCCACCATCTGGCCCCCCCTTAACTGACTTTTGTTTGTTTGTTTTCTGTAAAGCGTCTTTGTGTGTGGAAAAGCTCTCTACAAATTAAATGTATTATTATTAGTATTATTATTTTGCAGAATGTCCTGATGTTGAACTGGTATTAAGTTCTCTGAGGTGTTGGACACAACATCAGAAGCACCTCAGTATAACGCAGTACAACTTTAGAACAAGCACAAACAACATTTGAACAAAGCGAGGTTTTGACCGATGGTGAGGTAAATTTCATCACAACAAACCTCTGAAGGCGCGTCTGTTCTCCACACTATGTGAGGAGATGGAGCTGAACATTCAGCTGTGGTGTTTCACAGCGAGGCTAGGTGGCTCTCAAGAGGGAAAGTGTTGTCCCGAGTCTTTGAGCTCACAGAGGAAGTTTGTGTGTTTTTGGAGGAGGAGCAGATTCATGACGTTGCAAACAAGTTTAGTGATGAACAATTTCTGATGAAACTGGCCTATCTCAGCGATATATTTAGAAAACTCAATGAATGAAATCTTCAGCTTCAAGGCAGAGACAAGCGCCTTCCTCACCTGGCAGATAATATTAGCACATTTACAGGAAAGCTTGAGATGAGGGGCAGACCACTTTCTCAAGGAAATACTGGTTCCTTAGAGAATCTGAGGGGTTTTGCTGAAACCAGTGATTCTGGAGCCACCACAGTGATTCCCATCTCTTCCCTTACCTGTATGACTGAGTGAGGGATCCATTCAATGCAGCAGCACTCACTGATTTCACCTCTGATGAAGAGGACCAGTTCATTGAGATGACATCTGCCTCCACCCTGAGGCTGAGGTTTACAGGCCAGACATGAGTGAGTTCTGGCTTGGTGTGGAGGGGAGCATTCACTCTGCTTCCCTTCACCACATCCTCTCTCTGTGAGATGGGCTTTTCTGCTGTCGCCTCACTGAAAACACAGATCTAAGACATGACTTGAGAGTGTCAGTATCAACCTGCAACCTCGCCTTGAAAAGATCCATCCATCCATCCATCCATCGACTACCGCTTATCCTGTATTCAGGGTCACGGCTTTGTTCTCATTCTAGCAAAGTGAAATGTATTCCATTTTTCTGTTTTGGAAAAAGCTCACAGACTGATGGAGCAATGACCAACATTACAAAAAGTTTAAATAGAAGTTGCTTTTTCATTTGTACAACATTGACAAATATCTGCATTTTTTTCTTTTGTACGTTATTTCAATTAAGTGAAACTTTGTTTTGTTGGGGGGGGGGGGGGGGGGGGGGGCATGACTGGAGACGCTTGAGAACCACTGGATTAGAGAAACATCGTGGAGATGGTTTTTGTATCACTCTGTTTCACTGTGGGGTGGACAAGACTTTATCTTTGGCTCTGGAAGTAAACTGTACGTAACAGGTAAGGAGAATATTTCATGTCCCTTCAGTTGTTTTATAGAACAAGTTGAAAATGTGTTTTAATGAGTTTCTGCTGCTTCAGGCTTCTCATGTTAGTTTTTCCATCATTAGTAGAGAATTCTTGTGGCCGTGAAGCTGTTGTTCTATTAAAAGGTTCATAATTCCTGAAACAACGACTCAAGTTATTTTTTAATTCTGCAGGAGATTAAACAGATTTTTATATATAAAGTAAGTATAAAGTATAAAGTATTTGATCCCCTCAATAATTCAGCAGAATATAATATTAGAAATGTATTAAATTACGTTGTAGAGGATCAAAATTCAATCATTTTTAATAGTAAAATTGACCTCATGACATTCATGTTATGTGATGGTACGGTATGTTTGTGGAAGACATATTTATACATAACAGCAAACAGATACTGCAGGTGATTGTACAATAAATCTAATTCATGCATATTAATTTATGTTTTTTAATATATGATTCAGAAAAATAAATGACACACGTATTTCGAGGCACTATTAATATAAATAGTATATGATACTCAACTTGATTTCAAATATAATATTGTAAATATAATTTTGAAAGTATATATTATATTATACTATATTATATTATATTGAATTTGCCCAAGTTATAAATAAAGTTACGAAAAAAAATGCATTGCGTATGCATATTTTCTTTTGTGTGTGTGTGCAGTTTGAGTATTTTTGTAAATATATATTATATGTAATATATATTGAAATCATTTTAATTACTTAGAGATGAAGGTAAATATGTCTAATATTATTATATCTATATTAACACTACTGAATCAACAAAATGTGATAACTATGAAGATATATAAATGTATCTTAAATATCATATTATATTATATTGTACCATATGATATATCAAAATTGTTATGAAATAAGTAAATACATTATTATTTGTATCATTTTCTTAAGCAAGATTAAAATAAATGGTGGGAAACATAATATTATCATATTAGCAACTATATTTTATGTGAAGGTGAATATGGAACTTGTAGTAATATGTAGATAAGCCCTAATATAGGAAATACAATTCAACTATATTAAGATACTTTTCATAGTTATAAAAGCTATATAAAGATATACAAATGTATCTTCATAATTATATTATATCATATTTAATGATATTATATGTAAATCCCCCTCATAGGTTAATAACATCTAAACATTTGTATGTAATAATATACAGCAGTCATTATTCCTATTTGACATTTCATTCATTTAAAATTATTCTGACAAACGTCTAAGTATATGATGGTAATTAAATAATATGTTATACATGTTGAAATCATCACAATTACTGTGATACGAAGGTGAATATTGTTATAATACGTGTATTAGTCCCTTCTGAATACACAAAGTGGTATAACTGTATAAAGGTATCTTCATAATGATATGATAGTATATGATAGTATGTTATTGTTGACTGTGTGAATGTGTGTCTGTGCTGCTTGTTGCTGCTGTCAAACTTCAGATGAGCAGGTAATGAAGCCCGTGGTGAGCGTGTACCCAGCAGCATCCAGAGCCCACCTGGAGGGGAAGAGCTCTCTGCTGTGTCTGGCCTCAGACATGTTTCCTCCTCTAGTCCGGTTCTCCTGGAAAAGACGAAAGGAGAATGGTTCTCTGGAGGAGGAGGTGCTCCCTGCTGTGGGAGAGCAGCTGGAGATCAGAGAGTCGGGACACGCCGCCGCCATCTTGCTGCTCCATCAACAAGAGATCAGCACATATAAATACCGCTGCTCCGTCCAGCACGAGGGGGGCACAGTGGAGGCCCAAGCAGAACAAGGTACTGAAGGCTTGGTGACTGTTCAGCAGTGATTCAGCATCATGTGGATGCACTGCTGTCCAAGATATCAGAGGAGCAGACGACTGACGTCGCTCACTGTCACTCCTTTTCCCTTCCAGAGGTTCCAGCTCCAGCTGCCTCCTGTCCTCCAGAGAGAGAGCCAGCAGACCTGCCAGCTCTGCAGCAAGCTGACTGTAAGATCAACTGCTGCCCCCTTTAATATAATATATATGATATGTTAGAATAATAAAAAGCTGCTTGGGGTCGCTGCAGTGAGGACTTAACCTCGATACATGGGGTGCCAACTCTACCGACTGAGCTATGCGGCGCCCCGTTATGCTGCTATTTAAATCATTGTCCTGGCTCCATCCCTACAACGCTTGGTGGGCCCTTATTGGTTGTTTTTAAGGAGGGCCTTTGAACTTTCATTCAAATTGTAGCCGACCTCTGACTTCATGCAAAGCTGGTTTTAAATAAAAGTTACTCTGATGAGAGAAGAGATGGGCATGAGGACTTAGGACACCAGTTCCAAATATCAAGCAACCACATTTATTGTTTAGCTTTTTTGCTCTTTGTTACTGTCTTAGTCGTCAGACCAAATGTTCTTCAAAAGAGGATAAACCCGATTGGCCTGACATTTCCTCCTCACATGTTTCTATCTAACAAAACATTCTGCTTCAATCCATATTTGTTGGCATTTAACCTTCAAACACTACATTTTCACTGTTGTGAGAAAGACAAAGGGAGGCAGCACCTGTATTAACGGGGAAGTCTAGCAGCCATCAAACAGCACCAGAAATTACATTTATAGAACCGAAAAATCATAATTCACCCACTTGTTTAGGACAATGACATCATCAAATTAACAATAGACATTCAAAACTTCAATCTACAACCTTAATAGAAGTAAAATATGAATGTAAAAATGTCTTATGAGGGCTGATCTGGGACAAGCTGTTACTACAGACTTGTGGACAGCTCTTACCACAGAGTCATATGTAACCATCACCTGTCATTTCATTCAGAACGGGGAGTTGAATACTCTTTAATCATTAAATAAGAGTACTGGAATATGGAAGTTACTTACGTGTGTGTGTGTGTGTGTGTGTGTGTGTGTGTGTGTGTGTGTGTGTGTGTGTGTGTGTAACAGTGTCCTTCCAGTCTCAGTGCAGGGTGAAGCTGCTCTGCCTGCTGTACACAGTGCTGATAGTGAAGAGTCTTGTGTACTGCTGTGGACTCAGTCTGCTGATGATCTCCAGAAAGAAGGGACGCTCCACCAACTGCTCACATGCTGACTGATCACCATCACATCTCATCAATTCATCTCATTCATCACTTTAATTATATTCACAAATATACATGATGACTTGATGAGGTTGGTTGTATGATGTGTCTTTTTATACAGGATAGATACAGTCATCCTAAAAATATAAATACATATTTAGACATTATATTTACAGTAATTCAGTGTAAACTCTTTGTAGTGTTACTTTGATAGTTAAGATGAATAGTTAGCTGACTGGTTGATGTTTTATTCTTTACAGTATTTTTCTGTGCTTGTGTTTGTTTTTAATACATGATTCAGAGTGTGGCAGATTTGTCAAATTATTTCACTGTAAGATTCTTAATAAACTGAAAATTCACAGTGTTTTATGGACATCCTTGTTTTTATGGATTTGAGTTTGGTTTCATAGCAAATAATCAGGAACAGAATCAAGTTTGTTGAGTTTGTTGGCACCAGTAATGTGACTGTGGATGTAAGTCGCTGTGAATATACTTTCACACAGCACCAAGAACAAATGTACAGGAAAATATGCATATAAGCACACAGCTAAACAAGGACAACAGAGCTAAACAAAGAGAAGCAAACATATACACACGGCTATTATATACAGCTATTATAGTCAATAGGTGTGGCAGTCCCACCAGGTTCAGTGCTGACCCCCTTTTATATTGGTGTCAGTGTGGATGTTAAACTCTATGCTGACGACACTGTCCTTTAAACACAAACAAACAGCAGAAGTTTTAGCTTTGAAGCATTTGATTGAAGCATGTATTTTTTGACACTGAACTATTACAGCTTCATCAGGATGACATGGATCGGCAGAGCTACTGATTATACCTAAACTAACATTCATATTCATGTACATTTCAAGACAGAATCACAGAAGTGAGCTGAGGATTTGAGCTGCTTCTCTCACAGATTCCACACACAGATCAAAGCAGTGAGTACTGAGCGCTGAGCTGAAGTTCCCAGAATGATTGTGTAACCAGAGTGGATGGTTGTAACTGTCGTTGTGTTATTAATGTGAGAAAGGATGCAGAGCAGAAACCCACACAGCCCGTCTGCTGCAGGAAAGGAAGTGTTGCTAGGCTGCCAACCGTCCTAATAACCACTGAGAACAGATTCCTATCTGCTGCTGTACACAAACATCAGTGTGTGACCTCACAAATACACTTCTGGAAGAATGGTGCAAAGGGTGGACTGACGTCATATTTAACCCTATGGATTAAGAATGGGACGTCACTTAAGTTCATATGCGAGTCGAGGCAGGTGAGCAAATACTTTTGGCAATATAGTGTACCTGGATGGAGATCTGCATTCATGCAAACACATTAATGTTCAGGTTCAAATAGTCTAAGAAGTGAGGAGGTCCAGGAGCTAAAGTCAGGATCTGAATCAGGAGCTCTAATTTGTTCCTGTCAGCATTTGGAACAAATACAAGATTCCAAAGCAGAAGCTTTGTTGTAATATGAATGTTTGCAGTAAATGATTATTGATGCATGTTGACAACAAGCTCAGCCAGTTGTCCTGAAAGAATTGAGACTGAACACTGAAATAAACTCTGAATTAATAAATAAATATAAAATAAATTGACTCCCTGATGTTCTGAAATTATTAAAGTTGATACTATAACACCATCTGACAGAAGTTTGATTTGCTAATTTTATTTCTCTGTATGTAATTGAAGACATGAATTATGTACTTGAGCACAAATATGTATGTTTATTTTACATAGAAAAAAAAAACTTTTAAAAATAGATTGTTTAATAAAGTGAATTCATCTTTTTTTTTAATCTGTACGTATATTGTAGTTTTAAATATAGTTGTGGTTCCTTTTTAATGAAATCCACATAGAAGATGTTCAGCAAATAATTTAGTTTGTCTTATCTGGAAAATAAAAGTGAAAAAAGGTTTTTGTTTCATTTATTGAAATTGCTTATAGACTCAAAGAACAACACAAAGACACAAATACAATTGTGACTGCTATGACTAATTAAAAACAAGAATGAGAAAACCACATTTTATTTACAACAGATTATATGAAATTTCAACAAAAGTCAATAAAATAGAGATTAAGGCAAAAAACTAAATTTTGAATAAAAACTAACTGATAACAAAATGAAAATTAATAGAAATAATAAATTATGTATAAAATAAGTGTGATATAACAGAATAATTGAGAGAGTTCTTAGTAAGCCAGTTATCTTCTGATCATATCTCATATAAATGTGTTTAATGAAGTTGACTATTTTCTATCATCAACATTTGTAATTATCTCCTGAGATCATTGAGATATTTTAATTGAAAATGTTTTAAAACATGGTGTGATTATTTCCAAATATATCTATGTATATTTGTATTTATATTTTTTAGACATCTGTATCTGAAAGACTTGTATACAGCAGACTGGTCACTATCAGCATGTTTACAGCAGACTGGTCACTATCAGCATGTTTACAGCAGACTGGTCACTATCAGCGTGTTTACAGACTGGTCACTATCAGAGAGACGGGACGGACGCTGCTGAAGGTGGAAGAGCTGGAACCTCTGAAAGAGAACAGGAGTGACAGTGAGCAACGTCAGTCCTTTCCTCCTCTGATCTCTCATATAATTATGAAGATACCTTTAAACATCTATACCATTTTATTAATTCATAAGGTAAATATACATATTATAATAATGGACATATTTACCTTTATTTCAAAGTAATTTTAACGAATTAAGTATATATAATATAATACATAATTACCACCATTTACTCACAAAATAATCAATTCCTTGGCAGAACTATTTTAAAATTCATACAGTTACAATATTATTTCATGAAATGTCAAATATAAATTAAGACTACTGTATATTATGATATAAAAACGATGAGACTATATCAACCTATGAGGGGGAATTTAAATATAATATAATGTGTTGTAATATAATGTATATGAAGATACATTTTTAAACCTAATTATATTTATATCATCTAAGAAAATATATTTATACGGTAGAATGTATTTCCTACATTAGAGGTCATATACATGTTACAATAAGTTCCATATCCACCTTCATATAATTGTTAGTATGATAATATTATACATTACCCACCAGACATGTTATTCTAATTGCTAAAGAAACAAAACGGTACATTAATAATACAATTTTGTATATTATTTAACTTAATATTAAAAATACGATTGAATATAAAAAAGTTTATCGACAACCAAAATATTCCAAAATATATTAATTTTATTATATTTGAAATTCAGTTAAGCAACATAAACTATTTCTATGAATAAGTGCATTGAGATAAAAAAAAAAGATAGCTCATGTGTGTTTTAATTATTTCTTTATGTTATATTGATTCATATATTTCAATATATGAATCAATAAACATGTAATCCATCCATTCATCGTCTACCGCTTATCCTGTATTCAGTGTCGCGGGGATGATCATATCTGTTTGAATTCATGCATACACACATTTTCCACTGAAAGACATATTTACCATTATATCAAATAAAAAGGTCATGAGGTCAATTTACCATAAAAATGATATCAATTAATTATCCAGCATATTTAAATGATATGCTTTTCAATATAAATGTGCTGACATATATTACATTTATTGAAATACAATATAGTTTCTAATATTATGGTGCTTTATTACTGAGATGATCAAATACTTTATACCTGTAACATTTCCAACATCATACTTTTTATATAAAAATCTGTTAAATCTGCAGAATTAAAGAATAACTTGAGTCGTTGTTTCAGGAAATATGAACCTTTTAATAGAACAAAAGCTTCACGGATTCTCTACTAATGATGGAAAAACTAACATGAGAAGCCTGAAGCAGCAGAAACTCATTAAAACACATTTTCAACTTGTTCTATAAACAGGCCTGGACTGGGACAAAGATTCGGCCCTGGACTTTTTGGTCCAGACTGGCCCACCACAATCCAAGCGCAGATACTGTACCAACTCGGCCCGTTGATGTACTGTACATATAATCACACAAGCCCTTAATAACACTACTATACTGAATAATACCCCTTTATATTCGGGATCCTTGAATAAAATAAATGATGACTACACAGTATGTTGCTCATTTGCTCTTAAGAAGGATACTGGAGAAAGTATTTAAGATTCAAGAGTGTTGTTTATTTAACTCACTCATATGTGGTGGAACTGATCATGGCATTGGCAGGCTGATAGCAAGGTACTGTGGTCAAACCACACCACATTGCAACATGTGAGTTTTAAGCTTGTAGATCTGCAAATGTGTGGCATGCTTAGATGAAAATATAAAATAGTGGTTAATAAAAGCAACTATTAAATAATCAGGATAGTATATTATTTTCCAACACCTTAGATAACTAGATTTAGTTATAACACCACACACTATGCAGAGATCTATTATGTCAAGTAAAGTTCATAGAAGGTTCTGAACATTTAGTGAATGAGTGTTTATCCACAACATGTTATCTAGCACACACACCTGCTATCACCACCACCATCTCCTCCTCCTCCTCCTGTACCACCATGGCAGCGGGAGCCTCACTTTCACTGTCCGCCTGCGACTCCTGCCTAGAGGGCCCCGCCGCAGCCGCAGCTTCGGAGCCGGAGGCCACGCCGCCGCCGGCCCCCGCCGCAACAAACATGTTTAATATGTTTCTGCTCTCAGCGGCATCAGCAGCGAGAGCATTTTTTTCTTCTTTTCCCTCAGTTTTTCTGCACCACCTGTTCCTTTTTTCTCCATTTTCGCTTTGTTTTTCGTGTGTGTTTCTCTTCTCTCTCATAATGATTGATCATCATTAAAGGTGATTGGACGAGGGGGGGGGGGGGGGGGGGGTAGTCTGGAAAATGGGTGGGACTACTGGGCCTCTGTAGCCTATCATAGGGCCACTGGGCCAGGTATTCTTTAGACAGACAAGCCACTGGGCTCTAATGTGTCTGTGGGCTGCAGCTGAGCTCTGTGGGCTGGTGCATGTCTCTCTCCCTGGGCTGCAGCAAAAAAATAAAAAAATAAATAAATTGTTAAAATATGTTTATGTCCTCAGTTGTATGTGATGTGATGCTGTATTGTTCTTATGTGTTCTGTACTGTGTATATGTTTATGCCACAAGGAGGCGCTAATGTGCAGGCTATAGAGGCAGGGCGCAAAAGCGTCATTCGTTTTTTGTTCCAGTTGATCTGCCGTAGTTTTTGAGACGAAGCTGTATGACCGTGAGACTGATGTGTCTACAGTTCGCAAATAAATATGCCAAGAAAGGCTGAAGAAAACCCGCTGACTCTTTTCATCCGAATGCAACGTTAAGCTGCAACAGTTAATATACAATAACTCAACAGGTTATGGGCCCAGGAGTCGTTCGGATGATAAGTTTGCTATCACCGTTTAGAAAGTCGCAACGGACCGCGTGCTGACGGGATTGCTAACTAGAAAAAGAGCAAGCTAACATGGCGGAACAACGAAGGAGATTACCTCGACTGACGTTCGACGGAGATGAGACTAAGTATGAGCTTTGGGAGACCAAAATGTTGGGACATTTTCATTTGTCAGAGCTAAAGAATACAGTGTTAAGAGAACCGCGGACAGAAGCAGAGATAGCAGCAGATCCAAAGAAAAATGCTGACGCTTATGCGGAGTTGATTTTGCTGTTAGATGACAAAAGCCTCTCTTTAGTTATGAGGGATGCGCCCAACAATGGAAGACAAGCTCTGAAAATATTGAGAGAGTATTATGCAGGGGGAGGAAAGCCCCGTATAATCAACTTGTACACCACGTTGACATCGCTTCAGAAGGCCATCGATGAAAGTGTAATGGACTACATCATCAGAGCTGAAACCGCCATCACAGCACTGCGAAACGCGGGTGAAACATTAGGAGACGGCCTGCTAGTGGCTATGGCCTTAAAAGGATTGCCTGAGAGTTTTAAGCCATTCGCAATACATGTGGCACATACAAACGATAACATCACGTTTGCAGAATTCAAGACTAAACTACGTAGTTTTGAAGAGACAGAGAAGATAAAAGCAGCCGACTCCAGCGACAGTGTGATGAAACTCAAGGGAAAACCGGATGGCGGCCCGCCAAGACGAGCGCGCGTGGCTGGAACAAAGACGACACAGAAATGGTGTGCTTCAAGTGTGGCACCAAAGGCCACAGAGCGAAAGCGTGTCGTCAGAAGACACACACAAAGACGCCACGTGTAGGCGTAAGGACAAGGACAGTAAAGACAAAAAGGATGGTGTGAGTAAAGCCTCAGAAGATGCTGAGGAGGACTACATGTTCAAGGTGAGAGACGGAGGGACCCAGCGGCAGCCGGCACGCAGCATTCAGGAGAGGGGCCTGATGGTGGACACGGGGGCTACCTCTCATATCGTCACCGACATCACCATGTTTAATAGTTTCGACTGTGCGTTCAGGCCAGAAATGCACACAGTCGAGCTGGCAGATGGGACCCGGTGCAGCGGGGTCGCTCAGCGGAGGGGAAACGCTGAGGTTTCCCTCATCGACAGCAGAGGACAACGACGCAAGGCGACGCTGAGAGACGCTTTGCTCGTACCGTCGTACCCCCAAAGCATCTTCTCGGTGAAGGCGGCGACTACGAGTGGGGCTACGGTTGTCTTTAAAGAAGATAAAGACGCCTTGATAACCAGAGACGGTACCAGATTTAACATTCATGTTTATGACAGGATGTATTATTTGCATACTGAAGCTGAGCCTAATGATAAGTGTAATGCATGTCACGACATACAAGCATGGCATGAGATATTAGGCCACTGTAACTATGAGGATGTCCTTAAGTTGCAAAATGTTGTTGAAGGTATGCAGATCAAGGGTAAAATGGGTAGACCTGAACAAGAGTGTGAGGTGTGTATTCAGGGGAAGTTTGCCCAAACCAAAAATAGGGACCCTGATACCAGAGCACAGGCTCCCTTACAGATGGTACACACAGACCTTGCAGGTCCTGTAGCCACAGAGTCGATAGATGGGTACAAATATGTGCAGTCATTTACTGACGATTACTCAAGCGCAGTGTTCGTTTATTTTCTGAAGAAGAAAAGTGACACAGTACAGGCTACGGAAAAGTTCCTAGCAGATATATCCCCTTACGGGAAAGTGAGGTGCATGAGATCCGACAACGGAACAGAGTTCACATGCGGTGATTTCCAAGCACTGCTCAGGAAAAACAATGTAAGACATGAAACGTCAGCTCCGTATTCCCCACACCAAAACGGAACTGCAGAGAGGGGTTGGCGTACTCTTTTTGAGATGGGTAGGTGCATGATAGTTGAAAGTGCACTGCCAAAGCAGTTGTGGCAATATGCAGTTCAAACGGCAGCAATGGTACGCAACAGGTGTTATAACAGGCGTACAGGGCAGACTCCTTATGAGCTGCTGACCAACAAGAAGCCCAATGTGTCTAAAATGCAAAAGTTTGGGTCTGCATGCTACACCTACAAACAGGACAAGGGAAAACTTGATTCCAGATGTGATCAGGGGCGTTTTGTAGGTTACGACAAGAACAGCCCGGCGTATTTGGTGTATCATCCAGATACGAATAAAGTACAAAAACACAGGCTAGTGAAGTTTGTGAGCAAGGCAGCTGTGGAGAAACAGACACAGACAGGTGAGCCAGATCCAAGCGATGGCGATGATAGTGTGAGACCCAGGACTAGTGAGATCACGCAAGGGGTTAGTAGGGGTACAGAAAATGCTCCAGAGCCAAGTGTACGAAGTAGAAGTGCACATAGTGATAGTCCAGGTACAGTACCTAGGTCTAGTGACCATAATCACACACAGCAGAGTGATGAACCCGAGAGTAGAAGGTATCCAGCTAGAGAAAGGAGAACACTGAGTTACTTAGGTGACTTCATAACTGATGACTGTGATAGTGATGGGGTTCATATCACGGTAGACTACTGCTGCAGAGCGGTGTGTGGCGTCCCACAGACATTTGGGGAAGCAATGGGGTCAGCTAACTCAAAAGAATGGGTAAAAGCCATGGAGGAGGAAATTCAGTCTTTAAACGAGAACAAAACCTTCACCCCGACAGCGTTGCCAATAGGCAAGAAAACAGTGGGGGGTAGGTGGGTTTACGCTGTTAAGACTGATGTAGATGGAAAGGATAAATACAAAGCACGGTTTGTGGCCAAGGGTTACAGCCAGAAAATGGGAGTAGACTATGGGGAGACGTTTTCACCCACTGCAGACCTGACGAGTGTAAGGGTAGTGCTACAGAAAGCGGTACAGGAGAATTTACTCAAGCACCAAATGGACGTGAAAACGGCGTACTTGCACGCTCCCATAGACTATGAGATCTACATCAATCCACCAGAGGGTTATCAAGAGAAAGAGGGTATAGTGTACAAACTAGAGAAATCACTATATGGTCTTAAACAATCCGGGCGAAATTGGAATAGGGTTTTGCATGATTGTCTAACTGAGAATGGGTTCACGCAAAACCCAGCCGACCACTGTGTTTATGCCCAAGAATCAAAAGAAGGGAAGGTGATCATAATCATATGGGTCAATGACTTGATTATTGCGGCAAGCAATGAAGAGAAACTGAAAAAGGTGAAAGAGACGCTTGCAGAACAGTTTAAAATGAAAGATTTAGGCAAACTCAAGCATTTTCTGGGAATCGATTTCAGTCAGTCAGATGGATGTATAAAGATGTCACAGGAAAGGTATACTAACAAGATACTACAGCGTTTTAATATGCAAGACTGTAGGATCAGATAGACACCCTGTGAGCAAAAGCTAGAGTATACTGAGGATGCAGTAAAGATGGAAGACGTCAGGCTCTATAGGGAGGCCGTAGGAAGTCTTATATACCTAACTACTTGTACCAGACCAGATTTAAGTTTTGTAGTGAGCAGGTTATCACAGTACTTTGCTGAGCCTACAGAGGAGCAGTGGGTCACTGTGAAGCACGTACTAAGATACCTCAAAGGCACTGCAGAGAAAGGGTTAAGTTTTAGGAGAGACGACAGTGAGAAGCTAGGTATACAGGCCTACAGTGATGCCGACTGGGCGGCTGATACCAGTGACAGACGCAGTACCACAGGCTACTGTGTGAGCCTTAGTCAGAACAGCTCCCTAGTCTCGTGGAAGACTAGAAAGCAACCTACCGTTGCGCTATCCACATGCGAGGCAGAATACATGGCGCTGGCATCCACCATACAGGAGTGTCTATACCTAGAGCAGTTATTGGGAGGCATAGATAACTACAGGTACACACAAACTGTAGTACATGAGGACAATCAGGGAACAATCGCTCTTGCCAAAAACCCTGTAAATAGAAGGAGGTGTAAACATATCGACATAAAATACCTCTTCATCAGGTCTACTGTGAATGAGGGAAGAGTGACTTTGATGTATTGTTCTACTGACAACATGGTTGCTGATGTAATGACCAAACCTGTAAATAAGTTGAAACTGGAGAGGTTTGCAGGTGCTCTTTTTGGGGAGTGATGTGTGTATGACAGGGGTCCACATTCATTCTGTCTTTGTTTTCTTTTTGCTTAAGAGTGTAGCAACCTGAGTACAAGTGGGGGTGTTAAAATATGTTTATGTCCTCAGTTGTATGTGATGTGATGCTGTATTGTTCTTATGTGTTCTGTACTGTGTATATGTTTATGCCACAAGGAGGCGCTAATGTGCAGGCTATAGAGGCAGGGCGCAAAAGCGTCATTAGTTTTTTGTTCCAGTTGATCTGCCGTAGTTTTTGAGACGAAGCTGTATGACCGTGAGACTGATGTGTCTACAGTTCGCAAATAAATATGCCAAGAAAGGCTGAAGAAAACCCGCTGACTCTTTTCATCCGAATGCAACGTTAAGCTGCAACAGTTAATATACCATAACTCAACATAAATAATTAGATGAATTTTTTTAATCGAGTCCCGGCCCTAATTTTATAAAATGCATTTTTGTATGCTTTCATTTTTAAATCAGGATCTATTTTCCACTCATCACCATGACAGTCAGCTGGACAGCTTTCTATAGTCACTTCAGACTATAGGATTACCACCATAATAGAAAGTCACAAAGATCAACTTATTGTGAGTGTTTTTATTGCAATCTGCAAAAAATATCGTCCCATCCATACATGTGACTGTGGTGTAGTTAGTTTAAAGCCAATCATCAACACTTCTACCGATTGCATTCATTTATTTCTTCATTAGCGTTTATTTTCTGCAATAATCCAAAATCCAATGGAGAAATCCCATTGGTGCTTTGTGGAGGGATCCAGTGTGAAGCTAACTGCAGCTCTATTTGTGACCGTGTTCCTGTAATGTGCCTTTAGGCAGCAACCTTCAACACAAGCCACATTTGAGCCGTAAGACTGTCGTCACCAGCAGAGGCCACACACGAGGAGTGTTGTGACAAAAGACAATAAACTGTGACAAGAGTATTATGGGCAAAGTCACTATGAAGTCATTTTGGATCAAACGTTTTAATATTCAGGTCCAATAAAGAAAACTGTAAGACACTTACAAGGATACTATCCACTTCTGAGTTGGGAATTAAATGACACCAGTATTGTAATTTGTCTTCAGTTTTTCCATTTTCTACTTCTACCAATAATGTACTGTTTACTCTAACACTACATCTATCTGACAAATGGAGTTACTTGATTACACATTTTACATGAAAGTACTATGCTGTTGCCAAGTAACCAGCAAATCAATATTTTCATGCATTTCAATGGTCAAAAGCCCCATTTGTTTGCCAAACACAAAATCAAAGCATCACATCTGTGCAGCTGCAGCTTCACCCTTTCAGGCCTCGAAGTATAAAACAGAAACAATCTGAGGAGAAGTCTTTGACTGTGAACAAACATGCAAACTGAGGCCAGAAGTGACCAGGAGAAGTTGCTTCATGTTAAAGAGCGTTTTCTTGGAATTAAATCAAGTTTAGAGTCAGTGTTTCTCACAAAATGCATTGTGTGCATCCTGCTCAGCACAATGGCGCCACCAGGGGGTGGCCTGGGGTGGCCGTGGCCACCCCTATAAATTTGCTGGCCACCCCACTGGCCAGTCACAGATATTGATATTGGTACTGATGATATTCTTCTATCGCCAGTTAAGCCCCTTTCACATTGAATGCACAAGCGCAAAGGACTCCATGTACTCCCTAAACTCCGTCATCACATCACTGCTTCTGTGACCTCCAATTATCCACACACACACACACACACACACACACACACACACACACGCACACACACAAACACACACACACACACACACACACACACACACTCACACACACACACACACGCCGAGCACGCGCACGCAGACGGCGCACCCGACACTGTGGTGGAGTGCTGTCAATCACGTTTTCACCTGACTGAATCTGATCCGCACCGAGCTGCACCGATCTCAAGAGTCAAGAAAACTATCTGTGAGTAAGTCAGTTATAATTTGCATCGTGACGTGTGATTTTTAAGTTTCAGAAGGTGCTCGTAACCGTTACAGCACTGCTATGTTGTTGTTTTTTTGGGACATGAGTTACGTTGCTAATGCTAACGTTAGCTGCTGCGCTGCTTGTGTTATATGAATTTTCAGACAATGAAGAGAAAGTCGACAGACATATCGACAGAGAGAGAGACGACAGGGGAGCAGCAGAGGCTTAGTGAGGAGGAGACGGAGGAGGATGGAGGAGAGGAGGAGCAGACAGTAGAACAGCATGGCAATACTCCAGCATCAGTTACAGAGGAGGAAGAACACGAGACAGCAGCAGACGAGGGTCAGATAGCAACAGTGGTCACAGAGGCGAGGCAGGAGGCAGCAAAAGCAGGTGTTCAACCTGTTTCTGGACCAACAGGTACAATTATGACTGTGTGGCCCTACTAATGAAATTGATTGCTAGGCTAGATATCATCTGGAGAAATTATGTGTTTAAAGTGTGTGTCCATTAAGTTACAAATCATGATATACTGGTAATCACTTAAAGCTTTTTGATTCATGTTTATTGGTGGTGAGTTTGATTAGTCTGTGTTGAGAGTGGTTTAAGTGTATGAATGCATGTAACTGTATTTGTCCATGGGGAGGCGCTGTTGCGCTGGATGTGGTCATGTGTCGCGTGGCCTGAAGGGAAAAACACTGCATTTTTCTCTCTCTCTTGTACCTGGCTCTCACGGAGGGCAACATGTTCTTGGGCACCGAAATAAAGTATGCCGGTTGGCTGAAGAGACACCGTTCTTCTATAGAATTATTATTCCGCTGTAGTAGGCAGTGAAGCCTACCAGTTAACAGGTTATGGGCCCAGCAACCGAGAATAATTCTAAAGTTTGACGGACACATGCGGCGAAAGCTAGCAAGGTTGCGCTAGCATACAGAAGTGTAAAAGAGCTAGCTTAGCATCGAGTACCCGGGAAGCTAAAGCTAGGCTAAAAACAAGTAAGAGCTACAAACACAAAAAGCCATGGCGACAGGAAGCAAGACCAAATGGCCCAAGTCCGACGGGAGAGCAGAGGAGTACGAGCTCTGGGAAGAAAGGATGCTGTGCTGCATGCACGGAGTGGGGCTGAAGCAGACAATCCTCACAGAGCCAGCTGGACCGCTAACGGAGGAAGAAAAGGCTAAAAACTACAAGCTAAACGCGGACGCCTATTGTGCATTGGCGCCGCTACTTGACAATACAAGCTTGGGACTGATATTCAGAGACACAAAGGACAATGGCAGAGAAAGTCTCAAAGTGTTAAGAGAACACTACATCGGAAAAGGTAGGCCCCGGATTGTCTCCCTGTACATAACCATGACTGCGTTGAAGAAGGCTGAAAGCGAGACTGTAACCGAATACATTATCCGAGCTGAGCAAATCTTCACAACGCTTAGGAGTGCGGGTGAAGCACCGAGTGAGGGACTGATGATGGCAATGGTGATGAGAGGGTTACCGGAGAAGTACAAGCCGTTTACGCTGTTGGTGACGCATGGCTCAGCGGACATGAGGCTGGCAGAGTTCAAGACAAAGCTGCGAAATTTCGAGGCTTCAGAAGATTCAGACCCTGTCGTGGAAGAGCCGGGAGAGAGGGTGCTCAGGGCTCAAGCGGCCCCCGCGGAAAAGGACCGGGCCAGCGGAGATGGTGTGTTGGCGT
Organism: Eutrigla gurnardus; assembly: GCF_963514095.1. Taxonomy (NCBI): domain Eukaryota; kingdom Metazoa; phylum Chordata; class Actinopteri; order Perciformes; family Triglidae; genus Eutrigla; species Eutrigla gurnardus. Next base: position 8,539,995 of record NC_139918.1, read on the forward strand.
TGCGGAGAAAAGGGCCACAGAAGGGATGACTGTACAGAGAAGGTTTGGTGCAGTTTTTGCAAAAGCAGGGGGCACACAGACAAGGTGTGTAACAAGAAGGAACGTGAACGTAACACCCGGTGTGCGTGTGTCCATGATGGCGGGGGCGGCGACGGCGGTGGACGTAGAGCAGGTCGTGGACCAGATGGCGCCACGGGAGAGGACTACACCTTCCGCTCGCAAACAGGAGATGCCAGCCTCTCAGAGCAACCGCAGGAACGGAGAAAGGGACTGATCGTGGACACGGGCGCGACGTCCCATATCATCAATGACCGGAGCAAGTTTAAGAACTTCGACAGCACCTTCAAGCCAGAGAGACATTGCATGGAGCTCGCAGACGGGAAGCGTACAGCCGGAGTGGCACAAGGCAAGGGGGATGCACAGGTATGTCTCATAGACAGTGAGGGGCGCCGGTGTGCAGTGACTTTAAAGAACGCTCTCTACATCCCCTCATACCCCCAAGAACTCTTTTCAGTGAAGTCTGCTACTGCTCACGGTGCAAAAGTGTTCTTTGATGAAGGTAAAGATGTCATAGTGATGCCAGATGGCACTAGGTTTGATATTTATGTATGTAAGAGGATGTACTACTTACAAACCGAGTGTGATGTAGGTGATGTGTGCCATGTTAGCTATGATATCCAGACCTGGCACGAAGTAATGGGTCACTGCAATTACGATGATATCTTGAAGCTGCAGAATGTAACAGAAGGCATGCACATTAAAGGTGCAAAGCGTAAGCCTGATAAAGAATGTGTAGTGTGCATAGAGGGAAAGTTTACTCAAACGAGGAACAGAGATCCTACTGATAAGGTAAAGACACCACTCGAGTTGGTGAACACAGATCTAGCTGGCCCAGTAAGCAATCCGTCCATAGACGGTTACAAGTACATGCAGTCTTTCACAGATGTGTATACAGGGACAGTGTCCACTTACTTCCTGAAAGCAAAAAGCGATACAATCCAGGCCACTGAGAAGTATCTGGCAGACGTAGCGCCCTACGGCACTGTGAAATGTACAAAATCAGACACGAGACTTCCTGTCCTTACTCCCCGCACCAGAACGGGATAGCTGAAAGGGAAGGGCGTACTCTATTCGAGATGGCAAGGTGTATGCTTATTGACAGTGACCTACCTAAAAGTCTTTGGCACTATGCCGTCCAGGAAGCAGCCTATACCAGGAACCGGTGCTTTAACAAGCACACTGGCACTACCCCATATACTGCAATGACAGGTAAAAAGTGTGATCTAGCCAGGATGCATAAATTCGGGTCAGTGTGCTATGCTTACCAACAAGACAGAGGAAAGCTGGATTCTAGGTGCGAGAGAGGACTTTTTGTAGGACATGATAAGGGCAGTCCCGCCTACCTAGTCTACTACCCTAGCAGAGGAAAAGTGCAGAAGCACAGACTAGTAAAGTTTGTTACCAAGACAACTTGTGAAAACGAGACTCAGACACTGGAGCTGGGACTGGACCCCAATGTAGGTTGTGACGAGAGAATAGAGACCCCACAGCCTAGTATACTGAGTACAGATGTACAGACTGACGGTTCACAGTCAGCACCGCAGGATGATGGTGAGAAGCACACTAGGGCGACGCCACATGCCTCAGACAGTGGGAGATATCCCAGCAGAGAGCGTAAACGCCCAGGGTACCTGAGAGATTATGTGTCAGAAAAGACTGATGACGATGATAGTACACTCACTAGTGTAGATTATTGCTATCGAGCAGTCTGTGGTGTACCCCTGACCTTTAAAGAGGCCATGACATCAACTGAGTCAGAAAATTGGAAGAAAGCGATGGACGAGGAGATGAAGTCCCTAGAAGACAACCAGACCTTTACCCTGACTAAATTACCAGAGGGCAGTGAAACAGTGGGAGGAAAATGGGTGTACACGATCAAAGGTGACATTGACGGACACGACCAGTACAAAGCTAGGTTTGTAGCGAAAGGATATAGTCAGAGGGCAGGGATAGATTATGGCCAGACCTTCTCCCCAACAGCCAATCTTACAAGTATACGTGTGGTAATGCAGATAGGAGCCCAAGACGATTTAATCTTGCATCAAATGGATGTAAAAACAGCCTATCTGCACGCCCCCATTGATCGAGATATCTATATGGAACAACCTGAAGGTTACGAAAAAGAGGGAGAAAAGCTAGTGTGTAAATTAGAGAAATCAATTTACGGCCTGAAGCAGTCAGGGCGTAATTGGAATGAGATGCTCCACACATGCCTAGTAAATGACAACTTCATTCAGAACCCAACAGACCACTGCGTCTACACAAAGGAGTCGAAGGACGTAGGAAAGGTAATAGTAGTCATCTGGGTGGATGATCTCATCATCGCGGCCAGTAACAGCAACAGCCTAGAGGAAGTGAAAAACATGCTTTCTACCAGATTTAAGATGAAGGACCTAGGTAGTCTGTAGTGTTTTCTGGGCATGGACTTCAGCCAGTGTGATGGCTGTGTGAAAGTGACACAAAAGAGATATATTGAAAAGATACTGGAACGTTTCGACATGCAGGAGTGTAGAATTAGAGAAACACCATGTGACCAAAAATTAGAATACTCAGAAGATGTGCCCAAAATGCTTGACGTGAAGAAGTACAGAGAGGCTGTCGGCAGTCTCATTTACTTGACAACCTGTACACGTCCTGACCTATGTTTCGTAGTGAGCAAGTTATCCCAGCATTTTGCTGACCCTACAGACGAGCACTGGGTTACAGTGAAACATGTTTTGCGTTATCTCAGAGGTACTGCAGACAAACAGCTCTGTTTCAGAAAGAGCGACGAAGATCTAGGCCTACGGGCTTATAGCGATGCAGACTGGGCTGGGGACGCTAGCGACAGACGTAGTACCTCCGGGTATTGTGTGAGTCTGGGTAAAGACAGCTCCTTAGTCTCTTGGTAAGCCAAGAAGCAACCCACGATAGCGTTATCCACATGCAAAGCCGAATACATTGCCCTAGCCCTAACAATACAGGAGTGTATTTATCTGGAGCAATTACTGAGAGGTTTAGGTACCTGTGAGTATAGGAAAACTATTGTCTATGAGGACAACCAGGGGACAATTGCACTTGTTAATAACCCGGTGTGTAGACAAAGGTGTAAGCATGTGGACATTAAGTATCACTTTATTAGGTCCATCATAAGGGAAGATAAGATGTCACTTGCTCACTGTCCCACAGACAACATGGTGGCGGATGTCATGACAAAACCAGCCTCCAGAGTTAAGCTGAGGAAATTTGCTGGAGTCATGTTTGGTGTGTAAAATGTTGACACTTGACATTGTCATGTTTTTGTTTTGTTTTGCTTTGTTTATTTGAATTATGTAAACTCTGTACAGTATCCATGTCATTCATAAGTGGGAGTGTTGAGAGTGGTTTAAGTGTATGAATGCATGTAACTGTATTTGTCCATGGGGAGGCGCTGTTGCGCTGGATGTGGTCATGTGTCGCGTGGCCTGAAGGGAAAAACACTGCATTTTTCTCTCTCTCTTGTACCTGGCTCTCACGGAGGGCAACATGTTCTTGGGCACCGAAATAAAGTATGCCGGTTGGGTGAAGAGACACCGTTCTTCTATAGAATTATTATTCCGCTGTAGTAGGCAGTGAAGCCTACCAGTTAACAGTCTGAATAGAAATGCCTAGGGTATTATTAATTACTATAGAGAGGGGATAAGTATTATATTACTATCATTTTTATTATTGTAATGTCAGAATAATTGTTTGTGTCTCTTGTTTCTTAATAGATATCTCCCAATCAAGAGCAGAGCAGCCCAAGCAGCCACATCTCAAAGCCTTCCCTCGAACCCTTCAAGGGGACAGAAGTCGGTGCTTCTCTAAAGACTGGTACAACACACATAAATGGCTGGAATACTCACAAAGTAAAGACTCGGCCTTCTGTTATGCCTGTCGGCACTTCAGTCTCCCTAACTCAGGTGATTCAGTATTTACATCCGAAGAGGGGTTCAAAAATTGGAAAAAGGCAACCTTCAAAGATGGGGGACTTTTAGGCCATGCCAAATCCGAAGCGCATACTAATGCGATGTTAGCATGGGTAGAATTTGAAAAGTCCACTGCAAGCACATCCTCTCTCTCTGCCTCCTTAAATGCAGAATATAACAAGTTAGTGAGGGAAAACAGAGAGTACATCAAAATAGTTGGAGAAACCCTGCTCCTCACAGCTACACAGAACATTGCACATGAAGAATCAGAAGGTGAGAATAAAGGAAATGTTCTCTCTATTATGGAACTGCTAGCCAAACACAATCCCATTGTAAAAAAAAAATGACAGGTCAAAGAAATGCAACATACCTTGGGCATGATACACAAAATGAAATACTTGATTGTAGCTGAAATGGTCCGCAACTCAATAACTAGTGAAGCTGCCCAAAGTGAGGCTTTCAGCATTTTGGTTGATGAGACTAAAGACTTGAGCAAGAAAGAACAAATGTCCTTTGTAATTAGATACTATTACAATGGGTCAGTATGTGAAAGCTTCCTTGCCTTTGAGGCAGCACAGCGCCTGGATGCTGAAGCACTTTCACAGAAAATAGTACACATTTTGCAGAAACATGGTCTTGACTACAAAAAAAACCTTGTGGGGCAAGCATATGATGGAGCCTCAGTTATGAGCAGAAAGAACACAGGTGTGCAAGCACGCATTAAATCAGAGGCCCCATTAGCTTTCTATGTACACTGCAACGCGCACTGTTTAAACTTAGTATTAGTTGACAGTGTCGAATGCATCCCTGAAGCTTATTGCTTCTTTTCACTTTTGCAAAAACTGTATGTCTTTGTGTCAGGTTCATATGTGCATCAAAGATGGCTTGAGATACAGAGGGAGATGTTTCAGGGGCCCCCAAGAGAGTTACAAAGGCTGATAGACACATGGTGGGCATGTAGGCATAATGCTTGCAAGACAGTGAAAGACAGACTGCCAGCCATCGTACGTCTACTAAAAGAAATATCAGAAGAGCAAAATGGTGACAGAGCCACAGAGGCAAGGGGTTTATTAGCCCAGATAGATTTCAGATGTGTTGCTCACCTGGTCACATTCACTAGTGTTCTTGCTGATATAAAATATCTATGTGATATTTTACAGTCCCCGCAACTCGATTTGGGCACAGCTGTCACACTGGTTGATGCTCTTGTTGGCACATTGGAAAGTTACAGAGAGGGCTCTCTCTTTAATGACATCTGGGACAATATTCTGAGTCTTGCTGAGAAATGCAGCATAAGTGTGACACCTCCAGGCCGTCAGGTCAGACCAAGCTCAAGGCTTGAAGGACATTACATGTTCACTCCAATAGTTCAAAGACAAGTCAACACAGAGAAGGAGTCATTTCGGACAGGTTCATTTATTCCAGTCATTGATGTGCTTCTCTCTGAGGTGAGGAGAAGATTTTCTAAAGAAAACTGTGTCATCATGAAAGGGATACAGGCCCTGAATCCCTGCAGTCCCACATTTTGTGAGAAAGATGTTGTGTTTCCATTTTCATCACAATATAACTGCAGCTCTGAGGATCTGCAATATATGATCCCCCAGCTTAAGCGCATTAGAGGAAGCGAACTAGTGGTCAGGAAACACCAAAGAGTTTAATAGAGCTCACTGTCTTTCTGGAGCCATATAGGGAGGTCTTCCACGAGATGTTTCAACTGTGCAAAATTGCGCTTGCATTACCTTTAAGTACAGCATCCTGTGAGCGCAGTTTTTCTATGCTTAAGTTGATCAAAACTGCCTTGAGAAGTACCATGACTGATGAGCGTTTAAGCAACTTGGGGGTGCTAAGTGTGGAATCAAGAAGGGCTTAGGCCATAAATCTTGATGACTTTGTGGATGTTTGCCAAAAAACACAGCAACAGGCAAATAAAATTGTTCTGAAACATAATGTAAGCCTGGTAATCAGAAATACTATTGATCCCTGATGGGAAATAGCGAATCTATGACTGTTTCTGAAACATACTGTATAAGTCAAGTCAAGTGTTTCTGTTTGTATCTGAAAGTGCCTGCTTTTTCTGTTTTGATTACAATAAATGTGCACCTTTAAATTAAGCAGTTCATTTGTCTTTTTAAGGTAAAGAATAATTAGCCTATTTTAAAAAACAATGAATCACCTACAGTATCACACATAGCACAATGAAACGGGATTGTTGTGGGACTCAAAATGTTAACTGTACTATTATTAGTCTATGCACATTAGATCATTATTAATATTAAGTGTAACACAATCAAAGTATATCAGTAGGCATTTCCTCAAGTCTTTCTCATAGTTTTCTACTAGCCTATATACTCCAGTATAATAAAATATTATTAGTAATCGTACTAATATAATAAAATTCCTGAAATTATGGCTTTTTAGTTGTGGTGTGCCACCCCAAAATTTTAAGTGGCCCCACCTGGCCACCCCTATGAAACGTTTCTGCAGGCGCCACTGGCCAAACATAGAGAAGAAATCAATCAGAGCCTTCACAATGGCTGGAGCCTTAATTTTCCGTAAAGGGACAGCATGAGGGAACCGTGTTAACGTACACATAATTGTGAGTAAATGTTGACTGCCGGACTTCGTCCGAGGCAACGGACCAACACAATCCAAAATGACATGTTCAAACGGCTCGGAGGAGACAGGTATTGGCTGTAAAGGCGCAGGAGGAACAACCTTAGGTTTGACCTGACACACATGACACGTACGACAGTATTTTGCAACATCACGGTTAACACCTGGCCAATAAAAATATCGGGTGATACGATCCAGTGTCTTTGTCACACCCAAATGACCAGATAAATGGTGATCATGAGCAACGCTCAATATGTGATCACGATAACACACGGGGACAACAATTTGTAGAAAACCCTCCACTCATCTTGCGCCGAGGACGTAAGAGGTCTCCATTTGCGCATCAAGACACCCTCTCGCAAAAAGTAGCCGTGAGGAGAATGCTCAATATCTATTTCGGCCACAGCCTCGACAAAGAGCGAAGCGAGAGACGGGTCGTTTCTCTGTTCCTTAATTAAGTGCTCACGACTCACAGACACTTTAGGAACCTTGGACAGTGATTCAGAATCAGCCGGCAAATCATCGAGTGAGGGTTTTACAAAAAATGTATCGCAAAGACCAAATGATTCATCCTCAACCTGGGTTTCTTTTGCACGCTGTGCCATAGCACGCGTAACGACGCTAGCTTGAAAACCTCCAGGAAAATGTTCATTTAAATCGTCCGGACATTGAGAGATTGGAGAGTTAGTTACTACGGGTGAAGGAAACACCATGCCTCCCATAACATCATTGCCCAGCAACACTTGCACATTTTTAATTGGGAGAGTACGACGTACACCCATTTTAAAGTCACCAGCAACTAAATCCGAAACAAGCGCAACCTCATGGAGAGGGACATTCACAAAGCCCATTTCGAAACCTTGCAAAAGGATTTTCTCGCCAGCATAAGACTTTTCACTAAATGGCAAAACACTCTCCAGGATGAAACTTTGCGAAGCAGCTGTATCCCTAAGTATGTTCACAGGCACACGCACCTCGCGGTTGCCTGTTAAAGCAATGTAGCCCGTTGACACAAACGGAGCAAAGACGTCACTCACTTTCTCGTCTTTCCGAGACGTCGGAGGAAACCTGGAAACACAAAGACCTAACTCTGAGCCAGTCTTAGGCGTGAACTTAACCTTATTGTCACGTTTCAATTCAAAACAATTAGCGATAAGATGCCCACGCTTATGACAGTGCCCACAAACCATTGGATCCTTTGGACGAGTCACACGTTATCATCATTTTGAGCATGTTCCACTACAGTTTCTTTGGCCACATTAAAGTTCCGTTGCTGACCATAATTCTGAAACTTAACAGGATAAGAGATTGCATCTCTTCTTGCAAGCACATATTCGTCAGCAAGTACACGGCGCTAGACAGCGTAAGATCTTGGGTCATGTGTTGATTCCCGAGTGTCAAATAAACATGGATAAGAAGACGAGGTCAAAGCCATCAGGTGCCCAGTTCAGAAAAAAGAGAAAAGAAGAAGAGGAGAAACATGCTAAAGATAAAGGTATGGAGCCATGTCACCTACTCTTCATGAGTATCATCATGCATGTGATGAAATTAAATTACGTTAATTAGTACAGGCTAACTCCTGGCTGTTTGTTAGCCTCTTGACGACAGAATCTGTTTTCAGTCCAACTGACTAGCAAACATTATATCTAATTAATTTCACCCTAATAATGTGTATGTAACACAATGATGACTAGCTCACATATTGTTTGGTAAACTTGTTAGATCATGTGCTGCTCAGTAAAGTGAATTATCAATTCTGTAAGCTAATTCAAAAGACGTATATTGCACTGATGTTTTGTGATATAGCTTTCTGAGTCATTTGGAGTGTGTCATGTATATAATTAGCCATTAACCAAGGAGGTTGTGATATTAATTTGTTTCCTATTCTAAAAGTTGGATAAATTATGCGTAATAACATGTTTATTTAATTGTGCTATTCATGCATTGATCATTTATGTTATATTTTAATGCAAATGCAGGGGCACTATTGATACAAGGTGGGAAAGCAAGGTCAAGAGTGTGGAGCCCCTGTGATATCAGGCAGCTGCAGTGAGAGAGGCACTGATCGAGGTGAGGGACCACACCAAAGACACTGTTATAAAGATTGAGGCTCAATCTCTGTCAGAGGAGGTGGGGTCATACCGCTTCACCATTTGTTCAGTGGTGTGGTATGACCTGTTGTGCCAGATACAGCATGTGAGCAAGCAGATGCAGTCTCCTAGCATGCATGTTGATGTTGCGGTCAATCTCCTCAACAAAACCGAGAGAGGTCTCCGCATTATAGGGCAACAGGCTTTGTGGCTGCACAAATGGCAGCCACAGATATCTGTGAAGAAATGAATGTGGAGGCTGTCTTAAAACAAAAACGGCTGAGGTCCACAAAACGGCACTTCTCCTATGAAGCATTTGATGAGCCCTTCACTGATGCTCTGAAGAAACTGGAGGTGAGCTGGAGGTGGAGCTTTTCAAAGCTGAAGCTCATCAAAACGTACCTCAGGTCAACCATGTCACAGGAACGCCTTACTGGTCTGGCCATCATCAGTATCAATCATACAGTTGCTGAGCAGATTTCATATGATGATGTAATTGATGACTTTGCATCAAGGAAGGCAAGAAGAGTCAGGCTATAGATGGTAGTTGTGCTATTTATTTTGTGTTTCTTGTTCATGTTCAAAGTGTAATAAAATGATTACACTCTCTTAAGTGTGTTATTGTATTTGTGTGATATAGGTTTTGTGCAATTCAGAAATTTGATACTCTATTTTATTTATATTTTATTATAAATAAAATAGGGGGGGGGGGGGCGCTGGAGGTGAGGTTCGCCCAGGGCGTCATGAGACCTAGGACCGCCACTGGCTCACCCACATATGTAGCTACATTTTTAGGTAGGGAATTCCTGAAATCCTCAACAATGAGTAAATCACGGAGACCCTCAAAAGTCGTTACATTCTGTGAATTTAGCCAACGATTACACAGCAAAACAAAACAAAAAAAAGATGAACAAGGTGGTGATTTATGTAGTTGTAGGGGGTGTATGCTGTGTGAAACAAAACAGAAAATAAACCTAAGACTACCTAACTCAAAAGAAAAGCAGCCTGGCTCCCGACCCTGAACAGAAAACACAATGGAGTTAGGTGAGTCTTCTGGGAAACTATCTTCCCTACACTCCCTGAACCTAACATAAAACCGTGCCAAAAAGACCCGTCACCGATCACCACCCGCTCAGCAATGACAAAAATTCACTAAGGAGGGTTGACAGTGGGCAGCCCGCAAGGACTACGCACTAAGAAGTTTAGCTCAAGTTTCAAAAGAAAGCTAGGTCCAAACAAAGGACAATGGCGGCGCGTGGCGCCAACGCAGCGCCATTGCGCCCAGCAACGACCATAACCGGCAGAGACAGCAGCCTGCACTCGCAGAGAGACGGTACCGCGAGAGCCGTAAAAAAAAGGACCCGCCCGCCCCGGAGACGGCCGTCTTTTATAGACTCCGCCCCGCCGCGTAATTAGCCCCATCTCGGGCTGCCTGGGCTGGAGACAGACGCGGGTGACAGAAGATCGACGCATACAATATTCCCTCATAATACAGCGGTTAAGGACTCCAGCAGTATCTGCATAACACTCTCACAAAGTTGTTCAAGGTTCAAAAATTCACTATCTATTCACTCTTAATTCACTATCTCTCAAAAGGTCTCTCTCTCTCCAAACTCCAATAACTCCGCGCTGAGCTCTGTTCGCTGCTCGTATTTATACACTCAGGTATCACGTGATGTCACCAGTCATCAAAGACATCAAAGACATCAAAGCACATTGTACATTCCAAAATGAAAAAAAGAAAAGAACTTTCAGGTTGCCATAGTAACCACTGCTTTTAAATGTTTACATCGGTTTTTCATTGACTTCAGCACCACAAAAGTTCGCCATACTTTAACTTCCAAACATGATTAAACGTTTAAAACGTTCACAAGACTGTGGACTTTATTGGGTCAAACATTCATGTCGATGGTCCGTACGGTTTTCCTGATATCGCAGTTTGAGTTTGGTGAAGTTTCAGATGTTATAATGGGTGTGAATGGCATGGAATCTTCAGCTTGTGTCGATATAATATAATATTTCCAACTCGCTCCCAATGCCAAAATTATGTCAGTCAGTTTTGGGTGAAAACGTAGCTAAACTTGTGCCGGTCGCAGACATGTAACTATGGAATCCAACACACATACACATTTCAGTCATAGATGTCTAACCCAAAGGAGATTTAGTAATTCTACCAGAATTGTATTTGTTTTATGTTAATATTTCACGCATTTTTTTTTATATATACTGTATATATACAGTGTGTATATATCTTCCAGTCTCATATTAAGCACATTTATAATGTAACTGTACACTGCTCCAATACTTGATGGATGTGGCGGGCTTTGGGTCAGGATGCAAAAAGAGTCGACATGCAGAATGTTGGAGGTTACGGAGCAGGGAGGATGGGGAGGAGGAGACGTCAGTTCTGCACGTCCGGGTCCGGTGGCAGCTCCCCCTCCTTTGGGTGCAGACACCTCTTCACCCCGCTCTCGGCCCGCTTCCTCTGCATCGCCACGGTGGTGTCGTGGCGCTGGTGCCTCCGCTCTGCAGAGCGCTGCTGGACATCACAGAAGGAACTGTGATGTCACCGCCACACTTAAAGGCTCTGTTCATGCAAAACAACCGGAGGACTAATGCTGCCTTCACGTGCCATCGAAGTGATGGTAAATACGAGATGCAGACTCAGGAATTGCACCTGTATGCCCCCACAGATTAACTTTAAAAACATGTAGTTCATATTTAAAACATACGATGGCGTATTAGGGCCACTGTAGGAAAAAAACAAACAAACGGGGGAGGGGGGCAATATTCAGAGACTTTATAAATGTATAATCAATATGAACAAGTTGCTTGGTTCCACTAACACCGGATGTTTGCCGTTGCTATGACAACAAGTGAAAGCTACCGCTAGCATCTTAGCCCAACCGCCCGATCATTTAACACCCATAAGATGACAATTTGGCCTCATCTAAATAAAACCAACAATAGCCATCACCCTTAAGACCTTAACAAGGCGTTGTCAAGCGTTGCAATGTATTCAAGTGTGCTGTTCAGTTTACTATGTCCTATTCTTAATCTGCTCATTATTACCTGTTCTGTTCTATTATCTCCAGAACATCCCATCTCTCCTACTACTCCTTGTCATTTATATAAATGTCTCCCTTTTTCCTGGCTCTTCCAATACTGATTCCATTGACTGATTATTTCCTTCCATATTAAACTTTTCCCTTCTGCTTTTGATCATTTTACTTTCACTTCCACCTCCTCTTTCTTTACTGCCGTGTCAGTGACGGAGAGTCAATATTCACTCCTTACATGCAAAGGGTCTTTTCAAAATAAAGTTCCGTCTTTACAGGAAGTTAGTTTCCACATAGTTGGGTTTAGGAAGCTGCTTGCTTGGTTGACATTAACCTGACTGACTAACGACTCATTCACTTAAAGATACAGCAGACTCCTGGACAACGTAAGGGGGCTTTTGGTCCTTGCTAGGGGTGTGAATCTTTGGCTTCACAGCGATTCGATTAATGATACAGTGGCTGGCGATTCGATTCAAGGACGATTTTTCTTTTTTGTAACGATTCGATTCAGTAACTTGTAACCAAAATTCTATATCCATGAAATAAACATGCAATAATGCGAGTGAGACTATCTGTATTCTTCTGAAAGGTGAAAAAATAACATATTTATTCTATAAAAAAGTAAACCTGCATAATATTTTATGCTGAATACAAAAATGTAATTAAAATATGCTCGGTTATTTTTTAACATTTTCAGTAGACTACATGCTGGCAGGAGCTCAGTGTCTTAAACGTATTAAAACATTAATCATAAGTAAGAATCACGATTAATCCGATTAAATGCATTTATATCAATTATTGGTGAAGCCAAACAATTCATTCTATTTATTTATTGTAGCAGATCGATTACAGTTTTTCTCAATTGCTAAAACATTAAACCCCATTGTCTGAACCAAATGCTCCGTTGCCTGAACCCACTGATTGAATCAGTCACTCTTTTGGCAAAACCATAAGCACTTTTCACCTGTTTAGATACAACTTGCCAACACATTTTAATTGTGATGCACCTGTGTTGCATAATGGTGAGCACAGGTGGCAAAAGTCAAACACAAGTAAAGCACAGGTGTCACTGGTGGTTGAACACAACAACTCAAAATTGATCACACTTGTGGCTAACGATGTGAGGGAACATATATTCAGAGAGCACTGGCTTGTGAGGAACTACAATGGATAGAAATCTGAGAGGACGAGTTCGTGTGAGAGGTGGTCGAGGAGGTCGAGGTGGTCGAGGTGATCAGCGAAGACAAAGAACAGTAATATCTGATGAAATCAGAGCTCCTGTGATTGACCATGTTCTTGTCCATGGTATGAGCATGAGGGAGGCCGGACAAAGGGTACAACCAAACATCAGTCGATTCACTGTGTCCACCATAATCTGAAGATTTAGACAAGAAAACAGGTAATTACCTTTTTTGACATTATAGTATGTAAATGTTGACAGCAATTACTGTATGACTATACTATATACTGTACCACAGTATACTGTAAGTAAATATATGTTTCAGTACCTCACTGTGCCAATGTACTGTAGTATTGTAATGGAGGGTTAGTCTAATAGTTTCTAGGCCTAGTATTCATGTATATTTTTGTACTAAATGCACAGGATTTCTGTTTTTGGTACTTTTATTTTTTACTATGTACAAGTGCTAAATAAACAGGTTTTTTTGTTGTGTAACATGCATTTAGCCTACAGTGAACAATGAACATTTATTTCTACCGCTTCATGTCCCGAGCATTGTGTTTTCTATTTTTCTATGTAGTGTTTAGTGACTGCTCTGTAGTGGTTTTAATTTTGATTGACTCGGGGCACGATTTGACAAACTAGTTCAGTTTTGAGTTGAAAGTTTGGTTTTGCAAGAAGAGTCTGAGGTTTTGTGAATGTAGCTTGAAAATTGGGTTTTGTGTTCACAGTTTAGAGAAAAGGAGAGCAGCTTTCGAGAAATGTGTCTTAGCAATCGAGAAAAACTGTAAGTAGAATCAATAGGACTGACAATCGATTCATCGATTAATCAAATGAATCGTTACACCTCTAGTCCGTGAGGATCCCCCTTACTTAAGCCCAACGCAGCAAGTGGGATATATAAACGTATAAATGTATAGTCATATAAACTATCCATCCATCCATCTCTATACACATATACAGCTCTGGAAAAAATAAAGAGACCACTGCAAAATGATCTCGTTCTCTGGTTTTGCTATCTGTAGGTATGTGTGCAAATAAAAACATTGTTGCTTTATTCTATAAATGGCCACTGATGATGACACAGCAGCATGGCGTGTTATCAAACAAAGGATAAAACCTGTGATTTACACCACTATTGATGGCAGAACTATCGTGGAAGATGAACTGTTAGGCTTCCTTGCTGTCAAACTGATCCAAAGTGATTTACAGCCATCAGGATAATGTCATCCTGGGGCACAGTCTTCAGAGTGGATTGAAAGCTCCAAGCAGGTCCTGTTTGAGCTGTGTCCTGGCACGAGGCAGCGTTGTGTAGCTCACAAAGGACGGCAGAAAGATGCCAACAATGTTAAGAGTTGTCTGAAAATACTGAATGAGGTTGGTGAGAATGCTCCTCGCTTTATGTCCTATCACTTGGATGATTTACCACCAGGGACTTTCAAAAGCCTTGATGTCTCTCGCCTGGTTAGTAAGATTGAAGGTTTAAGTGCAGAGATAGCCTCCATGAAAAATGCTGAGTGAGCAGTCGACTGCATGAGAACCTTCGTGGAATAACCACCGACATTAACCAACGCCTGAGTGTGATTGAGCAACCCAGTGCCAGCAAGGGGAATGCAGCCACAACCATGGCCAGTGAGGGGGCCCAGCACCATGGTCCAAGTCACAGGGAGCCTGCACCTAGGCCCTCGGCGTTGTCCGTCACTGAGGACACAGCTGGCGGGGGGAGTGATGTGACGATGTCCCCTGCATGGAGTCATGCACTAAAGCATGGCAAGCGCAAGCAAGGTCCTGGAAAAGGGTCTACTGCTGCAGTACAGAACAAGACTAGTATGAATCCTCCCAGAGAGAAGAAGACCTACGGCACAGTTGGAACCGGAGCAGTGGGGAACACACATGCAGTGACCACTAAGCCCCGGACTCCCCCTTGCAAGGTGTTCAGGTCCGGTGGTTGGAGAGGAGAAACAGATATTGGGCCCCACGTTGGGCGCCAAAATGTTAAAAGAATTTGTTCGTGAACGGACAAATTCACCCAAGGAGGAGATCAGAGACAGAGGAATAAAGTCGACGTCGGACTTTAATCTTGTAAGAGGAGCAGTTACAATGCAACAACGTATGAGGATGCTACAGAGGAAGTGCTCAAATCACTGTTGTGACTTGTGTCTTTTAAAGGTCCAGGAGATAATGTGTCATTAACAGTTAATCTTCATGTAGAACAAGACATCATGTGCACAAGGCCCCTGATAACAATTAGTACACTTTAAAATATGGCTTTAGGGCTTTTAGGTAAAACTAGCAAGACCCTTAAGGCCATAACCTAAACAAAGAAGACTAAAATCATGAGGTTAGACAGAATTCTTATAACAATTCTCTTATAGTAATCAAGTATTCTGCTGAGTGTTCATTTAGTTTCATCCATGACAGTATTTAAAAACGATAAAGTTTATTCCTCCAGTCTATTTTCAGGCCTGTTAACATGTTATAAATGCACTGAAACCAGCATCACTCTGTGTCCTAGTAGCCTGTTAGCATCACTGACGTTACTGTATCTGTAAACACCACAATACTGTTTTAGGCTTTTAGTCTCTGTGAGGTCACAAGGTCCTGTGAGGTCACAAGGCCCTGTGAGGTCACAAGGCCCTGTGAGGTCACAAGGCCCTGCAGTCTCATGGCCTTTTATGGCGACTGGCAGGACGTTTACCTGCTCATTAAGATCAACTGGCACACGTCTTCAACTTACAAGGAAAGTGGGATTCATCGTTTTAAGAACACAGTTGTCACGGAGACCAAATTTAAGAAAAAACCTAGGATGATATCGTGAATGAGACCCAATGATCATCTTATCTTGTAGACCGACTGGACAATCAAAGCATTTATTGGCAGAAATGGAATATAATAAGAATAAGTATGTTTTCTTTTGTGTATAAACTCTTTAAAATAAACAATCACATGATGAGGGTCCAGAGTCGATGCTCTAAGGATGGAGGGTTTTGGAAGCACAGAAGACCTTGAGGCATTGTGATGAAAACATTTGACTTGACTTAAAAATGAAACAGAAACAAAAGACAAACAGTGAAATAAAAATAGTACATTTTATATATATTTATATTAAGACGTGGGCCTGAAATAAAAATGATGAAACACTAAACACAAGCAATAAAGCCAACGACATGAGAAGGCACTAACAGTAGAAAGAGGGAGAGTAGCAGTAGAGTTTGAAACAGTGTGGTGTTGCCGACACTAGAGGGCAGCAGCGTCAAGGTTTCATTCATCACAGCAGCAACACAGAACAGAGAAAAGTACTGAAATAGAAACTATGAGGTGATAACTACATGTTTAAAGTGGGAACATACCAGAACAACATAAAGATTATTTATAATATCATATATATTTTATTCATATTATCTTTTTCACAGACAAACGATGTTGTCCAGCTAATATTTTCATCCCATGAGAAAACACTTCTAGCATTGTTTCAGTTACAATGACATATTTGTTGATATAGTTTGGTTTTGTCTCCAACCTTGGCCTGAATACAACCTGTTTCATAGACGACGAGTGTTTAGAGGCAGAAGCACAGCTGTGTGGCTTCAACATGTCATCAACAGCCTGCTTCACTAGAACTGTGGATGGTGGATGGTACCAATGATGTTCTGGGTGGTTTTAATCCCCCGCTGTAGAGCGCTCCTGCCCTGGGCCGTGCACATCCCACAGCGGTTTGTAATGTTCCCATCAGGAGGATTTCTTGTGGCCCACAGGCCAGCAGCTTTACTCACAATCACTCTCATCAGGGTCTTTCTCACATGTGCTGTGGATACTCAAAGTGGCCGGTCCTCTGGAGGTGGGGCAGACCTGACAGCTGACTGTGCTGCTGCTTTTGTAGCCTCGGACATTCTGGACGGTCTGCCACATATCTTTAGTGTTTCTCTCTCTTAATGCCTCCGCTTTGCCTCCGAGGTGCCAGCGTTCGGTCTTGCTCTGGCGATGCGGTGTGCTTCATTGTCAGCTGACCGGAGGAGGCTTCTGTTTGCAACAACAGATACTGTATCTGAAGAAGAAGATTCAACACAGACAGAATTCTGTGAGATGGAAGGTCTCAGTTTGATGAATCACACAATGAAAAAGAGAAGCTATTCTACTATGAATATGATAGATATAAAACTAAAGCTTCCAGCTGTTAATTCATCATTATATGATCTTTTACAGTGGTGTCACAGTGTGGATGTTGGACTCGATGCTGTTGTTTTTTCCACACAAAAAACTGCTGCTTTAAAACCTATAAAAATGGAGACGGGCTTATCTGTCTGCTGCAGGGGCTGATGGGAGGTGTGAGGACCTGTTGGAAACCATGTGGCCCTCATCTGATCTCACAGCTGCTCTTTGTTTGGCCTCAGCTGCATCAGAGCGTCACTTCTCCCCAGGTTCACCAGAGGAAACATCACTGAACAAAATGCTGTTCCTCTCGGCTGCTGCTCTGTGCTGTCTGTGTTCAGGTGAGTGTTTCCAGCCAATCAGGAGCCAACAAAGTCCACCTTTAACAAACAATGTCACACTCACCTTCATCCACCTGTCTGTTTCTCTAAAGCGCTGGTTGCCATGGCAGCAGAGCTGATTCAGGATGATTTAACATTGACCAGGAGAGTTGGTGGGAGCGTGTCCTTCAGCTGCCGAACTAACCAGTGTGGCAGTAATCGCATACACTGGTTCCAGAAGAGAGACACAGAAACATTCAGAGGGATTCTGTATGTTTGGAGTAATGGTCAAGTTGATAAACCTTACAATCATCCTCAGGAAGGTGATTTCTCAGCTGTGAGGACACAGAACAACTGTGAGTTGAAGATCCAGAATGTTAAACTCAGTCATTCAGCCTCCTACTACTGCTTGTGTTGGTCGTCCCCACAGTGAGAAATGTTCCCTGCAGTCTGAACAAAAACCAACAGATGAAAAGATGTTACACCGTGTATGTGACAGGAAGAGAGCAGTGAACCACAGCCCAGGTTCACATATTTCACCAGGATATGAGCCACAGTCACAAACACACTGAAATGAGGGCTTATCATTTATTTCAATTCATATTCATTCATATTTTATAAGATATTCCAGCAGGTTTGTTGTTGTTCCACACAGTGAGGGCATTAAAGTGGCACCGAGGCACCATGATGAACCCAAATTAGTAGAACACAATAAACATAATCCAGATGAAGGGCTGCAGGGTGGTGGAGATGGTGTCACCACAGCCAGAGGGTCCCGGGTTCAATTCCCAGTTTGGGTTCAGGCTCCTTCTGTGTGGATTTACATGTTCTGTTACCTGTCTGTCTCTACATGTCAGCCCTGTGATAGACTGGTTACCTGTCTGTCTCTACATGTCTCCCTGTGATGGACCGGATACCTGTCTGTCTCTACATGTCGGCCCTGTGATGGACCGGTTACCTGTCTGTCTCTACATGTCGGCCCTGTGATAGACTGGTTACCTGTCTGTCTCTACATGTCGGCCCTGTGATAGACTGGTTACCTGTCTGTCTCTACATGTCAGCCCTGTGATAGACTGGTTACCTGTCTGTCTCTACATGTCGGCCCTGTGATTGACCGGTTACCTGTCTGTCTCTACATGTCGGCCCTGTGATAGACCGGTTACCTGTCTGTCTCTACATGTCGGCCCTGTGATAGACCGGTTACCTGTCTGTCTCTACATGTCTCCCTGTGATAGACTGGTTACCTGTCTGTCTCTACATGTCAGCCCTGTGATAGACTGGTTACCTGTCTGTCTCTACATGTCAGCCCTGTGATAGACTGGTTACCTGTCTGTCTCTACATGTCTCCCTGTGATAGACTGGTTACCTGTCTGTCTCTACATGTCTCCCTGTGATAGACTGGTTACCTGTCTGTCTCTACATGTCGGCCCTGTGATAGACTGGTTACCTGTCTGTCTCTACATGTCAGCCCTGTGATAGACTGGTTACCTGTCTGTCTCTACATGTCGGCCCTGTGATTGACCGGTTACCTGTCTGTCTCTACATGTCGGCCCTGTGATAGACCGGTTACCTGTCTGTCTCTACATGTCGGCCCTGTGATAGACCGGTTACCTGTCTGTCTCTACATGTCTCCCTGTGATAGACTGGTTACCTGTCTGTCTCTACATGTCAGCCCTGTGATAGACTGGTTACCTGTCTGTCTCTACATGTCAGCCCTGTGATAGACTGGTTACCTGTCTGTCTCTACATGTCTCCCTGTGATAGACTGGTTACCTGTCTGTCTCTACATGTCAGCCCTGTGATAGACTGGTTACCTGTCTGTCTCTACATGTCGGCCCTGTGATAGACTGGTTACCTGTCTGTCTCTACATGTCGGCCCTGTGATAGACCTGTTACCTGTCTGTCTCTACATGTCGGCCCTGTGATAGACTGGTTACCTGTCTGTCTCTACATGTCAGCCCTGTGATAGACTGGTTACCTGTCTGTCTCTACATGTCAGCCCTGTGATAGACTGGTTACCTGTCTGTCTCTACATGTCTCCCTGTGATAGACTGGTTACCTGTCTGTCTCTACATGTCAGCCCTCTGATAGACTGGTTACCTGTCTGTCTCTACATGTCAGCCCTGTGATAGACTGGTTACCTGTCTGTCTCTACATGTCTCCCTGTGATAGACTGGTTACATGTCTGTCTCTACATGTCAGCCCTGTGATAGACTGGTTACCTGTCTGTCTCTACATGTCTCCCTGTGATAGACTGGTTACCTGTCTGTCTCTACATGTCAGCCCTGTGATAGACTGGTTACCTGTCTGTCTCTACATGTCAGCCCTGTGATAGACTGGTTACCTGTCTGTCTCTACATGTCAGCCCTGTGATAGACTGGTTACCTGTCTGTCTCTACATGTCGGCCCTGTGATAGACTGGTTACCTGTCTGTCTCTACATGTCAGCCCTGTGATAGACTGGTTACCTGTCTGTCTCTACGTGTCGGCCCTGTGATAGACTGGTTACCTGTCTGTCTCTACATGTCGGCCCTGTGATAGACTGGTTACCTGTCTGTCTCTACATGTCGGCCCTGTGATAGACTGGTTACCTGTCTGTCTCTACATGTCAGCCCTGTGATAGACTGGTTACCTGTCTGTCTCTACATGTCTCCCTGTGATAGACTGGTTACCTGTCTGTCTCTACATGTCAGCCCTGTGATAGACTGGTTACCTGTCTGTCTCTACATGTCGGCCCTGTGATAGACTGGTTACCTGTCTGTCTCTACATGTCAGCCCTGTGATAGACTGGTTACCTGTCTGTCTCTACATGTCGGCCCTGTGATAGACTGGTTACCTGTCTGTCTCTACATGTCGGCCCTGTGATAGACTGGTTACCTGTCTGTCTCTACATGTCAGCCCTGTGATAGACTGGTTACCTGTCTGTCTCTACATGTCTCCCTGTGATAGACTGGTTACCTGTCTGTCTCTACATGTCAGCCCTGTGATAGACTGGTTACCTGTCTGTCTCTACATGTCTCCCTGTGATAGACTGGTTACCTGTCTGTCTCTACATGTCTCCCTGTGATAGACTGGTTACCTGTAATAAATACAGGCATACAATACATGTGGTTTGTACAAAATAGATCAAAATAGTAAAATATAAACATGAAGAATTCTAACAACTATGTTATAGATTGTAAACACAAGAAGAATATGAATCGGGGAGGACGTTGAGCAACAAATGTCATGAGTCTGCAGGTTTTTGATCATTAACCAACGTATTGGTCACATTCGAATGTTGAGATTAAAGTCAGAGGATCATCAAAGTTGTTCTGATTCATCCTGAGGGGAACATGAATTATGAACCACAGTTCATCATCCATCCATCCATTTTCTTCCACTTAACCGGGACAGGGTCGTGGAGGAAGAAGGCTTAGGAGGGCCTTCCAGATGCTCTTCTCCCCAACAACACTTTCCAGCTCTTCTTGGGGACCCAATGTGTTCCCAGGCTAGATGGATATACACTGCTCAAAACACGAAGGGAACACTTCAATCACACCTCACATCCTGATGAACAAATTATTCAACTTCAAAATCAGAAAGAAAATCTGCTCCTGATGAGTCCTGGGGGATCTCTCTCTACTGAAGGAACACAGATCTTAGAGATATACTAGTCCACAATGCTTATAACAAGGAAAACAACCGGACTTATGTAACCAATCTTAGTGATATAAAAGTGAATTACATAATAACAACTTGGACTAATAACTAGACCCTGGCCAGAATCAGAAGACACCAAATTTGTAAGGAGCAAATGTGTTGAGCAGCAATAATGGGGCAGGCACAGGAATAACTGTTGAGTAGCCACTCTTGTATTTTTACAGTGCATGAAGAGACATTCAATTTGTACAAACATACAAAATAATGTCCCAGATTTCCAAAAATAAAGGAATAGTGTGCACACTTAAATAAAAGAAAAGTGTCCGTTGGGGCCCTTATGAAATAAGAGTTGTTGCAGGTGCACTTGATTTTAAAGGTCCATGGAGTGTAATGTATGTGTGAGAGTGTGTACGTGGGTATCTCCTTTGTGGTCATTCTTTCTCAAAGTGGTTGGCTCACCATCTGTCACGACCGGAATCTCGTCCTGGTCCTCGGATTTTCTCCGTCCTCTCCACAAGGTCATATAAGTTCCATTCTATTCTCAGATGCATCATTAAGGTTTAAATGTCAAAAATCAATATATTGCATCAAACCTCATATGTAAATCTTCAATCTTATCAAATCTTGAAGCTTCAGTTTTAGTTTTTATAGTTGTACAACATTCAACAATCAGTGTATCAAATATGAGAACTAACCAAGTGCTCACCTATTTATCTGTTCATGTGAACAGTATTTCAACGATATTTATGGTAAGTAACCATTTACATTCAAACTATATCATAACCATATCAAAATAATGTGCAAATAACATAAAAAATACACATATTGAGATTTAGAGGTATCAAAGAAGTGTGCTTAATTACTCCAACACTATAGACCTATTTATGCGAGAGAAACTGCACCAAAAATGACCCTCTAAGTAACTTTAGACTCACATTGAAATGAAATAAATTCCTTCAGTAGTTCACATTACTAAATAAAATATTATTTTACTCTCATCATATGATTTATCAAATTACTTTCCCTGTAAATTGGCATTAGGAAAATAAAACAAACCTCCTTTTTACATTCAGATATCGGCATAAAATAATAGATACAATACACACATGTTCAAAATATTGCATCATTATTCACTTCAGTTCACTCTCATAGCCTTTAATATCACCGCTGCTCTCTTTCAGCACACTGAAAATCAACAGAGAAATAGCATCGGAGCAGCTTAAGAGAACAAATAAAAATAAGAAAATAAATACTCTCTCTTCTTTCTATTATCTAATTGTGTTCATTTTACACCTGGGCTACACCAAGGAATCACTTCCAGTACGGGACATTGGTTTTATCTGTCTCCCTGTTTTGAATGAAGACTCCAGAGTCGGTGTCGACCACAATCAGGTGCAAGGCTTGTGACAAAGTGAATTGGGGAGTACTACAAAGTGGATCAATGATCATTGGCCTCGGGTGTTCTGGTACCAAGAACACTTCTGAACCACAATATACTCCAACATGCACTCTAAGAAATGATTCATGGGCTTCATGGATGACACTTACAATAAAGACATTTAACAGCATCAAAAATGTACTTTAAGTAAGTTAACAACTAGTTTTAAGAAGTTGGTCAAACTGAAAAAAAGAACTTGACTTATTAATATCCATTTTGAATAAATATTACTTCGTTCACTCAACAGCGAACACTAAGTCAGTGTAACTTTATTGAGTTTCAACTGTGAACAGGTTGGAGCAATCCTCCGACATCCATGTGAGTGACAGGAGCAACGGCAATGTTTGTCCAATATCACTGATTTGGTCAGAAACGGTTTCTGCTGTGTTTCATTCACTACAGATGCTAACTGTATCTGAGGGATTCTAACGAATGAGTGCCATTTGCTAGTTGTAACTCTTCCAAATTGAACTTATTTTTAGCTTTTTTAAACACCAAATCTAAAAACATTCATATTTAACTGTTCAAAATGTGTATTGGTCCATCTCAGGCAACTGTATGATTATTTTAGAAGTGAAGTGAAAGATGGATGCATTTTTCTCAGTCCTGTTACCAAAACTCATGTGCCATTTAAAAAGCATCACTAAAAGCATATCAACTAATTCCTTTGCTTTCCCCTCAATTTCCCTTAATTGTTAATTTTGAAGAAATGTTTGGTGACATGTTGAAATAATTGATATTTGTGACAAAAAATGACTATATGAAGCTGATGACTGAAGATGAAACGTTTTGCATTGAAACAGTCGCAGCTCACATTGTGTTGCACAAGCAGCTGACATCCCTGTATGTCAGTTCTCCGGGCTATAGGGTCACTGATGTATCCTCATATGGATGGAACTGGTGGAACATCTTTGAGCATCTCCATAACTGTTTCCTCGTTTGCAACACGTGTCTGTCTTTTGCAACACAGCAGGTCTGTGAAAAACCAACATGATTTAAGCATTCATGTGCTTCCTAGCCATGTCTCAGTGCCCTGTAGTGGACAAACTGATGTTTGATGTTGTCTGTCTTTTAAACCCTTTACAGCAGCAGGTTCAGCTGTTTAATACTGTTCAGTACTGAACAATACTCAGTCCTGTTACTCACATAAGAGTAACAGGACTGAGTTTTGAGTATAGAATTAGAAAATTCACAAAAAATAGCCACATAGCATCTCTGCTAAAAACATGACACAGAGCACAATGTAGTCGTTGACCAAAAAATGCTATTTTTGAAATAAACAAATAATATCTAAAAAATAATTTAGATAACACGAATGTACACCATTAATGACACCCTCAGTCAACACTAAAATATCATTAAATATACAGAAAAGTAACTGTGAGAACTTGCTTTTGGTCTTCCCATGGCCTTCAGAAGATTCAAATGAACCAACTTCCTGTTGAACACGTGACTTGGGGAGTTATTTTCCAGAAGGGATTATGTGTCAGGCTAACAGGACTGTGTGAAAACCTGGGGACACGAATAAAATGTATATTTTAATGTAATTAAAATGGACTATTTGGGAATTAAATGTGGACGGAAATGGCACCCATTCAATAGAATCCTTCATCTAACAGTAACTTTAAAGACGTCGTTTTCACCGAGCACTTAAATTCAGGGGAAATCAAGCTAATTTAGCAACGGTACTAGCTAGCTAATAGTGACTTCAACACAGTTTCACTTTGGTAGCTGAATTAATTTACGTTCATTTACATCAGACATGTGAAGTGTTGACACTGTAAAGGTAAAAGGTTAAGTGTCTCCTTTTGTTCTAACTTAAGTTGGTGTCATTGAGGTCTGGTCAGCAACAGTTGCATTGCTGGTCTGTTCTGAAAGTAAACCTGGGACAAATGTATTTTACTTGGTGTTTTTCAGTTTCATGTGTGTCGTGTTGCTGTTAAAGCCTTAAAGGTATTTTTGTTTGAGGCAGGCGTCTCTGAGAAAAGGATGAGGATCTCTTCAAAGAACACTTGGTAGGTAAATCAGATGCTTAGTTCTGACACACTGGACTTTGTGTTACACTCAAATACAATACCATGTTTTCAAATGGGATCACTTAAAACATGTTTATTCTGATCTACTTCCAACAGGATGGAGAAGTGCAGGTTACAGATGAAGGACCATGATGAGGGGCCATAATGTTGATCCAGCCAGTGCAAGGATAGTGACAGAGGGAACAGAAGTCCTGGAGAACCTGGATGTTCCAAGTGCCTTCACCATGTTAATGGTGCTGATATACGCCATCAACCTCAACTACCAAAACAACTGATGAAAACGTTTGAGGTGTTTCAAAAAATACTCCTTGAACTTGATGGACTGAAAACCAGCCCGAAGGTAATGTTGCAAAGGAATATACTGCTGTCCTAAAAAGTGTAATTAGAAAGTGGAAGTTTTAAGTTTAGTTAACATACTAATAGAAATAAATGTGTTCATTGATCACATCCATCATGTGTACCTGCAGTTTGTTTGAAAGACACATGTGGACGCTAGATGTTCACGCTGGATTCTCACACACTTGTTGGCACTAAGTTGCTCGTCTACTGGGTCCACGAAGCTAAAAGTAATGCACGTTTAGAGAGGTGTTGATTACACTTTATGACCCTCCAATGCCAAAAGACTCATTCATGCCTTCATTCTTCTGACTGGATTACTGCAACTCACTCCTCCATGGCATCAGCTCCATCAACTGACTCCAACTGGTCCAGAACGCAGCCGCAGGACTCATCACCCGCACCAAAACCTGGGACCACATCACCCCGGTCCTAAAGAACCTCCATTGGCTTCCCATCTCCCACTGCGTCACCTACAAATCCTGGTCCTCACTTTCAAAGCACCCCACCATCTGGCCCCCCCTTAACTCACTGCCCCCCCCCCCCCCCCCCCCCCCCCCACCAACCCTCTCGGCCCCTCAGATCCACATCAGCCGGTCTCCTCTCCATCCAGAGATCCAACCTCTGTAGTTTTGGGGACTGAGCCTTCTCCAGGGCAGCTCCCAGACTCTGGAACTCCCTTCCCCAAACCATCCGTGATTCTGAGTCCCTCACCATATTTCAGTCCCACCTTAAAACCCATCTCTTCTCCTCGGCATACCACTAGCCCCATGCCCCTTCCCTCATTTCAGCTGATTGCTGCTCTGTTTTGGCTTTGTCTTATTTATTTATTTGGTTTGTTTGTTTGTTTTCTGTAAAGCGTCTTTGTGTGTGGAAAAGCTCTCTACAAATTAAATGTATTATTATTAGTATTATTATTTTGCAGAATGTCCTGATGTTGAACTGGTATTAAGTTCTCTGAGGTGTTGGACACAACATCAGAAGCACCTCAGTATAATGCAGTACAACTTTAGAACAAGCACAAACCACATTTGAACAAAGCGAGGTTTTGACCGATGGTGAGGTAAATTTCATCAAAACAAACCTCTGAAGGCGCGTCTGTTCTCCACACTATGTGAGGAGATGGAGCTGAACATTCAGCTGTGGTGTTTCACAGCGAGGCTAGGTGGCTCTCAAGAGGGAAAGTGTTGTCCCGAGTCTTTGAGCTCACAGAGGAAGTTTGTGTGTTTTTGGAGGAGGAGCAGATTCATGACGTTGCAAGCAAGTTTAGTGATGAACAATTTCTGATGAAACTGGCCTATCTCAGCAATATATTTAGAAAACTCAATGAATTAAATCTTCAGCTTCAAGGCAGAGACGAGCACCTTCCTCACCTGGCAGACAATATTAGCACATTCATGGGAAAGCTTGAGATGTGGGGCAGACCACTTTCTCAAGGAAATACTGGTTCCTTTGAGAATCTGAGGGGTTTTGCTGAAACCAGTGATTCTGGAGCCACCACAATGATTCCCATCTCTTCCCTTACCTGTATGACTGAGTGAGGGATCCATTCAATGCAGCAGCACTCACTGATTTCACCTCTGATGAAGAGGACCAGTTCATTGAGATGACATCTGCCTCCACCCTGAGGCTGAGGTTTACAGGCCAGACATGAGTGAGTTCTGGCTTGGTGTGGAGGGGAGCATTCACTCTGCTTCCCTTCACCACATCCTCTCTCTGTGAGATGGGCTTTTCTGCTGTCGCCTCACTGAAAACACAGATCTAAGACATGACTTGAGAGTGGCAGTATCAACCTGCAACCTCGCCTTGAAAAGATCCATCCATCCATCCATCCATCGTCTACCGCTTATCCTGTATTCTGGGTCACGGGGGGGTGGAGCCGATCCAGCTGACATTGGGCGGAGGCAGGTTCACCTGGACAGGTCGTCTTGAAAAGATGTGCAACGCAAAACAGGCTCATTGCAGCCACGAATGCAGCGATAAGACTTGAGCTCAACCTGATCCAACTTTGTTATCATTCTAGCAAAGTGAAATGTATTCCATTTTTCTGTTTTGGAAAAAGCTCACAGACTGATGGAGCAATGACCAACATTACAAAAAGTTTAAATGGAAGTTGCTTTTTCATTTGTACAACATTGACAAATATCTGCATTTTTTTCTTTTGTACGTTATTTCAATTAAGTTAAACTTTGTTTTGTTGGGGGGGGCATGACTGGAGACGTTTGAGAACCACTGGATTAGAGAAACATCGTGGAGATGGTTTTTGTATCACTCTGTTTCACTGTGGAGGATATCTTTGGCTCTGGAAGTAAACTGTACGTAACAGGTAAGGAGAATATTTCATGTCCCTTCAGTTGTTTTATAGAACAAGTTGAAAATGTGTTTTAATGAGTTTCTGCTGCTTCAGGCTTCTCATGTTAGTTTTTCCATCATTAGTAGAGAATTATTGTGGCCGTGAAGCTGTTGTTCTATTAAAAGGTTCATAATTCCTGAAACAACGACTCAAGTTATTCTTTAATTCTGCAGGAGATTAAACAGATATAAAGTACGTATAAAATAAAAAGTATAAAGTATTTGATCCCCTCAATAATTCAGCAGAATATAATATTAGAAATTAATTAAATTACGTTGTGGAGAATCAAAATTCAATCATTTTTAATAGTAAAATTGACCTCATGACATTCATGTTATGTGATGGTACGGTATGTTTGTGGAAGACATATTTATACATAACAGCAAACAGATACTGCAGGTGATTGTACAATAAATCTAATTCATTCATATTAATTTATGTTTTTTAATATATGATTAAGAAAAATAAATGACACACGTATCTCGAGGCACTATTAATATAAATAGTATATGATACTCAACTTGATTTCAAATATATTACTGTAAATATAATTTTGAAAGTATATAATATTATACTATATTATATTATATTATATTGAATTTGCCCAAGTTATAAATAAAGTTAAAAAAATATGCATTGCGTATGCATATTTTCTTTTGTGTGTGTGTGCAGTTTGAGTATTTTTGTAAATATATATTATATGTAATATATATTCAAATAATTTTAATTATTTAGAGATGAAGGTAAATATGTCTAATATTATTATATCTATATTAACACTACTGAATCAACAAAATGTGATAACTATGAAGGTATATAAATGTATCTTAAATATTATATTATATTGTACCATATGATATATCAAAATTGTTATGAAATAAGTAAATACATTATTATTTGTATCATTTTCTGTAGCAAGAATAAAATAAATGGTGGGAAACATAATATTATCATATTAGCAACTATATTTTATGTGAAGGTGAATATGGAACTTGTAGTAATATGTAAATAAGCCCTAATATAGGAAATACAATTCAACTATATTAAGATACTTTTCATAGTTATAAAAGCTGTATAAAGATATACAAATGTATCTTCATAATTATATTATATCATATTTAATGATATTATATGTAAATCCCCCTCATATGTTAATAACGTCTAAACATTTGTATGTAATAATATACAGCAATCATTATTCATATTTGACATTTCATTCATTTAAAATTATTCTGACAAACGTCTAAGTATATGATGGTAATTAAATAATATGTTATACATGTTGAAATCATCACAGTTACTTTGATACGAAGGTGAATATTGTTATAATATGTATATTAGTCCCTTCTGAATACACAAAGTGGTATAACTGTATAAAGGTATCTTCATAATGATATGATAGTATATGATAGTATGTTATTGTTGACTGTGTGAATGTGTGTCTGTGCTGCTTGTTGCTGCTGTCAAACTTCAGATGAGCAGGTAATGAAGCCCGTGGTGAGCGTGTACCCAGCAGCATCCAGAGCCCCCCTGGAGGGGAAGAGCTCTCTGCTGTGTCTGGCCTCAGACATGTTTCCTCCTCTAGTCCGGTTCTCCTGGAAAAGACGAAAGGAGACTGGTTCTCTGGAGGAGGAGGTGCTCCCTGCTGTGGGAGAGCAGCTGGAGATCAGAGAGTCGGGACACGCCGCCGCCATCTTGCTGCTCCATCAACAAGAGATCAGCACATATAAATACCGCTGCTCCGTCCAGCACGAGGGGGGCACAGTGGAGGCCCAAGCAGAACAAGGTACTGAAGGCTTGGTGACTGTTCAGCAGTGATTCAGCTTCATGTGGATGCACTGCTGTCCAAGATATCAGAGGAGCAGACGACTGACGTCACTCACTGTCACTCCTTTTCCCTTCCAGAGGTTCCAGCTCCAGCTGCCTCCTGTCCTCCAGAGAGAGAGCCAGCAGACCTGCCAGCTCTGCAGCAAGCTGACTGTAAGATCAACTGCTGCCCCCTTTAATATAATATATATGATATGTTAGAATAATAAAAAGCTGCTTGGGGTCGCTGCAGTGAGGATTTAGCCTCGATACATGGGGTGCTAACTCTACCGACTGAGCTATGCGGCGCCCCGTTATGCTGCTATTTAAATCATTGTCCTGGCTCCATCCCTACAACGCTTGGTGGGCCCTTATTGGTTGTTTTTAAGGAGGGCCTTTGAACTTTCATTCAAATTGTAGCCGACCTCTGTCTTCATGCAAAGCTGGTTTTAAATAAAAGTTACTCTGATGAGAGAAGAGATGGGCATGAGGACTTAGGACACCAGTTCCAAATATCAAGCAACCACATTTATTGTTTAGCTTTTTTGCTCTTTGTTACTGTCTTAGTCGTCAGACCAAATGTTCTTCAAAAGAGGATAAACCCGATTGGCCTGACATTTCCTCCTCACATGTTTCTATCTAACAAAACATTCTGCTTCAATCCATATTTGTTGGTATTTAACCTTCAAACACTACATTTTCACTGTTGTGAGAAAGACAAAGGGAGGCAGCACCTGTATTAACGGGGAAGTCTAGCAGCCATCAAACAGCACCAGAAATTACATTTATAGAACCAAAAAATCATAATTCACCCACTTGTTTAGGACAATGACATCATCAAATTAACAATAGACATTCAAAACTTCAATCTACAACCTTAATAGAAGTAAAATATGAATGTAAAAATGTCTTATGAGGGCTGATCTGGGACAAGCTGTTACTACAGACTTGTGGACAGCTCTTACCACAGAGTCATATGTAACCATCACCTGTCATTTCATTCAGAACGGGGAGTTAAATACTCTATAATCATTAAATAAGAGTACTGGAATATGAAAGTTACTTACGTGTGTGTGTGTGTGTGTGTGTGTGTGTGTGTATGTGTGTGTGTGTGTGTGTGTGTGTGTGTGTGTGTGTGTGTGTGTGTGTGTGTGTGTGTGTGTGTATGTGTGTGTGTGTGTGTGTGTGTGTGTGTATGTGTGTGTGTGTGTGTGTGTGTGTGTGTGTGTGTGTGTGTTTGTGTGTGTGTGTGTGTGTGTGTGTGTGTGTGTGTGTGTGTGTGTGTGTGTGTGTGTGTGTGTGTGTGTGTGTGTGTGTAACAGTGTCCTTCCAGTCTCAGTGCAGGGTGAAGCTGCTCTGCCTGCTGTACACAGTGCTGATAGTGAAGAGTCTTGTGTACTGCTGTGGACTCAGTCTGCTGATGATCTCCAGAAAGAAGGGACGCTCCACCAACTGCTCACATGCTGACTGATCACCATCACATCTCATCAATTCATCTCATTCATCACTTTAATTATATTCACAAATATACATGATGACTTGATGAGGTTGGTTGTATGGTGTGTCTTTTTATACAGGATAGATACAGTCATCCTAAAAATATAAATACATATTTAGACATTATATTTACAGTAATTCAGTGTAAACTCTTTGTAGTGTTACTTTGATAGTTAAGATGAATAGTTAGCTGACTGGTTGATGTTTTATTCTTTACAGTATTTTTCTGTGCTTGTGTTTGTTTTTAATACATGATTCAGAGTGTGGCAGATTTGTCAAATTATTTCACTGTAAGATTCTTAATAAACTGAAAATTCACAGTGTTTTATGGACATCCTTGTTTTTATGGATTTGAGTTTGGCTTCATAGCAAATAATCAGGAACAGAACCAAGTTTGTTGAGTTTGTTGGCACCAGTAATGTGACTGTGGATGTAAGTCACTGTGAATATACTTTCACACAGCACCAAGAACAAATGTACAGGAAAATATGCATATAAGCACACAGCTAAACAAGGACAACAGAGCTAAACAAAGAGAAGCAAACATATACACACGGCTATTATAAACAGCTATTATAGTCAATAGGTGTGGCGGTCCCACCAGGTTCAGTGCTGACCCCCTTTTATATTGGTGTCAGTGTGGATGTTAAACTCTATGCTGACGACACTGTCCTTTAAACACAAACAAACAGCAGAAGTTTTAGCTTTGAAGCATTTTATTGAAGCATGTATTTTTTGACACTGAACTATTACAGCTTCATCAGGATGACATGGATCGGCAGAGCTACTGATTATACCTAAACTAACATTCATATTCATATACATTTCAAGACAGAATCACAGAAGTGAGTTGAGGATTTGAGCTGCTTCTCTCACAGATTCCACACACAGATCAAAGCAGTGAGTACTGAGCGCTGAGCTGAAGTTCCCAGAATGATTGTGTAACCAGAGTGGATGGTTGTAACTGTCGTTGTGTTATTAATGTGAGAAAGGATGCAGAGCAGAAACCCACACAGCCCGTCTGCTGCAGGAAAGGAAGTGTTGCTAGGCTGCCAACCGTCCTAATAACCACTGAGAACAGATTCCTATCTGCTGCTGTACACACTCATGAACTCCTCTCCCTCTCTGTAGCTGCTGGTCTTTTCTCTTGTTGTCCGGAAGCCTTTTTTTCCACTGAGCCCTCCAACCACACACAGTTGAACTGAGCCAGGAGAGCAACAATGATGACGGACCTGGATGTCACATCCATACACTTTACAGTTTACACTTGTGTGTTGATACGTGCCAACAAGTCCTCATGAAACCATGAGCATGCCTTCTTCGTCAGTGCCCTCCAAAACAACACATATGAGAGTGTTCTGTCCGGATGTCTCAGTGATTCATGTCTGATTAGGATCTGTCTGTTAAACGACACTATAATGCCAAAAGTATTCACTCACCATCCAAATAATATAAATCAGGTGTTCAATCACACAGGTGTATAAAAGCAGCACCTCAGCATGCAGACTGTTTCTACAAACATGTGAAAGAATGGGTCGCTCTCAGGAGCTCAGTGAATTCCAGCGTGGTACTGTGATAGGATGTGTATATATATATAGATATATATATCCTGGTACTGTGATAGGATGTGTATATATATATATATATATATATATATATATATATATATATATATATATATATCCTGGTACTGTGATAGGATGCCACCTGTGCAACAAGTCCAGTCGTGAAATGTCCTCACTCCTAAATATTCCAGTCAACTGTCAGTGGGATTAGAACAAAGTGGAAGTGATTGACCATGGCGATCAGCTGCATCCAAGCCATAAATCAGCAAGTTGTGCCACATGTAAAGACTGAGAGCCAGGCCTTCCCTCCAACATCAGTGTGTGACCTCACAAATACACTTCTGGAAGAATGGTGCAAAGGGAGGACCGACGTCATATTAAACCCTATGGATTAAGAATGGGATGTCACTTAAATTCATATGCGAGTCAAGGCAGGTGAGCAAATACTTTTGGCAATATAGTGTACCTGGATGGAGATCTGCATTCATAAACATGCTGATAGTGACCAGTCTGTAAACATGCTAATAGTGACCAGTCTACTGTGCACACGCTGATAGTGACCAGTCTACTGTACACATGCTGATAGTGACCAGTCTGCTGTAAACATGCTGATAGTGACCAGTCTGCTGTACACATGCTGATAGTGACCAGTCTGTAAACATGCTGATAGTGACCAGTCTGCTGTTAACATGCTGATAGTGACCATTCTGCTGTACACATGCTGATAGTGACCAGTCTGCTGTAAACATGCTGATAGTGACCAGTCTGCTGTAAACATGCTGAAAATATTTCAGCAAATAGTCTAAGAAGTGAGGAGGTCCAGGAGCTAAAGTCAGGATCTGAATCAGGAGCTCTAATTTCTTCCTGTCAGCATTTGGAACAAATACAAGATTCCAAAGCAGAAGCTATGTTGTAATATGAATGTTTGCAGTAAATGATTATTGATGCAAGTTGACAACAAGCTCAGCCAGTTGTCCTGAAAGAATTGAGACTGAACACTGAAAAAAATGTTAAAATAAATTGACTCCCTGATGTTCTGAAATGATTAAAGTTGATACTATAGCAACACCATCTGACAGAAGTTTTATTTGCTGATTTTATTTCTCTGTATGTAATTGAAGACATGAATTATGTACTTGAGCACAAATATGTATGTTTATTTTACATAGAAAAAAAAAGTGAATTCATCTTTTTTTTTTAAATCTGTACGTATATTGTTTTAAATAAAGTTGTGGTTCCTTTTTAATGAAATCCACATAAAAGATGTTCAGCAAATA
Organism: Eutrigla gurnardus; assembly: GCF_963514095.1. NCBI lineage: Eukaryota > Metazoa > Chordata > Actinopteri > Perciformes > Triglidae > Eutrigla > Eutrigla gurnardus. The sequence continues at coordinate 8,573,341 of NC_139918.1, forward strand.
ATTTAGTTTGTCTTAAAAAAGGTTTTTGTTTCATTTATTGAAATTGCTTATAGACTCAAAGAACAACGCAAAGACACAAATACAATTGTGACTGCTATGACTTATTAAAAACAAGAATGAGAAAACCACATTTTATTTATAAAACAGATTATATAAAATGTCCACAAAAGTCAATAAAATAGAGATTAAGGCAAAAAACTAAATTTTGAATAAAAACTAACTGATAACAAAATGAAAATTAATAGAAATAATAAATTATGTATAAAATAAGTGTGATATAACAGAATAATTGAGAGAGTTAGTAAGCCTGTTATCTTCTGATCATATCTCATATAAATGTGTTTAATGAAGTTGACTATTTTCTATCATTAACATTTGTAATTATCTCCTGAGATCATTGAGATATTTGAATTGAAAATGTTTTAAAACATGGTGTGATTATATCCAAACATATCTATGTATATTTGTATTTATATTTTTTAGACATCTGTATCTGAAAGACATTGTACAAACAACCTCCACGTCATAGATATGTGTGATAATCAAAGTGAGAAATGAAATGATTGATGAGATGTGATAGTGAGAAACGGTGAGGAGAAAACAGTCAGCATGTGTACAGCAGACTGGTCACTATCAGCATGTGTACAGCAGACTGGTCACTATCAGCATGTGTACAGCAGACTGGTCACTATCAGCATGTTTACAGACTGGTCACTATCAGCATGTTTACAGCAGACTGGTCACTATCAGCATGTTTACAGACTGGTCACTATCAGCATGTGTACAGCAGACTGGTCACTATCAGCATGTTTACAGCAGACTGGTCACTATCAGCATGTTTACAACAGACTGGTCACTATCAGCATGTTTACAGACTGGTCACTATCAGCATGTGTACAGCAGACTGGTCACTATCAGCATGTTTACAGCAGACTGGTCACTATCAGCATGTTTACAGCAGACTGGTCACTATCAGCATGTTTACAGACTGGTCACTATCAGCGTGTGTACAGCAGACTGGTCACTATCAGCATGTTTACAGACTGGTCACTATCAGCATGTGTACAGCAGACTGGTCACTATCAGCATGTGTACAGTAGACTGGTCACTATCAGCGTGTGTACAGCAGACTGGTCACTATCAGCATGTTTACAGACTGGTCACTATCAGCATGTTTACAGCAGACTGGTCACTATCAGCATGTTTACAGACTGGTCACTATCAGCATGTTTACAGCAGACTGGTCACTATCAGCATGTTTACAGCAGACTGGTCACTATCAGCATGTGTACAGCAGAATGGTCACTATCAGCATGTGTACAGTAGACTGGTCACTATCAGCATGTTTACAGACTGGTCACTATCAGCATGTTTACAGACTGGTCACTATCAGCATGTGTACAGCAGACTGGTCACTATCAGCATGTGTAAAGCAGACTGGTCACTATCAGCATGTTTACAGCAGTCTGGTCACTATCAGCATGTGTACAGCAGACTGGTCACTATCAGCATGTGTACAGCAGACTGGTCACTATCAGCGTCAGCATGCTGTATCAGCATGCGTACAGCAGACTGGTCACTATCAGCATGTTTACAGACTGGTCACTATCAGCATGTGTACAGCAGACTGGTCACTATCAGCATGTTTACAGCAGACTGGTCACTATCAGCATGTTTACAACAGACTGGTCACTATCAGCATGTTTACAGACTGGTCACTATCAGCATGTGTACAGCAGACTGGTCACTATCAGCATGTTTACAGCAGACTGGTCACTATCAGCATGTTTACAGCAGACTGGTCACTATCAGCATGTTTACAGACTGGTCACTATCAGCGTGTGTACAGCAGACTGGTCACTATCAGCATGTTTACAGACTGGTCACTATCAGCATGTGTACAGCAGACTGGTCACTATCAGCATGTGTACAGTAGACTGGTCACTATCAGCGTGTGTACAGCAGACTGGTCACTATCAGCATGTTTACAGACTGGTCACTATCAGCATGTTTACAGCAGACTGGTCACTATCAGCATGTTTACAGACTGGTCACTATCAGCATGTTTACAGCAGACTGGTCACTATCAGCATGTTTACAGCAGACTGGTCACTATCAGCATGTGTACAGCAGAATGGTCACTATCAGCATGTGTACAGTAGACTGGTCACTATCAGCATGTTTACAGACTGGTCACTATCAGCATGTTTACAGACTGGTCACTATCAGCATGTGTACAGCAGACTGGTCACTATCAGCATGTGTAAAGCAGACTGGTCACTATCAGCATGTTTACAGCAGTCTGGTCACTATCAGCATGTGTACAGCAGACTGGTCACTATCAGCATGTGTACAGCAGACTGGTCACTATCAGCATGTTTACAGACCGGTCACTATCAGCATGTTTACAGCAGACTGGTCACAATCAGCGTGTTAACAGCAGACTGGTCACTATCAGCATGTTTACAGACTGGTCACTATCAGCATGTTTACAGCAGACTGGTCACTATCAGCATGTTTACAGACTGGTCACTATCAGCATGTGTACAGCAGACTGGTCACTATCAGCATGTTTACAGCAGACTGGTCACTATCAGCATGTGTACAGTAGACTGGTCACTATCAGCGTGTGTACAGCAGACTGGTCACTATCAGCATGTGTACAGCAGAATGGTCACTATCAGCATGTGTACAGCAGAATGGTCACTATCAGCATGTGTACAGTAGACTGGTCACTATCAGCATGTTTACAGACTGGTCACTATCAGCATGTTTACAGACTGGTCACTATCAGCATGTGTACAGCAGACTGGTCACTATCAGCATGTTTACAGACTGGTCACTATCAGCATGTGTACAGCAGACTGGTCACTATCAGCATGTGTAAAGCAGACTGGTCACTATCAGCGTCAGCATGCTGTATCAGCATGCGTACAGCAGACTGGTCACTATCAGCATGTGTACAGCAGACTGGTCACTATCAGCATGTGTACAGCAGACTGGTCACTATCAGCATGTGTACAGTAGACTGGTCACTATCAGCGTGTGTACAGCAGACTGGTCACTATCAGCATGTTAACAGACTGGTCACTATCAGCATGTGTACAGCAGACTGGTCACTATCAGCATGTGTACAGTAGACTGGTCACTATCAGCGTGTGTACAGCAGACTGGTCACTATCAGCATGTTAACAGACTGGTCACTATCAGCATGTGTACAGCAGACTGGTCACTATCAGCATGTTTACAGCAGACTGGTCACTATCAGCATGTGTACAGTAGACTGGTCACTATCAGCGTGTGTACAGCAGACTGGTCACTATCAGCATGTGTACAGCAGACTGGTCACTATCAGCATGTTTACAGTAGACTGGTCACTATCAGCGTGTGTACAGCAGACTGGTCACTATCAGCATGTTTACAGACTGGTCACTATCAGCATGTGTACAGCAGACTGGTCACTATCAGCATGTTTACAGCAGACTGGTCACTATCAGCATGTGTACAGTAGACTGGTCACTATCAGCGTGTGTACAGCAGACTGGTCACTATCAGCATGTGTACAGCAGACTGGTCACTATCAGCATGTGTACAGCAGAATGGTCACTATCAGCATGTGTACAGTAGACTGGTCACTATCAGCATGTTTACAGACTGGTCACTATCAGCATGTTTACAGACTGGTCACTATCAGCGTGTTTACAGTCTGGTCACTATCAGCATGTTTACAGACTGGTCACTATCAGCATGTGTACAGCAGACTGGTCACTATCAGCATGTGTAAAGCAGACTGGTCACTATCAGCATGTTTACAGCAGTCTGGTCACTATCAGCATGTGTACAGCAGACTGGTCACTATCAGCATGTGTACAGCAGACTGGTCACTATCAGCGTCAGCATGCTGTATCAGCATGCGTACAGCAGACTGGTCACTATCAGCATGTGTACAGCAGACTGGTCACTATCAGCATGTTTACAGCAGACTGGTCACTATCAGCATGTTTACAGACTGGTCACTATCAGCGTGTTTACAGTCTGGTCACTATCAGCATGTTTACAGACTGGTCACTATCAGCATGTGTACAGCAGACTGGTCACTATCAGCATGTTTACAGTAGACTGGTCACTATCAGCATGTTTACAGCAGACTGGTCACTATCAGCATGTTTACAGACTGGTCACTATCAGCGTGTTTACAGTCTGGTCACTATCAGCATGTTTACAGACTGGTCACTATCAGCATGTGTACAGCAGACTGGTCACTATCAGCATGTTTACAGTAGACTGGTCACTATCAGCATGTTTACAGCAGACTGGTCACTATCAGCATGTTTACAGACTGGTCACTATCAGCATGTGTACAGCAGACTGGTCACTATCAGCGTGTTTACAGACTGGTCACTATCAGCATGTTTACAGCAGACTGGTCACTATCAGCATGTTTACAGACTGGTCACTATCAGCATGTGTACAGCAGACTGGTCACTATCAGCATGTTTACAGCAGACTGGTCACTATCAGCATGTTTACAGCAGTCTGGTCACTATCAGCATGTTTACAGACTGGTCACTATCAGCATGTTTACAGCAGACTGGTCACTATCAGCATGTTTACAGACTGGTCACTATCAGCGTGTTTACAGTCTGGTCACTATCAGCATGTTTACAGACTGGTCACTATCAGCATGTTTACAGACTGGTCACTATCAGCATGTGTACAGCAGACTGGTCACTATCAGCATGTTTACAGTAGAATGGTCACTATCAGCATGTTTACAGCAGACTGGTCACTATCAGCATGTTTACAGACTGGTCACTATCAGCATGTGTACAGCAGACTGGTCACTATCAGCATGTGTACAGCAGACTGGTCACTATCAGCATGTTTACAGCAGACTGGTCACTATCAGCATGTGTACAGCAGACTGGTCACTATCAGCATGTTTACAGACTGGTCACTATCAGCATGTGTACAGCAGACTGGTCACTATCAGCATGTTTACAGACTGGTCACTATCAGCATGTGTACAGCAGACTGGTCACTATCAGCATGTTTACAGACTGGTCACTATCAGCATGTTTACAGCAGACTGGTCACTATCAGCATGTGTACAGCAGACTGGTCACTATCAGCATGTTTACAGACTGGTCACTATCAGCATGTTTACAGCAGACTGGTCACTATCAGCATGTGTACAGCAGACTGGTCACTATCAGCATGTTTACAGACTGGTCACTATCAGCATGTGTACAGCAGACTGGTCACTATCAGCATGTTTACAGCAGACTGCTCACTATCAGCATGTTTACAGACTGGTCACTATCAGCATGTTTACAGACTGGTCACTATCAGCATGTTTACAGCAGACTGGTCACTATCAGCATGTTTACAGACTGGTCACTATCAGCATGTTTACAGCAGACTGGTCACTATCAGCATATTTACAGACTGGTCACTATCAGAGAGACGGGACGGACGCTGCTGAAGGTGGAAGAGCTGGAACCTCTGAAAGAGAAAAGGAGTGACAGTGTGCAACGTCAGTCCTCTGCTCCTCTGATCTCTCATATAATTATGAAGATACCTTTAAACATCTATACCATTTTATTAATTCATAAGGTAAATATACATATTATAATAATGGACATATTTACCTTTATTTCAAAGTAATCTTAACGAATTAAGTATATATAATATATAATACATAATTACCACCATTTACTTACAAACTAATGAATCAATTCCTTGGCAGAACTATTTTAAAATTCATACAGTTACAATATTATTTAATGAAATGTCAAATATAAATGAAGACTACTCTATATTATGATATAAAAACGTTGAGATTATATCAACCTATGAGGGGGAATTTAAATATAATATAATGTGTTGTAATATAATGTATATGAAGATACATTTTTAAACCTAATTATATTTATATCATCTAAGAAAATATATTTATACGGTAGAATGTATTTCCTACATTAGAGGTCATATACATGTTACAATAAGTTCCATATCCACCTTCATATAATTGTTAGTATGATAATATTATACATTACCCACCATACATGTTATTCTAATTGCTAAAGAAACAAAACGGTACATTAATAATACAATTTTGTATATTATTTAACTTAATATTAAAAATACGATTGAATATAAAAAAGTATATCGACAACCAAAATATTCCAAAATATATTAATTTTAATATATTTGAAATTAGGTAAAGCAACATAAACTATTTCTATGAAAAAGTGCATTGAGATAAAAAAAAAAGAGAGCTCATGTGTGTTTTATATATTTCTTTATGTTATATTGAAATATATGAATCAATAAACATGTAATCCATCCATCCATCGTCTATCCTGTATTCAGTGTTATAATAATCATATCTGTTTGAATTCATGCATACACACATTTTCCACTGAAAGACGTATTTACCATTATATCAAATAAAAAGGTCATGAGGTCAATTTACCATAAAAATGATATCAATTAATTATCCAGCATATTTAAATAATATGATTTCAATATAAATGTGCTGACATATATTACATTTATTAAAATACAATATAGTTTCTAATATTATGGTGCTTTATTACTGAGATGATCAAATACTTTATACCTGTAACATTTCCAACATCATACTTTTTATATAAAAATCTGTTAAATCTGCAGAATTAAATAATAACTTGAGTCGTTGTTTCAGGAAATATGAACCTTTTAATAGAACAACAGCTTCACGGATTCTTTACTAATGATGGGAAAACTAACATGAGAAGCCTGAAGCAGCAGAAACTCATTCAAACACATTTTCAACTTGTTCTATAAACAGGCCTGGACTGGGACAAAAATTCGGCCCTGGACTCTTTGATCCAGACTGGCCCACCACAATCCAAGCGCAGATACTGTGCCAACTCGGCCCGTGGCATCAGTGTACATATAATCACACAAGCTCTTAATAACACTACTATCCTGAATAATATCCCTTTATATTCGGGAGCCTTGAATAAAATAAATGATGACTACACAGTATGTTGCTCATTTGCTCTTAAGAAGGAAACTGGAGAAAGGATTTAAGATTCGAGAGTGTTGTTTATTCAACTCACTCATATGTGATGGAACTGATCATGGCATTGGCAGGCTGATAGCAAGGTACTGTGGTCAAACCACACCACATTGCAACATGTGAGTTTTAAGCTTGTAGATCTGCAAATGTGTGGCATGCTTTGATGAAAATATAAAATAGTGGTTAATAAAAGCAACTATTAAATAATCAGGATAGTATATTATTTTCCAACACCTTAGATAACTATTAGAGGTGTAACGATTAATTCGATCAATCGATGAATCGATTGTCAGTCCTATAGATTCTACTAAATCGATCTGCTAAAATAAATAAATATTTATTTATTTATTTAAATATTTATTTATTTATAAATATTTATCCGCAGACGAAGCCTCGGAGCCGGAGGCCACGCCGCCGCCGGCCCCCGCCGCAACAAACATGTTTAATATGTTTCTGCTCTCAGCGGCATCAGTAGCGAGAGCATTTTTTTTCTTTTCCCTCAGTTTTTCTGCACCACCTTTTCGTTTTTCTCCATTTTCGCTTTGTTTTTCGTGTGTGTTTCTCTTCTCTCTCATAATGATTGATCATCATTAAAGGTGATTGGACGAGGGGGGGGGGGGGGGGGGTAGTCTGGAAAATGGGTGGGACTACTGGGCCTCTGTAGCCTATCATAAGACCACTGGGCCAGGTATTCTTTAGACAGACAAGCCACTGGGCTCTAATGTGTCTGTGGGCTGCAGCTGAGCTCTGTGGGCCGGTGCATGTCTCTCTCCCTGGGCTGCACCAAAAAAATAATAATAATAATAATTAGATTCATTTTTTTAATCGAGTCCCGGCCCTAATTTAAAAAAATGCATTTTTGTATGCTTTCATTTTTAATCAGGATCTATTTTCCACTCATCACCATGACAGTCAGCTGGACAGCTTTCTATAGTCACTTCAGACTATATTTAGGATTACCACCATAATAGAAAGTCACAAAGATCAACTTATTGTGAGTGTTTTTATTGCAATCTGCAAAAAATATTGTCCCATCCATACATGTGACCGTGGTGTAGTTAGTTTAAAGCCAATCATCAACACTTCTACCGATTGCATTCATTTATTTCTTCATTAGCGTTTATTTTCTGCAATAATCCCAAATCCAGTGGAGAAATCCCATTGGTGCTTTGTGGAGGGATCCAGTGTGAAGCTAACTGCAGCTCTATTTGTGACCGTGTTCCTGTAATGTGCCTTTAGGCAGCAACCTTCAACACAAGCCACATTTGAGCCGTAAGACTGTCGTCACCAGCAGAGGCCACACACGAGGAGTGTTGTGACAAAAGACAATAAACTGTGACAAGAGTATTATGGGCAAAGTCACTATAAAGTCATTTTGGATCAAACGTTTTAATATTCAGGTCCAATAAAGAAAACTGTAAGACACTTACAAGGATACTATCCACTTCTGAGTTGGGAATTAAATGACACCAGTATTGTAATTTGTCTTCAGTTTTTCCATTTTCTACTTCTACCAATAATGTACTGTTTACTCTAACACTACATCTATCTGACAAATGGAGTTACTTGATTACACATTTTACATGAAAGTACTATGCTGTTGCCAAGTAACCAGCAAATCAATATTTTCATGCATTTCAATGGTCAAAAGCCCCATTTGTTTGCCAAACACAAAATCAAAGCATCACATCTGTGCAGCTGCAGCTTCACCCTTTCAGGCCTCGAAGTATAAAACAGAAACAATCTGAGGAGAAGTCTTTGACTGTGAACAAACATGCAAACTGAGGCCAGAAGTGACCAGGAGAAGTTGCTTCATGTTAAAGAGTGTTTTCTTGGAATTAAATCAAGTTTAGAGTCCGTGTTTCTCACAAAATGCATTGTGTGCATCCTGCTCATCACAATGGCGCCACCAGGGGGTGGCCTGGCCACCCCAGGCTAGGGTGACCAGATGTCCCGCTTTGTGTGGGACTGCACAGCATTTTCATCACATTTTCCGCGTCCCGCATATTGAGATGATGTCCCGCAATTTGATTGGCAGCTGTAGTTTTTTTATTTACGTCTGGCTTTTATCCAATGGCTGCGTAGAAAACAGAGAAGGCTGTCATTACCGTCATTACGGGGCTGTTTGTTTGATGCTGATGCTGTCAATCAAAAGAGGCGATGCAGCTACAACAACAAAGACTGGGAAACTGTATATCACTGGGTGAAACCGGTGCAGGGCGATTCACAGCGAGTTTTCTGCGAACTTTGCCAGAGTTATTTTTCTGTTTCACATGGCGGGGAATACGATGTCAAGCGACACAGTATATGCGACCAGGGGCGAGGCCAGGGGAGGAAAGGGCACAGGGGGCCCTTTGAGGGGCTAATAATATTATTTTAATAATGTTGCCCTGTTTAGGCTTTTGAAATAAAATGTATAATTTCGTCTGTTAAAATAAGAAAATTTAACATGGTTGTCGTTTTCTATAACATTTTTATAACAACATTTCATGTTGTCATTTACCCCGTCCCCCCTCTCTTTTTGGTACAGTCTGATTCTGGCAGAGGGGACGTGAAATGTGTATGCTCAGAGCATGATCAGCTGTTCTGACGTGAGCGCTACCGCTGCTTGCAGGTGCTTGCAGTTGCTAAGCAGGACTGATGGTGGGTCGTTAGGTGAACTGAACTATGAAGTCCGGTCACCAAAAGCGTAAATTGAAGCAGCAGAAAGCTGAGAGGGAGAAAAAGGGCAGACAACTTGTCACTCAGTTTTTCCCCAAAGAAAGGCATTAGTCACTCACCTTGGTGTTTACAATATGCTAGCGAATGATAGACCAACAGATTTCGTATTAACGTGGTTGGATTAGCCTATCAAGAGAACAATTTACAGTTAGCAGTGCCATTTTATTTAAATTCTCTACCTTTATTGCCACGGGAAATCAGATGAATATGTAATGTAGGTCTACACAAAACTAGATGAACTTGTGTGATAAACTAGGCTAATATGCAAGATAAAATATTATATTATGCTGGTGCTAATAACCAGTTTCATAACTAATAAGGTGCCCTCAACATGCACAGATTCAGCCTCAGGAGGACACCTGCTCTCAACCCAAAACCCAGTTGAAGGAGAAGGAGGTGAGCAATACAATCCATAGATAAAGGCTTTAGGGTTAAAACAGGGTTTATACAGGGAGCAGCTACCAAGGTAGTTGGCATATTAAAGTTTTGGTGATAACAGACAACAGGCTGAATTAGTGTCAGGGTTTTCGAGCTAGGAAGCAGGCGTGGACTCGAAAACAGGAGGTGAGGACCCAAATGCAGTAAAAGGTTTTATTTTAATAATAAACTAAATACAAAACCAAAAACTAAGACTAAAACAAAGTATCAACAAAGGAAACCACAAGGGCAAAAACGGTCATGAAAGAAACACTTACGAAAACAGGAACCAGAACTCAAAGGGACACGGAAGGCAGGACGCGGGTACAGGGAAACATCCAGGGACATGACATGGTGCAATACAGCGACAAACGACAACGACAGTGACAGCAACAATGATCCGACAAGAGACAGGGGAAACACACAGACTATATACACAGGGAGGCAGGGAGCTGACGAGGGACAGGTGAAACACATCAGGGCAGGCATGGTAATCAACACGAGAGGGAGGGGGAGTCAAGACAGCGGAAACAACAAGGACCAGGAAGTACGAGACAGGGAACCACACTGAGGACAAAATAAAACAGGAAATCAAAACCAAGGAAAACACAGATCAAACCAAACACAGATCATGACAGTACCCCCCCCTCAAGGGACGGATCCCAGACGTCCCCAAGGTTCGTTATACGTAGGGCGGGTGGAGGGGGTCTGGGGGCAGGGCTCAGGAGGCCGGGCATGAGGGCGACCTAGCGGGCGGGACCGCTCAGGAGGCCGGGCATGAGGGCGACCTAGCGGGCGGGACCGCTCAGGAGGCCGGGCGTGAGGGTGACCTAGCGGGCGGGACCGCTCAGGAGGCCGGGCATGAGGGCGCCCTAGCGGGCGGGACCGCTCAGGAGGCCGGGCATGAGGGCGACCTAGCGGGCGGGACCGTTCAGGAGGCCGGGCATGAGAACGACCTAGCTGACGTGGCCGCTCAGGAAGGCGACGTGGAGCAGGCGTAGGACGACCACCGGTCGGAACAGGAACGGGTGACGAGCGGACCTCCCGAAGGCTGCGTGGAGCAGGCGTAGGACGGCCCCCCATCGAAACAGGAACGGGTGACGAGCGGATCTCTCGAAGGCTGCGTGGAGCAGGCGTAGGACGGCCCCCCGTCGGAACAGGAACGGGTGACGAGCGGACCTCCCGAAGGCTGCGTGGAGCAGGCGCAGGACGGCCCCCCGTCGGAACAGGAACGGGTGACGAGCCGACCTCCCGAAGGCTGCGTGGAGCAGGCGTAGGACGGCCCCCCGTCGGAACAGGAACGGGTGACGAGCGGACCTCCCGAAGGCTGCGTGGAGCAGGCGTCGGACGGCCCCCCGTCGGAACAGGAACGGGTGACGAGCGGACCTCCCGAAGGCTGCGTGGAGCAGGCGTCGGACGGCCCCCCGTCGGAACAGGAACGGGTGACGAGCGGACCTCCCGAAGGCTGCGTGGAGCAGGCGTGGGACGGCCCCCCGTCGGAACATGAACGGGCGACAGGCGAACCCCCAATAGGCTGCGAGGAGCAGGTGTGGGATGGTCCCCTGTCTGGGCTGGTGCCGGACGATCCTCCGCCGGGACTGGTGACGGACGGGCCGCCGACTGAAGACCACTGGAGAGTGTCGACCGGGCCGCCGACTGAAGACCACTGGAGAGTGTCGACCGGACCGCCGACTGAAGACCACTGGCAGGTGTCGACCGGACCGCCGACTGAAGACCACTGGCAGGTGTCGACCGGACCGCCGACTGAAGACCACTGGCAGGTGTCGACCGGACCGCCGACTGAAGACCACTGGCAGGTGTCGACCGGGCCGCCGACTGAAGGCCAATGGCAGGTGTCGGCCGAGCCGCCGACTGAAGACCACAGGCCGGGACAAGGGCTGTGACCGAGGCGTGGGCTGGTTGCTTGGCTGTGACAGAGGCGTGGGCTGGTAGCTTGGCTGTGACTGAGGCGTGGGCTGGTAGCTTGGCTGGAACGGTGGCGTGGGCTGGTAGCTTAGCTGGAACGGTGGCGTGGGAAGGTAGCTTGGCTGGAACGGTGGCGTGGGCTGGTAGCTTGGCTGGAACGGTGGCGTGGGCTGGTAGCTTGGCTGTGGCTAAGGCCTGGGCTGGAAGCATGGCTGGAGCTGTGGCATGGGTTGGTAGCTTGGCTGTGGTTAAGGCCTGGGCTGGTAGCTTGGCTTTGGCTGAGGCCTGGGCTGGTAGCTTGGCTGTGGCTGAGGCCTGGGCTGGTAGCTTGGCTGTGGCTGAGGCCTGGGCTGGTAGCTTGGCTGTGGCTTAGGCCTGGGCTGGTAGCTTGGCTGTGGCTGAGGCCTGGGCTGGTAGCTTGGCTGTGGCTGGGGAGGGTGATGGCCGGGTATCAGCGGCGGAAACAAAGTTCGTAACCCAGTCAGGCAGAGAGCCCCTGAGCCACAGCCTGGAGGAAATCAGCTCCCCAGCCTCCTTTCGGACAGACATCCTCTCCTCCCTGGTGTCTTCGCACTCGAAGCAGACTTGGAGGTACTGGAGGTTGTCTAAAACCTCATTGAGTCCATTCAAAAAAAAGGCTGGGTCCATGTTTGGTTTCTGCTGGGTCCTTAATGGTCGGATCATTCTGTCAGGGTTTTCGAGCTAGGAAGCAGGCGTGGACTCGAAAACAGGAGGTGAGGACCCAAATGCAGTAAAAGGTTTTATTTTAATAATAAACTAAATACAAAACCAAAAACTAAGACTAAAACAAAGTATCAACAAAGGAAACCACTAGTGATGGGCAAATGATACCGAGGCTTTGGAGCTTGTGTCGCTCTTCCTGAAGCGGAGTGGTTCGAACCACTGTGTGACCGAAGCACTAAAGTGCTTCATTGCTTCGAAATGTTTTGAAGAGTTTCATTGGCTCATAGTGTCATAGTGTCTGTCAGTGCGTTTCATTGGCTCATAGTGTTCATGCTTCGTGAGCCAGAAGAGGAGCAGACTGAAGCCTGCCACAGTGGAAAAAAATTATATTTCTGAATAAAAACCTGTGAAGACCAAAAACCTGTCTGTTCTGTGCATAAACATTCCTCCTCGACCATACAACTTCTCCTATGACAAACTATTATCTGGACTCTGGTGTAAAACACTTAATACAAAAACGATCTGAGTTCACATACCATGATCAAATAAATAAACCCTTAACCAACATTTAACCCTTCATATCGTTTAGATTTATCCGTTGGCTTAAACTGGGATGTTTTACAGTATGGGCGAGTATGAATGAACAAAACACGTTAATGACCACACAGTCTTTTCTAAACTTTTATTGTTGACATGGGATTGAAACGGTGTCAGAGCGTCAGTCGCGCTCTTGAGAGGTTGCTATGGCTTCAGTTGTCCACCAGATGTCACCATCACTGAAGCGTTGAAGCTTTGAATCTTTTTCAACACAATTGCTAGGAAAGCCTCAGTGCTTCATAAGGCTTCACTTGCCCACCACTAGAAACCACAAGGGCAAAAACGGTCATGAAAGAAACACTTACGAAAACAGGAACCAGAACTCAAAGGGACACGGAAGGCAGGACGCGGGTACAGGGAAACATCCAGGGACATGACATGGTGCAAGACAGCGACAAACGACAACAACATCGACAGTGACAGCAACAATGATCCGACAAGAGACAGGGGAAACACAGACTATATACACAGGGAGGCAGGGAGCTGACGAGGGACAGGTGAAACACATCAGGGCAGGCATGGTAATCAACACGAGAGGGAGGGGGAGTCAAGACAGCGGAAACAACAAGGACCAGGAAGTACGAGACAGGGAACCACACTGAGGACAAAATAAAACAGGAAATCAAAACCAAGGAAAACACAGATCAAACCAAACACAGATCATGACAATTAGGCTGAAAAGACTGTTACCTTAAAATGGAAAATCCATGGTCACTTTCAAATTAATTTAAGATATTTCTTTTCTTTCATGAGCAACAATTGTTAGGCTACTTAGCATGGAGTTCATTTAAATGCAATGTTAATGTGGTGAGAGAACTTGCATGCATCACTGTATCAGTATGGATTTATAACAGACTGTATTATGCACATTATGGATACTTCAGAGCCAGGTCCCTCTTCAGGCCATGATGCAGCAGCCAGAGAGGAGACCAGAGAGGACACCAGAGGTGTTCAAATACAGGAAGAGAGCAGGGCGAGTACTAGCAGCACAGATGATGAGGAAGAAGCAGCGAAGAGTAAGGAGCAGAGAGAGGCTGAGTTGAGGGACATTGGTGAGACTGAGCAGCATGCAGAACCTGAAGATCTGCTGTCTGCTGATCCAGGGTTGTGGCCAGAAAAATTAACTGACAGTGATAGAGCAAGCATTGTTAGAAAATTAGCTACCACAGAGGAAAAACAAATGCCCAAAGATTCTGAGGGAAAGCCATTTCCAGATTACTTAAAATATACAAAGGCAGCAAATGGCAGAGAAAAGATGAAAAGGGATTGGTTAATTCACAGTGAGAGTGTAAATGCACTCTTCTGCATTCCATGCATTCTTTTTTCATGTGACGTAAAAAGACCTTCTCAAAGTGCTCTGAGTAGCGAACATGGTTACAAGATGTGTGATGTCAAATGGCGCCGCATGTATGACAAATTCCCAAGCCATGAAAACAACCGAGCACACAGGGATTGTTACTGGAAGTGGAAAAACTTACAATGTTCTATTATGGCTGCAAAAGGGATAGACCACCATCTGCAAAGACAGATGCAGTCTGAAATAGAAAAAAATATAGCTCTCTTGGAGAGACTACTTGATGTTACGCTGCACTTGGCATCGAGAAATTTGCCTTTCAGAGGTAAAACAGCAAAGTTAGGCGATGTCCACAATGGGAACTACTTGGGAACACTAGAACTAGTATCCCACTATGACGCACTTTTAAAAGACCACCTAGACAAAGTGAGGAACTCAACCAAAGAAACCAGACTTACTCATTATTTGTCCTCAGACATTCAAAATGAGTTCATTGAACTGTGTGGGGAAAGAGTCCTTGAATCTATTTTGAGAGAAAAGAGGATGCCATTTATTACAGCATTATTTGTGATGCCACACCAGACATTTCCCACACAGAGCAAAATGTTTTGCTCATTAGATATGTCCATTATAATGAGGATGCAAATGAATGGGAGATAACCGAAAGGTTTACTGAATTCAAACAATTTCACAAAAAAACAGGGAGTGAAATAGCAGGGATGATCGAGGATGTGCTTAAGAAACTAGGGATAGATATTGGTGATTGCAGGGGACAAGGCTATGACAACGGTGCAAATATGTCTGGGAAAGTTAAGGGAGTAGGCTACAAGCCCAAATACTAAAGACCAACAATCTGGCCACATTTTCACCTTGTGCTTCCCACACGATAAATCTTGCTGGGGTACACGCTGCAGGATCAAGTGATGAAGTGTCAACTTTTTTTGGCTTCATCAATTGTCTTTACAGATTTGTAAGTGCCAGTCCAGAGCGATGGGCCATATACAAGGAAAGTACCGGCTGCTCTCTCCACAGCATGTCTGACACTCGCTGGAGTGCAAGAATTGATGCTGTTAAACCGGTAGCAAAACACTTACCTAGTGTCATCAAGGCCCTTAGTTCCATACTCAGTACATGCAGTCTTTCAAATGATGCTAGAGCTGAAGCTGTTGGTCTGAGGAAGTACTTTATGTCATTTGATGCCATTGTACTTCTTACCATTTGGTTGAAAGTATTGCAGTGTATTGATTGCAGGAATGTGATACTCCAGTCAGGGAAAATTTCTCTTGAGGTGGAGGCAGCCAATGTAAATGCACTAAAGATGAGATGCAGGCTCTTAGAAATGAATGGGATTCCCTCCTCTCTGAGGCAACATTGATTGCTAATGAAATGGGGATTCCACCTCAATTCAAAAAAGAACTCAGCCGTGAGAGAAAGAGAAAGAGGTTCTTTGATGAGACCCCAGAAGAAACAGTTCAGTGTTTTTCACTGCCATGGACCAGATTATTAGTGACTTGGACACTCAGTTCCAAACCATAGCAAACATTGTTGAGGAATTTGCAGCCATTATTAAGGTTGGTCAGTTAAGGGACAGTGATGTTGCTGCTGTGTGTCACCCACTCATAAGCAAGTACACAAAGGACCTCACACCTCAGTTTGAGAGTGAAATCAGGCATCTCAATACAATATTTTCTGCCACTTTCCCCTCTGATTGCACCAGCCTTGATCTCCTCAATTCAATTTACAGAATGCAACTCCAGAGCATTTTTGGTGAAGTTTGTATTGCCATTAGGATTTTTTGCACTCTCCCAGTTACTGTTGCTGGTGGAGAAAGGGCATTTAGTAAACTGAAACTTATCAAGAGCTACCTCAGGTCAACAATGGTACAGGAGAGGTTGAACAGTCTGGCAATCCTCTCAATTGAAAGTGAACTGGCTCTCTCTCTAGACTTCAAAGATTTAATTCACGACTTTGCTACAAAGAAGCCTCGGCGTCTAGACTTTGGCATTTAAATCAAGAGACAAAAGGAGAGTTGAGAGAGAAAAAACACTAGCAATACGATCATGAAGACTAGTCTGTATCATAACTGATATTTGCAGATGAAAATAATCCCTGTTGATAATACTGCATGTGAAAGAAAGCACCTTTTTCATAGGTACCTTTACTGTATGAGTAGTGTAAATGTTTGGATTTGTTGATATTGTTTGTAAGTATCTATCTTGAATATTTGAACATTTGCTGTGTTTTCTAATAAATGAGTGCTGCCTAAAAGAAAGCAAAAACACTCAGTGGATTTCTTGCAGTGCACTATGTAATTGTATGAAATAACTATAGCCTAGTTATTCATCAAGGCATACATTTCATCGTATACAATAAGTCCAGAAATGAAGGAAACAGAGGAATGAATTTTGAAATCGTGATTACTGATAATGTTTGCCGGAGAGCTCTGGCTCTGAAGTATACATAATGTGCATCTGTTATAAATCCGTACTGATACAGTGATGCATGCAAGTTGTTTCAACACATGAACATTTAGAATTAACTCCATAATAAGTATCCTAACAATAGTTGCTCATGAAAGAAAAGAAATATCTTAAAGTCTAATTCTGACAGTGGTGCATTTAAAATGATGCCATCAAATGATGTTATCACCTAAACATGCTAGGTACATGATCACATCGCAGCATACCTTTTCGCAAAATAAGAGGGGGGGCCCAAAATTTTAATCTGTCATGGGGCCCAAGATTTCTGGCGGCGCCCCTGCCTCTGGTGAACCACCAGAGCCTTCACAATGAACACTGCTCACCGGATAGGGACTGACCACGGGGGATGGAGAAGCTTCCGCCCAGACCCGGCCACCAGCCAGACCGTTACCCAGGATCAGGTGGATTCCCTCCATGGGCAACGCCGGACGCACCCCCACCGCCACTTCACCTTGCACCAGCTCGCAGCTCAGAACCACCTTATGCAAAGGAATCGGCAAAACACTCAGCCCTGTTCCCCGACTCAAAACTACATCACCGGTGTCACTGTCCGATGACAACGGCAACACCGAATTCACCATGTACGAGTCATAGGCCGCCATATCCCTCAGGACTTTTATTGGCACTTTAACTTCACTCCCCACAAGCGACACAAAACCATCGCTGATGAACGGGGCATAAGCAGCCCAAACCTCAGCTTCATCCACAACAGCAGAAGGCAACACATGCTCGGACACTGCAACCGGTGCCACCGGCGCAACAGCGACCGCCGGTTTCACATATGCCCTTCCTGGCCGGCTTTTAACCCGCAAAACGGGACACTCTGACTTCCAATGACCGACCTCACGACAGTAATTGCACCTGTCGTCCTTATCCACAACATCACGTCCAACAATGCCTCTAGGTGCCAGCCTCCCTGGCCGCACCTGTTCTAAGGACGCCGTGCCATGACTCCGCCGTGCGCTCTCATGACGCGCAGAGTGGTCTCCAAACTCCGCTTTGTGGATCAACACAAACTCATCAGCTGCCGCGGCCGCAGCCGAGACAACAGAGACCTTTCGCTCAGTGATGTAAGTGGCCAATTTACCAGGCAACATATTCTTAAACTGTTCTAATACCACCAATTCACACAGGTCATCAAAAGTGTTTACATTTAGCGCCGCCAGCCAACGTTTAAAATGAACGTCCAAATCCCTGGCAAATTCGACATATGTTTGACCATTTTTTCTTTCCCAAGATCTAAAACGTTGTCGATAAGCTTCGGGGACTAATTCATACGCCGTGAGCACAGCCTTTTTAATTTTATAATAGGACCTGCTCAACGACGAATAAGCCACCTGCGCTATCCCCGACAGCACACACTGAAGCATCAGAGCGCAATCTGAGTCAGACCAGCCCCGTGCATCCGCCACGCGCTCAAACAACACAAAAAAGGAGTCTGGATCCCGTTCATTGAACGGCGGCACCCACCGCAAATTGCTTATGTCAAGGGGACCAGGGGTCCGTTTCACAAAGCAGGTTTAGTGAAAACCTTGAGTTAGTTAACCCTGAGATGAGGGAAACTCTGGTTTTTCGGTTTCACAAAGCCAGTTCAGCATAACTCTGAGTCAGTTACCCGGGTAACATACTCCGTGAACCTAACCTGCTCGCTAGCAGGTTTGCTTCAACAAACCCTGAGTTTCTCCCTACATGTCTCCGCCTTTTTCCGGAATCTGAACCAACTCTGAAAAAATGTGCCGTCCTTTCATCGTCAACCTAATCGATATGGAAATAAAAGTGATTCTAGCAGCTTTGCGTCAGGAGAGAATTTTGATTACCTTTCCTTCCAATCACATTAGATATTATCTAAACAATATTCTCCGACATTTTCAACATTTCATATCGCGGACATAATCCGCAACCAGATTCTTTGCGGAGGTAGTGTTTTTGCGAACGGGAGATTTATGAAATGTTTAAGTACATTTCTGTGTTGAAATATCTGCTTATATTTACTGTTTAATATGTGAAATATGATTAAAATCATATGCCTTAGTCAACGTATTTGCGCAATATTCTTATGCTTAATTTTCAACTGAAGCCACTTTCTTTCTGTGCCTGGGGGGTTTACACCCAATGAAAATGATAATTTATTCAGTGCGCTACTTCGTGATCCACAGGAGTTGAACCCCTGTTGACTGCACCACAGGCGGCATTGCTAACCATTACACCACAGTTTCACTGTGCAAGGCCAAAAATAAAGAGTTATTAACTTTAGATCCATCGACTGTTTCATTCAGTTATACACATTAGATCGGGCAGTAATTGTCTGCCACGCCAACTATCGCTACTTTGCTGCAGTTAGGTTGCTCCGCTTTCTCAGGATGAGCTCGTTTTCTACATAAACACTCAGTAATATCTAATGACGCTCTCCCCGTTGCCATGGTGAATCGTAGTATCGGAGCTCCATTGATGATGGCTTTATAGAGTCGGCAGGCACGCGCGTAACTCAGAGTTTACATACTCAGAGTTGACTTTACTAATTCAAAACCGCTGTTCTGAAACTGAAAACTCAGAGTTGCCCATCTCAGAGTTGGTCAACTCAGAGTTCAGGGTTGGGTTCAGAGTTTGTTGAACCTGCTTTGTGAAACGGGCCCCAGATGAACCGGCACCGGCCTTCCCCGACTTCTGTCGGAGGTGCTCCAACTCATGCTTTGCTCTATCATGCTCACACAACACCGCATTAAGCAGCGGAGGAGCATCCACCTTTTCCTCCCCAAACAATCCACGCGCAGAAAAAGCAGAGACAACAGCTGATTTAATGTTGTCCTTCACACGTTTGTCACCCTGCACCTCCACAGCATAATGCTCCTCGATGAGAGCCAGCTGATCCCTGGTGCACGAGTCCAAAAAATCCAAAGAGGGAGACGCAACAAACTCCGAAATGGTCTCCATTTCAAAGCCACAACAACAAATTCTCTCACACAATTCCCAAAACCAGGTCGAGGACTAAGCGGCTCAATGTCCTGTGCGCACCGGGGCCAGAAGATTTCCCGCTATCTACCCAACCAAAAACTTGTCTAACTCAGCCCTAGTCTTCATTCGGTTACTTGCGGTGGGTAATTACGCACTGTAAACCGTTGGCACGGGGGAGCGATCTGCGAACACTCACCCGAAACCAAGGACGTGCTCCCAAGCAATGCTTCAGCCACTTTCTCCGCAACACTACCAGGACCAGACCGACGGACCCAAAGGGGAACGCCGCTACAACCTACCAGGGAAACCCCCAACCAAACGGTGCCACAGTGCAAGAGAACAAACAAAACGAAACCAAAATCAAAGCAGCCAAATTACCAATTGCGCACTGTTTCAACACAACTTACAGGGTCAACCAGTTAACCAGGCACACCGCCCGCACTGTCATCACACTGTTCATTAACCAAACAAACGATCCAAACTCCCCGCCACGAGAGACAAAAGATGGCAGTCACAGGAGCTGCACGCGCCACAGGCGCTCCAACCCGGCCTTACCCACACCCACGAACACACCTCCCTACGGGCCAACACGAGGAAATCACTCTAAACGCCACGCCGCGTGCCAACCGGCAAAACTATCCCTAACTGCCGACCCAACCAAATTATTGTGCGCAAAACTCCAAACCAAACTCAAACAAAAACGGACGAGCCCCCATTTTGTCACAGCCTGGCTCAAAAAGCAGTGACAAAAGCAACAACGAAACGCAAGAGTGCCAATAAATGAAATAATATATTAACACAAGAGTTTGAATTCAAAAGACAGCAAACCAAAATGTGCATCAGCAGGCGAAGCGAAGCGAGAGAGCACTGAGCTGGGCCGGGGTTTTAAAGCCTCCTCCAGGACTGAGCCCAGGTGCACCCAATCAGCCTCATTACGTCACCAGCACCTCCTGCAGGGATGACAGGTTAAGGCCAGCAGGGCCGTGACACTCTCTGCGCTCTCTATCACGCACTGCTTGTCTTTCAGCCTCTAGCAGTGATTTCTCTCTTTCCCACGCGACCTCTTTTTCGCGAAGCTCTAAACGCTTCCATTCTAAGGCAGTTTTAGTAGGTGTAAAGTCCGGTTTACCAGTAGATGGCCGAGCAGGAGTTTCAGGACTTTCTTTTACCAATACCCCCATGTCACGTAGATCAGCCACTAGCTTTTCCAGGAGATCAGCTTTGACCGGCGAACCACGAACTTCAATTTTAAAGTGGCCAGCAACGCGCACAAGATCATCTCTAGTAATGGACGACAAGGCCTCCAAAGAAGGAGCCTGCACAAAAGCTTCAAGGTCAAACATAATGCGTTGCACAACAACAACAACAACAAAAAAGTTAAAGAAATACTTAACGCGCAAGTGGCAAAAAAAAATATCACTGTAACGCTAATCGACCAACTATCGACGACCGGACAAGCCCCCATTATTATGTTACGTGTCCACAAAAAGAATAATGGTACAACATAACATAATAAGAGCCAAGACAGAGGGTGACGGTTTAGGGATTTATTACCGTTTTCCAGAAACAAAACAAAAAAAAGATGAACAAGGTGGTGATTTATGTAGTTGTAGGGGGTGTATGCTGTGTAAAACAAAACAGAAAATAAACCTAAGACAACCTAACTCAAAAGAAAAGCAGCCTGGCTCCCGACCCTGAACAGAAAACACAATGGAGTTAGGTGAGTCTTCTGGGAAACTATCTTCCCTACACTCCCTGAACCTAACATAAAACCGTGCCAAAAAGACCCGTCACCGATCACCACCCGCTCAGCAATGACAAAAATTAACTAAGGAGGGTTGACAGTGGGCAGCCCGCAAGGACTACGCACTAAGAAGTTTAGCTAAAGTTTCAAAAGAAAGCTAGGTCCAAACAAAGGACAATGGCGGCGCGTGGAGCCAACACAGCGCCATTGCGCCAAGCAACGACCATAACCGGCAGAGACAGCAGCCCGCACTCACAGAGAGACGGTACCCCGAGAGCCGTAAAAAAAGGACCCGCCAGCCCCGGAGACGGCCGTCTTTTATAGACTCCGCCCCGCCGCGTAATTAGCCCCATCTCGGGCTGCCTGGGCTGGAGACAGACGCGGGTGACAGAAGATCGACGCATACAATATTCCCTCATAATACAGCGGTTAAGGACTCCAGCAGTATCTGCATAACACTCTCACAAAGTTGTTCAAGGTTCAAAAATTCACTATCTATTCACTCTCAATTCACTATCTCTCAAAAGGTCTCTCTCTCTCCAAACTCCAATAACTCCACGCTGAGCTCTGTTCGCTGCTCGTATTTATACACTCAGGTATCACGTGATGTCACCAGTCATCAAAGACATCAAAGACATCAAAGCACATTGTACATTCCAAAATGAAAAAAAAGTAAAGAACTTTCAGGTTGCCATAGTAACCACTGCTTTTAAAAATGTTTACATTGGTTTTTCATTGACTTCAGCACCACAAAAGTTCGCCATACTTTAACTTCCAAACGTGATTAAACGTTTAAAACGTTCACAAGACTGTGGATTTTATTGAGTCAAACATTCATGTCGATGGTCCGTACGGTTTTCCCGATATAGCAGTTTGAGTTTGGTGAAGTTTCAGATGTTATAATGGGTGTGAATATAACGGAATCTTCAGCTTGTGTCGATATAATATAATATTTCCAACTCGCTCCCAATGCCAAAATTGTGTCAGTCAGTTTTGGGTGAAAACGTAGCTAAACTTGTGCCGGTCGCAGACATGTAACTATGGAATCCAACACACATACACATTTCAGTCATAGATGTCTAACCCAAAGGAGATTTAGTAATTCTACCAGAATTGTATTTGTTTTATGTTAATATTTCACGCATTTTTTTAATATATACTGTATATACAGTGTGTATATATCTTCCAGTCTCATATTAAGCACATTTATAATGTAACTGTACACTGCTCCAATATTTGATGGATGTGGCGGGCTTTGGGTCAGGATGCAAAAAGAGTTGACATGCAGAATGTTGGAGGTTACGGAGCAGGGAGGATGGGGAGGAGGAGACGTCAGCTCTGTACGGCCGGGTCCGGTGGCAGCTTCCCCTCCTTTGGGTGCAGACACCTCTTCACCCCGCCCTCGGCCCGCTTCCTCTGCACGGTGGTGTCGTGGCGCTGGTGCCTCCGCTCTGCAGAGCGCTGCTGGACATCACAGAAGGAACTGTGATGTCACCGCCACACTTAAAGGCTCTGTTCATGCAAAACAACCGGAGGACTAATGCTGCCTTCACGTGCCATCGAAGTGATGGTAAATACGAGATGCAGACTCAGGAATTGCACCTGTATGCCCCCACGGATTAACTTTAAAAACATGTAGTTCATATTTAAAACATACGATGGCGTATTAGGGCCACTGTAGGAGAAAAACAAACAAACGGGGGAGGGGGCAATATTCAGAGACTTTATAAATGTATAATCAATATGAACAAGTTGCTTGGTTTCCACTAACACCGGATGTTTGCTGTTGCTATGACAACAAGTGAAAGCTACCGCTAGCATCTTAGCCCAACCGCCCGATCATTCAACACCCATAAGATGACAATTTGGCCTCATATAAATAAAACCAACAATAGCCATCACCCTTAAGACCTTAACGAGGCGTTGTCAAGCGTTGCAATGTATTCAAGTGTGCTGTTCAGTTTACTATGTCCTATTCTTAATCTGCTCATTATTACCTGTTCTGTTCTATTATCTCCAGAACATCCCATCTCTCCTACTACTCCTTGTCATTTATATAAATGTCTCCCTTTTTCCCTGATTCCATTGATTGATTATTTCCTTCCATATTAAACTTTTCCCTTCTAATTTTGATCATTTTACTTTCACTTCCACCTCCTCTTTCTTTACTGCCGTGTCAGTGACGGAGAGTCAATATTCACTCCTTACATGCAAAGGGTCTTTTCAAAATAAAGTTCCGTCTTTACAGGAAGTTAGTTTCCACATAGTTGGGTTTAGGAAGCTGCTTGCTTGGTTGACATTAACCTGACTGACTAACGACTCATTCACTTAAAGATACAGCAGACTCCTGGACAACGTAGGGGGGCTTTCAGTCCTTGCTAGGGGTGTGAATCTTTGGCTTCACAGCGATTCGATTAATGATACAGTAGCTGGCGATTCGATTCAAGGACGATTTTTCTTTTTTGTAACGATTCGATTCAGTAACTTGTAACCAAAATTCTATATCCATGAAATAAACATGCAATAATGCGAGTGAGACTATCTATTCTATTCTGAAAGGTGAAAAAATAACATATTTATTCTATAAAAAAGTAAACCTGCATAATATTTTATGCTGAATACAAAAATGTAATTAAAATATGCTCGGTTATTTTTTAACATTTTCAGTAGACTACATGCTGGCAGGGGAGAGTGTCTTAAATGTATTAAAACATTAATCATAAGTAAGAATCACGATTAATCCGATTAAATGCATTTATATCAATTATTGGTGAAGCCAAACCATTCATTCTATTTATTTATTGTAGCAGATCGATTACAGTTTTTCTCAATTGCTAAAACACTAAACCCTATTGTCTGAACCAAATGCTCCGTTGCCTGAACCCACTGATTGAATCAGTCACTCTTTTGGCAAAACCATAAGCACTTTTCACCTGTTTAGACACAACTTGCCAACACATTTTCATTGTGATGCACCTGTGTTGCATAATGGTGAGCACAGGTGGCAAAAGTCAAACACAAGTAAAGCACAGGTGTCACTGGTTGAACACAACAACTCAAAATTGATCACACTTGTGGCTAACGATGTGAGGGAACCTATATTTAGAGAGCACTGGTTTGTGAGGCACTACAATGGATAGAAATCTGAGAGGAGGAGTTCGTGTGAGAGGTGGTCGAGGTGGTCGAGGTGGTCGAGGAGGTCGAGGAGGTCGAGGAGGTCGAGGTGGTCGAGGTGGTCGAGGTGGTCAGCGAAGACAAAGAACAGTAATATCTGATGAAATCAGAGCTCCTGTGATTGACCATGTTCTTGTCCATGGTATGAGCATGAGGGAGGCCGGACAAAGGGTACAACCAAACATCAGTAGATTCACTGTGTCCACCATAATCTGAAGATTTAGACAAGAGAACAGGTAATTACCTTTTTTGACATTATAGTATGTAAATGTTGACAGCAATTACTGTATGACTATACTATATACTGTACCACAGTATACTGTAAGTAAATATATGTTTCAGTACATCAATGTGCCAATGTACTGTAGTATTGTAATGGAGGGTTAGTCTAACAGTTTCTAGGCCTAGTATTCATGTATATTTTTGTACTAAATGCACAGGATTTCTGTTTTTTGTACTTTTATTTTTTACTATGTACAAGTGCTAAATAAACAGGTTTTTTGTTGTGCAACATGCATTTAACCTACAGTGAACAATGAAGATTTATTTCTACCGCTTCATGTCCCGAGCATTGTGTTTTCTATTGTTCTATGTAGTGTTTAGTGACTGCTCTGTAGTGGTTTTAATTTTGATTGACTCGGGGCACGATTTGACAACATAGTTCAGTTTTGAGTTGAAAGTTTGGTTTTGCAAGAAGAGTCTGAGGTTTTGTGTTCACAGTTTAGAGAAAAGGAGACCAGCTTTCGAGAAATGTGTCTTAGCAATCGAGAAAAACTGTAAGTAGAATCAATAGGACTGACAATCGATTCATCGATTAATCGAATGAATCGTTACACCTCTAGTCCGTGAGGATCCCCCTTACTTAAGCCCAACGCAGCAAGTGGGATATATAAACATATAAATGTATAGTCATATAAACTATCCATCCATCCATCTCTATACACATATACAGCTCTGGAAAAAATGAAGAGGCCACTGCAAAATGATCTCGTTCTCTGGTTTTGCTATTTGTAGGTATGTGTGCAAATAAAAACATTGTTGCTTTATTCTATAAATGGCCACTGACGATGACACAGCAGCATGGCGTGTTATCAAACAAAGGATAAAACCTGTGATTTACACCACTATTGATGGCAGAACTATCGTGGAAGATGAACTGTTAGGCTTCCTTGCTGTCAAACTGATCCAAAGTGATTTACAGCCATCAGGATAATGTCATCCTGGGGCACAGTCTTCAGAGTGGATTGAAAGCTCCAAGCAGGTCCTGTTTGAGCTGTGTCCTGGCACGAGGCAGCGTTGTGTAGCTCACAAAGGACGGCAGAAAGATGCCAACAATGTTAAGAGTTGTCTGAAAATACTGAATGAGGTTGGTGAGAATGCTCCTCGCTTTATGTCCTATCACTTGGATGATTTACCACCAGGGACTTTCAAAAGCCTTGATGTCTCTCGCCTGGTTAGTAAGATTGAAGGTTTAAGTGCAGAGATAGCCTCCATGAAAAATGCTGAGTGAACAGTCGACTGCATGAGAAACTTCGTGGAATAACCACCGACATTAACCAACGCCTGAGTGTGATTGAGCAACCCAGTGCCAGCAAGGGGAATGCAGCCACAACCATGGCCAGTGAGGGGGCCCAGCACCATGGTCCAAGTCACAGGGAGCCTGCACCTAGGCCCTCGGCGTTGTCCGTCACTGAGGACACAGCTGGCGGGGGGAGTGATGTGACGATGTCCCCCGCATGGAGTCATGCACTAAAGCATGGCAAGCGCAAGCAAGGTCCTGGAAAAGGGTCTACTGCTGCAGTACAGAACAAGACTAGTATGAATCCTCCCAGAGAGAAGAAGACCTACGGCACAGTTGGAACCGGAGCAGTGGGGAACACACATGCAGTGACAACTAAGCCCCGGACTCCCCCTTGCAAGGTGTTCAGGTCCGGTGGTTGGAGAGGAGAAACAGATATTGGGCCCCACGTTGGGCGCCAAAATGTTAAAAGAATTTGTTCGTGAACGGACAAATTCACCCAAGGAGGAGATCAGAGACGGAGCAGTAATGTCGACGTCAGACTTTAATCTTGTAAGAGGAGCAGTTACAATGCAACAACGTATGAGGATGCTACAGAGGAAGTGCTCAAATCACTGTTGTGACTTGAGTCTTTTAAAGGTCCAGGAGATAATGCGTCATTAACATGAATCTTCATGTAGAACAAGACATCATGTGCACAAGGCCCCTGATAACAATTAGTACACTTTAAAATATGGCTTTAGGGCTTTTAGGTAAAACTAACAAGACCCTTAAGGCCATGACCTAAACAAAGAAGACTAAAATCATGAGGTTAGACAGAATTCTTATAACAATTCTCTAATAGTAATCAAGTATTCTGCTGAGTGTTCATTTAGTTTCATCCATGACAGTATTTAAAAACGATAAAGTTTATTCCTCCAGTCTATTTTCAGGCCTGTTAACATGTTATAAAAGCACTGAAACCAGCATCACTCTGTGTCCTAGTAGCCTGTTAGCATCACTGACGTTACTGTATCTGTAAACACCACAATACTGTTTTAGGCTTTTAGTCTCTGTGAGGTCACAAGGCCCTGTGAGGTCACAAGGCCCTGTGAGGTCACAAGGCGCTGTGAGGTCACAAGGCCCTGTGAGGTCACAAGGCCCTGTGAGGTCACAAGGCCCTGCAGTCTCATGGCCTTTTATGGCGACTGGCAGGACGTTTACCTGCTCATTAAGATCAACTGGCACACGTCTTCAACTTACAAGGAAAGTGGGATTCATCGTTTTAAGAACACAGTTGTCACGGAGACCAAATTTAAGAAAAAACCTAGGATGATATCGTGAATGAGACCCAATAATCATCTTATCTTGTAGACCGACTGGACAATCAAAGCATTTATTGGCAGAAATGGAATATAATAAGAATAAGTATGTTTTCTTTTATGTATAAACTCTTTAAAATAAACAATCACATGATGAGGGTCCAGAGTCGAGGCTCTAAGGATGGAGGGTTTTGGAAGCACAGAAGACCTTGAGGCATTGTGATGAAAACATTTGACTAAACTTAAAAATGAAACAGAAACAAAAGACAAACAGTGAAATAAAAATATTACATTTTATATATATTTATATTAAGATGTGGGCCTGAAATAAAAATGATGAAACACTAAACACAAGCAATAAAGCCAACGACATGAGAAGGCACTAACAGTAGAAAGAGGGAGAGTAGCAGTAGAGTTTGAAACAGTGTGGTGTTGCCGACACTAGAGGGCAGCAGCGTCAAGGTTTCATTCATCACAGCAGCAACACAGAACAGAGAAAAGTACTGAAATAGAAACTATGAGGTGATAACTACATGTTTAAAGTGGGAACATACCAGAACAACATAAAGATAATTCATAATATCATATATATTTTATTCATATTATCTTTTTCACAGACAAACGATGTTGTCCAGCTAATATTTTCATCCCATGAGAAAACACTTCTAGCATTGTTTCAGTTACAAATGACATATTTGTTGATATAGTTTGGTTTTGTCTCCAACCTTGGCCTGAATACAACCTGTTTCATAGACGACGAGTGTTTAGAGGCAGAAGCACAGCTGTGTGGCTTCACCATGTCATCAACAGCCTGCTTCACTAGAACTGTGGATGGTGGATGGTACCAATGATGTTCTGGGTGGTTTTAATCCCCCGCTGTAGAGTGCTCCTGCCCTGAGCCGTGCACATCCCACAGCGGTTTGTAATGTTCCCATCAGGAGGATTTCTTGGGGCCCACAGGCCAGCAGCTTTACTCACAATCACTCTCATCAGGGTCTTTCTCACATGTGCTGTGGATACTCAAAGTGGCCGGTCCTCTGGACGTGGGGCAGACCTGACAGCTGACTGTGCTGCTGCTTTTGTAGCCTCGGACATTCTGGACGGTCTGCCACATATCTTTAGTGTTTCTCTCTCTTAATGCCTCCGCTTTGCCTCCGAGGTGCCAGCGTTCGGTCTTGCTCTGGCGATGCGGTGTGCTTCATTGTCAGCTGACCGGAGGAGGCTTCTGTTTGCAACAACAGATACTGTATCTGAAGAAGAAGATTCAACACAGACAGAATTCTGTGAGATGGAAGGTCTCAGTTTGATGAATCACACAATGAAAAAGAGAAGCTATTCTACTATGAATATGATAGATATAAAACTAAAGCTTCCAGCTGTGAATTCATCATTATATGATCTTTTACAGTGGTGTCACAGTGTGGATGTTTGACTCGATGCTGTTGTTGTTTCCACACAAAAAACTGCTGCTTTAAAACCTATAAAAAATGGAGACGGGCTTATCTGTCTGCCGCAGGGGCTGATGGGAGGTGTGAGGACCTGTTGGAAACCATGTGGCCCTCATCTGATCTCACAGCTGCTCTTTGTTTGGCCTCAGCTGCATCAGAGCGTCACTTCTCCCCAGGTTCACCAGAGGAAACATCACTGAACAAAATGCTGTTCCTCTCGGCTGCTGCTCTGTGCTGTCTGTGTTCAGGTGAGTGTTTCCAGCCAATCAGGAGCCAACAAAGTCCACCTTTAATAAACAATGTCACACTCACCTTCATCCACCTGTCTGTTTCTCTAAAGCGCTGGTTGCCATGGCAGCAGAGCTGATTCAGGATGATTTAACATTGACCAGGAGAGTTGGTGGGAGCGTGTCCTTCAGCTGCCGAACTGACCAGTGTGGCGGTTCCATAGACTGGTTCCAGAAGAGAGACACAGAAACATTCAGAGGGATTCTGTTTATTCTGAGTAATTTTCAAGTTGGTAAACCTTACAATCATCCTCAGGAAGGTGATTTCTCAGCTGTGAGGACACAGAACAACTGTGAGTTGAAGATCCAGAATGTTAAACTCAGTCATTCAGCCTCCTACTACTGCTTGTGTGAGTACTCCCCACAGTGAGAAATGTTCCCTGCAGTCTGAACAAAAACCAACAGATGAAAAGATGTTACACCGTGTATGTGACAGGAAGAGAGCAGTGAACCACAGCCCAGGTTCACATATTTCACCAGGATATGAGCCACAGTCACAAACACACTGAAATGAGGGCTTATCATTTATTTCAGTTCATATTCATTCATATTTTATAAGATATTCCAGCAGGTTTATTGTTGTTCCACACAGTGAGGGCATTAAAGTGGCACCGAGGCACCATGATGAACCCAAACTAGTAGAACACAATAAACATAATCCAGATGAAGGGCTGCAGGGTGGTGGAGATGGTGTCACCACAGCCAGAGGGTCCCGGGTTCAATTCCCAGTTTGGGTTCAGGCTCCTTCTGTGTGGATTTACATGTTCTGTTACCTGTCTGTCTCTACATGTCAGCCCTGTGATAGACTGGTTACCTGTCTGTCTCTACATGTCAGCCCTGTGATAGACTGGTTACCTGTCTGTCTCTACATGTCAGCCCTGTGATAGACTGGTTACCTGTCTGTCTCTAAGCGTCAGTCCTGTGATAGACTGGTTACCTGTCTGTCTCTACATGTCAGCCCTGTGATAGACTGGTTACCTGTCTGTCTCTACATGTCTCCCTGTGATAGACTGGTTACCTGTCTGTCTCTACATGTCTCCCTGTAATAGACTGGTTACCTGTCTGTCTCTACATGTCAGTCCTGTGATAGACTGGTTACCTGTCTGTCTCTACATGTCTCCCTGTAATAGACTGGTTACCTGTCTGTCTCTACATGTCAGCCCTGTGATAGACTGGTTACCTGTCTGTCTCTACATGTCTCCCTGTGATAGACTGGTTACCTGTCTGTCTCTACATGTCTCCCTGTAATAGACTGGTTACCTGTCTGTCTCTACATGTCAGCCCTGTGATAGACTGGTTACCTGTCTGTCTCTACATGTCTCCCTGTAATAGACTGGTTACCTGTCTGTCTCTACATGTCAGTCCTGTGATAGACTGGTTACCTGTCTGTCTCTACATGTCTCCCTGTAATAGACTGGTTACCTGTCTGTCTCTACATGTCAGCCCTGTGATAGACTGGTTACCTGTCTGTGTCTACATGTCTCCCTGTAATAGACTGGTTACCTGTCTGTCTCTACATGTCTCCCTGTGACAGACTGGTTACCTGTAATAAATACAGGCATACAATACATGTGGTTTGTACAAAATAGATGAAAATAGTAAAATATAAACATGAAGATTTTCTAACAATTATGTTATAGATTGTAAACACAAGAAGAATATGAATCAGGGAGGACGTTGAGCAACAAATGTCATGAGTCTGCAGGTTTTTGATCATAAACCAACGTATTGGTCACATTCTAATGTTGAGATTAAAGTCAGAGGATCATCAAAGTTGTTCTGATTCATCCTGAGGGGAACATGAATTATGAACCACAGTTCATCATCCATCCATCCATTTTCTTCCACTTAACCGGGACAGGGTCGTGGAGGAAGAAGGCTTAGGAGGGCCTTCCAGATGCTCTTCTCCCCAACAACACTTTCCAGCTCTTCTTGGGGACCCAATGTGTTCCCAGGCTAGATGGATATACACTGCTCAAAACACGAAGGGAACACTTCAATCACACCTCACATCCTTATGAACAAATTATTCAACTTCAAAATCTTGACATCCGGTTTCAAAATCAGACGGAAAATCAAAGTAAAAATGTAAAACAAAGGCTGATCCAAGTCGTTAATTTCATCACAGCAGCTCATAATGGGACTCAGTAGTGTGTCTGGCCCCGTGTGCCTGTATGAACTCCAGACCACATCTGCTCCTGATGAGTCCTGGGGGATCTCTCTCTGCAGAAGGAACACAGATCTTAGAGGTATACTAGTCCACAATGCTTTTAACAAGGAAAAGAACAGGAATAAGGAATCACTTCCAGTACGGGACATTGGTTTTATCTGTCTCCCTGTTTTGAATGAAGACTCCAGAGTCGGTGTCGACCACAATCAGGTGCAAGGCTTGTGACAAAGTGAATTGGGGAGTACTACAAAGTGGATCAATGATCATTGGCCTCGGGTGTTCTGGTACCAAGAACACTTCTGAACCACAATATACTCCAACATGCAGTCTAAGAAATGATTCATGGGCTTCATGGATGACACTTACAATAAAGATATTTAACAGCATAAAAAACGTACTTTAAGTAAGTTAACAACTAGTTTTAAGAAGTTGGTCAAACTGAAAAAAAGAACTTGACTTATTAATATCCATTTTAAATAAATATTTCTTCGTTCACTCAACAGCGAACACTAAGCGAACACTAAGTGTAACTTTATTGAGTTTCAACTGTGAATCAAAACCAAGGACACTCCTGAACTTGAGTTGTTTTTGCGTGCCAGGTTGGAGCAATCCTCCGACATCCATGTGAGTGACAGGAGCAACGGCAATGTTTGTCCAATATCACTGATTTGGTCAGAAACGGTTTCTGCTGTGTTTCATTCACTACAGATGCTAACTGTATCTGAGGGATTCTAATGAATGAGTGCCATTTGCTAGTTGTAACTTTTCCAAATTGAACTTATTTTTTAGCTTTTTTAAACACCAAATCTAAAAACATTCATATTTAACTGTTCAAAATGTGTAGGCCTATTGGTCCATCTCAGGCAACTGTATGAGTTTTTTAGAAGTGAAGTGAAAGATGGATGCATTTTTCTCAGTCCTGTTACCAAAACTCATGTGCCATTTAAAAAGCATCACTAAAAGCATATCAACTAATTCCTTTGCTTTCCCCTCAATTTCCCTTAATTGTTAATTTTGAAGAAATGTTTGGTGACATGTTGAAATAATTGATATTTGTGACAAAAAATGACTTTATGCTGATGACTGAACTTGAAAAGTTTTGCATTGAAACAGTCGCAGCTCACCTTGTGTTGCACAAGCAGCTGACATCCCTGTATGTCAGTTCTCCGGGCTAAAGGGTCACTGATTTATCCTCATATGGATGGAACTGATGGCACATCTTTGAGCATCTCCAAAACTGTTTCCTCGTTGACAAAAACTTGATTGTTGTGTCTGTCTTTTACAACACAGCAGCTCTGTGGCGTCAGGAATATCTGTCCCTTTGCTGACCAGACTGCCAGCCCTCCTCTTCAGGGCCCCTCCCACACCGTCCGGGGGACCCTTCCCGTTCCTCGCCTCGAAGAAGATCCACGTTCCAGCAGTGAACCCTCGTCAGAACAGCTCAGTACAAAACAGGATAAAAATCCCCTCGCTGTTTATACTGAGAGAAAAGGCCGTCCCTGTAAAAGTGGATTGTGGAGACCTCTGGATATGCACTCTATAAGTAATCAAGCACTGGTGACAAGTGCTGCCAGATTGCTGGTTGACACTGCAGAAGGACATTGGGCTGGAGGATGTGTGCACATAGAGGACCCCCGTGTGCAGTGTCGCCTGCTGGTGTGATGCTCTGAAGTGAACAGCCTGTATTTCTGTGCTCTACGTGCAGAGGTCATTTTCTGAAAAACCAACATGATTTAAGCATTCATGTGCTTCCTAGCCATGTCTCAGTGCCCTGTAGTGGACAAACTGATGTTTGATGTTGTCTGTCTTTTAAACCCTTTGCAGCAGCAGGTTCAGCTGTTTAATACTGTTCAGTACTGAACAATACTCAGTCCTGTTACTCACATAAGAGTAACAGGACAAGTTTTTAGCATAGAATTAGAAAATTCACAAAAAATAGCCACAAAGCATCTCTGCTAAAAACATGTGGACACAGAGCACAATGTACAAATAATATCTAAAAAATAATTTAGGTAACAGGAATGTACACTATTAATGACACCCTCAGTCAACACTAAAATATCATTAAATATACAGAAAACTAACTGTGAGAACTTGCTTTTGGTCTTCCCATGGCCTTCAGAAGATTCAAATAAACCAACTTCCTGTTGAACACGTGACTTGAGACTTGATTTTTTTCCAGAAGTGATTATGTGTCAGGGTAACAGGACTGTGTGAAAACCTGGGGACACGAATAAAATGTATATTTTAAATGAATTATTATGGACTATTTGGGAATTTAATGCATGCAAATCAGGGATGGGGTATGTAGTCACCAAACAATGCAAGATAATTAAGATTTCTGAAGGATTATAATGATTGTATTGCATGGAACAGTGTAGAGTCACAGGCTGTGGAAGTCCTAAAATGCTATTTTTGAGTGTTCTAGGTAATTTATTTTAATGTTTGAAATGATATTTCTTAAAGTTGCAATTGGACCGATATGCAGGACACTTGTTTAATAATAAAATGTATTTTACAGTTAATTGTCATGCATATTTATACATGTAATGTCCTGTGGACGGAAATGGCACCCTTTCAATAGAATCCTTCATCTAACAGTAACTTTAAAGACGTTGTTTTCACCGAGCACTTAACTTCAGGGGGAAATCAAGCTAATTTAGCAACGGTACTAGCTAGCTAATAGTGACTTCAACACAGTTTCACTTTGGTAGCTGAATTAATTTACGTTCATTTACATCAGACATGTGAAGTGTTGACACTGTAAAGGTAAAAGGTTAAGTGTCTCCTGTAGAAGAAAAATGTGTTACCTTACTCTTTCTTATTTGTTTTGTTTTAATGTTACTTTCTCTCTGGAACATCAAATGTCCTGCTGAGCTGTATTCATTGTATGTAAGCCTTGTCATGTTGATGAAAAGACCCTCTGATCTGTCCCCCTTCCTGGACCGTCCCCGAAACACCTTCATCTCACATACTTAATCAAGGCCTTCATGAATGGCCCCTGTTGTGACACTATGTAGAAAGAACCCAGCTGTTCCGAGGGAAGTCACACCTTTATGTTGTCTCAGGACGTCTCTTCCTCTTGGGAGAGACACGTATTGAATCTATGTAAATCCACTGTTTAGACCTGCCCCTTTGGTTCTGTCTATAAAGTCATCGCTCACCCCACATATGGCAGAATGGACTGTGTGGCAACTGTGACATTGCTCTTTCTCCACTGTCAGTGATTAAACCTCATTTGAACCAGCCACAGAATTGGACCTGAAGAGTTTCTTCCACACTCCTTTTGTTCTAACTTAAGTTGGTGTCATTGAGGTCTGGTCAGCAACAGTTGCATTGCTGGTCTGTTCTGAAAGTGAACCTGGGACAAATGTATTTTACTTGGTGTTTTTCAGTTTCATGTGTGTCGTGTTGCTGTTAAAGCCTTAAAGGTATTTTTGTTTGAGGCAGGCGTCTCCGAGAAAAGGATGAGGATCTCTTCAAAGAACACTTGGTAGGTAAATCAGATGCTTAGTTCTGACACACT
Organism: Eutrigla gurnardus; assembly: GCF_963514095.1. Lineage (NCBI taxonomy): Eukaryota > Metazoa > Chordata > Actinopteri > Perciformes > Triglidae > Eutrigla > Eutrigla gurnardus. The sequence continues at coordinate 8,608,650 of NC_139918.1, forward strand.
GGACTTTGTGTTACACTCAAATACAATACCATGTTTTCAAATGGGATGACTTAAAACATGTCTATTCTGATCTACTTCCAACAGGATGGAGAAGTGCAGGTTACAGATGAAGGACCATGATGAGGGGCCATAATGTTGATCCAGCCAGTGCAAGGATAGTGACAGAGGGAACAGAAGTCCTGGAGAACCTGGATGTTCCAAGTGCCTTCGCCATGTTAATGGTGCTGATATACGCCATCAACCTCAACTACCAAAACAACTGATGAAAACGTTTGAGGTGTTTCAAAAAATACTCCTTTAGTTAACATACTAATAGAAATAAATGTGTTCATTGATCACATCCATCATGTGTACCTGCAGTTTGTTTGAAAGACACATGTGGACGCTAGATGTTCATGCTGGATTCTCACACACTTGTTGGCACTAAGTTGCTCGTCTACTGGGTCCACGAAGCTAAAAGTACTGCACGTTTAGAGAGGTGTTGATTACACTTTATGACCCTCCAATGCTGAAAGACTTATTCATGCCTTCATTCTTCTGACTGGATTACTGCAACTCACTCCTCCATGGCATCAGCTCCAGCTCCATCAACTGACTCCAACTGGTCCAGAACGCAGCCGCAGGACTCATCCCCCGCACCAAAACCTGGGACCACATCACCCCAGTCCTAAAGAACCTCCATTGGCTTCCCCTCTCCCACTGCATCACCTACAAAATCCTGGTCCCCACTTTCAAAGCACCCCACCATCTGGCCCCCCAAACCCCCTCGGCCCCTCAGATCCACATCAGCTGGTCTCCACTCCATCCACAGATCCAACCTCTGTAGTTTTAGGGACTGAGCCTTCTCCAGGGCAGCTCCCAGACTCTGGAACTCCCTTCCCCAAACCATCCATGATTCTGAGTCCCTCACCATATTTCAGTCCCACCTTAAAACCCATCTCTTCTCCTCGGTCTACCACTAGCCCCATGCTCCTTCCCTCATTTCAGCTGATTGCTGCTCTGTTTTGGCTTTGTCTTATTTATTTATTTGGTTTATTTGTTTGTTTGTTTTCTGTAAAGCGTCTTTGTGTGTGGAAAAGCTCTCTACAAATTAAATGTATTATTATTAGTATTATTATTTTGCAGAATGTTGTGATGTTGAACTGGTATTAAGTTCTCTGAGGTGTTGGACACAACATCAGAAGCACCTCAGTATAACGCAGTACAACTTTAGAACAAGTGAAAACCACAAACCACATTTGAACAAAGCGAGGTTTTGACCGATGGTGAGGTAAATTTCATCAAAACAAACCTCTGAAGGCGCGTCTGTTCTCCACACTATGTGAGGAGATGGAGCTGAACATTCAGCTGTGGTGTTTCACAGCGAGGCTAGGTGGCTCTCAAGAGGGAAAGTGTTGTCCCGAGTCTTTGAGCTCACAGAGGAAGTTTGTGTGTTTTTGGAGGAGGAGCAGATTCATGACGTTGCAAACAAGTTTAGTGATGAACAATTTCTGATGAAACTGGCCTATCTCAGCGATATATTTAGAAAACTCAATGAATTAAATCTTCAGCTTCAAGGCAGAGACAAGCACCTTCCTCACCTGGCAGACAATATTAGCACATTCACAGGAAAGCTTGAGATGTGGGGCAGACCACTTTCTCAAGGAAATACTGGTTCCTTAGAGAATCTGAGGGTTTTGCTGAAACCAGTGATTCTGGAGCCACCACAGTGATTCCCATCTCTTCCCTTACCTGTATGACTGAGTGTCGAGTTAATCTCCCCCTTTGCCTGGCATCAGTGCCTGCCCCAACTCGCTTAAGGCCTGGAGGCCAACAGAGAACGCTTGGACAACTCAGCTTGCTTTTTACTGGTTTTATTTGTCCCGATTGGGACTCAGCAACAGTAGCAGTAGTAGCAGCGGCAGGTTGATAACCTCAAGGAAAATAAACAAAGAAACAGGCAGTCATTAAATAAGTACAAAATCAATCGCCTTATTAATACCTTAACATGAATAAATTATCGAATTAACTTAGTTTAAAGAATTAAGTAACCAAACTTGTTCACAAATAATTAAATGATCTAAATCAGTCAACAGGTTTAAACTGTATTAAATTATTAAACCAACTCGTTTTAAATCATGCTTTTACCTCAAATTAATGCGTTTTAACCACCTTTAACTCCTCTATGTCATGTCTGTGTTTTGTCATGTTCTGTTTCCTTGGTTTTGATTTCCTGTTTTACTTTGTCCTCAGTGTGGTTCCCTGTCTCGTACTTCCTGGTCCTTGTTGTTTCCGCTGTCTTGACTTCCCCACCCTCTCGTGTTGATTACCATGCCTGCCCTGATGTGTTTCACCTGTCCCTCGTCAGCTCCCTGCCTCCCTGTGTATATAGTCTGTGTGTTTCCCCTGTCTCTTGTCGGATTATTGTTGAATGTCGTTTGTCGCTATCATGCACCACGTCATGTCCCTGGAGTTGTCTTTGTACCTGCCTCCTGCCTTCCGTGTCCCTTCATGTCTTGGTTTTTCGTAAGTGTTTCTTTCATGACCGTTTTTGCCCTTGTGGTTCCCTTTGTTGTTACTTTGTTTTAGTATTAGTTTTTGGTTTTGTATTTAGTTTATCATTGAAATAAATCCCTTTTAACTGCACTTGGGTCCTCACCTCCTGTTTTTCAAGTCCACGTCTTCCCCGAAACGTGACAGAATAATCCGACCACATTAAGGACCCAGCAGCTAACCATGGACTCAGCAGCCTTTTTTTAATGTGGCTCGACACACGAGCTCCGGGAGGCTACCTACCGACTCCAGTGTCTCCAGGCCGAGCACCGGCATGCTGAGGGAGAGGAGGAGAGGCAGTCGGCCCTGGCGAGGGCCAGAGAGCTGGTTTCCGCCAGCCCGTGGCTCAGGGGCTCATTGCCTGCCTGGGTCAGGGGCTTCCACCTAACCCCTGAGCTCCAGCCATCCTCAGTCACAGCCATGCCACCAGACTATGTTGTAGCCACCGCCCAGCTTCCCGGCTCCGGCCCCGACCCGTTTTGGGGTACTCGCCTGGCCCGGGGAGGGCCAAGGAGCGTCCAGCTGGCTAACCGGCAGTTGGCTCGTCGGTCGCCGGCCTCGAGGAGGGGTGGCACGAGGAAGCGAGCCTCCCCGATTCTGCGCTCATCGGTTCTGACGGGGGTTCGTCCGTCACTAGTTCCAGCGGAGGCCCGCCCGTCCAAGCCAACGGTCCAGGCCTTAGCCACAGCCAAGCATCTAGCCCATGCCTTAGCCACAGCCAAGCATCCAGCCCAGGCCTTAGCCACAGCCAAGCATCCAGCCCAGGCCTTAGCCACAGCCAAGCATCCAGCCCAGGCCTTAGCCACAGCCAAGCATCTAGCCCAGGCCTTAGCCACAGCCAAAGCATCCAGCCCAGGCCTTAGCCACAGCCAAGCATCTAGCCCAGGCCTTAGCCACAGCCAAGCATCCAGCCCAGGCCTTAGCCACAGCCAAGCATCCAGCCCATGCCTCGGTCACTGGCCTTCAGTCGGCGGCCCGGTCGACACCTGCCAGTGGTCTTCAGTCGGCGGTCCGGTCGACACCTGCCAGTGGTCTTCAGTCGGCGGTCCGGTCGACACCTGCCAGTGGTCTTCAGTCGGCGGTCCGGTCGACACCTGCCAGTGGTCTTCAGTCGGCGGTCCGGTCGACACCTGCCAGTGGTCTTCAGTCGGCGGTCCGGTCGACACCTGCCAGTGGTCTTCAGTCGGCGGCCCGGTCGACACCTGCCATTGGTCTTCAGTCGACGGCCCGGTCGACACCTGCCAGTGGTCTTCAGTCGGCGGTCCGGTCGACACCTGCCAGTGGTCTTCAGTCGGCGATCCGGTCGACACACTCCAGTGGTCTTCAGTCGGCGGCCCGTCCGTCACCAGTCCCGGCGGAGGATCGTCCGGCACCAGCCCAGACAGGGGACCGTCCCACACCTGCTCCTCGCAGCCTATTGGGGGTTCGCCTGTGACCAGTTCCTGTTCTGACGGGGGTCCGTCCGACGCCTGCTCCACGCAGCCTTCGGGAGGTCCGCTCGTCACCCGTTCCTGTCCAGACGGGGGGCCGTCCGACGCCTGCTCCACGCAGCCTTCGGGAGGTCCGCTCGTCACCCGTTCCTGTTCCGACGGGGGGCCGTCCTACCCCTGCTCCACGCAGCCTTCGGGAGGTCCGCTCGTCACCCGTTCCTGTCCAGACGGGGGTCCGTCCGACGCCTGCTCCACGCAGCCTTCGGGAGGTCCGCTCGTCACCCGTTCCTGTCCAGACGGGGGGCCGTCCGACGCCTGCTCCACGCAGCCTTCGGGAGGTCCGCTCGTCACCCGTTCCTGTTCCGACGGGGGGCTGTCCTACGCCTGCTCCACGCAGCCTTCGGGAGGTCCGCTCGTCGCCCGTTCCTGTTCCGACGGGGGGCCGTCCTACGCCTGCTCCGCGCAGCCTCCGGGAGGTCCACTCGTCACCCGTTCCTGTTCCGACGGGGGTCCGTCCGACGCCTGCTCCACGCAGCCTTCGGGAGGTCCGTTAGTCAACTGTTCCTGTTCCGACGGGGGTCCGTCCGACACCTGCTCCACGCAGCCTTCGGGAGGTCCGCTCGTCACCCGTTCCTGCCAGACGGGGGGCCGTCCGACGCCTGCTCCACGCAGCCTTCGGGAGGTCCGCTCGTCACCCGTTCCTGTCCAGACGGGGGGCCGTCCGACGCCTGCTCCACGCAGCCTTCGGGAGGTCCGCTCGTCACCCGTTCCTGTTCCGACGGGGGGCCGTCCTACGCCTGCTCCACGCAGCCTTCGGGAGGTCTGCTCGTCACCCGTTCCTGTTCCGACGGGGGGCCGTCCTACGCCTGCTCCACGCAGCCTTCGAGAGGTCCGCTCGTCACCCGTTCCTGTTCCGACGGGGGGCCGTCCTACGCCTGCTCCACGCAGCCTTCGGGAGGTCCGCTCGTCACCCGTTCCTGTTCCGACGGGGGGCCGTCCTACGCCTGCTCCACGCAGCCTTCGGGAGGTCCGCTCGTCACCCGTTCCTGTTCCGACGGGGGGCCGTCCTACTCCTGCTCCACGCAGCCTTCGGGAGGTCCGCTCGTCACCCGTTCCTGTTCCGACGGGGGGCCGTCCTACTCCTGCTCCACGTCGCCTTTCTGAGCGGCCCCGTCGGCTAGGTCGCCCTCATGCCCGGCCTCCTGAGCGGCCCCGCCCGCTAGGTCGCCCTCATGCCCGGCCTCCTGAGCGGCCCCGCCCGCTAGGTCGCCTCCATGCCCGGCCTCCTGAGCGGTCCCGCCCGCTAGGTCGCCCTCATGCCCGGCCTCCTGAGCGGTCCCGCCCGCTAGGTCGCCCTCATGCCCGGCCTCCTGAGCGGTCCCGCCCGCTAGGTCGCCCTCATGCCCGGCCTCCTGAGCCCTGCCCCCAGACCCCCTCCACCCACCCTACGTATCCTGAACCCCTCCTCCTGGCCCCCTCCACCCGCCCTACGTATAACGAACCTTGGGGACGTCTGGGATCCGTCCCTTGAGGGGGGGGTACTGTCATGTCTGTGTTTTGTCATGTTCTGTTTCCTTGGTTTTGATTTCCTGTTTTACTTTGTCCTCAGTGTGGTTCCCTGTCTCGTACTTCCTGGTCCTTGTTGTTTCCGCTGTCTTGACTTCCCCACCCTCTCGTGTTGATTACCATGCCTGCCCTGATGTGTTTCACCTGTCCCTCGTCAGCTCCCTGCCTCCCTGTGTATATAGTCTGTGTGTTTCCCCTGTCTCTTGTCGGATTATTGTTGAATGTCGTTTGTCGCTATCATGCACCACGTCATGTCCCTGGAGTTGTCTTTGTACCTGCGTCCTGCCTTCCGTGTCCCTTCATGTCTTGGTTTTTCGTAAGTGTTTCTTTCATGACCGTTTTTGCCCTTGTGGTTTCCTTTGTTGTTACTTTGTTTTAGTATTAGTTTTTGGTTTTGTATTTAGTTTATCATTGAAATAAATCCCTTTTAACTGCACTTGGGTCCTCACCTCCTGTTTTTCAAGTCCACGTCTTCCCCGAAACGTGACACTCTAATGACTGAAAATATGTTCCAGACTCTACATTTATGTTCATGGTCTCTATTCAAATTAAATCATCATCTTCTAAATAAAATGGTCTATGTGAGTTTAATCAATGAAAGGAAATAAAAGATAAATCCTAAGGTGTGTCAGACCTCAAATCACCGGTGTCAGCATATTAATATTAAACACAAACATTTAAGCCTTGTGCATTTAAATAATAAATAAACACCACCAATTTTAATCTTTCACTTACTAACTTAAAGTTATTTTATTTGTCAATGTGATTAAATTAAAGTTTCTCACCACTGGCGTCTCTGAGGTCTCCATGCGGTGACACCACCAAACACTGTCTGTGTGACAAAGGAGTGACGCACCTGTTTCTGAGCCTACTTATTACTTCAGCCCTATTTCTCCAGCCTACCCTACCTGCATTTAGGAGTCTGGCCTGACCCTGACATCACCCCCTGGTGGGGAAGACACACATAGCTCCAAATAAATTCGAACCATTAAATAAAGTGTAATTTCTTTAAATTGCCTTCACACTGAGTGAGGGATCCATTCAATGCAGCAGCACTCACTGATTTCACCTCTGATGAAGAGGACCAGTTCATTGAGATGACATCTGCCTCCACCCTGAGGCTGAGGTTTACAGGCCAGACATGAGTGAGTTCTGGCTTGGTGTGGAGGGGAGCATTCACTCTGCTTCCCTTCACCACATCCTCTCTCTGTGAGATGGGCTTTTCTGCTGTCGCCTCACTGAAAACAAAGTACAGGTCTAAGACATGACTTGAGAGTGTCAGTATCAACCTGCAACCTCGCCTTGAAAAGATCCATCCATCCATCCATCCATCCATCCATCCATCCATCCATCGTCTACCACTTATCCTGTATTCAGGGATACGGCTTTGTTATCATTCTAGCAAAGTGAAATGTATTCCATTTTTCTGTTTTGGAAAAAGCTCACAGACTGATGGAGCAATGACCAACATTACAAAAAGTTTAAATGGAAGTTGCTTTTTCATTTGTACAACATTGACAAATATCTGCATTTTTTTCTTTTGTACGTTATTTTAATTAAGTTAAACTTTGAGACGTTTGAGAACCACTGGATTAGAGAAACATCGTGGACATGGTTTTTGTATCACTCTGTTTCACTGTGGAGGATTTGGCTCTGGAAGTAAACTGTACGTAACAGGTAAGGAGAATATTTCATGTCCCTTCAGTTGTTTTATAGAACAAGTTGAAAATGTGTTTTAATGAGTTTCTGCTGCTTCAGGCTTCTCATGTTAGTTTTTCCATCATTAGTAGAGAATTCTTGTGGCCGTGAAGCTGTTGTTCTATTAAAAGGTTCATAATTCCTGAAACAACGACTCAAGTTATTCTTTAATTCTGCAGGAGATTAAACAGATTTTTATATATAAAGTAAGTATAAAGTAAAAAGTATAAAGTATTTGATTATCTCAATAATTCAGCAGAATATAATATTAGAAATGAATTAAATTACGTTGTAGAGGATCAAAATTCAATCATTTTTAATAGTAAAATTGACCTCATGACATTCATGTTATGTGATGGTACGGTATGTTTGTGGAAGACATATTGATACATAACAGCAAACAGATACTGCAGGTGATTGTACAATAAATCTAATTCATGCATATTAATTTATGTTTTTTAATATATGATTCAGAAAAATAAATGACACACATGTATCTCGAGGCACTATTAATATAAATAGTATATGATACTCAAAAGTTACGAAAAAAATGCATTGCGTATGCATATATTAATTTTGTGTGTATGTGCGGATTGAGTTTTGTTGTTAATATATATTATATGTAATATATATTGAAATCATTTTAATTACTTAGAGATGAAGGTAAATATGTCTAATATTATTATATCTATATTAACACTATTGAACCAACAAAATGTGATAACTATGAAGGTATATAAATGTATCTTCAATATTATATTATATTATATTGTACCATATGATATATCAAAATTGTTATGAAATAAGTAAATACATTATTATTTGTATCATTTTCTTAAGCAAGATTAAAATAAATGGTGGGAAACATAATATTATCATATTAGCAACTATATTTTATGTGAAGGTGAATATGGAACTTGTAGTAATATGTAAATAAGCCCTAATATAGGAAATACAATTCAACTATATGAAGATACTTTTCATAGTTATAAAAGCTGTATAAAGATATACAAATGTATCTTCATAATTATATTATATCATATTTAATGATATTATATGTAAATCCCCCCTCATAGGTTAATAACATCTAAACATTTGTATGTAATAATATACAGCAGTCATTATTCATATTTGACATTTCATTAATTTAAAATTATTCTGACAAACGTCTAAGTATATGATGGTAATTAAATAATATGTTATACATGTTGAAATCATCACAATTACTTTGATACGAAGGTGAATATTGTTATAATATGTATATTAGTCCCTTCTGAATACACAAAGTGGTATAACTGTATAAAGGTATCTTCATAATGATATGATAGTATATGATAGTATGTTATTGTTGACTGTGTGAATGTGTGTCTGTGCTGCTTGTTGCTGCTGTCAAACTTCAGATGAGAAGGTAATGAAGCCCGTGGTGAGCGTGTACCCAGCAGCATCCAGAGCCCACCTGGAGGGGAAGAGCTCTCTGCTGTGTCTGGCCTCAGACATGTTTCCTCCTCTAGTCCGGTTCTCCTGGAAAAGACGAAAGGAGAATGGTTCTCTGGAGGAGGAGGTGCTCCCTGCTGTGGGAGAGCAGCTGGAGATCAGAGAGTCGGGACACGCCGCCTCCATCTTGCTGCTCCATCAACAAGAGATCAGCACATATAAATACCGCTGCTCCGTCCAGCACGAGGGGGGCACAGTGGAGGCCCAAGCAGAACAAGGTACTGAAGGCTTGGTGACTGTTCAGCAGTGAGTCAGCTTCATGTGGATGCACTGCTGTCCAAGATATCAGAGGAGCAGACGACTGACGTCGCTCACTGTCACTCCTTTTCCCTTCCAGAGGTTCCAGCTCCAGCTGCCTCCTGTCCTCCAGAGAGAGAGCCAGCAGACCTGCCAGCTCTGCAGCAAGCTGACTGTAAGATCAACTGCTGCCCCCTTTAATAGAATATATATTATATGTTAGAATAATAAAAAGCTGCTTGGGGTCGCTGCAGTGAGGACTTAGCCTCGATACATGGGGTGCCAACTCTACCGACTGAGCTATGCGGCGCCCCGTTATGCTGCTATTTAAATCATTGTCCTGGCTCCATCCCTACAACGCTTGGTGGGCCCTTATTGGTTGTTTTTAAGGAGGACCTTTGAACTTTCATTCAAATTGTAGCCGACCTCTGTCTTCATGCAAAGCTGGTTTTAAATAAAAGTTACTCTGATGAGAGAAGAGATGGGCATGAGGACTTAGGACACCAGTTCCAAATATCAAGCAACCACATTTATTGTTTAGCTTTTTTGCTCTTTGTTACTGTTTTAGTCGTCAGACCAAATGTTCTTCAAAAGAGGATAAACCCGATTGGCCTGACATTTCCTCCTCACATGTTTCTATCTAACAAAACATTCTGCTTCAATCCATATTTGTTGGTATTTAACCTTCAAACACTACATTTTCACTGTTGTGAGAAAGACAAAGGGAGGCAGCACCTGTATTAACGGGGAAGTCTACCCACTTGTTTAGGACAATGACATCATCAAATTAACAATAGACATTCAAAGCTTCAATCTACAACCTTAATAGAAGTAAAATATTAATGTAAAAATGTCTTATGAGGGCTGATCTGGGACAAGCTGTTACTACAGACTTGTGGACAGCTCTTACCACAGAGTCATATGTAACCATCACCTGTCATTTCATTCAGAACGGGGAGTTGAATACTCTATAATCATTAAATAAGAGTACTGGAATATGGAAGTTACTTACGTGTGTGTGTGTGTGTGTGTGTGTGTGTGTGTGTGTGTGTGTGTGTGTGTGTGTGTGTGTGTGTTTGTGTGTGTGTGTGTGTGTGTGTGTTTGTGTGTGTGTGTGTGTGTGTGTGTGTGTGTGTGTATATGCGTGTGTGTGTGTGTGTGTGTGTGTGTGTGTGTGTGTGTGTATATGCGTGTGTGTGTGTGTGTGTGTGTGTGTGTGTGTGTGTGTCTCAGTGTCCTTCCAGTCTCAGTGCAGGGTGAAGCTGCTCTGCCTGCTGTACACAGTGCTGATAGTGAAGAGTCTTGTGTACTGCTGTGGACTCAGTCTGCTGATGATCTCCAGAAAGAAGGGACGCTCCACCAACTGCTCACATGCTGACTGATCACCATCACATCTCATCAATTCATCTCATTTATCACTTTAATTATATTCACAAATATACATTATGACTTGATGAGGTTGGTTGTATGGTGTGTCTTTTTATACAGGATAGATACAGTCATCCTACAAATATAAATACATATTTAGACATTATATTTACAGTAATTCAGTGTAAAGTGTTCAGTGTAGTGTTACTTTGATAGTTAAGATGAATAGTTAGCTGACTGGTTGATGTTTTATTCTTTACAGTATTTTTCTGTGCTTGTGTTTGTTTTTAATACATGATTCAGAGTGTGGCAGATTTGTCAAATTATTTCACTGTAAGATTCTTAATAAACTGAAAATTCACAGTGTTTTATGGACATCCTTGTTTTTATGGATTTGAGTTTGGTTTCATAGCAAATAATCAGGAACAGAATCAAGTTTGTTGAGTTTGTTGGCACCAGTAATGTGACTGTGGATGTAAGTCGCTGTGAATATACTTTCATACAGCACCAAGAACAAATGTACAGGAAAATATGCATATAAGCACACAACTAAACAAGGACAACAGAGCTAAACAAAGAGAAGCAAACATATACACACGGCTATTATATACAGCTATTATAGTCAATAGGTGTGGCGGTTCACCAGGTTCAGTGCTGACCCCCTTTTATATTGGTGTCAGTGTGGATGTTAAACTCTATGCTGATGACACTGTCCTTTAAACACAAACAAACAGCAGAAGTTTTAGCTTTGAAGCATTTTATTGAAGCATGTATTTTTTGACACTGAACTATTACAGCTTCATCAGGATGACATGGATCGGCAGAGCTACTGATTATAACTAAACTAACATTCATATTCATGTACATTTCAAGACAGAATCACAGAAGTGAGTTGAGGATTTGAGCTGCTTCTCTCACAGATTCCACACACAGATCAAAGCAGTGAGTACTGAGCGCTGAGCTGAAGTTACCAGAATGATTGTGTAACCAGAGTGGATGGTTGTAACTGTCGTTGTGTTATTAATGTGAGAAAGGATGCAGAGCAGAAACCCACACAGCCCGTCTGCTGCAGGAAAGGAAGTGTTGCTAGGCTGCCAACCGTCCTAATAACCACTGAGAACAGATTCCTATCTGCTGCTGTACACACTCATGAACTCCTCTCCCTCTCTGTAGCTGCTGGTCTTTTCTCTTGTTGTCCGGAAGCCTTTTTTTCCACTGAGCCCTCCAACCACACACAGTTGAACTGAGCCAGGAGAGCAACAATGATGACCGACCTGGATGTCACATCCATACACTTTACAGTTTACACTTGTGTGTTGATACGTGCCAACAAGTCCTCATGAAACCATGAGCATGCCTTCTTCGTCAGTGCCCTCCAAAACAACACATATGAGAGTGTTCTGTCCGGATGTCTCAGTGATTCATGTCTGATTAGGATCTGTCTGTTAAACGACACTATAATGCCAAAAGTATTCACTCACCATCCAAATAATATAAATCAGGTGTTCAATCACACAGGTGTATAAAAGCAGCATATATATATATATATATATATATATATATATATATATATATATATATATATATATATATATATATATATCCTGGTACTGTGATAGGATGCCACCTGTGCAACAAGTCCAGTCGTGAAATGTCCTCACTCCTAAATATTCCAGTCAACTGTCAGTGGGATTAGAACAAAGTGGAAGTGATTGACCATGGCGATCAGCTGCATCCAAGCCATAAATCAGCAAGTTGTGCCACATGTAAAGACTGAGAGACAGGCCTTCCCTCCAACATCAGTGTGTGACCTCACAAATACACTTCTGGAAGAATGGTGCAAAGGGAGGACCGACGTCATATTAAACCCTATGGATTAAGAATGGGATGTCACTTAAATTCATATGCGAGTCAAGGCAGGTGAGCAAATACTTTTGGCAATATAGTGTACCTGGATGGAGATCTGCATTCATGCAAACACATTAATGTTCAGGTTCAAATAGTCTAAGAAGTGAGGAGGTCCAGGAGCTAAAGTCAGGATCTGAATCAGGAGCTCTAATTTCTTCCTGTCAGCATTTGGAACAAATACAAGATTCCAAAGCAGAAGCTATGTTGTAATATGAATGTTTGCAGTAAATGATTATTGATGCAAGTTGACAACAAGCTCAGCCAGTTGTCCTGAAAGAATTGAGACTGAACACTGAAACATTTTTTAAAATAAATTGACTCCCTGATGTTCTGAAATGATTAAAGTTGATACTATAGCAACACCATCTGACAGAAGTTTTATTTGCTGATTTTATTTCTCTGTATGTAATTGAAGACATGAATTATGTACTTGAGCACAAATATGTATGTTTATTTTACATAGAAAAAAAAAGTGAATTCATCTTTTTTTTTTTAATCTGTACGTATATTGTTTTAAATAAAGTTGTGGTTCCTTTTTAATGAAATCCACATAAAAGATGTTCAGCAAATAATTTAGTTTGTCTTAAAAAAGGTTTTTGTTTCATTTATTGAAATTGCTTATAGACTCAAAGAACAACGCAAAGACACAAATACAATTGTGACTGCTATGACTTATTAAAAACAAGAATGAGAAAACCACATTTTATTTATAAAACAGATTATATAAAATGTCCACAAAAGTCAATAAAATAGAGATTAAGGCAAAAAACTAAATTTTGAATAAAAACTAACTGATAACAAAATGAAAATTAATAGAAATAATAAATTATGTATAAAATAAGTGTGATATAACAGAATAATTGAGAGAGTTAGTAAGCCTGTTATCTTCTGATCATATCTCATATAAATGTGTTTAATGAAGTTGACTATTTTCTATCATTAACATTTGTAATTATCTCCTGAGATCATTGAGATATTTATATTGAAAATGTTTTAAAACATGGTGTGATTATATCCAAACATATCTATGTATATTTGTATTTATATTTTTTAGACATCTGTATCTGAAAGACATTGTACAAACAACCTCCACGTCATAGATATGTGTGATAATCAAAGTGAGAAATGAAATGATTGATGAGATGTGATAGTGAGAAACGGTGAGGAGAAAACAGTCAGCATGTGTACAGCAGACTGGTCACTATCAGCATGTGTACAGCAGACTGGTCACTATCAGCATGTTTACAGCAGACTGGTCATTATCAGCATGTGTTCAGTAGACTGGTCACTATCAGCATGTGTACAGCAGACTGGTCACTATCAGCATGTTTACAGCAGACTGGTCACTATCAGCATGTGTTCAGTAGACTGGTCACTATCAGCATGTTTACAGCAGACTGGTCACTATCAGCATGTTTACAGACTGGTCACTATCAGCATGTTTACAGCAGACTGGTCACTATCAGCATGTTTACAGACTGGTCACTATCAGCATGTTTACAGCAGACTGGTCACTATCAGCATGTGTACAGCAGACTGGTCACTATCAGCATGTGTACAGCAGAATGGTCACTATCAGCATGTGTACAGTAGACTGGTCACTATCAGCATGTTTACAGACTGGTCACTATCAGCATGTGTACAGTAGACTGGTCACTATCAGCGTGTTTACAGTCTGGTCACTATCAGCATGTTTACAGACTGGTCACTATCAGCATGTGTACAGCAGACTGGTCACTATCAGCATGTGTAAAGCAGACTGGTCACTATCAGCATGTTTACAGCAGTCTGGTCACTATCAGCATGTGTACAGCAGACTGGTCACTATCAGCATGTGTACAGCAGACTGGTCACTATCAGCGTCAGCATGCTGTATCAGCATGCGTACAGCAGACTGGTCACTATCAGCATGTGTACAGCAGACTGGTCACTATCAGCATGCGTACAGCAGACTGGTCACTATCAGCATGTGTACAGCAGACTGGTCACTATCAGCATGTTTACAGACCGGTCACTATCAGCATGTTTACAGCAGACTGGTCACAATCAGCGTGTTAACAGCAGACTGGTCACTATCAGCATGTTTACAGACTGGTCACTATCAGCATGTTTACAGCAGACTGGTCACTATCAGCATGTTTACAGACTGGTCACTATCAGCATGTGTACAGCAGACTGGTCACTATCAGCATGTTTACAGCAGACTGGTCACTATCAGCATGTGTACAGTAGACTGGTCACTATCAGCGTGTGTACAGCAGACTGGTCACTATCAGCATGTGTACAGCAGAATGGTCACTATCAGCATGTGTACAGCAGAATGGTCACTATCAGCATGTGTACAGTAGACTGGTCACTATCAGCATGTTTACAGACTGGTCACTATCAGCGTGTTTACAGTCTGGTCACTATCAGCATGTTTAAAGACTGGTCACTATCAGCATGTGTACAGCAGACTGGTCACTATCAGCATGTGTACAGCAGACTGGTCACTATCAGCGTCAGCATGCTGTATCAGCATGCGTACAGCAGACTGGTCACTATCAGCATGTGTACAGTAGACTGGTCACTCTCAGCGTGTGTACAGCAGACTGGTCACTATCAGCATGTTTACAGACTGGTCACTATCAGCATGTGTACAGCAGACTGGTCACTATCAGCATGTTTACAGCAGACTGGTCACTATCAGCGTGTGTACAGCAGACTGGTCACAATCAGCATGTGTACAGCAGACTGGTCACTATCAGCATGTTTACAGTAGACTGGTCACTATCAGCGTGTGTACAGCAGACTGGTCACTATCAGCATGTTTACAGACTGGTCACTATCAGCATGTGTACAGCAGACTGGTCACTATCAGCATGTTTACAGCAGACTGGTCACTATCAGCATGTGTACAGTAGACTGGTCACTATCAGCGTGTGTACAGCAGACTGGTCACTATCAGCATGTGTACAGCAGACTGGTCACTATCAGCATGTTTACAGTAGACTGGTCACTATCAGCGTATGTACAGCAGACTGGTCACTATCAGCATGTTTACAGACTGGTCACTATCAGCATGTGTACAGCAGACTGGTCACTATCAGCATGTTTACAGCAGACTGGTCACTATCAGCATGTGTACAGTAGACTGGTCACTATCAGCGTGTGTACAGCAGACTGGTCACTATCAGCATGTGTACAGCAGAATGGTCACTATCAGCATGTGTACAGTAGACTGGTCACTATCAGCATGTTTACAGACTGGTCACTATCAGCATGTTTACAGACTGGTCACTATCAGCGTGTTTACAGTCTGGTCACTATCAGCATGTTTACAGACTGGTCACTATCAGCATGTGTACAGCAGACTGGTCACTATCAGCATGTGTAAAGCAGACTGGTCACTATCAGCATGTGTACAGCAGACTGGTCACTATCAGCATGTTTACAGCAGTCTGGTCACTATCCGCATGTGTACAGCAGACTGGTCACTATCAGCATGTGTACAGCAGACTGGTCACTATCAGCATGTGTAAAGCAGACTGGTCACTATCAGCATGTGTACAGCAGACTGGTCACTATCAGCATGTGTACAGCAGACTGGTCACTATCAGCGTCAGCATGCTGTATCAGCATGCGTACAGCAGACTGGTCACTATCAGCATGTGTACAGCAGACTGGTCACTATCAGCATGTTTACAGCAGACTGGTCACTATCAGCATGTTTACAGACTGGTCACTATCAGCATGTTTACAGTAGACTGGTCACTATCAGCATGTTTACAGCAGACTGGTCACTATCAGCATGTTTACAGACTGGTCACTATCAGCATGTGTACAGCAGACTGGTCACTATCAGCGTGTTTACAGACTGGTCACTATCAGCATGTTTACAGCAGACTGGTCACTATCAGCATGTTTACAGACTGGTCACTATCAGCATGTGTACAGCAGACTGGTCACTATCAGCATGTTTACAGACTGGTCACTATCAGCATGTTTACAGCAGACTGGTCACTATCAGCATGTTTACAGACTGGTCACTATCAGCGTGTTTACAGTCTGGTCACTATCAGCATGTTTACAGACTGGTCACTATCAGCATGTTTACAGTAGACTGGTCACTATCAGCATGTTTACAGCAGACTGGTCACTATCAGCATGTTTACAGACTGGTCACTATCAGCATGTGTTCAGTAGACTGGTCACTATCAGCGTGTGTACAGCAGACTGGTCACTATCAGCATGTTTACAGACTGGTCACTATCAGCATGTGTACAGCAGACTGGTCACTATCAGCATGTTTACAGCAGACTGGTCACTATCAGCATGTGTACAGTAGACTGTTCACTATCAGCGTGTGTACAGCAGACTGGTCACTATCAGCATGTTTACAGACTGGTCACTATCAGCATGTTTACAGCAGACTGGTCACTATCAGCATGTTTACAGACTGGTCACTATCAGCATGTTTACAGCAGACTGGTCACTATCAGCATGTTTACAGCAGACTGGTCACTATCAGCATGTGTACAGCAGACTGGTCACTATCAGCATGTGTACAGCAGAATGGTCACTATCAGCATGTGTACAGTAGACTGGTCACTATCAGCATGTTTACAGACTGGTCACTATCAGCATGTGTACAGTAGACTGGTCACTATCAGCGTGTTTACAGTCTGGTCACTATCAGCATGTTTACAGACTGGTCACTATCAGCATGTGTACAGCAGACTGGTCACTATCAGCATGTGTAAAGCAGACTGGTCACTATCAGCATGTTTACAGCAGTCTGGTCACTATCAGCATGTGTACAGCAGACTGGTCACTATCAGCATGTGTACAGCAGACTGGTCACTATCAGCGTCAGCATGCTGTATCAGCATGCGTACAGCAGACTGGTCACTATCAGCATGTGTACAGCAGACTGGTCACTATCAGCATGCGTACAGCAGACTGGTCACTATCAGCATGTGTACAGCAGACTGGTCACTATCAGCATGTTTACAGACCGGTCACTATCAGCATGTTTACAGCAGACTGGTCACAATCAGCGTGTTAACAGCAGACTGGTCACTATCAGCATGTTTACAGACTGGTCACTATCAGCATGTTTACAGCAGACTGGTCACTATCAGCATGTTTACAGACTGGTCACTATCAGCATGTGTACAGCAGACTGGTCACTATCAGCATGTTTACAGCAGACTGGTCACTATCAGCATGTGTACAGTAGACTGGTCACTATCAGCGTGTGTACAGCAGACTGGTCACTATCAGCATGTGTACAGCAGACTGGTCACTATCAGCATGTGTACAGCAGAATGGTCACTATCAGCATGTGTACAGCAGAATGGTCACTATCAGCATGTGTACAGTAGACTGGTCACTATCAGCATGTTTACAGACTGGTCACTATCAGCATGTTTACAGACTGGTCACTATCAGCGTGTTTACAGTCTGGTCACTATCAGCATGTTTACAGACTGGTCACTATCAGCATGTGTACAGCAGACTGGTCACTATCAGCGTCAGCATGCTGTATCAGCATGCGAACAGCAGACTGGTCACTATCAGCATGTGTACAGTAGACTGGTCACTATCAGCGTGTTTACAGACTGGTCACTATCAGCATGTGTACAGCAGACTGGTCACTATCAGCATGTTTACAGCAGACTGGTCACTATCAGCATGTGTACAGCAGACTGGTCACTATCAGCATGTTTACAGACTGGTCACTATCAGCATGTGTACAGCAGACTGGTCACTATCAGCATGTTTACAGCAGACTGGTCACTATCAGCATGTGTACAGTAGAGTGGTCACTATCAGCGTGTGTACAGCAGACTGGTCACTATCAGCATGTGTACAGCAGACTGGTCACTATCAGCATGTTTACAGTAGACTGGTCACTATCAGCGTGTGTACAGCAGACTGGTCACTATCAGCATGTTTACAGACTGGTCACTATCAGCATGTGTACAGCAGACTGGTCACTATCAGCATGTTTACAGCAGACTGGTCACTATCAGCATGTGTACAGTAGACTGGTCACTATCAGCGTGTGTACAGCAGACTGGTCACTATCAGCATGTGTACAGCAGACTGGTCACTATCAGCATGTTTACAGTAGACTGGTCACTATCAGCGTGTGTACAGCAGACTGGTCACTATCAGCATGTTTACAGACTGGTCACTATCAGCATGTGTACAGCAGACTGGTCACTATCAGCATGTGTACAGCAGACTGGTCACTATCAGCATGTGTACAGTAGACTGGTCACTATCAGCGTGTGTACAGCAGACTGGTCACTATCAGCATGTGTACAGCAGAATGGTCACTATCAGCATGTGTACAGTAGACTGGTCACTATCAGCATGTTTACAGACTGGTCACTATCAGCATGTTTACAGACTGGTCACTATCAGCGTGTTTACAGTCTGGTCACTATCAGCATGTTTACAGACTGGTCACTATCAGCATGTGTACAGCAGACTGGTCACTATCAGCATGTGTAAAGCAGACTGGTCACTATCAGCATGTTTACAGCAGTCTGGTCACTATCAGCATGTGTACAGCAGACTGGTCACTATCAGCATGTGTACAGCAGACTGGTCACTATCAGCGTCAGCATGCTGTATCAGCATGCGTACAGCAGACTGGTCACTATCAGCATGTGTACAGCAGACTGGTCACTATCAGCATGTTTACAGCAGACTGGTCACTATCAGCATGTTTACAGACTGGTCACTATCAGCATGTTTACAGTAGACTGGTCACTATCAGCATGTTTACAGCAGACTGGTCACTATCAGCATGTTTACAGACTGGTCACTATCAGCATGTGTACAGCAGACTGGTCACTATCAGCGTGTTTACAGACTGGTCACTATCAGCATGTTTACAGCAGACTGGTCACTATCAGCATGTTTACAGACTGGTCACTATCAGCATGTGTACAGCAGACTGGTCACTATCAGCATGTTTACAGCAGACTGGTCACTATCAGCATGTTTACAGACTGGTCACTATCAGCATGTTTACAGCAGACTGGTCACTATCAGCATGTTTACAGACTGGTCACTATCAGCGTGTTTACAGTCTGGTCACTATCAGCATGTTTACAGACTGGTCACTATCAGCATGTTTACAGACTGGTCACTATCAGCATGTTTACAGTAGACTGGTCACTATCAGCATGTTTACAGCAGACTGGTCACTATCAGCATGTTTACAGACTGGTCACTATCAGCATGTGTACAGCAGACTGGTCACTATCAGCATGTTTACAGCAGACTGGTCACTATCAGCATGTGTACAGCAGACTGGTCACTATCAGCATGTTTACAGACTGGTCACTATCAGCATGTGTACAGCAGACTGGTCACTATTTGCATGTTTACAGTAGACTGGTCACTATCAGCATGTTTACAGCAGACTGGTCACTATCAGCATGTTTACAGACTGGTCACTATCAGCATGTGTACAGCAGACTGGTCACTATCAGCATGTTTACAGACTGGTCACTATCAGCATGTTTACAGCAGACTGGTCACTATCAGCATGTGTACAGCAGACTGGTCACTATCAGCATGTTTACAGACTGGTCACTATCAGCATGTTTACAGCAGACTGGTCACTATCAGCATGTGTACAGCAGACTGGTCACTATCAGCATGTTTACAGACTGGTCACTATCAGCATGTGTACAGCAGACTGGTCACTATCAGCATGTTTACAGCAGACTGCTCACTATCAGCATGTTTACAGACTGGTCACTATCAGCATGTTTACAGACTGGTCACTATCAGCATGTTTACAGCAGACTGGTCACTATCAGCATGTTTACAGACTGGTCACTATCAGCATATTTACAGACTGGTCACTATCAGAGAGACGGGACGGACGCTGCTGAAGGTGGAAGAGCTGGAACCTCTGAAAGAGAAAAGGAGTGACAGTGTGCAACGTCAGTCCTCTGCTCCTCTGATCTCTCATATAATTATGAAGATACCTTTAAACATCTATACCATTTTATTAATTCATAAGGTAAATATACATATTATAATAATGGACATATTTACCTTTATTTCAAAGTAATCTTAACGAATTAAGTATATATAATATATAATACATAATTACCACCATTTACTTACAAACTAATGAATCAATTCCTTGGCAGAACTATTTTAAAATTCATACAGTTACAATATTATTTAATGAAATGTCAAATATAAATGAAGACTACTCTATATTATGATATAAAAACGTTGAGATTATATCAACCTATGAGGGGGAATTTAAATATAATATAATGTGTTGTAATATAATGTATATGAAGATACATTTTTAAACCTAATTATATTTATATCATCTAAGAAAATATATTTATAAGGTAGAATGTATTTCCTACATTAGAGGTCATATACATGTTACAATAAGTTCCATATCCACCTTCATATAATTGTTAGTATGATAATATTATACATTACCCACCATACATGTTATTCTAATTGCTAAAGAAACAAAACGGTACATTAATAATACAATTTTGTATATTATTTAACTTAATATTAAAAATACGATTGAATATAAAAAAGTATATCGACAACCAAAATATTCCAAAATATATTAATTTTAATATATTTGAAATTCAGTAAAGCAACATAAACTATTTCTATGAAAAAGTGCATTGAGATAAAAAAAAAAAGAGAGCTCATGTGTGTTTTATATATTTCTTTATGTTATATTGAAATATATGAATCAATAAACATGTAATCCATCCATCCATCGTCTATCCTGTATTCAGTGTTATAATAATCATATCTGTTTGAATTCATGCATACACACATTTTACACTGAAAGACGTATTTACCATTATATCAAATAAAAAGGTCATGAGGTCAATTTACCATAAAAATGATATCAATTAATTATCCAGCATATTTAAATAATATGATTTCAATATAAATGTGCTGACATATATTACATTTATTGAAATACAATATAGTTTCTAATATTATGGTGCTTTATTACTGAGATGATCAAATACTTTATACCTGTAACATTTCCACCATCATACTTTTTATATAAAAATCTGTTAAATCTGCAGAATTAAATAATAACTTGAGTCGTTGTTTCAGGAAATATGAACCTTTTAATAGAACAACAGCTTCACGGATTCTTTACTAATGATGGGAAAACTAACATGAGAAGCCTGAAGCAGCAGAAACTCATTAAAACACATTTTCAACTTGTTCTATAAACAGGCCTGGACTGGGACAAAAATTCGGCCCTGGACTCTTTGATCCAGACTGGCCCACCACAATCCAAGCGCAGATACTGTGCCAACTCGGCCCGTGGCATCAGTGTACATATAATCACACAAGCTCTTAATAACACTACTATCCTGAATAATATCCCTTTATATTCGGGAGCCTTGAATAAAATAAATGATGACTACACAGTTTGTTGCTCATTTGATCTTAAGAAGGAAACTGGAGAAAGGATTTAAGATTCAAGAGTGTTGTTTATTCAACTCACTCATATGTGGTGGAACTAATCATGGCATTGGCAGGCTGATAGCAAGGTACTGTGGTCAAACCACACCACATTGCAACATGTGAGTTTTAAGCTTGTAGATCTGCAAATGTGTGGCATGCTTTGATGAAAATATAAAATAGTGGTTAATAAAAGCAACTATTAAATAATCAGGATAGTATATTATTTTCCAACACCTTAGATAACTATTAGAGGTGTAACGATTAATTCGATCAATCGATGAATCGATTGTCAGTCCTATAGATTCTACTAAATCGATCTGCTAAAATAAATAAATATTTATTTATTTATTTAAATATTTATTTATTTATAAATATTTATCCGCAGACGAAGCCTCGGAGCCGGAGGCCACGCCGCCGCCGCCGCAACAAACATGTTTAATATGTTTCTGCTCTCAGCGGCATCAGTAGCGAGAGCATTTTTTTTCTTTTCCCTCAGTTTTTCTGCACCACCTTTTCGTTTTTCTCCATTTTCGCTTTGTTTTTCGTGTGTGTTTCTCTTCTCTCTCATAATGATTGATCATCATTAAAGGTGATTGGACGAGGGGGGGGGGGGGTAGTCTGGAAAATGGGTGGGACTACTGGGCCTCTGTAGCCTATCATAAGACCACTGGGCCAGGTATTCTTTAGACAGACAAGCCACTGGGCTCTAATGTGTCTGTGGGCTGCAGCTGAGCTCTGTGGGCCGGTGCATGTCTCTCTCCCTGGGCTGCAGCAAAACAAATAATAATAATAATAATTAGATTCATTTTTTTAATCGAGTCCCGGCCCTAATTTAAAAAATGCATTTTTGTATGCTTTCATTTTTAATCAGGATCTATTTTCCACTCATCACCATGACAGTCAGCTGGACAGCTTTCTATAGTCACTTCAGACTATATTTAGGATTACCACCATAATAGAAAGTCACAAAGATCAACTTATTGTGAGTGTTTTTATTGCAATCTGAAAAAAATATTGTCCCATCCATACATGTGACCGTGGTGTAGTTAGTTTAAAGCCAATCATCAACACTTCTACCGATTGCATTCATTTATTTCTTCATTAGCGTTTATTTTCTGCAATAATCCCAAATCCAGTGGAGAAATCCCATTGGTGCTTTGTGGAGGGATCCAGTGTGAAGCTAACTGCAGCTCTATTTGTGACCGTGTTCCTGTAATGTGCCTTTAGGCAGCAACCTTCAACACAAGCCACATTTGAGCCGTAAGACTGTCGTCACCAGCAGAGGCCACACACGAGGAGTGTTGTGACAAAAGACAATAAACTGTGACAAGAGTATTATGGGCAAAGTCACTATAAAGTCATTTTGGATCAAACGTTTTAATATTCAGGTCCAATAAAGAAAACTGTAAGACACTTACAAGGATACTATCCACTTCTGAGTTGGGAATTAAATGACACCAGTATTGTAATTTGTCTTCAGTTTTTCCATTTTCTACTTCTACCAATAATGTACTGTTTACTCTAACACTACATCTATCTGACAAATGGAGTTACTTGATTACACATTTTACATGAAAGTACTATGCTGTTGCCAAGTAACCAGCAAATCAATATTTTCATGCATTTCAATGGTCAAAAGCCCCATTTGTTTGCCAAACACAAAATCAAAGCATCACATCTGTGCAGCTGCAGCTTCACCCTTTCAGGCCTCGAAGTATAAAACAGAAACAATCTGAGGAGAAGTCTTTGACTGTGAACAAACATGCAAACTGAGGCCAGAAGTGACCAGGAGAAGTTGCTTCATGTTAAAGAGCGTTTTCTTGGAATTAAATCAAGTTTAGAGTCAGTGTTTCTCACAAAATGCATTGTGTGCATCCTGCTCAGCACAATGGCGCCACCAGGGGGGAGTGACCTTTAATAACATCTGGGACAATATTCTGAGTCTTGCTGAGGAATGCAGCATAAGTGTGACACCTCCAGGCCGTCAGGTCAGACCAAGCTCAAGGCTTGAAGGACATTACATGTTCACTCCAATAGTTCAAAGACAAGTCAACACAGAGAAGGAGTCATTTCGGACAGGTTCATTTATTCCAGTCATTGATGTGCTTCTCTCTGAGGTGAGGAGAAGATTTTCTAAAGAAAACTGTGTCATCATGAAAGGGATACAGGCCCTGAATCCCTGCAGTCCCACATTTTGTGAGAAAGATGTTGTGTTTCCATTTTCATCACAATATAACTGCAGCACTGAGGATCTGCAATATATGATCCCCCAGCTTAAGCGCATTAGAGGAAGCGAAGTGGTCAGGAAACACCAAAGAGTTTAATAGAGCTCACTGTCTTTCTGGAGCCATATAGGGAGGTCTTCCACGAGATGTTTAAACTGTGCAAAATTGCGCTTGCATTACCTGTAAGTACAGCATCCTGTGAGCGCAGTTTTTCTATGCTTAAGTTGATCAAAACTGCCTTGAGAAGTACCATGACTGATGAGCGTTTAAGCAACTTGGGGGTGCTATGTGTGGAATCAAGAAGGGCTTAGGCCATAAATCTTGATGACTTTGTGGATGTTTGCCAAAAAAACACAGCAACAGGTGAATGAAATTGTTCTGAAACATAATGTAAGCCTGGTAATCAGAAATACTATTGATCCCTGGTGGGAAATAGCAAATCTATGACCGTTTCTGAAACATACTGTATAAGTCAAGTCAAGTGTTTCTGTTTGTATTTGAAAGTGCCTGCTTTTTCTGTTTTGATTACAATAAATGTGCACCTTTAAATTAAGCAGTACATTTGTCTTTTTAAGGTAAAGAATAATTAGCCTATTTTAAAAAACAATGAATCACCTACAGTATCACACATAGCACAATGAAACGGGATTGTTGTGGGACTCAAAATGTTAACTGTACTATTATTAGTCTATGCACATTAGATCATTATTAATATTAAGTGTAACACAATACAAGTATATCAGTAGGCATTTCCTCAAGTCTTTCTCATAGTTTTCTACTAGCCTATATACTCCAGTATAATAAAATATTATTAGTAATCGTACTAATATAATAAAATTCCTGAAATTATGGCTTTTTAGTTGTGGTGTGCCACCCCAAAATTTTAAGTGGCCCCACCTGGCCACCCCTATGAAAAGTTTCTGCAAGTTTGTGGCAGCCCTAGGACTAGGGCTGCCACAAACGATTATTTTGATAGTCGACTAATCACCGACTATTTTTTTCGATTAGTCGACTAATCGGATCATATGTAAATTGAATGTATAACATACAGTTTATCGCAAAAGCATGCAGCTCGTGCTCATGCATCGCACTTGTGCTGCCGTGAAAGGCAAGTTCTGTCTTGCAGATATTGCATTGCACACTTTTTTCTTTTGTTTTCTTAAAATGCTCCCACACTTTTGAGCTCCGTTGCCGCCGGGTAGCCATGATACCTGAGAGCCCGTCGGTGACATCAAGGCTGACCCAGATTACGACTACTGCGCATGTGTGTCAAGGACGCAAAGGCAGACACGGCAGAGGAAGGTGCCGCAGCAGTTTTGAGAGAGAAAAAATAAAAAAATAAAAAAATAAACGACTAGTCGACTATTAAATTAGTTGTCGACTATTTTAATAGTCGACATAATCGTGACTAGTCGACTAATCGTGGCAGCCCTACTTAGGACACGTGTGTGCGGTGTGTATGTGTGTGTGTGTGTTAGCGGGAAACAAACAAAGAGAGAGAAAATGCGCGAGCGATATTCTGAGGCCCAGAAGCCGTGCCGCTATCACACGGGCTCGCGTGAATAAACTGGCGTTTATTCCGCGAGACCGGTCTTTTCACTGATAGTAGAGGCTTTCTGAGCTCGCGAATATGGCGGAGGTTAGTCGCAAACACTGTTACAGAAATCAACCCAGCTGCGTGGGTCCACGATCAGCATTCACATACAGCAGCACATGAACAAACGGACTCGGCGGTCCGCGATCAGAACTTAAAACACATTAACAAGAATTACAAGCATATCCTACACTATCACTTATGTCTCTGCCCAGACTGATAGCCTCTTACTGGTATCGTTGCGTAAGACGATGACGGCGTTCCCTAACGGCGGTGGTTCGTGAGTCCCCGGCGTCAGCGGGGGACGTGATGAGTCGGCTTCGTCCAGACGAGAGCGGAGCGGGTTTCCTCTCGTTGATCAAACTCAAATAAAGAAAACAGTTGGTGTTTTCTCCTTCCACGAGCGGCGATATAATCGCGGCTTGGCGATTTAGTCAGCTTACTTCAGACAGCGTCTGGTAGCTGGAAGGCAGGAACCGGCTTGGTTCCTCTTGTTGCAGCGGTGCGCTGCAGGAGGGGTCGCCTCCCGTTGCAACGTGGTGTTGCGCCGGTTGTAGGAAGAGATGCCAGAGTAGGAGTCAGAGTAAGAGTGAGTAAGAGAGCGTTCTCCAGGCAGCTTCGGTTTATAAAGCTCAGGCCGCTCCAGGGGACCCCCCGGGGTTCCCTGAAGATTGTCAGCCAATAGGGACCAGTTGGGTGGCGTCGCATCTCTCACCTGGGTGAGATGTGAAACTAAAATGGCGGTGTAGTTTTTAATCCCCTTTGTCCCTTTGTCCTGTGTAGGCTTCTGTAGGCCGCATTGTGTAGTCCTTCTAGTGAGGTCCCAACAGTAGCGAGGGACCAGGGCCCTCATTTATAAAACTGTGCGTAGGATCCTTACTAAAAGTGTACGTATACGCCAAAAAGCCAAAGTTTGCGTGCGCCAAAAAAAAATCTGATTTATAAAACTGTGCACGCAAGCTGTACGCAATGTTCCCTTTATAAATCACAGGATCACCTACAAGTGTGCGTACCTGAATCCCGCCCTGTACACGCCCACATTTTACTATGTTAATGAGTCGGCATGCAATCGTTTCCGTGTGGTGAATCACGGCAACAGGTCAGAAAAAAGCAAAGAAACGTAACTTTTCAGAAACGGAGAAGAGACACTTGTTGGGGAGGTGGAGGCCCGGAAAATAATTTAATTTAGTGGCCACAGCAGCGGGACCACGCATAAAAAGAAGCAGTGCGAGTGGCAACACATTGCTGCTGCAGTCAACGGCGTCAGTGGTGTTATGCCGAGTTCTGCCTGCCTGCCGAGAACTGCATGCACCTCGCGGGAGCGCGCACAGCTGAAGGGAAGTTACCGTAATGATTTCTGAAGGCGTGGCTGTGTTTTAAGCGTGGGATTTGTGGAGAAAAATGTAAATACATAAGCTAATCACACATGTTTTAAATTACTACACATAGACTCAGATGTTCAGGCTAGTGGAAAACTATTGTGAGGGTCAGAAACTGTGTCAGGGCATTCCATCTGTACGCCATACGTTGAAAACAGGAAACACAAGAGAGGATCACATTTGGGTCACACACACACACATGACAAGCTCATGATATACACCCGACAACACACAATGAACGGACACATTGTGTAGCCGCACCAGGAAGGAGCACATGACAAGCACATGATATGCATCTCGACAACATACACACACAATACATAGATGACATCACCCGGAGGGATGGACCGTATGAGCCAGTGTGGGTGGAAATACCCAGCGCTCCAATCAGGCCGCGGCTTGCTAAAATTACGCTCCGCCTGCATCTATTGAATGAGCCAATCAGACTCATGGGAAGTCTCAATAAAATACGTTGCGCACTCTGTCTAAGCGCCTTTTGAGTAAATTCAACCCTATGTTGAGTTGACTTTTAGGTCCGTGCACGTTTAACTGCCGGAATATGTTTTCCTGATATTTGTGCTAATAAAGCGCTGTTATTGATACAACCCATAGACTCTCCTCCTATATTCAAGCTTACTATTTTTTTTCACAACAAATCTGGTAGCAGAGGATGGTTTGGAGAAAAGCTTGAGGAGGAAAGAATTTTAACGACTACCTCCTGTCTTGCAGAAGGAGGGGGGCTTCCTGAAAGAAAGTGGAGGCCAGAAGGATTCATCCACTCTCGGGAAAGTTGATCACATGAGCGCTCAACCGAAAAGGTAAGCAGAAACCTATTTAATTGAATTCTGTATATTGAAAAATATAAATTAGGTGATCAACAATTACCGAGTGTGAGTATGAATACTTTAGACAAAATTTAACTAAAGGATAAAATGTTAAAAAATAGAAGGAAAACATATTCTGCAAAAGTGATAAAATAAACCTGCCATAGTGTATACACATGTGTGACTGAACCTAACAGAAAACACGAGATGAAGGACGAATAGAAGGGCTTTTATGTGTACAGTATCGTGAAGTAGCGGACCCACCACACTCCGTGAAACATGAGAATTCTTGCACATAATTAAGTCACTCTATTAACGAACATAGCGTGTTTTGGGTTAACCAACAGACTGCATAAATAGTACTTTGTAATTTGGAAACGATACAACTCCTCCGGGACCTCGCTGTCGAGCAGAGAAGCGTAGGCAGTGGTTGTAATACAGGAAAACTTATAGTAATTTGGAAATGATACAATTTCTCCGGAACCTCGCTGTCGAGCAGAGAAGCGTAGGCAGTGGTTGTAATACAGGAAAACTTATAGTAATTTGGAAACGATACAATTTCTCCGGAACCGCGCTGTCGAGCAGAGAAGCGTAGGCAGTGGTTGTAATACAAGAAAATTTAGACATGGCATGGAGTTTTATGACATAGACATAGAAGAGTTTAGAGATATAGATAACAAAGAAGAAGAGAAAGTAGCCGACACCCTGTTGCACGCTCCAGGAAGTGACACTCTCCACTCAGCAGCAACAGCAGCAACACACACACCAACGATAACGGAAGTGAGTAGACAGATACTAGAACTAGAAAAGCTCATTAAGACGAGTCTGTTAAATAAACCTAGTGGGATTGGGGCTGGTCTGGGTAACGTTAGGAGCGATTCTTTTGATTATATTGAGGGATTGAACGAGGGGGAAATGGAAGACTTCGTAGAGACCTTGAAGGCTAGAGTTATGACTGAGGATAGAAGTAAAAAGGGAGATGGGAAGATAGTTAAATCAGTAGCGAAAAGGTGGGAGATAAAGGGATGGATCACCAAGGACGGGCTGCCATCAAGAGAAGCTATGAATATAATGGTGAATGATGTCAAACAAAGATTAGAGAGAGCTCGACAGAACATGGAGGCTGAAAAGGACAAGCGATCATTTTTCAAACCACTCAAAAAGATGTTTGAAGAACAAGAAGAAGAGACAAGAGTAACAAATCTAATGCTAAAAGACCTGTTTCAGCAGAGAAGAATGGAGAGGGGAGACAAACATGAAGAGACACAGGGAGGGGGAGGGGGCATATATCCAGTCCTGCCAGAGAAGTTAACAACTGGGCCTCCAGAAACGACATCTCCCCCAACAGCCCCACCTCCCTACACCCACCAAAGATTTATGCCTGCACAGACCACAGACACAGCAGTTCAAGCACCAGTACTAACATTGGCCGGCATGGAAGTCCTCGTACAAGACCAAGACAGAGAGGAAATGAAGAGAGAAGTGGAAAGACTGCAACAGCGAATAACGGCACTGGAGCCCCCTGGAGGATCAAGGAGTCAAGGCAGTTCAGAAAAGACCTGGTCAGAAAGTGAACCAGAAGGACCTCTCACAAAAAATCCCTCGAAGCCACCTAGTGGTGGAAACCATATCGACCCAAGGAAGGAGGGGTCAACCAGAGTAAAGTCACCTGCCAGCAGTATTGGCGGCCAGAAAGAGGAAGAGGAACGGGGAGCGGCTGGAGGATAAAACCCTAAATCAGCGGCATGTGGATACGATCGGGACTTCATGAGAGATAACGAGGACCACTTTGGCCTCCCCACAGGAGGGGTAGACATATCTCAATTGACTGATCTAAGCAACATGGCCGCTCCAAGTCCAAAAGCCCCGCCAAGGAGCCCAAGCCCCACCAGAGGACAAACAGAGGATGAGCGCCTGGACAAAGCGATTGCAGACCTAAGAGACAGGCTGCTTCTGCCACCAGAAAAGACACACCTGCAACTGAAGGGCACGTTTTATGGGGAAACCACTAGGATTCCACGACCACCCGCGGGGGCACCGTCATCAGTAGGAATGCAACTAAGGTCAGGAGTGGTGCTGCCTCCACAACCTCCCAGCTCCAGGAGAAGCAGATGTTACAACACACCAGGGCCCCTAATGAGTCCGTTGGAGGAAAGCTTGGGAACGGAGCTTCTTCTCCCATTGAGACCGGTACCAGGAGGATTCCGAGGGGGAAGGGGTCGCGCCCAAGGGCCCGCCTTCTATTGCTACAACTGCGGCAAACCTGGACATTATGCGAGAGATTGCCGGTCAGGAGTTCAACAACCAGGAAACTATGCAGGGCCACCACAAGGAAGAGGAGGACCTGGTCCCTATAGGGGAAGAGGAAGAGGGGGACCGCCACCGTACGGGCCACAACCCATCCCACCGTACGGGCTACAACCCACCCCACCGACACCGGGGGCTGAGCCGCCCCAGCATCAGGCATATACTGGGGACTGGTACCAGGGACCGGGGAGCCAGTATCAAGGCCCTTACTGACACGCCCCTCCATCAGGACAAGAAGCGGTGCACTTCGGACTAACCACAGAGCCTCTCCTGACACTCAATGTTAATGGGCGGCCACACACCATGCTGGCTGATTCCGGAGCCACCTATTCTTGTCTAACAACACCGCAACAACCTTCGAATGTAACCCAATCGGTGGTGGGCGTGACGGGTTTACCACAAATACAGTATTTTTCAGAACCACTCTCGGTGGAATATCAGGGACACCAAATCTCACATTCCTTCTTGTTGGCACCACAGTGCCCGGTAAATCTTTTGGGAAGAGACCTAATGTGCAAAATGAGACTAACAATTTATATGAACAATGACGGAGTACATGTAACAACCAGCCCGCCACCATCGACACCCGAAAACCCAGTGAGACTCATGATGCTTGCACCTGAAGCAAATGAACCCCTCATGGCGGATCAAGAGGTGTTTTGGCTACGCCTCCTGGAGAATGGCCCAAGGACCCCACAGATACAGTACCAATTCAACCTTTTGAAGGCCCGCATATTCGCCCTGCACCCATACAAAACGCCGCTGGATCACGTACACTGCACCATGGATGTGGAGTCAGATCCGGATAGCCCCTATACCGAAGACTGGGACGAAAACATGGCTCATCTACACCCTCCCATTGTATGCAGCCATATCTACTGCGGGAGAGAGGGAGTCGCGGCCAGGGTGCTTCTGGATTCGTGGCTATTGCCTTGGTATCGCCTGGGCCCCTCAGCTGCTCCACATGTAACCCTGGCCGTAGGATTCGGACAGGAATCGCGGAGCCTGGGACCCATGGTCAGGAGGGCAACCACCCTCACATGGGAACAAACAGCACAACCCGATATGCTGAAGGCTAAAGAAGAAGATATGTGGTGCTTCACTGGCCCCCATACCACGGATGTCTCCCTCCCAGAACACATACCACTGCCAAGACAACATGGACTCCCATGTACGGATCACCCAGGAGCCGCAGCGGTTTTGAATGCGGTGAACTCACGATTTTGGACTATAACCCCCCATGACGTAGGAGCCCTGGAAACACAACCAGTGATTGTCACCCTGAAAGACCCAGATGCACCTCCTATTTATCGACGGCAGTATCCCCTAACCCAAGATCAAATGAAGGGAATTGCCCCCACGATACAGGGCCTTCTGGACGTCGGGGTAATATACGAGTGCCACTCCCCATGGAATACTCCCATATTACCGGTACAGAAAGCAGGGGGAAAGGGCTGGAGAATGGTACAAGATTTCCGCCCTATAAATGATGCAACGACTCCAGATGTTCATCCAGTACCAGACCCACACGTAGCACTCACGAGTTTAAGCCCAGCATTTCGATACTTCACTGTCATAGATTTGGCAAACGCTTTCTTCAGTGTTCCACTGGCACAAACATCACAAGCCATGTTTGCTTTCACGTTTGGGGGCAAACAGTACACCTACAATCGGTTGCCACAGGGGTTCAGGGACTCGCCAGGTCTCTTTAATCAGGTACTAAAAGCACACCTACTAGAACTCCAATGGCCACCAGGGGTTGTGCTCATCCAATATGTAGATGATCTTCTCTTGGCAGCAGAAACATCTACCCTCTGCCTGGAGGCCACTGCCCTACTGTTCTCAGTTCTGCACAAAAAGGGCTACAAAGTCAAGAGAGAAAAAGTGCAGCTATGCAGAGAAGAAGTCCTATTCCTAGGCCGACAAATCTCGGCATCGGGATTGGGAGTATCTACGGCCCACAGGGAATCAATCCTACACCATCCAAAGCCCACCACGGTGGCAGACATGCTGTCATTTCTGGGACTAACGGGCTACAGCCGATCCCACATACCTGATTACTCCAATCGGACACAACCTTTGCGGACAATGATCAACGAGGTAGGGGCTCGAAACCTCACAGAACGACTACCCTGGACTTCTGAAGCTGAACAAGCATTCACTGACATGAAACAAGTACTCTCCCAAGCTGCTGCACTCACCTCACCGGACTACACAGAAGTGTTCCATTTGGATGTTTCTGAACAAAATGCATTTTTAAATGCTGTTTTGTATCAGAAAAAAGGGGGAGAGAGGAATGTGTTGATATACTACTCTTCAAAACTCGACGCAGTGGAAACCGGACAGTCAATGTGCGCCAGATATGTTGCAGCGGTAGCAAAAGCTCTCCAAAAAACAGCACATGTAGTGATGTGTCACCCATTACAGGTCCACACTGAACATGGAGTTGCAGCGTTTTTGGCAAGTAAGGAGTTTACTTTCAGCATGGCCAGAAAAACCAAGATTCAAAGAGAATGCACCAGGCCACATATAACCTTTGTCGCAGCCGAAAGGAACATGGCCGGAAACTTTGGGAAAGGAACCCCACATTCATGTGAAGAACTTGCGGTCAAAGAAAGTAAGCTCAGACAAGACCTGAAAAATGACATAGATCCCAAAGCAGAACTCTGGCTCTACACTGACGGATGCTGCTACCGAGGAGAAAACGGACTGAACCAGGCATCATATGCAGTGGTTCAGCAACACTCCAATGGAAGACATGAGACGCTCAAAGCAGAAGTAATACCACAACCCGCTTCAGCGCAAATGGCAGAAGTCAAGGCGCTCACCGAAGCCTTGAAACTGGCCAAAGGAAAGACGGTGAACATCTTTACAGATTCTGCTTACGCACATGGGGCGGCACAAGTAGATGCACCCATGTGGCAACGGAGGGGATTCGTAACATCCAGCAACGCCCCAATCAAACACCAAAGAGAAATACAAGAGCTGGTGGAAGCAATCACCCTACCAAGAGGAGTATCCATAATGAAGTGCAAAGGACATGAGAAAACAGGCACCAGGATCAGTCAAGGAAACGAGGCTGCAGATCAGGCGGCCAAAAAGGCAGGAGGATATCAGCCAAAGCAAATGGTACTCAGGCTGACGCCCCCCCAACCTAAACTCACCGAAGAAGACCTAAAAAAGATACAAGAACAAGCAGGCCCGTACGAATGGTCGACATGGACACAAAAGGGGGCCACAAAGAAAGAAGGTCTCTGGAGATCACATGATGGAAGGATAGTGGCACCAGCAAAATTAGTAGCGACCCTACTAAAAGAAGCCCATGGACCAACCCATGAAGGACAAAGACAAACACTGTTGAACATTTCAGCACTCTGGTGGCACCCACACCTAGACAGCATGGCAAAACTATACTGCGAAGAATGCGTCGTCTGTGGAAACCACAACCCAAGAAAACCATTCAAAACGCCCATGGGATCCTACCCCGTACCTCTCGCACCATTCCAAGATATTAGTATAGATTATACAGATATGGGACAGGAGAACGTAGTACAGGGAAAGAGGTACATCTTGGTAATGGTAGACAGATTTTCAAGATGGGTAAGAGCAATCCCCACAAATAGAGAAGACGGGAAGACAGTAATAAAGTGGTTGCAAACAGAGCTAATACCCAGATATGGGGTACCGAAACGTATCAGATCAGACGGGACACATTTTAATAATCAGATGCTGAGTGAAGTGGAGGCATTCCTGGGGATTGCACACAGTTTTGGTTCGGTCTACCATCCACAGTCCCAGGGACTGGTGGAACGCGCGAATCAAACATTGAAGGCTAAAATAGCCAAGGTATGTGCGGGCAGTAAGATGACATGGTTGGAGGCCCTCCCTTTGGCTCTCATGGCCATGAGAACCTCAAAAGGGGGAGGCACGCACCTGTCGCCCCATGAGTTGTTGACGGGAAGGCCAATGCCTGGCCCGCCACGTGATGGAGGACATATACCTCCTTTAGATGTGTGTCAGATAGAAAAATCCGACTACATGAGAGAACTAATATCTCTTGTCTCAGCCCTCTCAATACAGGTGCAGAAGGCACAGGAGAAGGATCCCGAAGAGCAGGGGACGATAGTCAAAGTAGGAGACTGGGTCAGGGTCAAGGTTCACAAAAGAAAGTGGACAGACCCCAGGTGGACTGGTCCGTACGAAGTGAAGGAGGTTACTTCACACTCGGTCCAGGTCAAGGGAAAAGCAGGAGCTCCCTGGCACCACCTGACACATTGTGCCCCAGCATCACCACCTACTCGCTCACTCCAGGAAGTGAGAACAGATTTGGCCCAAAATGACGACTCCGAGGAGTTTTAGGAGACTCTTCAGAGATCCGTCTGTTGCACCGGAGGAAAGACGGAGGTGGAGATATGCAGACTATCTCCCATGGGGGAAAACGATGTGCACCGTGATCATGGGTGTATCCGGGGTGGCGGTAATACTCCTTCTACTAGGACTCGAACTAATAAACAAAGAGCGAGACAATTCCACCAACATTTACCTAACACGTCCCAAAAGGGAACAAACGAAAACTTTCCAGATCCCCGAAGTCGCGTGCGGTGCTAAAATAGTTTTAAATTATACTGCCGGGGATACCACAATGTTCACATTCGACCTGTGCTCCGTGATAGACTGCGGGGAATCCCAAGCAAGTTGGCGGGGCTACGATGTCTATCTGTGTAATAGTCCACGAATAGTGGAGAGCTGCGAGGCCACTGGGAATGCTTACCAACATGGGTTTGGGTTCTCGGTGGATTCACAGCCATTTTGTCCCGATTGGTATCAAGTAACAAAGTTCACTGGGACTTGGTCCGGTTTTACCAGACACACACACAGCGAGTTTTGGGACCACATTTCGTTCCAAAGAGATTTCAGTCCAACCGGCAATCCGCTCACTCTCTCTATCAATAACATTAAGGCAAGCTCCACGGGAAAAAATCGCATATGGATCGCATTAGGAGTAGACGTCACCGGAAAAGACCAGATACGAGGAATACAAGTAAACATATACCCGCCCAAATACGCCCCCACTAGTAAAGGTAGTGCAACGAATACGACCACAGCTAATTCCACTGCCCTAAAGCCGCCCACTACCAGTCCGATAGTGATGACCCAGGATTACACAGAATTAACTCCTTTAGACGTCGTAAAAATGGCTACAGGCTTCGGAGAAAGTAACATTTGGTTAAGGTGGATTACGGATAATGCTAAGCGCCAGAACATGACGGGATGTGTAGCATGCGCGGCTGCGCGTCCTGCCATGTTCGTCGAACCTGCCCCCTTATATCCAGACAAAGACAAAGTAGGTTATGAATGTATGATGAACTTAACCAGAAAAGCCACACCCTCAGGATGCCAATCCCTGGCATCAGTCTTCCCACCCATTGATAATAAAACTAGGGCCGGCTATTTTACCGCCATAAAAGGAAAAGAGTACCTTTAAACAAAATGTTCACACCTAGTTGGTGTGAAAAGGGGGATTTGTGGAGAAAAATGTAAATACATAAGCTAATCACACATGTTTTAAATTACTACACATAGACTCAGATGTTCAGGCTAGTGGAAAACTATTGTGAGGGTCAGAAACTGTGTCAGGGCATTCCATCTGTACGCCATACGTTGAAAACAGGAAACACAAGAGAGGATCACATTTGGGTCACACACACACACATGACAAGCTCATGATATACACCCGACAACACACAATGAACGGACACATTGTGTAGCCGCACCAGGAAGGAGCACATGACAAGCACATGATATGCATCTCGACAACATACACACACAATACATAGATGACATCACCCGGAGGGATGGACCGTATGAGCCAGTGTGGGTGGAAATACCCAGCGCTCCAATCAGGCCTCGGCATGCTAAAATTACGCTCCGCCTGCATCTATTGAATGAGCCAATCAGACTCATGGGAAGTCTCAATAAAATACGTTGCGCACTCTGTCTAAGCGCCTTTTGAGTAAATTCAACCCTATGTTGAGTTGACTTTTAGGTCCGTGCACGTTTAACTGCCGGAATATGTTTTCCTGATATTTGTGCTAATAAAGCGCTGTTATTGATACAACCCATAGACTCTCCTCCTATATTCAAGCTTACTATTTTTTTTCACAACAGATTTCAGATAGTTATGCTAAAACAATATTTTTTAATGTGGAAAATGAATGTGGGGTGTCATCCACACTGTCAAGGTCGATCAAATAAAGTCAGCTGGTGCTGAGAAGACCATTTGATTCCTATCATTCTTTGATTTGAAGTCTCACTGAGTGTTAAGGGGTACATGCTTTATTCGGCAGAACTGATTGCTGCTGCTGAATAATGCATCAGTTATTATTTATGCCTCACTAACATTAAATGTATGAAATTCACACTGTTAAGCCAAAACAGCCTAAAATATGAGCTAAATAAAAAACCATGTGATTCAAAGATCTCCAGCAATAAAGTTACAGGGTGGATGCGTTATTCGGCAGTGCTGTACAGGTATGTGAGCTGCCGAGAAGTGCATTCCCCTGTTTTTCCAGGCTAGAAGATTCTCGTGATTGTGTCAAACATTATGTAGCGTAGAAGCCTCTCCCTAAGTAGAATAAAAGGTTGGGCGCCAGACAGCAGAATAGTAAGTTCAGACTGTCACTTTTATATTATGATTTTTATGTTAAACGATTACTTCCTAAGGGAGAGAAACCCAGCAGCTCGCTTCACTGCTACATACGTCACATCATCTAATCAGCAAAAGTCAAACACATCAAACTCAAGGAGGTTAAGGATGGTAAAGTAAAGATTCTTATTGTCTCTCAGACAGCCATCAACATCATCATCATCATCATCATCAAACAGTCTAACGAATTAATCAAATTAATCAGATCAAGCAGGATAAATCAGGAGGTAAATTAAACGTAAATATGCAGACTGTTTCCTTAAATAAAGTCTCTGCTTAACTGAAGTCCAAAAGGGTGTATGTATGAGTGTAGGGGTGTATGTGGGAAGGGACAGGGGTTTGTATGTGAGTCTTCAGGGGGCCAGTCCGTTCCGGGGAAGGCGAGGGAGTGTGGGAGTGACTGCAGTTCAGTTCAGTTCAGTTCATAGGAGGGTGCATGTAGGTGTGTGGGGGAGGGAGGGGGAAAAGAGAATCCAGTTCCGGGCAGGTAGGAGATGGGGTATGTGTGGGTCAGGTAGGGGAGGGAGAGGGAGAGAGAGAGCAGGAGTAATTCTCAGGTCAGACAGGGAGAAGCCAGGAGAGTTTGGGGTAAAGGGGACTTATCTGCTGATACAGGGGTACACGGTTGTCCTCCGACCCGGAGAGAAAGCCACGCCTGAGTCCGAGCAGTGACAAATCCGCCTGCTCCAGGGATTCAGTTCCTTTTCCCGAGTCCTGGGTCCACATACAGATTCCTCAGCTTTCCTCAGTTAAAGTCTTTTTTTCACTTTTACTTTAAACTCTTTTCCTCCTTTCCTTATGTTCTCACTTCTTGTGTTCAGACCTCCTTCCTCCTTTCAGGCTCTCCTTTGTTTGATTTTCCCGCCTCCTAGACTCTCACAGGTGGTCTGATTTCTAACCTCCCTTGCTTCTCCTTACCAGTGATGTCATCGCCTGCTTCCTTTCACCCTCCTCCTTGCTACAATTAAAAACACCAGCAACTGGAAAATGCTTACAACAAAATTGTGTTTGTGTTCATAATAATAATAATAATAATAATAGATTTTATTTGTAAAGCGCTTACAGGTAATACAATTTATGAGAATCCTAAACTGTTTTCAGAGGAGGCTCTTCAAAACCTACAGTTCAAAAACACACCGTGAAGACCATATTGTGAGTGATTACAAGTCAGTTACATTTTATATTTTGATCTGCATACATTTTCACCACAATTATTTCAAACGAAGCTTTTTCTTATCAGTTTCTATTAGGACTCCCCTCTCTTTGCCAACAATATATATCAATCATTGTAATAGCCTATATATATAGCCTAAGTACATATGCAATGATACAATAAACTCTCTAATTGGAGCATATTTATTTGTTCAGACATAAATATGATATTATCATTGTCGTCATCAGCGTTTATAATCCTGCATCCCGTAGTAATTTCAGGTATCAGGTTTTTCAAGGCCTGATAGTGGGTGTGCCGTAATTGCGAGAGTTGTGTCGTGAGTCAATTGCCATTTTTGCTAATTAACCTGCCATCATTCTTGGATCATGGACCCTCAATTGCACGAGGATATTTTGCAGTATAAAGTTAACGGCAAATATAAAAGTGACCTTACAAGAGCAGAAAAGTCTGAAATTCGACGAAAAGCTTCAAGGTACCATGTTGAAGGTTAGTGCTTATCCATCTATCTATCTAGTTTTTGAGGAGCCATTTGTAAACCTTAAATTTAGCTAGCCTACATTTCTGGAAGCACGCCAAATCAAAGACGTTTTGTCGATGGATGCTTTTTTGGGGTTTCTAATCCTGCTTACTCAAACACTAATCTATTCATATTTAGTGATATAATGAAGTAATACAGAAATAATAAATACATTAATACATAGCATACAAATACAGACAGATATTAATCCATAGATAAATAGACAACACACAATTTCTTCATTGAATAAATGAAGAAATTGTGTGTTTGCAGACAAACATGCAGTACCAAACAAAACTACAGGTACACCTGTAGTTTTGTTTGGTACTGCATGT
Source organism: Eutrigla gurnardus (assembly GCF_963514095.1). Lineage (NCBI taxonomy): Eukaryota > Metazoa > Chordata > Actinopteri > Perciformes > Triglidae > Eutrigla > Eutrigla gurnardus. Next base: position 8,647,430 of record NC_139918.1, read on the forward strand.
TGATAACCTGTCAATAGTAAAAATCGTGGGATGACTGAGCACAATTTCCTTGTAAACTACTGTGACTGATAACATGACCATTTCATTTGAAAATGCATTTAATTAGATTAGCAGTAGGCCTACTTAATTATTAAGGGAGCCTATGTATACGTTTGACCAAAAATTAAAGTTTTGGCTTGTCACAAGTTGATCTTTGTATAATGTATCTTCTAGGAGGAGCACTCTATTACATCAAGGGATCTGGAGACGTCAAAACAAAAGTGGTTTGTGGTGTACAGGAAGCCAATGCCATTTTTGTTGATTTTCATGATAGCCCAACAGGAGCTCACAGCGGCCAGAAAAAAACAAGGGATGCAATTTCCAAGCGTTTTCACTGGCCTGGAATGACCACGGATATAGACAAATGGGTAAGAATGCATCAAATTAGTCATGAAACAAATTCCTGTGTGATTTTATTTTTACTACTAAAGAGCTTTGTAGTCTGTAACATGGTCCTATATCAATGAGCTTTTGAATGACAGTTTTTCTCAGTCACTTTGGTACATTTTTCGAATCATCCTCAACATTTGCAAAACAGTAAGAGCATTTCTCAAAACAATTAGGACATGGATTACCTGCAAAAGCCAGTCTCTTGCTCAAAATCCTTAGTTCATCTCTCAAAAGTAAATATCTGTCAATGAACATGTCAGTGCTTCAGAATGACAAGTCCTTGTGTCATTGTGTTCAAACAGGTGGCAGAATGTGCAGTGTGCCAGTCAACTCAGCGGCTGATAAAACAGGAGGTTCAGTATACCCCAATAAAGGTATGATTTTTTCTCCATATTGTTAATGTAAAAAAAATGCAAGAAAAAAAAGTGATTTTCGTCTTCTGATTTAGGAGTTGAAGATGTTTTTCCAGTCATTCAAGGATTCGTTAGCTTTATTTGATAGTGAGGAGTTCCCATGCATTTAACAAAAAAAACTAACACCATGGTGTCAAGGCCATTATATACACAAGCCAATAATTTAGATCACATTAACAAAGGTGTAAGTACATAAAACTGACAGGGTAGGATGTGGTGCTGGTGGTGCAGTATTGTTTTTTTTAAAGACAGGGGACATTATACTGATTGCATTTCATCTCTGCATGTGTGCAAAGTTTGTGATACCAGAGATGTTGATACTTACTAGCTATGTGTAATAGAAGTAGAATATAAACCCTGATAATGGCTGGTGAAACTGCCATTCAAGCCACTTGGACCAGCCTATTTAGCTTAGTAGATACAGTATAATGTAGATATGAGGCCTGTTTAAGCAGCCAAGTATCTGTTCTCTGCTTTGGCAAGAGTAGAACTCAGAGCAAAGCCAACTTAAAAGTAGAGACACAATGATGTCATATGTAAGAGGGTGCAGTAGATTTCTGACTGCACAGTCTGATACCCACTGCAGACATAATTTAAATTTAGTGCTGAGCTTCTTAATGCTCACTTAATCTTTGGGTGCATTTCACCATATGCATTGATAAATGTAGCAAACAAATGATCTTAGAGTTCCACATGGACAATCCCTACTTTGTTTTGCACTTTCCTTAGACTATAGTTTAATGAGAGCTGCTGCAATATGACATACTATGCTGCATGTGGCTTTATTAAAACATTTTTCAAAATATGCATAGACACTTGAATGTGGCAGTTGTGTTTGTGTGCTTCACATGGATTTCATCTTATATCCATTGGCTTTCTGTGGTGTGCCATGCATTTGTTGAGGAGCTGTTCAGTGTCACAGATGTGCAAGTCTTACAGTAATCGATGTGTATAATAGCAATGACAATTTTCACAAAATGGCCACAAGCCTATCCACTGAAGACAAAACGTGCAGAGGTGGTCACAGAACAAATAATCAAATTTGTCCACCAGTTTGAGGCTCCGAAAAGGATTTTGACGGATCAGGGGAGTGAATTTGTCAATGCGGTAATGCTGGCCTTACTAATTCAACCTTTTTTATGCAGAACTACTTTTATTGTATGATAGTAATATATTTTTCAAGTGAGGTTTTTAACATTTCATGTTAGTTTCTAAAATTATATTTTTATAATTATGTGTCTAACAGATCAACAAGAGTGTGTGTGCCAAATTAGGCATCAAACGAAGCCTTTGCGCTCCCTATCACCCCCAGACCAACGGTCTAGTTGAGAGGATGAATGGAACCATCCAAAAGTAAGGAAAGCACAGCATGACTATGCTGAAATTGTCATTGACAAATTACATTGTTTTAATGTTGCAAAAAAGCCACACATAAATCTAAAATGTATACCTTTTTTAAGGGCTCTCTGCAAGCTTGTTGGGACAAAGCCTCAGACCTGGGACGAATATATTGATGCTGTTATGTTTGGACTGCGTACCAAAAAACAGATGACCACCACATTTTCACCTTATTTTTTAATGTTTGGTCGGGAAGCACGTTACCCAGCAGAGATTCCTGAGGATTATCAGGTTTGTGAAAATGCAAAATTTAAGTTAAATGAAGTATGAGGATGCAATGTTAGTTAACTTATGGTGTAAAAAGAAAAGCACTCCCAAGATTTGTTTTATTTTTTAAATTTGATCAGAATCAGAATCTGATTTATTGGCAAAGTATGTACAGACATACGAGGAATTTGACTCCGGTTTATGCGCTCACTTGTACACACATAAGGAAGACAGCAACAAGAACTGAGCAATGACATAATACAACAGAGAACACGTACAAGTACAAACATAGATAAGTAAGGTGGAAGGTGGATTAAGGTGGTCAGTCGGTAGTGAAAATAAACAATGAGGCAGTAGTGCAATGGGATAGATAATAAATATTGGATACATATATATGTATATGTTATGTACAGCAGGGTTGCAATATCTATGGCAGTGACAGTGGGACATGAAAAATTATTTAGTGATGAGTAAGTGGGTTGATATGATATAGGTAGTTATTGACAATGTATGACACAAACAGGAGTTCAGGTTGATTTTGGGGCAAAAGGCAGCACTAGTGTATTTTGAATAATGTTGACTTATCTATTTACAGCTGGACAATAGTGTTGAGGATGTGATACAGGAGGAAACAGTCTCCAAAGACATAGAACGCCTGGATGCAATTAAGAGCATTGTTCAGGAAAATGTCTCAAAGGTCCAGGATAAGACGCAGCAGAGACTAAAATCTAAAATGGACCAAACCACATTTGCAGTTGGTGACAAAGTGTGGCGCCAGAACATAAGGAGCCAACAGCGCAAAGGTGGAAAACTGGACCCAAACTTTCTTGGCCCCTTTGTCATAACATCAATGGAAGGCAAAAGTGCTGATCTGCTTGCAGCTGACGGTTCAGTAAGGAAAAAGGTGAGTGTTGACCACCTCAAACCTTTCAAGGTCCAGAATCCACGGATTCCTCACAGGATTGCCTCAGGAGAAGCAGCCACAGCACCAGCCGCCACCGCTTCAGCCACCACTGCACCTACAGCTACATCCCCAGCACCTACACCCCCAGCAGCCTCAGCACCTGCAGCTGCAGCCACAGCAGCCTCAGCAGCTGCAGCCACTGCAGCCACAGCACCTGCACCTACACCCCCAGCAGCCTCAGCACCTGCAGCTGCAGCCACAGCAGCCTCAGCAGCTGCAGCCACTGCAGCCTCAGCACCTGCAGCTGCAGCCACAGCAGCCACAGCACCTGCACCTACACCCCCAGCAGCCTCAGCACCTGCAGCTGCAGCCACAGCAGCCTCAGCAGCTGCAGCCACTGCAGCCTCAGCACCTGCAGCTGCAGCCACAGCAGCCTCAGCACCTGCACCTGCAGCCACTGCAGCCTCAGCACCTGCAGCTGCAGCCACAGCAGCCTCAGCACCTGCAGCTGCAGCCACTGCAGCCACAGCAGCTGCACCTACACCCCCAGCAGCCTCAGCAGCTGCAGCCACTGCAGCCTCAGCACCTGCAGCTGCAGCCACAGCAGCCTCAGCAGCTGCAGCCACTGCAGCCTCAGCAGCTGCACCTACACCCCCAGCAGCCTCAGCAGCTGCAGCCACAGCAGCCTCAGCAGCTGCACCTACACCCCCAGCAGCTTCAGCAGCTGCACCTACACCCCCAGCAGCCTCAGCAGCTGCAGCCACAGCAGCCTCAGCAGCTGCACCTACACCCCCAGCAGCCTCAGCAGCTGCAGCTGCAGCCACAGCAGCCTCAGCAGCGTCAGCACCTGCCACATATACGGAAACAGAAATAGATACATGTATGTTTTTGCAAATTTCATTCTTTGTCTGTAAAAACATATACTGACTATCATGTGCACTATTAATTACTTAATGTTATCAAAGAGGCTTCAGTAAATGGACAGGCATAACCAGACATCTAACAGTTTAGGGTTTGTTTGAGGTGATTATTGATGACAATTATTTAATTTCTGTGATGTATAACATAACATGGCTAAATCATTGAGCAGTATAGTAACAGATAAATTACTACTATTTAATTTTGCAGATGTGAATGAGTTTTGGGCTGGGAAACACTTGAATGTGCATGTTATTCTCACCAAAATTGGACCATACAAACTGTTCTGCTGGGACATTGCAAGGATTGCTCCCAACCAAGAGCTTGAGAGTGAGGTAATTTTGTTATTATTCTATGCTCTCAGTTCAAGTTCCATTTTTTACTTCATACTTTTTTAAACACTATATATTATTGTAACATGTTCATATATTCTGTAGCTACTTATTCCAAAACTTCACTCAATGAATCAAGTTGACGTAATATGTAACTCGAATTGACTATTTTTGTGTAACACTGTGCATCATTACACATATTTCTTCAAAATTCACCATGCGTTATTCTATGTCTTTGTTTAGGTTATCTGCATCTGTAAATCACTTTCTAGTGTTTTGAAAGATGTACACATGAAGAGTGTTTGTATGGGCGGGTTCACTGGTAGGCCAAGCAGGGCTGAAGAAGTTAAATGCACTGTAGTGCAGGACATTAGTGCTCAGTAACAGATAGTGATGTAAATATGTTGTAAATCTAAAAACCTGTTGTTGGAACAAAATATGAAATAATTAGGTGTTTTTTTTGTATCATTCACAGGTAATCAACGCTTACCTTACCTTCAGGCTGCTGTAATTGATAGCTTCGAAATGACACGCATCTGGACAGGGAAAACCTCCAAACTCAAGGTTTGTATAGAAATCTTTTTTATGATTTGTAATTTCAAATGTACAATTTCACTGATGTAATTTTCATTAAAAATAGAGGTATAACAATGACATAAACGTTGCTATGAATGCCATGTTTCAGTCCTATTTTCAACTAAAGCAAAATACTGGTTTCTCTTATCTTGATTTTCAGATGGATCCATCGAGATACAAAAAGATAGTGGGGATTTTTAATGAGCACCACCACTGGATGTTAACGGTAGAAGTGTGACCACTGTAGCTTTTATAAGTCGTTTAATAGAGGCCACATCTGTTCTTTTATATTATCAATATTTGGGAGGCCAGTAGTTAAGGGGTCTGAGCAGTAGTAGTTTACAGTTAACCACACAGATACAGATGAATTGGTTGGACAGGTTGGGCAAGTTTGTGGCAATTGTGTGCTGGCCTACTTTCTAGGGTTGGAATGTTTCACTGTTAAAGCTTTAAAATGCAAAGCCTAAAACACGTTTCCTTCCAAAAATATGAAGGTGATTTGTCCTGAAGAAAAAAACTGTCTTTTTCTGGATCCGATGGGAGAGTCCCAGGCAAAAATGAAAAGGTGCAAGGAAAAAACAAGGTGACAAAGAATTAAAGAAAGCAATTAAAAGTGTGTGTGTGTGTGTGTGTGTGTGTGTGTGTGTGTGTGTGTGTGTGTGTGTGTGTGTGTGTGTGTGTGTGTGTGTTTATATGGGTTTGAAGAAAGTTAAAGTTATAAAAATCTATATATTGTTCCATAAGGGCATTCATGCGGAAAAGAGGATGCAATGTGTCAAGATGGACATGTAGCAGTCATCCACATGGACTACAGAGAGACAGCACATCATGCGGTGTCTTTGCCTTGAAAGTGAGTGTAACTGGCTATTATTATAGCCATTTTTTTAACCGTGAATTAATAAAGGTGACAAGAACATTACACATTACAACTGGTTTCAATGTACTGTGATGAGTATTTAATTTTCTTTATGAGTGCTATGTAGTTGGTCTACTTATTTGTTTTCATTTGTTTTTTTGGAGGGGTGATCAAAAAGTAATCTTAAAAATGCTTTGCTGATCATCTATTTTCATCAGTTTGCTGAGTGTATATTGGAGGGAAAGGCCACCACCTTTGACACAAGCACAAGCGCTGTAAACAGCATGAGAGTGGATATAGCCAGCACTCTCCTCCGTGAATCTGGTGTGTTTCCCTTTTGGCTTATAATTTGTATGATATTTAAGTGTCTTGATATAGTGTTGTTCTTTAAACAACAACAAAAAGTTTATACTTATTATGGATATCAAATAACACTGTTTTATGTGTTTTTACAGACACTCTCCAGGACCTCTGCCATCATTGTGGATTCAAGGACAGTGATGACCCTCAATGGGTAATTACATAAATTTGAGACATACTTTGTAGCTTACAAAATCTACATCATTATCTCTGAAACATCAGTCACTTAGGTATGTATCTCATGGGTTAGTCTGTCATAACTTGTACCAGGTTTATAACATAGTATTTTAGTAATATGGTAGTAGTAATGCCCTCAGTAAAACAGAAGCAATGTCAGAATTATGAAATACATGTTGTTCATATTAAACTTTAATGTGCATTTCAAATTTTCAGATTGCCTGTGACAACTGTGGCAGGTGGTACCACCATGTCTGTGTGAAGAGTCCAGCGCTGGATGAGGACTACCTCTGCCCGCTATGCACCTAGACAGTTCTATGCAATGGGGGCTTGACAATTGTAAATAGTTTAACATTTGATTATTTATTTCCATTTTCTTATTCATTTATTCATTATCTTGTTTGCTTACTTGGGTATTTGTGTGTAATTTTATTTAAATCTAACACTTACATGTACAGTACAAGTACAGTATGTTTTATTGTCCTGGACCGTTCATCCAAAGTTCTGAAGTCCTGTTGGGTCATGCTGTTCTTTTATTTAATAAATACTGTATATGTCTCATATTCCAAATACAGTGTGAGTGCTACTATCTACTAAACTGCATTTTTGTTTTGTTTTATAACTAATAACACCTTTTGTGATTAGACGGGACCTCGGGACCCTAAGCAAGGCCGTGCCAGTGGATCTCAGACAGCATTCAGGCTCGTATGGTAAAAGCAGGTCACAGATATAGGCAGGAGCCTGACCCGAGTTTTAAGTAGTTTATTTATATTTCTGACTGGATAAAGTGTCATCATCCCAGCTGGTGAACATTTGGAGGTGTATGTGCACATAGTAAGGGCCTACTATAAAGAAATCTCCAAGTCTGTACACTGTACAGCACAGAACACTGTGTGTAATATGGGCTTCCCATAGAAAGAAATGTATGGTCTATGTTTATTTTACTGTGAATTTAAGGCTGAGCCCCACCTGAGAAAGGAGATGTATTTCTCAGCAAGTAAAAACTCTACTGCCGAATAACGCATCCACCCTTTAACTTTAATGCTGGAGATCTTTGAATCACATGGTTTGACGAGCTCATATTTTGGGCTGTTTTGGCTTAACAGTGTGAATTTCATACATGTGCTACTCTTCTAGCCTGGAAAAACAGGGGGATGCACTTCTCGGCAGCTCATATACAGCACTGCCGAATAATGCATCCACCCTGTAACTTTAATGCTGGAGATCTTTGAATCACATGGTTTGACCAGCTCATATTTTGGGCTGTTTTGGCTTAACAGTGTGAATTTCATACATGTGCTACTCTTCTAGCCTGGAAAAACAGGGGGATGCACTTCTCGGCAGCTCATATACAGCACTGCCGAATAACGCATTGTTACGTGTCCAAGGTGGCAGCAAAGGCAGACAGAGAGTCATAGATGAGTTATCAATATTTATCTTCAACTGAATTATTTAGACATGTTATCATTCACAAAGTTACACCAAAAGTTACACGGTTCCCTAACCACAATGTCCATCGCGACCGCGGAGCGTCGGAGAGCGTCCAAACAGTAGGGCATCACGAGGGAGGAAGTGAAGAGTGTCCAAACGATACAGAAAACCAAGGCGTCCACGAGAGCGGAGGGAGTGAAGAGACGTCCGCGTCACGAGGGAGGAGGTGAAGAGTGTTGGCGATCCAAAAAAAACACGACGTCCACGAAAGCTCAGGGATAGATGTGGCGTCCAAACGAAAGCGCATCCACCGGCGCGGATCGGCGCGGATAGAGTCAAAACCTCCCCCTGTCCGTCAGTCTCTGCGCTGTATACTGCGCGTAATCAGGAATGGGCCAATCACCAATCAACATCGCTAACCACGCATGCTGGTCTGATTGACAAAAACAAATTAGATTTCCTTGACCACAAATAATATACAGAATCATGTCAAAACAAAACAAAACAATTCAGAAACAAAGTATCAATGTAGGTTCATAACACCTTCCCCCTTAAAAGGGAAATTTTGATCCGATAGATCAAAATTTTCAGACAGGTCTATCTACAATTTCAACATCTTAACACCGCGATAGACAATCAGCAATGACATTATCTTTACCCTTGATATGCTTGATTACCATATCATACTCTTGCAAAATTAAACTCCAGTTTAACAATCTTCTGTTTTTGTTTCTCATCTTACTCAAAAACACCAAGGGATTATGATCTGTGTATACAATGAGGGGTTTCTGACCAGTACATAAATACACATCGAAATGTTGCAGTGCTAGGATCAAAGCTAATAGCTCTTTCTCAATTGTTGAATAATTTCTCTGATGTCGGTTGAACTTCTTGGAAAAGTATGCAACAGGATGCTCAACATTGTCACTCTCATCATGTTGTAACAACACAGCCCCAGCGGCACCATCACTAGCGTCAACGGCCACTGAAAATGGCTTACTAAAATCAGGAGACTGGAGTACAGGATAATTACATAACATGGACTTCAGTTTGTCAAATGCCTTTTGGCAAGATTCGTTCCAGACAAAATTCTCTCTTTTCTTGAGCAAGTTTGTTAGTGGCAAGGCGACGTCAGCAAAGTTCTTACAGAACTTGCGATAATACCCCACCATTCCCAAGAATCGCCTCAGGTCTTTCTTACCCGTGGGAGCAGCAAAAGCCATAACTGTCTGAATCTTAGCGTCAACAGGCACCACCTGACCCTGGCCAATAACGTGTCCAAGATAAGTAACATGGGCACATCCAAATTCGCTCTTAGACAGATTGACTGTTAAGTTGGCCTCCGACAGGTTCTCAAGCAGTCTTCCTACATCCTCCAGATGTTTCTCCCAAGTCTCACTCCCCGTCACTAAATCATCAATGTAAGCACTGGTGTTGGGCAAATCTCTGATCACAGACTGAATCATTCTTTGGAATGTGGCTGGCGAATTCTTCATTCCAAATGGGAGAACATTGTATTCGTACAGCCCAGAAGGTGTGACGAAAGCAGAGATTTCTCTACCACGGTCAGTTAATGGAACACACCAATAACCTTTCAAGAGATCAATCTTAGTGAGGAACTTTGACTGCCCTACTTTGTCAACACAATCATCAACCCTTGGGATTGGAAAAGCATCAGTCTTGCTAACAGCATTAACTTTCCTATAGTCAGTACAGAATCTTGCACTGCCATCAGGCTTTGGTACAAGCACACAGGGCGAACTCCAATTGGAGTGCGATGGCTGAATGATGCCATGCTTTAACATGTAAACCACTTCCTCTTCAGCCAGCTTAGATTTCTGAGGACTCACCCTATATGGATGTTGTTTTATTGGTTGAGCGTCACCAACGTCAACATCATGGACTGCTACATGGGTTCTCTTAGGAACATCAGGAAACAGATCTTGATACCTGAGCACCAAGTCCCTCATTTGAGCTTGTTTCCAAGGGTCTAAATGTGACATTTTCACCCCAAGGTTCTGCAAAATCTCAGAATTGGACAATTTGCAAGGAATGACTTCAGGTTTGATGAAGGGTTCCTCCTCCTGACAATGGTCATCTACAGAACTCTCAACCTGGCTAACAACTGAGACAGCCTGTATAGCTCTGTCATGGTAGCGTTTCAACATGTTGACATGGCACAACTGCCTTGGCTTTCTCCTATCCGGAGTTGTCACAATGTAATTGAGGTCGCTAACCTTGGAATAGATTTCATAAGGCCCATGAAATCTAGCCTGCAGGGGATTGGACTGCAGGGGGAACAAAACAAGTACTCTTTCTCCGGGCTTAAATGTCCTTGTCCTAGCCTTGCGGTCATACCAAGTTTTCATCTTCTCTTGAGTTGCCACCAGATTATCCTTGGCTAGCGCACAGGCTCTACGAAGTCTCTCTTTGAAATTCAGGACGTAATCCAGCAGATTGACATGAGTATCTTTGTTAGTCCACTGCTCACTCAGCAGGGCCAACGGTCCTCTAACCTGGTGTCCAAAAACCAGCTCAAAAGGGCTGAAGCCCAGAGACTCTTGAATTGACTCCCTAGCCGCAAACAACAACAAATGAACTCCTTCATCCCAGTCCTTCTTATTTTCGTAGCAGTACGTCCTGATCATGGTTTTGAGAGTGGCGTGAAATCTTTCCAACGACCCCTGACTCTCAGGATGATAGGCACTTGAAGTGATCTGTCTAACCCCTAGTTGATAAACAACCTGCTGAAACATTCCGGAGGTGAAATTACTACCCTGGTCAGATTGGATCTCCTTAGGCAGACCAAACGAAGTGAAAAACTTAATCAAGGCCCTAGAAATAGTAACTGCTTTGATATTTCTCAGTGGAATTGCTTCAGGGAACCTCGTGGCGGCACACATGATAGTCAGCAGGTACTCGTTTCCAGTTTTCGTCCTGGGTAAAGGTCCTACACAATCCACAATAACCCGGGAGAAAGGTTCACCAAAGGCTGGGATCGGTTTCAATGGTGCTACAGGAGGGTCTAACTGGTGTTTACCCACCACTTGACAAGGGTGACAAGTGCGACAGAAGGTTGCAACATCTTTGCGCAAACCTGGCCAGAAGAATTGCTTCATCACCTTGTTAACAGTCTTGCTAACACCAAGATGGCCACCTAGAGGTAAGCTATGTGCCATAGTAAGTATGTCCTTCCTGTAAACTTTAGGTACGACAACCTGATGGACGACTGCCCAATCTTCATTGGCAGGAATATCAGGGGGACGCCATTTCCGCATCAAAACCCCATCTTTAAGATAATAACCAACTGGTACTTTGACAATTTCGTCATCTGGGAGAGCTTTTTCTCTCAATCCAGCAATCTCTGGATCACTGCTTTGTTCAGTGATCAATTGCTTTCTTGACAAAGGTAAATCATCAGACACTGGTAAATCGTTCCCAGTGTCTTGTGGTGACTTACCACTGTACTTCTCAAAGACTGTGCTAAGAAATGTATCTGACAGCTCATCAAAACCTGAACTCTTACTAGAGCCACGATCTGAAGGATCATGGTCTTGTTTTAACAAAGTGCTAGATTGCACAGAGTCCTCCTCTTCTGTTGCCTTTTTGGCCATAGCTCGAGTCACTGCACATGAAGGGAAAATATCAATGTCTAAATTAGACTCATCTTCAGTGCTCGGCTTAGAGGTTAACTGAACCGAGGGAACAACTTTCCCGCCAGCTAGGTCGTTGCCGAGTAAAAGAGAAATACCTTTGATAGGGAGGCTGGACATAAGCCCCACTTTAACTCGTCCCGTTACTAAGTCTGACTTCAGAAACACAGAGTGCAGAGGTACAGTTACAATTCTCCCCTCAATCCCCTGAACAAGAATGAAGTCACCCATTTCAGTGTCTTCATTTTCACAGGAGGGCAATGCCTCTCCTAACAAAAGCGACTGGGAAGCCCCAGTATCGCGGAGAATTCGAATGGGTTGAGGAGCAGAATTTTCACTTGAAGAAACAAATCCCTCAGACACAAAAGGAAGGAACTCTTCCCTCAGAAGATCAGTTTTTTTTGCATTGTCAGGACAAAATGATTCCATAGAACCACACTCAATAGGCATCTCTGTCAAAGAGTTCACCAAAGCGTTAGGCGAGGCCTCTTTTTCCTGCTTTCTTCTAAGAGTTAGGCACTCAGACAGAACATGACCTGGTTTCTTACAATAATGACAAATAGGGCCTGTGGGGGCCTCTTTCTTGGTGTCCCTGAACTTGTTCTTAATATAAGCACTTCTCTCCCTAACATCCGTTGCATGTGCGAAGTATGGTTTACTACCACTCTTCTTAGGTGGATATAGCCGATCATGAGACCCAAACTTAGATTTGTGCGTGAGTGAATACTCATCTGCAAACTTAGCAGCTTCACGTAGTGTGGACGCATCTTTCTCATCAAGATAAGACTTAATATCATCCTTAACACACCGCTTAAATTCCTCAACCAGCATCAGGTCTTTCACCAATCTGACATCATTATTGACAGCTTTAGATGCACACCAACGCTCAAAGAACACCTCTTTGTCATGAGCAAATTCACCATATGTCTGGTCATCAGCCTTTCTGAGACCACGAAATTTCTGCCTATATGCCTCTGGAACCAGCTCGTAAGCTGTCAAAATGGCTTGCTTAACCACATCATAACTTGAGGCATCATCAACAGACAAAGCTGAATAGGCTCGTTGTGCTTTTCCTTTTATCACACTTTGCAGCATCAAGGGCCAATATTCTGTAGGCCACTTTAAACACTCAGCCACTTTTTCAAAATGCTGAAAATATTTGTCAACCTCCAGCTCATCAAAAGGAGGCACCAACCTCACTTCTCTGCTAGCACTGAATCTATTTCCCCTTACTGGTTCTGCTTTTTCTAGCTTTGCCAACTCAAGTTGTTTTTCTAATTTCTCTCTTTCCAGTCCAATTCTTTCTCGCTCAATCAACATTCGTTCTTTTTCCATTCTTTCATGTCTTTCTTTTTCTCTATCCTCTCTGTCTCCTTCCAATCTCAATTTCTCCAGTTCAAACTGCCTTTCTTCTTTTTGTCTTTCATTCTCCAACTGAATTAGGCGAATTTTTAACTCAGTTTCAGAGCTAGGCGTAGGTTGAGGGTCACCATCAACGTCTACAAACGGAGCTAAAGCTTCACTTGTGAACAAAGACTCATCATACAAATGTTGTGCTATTAGCTTGGCAATCTGAGCTTTTGTGTAGCTTGCATTAACCTTCACTAGGTTCAGCGATTTTGCAACTTCCAACAAGTCCGTTTTTTTTAACTCCTGCAGACCCGTAACAGTAGGTAACTCCAAAAACTCTTGCACTGCTGCTGCCATGATTATGAAATAAATCAGTTGAGTGAGTTGGATTACAATTGAATTCTCAAAATTGCTTAATGCCAAAGACTCACCAAAACCGGTTCAGATCCCGGACGAGCCCCCAATTATGTTACGTGTCCAAGGTGGCAGCAAAGGCAGACAGAGAGTCATAGATGAGTTACCAATATTTATCTTCAACTGAATTATTTAGACATGTTATCTTTTACAAAGTTACACCAAAAGTTACACGGTTCCCTAACCACAATGTCCATCGCGACCGCGGAGCGTCGGAGAGCGTCCAAACAGTAGGGCATCACGAGGGAGGAAGTGAAGAGTGTCCAAACGATACAGAAAACCAAGGCGTCCACGAGAGCGGAGGGAGTGAAGAGACGTCCGCGTCACGAGGGAGGAGGTGAAGAGTGTTGGCGATCCAAAAAAAACACGACGTCCACGAAAGCTCAGGGATAGATGTGGCGTCCAAACGAAAGCGCTGGGTGTTATGAACCTCAATGTAGGTTCATAACACGCATCCACCCTGTAACTTTAATGCTGGAGATCTTTGAATCACATGGTTTGACCAGCTCATATTTTGGGCTGTTTTGGCTTAACAGTGTGAATTTCATACATGTGCTACTCTTCTAGCCTGGAAAAACAGGGGGATACACTTCTCGGCAGCTCATATACAGCACTGCCGAATAATGCATCCACCCTGTAACTTTAATGCTGGAGATCTTTGAATCACATGGTTTGACCAGCTCATATTTTGGGCTGTTTAGGCTTAACAGTGTGAATTTCATACATGTGCTACTCTTCTAGCCTGGAAAAACAGGGGGATGCACTTCTCGGCAGCTCATATACAGCACTGCCGAATAATGCATCCACCCTGTAACTTTAATGCTGGAGATCTTTGAATCACATGGTTTTTTATTTAGCTCATATTTTAGGCTGTTTTGGCTTAACAGTGTGAATATCATACATTTAATGTTAGTGAGGCATAAATAATAGCTGATGCATTATTCAGCAGCAGCAATCAGTTCTGCCGAATAAAGCATGTACCCCTTAACACTCAGCGAGACTTCAAATCAAAGAATGATAGGAATCAAATGGTCTTCTCAGCACCAGCTTACTTTATTTGATCGACCTAGACAGTGTGGATGACACCCCACATTAATTTTCCACATTAAAAAATATTGTTTTAGCATAACTATCTGAAATCCCACGCTAAAGCACAGCCACGCCTTCAGAAATCATTACGGTAGTTTCCCTTCAGCTGTGCGCGCTCCCGCGAGGTGCATGCAGTTCTCGGCGGGAAGGCAGAACTCGGCATAACACCGGTACGCATGCCTCAGAGTTTGCTTATGGGTACGCACACTTTCCCGTCAAGTTTGGTTTTTATAGATCACAACATTTGCGTGGAAAGTGGCGTACGCACGTTTCCAGCCCCGTTTTGTGCGTACGCAAGCTTTATAAATGAGGCCCCAGGGGAGTAGCCGTGCCTTACCTGTGCTCTCATGCAGCGGCCACATCCGTGACGCCGACCACGCTGAACGACTCCACGCCTGCCAGCTGAGCGGCCTGTTCTCCGGTGCACAGCCCAGTTCCATTGCCTAGACCCCACGGGGGGGTCTCGTCACCAGACCAGGTCAGGATAAGTCCTTTATTTTAATGATTTTCATATAAACTTATTTGTAGTCTTGTCAGTTAATGTCCGAGTGTTATATTATTTCCTTTTTAAAAGGTTTTTAATGAACTGACGTCAGTGTGCCAGCGGCCCCGTTAAGTGCAGCTCATTACTCTTGCAGCGCTCTACCTCCCCCTAGTGTTAAGAGTGGGGTTCGACCCGTTATGTTGTAGTGGTCCCTAAGGAGCCAGTGTGCTTTTGAGCTCCCCTGGTGTGTAGTGTGATACCTGTTCTGGTTGCTGTGCAGTGATTTGTGTGCAGTGTCCCCTTTTGGGTGTGTTCTCTTGTATGCAGTGTTGGTGTCGCCGGATGGTGGAGTACCTGCCTGACCTGCTGGAGCTACCGTCATAGGCCTGCTGGGTGCAGACGTCCCTAACCTAAAAATTAATTGGAAATAAAGATTGTCTATTCTTATACATATCTGTCTGTGGTGGGTGCTCTCTGACCTCTAATACCGGACCAGACCGGGTTAACAAAGGTGGTGGCAGCTTGACGCTACTCTAAACATCTTAAACCACAAAATGTATTACAGTATGTTCACAGGCACATGCACCTCGCGGTTGCCTGTTAAAGCAATGTAGCCCGTTGACACAAACGGAGCAAAGACGTCACTCACTTTCTCGTCTTTCCGAGACGTCGGAGGAAATGTGGAAACACAAAGACCTAACTCTGAGACAGTCTTAGGCGTGAACTTAACCTTATTGTCACGTTTCAATTTAAAACAATTAGCGATAAGATGCCCACGCTTATGACAGTGCCCACAAACCATTGGATCCTTTGGACGAGTCACACGTTTATCATCATTTGAGCATGTTCCACTACAGTTTCTTTGGCCACATTAAAGTTCCGTTGCTGACCATAATTCTGAAACTTAACAGGATAAGAGATTGCATCTCTTCTTGCAAGCACATATTCGTCAGCAAGTACAGCAGCGCTAGACGGCGTAAGATCTTTGTGCTCACCCACATATGTAGCTACATTTTTAGGTAGGGAATTCCTGAAATCCTCAACAATGAGTAAATCACAGAGACCCTCAAAAGTCGTTACATTCTGTGAATTTAGCCAACGATTACACAGCATCTCTTTCTCTCGAACAAACTCGACATAAGTCATCGATTCACGCTTCTGATAATTCCGAAACTTTTGCCTGTATGCTTCAGGTACAAGCCAATAAATATGTAGCACAGCTTGCTTTACTTTATCATAGTCCGCCGCATCTTCTAAGGACAACGAGGAATATGCCTGCTGGGCCTTGCCTTGGAATATGCTTTGTAAAGTCATCGGCCACACTTCGCGAGGCCATTTAAGAACTGTAGCAACTCTTTCAAAATGTGCGAAAAACTTATCAACCTCCCTCTCATTAAAGGGCAGAACAAGTTTAATATTACGCGTAACATCAAAACCGACATGTCCGACAGGCATACGAACACCAGACTGAAGAGCTTGGATCTCCAACTCTTTTAAGGGAATAGCCTGTTTCATCTCCAAGTCATTCATTCTCAGTTCATGCTCTCTGCGCTCTCTATCACGCACTGCTTGTCTTTCAGCCTCTAGCTGTGATTTCTCTCTTTCCCACGCGACCTCTTTTTCGCAAAGCTCTAAACGCTTCCATTCTAAGGCAGTTTTAGTAGGTGTGAAGTCCGGTTTACCAGTAGATGGCGGAGCAGGAGTTTCAGGACTTTCTTTTACCAATACCCCCCTGTCGCGAAGATCAGCCACTAGCTTGTCCAGGAGATCCGCTTTGACCGGCGAACCACGAACTTCAATTTTAAAGTGGCCAGCAACGTGCACAAGATCATCTCTAGTAATGGACGACAAGGCCTCCAAAGAAGGAGCCTGCACAAAAGCTTCAAGGTCAAAAATAATGCGTTGCACAACAACAACAAAAAAGTTAAAGAAATACTTAAAGCGCAAGTGGCGAAACAAAATATCACCGTAACGCTAATCGTACTTCCAACTATCTTACTTGAAAAACGCCATATGGTCAAAAAAAAAAAAAGTCACAGCTAGGGTTCAGACGACCGGACAAGCCCCCAGTGGGCAGCCCGCAAGGACTACGCACTAAGAAGTTTAACTAAAGTTTCAAAAGAAAGCTAGGTCCAAACAAAGGACAATGGCGGCGCGTGGCGCCAACGCAGCATCATTGCGCCCAGCAACGACCATAACCGGCAGAGACAGCAGCCCGCACTCGCAGAGAGACGGTACCGCGAGAGCCGTAAAAAAAGGACCCGCCAGCCCCGGAGACGTCCGTCTTTTATAGACTCCGCCCGCCGCGTAATTAGCCCCATCTCGGGCTGCCTGGGCTGGAGACAGACGCGGGTGACAGAAGATCGACGCATACAATATTCCCTCATAATACAGCAGTTAAGGACTCCAGCAGTATCTGCGTAACACTCTCACAAAGTTGTTCAAGGTTCAAAAATTCACTATCTATTCACTCTCAATTCACTATCTCTCAAAAGGTCTCTCTCTCTCCAAACTCCAATAACTCCACGCTGAGCTCTGTTCGCTGCTCGTATTTATACACTCAGGTATCACGTGATGTCACCAGTCATCAAAGACATCAAAGACATCAAAGCACATTGTACATTCCAAAATGAAAAAAAAGAAAAGAACTTTCAGGTTGCCATAGTAACCACTGCTTTTAAAAATGTTTACATTGGTTTTTCATTGACTTCAGCACCACAAACGTTCGCCATACTTTAACTTCCAAACGTGATTAAACGTTTAAAACGTTCACGAGACTGTGGACTTTATTGGGTCAAACATTCATGTCGATGGTCCGTACGGTTTTCCCGATATCGCAGTTTGAGTTTGGTGAAGTTTCAGATGTTATAATGGGTGTGAATGGCACGGAATCTTCAGCTTGTGTCGATATAATATAATATTTCCAACTCGCTCCCAATGCCAAAATTGTGTCAGTCAGTTTTGGGTGAAAACGTAGCTAAACTTTTCAGTCATAGATGTCTAACCCAAAGGAGATTTAGTAATTCTACCAGAATTGTATTTGTTTTATGTTAATATTTCACACATTTTCTTATATATATATATATATATATATATATATATATATATATATATATATATATATATATATATATATATATACATACAGTATATATATATACAGTGTGTGTATATGTATGTGTGTATATATATATGTATGTGTGTGTGTATGTGTATATATATATACATATATATATATATATATATATGTATATATATATTAGTGATGTCCAAATGAAGCTTCGTGAAGCATTCTCTTTATTTTCTGAGCCCAATAGATGGCGCTCTCTGTTCAACAAAGGGTTGAAGGCCGATATATTTCCATTGCTTTCAACCCTTTGTTGAACAGAGAGCGCCATCTATTGGGCTCAGAAAATAAAGACAATGCTTCACGAAGCTTCATTTGGACATCCCTAATATATATATATATATATATATATATATATATACACGTTCCACTTTTTTCTTTGGTACAACCACAACCACGAATCATCATTCACCTGTCTCCTTGTTCATTCAGATACTTGATTGACTGGCATACAGACAATTTTATTTCCCAGTGAAACAGGAAACAAGTAAACACAGGCAGGACATAAGGTCGGGAGGAATTTGATGATTCAAAAGATTAGCTCACCACCTTCTCTCTCTCGTTGGTACTCGCTGATTTAAGTACGTACGGTTAAAATTACGTTTTTAATTTCAGCTTGACGTTAAAGGGCGGGTCCACCATTATTATTATCATGTTTTTAGATCATTCTGTAGCTTCCCACTCAGTGCGGCGCCAGAGTATTTTTTCTGGTTCAACTACGGTGGGGCTAACTCATACGGCGGTGGGGCTCAAATCAATGTCAGAATTTCAATGTGAATATATAACAACACCCAGTGGCGCTGCCAGCCGGAATCCAGTACGCACTGTGAGGACTTTTTTTGAAGGTGGGAAAAAAAAAATTGATGGTGCTGAACCGGGCCGGACGCAGCCGCATTTGAGAGGACGATCGCGTGTGTGCGCAATTACGCATAGCGTGTGTTGGCCCCTCTCCACTACACAATACAGCTCGGCTCTAGTCTCGTCACCTCTCTGCTGCTGAGCACTGTGGGCCGAGCCGATGCATGTCCCTCTCCCCGGGCCGGCAGAGTTATCATACCGTACTGTGCGTGTGTGTCCAAGCGTGTGTGTGCGTGCGTGGAGTGCTCACAAGCGTGCGCTTGTGTTTAGGGCGGGGATGGAGGGCACAAAAAAAATATTTGCACCGGGGCCTATCACCATGATATACGTTGTATTTTGCCGTTTCTGTGCATACATTGAAATTGAATCCTGGCGGTGCCACTGCACACACACACACACACACACACACACACACACATACACAGAGCAACGGAGTGGGCTGGCTACGGGGCGGGGGGTAGGGTTTTGGGTGTCTACAGTAATATGGCTTATTAATTTCATGAGGTTATTTACTTACCCACGATGAAAAAAATAGCTCTGAATGAATAACAGCTGAGCAGAAGCACTTGTCGACCGTCGCGGAGAAATACGCGTCTGGTCTGAACTGGGGGGCAGCGGATCATGTGTGATTTTCGTGGCCGTGACGCTTTGCAGCAGCTGGTGTGAACCTGGCGTCATGCCGGCGTGAACCGGGCGGCCGCTGAAGCACCGCAAACGAAACAAAAAAAAGATGAAAAAGGTGGTGATTTATGTAGTTGTAGGGGGTGTATGCTGTGTAAAACAAAACAGAAAATAAACCTAAGACTACCTAACTCAAAAGAAAAGCAGCCTGGCTCCCGACCCTGAACAGAAAACACAATGGAGTTAGGCGAGTCTTCCGGGAAACTATCTTCCCTACACTCCCTGAACCTAACATAAAACCGTGCCAAAAAGACCCGTCACCGATCACCACCCGCTCAGCAATGACAAAAATTAACTAAGGAGGGTTGACAGTGGGCAGCCCGCAAGGACTACGCACTAAGAAGTTTAGCTAAAGTTTCAAAAGAAAGCTAGGTCCAAACAAAGGACAATGGCGGCCATTGCGCCCAGCAACGACCATAACCGGCAGAGACAGCAGCCCGCACTCGCAGAGAGACGGTACCGCGAGAGCCGTAAAAAAAGGACCCGCCAGCCCCGGAGACGGCCATCTTTTATAGACTCCGCCCCGCCGCGTAATTAGCCCCATCTCGGGCTGCCTGGGCTGGAGACAGACGCGGGTGACAGAAGATCGACGCATACAATATTCCCTCATAATACAGCGGTTAAGGACTCCAGCAGTATCTGCATAACACTCTCACAAAGTTGTTCAAGGTTCAAAAATTCACTATCTATTCACTCTCAATTCACTATCTCTCAAAAGGTCTCTCTCTCTCCAAACTCCAATAACTCCACGCTGAGCTCTGTTCGCTGCTCGTATTTATACACTCAGGTATCACGTGATGTCACCAGTAATCAAAGACATCAAAGACATCAAAGACATCAAAGCACATTGTACATTCCAAAATGAAAAAAAAGAAAAGAACTTTCAGGTTGCCATAGTAACCACTGCTTTTATAAATGCTTACATTGGTTTTTCATTGACTTCAGCACCACAAAAAATCGCCATACTTTAACTTCCAAACGTGATTAAACGTTTAAAACGTTCACAAGACTGTGGACTTTATTGGGTCAAACATTCATGTCGATAGTCCGTACGGTTTTCCCGATATCGCAGTTTGAGTTTGGTGAAGTTTCAGATGTTATAATGGGTGTGAATGGCACGGACCCACCCAGCCCTCCTGTGTGAATAGGTCACTTGATGGCTCGGGACCCACTCACACTTTGTTGGGGGACCAAAGTGCGAACGACTTAAGTTTCTCTTGAGGGCTGGGTGGGTCTAGGAGTCACATGACTCTCACAATCAGAGGTTGAATATCTGAACTCCCCACTAGTCAGTGAGAGCAGAAGAAGCTTCTTGGATGAGAGGAGAAACGTCATATAAACTATCCATCCATCCATCTCTATACACATATACAGCTCTGGAAAAAATGAAGAGACCACTGCAAAATGATCTCGTTCTCTGGTTTTGCTATTTGTAGGTATGTGTGCAAATAAAAACATTGTTGCTTTATTCTATAAATGGCCACTGACGATGACAGAGCAGCATGGCTTGTTATCAAACAAAGGATAAAACCTGTGATTTACACCACTACTGATGGCAGAACTATCGTGGAAGATTAACTGTTAAGCTTCCTTGCTGTCAAACTGATCCAAAGTGATTTACAGCCATCAGGATAATGTCATCCTGGGGCACAGTCTTCAGAGTGGATTGAAAGCTCCAAGCAGGTCCTGTTTGAGCTGTGTCCTGGCACGAGGCAGCGTTGTGTAGCTCACAAAGGACGGCAGAAAGATGCCAACAATGTTAAGAGTTGTCTGAAAATACTGAATGAGGTTGGTGAGAATGCTCCTCGCTTTATGTCCTATCACTTGGATGATTTACCACCAGTGACTTTCAAAAGCCTTGATGTCTCTCGCCTGGTTAGTAAGATTGAAGGTTTAAGTGCAGAGATAGCCTCCATGAAAAATGCTGAGTGAGCAGTCGACTGCATGAGAACCTTCGTGGAATAACCACCGACATTAACCAACGCCTGAGTGTGATTGAGCAACCCAGTGCCAGCAAGGGGAATGCAGCCACAACCATGGCCAGTGAGGGGGCCCAGCACCATGGTCCAAGTCACAGGGAGCCTGCACCTAGGCCCTCTGCGTTGTCCGTCACTGAGGACACAGCTGGCGGGGGGAGTGATGTGACGATGTCCCCTGCATGGAGTCATGCACTAAAGCATGGCAAGCACAAGCAAGGTCCTGGAAAACGGTCTACTGCTGCAGTACAGAACAAGACTAGAAAATTCCCCCGCCGGGAAATTTTGAAAGGGCCACGGGGGCTACTGCCGGAGTGTATATACATTACGATGAGATTCTTCGAGATTTCAAACGAGACGGAGTTGTTTTAGAGGCAAATACAGAGACTGCTTGCTGACTGAGCTGTCAGAGTAGTCCGTTTTGAGTATTGTGATGTACTTCAAAAACTGTCCACCAATCAGAGCACACCACTCGTGTCTCCATTTTAAAGTTTAAATGGAGTTTCTAGGTGAAAGTATGGCTGAGCTGAAGTCGTTTGACTAAAAAACTACACTTCCCATTACTAAATGTACTTTTTAGTACATTCCTGTCCACCAATCAGAGCCCACGATTCGTGTCTCCATTTTAAAGTTTAAATGGAGTTTCTAGGTGAAAGTATGACTGAGCAGAAGACGTTTGACTAAAAAAACTACATTTTCCACTGACTGCTCCTTCCTGTCCACCAATCAGAGCCCACCACTCGTATCTCCATTTTAAAGTTTAAATGGAGTTTCTAGGTGAACGTATGGCTGAGCTGAAGACGTTTGACTAAAAAAACTACATTTCCCACTACTAAATGTAGTTTTTAGTACATTCCTGTCCACCAATCAGAGCCCACCACTCGTATCTCCATTTTAAAGTTTAAATGGAGTTTCTAGGTGAAAGTATGGCTGAGCTGAAGACGTTTGACTAAAAAAACTACATTTCCCACTACTAAATGTAGTTTTTAGTACATTCCTGTCCACCAATCAGAGCACACCACTCGTGTCTCCATTTTAAAGTTTAAATGGAGTTTCTAGGTGAAAGTATGGCTGAGCTGAAGATGTTTGACTAAAAAAACTACATTTCCCACTCCAAAATGTAGTTTTTAGTACATTCCTGTCCACCAATCAGAGCACACCACTCGTGTCTCCATTTTAAAGTTTAAATGGAGTTTCTAGGTGAAAGTATGACTGAGCTGAAGACGTTTGACTAAAAAAACTACATTTCCCATCGACTGCTCCTTCCTGTCCACCAATCAGAGCACACCACTCGTGTCTCCATTTTAAAGTTTAAATGGAGTTTCTATGTGAAAGTATGGCTGAGCTGAAGATGTTTGACTAAAAAAAACTACATTTCCCACTGACTGCTCATTCCTGTCCACCTATCAGAGCCCACCACTCGTGTCTCCATTTTAAAGTTTAAATGGAGTTTCTAGGTGAAAGTGTGACTGAGTAGAAGACGTTTGACTAAAAAAACTACATTTCCCACTGACTGCTCCTTCCTGTCCACCAATCAGAGCACACCACTCGTGTCTCCATTTTAAAGTTTAAATGGAGTTTCTAGGTGAAAGTATGGCTGAGCTGAAGACGTTTGACTAAAAAAACTACATTTCCCATTACTAAATGTAGTTTTTAGTACATTCCTGTCCACCAATCAGAGCACACCACTCGTGTCTCCATTTTAAATTTTAAATGGAGTTTCTAGGTGAAAGTATGGCTGAGCTGAAGACGTTTGACAAAAAAACTACAAATCCCACTGGCTGCTCCTGTCCACTGCTCCTGTCCGCCAATCAGAGCACACCTGCTGTCACTTCTCAAGATCAAAGCCACAGAGTGCCGTCACCATAGCAACGGCCCTCTACTCACGTGTGTAACTGCTTTCAAGCCTGTCTCTATCGCTCCATTTCGGCTTTGGGGGCGCTCCGAACAAAAGCTTGCCACGCTCACATCGAAACTCCTATCGCCAAGATTTTCGCACCGTTAGCGCCACAAGACTCTGGTGAAGACAGTGATGACTTTTATTTTTTCCTAGTGTCAGAAATGTGGACGCTAGGGCGAGTTAGAAATGCTGTTCATTTCAGGTTTCTTTGAAAATCTGCTTGTCAATTAACATTGGAGCGGATGAGGAGAAAAAGAGACTTGGCCGTGCTTAGAGGTTGCTAGTTCAAATTCTGTAAATCTCACAGAGTTTTTGAGCACATTGTGAGAGACAGGACAAGTTTGTCTACAAAATTGGAAAATATCACGTCTGTAGAGTGAAGATTGTGGCCGGGAGGAGTTTGGAAAGGAAAAAAATCTGAGAAGCCCTCACACTCTAAGCGATGATGTCATCCACTCTAGCCCAGAAGGTTCCGCGCAATACACACCCATTATAAACTCATGATTTCTCCCAAAACGATCATGGTCGTTGAACAGTGATTGGTCAAAAACTATATGAGCTATTGAAACGTGGATTGACACACCAGGACAGAAGACTTGTGTCTACGTTTTAAAGTTCAAATGGAGTTTCTAGGTGAAAGTATGCCTGAGTAGCAGGCGTTTGAAAAGCTACGATTTCTGCTTTTTTTTTTTCGTTCGTCCCATTCAAGTCAATGGGAAAACTTGTTGGTTTTTCGCGACTTACGTCGCGAAAAATTCGTGTTCGGCTAAGAAAAGTAATGGCACGCCGATCCTGATCGAACCGCACGTTTTGATATATAATTTGTCCTACAACTCTTATAGCTGTAGAAGTTTTAGGCACTCGAAATTCCGTAGGAAAAATAATAAAAACTAGAAAATTCCCCCGCCGGGAAATTTTGAGAGGGAGGCAGTGGGCCGCCGCCCGCGGGTGTGTCTGTAAAAGCTTAAAGTTTAAACGGAGTTTCTAGGTGAAAGTATGCCCGAGCAGACGACGTTTGACTCAAAAAACTACATATCCCACTTCTAAATGTAGTTTTTAGTACATTCCTGTCCACCAATCAGAGCACACCACTCGTGTCTCCATTTTAAAGTTTAAATGGAGTTTCTGGGTGAAAGTATGGACGAGCAGACGACGTTTGACTCAAAAAACTACATATCCCACTACTAAATGTAGTTCTTAGTACATTCCTGTCCACCAATCAGAGCACACCACTCGTGTCTCCATTTTAAAGTTTAAATGGAGTTTCTAGGTGAAAGTATGGACGAGAAGGAGACGTTTGACTAAAAAAACTACATATCCCACTATAAATGTAGTTTTTAGTACATTCTTGTCCACCAATCAGAGCACACCTGCTGTCAGTTATGAAGATCAGTGCCCCACAGTGCTGTCACCATGGCAACGGCCCCTTGCTGCATGTGTATGACTGCTTTGGAGCGTCTCTCTGCTTCTCTCTATCGCTCCATTCCCCCTCTGCGTTGGGTCCGAACAAAAGCTTGCCACGCTCACACCGAAACTCCTATCTCCAAAATTTTCGCACCGTTAGCGCCACGAGACTCGGCTGAAGACAGATGACTGATGACTTTTATTTTTTCCTAGTGTCAGAAATGTGGACGCTAGGGCGAGTTAGAAAATGCTGTTCATATCAGGTTTCTTTGAAAATCTGCTTCTCAATTAACATTAGAGCGGATGAGGAAAAAAAGAGACTTGGCCGCGCTTAGAGGTTGCTAGTTCAAATTCTGTAAAACTCACAGAGATTTTGAGCACATTGTGAGAGACAGGACAAGTTTGTCTACAAAATTGGAAAATATCACGTCTGTAGAGTGAAGATCGTGGCCGGGAGGAGTTTGGAAAGGAAAAAACTCTGAGAAGCCCTCACACTCTAAGCGATGATGTCATCCACTCTAGCCCAGAAGGTTCCGCGCAATACACACCCATTATAAACTCATGATTTCTCCCAAAACGATCATGGTCGTTGAACAGTGATTGGTCAAAAACTATATGAGCTATTGAAACGTGGATTGACACACCAGGACAGAAGACTTGTGTCTACGTTTTAAAGTTCAAATGGAGTTTCTAGGTGAAAGTATGCCTGAGTAGCAGGCGTTTGAAAAGCTACGATTTCTGCTTTTTTTTTTTCGTTCGTCCCATTCAAGTCAATGGGAAAACTTGTTGGTTTTTCGCGACTTACGTCGCGAAAAATTCGTGTTCGGCTAAGAAAAGTAATGGCACGCCGATCCTGATCGAACCGCACGTTTTGATATATAATTTGTCCTACAACTCTTATAGCTGTAGAAGTTTTAGGCACTCGAAATTCCGTAGGAAAAATAATAAAAACTAGAAAATTCCCCCGCCGGGAAATTTTGAGAGGGAGGCAGTGGGCCGCCGCCCGCGGGTGTGTCTGTAAAAGCTTAAAGTTTAAACGGAGTTTCTAGGTGAAAGTATGCCCGAGCAGACGACGTTTGACTCAAAAAACTACATATCCCACTTCTAAATGTAGTTTTTAGTACATTCCTGTCCACCAATCAGAGCACACCACTCGTGTCTCCATTTTAAAGTTTAAATGGAGTTTCTGGGTGAAAGTATGGACGAGCAGACGACGTTTGACTCAAAAAACTACATATCCCACTACTAAATGTAGTTCTTAGTACATTCCTGTCCACCAATCAGAGCACACCACTCGTGTCTCCATTTTAAAGTTTAAATGGAGTTTCTAGGTGAAAGTATGGACGAGAAGGAGACGTTTGACTAAAAAAACTACATATCCCACTATAAATGTAGTTTTTAGTACATTCTTGTCCACCAATCAGAGCACACCTGCTGTCAGTTATGAAGATCAGTGCCCCACAGTGCTGTCACCATGGCAACGGCCCCTTGCTGCATGTGTATGACTGCTTTGGAGCGTCTCTCTGCTTCTCTCTATCGCTCCATTCCCCCTCTGCGTTGGGTCCGAACAAAAGCTTGCCACGCTCACACCGAAACTCCTATCTCCAAAATTTTCGCACCGTTAGCGCCACGAGACTCGGCTGAAGACAGATGACTGATGACTTTTATTTTTTCCTAGTGTCAGAAATGTGGACGCTAGGGCGAGTTAGAAAATGCTGTTCATATCAGGTTTCTTTGAAAATCTGCTTCTCAATTAACATTAGAGCGGATGAGGAAAAAAAGAGACTTGGCCGCGCTTAGAGGTTGCTAGTTCAAATTCTGTAAAACTCACAGAGATTTTGAGCACATTGTGAGAGACAGGACAAGTTTGTCTACAAAATTGGAAAATATCACGTCTGTAGAGTGAAGATCGTGGCCGGGAGGAGTTTGGAAAGGAAAAAACTCTGAGAAGCCCTCACACTCTAACTGATGATGTCACGCACTCTAGCCCAGAAGGTTCCGCGCAATACACACCCATTATAATCTCATGATTTCTCCCAAAACGATCATGGTCATTGAACAGTGATTGATCAAAAACTATATGAGCTATTGAAACGCGGAATGGCACACCAGCACACAAGACTTGTGTCTACGTTTTAGAGTTTAAATGGAGTTTCTAGGTGAAAGTATGACTGAGCAGCAGGCGTTTGAAAAGCTCCATTTTCTGTTTTGTTTTTTTCGCTCGTCCCATTCATTTCAATGGGGAAATTTCGGTGGTTTTTCGCGACTTGCGTCGCAAAAAATTCGTGTTCGGCTAAGAAAAGCAATAGCACGCCGATCCCGATCGAACCACACGTTTTGATATATCACTTGTCCTACAACTCTTATCGCTGTAGAAGTTTTAGGCACTCGAAATTCGGAGGAAAAATAATAAAAACTAGGAAAAAATCCTATGAATAGCAATAGTGCTCGGGGCTTCGCCGTTAGCGCCATATATATATAAACATACACACACACACACCAGAATGTGAAGCCTCTACAAACAGAGATGCACAGATACCACTTTTTATCAGTGAGTGCAAATAGTTAAAGGTCATATTGATAACAATTTAATTTAAATGAATAATTAAAAAAAAACTAGAAAATTCCCCCGCCGGGAAATTTTGAAAGGGCCACGGGGGCTACTGCCGGAGTGTATATACATTACGATGAGATTCTTCGAGATTTCAAACGAGACGGAGTTGTTTTAGAGGCAAATACAGAGACTGCTTGCTGACTGAGCTGTCAGAGTAGTCCGTTTTGAGTATTGTGATGTACTTCAAAAACTGTCCACCAATCAGAGCACACCACTCGTGTCTCCATTTTAAAGTTTAAATGGAGTTTCTAGGTGAAAGTATGCCCGAGCAGAAGACGTTTGACTAAAAAAACTACATTTCCCACTACTAAATGTAGTTTTTAGTACATTCCTGTCCACCAATAAGAGCACACCACTCGTGTCTCCATTTTCAAGTTTAAATGGAGTTTCTAGGTGAAAGTATGCCCGAGCTGAAGGCGTTTGACTAAAAAAACTACATTTCCCACTACTAAATGTAGTTTTTAAGTACATTCCTGTCCACCAATCAGAGCACACCACTTGTGTCTCCATTTTAAAGTTTAAATGGAGTTTCTAGGTGAAAGTATGACTGAGCAGCAGGCGTTTGAAAAGCTACCTTTTCTGCTTTTTTTTTTTTCACTTGTCCCATTCATTTCAATGGAGAAATTTCGGTGTAGTACATTCCTGTCCACCAATCAGAGCACACCACTCGTGTCTCCATTTTAAAGTTTAAATGGAGTTTCTAGGTGAAAGTATGGACGAGAAGAAGACGTTTGACTAAAAAAACTACATATCCCACTACTAAATGTAGTTTTTAGTACATTCCTGTCCACCAATCAGAGCACACCACTCGTGTCTCCATTTTAAAGTTTAAATGGAGTTTCTGGGTGAAATTATGGACGAGAAGAAGACGTTTGACTAAAAAAACTACATATCCCACTACTAAATGTAGTTTTTAGTACATTCTTGTCCACCAATCAGAGCACACCTGCTGTCAGTTATGAAGATCAGTGCCCCACAGTGCTGTCACCATGGCAACGGCCCTTGCTGCATGTGTATGACTGCTTTGGAGCCTCTGTCTGCGTCTTTCTATCGCTCCATTCCCCTTCTGCGTTGGGTCCGAACAAAAGCTTGCCACGCTCACACCGAAACTCCTATCGCCAAAATGTTCGCACCGTTAGCGCCACAAGACTCGGCTGAAGACACTGATGACTTTTATTTTTTCCTAGTGTCAGAAATGTGGACGCTAGGGCGAGTTAGAAATGGAGCTGCTTTCAGGTTTCTTTTGAAAATCTGCTTCTAAATTAACCTTGGAGCGGATGAGGAGATAAAGAGACTTGGCCGCGCTTAGAGGTTGCTAGTTCAAATTCTGTAAAACTCACAGAGATTTTGAGCACATTGTGAGAGACAGGACAAGTTTGTCTACAAAATTGGAAAATATCACGTCTGTAGAGTGAAGATTGTGGCCGGGAGGAGTTTGGAAAGGAAAAACATCTGAGAAGCCCTCACACTCTAACTGATGATGTCACGCACTCTAGCCCAGAAGGTTCCGCGCAATACACACCCATTATAATCTCATGATTTCTCCCAAAACGATCATGGTCATTGAACAGTGATTGATCAAAAACTATATGAGCTATTGATACGCGGATTGACACACCAGGACACAAGACTTGTGTCTACGTTTTAGAGTTTAAGACGTTTGACTAAAAAAACTACATATCCCACTACTAAATGTAGTTTTTAGTACATTCCTGTCCACCAATCAGAGCACACCACTCGTGTCTCCATTTTAAAGTTTAAATGGAGTTTCTAGGTGAAAGTATGCCCGAGCAGAAGAGGTTTGACTAAAAAAACTACATATCCCACTACTAAATGTAGTTTTTAGTACATTGTTGTCCACCAATCAGAGCACACCTGCTGTCAGTTATGAAGATCAGTGCCCCACAGTGCTGTCACCATGGCAACGGCCCTTGCTGCGTGTGTATGACTGCTTTGGAGCGTCTCTCTGCTTCTCTCTATCGCTCAATTCCCCCTCTGCGTTGGGTCCGAACAAAAGCTTGCCACGCTCACACCGAAACTCCTATCTCCAAAATTTTCGCACCGTTAGCGCCATGAGACTCGGCTGAAGACACTGATGACTTTTATTTTTTCCTAGTGTCAGAAATCTGGACGCTAGGGCGAGTTAGAAAATGCTGTTCATATCAGGTTTCTTTGAAAATCTGCTTCTCAATTAACATTAGAGCGGATGAGGAAAAAAAGAGACTTGGCCGCGCTTAGAGGTTGCTAGTTCAAATTCTGTAAAACTCACAGAGATTTTGAGCACATTGTGAGAGACAGGACAAGTTTGTCTACAAAATTGGAAAATATCACGTCTGTAGAGTGAAGATCGTGGCCGGGAGGAGTTTGGAAAGGAAAAAACTCTGAGAAGCCCTCACACTCTAACTGATGATGTCACGCACTCTAGCCCAGAAGGTTCCGCGCAATACACACCCATTATAATCTCATGATTTCTCCCAAAACGATCATGGTCATTGAACAGTGATTGATCAAAAACTATATGAGCTATTGAAACGCGGATTGGCACACCAGCACACAAGACTTGTGTCTACGTTTTAGAGTTTAAATGGAGTTTCTAGGTGAAAGTATGACTGAGCAGCAGGCGTTTGAAAAGCTCCATTTTCTGTTTTGTTTTTTTCGCTCGTCCCATTCATTTCAATGGGGAAATTTCGGTGGTTTTTCGCGACTTACGTCGCGAAAAATTCGTGTTCGGCTAAGAAAAGCAATAGCACGCCGATCCCGATCGAACCACACGTTTTGATATATCACTTTGTCCTACAACTCTTATCGCTGTAGAAGTTTTAGGCACTCGAAATTCGGAGGAAAAATAATAAAAACTAGGAAAAAATCCTATGAATAGCAATAGTGCTCGGGGCTTTGCCCGCACTGGTCCCTGCGGCTTCTAGCAAGGCTTGTGAGCCAATAGAATAACCACGTTGGTATCACGTGGTATCTCTGTAGTCAGGGGTCAAGAGTCTTTGGGGTTGCCAGTTAGTGTGGAAAAAAGGTGAAAATGGCTGCGTTTGACGGTAAGCGGGCAGCATTTCGGTACCAGTCCCAAGTGTTACGTGACAAAAGGAGGAGCGAGACCAGAGTGAACGTTGGTTCAACGTTTGAATGAATGAATTCAAACCAATAAAGATTCTTCGCTTGACGTGACTGAGTCTGTCCGAGTGTCACTCCACTCGACCATGAAACGCAGGTTGTGCAACAAACTGGCAACCCATTGAGGGGGCATGCTCTTCTAGCAACAGCTGTGTTGTGAGGTGAATGCAATGGAAGGGGGGAGTGAGTGCGACATCTAGTGGCTGAATGTTGTCAATGTTACCAATAGCACCTTTAAATGTCAGGACTTGCCGATACAGAGTACTGATATTTAATAATACCACTACAGTTCTAACAATTAAGTTTGAACACATTCATTCTGTTTTCCTGATACAAAAAAAAAAGAGAGAACTCAATAAAAAGGCGGTGTCAAGGGAGAACGTCGTTTATTTAAAGGCTGATTCCACCAGTTCTGGACGTCTAGTGACAGAAACACAAACAGCCTCAGAAGTCAAAGCTCAGGTCTGAATAATGTTTCCTGTCAGAAACATGACAGCAAACCCGCCGTCCGAGCTCCACCCAGCGAGGACCCGCCGTCCTGAAGCCTCCTTAACATTTGACAGAGTGGAATGTCCATTTAGTTCTTACTCCAAAAAACAAAAGCCAGAACCAGAATCGGATCCACGTGGTGAGCTTCAAACATGAAAACAAACTCTCCTCGACGCTTCTGGCCAAATCCGTCCTCACATTCATTAATATTTTATCTTTATTATTATTTTCCAAATACATTTTGTAAATGCAACATGAAAAGCACAATCACACGGAAAATAGACACGTCTCTTTGAAGTCTGCTTTAATAAAACACCCTCGACTGGAAAATAAAAACTGGCTGTTATTTTTTTATTCCCTTGGAACTGAACCGTGATGTTTTTAAGGTAGAAAAACAACTTTCTGCTGGTTTGAACTGGACAGGAAGTTACTTACAGTGCTGCAGTCTAAAGCGGCTCATCCCGCTATGATGGAGCCTCTGAGAGTCCTGATTGGTCAGCTGTCGCCCTGACAACATGTAAATGCTCTAAAAGGGCAAAACCACAGAAATGAAACCCCTGAACCTCGACCATGGGAACTCTTCAGGAGTTTCTAGGACACTTTTTGTTCAGTTGCTGGACTTCAAGAAACGTCTTTGTCAGATGGTCCAGGAACTATCAGGGTTCACAAATAAATAATTACTTTTCCATCTCACAAAACCAGCTAAAAATGTGAAAATCGTTTCACTCATTTCCCAAAGAAAAACATTTGATGGATTCTGCGTGAAAGAAACGCTGCTTTTCCTCGTCATTCGTGAAAAAAAACAGAGCTTTTAACTGCCGATAAGGCAAAACAAGCATTTTGAGGATTTTCTAAATTATTTTAACAAAAGTTGATTCAGCTATATCAAATTTTAATCGCCAATTAATGGCTTTTAGTTACTTTTCCAAGCAAATATGATAAAAACTTCCAGCTTCTCAGATGTGAAGATCAATACTTTTCAATTCAGAATCTCTGCTGATCAGACAAATACCTGCATTTTGAAGACATCTTGGAAATTCTTCTCACGCGTTAAAAAAACCCTAATGATAACAGCAATAAATCCCCTCAAAATAAAGATGAAATGTATTGTCCTGAACACAAGGATTTTGTTATTAGAGTGAAAAGTATAAAGATTAAAAAAATGTGATGTTTTTCTTTATCATTAGTGACAATTTACTTGATATTTGTAGATTTTAAATAATTTAACAAATCAACAAAAGTTAATTCATCAATATTAGTCAATCGACCAAAATCATTTTTATCTTTTCAGAGCAAATATGACAAAAAAAAAACATCCAGCTTCTCAAATGTGAATCTTATCTGGTTTTCTTTTCTGTGAATGTCTGCTGATCAGACAAACATCTTGGAAATGTATTCTCACTTTTGTTTTAAAAAACAAATGATAAATCAGTGAATCAAAAGAAAAAAGTCATCCCCCTGAACAATACAAGGACTTTGTTATTTGAGTGAAAACCTAACTATTTGCTTAAGTGTCATGGTTCATCAGATGTGGTTCTCTTTAGTTCCAGGGTGAAATAAAAGCAGCGCTGCAGGGCTTCCAGACGCTCCCGTTCAGAGCTGCAGTAGTGGTTATTGAAGGAAAACGAGATGAAAAACATTCAGGCCTACCTGTCCGTCTGTGGCTAACCTTTACAGCAGTCAGTAGTAACGGGACAGTAAGCAGGCACACAAAAGCTGACTGAGCGGCTTCAAACTAGTAAAAAGGCAGAACATGAACATAATGTAGGTTAAGTAAGCAAGCAGGGTTACATCTTTTGTTTTTTATCTTCATTTAGTAAAGAAATAACAGGAAGAGAGAGGAAGAGAACCCCGAAAATATTCAAGCAGGAAGCTCTAATAGACATTCACCTCAGAGGGCGCAAAGCTAAAACTGCTACGAACAAATCACAAAATACAGTTGTTTTGTTAATATCTGCAATCTTTTGAAGCTAATACTATCCCTAAGTTTGATGGGGTTTTTTATGTTCTTAGCCCCGTTCCCTTGTACTTCGTTTGTTCCCGTAACATTCCTGGCACCGCAGAGCCGTCCTGTCGCCGGGCCTCCAGGCTCTTCCTTTAAAAAAGGCCGGTCCAGGTGACGTCACACAAAGCAGCGTCCAGTCCTGATTCTCACAACACGGCTAAGAGACGAGGCCCGTTTAAAGTCCAACTATGGCAATATATATTTATTTATATATTTATATAGCTGTAACCCAAACTGCTCCTTCCTTCATCTAACCAATGAGCTACAGAGAACCTTCCACAGTAATGAAAATGAACGGAGAGACCAGAAAGTCCAGTCCATGTTGACCCCCGGTGCTTCACCTGACCTCCCCCCTGACCCGACCACCACACTGGTCCTCCCTCTCTCACCACACCCCCCACATCAGTCTGCGGCAGCGGAGACACTAAAAACGGGCGCTCCCATTGGACCAACAGACATCACAGGAGGGCGGTTTACTTTGTATTTTGTTCCAAGGAAAGAGGGAGTTCTTGGAGATGTGACGTCTGTCCTAAATCGGGGGGAGGGGCAGTGGTGGCGAAGGGTTTCGGGGGGTGGGAGTTATGTTCCTCAATGTTCAGATTTCCAGGGGTTGAAGGAAACCCGGCGGTGGCGTGGCGCGTGGCACCGCGGTTGAAGAGATCCCGCGCCCTCCAGTCCAGGAGGGGCATCGCCGCTCCTCGACAGACGAGGGGGTTGGGGGTGGTGTTTCAGCCTCGTCGGGGGGTCTCGTCGCCTCCCCAGCATCCACCTTTTCTCGCCGGTTTAATTTTCCATTTCAGTTGGAGCTCGTCTTCATCAAACTTCTGTTTTTTTTCTCCTGGTGGTCTTGTTGACGTCTGGACACAAAGCGCCGCCTCGGCCTGCCGTTCAGTGAGGCGGGTTCATGGCGCCGTGACCTCGCTGCTGCTTTTGTTTCTGCTGCAGGAGGAGCTGCTCCAGGGCCGATGGGCCCGGCTGCATCATGGAGCTGGACCAGATGGACTGCAGGGGAGACCAAACGTGTTAGCATGATGCTACTCATTTAACCTTCATTCATAATAAATACTGTTGTCCTGTGTATTTGAGAAGTGAATATTGAGAATCGAGTTATAAAACCGTGTCAGAAGACCTTGAGGCTGTCGAGCAGCACAGTGGAGGACGACTCCTCCATAGGAGACTCCTGATTGGTCCAGGAGCTGCTGGTCGGACCGGCCTGGTGCCAGCTGGTGTCTGAAGCTGCAGAGGAGGCTGCAGCTGGCAGGTAGTCCAGACCAAACCCACTGACTGCTCCTAAACAACAACAACATGTTAATATCTGGAGACGAGGCTTATTATTGCCTTCCCTCTGAACCGCCTGAACCCTGTCTGCCTGGACCCCTGATCCTCACCCCTCTGGAGCACTGTCTGGACTTTCTGGACCCCCTTAACAACATACGTCTGGACCCTCCTAAATTAAACCATCCTAAATACCTGGTGAACTGACTGTCTTCAAAAAACCTAAAGCAAGTCCAGTTGCCTACAATAAAGCTGTCAAAGAACCCTCTGAACCCCCATGGACCCTCTAAACCCTGTCAACTCTCTAAATATAGTCCTTCTGGACCCCCTGAATCCGGTCCTCGAGATTCTCTGAACCCTGTCTGTCTTGATCCCTAAACCCAGTCCTTCTAGACTCTTTGAACCTCGTCTGTGGGGTGTGCAAAGATTAATCTAAAAATCACGATTCTTCTCAATCGATTCATGATAAAATCTATTATTTTTGTATTATTATTTATTTTTTAATGTTAAAAGTTTGTGGAAGTTAAGCATGCCTTTATGTAATATTTGGTCTATGATTTGCCTTTGTGTTTTTACATTATTGTAATCACTTTTACTATTTCAAAACATTTTAATGATATAATCTCATGCTCTCATGACATAATTTGCGACACCACCTTTATCAGCTCACAGAGGACTGGAGTAGATCCTGAAGCATGGACTAATTTAAAAATAGTTAAGAATCGAAAAACTCTATTCTGATTCGAATCGTGAGACACCCAAAGATTCCCACCCCTACTTGTCTGTGTGGAACCTCTGATCCCAATCACTCCCGACTCCATGAACACTTGACCCCCTGAACCCCCTGAGCCCTGTCTCTCACCGGTCTTGTCGGCCTTCCAGCGGTCCACCACCCGGCGATCCCGGCTGTCCGGAGTGCCTATGGGCCCGAAGTTAGAGAAGGGCATGGCTCCGTGGTTGTGTGTAGGGGGGGAGGACGGCAGGCTGCTGGGGTTGGACGAGTGAGGGGATTGGCTCGCTGGGGTGGAGTGATCTGCCAATCAGAATACAGTTTTAATGACTATACCACTAAATATAATTACATCCCAGTTCCATCAGTACAGTGACGTACCTGAGCTGGCAGGGAGGGAGGGAGACCAGGGAGTCCCTTCAAACAGCGAGTAGAGGGACGGCTCCTGGTGCATCATGGGAGCGTCAGACTTGGAGCTGGGCGGCAGGTTCTTGCCGTAGGCCTGACTGAAGATGCTGTTCTGGTTGTACTCCTGAAAACACAATCACATAGACATTACAGCTCCGATAGATCAGCTATTGATTGGTCTCTGATCATTCTAGATAAGAAATGAGAAATTCTGACACGCAAGGGTTGTGGGAAATTAAACATAAAATAAACATTAATGTGATGTCAAGTATTTGATTCACTGCCCAAACATTTATCCTCGTCTAGTTATTCAACCTATGAACAGTTTTTTTTTATTGTGTCCAAAAAAAAAAACTCTACCATGATATTCATCAATGTTGTGATATAAAATGACAGATTGTATCCTCATCTTTACACGGGAGACATTTAAATCATTTCAACACATTTAACAAGTAAGAAGTAATTTGATTTGCCTCCTCATACATTTTAATTTGTCTTTTAAAAAAAGATTCAGGTAGGCAAAAGCAAAAATGTACATGCAAGTGTTTTAATAATGATTTACTTTGCCATCTGGTGGTGGAACAATGTTCCAACAGTCACAATGCGTTTTAAGTACTTTTTGATGATTACCAGGATAATATTTAGAATGGCAATCATTTTTCACCAGGATAATCTCAACATGATATTTTCATATCGTCCACTGACTATTCATACGGATTGACCATGTTGTAATTATCAGGACGTCCTGTGTCTGCCGGACAGCGCCGGAAACCACGGATTTCTAACGTGAAGCTGCTTCACTGTGTTTTTACCAGTTTCTTTTGGAGAGGAGATCTCTGTGGGAACAACCTCCAGAAACATGAATGCTGAAGAAGTCCTCATCAACAACCACTCCCCCACACTACCACATCAACAAACTGTCTTATGATTGTTTTGATTGGTAGACCTCTAGTGGCAGAAAACCACACTACTATACTACGTGTGTTGAAAGGCTGACTGGCAGACCAAGCAGCAGGACTTTAGATTCTTTAAGTTATTGTATGTAAACCATGGATGACGGGTCTGACCTGCATGGGGAAGCCAGACATGGGCATGAGAGAAGATGATTGGCTGACAACCTCGACGCCGCTCTCCATCCTGGGCTGGTTTGGCAGCTGCAGAGACGAAGGACAGACGCATCACACACATGTCCACCAAGGATTTCTCCATCGCTGTCCACCATGAATGCAGACACCATATATTGTATCACAGGATTTGCAATGTTGGCAAATTAAAAGGGGTTTTTCACACCGGTATTCTGCCATAATCATGGAACGAGCCCTCAACATCCCGCCATCGCACCATTTACACTGAACTTTGGTTTGTGGCATAACAACGCTTCTAACCTTTTTTCCTCTTTGTGGAGCCAGAGGTCGGTGACGCGTAGCACCTCGGCGGTAGTGTGACTTAAATTACCCCTAGCATACCAAAACAACAATGGAAGTCGAACAGAAAGTTTGCGACTCTACAAGTTGCTCTGCATCATTTGCATCATGATACAAACAATGGCGGCCTTGCACAAACTTTTTAAATCCCCCAGTGGCGGGTCACGCACAAAACTGCCTCAGTTCGCCTCCATTACAGCTCTGAGACCACATTCATTGCCAGTCGGTGGACTCCGGCACACCATTACGTCTCTGTCCCTTTTACACTAACGATGTTGCGGAAAAAAGAGTGATATGCCACAACGAAGTCAAGCAGCATGTGTCCAGAGTGGGCGGGGCCTGAACCCAGCTGACCAGTCTAGAAACACAGAGCCCACCTGCGTTTCTGCCTGTGTTTCTGCATGCTCTGTGGGTGTCTCATATCTGTACAACCAGTGATGTTATTGCTAGCACAAAATTGCAATATTGCAATGTCAATATTATTCCGAGCTGTTTATAATTTCAATCATCTACTAATTTATACATTTATATTCAATTAAAGTGCATTCAGGATATCAAACTCATTTGAATACATCATGCTCCTACAGCAGCCACAGTAAAAGTCTTCCAGCTGAGGGGTTGAATATAATATATAGGACTGCAATATTGCGATATAAAAATACTCTGTGTAGGCTACAGGTTAAATGCATCAATTAGGTGCAATTTGATAGCAAATATGAGGCTAGATAAACAATTTTGTGCTCCAGAAAACCATTCAAACATATCGCATATGACCTAAAGTGACGTCCCATTCTTAATCCATAGGGTTTAATATGACGTCGGTCCACCCTTTGCAGCTATAACAGCTTCAGCTCTTCTGGAAGGCTTTCCACAAGGTTTAGGAGTGTGTTTATGGGACTTTTTGACCATTCTTCCAGAAGTGTATTTGTGAGGTCACACACTGATGTTGGAGGGAAGGCCTGGCTCTCAGTCTCCACTCTAATTCATCCCAAAGGTGTTCTATCGGGTTGAGGTCAGGACTCTGTGCAGACCAGTCAAGTTCATCCACACCAAACTCTCTCCTCCATGTCTTTATGGACCTTGCTTTGTGCACTGGTGCTCAGTCATGCTGGAACAGGAAGGGGTCGTCCCCAAACTGGTCCACAAAGTTGGGAGCATGGAATTGTCCAACATCTCTTGGTCTGCTGAAGCATTCAGAGTTCCTTTCACTGGAACTAAGGGGCCAAGCCCAGCTCCTGAAAAACAACCCACACCATAATCCCCCTCCACCAAACTTTACACGTGGCACAATGCAGTCAGACAAGTACCGTTGTCCTGGCAACCGCCAAACCCAGACTCGTCCATCAGATATCCAGATGGAGAAGCGTGTTCGGTCACTCCAGAGAACGTCTCCACTGCTCTAGAGTCCAGTGGCGGCGTGCTTTACACCACTGCATCCGACGCTTTGCATTACACTTGCTGATGTATGGCTTGGATGCAGCTGATCACCATGGAAACCCATTCCATGAAGCTCTCTACACTGTTCTTGATCTAATCTGAAGGCCACATGAAGTTTGGAGGTCTGTAGTGATTGACTCTGCAGAAAGTTGGTGACCTCTGTGACCTCTGTGCCTCAGCATCCGCTGACCCCGCTCCGTCATTTTACGTGGTCGACCACTTCTTGGCTGAGTTGCTGTCGTTCCCAATCACTTCCACTTTGTTCTAATCCCACTGACAGTTGACTGGAATATTTAGGAGTGAGGACATTTCATGACTGGGCTTGTTGCACAGGTGGCATCCTATCACAGTACCAGGATATATATATATATATATATATATATATATATATATATATATATATATACACATCCTATCACAGTACCAGGATATATATATATATATATATATATATATATATATCCGATCACAGTACCACGCTGGAGTTCACTGAGCTCCTGAGAGCGACCCATTCTTTCACATGTTTGTAGAAACAGTCTGAATGCCGAGGTGCTGCTTTTATACACCTGTGGCCATGGAAGTGATTGAACACCTGATTTAGATTATTTGGATGGTGAGGGAATACTTTTGGCAATATAGTGTATAAATGGTGATGACACTCACACCAACAAAATATGGTTAGAGTGAATCAAGATGGGTTGGTTGGGTTGCCAACATCACTGCAGACCTCACACTGAGGACAGTCTCTCCGGGAGCCCCACCCCTCTCTGCAGGGAGAGAAGTCCAGGCGAGGGCTGCTGTAAAGTTCATGGTCCGAGCAGAAAGCCAGCATCAAGCCCGGGCCTTTCCATGCCGACCTACAAAAGCCGGTCACGGTACACACGGAGGAAATACGCCAACCAGCACCGGGTAGAGGATTGTCCCACAGCGAGGAGCATCTCCATGCCACAAATGATTGATTTACATTGTTTCCAAACATTGTCAATCAGGTTTTGTAGCCCGGTGGAGTGTGCTGGCGTTACCTTTTCCTCTAATGATGCTGCACTGATAGCCTAACACCTACGTGATGGCTGCATAATCTCTCTAATTTGTGAATTTAAATGCTGCCATCTTGACCAGGAGCCCCTTTAAAAAGACATTCATAATGGAATTATCTTAGTTAAATAAAACAAACAAACACGCAATAAAGTCAGAACCTGGAGGATTACCAGCTGTCCGACAGCCATTTCAACTCTCACTTCAAAGAAATAAATCATGAAATTATCTCTTCTCTGGCATGGTTACTGTGCGTCTTTCCGATGTCAGCAGTTTTCAGATTTGAGAAAGTAAGTAAAGGCGCAGTCACACCAGGGCCATTCGATCCGTACCATGCCTCCAGCCCAAACGGGCCGAGGCTCGATTGCCTCTTAACTACGTCATCACGTCATGTGCGCGTGCATGAACCGGACCGTACTCAAATCCACCTCTTCAGGGGTGCCGGGGCCGAGGAAGTGTACCGTTGGAGCGCTCACACTAGTCAAACAATCTGGACTTTAGGCTCAATCGTCCCTGGGCGGTGGTGTGAGTGCGTCCTAAGTAAGAAACGTTTTGCATGAAGTCAACAATGTTTTAGGGTTTGTGTCCAGATCCTGGCAGAAGAGCAGCCACATGGCTCTGGGGAAGCTCCATCCAAAAAACGCCCCCCAAGCACTTTTTGATGTTTCTATGACAACAATATCTTGATGACCACTCAAACCAGTGTAGTATGATAGACTTGCATTGTTTGACATTGTTTTCTATCCAACGAGAGGATGCCGTTTCATACTTTGTATGATGAACTAGTCACTAATCCTACAGGTGAAACGTTAGACCGAAGACAATCCGTCACAGCCAATGTGAGCGCTGATAAAAGCACAAAACTCAGCGGCAGAATACAGTGTCCACCGGCCAATCTGCTCCCACCAATGGGCTGTTCTTTGTTTTAATGGTGGCTGTCAGAGAGATGAAAAACTATACAGGTACATTTTGTAATTTTTTTAAGTTAAATGCATCAATCTGATGCACTTTGAGGGCTTAATTAAGAGTCTAGATCTATAAGCAATGTTAATATTAAGTATATAAAATATATTCGTAAACTCGTTGGTTGTGTAGTGTGAAATGCACACAAAGCATGGTCAACGAGACGCGCTCTGTATTTCGAGACGGTCGGGTGGGTTCATGCCCCTGCCACTCTGGATAGTCTGTCCCGGTTGGCAGTTCTGCCATCGACATGCTATAACAATGTATGTGCAACCCTGGTGACGTCGGGTGCAGCACTTTTTCTCGAGCGATCTCTCCACATTGAGAACAAATGATAAAGAAGCTATGTGGACACAGTCGCTTATTCACTCGTTACCTACTCGCCCTCATGCCAGTTCAGCAACATATTGGACTTTCAGACTCACATTTATGAGGAGGATGGGTTTTTGCTTATGGAGCAAATATATACAGTATATATATATTTTAAATATCTTGACCAAATGTGTTTGGTAAATGAAAACTGCTGATGGTGGCTGGGAAACACATCATTGTTACGCTACACAATGACTACTATCACAGGATGTGAAGAGAGGGGAGAGTGTGGCTTTAGGGGTGGATGGGACTCGATGCTGTGGGGGTCTGGGGGTTGGGGAAGACAGGGCTACATACAAATATGTTTGGTCCAGGAGCAGTGCTAAGAGGGCCGGCCAAGGCCTGGAAGAAATCAGGAGGCTTAGAAAAGACGAGCTCCTCCTCCTCCTCAAACTCTGCTAGAGTTTTTAACAGGTCAGGAGGTAGAAGAGGCGAGCTCTTGTTGTCCTAGTGAGAGATGAAGCAAGAAGAAGAGGGGGGAGGGGGGGAGGTAAAAAAGAAGAGAAAGAAAGCAAGCCGGTAAGACTGAGCTGGAAAGAAGGAAAGTCAAAAGCTACAGAAGCCTGTAAGCAAGTGTTACCTACACTTCTTGCACGTAACATTTAATACCTAATTTGCTTCGTAATACAGAATTTAATTGTCAATATATTCAGCTTGATTTGATAGTTATATTGTACATATATTTGTGTTTTTTATATATTTTTATGTTCATTTCATAGAAGGTTATTTGACCTTTATTTAACCAAAGAAGAGTCACATTGAGATGAATCTCTCTTTTACAAGTGAGCCCTGGCCAAGGTTGTATCCATAGTAAAGTTAGATCTATAAAAACCCTTCACTGGGGGAACTAGTTAGACCAGGCTTGTGTCCTCCAGGTGAGCCAGGTGTGACTGTTAGATCAAAATCTGTCATTATAATTTAAAGTTAAGAGAAATGATGTTGATATTGATGTCCAAAGTGATTCTTCATGTTACTGATTTAATTGTATCAATGTATCATTTATTTGTTGAATTTAGGCTAGAAATCTTAACCGTTGGTCCTGTCATTGACTAACTGATAGCGAACTCTGCACAATGGAAATATTGTTGGAAATATTGTCCTTTGATCATTATTTTATACTGGATAATTTTAATGAGATTGGGCTTTTATCCTCTCTTCAGGTTCTTCATCGTTAACGTCAGCAGTTAGTCCATCACCATCAAACACACAACACAGAGACTGTTGGCTGTTCTCCATCATCACAGCGGCAAAGACTTAACGCAGCGCTCAAGATCATCAAGACAGCCATTACACTAGTAAGAGTATCGCCACCGATACTCAGCATTCTTCGGTATCTGTAATTTTTTTTAAGCCAATTCGTCAAAAACCATGATTTAATTTTAAAATGTGCTTTCTTGGCTCTGATGCGGCCGCAGTGACTACTCTGGCCTTTATTTGGTTGATTTTAACAATAATAAAACTATTTCAATCACTTATTTTTAAAACCCTTTTTGTGATGAGGTCATGTTGATAGATTTTGTGAATTAAACAGATGCTTTGGTTTGGGTTTTTCTGCAACTTATAGCCCGACACCCATTAACTGTGAACTCACTGGTTAATTTGGAAGCGAAAAGAAAAAACAAAACATGAATTGACATGAAAGATCTTTGCCACTGTATTTAGAAGCATTATGTTGCTTTGCTGAAGTTTAGTGCTGCATTTTACCAGCTGACCTCTGTTCTTAAATCTGATTCTTTTTCCAAAATAAAGTTCCATGGTGGTTCACAGGGAGGGGCCTATCTATAGTCTCCCCCCATGTACGATTTTGGCATGAATGGTGTGTTTTTTAGTTCGAAAAGTGATTTGAATTTTGAATACAAAGTTACAGCCCAAGTTGATATTTCCTGTTTTAGGTCAATTTCCTTGTGTATAGTTGGTTATTTGAGTATTCAAATAATGAATGGATCGAGCATCTCGATAACCCTGCGGTGCAGTTTTAAGAACCTCTCGTGTCAAATTCAGTCTGCCAAAAGCATCCAATCACAAAAGAGACAACAAAGAGGAGAAAAACTAAGTAAAGTAAGAAAAGAAGCAGAGAGACAGACAAGCAGCAGGACAGGACCACCACCTCCTCTTTCATGTAAAAGAGGCTCACCTCAAATGGGGGTCCCCGGGGCCCGGTGGAGGCGTCCTGCTCAGAGCATATCCCCCCTGGTGGAGGCCTCTTCATCCTGTCTGCCAACACAGCCAGACCGTCCCCCATCCTGTACGACGGTTCCCAGTAGAAGTCCTGCATCTTGACATTGGGATACTTGATCTTCTTGTCCATGGTCAGCTGAGGCTGGGTGGGCGGCTGCAGCTGGTGTTCGTACAGTTTGAGAGGATCCTGAGCCGCCATGTAAAACGCCTGCTGCTGCTGAGGCTGCTTCATTGACATCTGAATGTGTGGGATCTTCTGCAGGGCAGCCTGAGCCTGGTTCCACATCTGAGCCGGCTGATCCTGGACCTGCATGTACTGTCGAGACCAGACACACAACTACAGTTAACGTCCCTCACTGACCCAGTTATTTATCGCTGGTCTGTATCCGAGGCTGTAGAGTGTTTTACAGCCTTCGCAATACAGTAAATACAGACTCAATCCCACACAACGCCTCACTAGAGCGTGCAATGTTGGTAAATTAAGTCAAACATGTGACACTACAACAATAAAAAGGAAAACATGACTCATTTTTTTTGACTCATCCAGTATTTGTGATTATTGACCTTGGCTGGCCACATTTTTACGATGAACTCATTTTGACACTGTGGGAGGATCCTCTCCCCAGCCAGATCACTTGTCCCTGCGACTAGATATTAGGTCGGCTGGAACTCTTGTACAAGCCCACTGGGCTTCCTGTCCTCCTTGCACCATTTGATGTGAATGTGTGCTAAATAATTAAA
Source organism: Eutrigla gurnardus (assembly GCF_963514095.1). Classification (NCBI taxonomy): domain Eukaryota; kingdom Metazoa; phylum Chordata; class Actinopteri; order Perciformes; family Triglidae; genus Eutrigla; species Eutrigla gurnardus. Next base: position 8,691,161 of record NC_139918.1, read on the forward strand.
CTAAAGGCCCTGGTTGAAGGTGGCATGCAGATCCAACCGTGAGCTTTACAGCAGCCCTCGCCTTGACCTCGCAGCTAAGTTGTGCTGCTGTGTTTATGTGTGTAGCAAAATGTATTTTTCCCCACAGCATACAGCAAAGAGAAATACCACGGTCTGAGCCAATCAGAGGCCGAGTAGGGGCGGGCCTTCGTCTCTGATTGGCAGTGAGTGTATCCATAAACTCACTGCTTGCCCAATAGGCTTCATCTAGATTGGCCCATGTGTGTGAGACACTGACCTGCTGCAGGCCCGGGTGGTGAGGTGGACTCTTCCCCATCCCGACCTGCTGGACCGGTTTGGTGGGAGACTGCTGCTGGCTCATCGCCTGCACCTGCAGCTGGACCGACTGCTGCAAGGACTGGGGTTGGGGCTGTTGACCCTGGGAGGGGCCCTGGTTCATGGGCCCTGGGCCCTGGACCGAGGACCCCGGCCCCTGGCCTGGACCAGGACCGGAGGGCCTCTGCTGACTGTAAGGAATGTGGGACTGCTTCCCAGCCTGGGTGCCGGCCTGGCTGTGCACGCCCGGCTGGAGGAACGGTCCGGGGACGGACACGCCAGTGGAGAAGGTGAAGCCCGGGTTCACCTGAAGACCTGGGAACGCCACTGGGGGAGGGATCACATAGGCCGAAGGGGGGAAACCTGCAAAGGAAACAATCAGGTGCAGAATTTAAAGTGACTGTAGCGCTGCAAGTATTCATGGGTATTTTTATTCCGATATGAAACCAAGGGTGATAGGGTTATCCATTTCAGTTCACAACAAGGCTCTTTCATGAGGTGGCGGTGTGGACAGGATCTACTTCTTCCTGACGTAAGTAAGTATCTGACTGCACCGGTACGCCTGACATTTAGCTGGTCTGTTTATGTGTGTAGCAAAATGTTTTTTTCCCCACAGCATACAGCGAAGAAGAAATACCACCGTCTGAGCCAATCAGTGGCCGAGTAGGGGCGGGCCTTCGTCTCTGATTGGCTCTCACCCCGGTCTCTTCTTCGCTGAATGTTTGCGAGTAAAAGGAATCAGGCGGAGTGACTTGAGCAACAAAAAGAGAGACAACAGTGGATCGTTTTTTTCGTACAGAAAGTTGCCGTGCCCTTAACACCTGTCTCTCCTCGCACCGTAACATGCCGGTCCTGTCTCACTGTCTCCCCTTCCGTAACATGCCGGTCCTGTCTCACTGTCTCCCCTCCGGTAAGATGCCGGTCCTGTCTCACTGTCTCCCCTCACACTGTAAGACACCGGTCCTGTCTCACTGTCTCCCCTCACACTGTAAGACACCGGTCCTGTCTCACTGTCTCCCCTCCGGTAAGATGCCGGTCCTGTCTCACTGTCTCCCCTCCGGTAAGATGCCGGTCCTGTCTCACTGTCTCCCCTCCCGTAAGATGCCGGTCCTGTCTCACTGTCTCCCCTCCCGTAAGATGCCGGTCCTGTCTCACTGTCTCCCCTCCCGTAAGATGCCGGTCCTGTCTCACTGTCTCCCCTCGCGCTGTAAGACGGTCCTGTCTCACTGTCTCCCCTCGCGCCGTAAGACGGTCCTGTCTCACGCGTCTCCGTCCGAGCCAGTGTCGCAAACCGGGCGGTCCGGTCGGTTGTAGTTTTAAGAGCCGGTCGTTTGTTCCGGTCACGGTTGTACATTATGCAGTACGGTCAGAGCCAGGCTGGGAACGCTGCCTTTACTGTCGGAGGGTCGTCGTTCAGAATCGTTCAAAATCACCAGAAACACAACCGGTACCGGGACAGGTGCTGGTGGGCCGAGCAGCATCGCATTCATGGTGGATAACAACCAGCTGGGATTACTGGTGTCGGATCGAGACAAGAACCTGTAGGTTCAGCTGTAGCTAACGTTAGCACTGCAGCCAGCGTCTAAACAATCCAACTTAACTAATAGACAGCAAAACTAAGTGAAGCATCACAAACCTCATCAACATGTTTATGTGGATACGTTGTTGTTGGAGATACCTGGGCTGTTTACTGCAATATCACAGTTAGCTTAGCATTTTACTAGCATTAGCCAACACTCAGCCACTGCCTGTGCCTGAAACTCACCACCAACATGAGATTTAGACGCCACAACACTGTGTGACACCTTAGTATGAATCCAGCATTCATGAACTAGGCTATTAATGGGGAAAGATGGATTTTATTTCATGTGGTGTTTAACAAGATCATCGTTAAGTTTAGCTTATCTGCAATTTAGCACAGATGTGAGGTTTCACCTCGTCTTGTTTTATGTGGCAGTTTTTAAGTCCAAGACCAATTTCCCTCAGGACAATATAGTAATGTTGAATTTTGAAACCTTCACGCGAAATGATGGAAGCAACAAATTTCATATTTTTGCTTGCAAATGATTGCAACGATTAATTAATAAGAAAAATTATTGTCATTATTTTCTGCAGGTTGGCTGATTGATGAATTGATCAGTTGGAGAAAATTACATTATGATTATATATTTGTTTAAATACCAGGTCTGCTGGGCAGTGGTGGGAAAGCTCCAGGATGATGGATGGGGATGAACTGGGACGTGCAGGTTGTTTGAGTTTGAGTGACAGGAGACTTCTTGGCCTCAGACACCGGAGTCTTCCTCAGCTCAGTCTGCCCCTTCACCTGAACGACAGAAAACATGTCACAAGCCGTCATCGGCTGCTTCAACACGACGCCTCATTAAAATCTCCTTTAACAGTGAAAGGTTTGTGTCTCACCTGTTTCCCCGCCTCAGTGGTTTTCTCATAACCAGCTTTTTTCAGCTCACTCTTCCTCTTCCCGTCTCGCTTCAGCTCTCCCTTCCCAGCAGCCCCGTTGCCTTTGGGGAAGTCTCGCCGCTCTTTGCCACTGTCTTTCAGGTGGTGGCTTCGTATGGGCTCACGGCTCTGATCTCTGGGTTTGATGTTCTCCTTGAAGGTGACGACGGGTCGGTCGCTGCCATCGGGCCACGAGCTCTGCGTCTTCCCCGCTGACAGCACCGACTTCAGGCGGGAGTTCCCGCCGTCATTGGGCGTCAGCTCGGCATTGGACGACTCCTGCAGGACCGGCGCCTCCTTCTCCTGTGGCTCCTCGATGGCCTGCTCTGGAATGTCAGTGATGAAGATGAGGAGGCCGTATTCACTCACTCTGCACTGGATCAGCCTGCAGAGAGGAGACAGAGATGATCCTGAACTAGACAACTTTTTCAAGTCACTTGTGACGATATTAATATTAATTCCGACAATGGAAATTCACACCAAGTGTTTTTTTTATCCCAAAGGCACTTTGCTGCATTTTGCTGCAGCATTCCTGGACAGACCCAACAGTATGGAGTGGATCATGTTAGCCCGTTTAGCCTAGGTGACGGGCAGGCTACAGTTTGTAAGGCTAAAGAACTATGTGTCCGAGCGGGTGGTGAGCAACATCGGGGCTCCTCAGGGCACCGTGCTGTCCCCCTTCCTGTTCACCATCTACACATTTCAGTACAATACAGAGATGTGTCATCTGCAGAAATTGTCAGATGACACTGCCATTGTTGGGCGCATGAATGGTGGACGGGGGAGGAATTCAGGGGCCTGGTGGACCGGTTCACAAGGTAGTGCGATAGTAAACCACCTGCAGTTGAACGTGGCTAAGACTAAGGCGATGGTGGTGGATTTCAGGAGGAATAAGCCCCCACCTTCTCCAGTCTGCATCAGTGGAGAATGTCAGCTCCTATAAAGACCTGGACCTGCTAGATGACAATGAGTGGTCCACCAACATCGAGGCCATCCACGAGAATGGGCGGCCTCTACCGCCCCAGGAAGCTCAGGTCCTTCAATGTCTGCAGCAGAATGCTCAACACATTCTACCAGTCTGTTATTGGGGACAGTCTTCTATGTTGTGGTGTGCTGGGGCGTAGGCATCACAGACCACAGGCTTATCCAACCACGCTGTGCTATGGAGCGATACAGGAGGTCATTCCTGCCGACAGCAACTCCTGTACCCCTGCCAGGCTGGAGGTTGATGCACACATTGTGACCTTAACTTCACTGTATTCTATAGTATACACTAATATATATTTTATTTAACCAAATTGCACTGTATTGTATTCTATTGTTTTTGCACCTTTTCTTCCGTGCTGCTTTGACTATTATGAATGCTATTATTTAACGGTAGATAAGATGTGGGAGCGGATGGACACTCACCCCGGCTGGTTGTCGGCCACCCATTTGCCCAGACCGATGAGTCTCTGATGTCGAGTGTGGACCGGCAAGCCGTCCCTGTCCACCAGGATGCCCTGATGACCTTTAGTGAAGTCCAGCAACCTGAAACAACAAGAGACGTCAAATTGTGCACATTCTGACCGATTCATCACCCACGACTGAATGAAGGAGTGGAGTACCTCAGAGCGGGCCGCAGCGCCAAGAAACCCTGCAGCTCAAACTCCTCTGGCAGGGGCGTCACTGCGGAGGAAATAAACACACCTTCAGCTTCAACAAACTTACTTGCAAGGCTATACATATGTGCATGAGACTAATACCCTACAATCTAGCATTAAATATCAGAATTACACGGGAAACTTGCAGAATCAATACCAGCAGGTACCCTACCTGAGGAACAAGACACATCGTCCTCTTTGGGCTGGAAACTGTTGAGGATGGAGACCAGCCAAGGCCAGATGCTGAGAGACAGGACGAGGAGTTAAACTTCCTGTTCAGAGATGATGAAACAGCCTAATATGTATTTAACGGGAAAGAAGACTCACTGTTGCCTCTGGTCGACAGCAGCCTCGTGGAAGACGCTGGGTCTCAGTTTGAGCCAGTCAAGAGAAACCTTAATGGCGGGCAGAGGACACTCCCCCATGATCTCCTCCCCCCGGTTCTTGTTGATCAGAGCACGGCTGCACATGACACCCAGGAAGGACACTGAGGGGGACAGGAAGTCAAGCAACAAGCCATTAGTCAGCAACAAACACATCTGAGACTGGTGATTATATATGTGAGTCCCTCTGACAGCGCACACAAATCATTGAAGGGATTTGATTTGATGTAATACGTTCTTAGAAAATTGTGAGTTTGATACTGATGTTACCTATACTTGAGTTTATGTGATTTCTTTGATCGTTAACATCATATTTACAACCAGATATCACATTAAACAGTGTCAAGACTTTTTTTTAAACAGCGCCCCTGCTGGCACGTCAGTTACAGTTCAGGTGGAGGTTCTGCAGCATGGGAGATGTAGAGGTGTCCAAAACAAAAAACACAAAATGATAATTAATTCGGATGAAGTTGTGTGAGAACGCCACCACGGTAACTGTAGAAAGCTCTGTGTTGTGTTGAAGTGGTGTTTGTGAAGAGAATGTTACTCTTCCCTTTCTGTCCACTTCGTTACAGAGAAAGACGGTAAAATAATGATTTAACACGAGCTCTTTGGTGGATTGTGTGTTTGATGAATTACAGGAGATGCTTGGACAGATTCAGAAAAGATGGCGAGTCTAATTTGATCAGCACATTTGGTCCTAATTAGAGCCGCGTTGTTATTTTCCTTCTTTTGTGAATGGAGTTCTGCTGATAAAGACACCAGCTCAGATAAAGTCACACATCCATGCAACTCATGGGAACAGCTCTTAAAACACTGTCATACTTAAACAGTGCGAGTATTAGTGTGTGTGTGTGTGTGGTTCTTACTGAAGAGTCCGAGCAGCTGGAACCAGCTGATCTGCTGCTCGCTGCTGTAACTCTGCTCACTGCCATCAGCTGTCAGGTCTCTGAGATGGTGGAGCTCAAACAGGTTGATGACAGTTATGTGGACCAGCTGCTGGGAGCTGAATGCTTTCTGTAGGATCAGCCTCTGCACACACAGACACACGAGATGGGTCATCAAACAATTATGTTAAAATGCTTTTTAATCGTACCGCGGGCAGAATTGACTAGAAGCTCGAATGATTGTTTCACCTGAAACTGCTCCTCCAGTTTCTCCCTCAGACCGTCCAGTTTGTCCAGACTCTTACTCAGGTAGACGTGACCATGAAACTTGATGAAGGCCCTGATGAAATCTGAAACGCTCCACTTGGTTTTCACCTCATCCCGGCTGCAGAAACACAGAGGGAGAACAGAGGACTTTATAGGGAAGTCAATTATCACAGGACTAATGCCGTGTTCTCACCAAAATCCAAAACGAAGCCATGCATTAGTAGCGTTGGATGAACTGGAGAGGAGGGGGGCTTGCCTCCATGTAGACACCAACCACATCAATCACCAACAACAAGACTTTATTTCTTCTCAGAGGAAACAATGTTAAACCCCTTTTCTCTCATTTTAAGTGTTATTTGCTGCAGTGTTACCTCTCCAGTGCTTTGGACAGGGCCTTTTGCAGGTTGGTGGAGGCTGCTGGAAAAGGGAACTTGACTGCGATGCTGCGGCAGTAGTAGAAGATGGTTGTGAGGTGGTCTCCTTTAGAGGAGGCCAGGATGGCCAGCTGGTTGTACGGTTGACCTGCAGAAGACACAGAGGAGCATCACCCCACACACACAGGAAAGACAGACATGGCTGCTGGGACCGCGGGGTGGCTGCTGAGGGGCTAACGTTGCACTATTGTTAAGTTTGAAGTACGTTTAGGGGAAAAACAATAAATTCTTAGATGCAACTCAATTAACGACCATGTCTCAATCATCAGAAACTTAAAATCTCAACATTATGAACGTTCTCAGCTAACCTAACTACTAGTGGAGTTTTGGACTTTTGGCCAATGGGATGCAGCCATCGGATCATGTGCTCCTTGTACTGAGAGTGTGTGCTTGTACCAGAGCGGGGACAGAATTAAATATTGTTTTTCTATAAAAGCTCTTTTTTCACTTTGGTATAGAGCAAAATATTTTTTTCAGAGAATTTTTGGTTGAAGAAGTTTCTATTATTATTTATGTTATCAAGTCATTCAGAACAAGCCGTTTTTACTTCAATGCTGCTAAAGGCACACTTGTTTGTTTTCTTATCGGTTCTTTGCCATGCTGTTTAATATGTTGGATTATGTAGCCTTCCAGACACAATGAATAAATTAATTAATTAAAAGATTATGAAAGTATATCATGGAAGTATATGCACCTGTTTATTTGAATATTAATCATGACAAGTATGCTGCGTTTTAGTTGTGGTAGAATAAATAAATCATGTATAGAATACACAATTCTGATGCGTTAAGATGAAGGTTTTAATCACACCGTGGTCCACTGGATTGAATCATGAGGTGTCTAGAGAATCCCACCCCCAGCTGGAAGTAGGAGGAAACTGCCAGCCTTGTTCAAACACAAAGCCAGCTGCTGCCAGCAGGGAAGTATCAAACTCACCGTTTGACGGGACCAGCTGAGCTGCATGTCGATAGTACGACTCTGCCTGGCTGGTCTGGTTACGATAACGAGCTGAAACATAAATACAAAAACAGGACAGGAAATGTTGGCACCTTGATGATCAAGAGTTGTACAGCTGGTCCTTCAACTGGATCAAGCAAACAAACGTGACCCTTCACACATCAAGCAGGACTAGAACTTGCTCATGATTTTCAGAGTCAATTCATTTCCAAAGTCCCAACATCACCAGGAGTTACAGCACAACAGTGGCGAAGAACTGCCTTCAGAAACGGACACTGAGATGCAATAACAGGACGTGTGGGTGTCCTCACCGATGTCTCCGAGGTGGACGAGGCAGTGCTGGCAGATGTAGGAGCAAGAGCTGGGCTGTGGGGTGACGATGGCGCTGGTGGTGCTCTGTTTATTGCTGATGATGCCGAGCTGAGACGACTTGACGCGACACGGCAGGTCCACATTGAACACGGTGCACAACTCCTGCAGTAACTGGAGACAACAGAGCAGGAGTGTTATTTATTCATCCCTCCATCTCTGATGTGATGTCAATACATGGTCAGGCTTAAATTGATTCAGATTGTTTTGCACTAGGATTTGTCCGGTATTTTATTTCAAACAGACAGACCTGAAGACAGACAACCTGTGATTCTAATGTACTGAATGTACTGATGAATGTCACCAACAGACCAGAAGCTTTATTGTGAGGGATTTGTTAATTGCTTAAATGCAACTTACTATGCAGTAAGTTTAGGTGATTTCACTTTCATACATTTTGATGATTGTTGTTACTTGTGATTAATGACCTACAGTACAGGCTTGCCACAGCTTCATTCTATATATTCTCCCCGTGTGGGAGGAACCTCTCCCCAGCCAGGTCATTTCCCATAGCAGGTCGGCTTGGAAAGGCTTGAGTTGAAGGTGGCTTTGGGATCAGTGTATTCATAAACCAGTGAGTTTATGAATACATTTTTTTTACTAGAGCACAACATTGTTTAGAGCTACACTCTAAATGTATCTCTCAAAGCCATTCAATTGACACATTTAAAGGAGTCATCACCCGGAAATCGCAATTTCTCTTGTTAAAAGATGCATATCTGTGTTTGACCTCAGTTGAAACTTGCCTGAAAGGCTGGAGTTTGAAAGTGGCGCCGTTTTTTCGCTTCTGCTCTTTTTCCGAACAGGAATAGCACACAAGGGTGTGCATTCCTAAAGCACGAGATTTTGATTCTGCGCCTTCGGTGACGTCACCGTGGCGGCTACTTGCATAAGCCCACCCCTCTTTCACCACCCAACCCCGCCCCGTCCGCTACCTGAAATCGCCGAAGCGCCGCCATTATGTTTTGGAGTCTGCATGCAGGCAAGCCCCCCCGGCTCTGTCCTTCCTGCGGCGAATCAACGCGCGCCTCATTACATATTATACAATGCACATCCGGACCAGTCAAAACCTCGCGCGTAATCTCGCGTGATAAAATCGCGGTACGAAAAAGGGTCAGAACAAGCTCAATGTTTGATTAAATTTTTTTTTTTTTTTTCTAATAAGTTTTACGAATTGATCCAAAGCGATCCAAGGGGGGCTGGATACGTATAAAACCAGGTGATGACTCCTTTAATTAAATTTTTTTTTTTATTAGAAATATATATTGTATTGTATGTGCATGCATACTTGGCCAATAAAGCCAATCCTGATACTGAATCCATGTTGAATCTGATCCTGTCCGTCTGCTGACACTTTACCTGCGTGTAGAATCCACTAGCTGCCTCCAGAAACAGTGACAGGTTGGCCTGGACCTCACTGCGGTTGGGGTTGGCTCGGTTCTTGGCCTGGCTCTGCAGTGTGGTGATCTGGTTCTTAAAAGCATGATTCCACCTGCAGCCACAGAACAAAACACCATCAACACCAGCAACATGGTTGCCCTGTCATGTGTGAATAAACCAAAGCTGTTTCATATTAAACTGGTCCCATCCGTGGCAGCTTACAGGTCTTGCTCCACCTTCTTGTCTAGAGCGTACTCCAGGTCAGTCACCAGCATCTTCTGGTACAGGTCCTGCAGGGCCTGTCGGGACGTCCACACCTCTGCCGCACCCAGCTTTGAATCTGAAGCACAGACAAGGAATGGGTGTAAACCAGCTGGAGGATGCATGGAATACATTGAATCATTGCAAAGCTTCACAAACTGTCCTAACAGTTCAAATGAGTCGTCAAAATCACAAGGTTTGACCTGATAGTTCGTGATTTAAACAAAGTTCTTGAATGGCTGCTTGAAAAATAATGCTTTAGGAAAAAAAAACATGTGGTGTGAACATTTTTTAATAATTGACTAATTATATCTGTGATAGATCAATTGCCTGATGCATTATTATGAAAATAAATTATAATCATGACAGACACCTGCATTCATCTGAGCAGAAAACATCAGCCTGCAGCTTGAGATAAAAGCCACCAATGTAATGAGGAAGTTCAGTGGGATAAAAGACGGACATCAAAGCACCAGCCACCATGTGAAGATTAAAATCACACTGGATGGTTACAGTCAAGTGAGAGGTGAATTTAAACAACGTGGAGAAACAAATCAACACACTGGTCTGGTATAAAACCTGGAAGCCTACATAAATAATAACAATAACGAGACCACCCCACTTACTACTAACAGATCTTTTAAATACTTTTAAATAGAAAGAGTTGCTGATCATCTGAAACAAAAAGATGTCAAAATCAAACCATACTTTCTGTGCTCACTAGGCCCGTCCTAAAAATGAACATTCATAGATCCTCAAGATCAGATGTCAATCCTTTTTTAGTCAATCACTGAATTAAGTAATTGTGGCAGCTCTAATAACAAAGAAATGTGAATCCAAAGCAGAGTTCTGGAGAGACTTGGAGCTACCTTTTCATAGAATCTTCCCACATCATACATTTGCTCAGTTTAACTTTAAATAGAGAATATTTTGCATTTAATAGGCTACATTTATTCAGGTTGATAACAATTAATCTTTCCAAAATGTTTTGCAAAATTGTCTGCCCACAAGAGCGTTTGCTGAAAACAAACAGCAGGCACTGTTCTGAAAACACCCAGCTGGGAGCGTTTCAGAGGTGCAGCGTTTTTTCCAGCTCAGTGCTTTGGTGGCGTCTAGTTGCTATGACACGGAATATCCACGGTAGTACAAATGTTGGCACAAAGTAGAGTACTCTCAAGGTAGAGAGGTTGAAACACGTAGGGAGAGAGGATGGATACATTGAGACCTTATATATATCTATATATATATAGATATATATAAATAAAATATACACATACATACATACACACACACGAGGTATCCAAATAGTCTTTACTTAAAGCCAACAAAGCTGTTAAATCAGTAAATTACTGACAATGTAAACAAGACTGACATTCGATACAAACTCTCAACACTTGACTAATTCCTCATTAATTTTAAGTTAGTCCTCTGCAGTCTCCTCAATGACATCCCTGTCTCCTACAAAATAACGTTCCTATACAACCAAACCACACTCTCAATAATGTTTCCAGGGAAACGTTTTTTTACGGACCAAATGGAGCCATTTTAACTAGTTTAAAACTACGTGGCTAGGTTTTTGCAAAAAAAAAAAACCATCATGGATTAGATTAAGATTATTGTGAAATTTAAACAAAACACAATAAACTACTTGGATCTAAGTTGACACTAGTTTTTTTTTACCCGTCCACCACCTCCCAACGTGGACTTCCATGGACTCAATTGAAAATGATTTGTGATACGTCAAGAGAAAATGTAATTCACAACAAATGTGTTTCCCTTAAAACATAATTCAAATGCAGTTTAGCTGTGTGGAAATTGTTCTTTTAGGAGACCAAGTTCATTCCAGTCTGGTCTAACCTGCATTATTGTGAAACACTAGACACTGAAACAGGAAGCTGCTCCTATTTAAATCTAAGCTTCAGTTTATTCTATTCACATTCAACTGTTGCTCAGAGGATCTTTGTCTCTTACTCTTGTCAGTCTGGTTGAACCATGGGACAGCGTTTTCTCTCTGCGTACTAAACTAAATAATATCTAGTTATGAAGGGAGACAGAGTCGTCCTCGCACACATCTGACTGGACACTATGAAGCTGGGGGGCAGCACGTTACTAACTTTAAACAGTGGTGTAACGTTACAGTATATTCAGTGAGGAAGAGATTTGAGGTGATGGTGCAAACCTACCTGTCATGTCAGCCTTCAGGGCCTCTGCCTGTCTGCTCGGATGTAAACACAGAGAGGAGGAAATTAGACGGGTCCATCAGAGACACACAGCATGGCACCACTTGACCTCGTTTACATGCTAGCAACATACAGCACCGCTTCCTATTTATTGACAACGCACAGGTGGCTAACCCAGGTAACGACAGACAGGGGAAGTGGCACGATGCTGCCATCGCTTAGCCGTCCATCGCTGCATTAAAACATCTAACAGCTCCTTTCACATGTCAACAGGAGGACATAGCGCTGATAGCGGAACAATAACCCCACGATACCAAACCGCCTAGCCAGTTAATTAGCCGTCTGGTAATACACGTCTCCACGTTTAAATCACGGCCCAGTTAAACACAGAGCTAAATAAACCTTACGTGATGGAAGAGGCCGGTGGTAATTCACTCAAAACACAGTTAATATGCGACAGCGTCATATCGCTAATGCTAACCTGACATACGCAGAGACGCTGGGAAGCTAAAGCTAAGTAGCAATAACACACTGACGAACATGTCTGTGGCGGCAAATTCACCCTAAAATTCACACCAGCGGCGAAGTACACACGTGAAATCTGAATATAATGACACCAACGCGCATGCAACCCTATACATACACATACATATGTATTCATTTAATTAAATGTGAGTGCAGTGACGGCGAGCGGTAGCATCGATTGTTTGTTGATATATGAAGCTAGCGCCGACTTTTAGCTAGCTTTAGCGTCAGCAACCGAACAAAACAATTCACCTGCGGGGATTAAAATGTCCGTTTCTGACTACACCTGTACCACCGGCTGAACCGGCAGAGGATACCACGCCGAGCCTACCGTAGATATTGGGCGCAGATGTTCATCCTGCCGGATCGCCAGCCTTTCAGACAACGACTGGTCCAGAAGCTAACGCTCCTCCCGCCGCCATATTGTTCCTGTCTGACCCACAGGCCTGAGTGATAGGAGGACGAGGGAGGAGAGACAGACAGGAAGACGGTGGGACAGCGTGAGGAATAATGATAACACAATATTAGGAACGACAAAACATACATGACCACAATTCTTTGGGTGTGTAAATATGTGACTTATTTTACCATGACTCTAGACTGTATGTGGTGGTGGAAAGTGTCTAAGTAGCCTACATTTCATACTTTAATACTGTACTTTCTTACACTTTTCAGTGACTTGTACTGAATTTGAATAATTCCATATCCTGCTACTTAAACGTACCACACTACTGTATTCAATTATTTTAATCAGACTACTTTGATATTCAAATGAATAATACACAATATAAGCCAAAACAAATATTATCCTTGCATTTTGCTTTTATTATTTACATATGTTAACTTAAATATAACATTAACTGCTAAACAAAATTTTAAAAAAGTTAAAAAAAAAAAAAAAAAGGTTTCTCCCATTACGAACGGGGAAAGTCAAGGACATCAATAAATAAATAATTAAATATTAATTTATTGGCTACTGTGTGTCCAAAAATAAGACCATATCAATCAATATATACAACATAGAAAACAAATCTACAATATGAGAATAATATGGTTACTATGAACTTGAAACTCACTATAATGCGTGATCCGATATCAGAGCCTTTTGATTTCAATTTCAATTAAAAAATGATTCCATCGTGAGTACATCGTCGAAAAATTCAGTAAATAAATTTTCCGTTAAGTACCAAAGACTCATATAATCGCCTGAAAATAATAATATTATCGAGATACAACAACGGATAAAATGTTATTTTGTATCACGTGATGCCCTGATTGTAGGTGTAGTTTATGATGATTGGATGTTGTTACACGTTCTGCCCACCAGATGGCAACATCTGTTAATACTTAACTAGGGGACATGGGATTGGATGATATTAAGAATGCACATGGAAGTATCTAAATGAGTTGTTTCATCCATGAGTTCAGTGTGGAATTCAACATTACATGGTCCAGGAGTAAACGGAACAAGACGCCACGGATTGGAAACCATTGGAGAGTTTGAAGCTAACGTTGGAATGTGGATGAGATGTGGTGCATCTTTCCTCGGCTGGCCTCAAAGAAGTTCCAGCTAACCTTTCTGCTTGTACTGTGTAGCTGGGCCGTCACCGTAGACCGATCAGAGGGTGTCTCTCCCTCAGGGCTGAGGTGGACCTGAGAGATAGGGAGCTGATTAGGATTATATGAAGAATGCACATGGATGTAACTAAATGAGTTGTTAGATGAATGGGTTCAGTGTGGAATAAAACAAGCCTCATCCTTCTAAACCCGAACATAACAGAGCTGTAATTGTTTTGTCTGTATGTAACCTGTTTTTATTGAAACTTGTTTTAACGGACACCAGGAACGCTGTTTCTTTTCCTAATTGTAGGAAAAGTAACATAACTGAAAATATCTGTTTGGGTTTGCGTGTGATGAAACATAGTTGTGATGTTTTCTGCAGCTAGATGGTGCTGTTTGTCTGTTTATTAAAGGTCCCATATTATGAAAAACAGGTTTTTTCTGGTCTCTACACCTATAAACTGGTCCTCCCTGAGCCTGTCAACTCCCAGAATGAGGAAAACAAGCGACTCCTGCATGGTCTCTGCAGCGCCCCCCACTGGTACAACGGGGCTCCTACAGGCTGTTCAGATTCAGCTCCTGTTGTTACGTAACGAAGGGAGTCATTTGTCATAGACTGAACTCCTCTGATGATAGGAGATATCCGAGAGGGGGCGTTCATCACCGAGGTGAAGTTCGGTGTGTCCTGCGGTGAGACAGCAGTGAGATAGCGGTGTTTCACAATGTTGTCACTCAGAGACACACAGATTGCTCTGTTGCCGGTTGTACAAATCAACATAAGTGCTTATATTCGGTCCCAGCTACAGAAGAACAGAAGAGATGTTGGTTACGTTTCATTTTTAATGACAATGTGCCGGCTACGGTCCGTGTTAGCTTGTATGTGTGTGCTAACCACTTCACATCAGACTGCTTCAGTAACGAGGGTCAGAACAAAGCTGGCTTTGCCTCGACACTGATCCTCGTAAAAGGATCTGTCCCAACCATACGGGACCAGCAACTTCACCTGAGACACATAGGAGCCATAGCGATACATCCACGTAAACATTGGCGCATGCGACAGACGGAGCTCATTAGCATTTAAAGGTGCAGACACAGAAACAGCCTGTTCTCAGTAGAGCTCATTTGAGCAACTTTTAGACAGCTGGAATTCAGGACCATGGATGGGTTTGGGGCAATGCATATCGAATACAGTGTTGTTGGACCTCTGACAGCTGTGTGGAATTGATGAAAATCTGTATAATATGGCACCTTTAAGATTCCCTGTTAGCATTTGCATTGCAGCACACATGGTGGCAATCCAGAAACACACATTCATACTATTTACACGCATACACCAACAAAGCACATAGTAATGCATGTCTACTGTAAATATAACAGTATTCATTAACATCATAGAACACAAAGGAAACAGACTGAATCAGTCAACAGATAAACACATAATTTAACACAGAACACACACTCAGGAATACTTATTCATAACTAAAGTTTCTTAAATGATGCCCTTTTAGTGTGTTTTAAACCATACATGTTATTTTGTTTTAATATGATTTGGGAGTGTTGCATTGCTCTCTATATTACTGGACTGGTTGGTCTTTGGTAAAGTAAAACAGTTGAATATATCTGTACTAAAGATAGAGCGTGAATGGTTGTTTGTCTCTACATGTCGGCCCTGTGATAGACTGGCGAGCTGTCCAGGGTGCACCCTGCCTTCGCCCAATGACAGCTGGGATCGGCTCCATGCCCCCCGCGACCCTGAATACAGGATAAGTGGTAGAAAATGGATGGATGGATGGATGTACTAAAGATAGTGTTTTAATAAACAAAAAACAAAAAAAAATCAATAAATACAGCAATCTATTTTTCCATGTCAAATAGAGATGCACATTTATGCATTTCAGTGACATTTTTTCGCAACCCACCAGAAAGAGCTACACAAGCTGCTTTGTTCTGGACCCCTGGAGTCCTGAGGCCCATGGCATGGATGGGCTTTTCTTGGATGCTAATCCTGCCTTAAATTAGCAATGCAACTGTATTTATAGAGCACTTCACACTGGCATAGAAACATATTCATATATATATGCTATATATACAGAATACACAATGTTTGTAGTTGAGTTCACATTATCGCATATATGAAATACGAAATATGAAATGTTGTAATGATATTTCACTATGGTGTATATTGATATATGCACACGAGTGAATGAGTGGATCGATTTTGGTGTGTGTGGTCTACTGGGTGCAATGTTGATGATGCATTTTAAACATTTTAAAGAGAATATTGGACTTTTATTTCGTGGTCCATTTTATGTTTATTTTTATGGCATGGTATGGCATCTTCAACCGCTTATCTGGTGTCGGGTCACAGGGGCAGCAGCTTCAACAGGGGACCCCAAACTTCCCTTTCCCGGGCCACATCAGCCAACTCTGAATGGGGGATCCTGAGGTGTTCCCAGGCCAGTGTGAAGATATAATCTCTCCACCTAGTCCTGGGTCTTCCCCGTCACCCTGAAACCCCTCCCTAGGGTGGCACCCAGGGGGCATCCTTACCAGGTGCCCGAACCACCTCAGCTGTCTCCTTTTGACACAAAGGAGAAGCGGCTCTCCAGTCCCTCACAGATGACTGAGCTTCTCACCCTTTCTCTAAGGGAGACAGCCACACTCAGCATCATATTTTACATATAATAATAATACATGTATTTGTATTGCACTTTACATTTCAGTAATCTAAGTGCTACAGAGCATGTAAAAAAGTGCTTTTTAAAAAAGATATGTTTTTAGGTTAAAAACATCTGTAGACTGTGGGTGGTGATGTGGGTGCAAAAGTGAGTTGAGGGTCCATTCTAACACCCAGGTTGGGGACAGATGTGAAACGGGAGATGTTTTGGCCAGAGAAGGTGATACTGGTGATGGTGGAAGAGCAGAGCTAATGTGGTGTGTCGACTAGGATGGCTTCCGTTTTGGAGCTATTCAGCTGTAGGAAGTTGAGCTCCATCCACGCCTCTATCTCCTGCGGGCAGGTGGTCAGTGTGGATGTTGGCAAGGGGGCAGAAGAAGTGGGGGTTGTCCTGAGGTAGAGCTGTGTGTCATCAGCATAACAATGGAATGGTATCCCATGCCTGCTAATGACATTGCCCAGGGGGAACAGGTAGATGGAGAAGAGGGTGGGGCCCAGCACTGAGCCCGGAGGGACACCGCAGGTGATGTTGTGGGTGTGTGATGTCGCTTTGCCCAGGGCAACGTGCTCGGTTCTGTCAGTAAGATATGAGGTGAACCAGTTGTGTGCATTTTCTGATAGTCCAATGGTGTATTGCAGGCAGTGGAGGAGGATGTTGTGGTCAACTGTGTCGAAAGCAGCTGTTAGGTCCAGGAGGATGAGTAGGGATGGGGAACCGGTATCTGCTGCCATCAGGAGGTCGTTGGTGACCCTGACCAAGGCTGTTTCTGTGCTATGGCCAGAATATAAATATATATATATATAATATATATATATATATATATATATATATATATATATATATATATATATATATATATATATATATATATATATATATTTTATATTAAGATCTGTTTCTCTTCAGTGCATCAGTCATAATAATCCCATGATACAGCCAATGATACGTTAAATATGATGCTTTTACTCTGGATACTTTAAGTGTGTTTGACAGATGATTCTGTGGCGTATTTTCATTCTTGCTGCAGTAAAGAACGTCCACATTCTTCTTCCAGTGCAAAGTTCCTGTCCAACAGACAGACAGACAGTGAGCAGTATTGATTTTATCCTCACGTCACTAAATCACCAGGCCCACTTCTTCAAATGCACAGAAACAATCCAAAAATCAATACAACGTTCTCATCTAGTGGTTTAATAGACCGACGTGTTGTTTTAAACTAATTACATCATTCCAGCTCCACGCTGAACGTCTAAGCACAAACTTTCTATAGTAACCAAAAAGTGAACCAAAAAGATGACACTGTTTTATTGATGGATTTCACTTTTTTTTTAAAAAGAACAAAAGTGAACTCTGCGTTTCGTATGTTGCTTCATCGGAGTCACTTCAGGCTTGATTGACATCAGGTGACTTGGTGCCAATTCGCAAAGAATCACACACTCCACTTCACCTCTGTTACACAAGGAATAAGCCAAACTGAGCAGAAGAAATTGGGTATACATATTACATTAACAATACATTTCTATTACCAGATCCAAATATATCAAAAGTACAACAAAGTAGATGTTTCGGTAGCCTGTCATACACATTTCCAGAACATTAATGTAATAAACTCATGGCACATTAGAGATCAGTATTAATTATATCAGAGAATGACATATTACAAACAAATATACTATATATAGTTAAATATCAGTGTAAGTAAGAGAGGTTTTTGTATTAATGGCTCAACGACACAACGTAGGTTAAACAGCATGAAACTGATTAATGATAGAGGGATGACTCTCAATGCAGGGAGGCAGCTGGGCCATGGCTCCCATACTCCCTAGAAATGACACAATCCACGCATTAGTGGAGGAAAAACAGAGGGGCTGGGGTATCTTCCGTTTTCTGTGTTTGTTACAACATGTTTGATTATCCTATATATTCAAGTAACTCAGCACTGATGTGTGAGTGTCTCTTTAACACGCTGACGCTGCTTCCTGCCGCAGACACAGCAACCTCGCCTCTCTCTCTCTCTCTCTCTCTCCCTCTCTCTCTGCGGCGGCCGCCTGCTACGAACAACCGACCGGACCGATAAAACAGAACCCACACAAGGACCGGGACCGGACCGGACCGGAACACAGGGAAACAGAAGGAGAAGGAGACCGACAGGAACCATGACAGAAAACAACAAAACCCACGTCATCCTGCTGTCCTGCGGCAGCTTCAACCCCATCACCAAGGGACACATCCATATGTTCGGTGAGTGAGTGAGTGTGTGTGTGTGTGTGTGTGTGTGTGTGTGTGTGTGTGTGTGTGTGTGTGTGTGAGAGAGAGAGAGAGAGAGAGAGAGAGAGAGAGAGAGAGAGAGAGAGAGAGAGAGAGAGAGAATAACCTGAATCCTGCCGAACAATAACATCAGGCTACGTATGTGAATCAGCGCTTAAAACCATCTAAATATGACTGAGGTCTGGTGTGACGTGTCGGGTCGCTGTCCATCGGGGGGTGGTGCTGAAATGGACGGCGGCCCACACCCAGCAGAATATGTAGAAGACTCAGACGAAGAGCACAATAATAATCACACGTTAACAACACAGTGTAACCGGATCATGGCGGTCCGGACCCGGTTCCAGGAGGGAAGACGGACACGGTCCGTGTTGAGGCTCCGCAGGCCTCACGCGACGTGTGGCGCAGCCCAGAAAACAACCCTCGATCCCTGAGGGTCCTCAGAGACCCAGGACAGACAGGAACACGATGCACAGGCGGGAGCTAGTGCCTTGCTCAGCGACTTTAGACAGAAGCAGATGGGCCCAACGAGAGAAAGTGACGCTGAAATGAATTATTCAGATTCCTGCTGTCACAAGATAAATAGAAACATGCAGCTGTTTTTGTTGTTGTTGTTGTTGTTGTTGTTGTTGTTGTTGTTGTTGTTGTTTTGGTCGTAAACAGGGTTTATAACCAGTAACCTATTCATAATAATAATTAATGGACTATAATACATTAAGATAGTTTAAATATATTATATGCGTGGTTTATTTCAAATCTAACCCCAAAAACATTTTTTTTTAAACAGCCCTTAATTTGTAGCTTGAAATGACCTTAATTTCAAATAAAACAAAAAATGTAAATAATGTAAAAAACTATTTAATATACCATAACCCATCCATTTATATAATCATTTTCACCTTATATTTAAGTGTTTTCACTGCTTTAAAATCCTGGCAGTTAAAATATTTATTTAAAAAAAAACTACAGGCCCGGAGGTAGAAGGAGTCGTTCTCCAATCGGTTGTCTGTGCCATCGGTATGTTAGTTAGATCCTGATGGGCAGGTGGCACCGTGCGTGGCAGTCTCTGCCATCAGTGTGTGAATGTGTGTGCGAATGGTGACGTGTGATGAAGAGCACATTGGGTGGTTTAGGGTTGCTCTAGTGTTGGGGAACTAGCAGGAGCAGAATCAGTTTCCAACAGACTGGAGAAGGGCTATATGAATGCAGGTCCATTTATCATAACATAACCACTTATTATGACCACGGAGCTGACGTTTTCAAGGTGCTACATAAATAAAGTTATTATTATTATTATTATTATTATTATTATTATTATTATTATTATTATTATTATGTGGAGGAAAATGTCTCCGGCTGACTCTGAATGATGATGAATGACCTCAGAGAGAGAAATAACATCAACAACATCATCATAAACTCAGACAGCAATAAGATTATTATTATGGAGGTTAGTGTTCCTGTTATTTTGTCCACCCTCTGTTCTGACGTTTCATATCACTCTTTGATGTTTGATGCAGTAGCACAGCAGCCATGTTCCCATGGTGACCTATTTTCTCCCCGTTGTGTCACATGCAACCGCTCTTCTTCTTCATGAAGCACCTGACGCTGGAGGTGTAGAAGAAGAATTCATAAAACATCCAACATGATCCCAGAAACATTCTCCTGGTAATGTAATCTTACGTTACAGCTGCACTGAAGCCTCACAGCTGAGGGGTCAGGGTTCAGCCTTCTGTCTGGTTCTGGTTTTCTTTGGCTTACTCCCACAGTCAAAGTAGCAGGCCAGTTCTGAAACTGAAAGTGAAGTCAATGCTGAAATGCCTTAATCTAGCATTCTCTCTGCAGGCCACCAGGGGGCAACTCCTCTGGTTGTAAAATAAGTCTGATTACGTGGAAGTCTATAAGAATATGACCCCACTTCTCTCTTGATGTATTATCTCAGTAAACACTGTAAACATGAGTTTATGGTCTCAATCTCTAGTTTCAAGTCTTCTTTAATCCAGCATGATGTTCATTTAGTACAGGGGTCTCAAACTCAACTAACCTGTGGGCTGCTGGAGGTAGAGTCTGGGTGAGGCTGGGCCACATCAAGTATTCCACAAAAAAAGGGGACCAATGTTAGTGGATGCGATTTATATTCAGGTGCGCTCAATAATCCGGAAATTACGGTACAAGTGACCAACGTTGCTAATTCGTGTTGTTGTCACGAGCCTGAGCTATGGTAGCCCACAAGTGCTAAAAAACACAAAACGCACAGGGCAACGACTCAGGCAGATAAAGTGCGGGCCGCACTAACACCAAGTTTTGATTTCAGGTGGGGGCCGCAAAATATCATTCCAGGGGCCGCAATTGGCCAGCGGGCCGCAAGTTTGAGACCCCTGATTTAGTACATTATGGTCCATTTAGAGTCCAACAGACCAGAAAGCAGGGGATGCTTTAGGGGCGGGGCTACCTGCTGATTGATAGGTCGCTACCACAGCACCATGACTGTTTCTACCAATACAATCAGCTTCTAAGATGACTTTAACACTTTAAAGTTGACCTGAATTATGAAGCCTTCTTTGTGAGCAGCGTCACACCAAATGATGGATCCAGATCCAGTAAGGTTGATACTCGGGGTACCGCTCTGCCGCTTGTGTTCGTCATATCCACTGGTCACAGTCCATATATGGTCACTTCCATTCGTTGATTGCAAAAATTCATTTGTGATCGGCTCCAGCCCCCCAACGACCAGCGTTTCTAAAGAAGTTACTCAGATGAAGTCAGCAGCCTGAATCTGTAGGGAATAATCTGAGTCATCAGCACAACAGATCAGAATGAAAACAGAAAACAGTCTCAAAGTCATGATGCTGATTGATCCATCAGCGTTCTCTTCAGCTCAATACATAAAAACATCATCACCGATGAAGAGAAAATAAAACCAAACACAAAGAGGATGATAATTTTGTTATTTAAATCAATTATCACATTATTGTGACGTATTATTCACTTATTCAAAGCATGTGACATCACAAAACAACAATCGTTATAACGAGATTCTCATTGAATGAGACACGTCGATTTTGTGTTATTAAAAACTTTGTAATATTACAAAATAAATATAATGGAGAAACCTTGACCTGGTTATAACACCAGTTTAACACCGATTACTATATATTATATACTATATAAGACCTACCGAGGTAAACAAGTCCATCAGAGAGAAGATTGGCTATTTCCATGTAGTTATTATTCATGTTCATCAACAAAAACACATTTGTCACAGAGGGCTTTACAATCTGTACAACATAAAACATCTTCTCTCCTGTGACGGGCTCATCAGATAAGGAAAACTCCCCAAAATCCCTTTTAACAGAAAGAAAAGACTTGTGGAGAACAAGTGAGGAGGGATCCTGTCAAAGGGATCTGCCACCTATGTGCATGTCATCTGTACAGAAAAAAAAAACAATAAAAACAATTACAACATAGTAAATCCATATTACAGAAATGATACATTAGCAGTAATAGCAGAAATACTTACTAATAACAAAAAAGAATAACAGTGGCAGAGGGTATGATGGAATGATAATAATAAAGCAGAAATAGTAGCATAGGAGTAATGTTAATGAAAATATAAAATAATAATAAGACAACTACACACCGGTTTAATTATAAAAGATCAAAAAGGTTGGAAACATCCGATTAATCTGTGACATTATCTTCGTCCTAATTCAGCAGCCGCATCCTTTCAGAGGCTGCATCTGAACATGAATGCGTCACAGCGGCTGCAACAAGCCTGTCCCATTTCCAAGACTCCTTCAAATGCAGCCTGGAATTGCCGTCTTCTTTTCCTGGATGTGGAGAATCCAACTAACAGAATCCTTCATGGCCCAACTTATCCCAAGATTCATTGCATGTCGCTGGTTTTTAATCAACATGGCATCTACGAACGGATCAGCAAGAGATGCAGCAGAATGCGCTCTCAGCCTGAAGTATATCATGAAGCCTATCCTCCATCAGAGAATAAAATAAAAAGAATATGTATTTTCATCAGATAACGTCAGTTAGCCCTTCTATGCTCTTTCTTGTCAACTGCAGCTTGTTGCTAGGCGACAGGAGCGGCAAGGGGTGGGGGCAGCAGGTGATGCAAACAGGAAATCCTCAGTAGACCAGACCATCTCGTTTCAGAGACCGCTCGGTTCAGCCTTGCGGTCTTCAAAGGCCTGACGTAGAGCACCAGGGCCGGCCGAGGCATAAGCAAACTAAGCAGCTGCTTGGGGCCCCCAAGAGGCTGCCCAATCATGTGTGGAGATTTTTTTTTGTACATATTAAAGAAATGAAACCGCTGACATAAAAATCAATGTATGTACGCAAAAGAAATATAATTCTGATTTAATAGGGCCCCTTAATCATACAAAATGGGTTATGATGTCTGAATGGTGCCCCTCACATAAATATCACAGGATATGTGATTTGTGATTTCTCTAATAATTAATTCAATTTATAATGTAACATTATAGTGTGACATTTGTGTCAATAATCGGGGGCCCAAATCAAATTCTGCTTAGGGCCCACAAAAGGCTTGGGCCGGCCCTGTAGAGCGGATGGATGCTGGATTGGGACACAGCTTATGTGTTGCCCTTCATAAACCCATCACATGTTTTTTATGGAAAAGTGTCCTCTCTAAAGCAACTCTAGCTGTCAGATAGTCGTGGTAGTAGAAGTATAAGGTAGCAGGAAATGGACTCAAGTAAAGTACAAGTAACTCAACATTGTACTGAAGTAGTACCTTCCTGTTGTGTGTTTTACACATGTGTTTTTAATTTTCATTCCCAAACCTTTTGTCCGCTTGTGTGTTTGCAGAAAAAGCCAGAGAATATCTGCACAAAACAGGTCGCTTCATTGTGATCGGAGGAATCATCTCACCAGTGCACGACTCCTACGGAAAACCAGTAAGTCCTGATGGTGAAACACGACAAAGATATGCTATATGCAGCATGTAATTCAGACTAAGTGTGTTTCATCACATGACAAATCGTATCCAGCAGCAAATAACAGCTGCAGAGTCTCTGCTCTTGTTTTCCTCTCTTCTTCTGCTCCCGCTGGAATTAATGAAGCTCTTGTCCTACTTTTCCTCTGCCTCGAAAAAACACACAACATGAATAATAGATACTGCAGAAACACAGTTTCAACCATCATCAGGAATCTGTGACTTTCAGCTGTTGGTTTATTTATGTTGGAGATTTTTCACACCAATTATTTCCTTGTTAAAATGTCCAGCTGATGAGTCACCAACCTGGCAATCATCACAAAGGAATACACCAAAGACTGATTACTATATACTATACTACTATAAGTATTCAACTATATATGTAGTGGTGGAAGACATATTCTAATCCTTTAATAAAAATGCTAATACCACACTGTAGAAATAATATGCCATTTCTGCATTTACCATTGTCATTGCAACTGTTGTAGCGGGCCACGTCCATACAGAGTAAAGCGACTTACGTCAAGTCACTGGGGTTTTACAGTAATGACTACCATTGGAGGAGTAACGTTACGAACAACTTAATGTTTAACAACTTAATACAACTTTGTTCTGACCATTTTCTGTAACAAAGTACAACATAAAGCAACAGAATTAGCAAGATAGCTAACTGTCCAGCTCTCCACTAGCCAGTTGGCTAGCTTGCTAATTCCGTTCCTCTGAGTTATCTTATTATATCTTCCTGGTCAGAAAGTTTGGCCCTTAACTCGTTCAACATTTTTCAATGTATTCACACCATTCAAACACAGAATATTCTTCTCAATTGGGAATCGACCACGTCTATTTTTCAAATTGATATTATTCATAGTTTTAGAGATATTTTTTTTTTGCCATTTTGTCCCATTCATCCATGTTCACACTTTTCAAGCATTTTCAGGGCTCATCTAGTCATTCACACTTCCAGATAGAAACTCCATTCAAACTGTGAAACGTTCACAGAGATTAGGACTCACACGAATTCACATTGTTTTTGCACAGTCACAGTTCAAATATTGTTCACTTAGCTTTTCAACAAATCCTCCATTATTTCACAGTTTTTATATATTATGGACATTATTCAAAGTTTTCAAAGGCAGCAATCTGCATTTGGATTCAGCTTGTCAACAGGGAGCGTTCACAACCGCAAGTTCTTCAGAACTTGCCTTCTCTAGTTCAGTTGTAGCACTTTGATCATAGTTCACTGTTGTTCTTAAGGTATACTTGATGAACAGCTACTTCTTTACTCAGACGAGGACCTAACACTTGTTTCTATTTTTTCGCTCTTACTTTATCGGCAATGATATGTTGTGGTTTCTTTCTTTTGACAAATGTACTTATTGTATGTCGGTTTGGACAAAAGCGTCGCTCAATGCCTGAAATGTAAAATGTAATGTAATGTAGTTCTTTAACGCTACACTGGTTACAGAAAATGAGCCAAGCTGCAGGCTGGTGAACAGCAGTAGCGCTGGGTCTAATGGTTCCTCCGCCTCACTCCGCTGCGGAGAGGAACAGGATACCTAGCTAACTAGCGACCTAGCTATCACCTAGCTAACTAGCGACCTCGCTAACTAGTGGCCTAGCTTACTATCCCAACATCTGTCTCCAGAGCTGCATCAGCTCTCTTCCTGGGGAGCCACAACAACACGTTCCAGCCTCATTGACGTGTGCTGTGACCATTACAGCTAACAACAATGGTCATTGTCTTTGGTGCTCGTCACATGACCACTGAAAACAGTTCAATGTACAATGTTCTACTCCTCTTTTATGTTTAATTGTCTTAAGTTAGTAAGTCTGTCCACCGCCCAAAGTACTCCAAGCCTTTACTGTGGTAGTTCCTGTTACATAGGGGTCTCCAGCACCACATTTTGCATTCACATGGTGACATGGTGAAAACATTATCGGCATGTCTGATAACAGATGTTAGTGAAGGCTGGTCTCATGTCTTCTCCGATATATATACCTCCCTAACACTGTGTATCTTGTGTGTGTCTGCAGGGTTTAGTGCCCAGCAGACATCGTCTCACCATGTGTCAGCTGGCTGTCCAGACCTCTGATTGGATCAGGTGAGAAAACTTTACACTACTTTACTTTTCTCTCTACAAAACTTTCAGATTTATGTGAAAAATGGAAATTACTTTCATCTCAAAGCAGAACTACCTTCAGTGACCACACAAGTTATATTATGAGATGTTGAGTTGTGTTGTGAGATGTGTAGTTATACTGCAATGACACATGCATTTGTGTTGTAAATCAATGTTGTTGGCTGTGGGGTTTGGTGCAGGGTGGACCCCTGGGAGTGTTACCAGGACACCTGGCAGACGACCTGCAGTGTGCTGGAGCATCACCGTGACCTGATGAAGGTGAGGAGATATTTCTCTGTCAATTTATTTTGAAAGAATTATTGAAGACAAAGCCTTCTTGGATTCTTTGGGTTGCCTCCTGGAAAGGGTGCTTACTGGGGAATCTATAGTTCTGCTGGGGGAATTCACAATATGTCTTGGACACTTGGGTGAGAAGAAGAGAAGAGCTGTCTACCGCTCACTACCTGGTGGTGAATTGGATCAGATGGCGGGTTAGGCGGCCAGACACACCCATCCATCCATCCATTGTCTACCGCTTACCCTGTATTCAGGGCCAGACAGACCCGATATACCCAAATGTGTAGGGTGAATTGGGAATGCCTGGTTGATTCCCCTGTCCACCACCTCTTCAACTCACACCTCTGGAAACATTGTTGTGGGGATGCTGGGGACAAGAAATCAGAATGGGCCATGTTTAAAGCCTCTATTGTGGAAGTGGCTGCTTCGAGTAGTGGGCGGAGGGTCATCAGTGCATGTGAACGGTGAAGGAGGCCTTTCAGGCTTGGCTGGACTAGGAGGTCTCCATAAACTGGGCTTGAGGTGGCCCAAATAGAGAGAGCTGGTGGCTGTGTGGTGGAGTCATCCAGAGACACACGCAAAAGATACAAGTTACCAAGAATCACAATTTTTGTTCCATCTCGATTAAAGTGGGGGGGTTTCAGAGAACATCTGTTGATCATAATATTTTTATTCCTCAGAGAGTCACCGGCTGTATTCTGTCCAATGTCAACACGCCATCCACAACTCCTGTGATTGGTCAGCCACAGAACCAGACTCCAACCATCTACCACAACCACAACAACATGAATCACAAGCCCACAGCCAGTGAGTTACCTTCCTCCATATTCATCATTTATCCATCCATCGGTGACAGATCAAATTAAAGGAGTTAGGGATTCTTTTTATTGGTGAACGCTAGAAGTATTCTAGAAAAAAAAGTCATTCCACCTCTTTTCTTGCATCCATTTTTAATGTAGAAACAAACATCAAAACATTGAACTTTTGATAAAGATCAAGTTAAAAGTAGCTGTGAAAGTGAGAGGGCAATCCTCTCACTTTCACAGCCAACTGCATAGACTCTCATGTGAACTGACACCAAGCTTAGGATGAGGCTTGTTTTCATAATAAAAGCCCCAGAAGTTAACTGTATCTTAACAAGGAAGTCAAACCTAAACAACAAAGAACAGGAAACTGGGGATCACACCAGTTTTTCTAAATCAAAGTGATCTTGTCAATGCTTAGAACTCAGCAAATGTTTTGTCCTTCGTCCAACAAAGACACTTCCTTTTCAGTACACTCATTTAAAACCTTGCTATAATTCATCCATTTGAACTTATTTAATTGCTTACTTTATGTTCTGTTATTCATCCCTTCCCTGCTTATCAGCTTTTCAAAATACCTTAAAATATATATATATATATATATATAATACTATTGGCATTTTTTGACTGTTCAATGGCATTCTTAAAAATTAAAGCCATTTCAACTTTTACAGCTATTTCTATTACCTTATTTTTACACATTTAAGCTAGCATTTGAGCATAGCGTCAGCTTTTCAGCATCAAGCATTCACAGTGCAACTTCTTCAGAAAATGCTTTGCTAATTTTTATTTTGTGTTTTATACATTGCCAGATATTTTTATTTATTAATGAATGAAAGAGGATTCTAAACCTTTCTCCCATCTTTTTTTCTGCTCAGTCAAACTGTGGGGGAAGGTCAGTGAGAGTTTGGGGAAGATCTGCTGCGTCCGTCCTCACATGGAACGTTTCACCTTTGTCGGTAAGTAGACGCAACAAAGTGAGTAAAGTACACATTCAGAAAGGAGGAAGACAAACTGCAATCCTAAGCCAGTAAACGAGAATTTACCCTGCCAGTCCTTTTAACATGTAAGCAGATATCATGTTCAATTGTCAGTTTTAAAAAGCATTATACTAACCAGTTTGTGTTGTTTTTATGACTCTTTAACTTTGAAAGCAGCATGAATTGATTTTGTGAGGATTTGGCAACAGGAATAAAACCTGTAAATATAATACAAAGTGTTTGCAACCAGCTGCCAACTTCCATATCCTGCAGACATACATACATATGTAACCATATTGTTGGTAGCATTGCATCTAATCACGATCAAACAGTTGTTGTTTAAAAGACAAAAACTGAGCTCCACGTCCTACATCTATTTCCCGTCCAATCAAAAAAGTTGATCTGTAGAAAATAATTGGACGGCCTGCCTGTCTGTCAATGCTTACTTTCTGATTGCACACTGACGGTTCGGCTTCGGTTCGGCTCTTACATCTCTGTTTTTAATTATATGGAATTGTCCTTTTATAATGTGTTTCATTTGAACTTGCCTTAACCCTAACCCTTTCTTGGCACACTCAAGACCCCGTACCTTATTGTATGAAGTGAAAATACATTAAATTACGTGTGTGTTCTGTTTCATTGTGTCAGATGAAAATGCTAACTTGGGGACTGCGATGAGATACGAAGAGATCGGTGAGTTGTCTCTTCAGTATCTGAAATCTCAACAGACTCCTGTGTCGTGTCCTCTGGTTTTCCTTCCTGCTGTGTCTGAACTCCTTCTGGTTTGTTTGCATCCAGTAAACAGGTTGTTTACTGAGTAAACATGCTGTTCACCCAGTAAACATGTTGTTTACTGAGGACATGTCTCTTTCCTCCTGCCTGTTTGTCGTCTGTAGAGTTACGCATCTTGCTCCTGTGTGGCAGTGATCTCCTGGAATCCTTCTGCATCCCTGGTCTGTGGAAGGACAGTGATGTAAGCACACTGTAGCACCACCCCCACCCAACATATAGCCCCGCCCCTTTCCCTCTTTCCTCTGAACGCCATTGTAAAAACCCCACAGGTTATTTCGATGGTTGACAAAGGAAACGCCTGCCGAAGAACGCAAGCATGCAGTGTTATTCTTCTCTCATGTGTTAATGAGCGAAACATCATGCTAATATGAATTCTAGCGGTTAGCATACAACAATGAAAGAATTCAAGGTTTCAAAAACCAAAATGTCTTTACATAATGCTGTCAGATTCGTATAATAATATTATATAACAATAACAAGCACTTTTAGTGGGCTGTTGTGCACAGATAGGAGTACATTTGGTTATTACTGAATTATGAATGATTCGCAGGGATACTCATTAATAATATAAAAAAAATTTATGTAATTAATAGATTATTCATATATAGGATTACCTGGGCATCACCCTGGGATCAGGGAAAGAGAACCAACCTTGAACTCAGCCTCAATATTAAAGGTTAACACTCAAATGACACTTACAGCCCTTATCCAGATACACGTGCACAAAAAATAAAAGAAACTATTGGTTCAAATATGGTAGAATTGATTAAATCCCAGTCATAATAACACTACAATTAATAAACCTTTATTAATCCTCTAAAACTTAATACACAAACTACACATGAGAGGCACACACATATGAGGTGTGTGTATGTGTGTGTGTGTGTGTGTGTGTGTGTGTGTGTGTGTGTGTGTGTGTGTGTGTGTGTGTGTGTGTGTGTGTGTGTGTGTGTGTGTCTGAAAAAGGGGTCGGAGAAAGGAGAGGGAGGAGCAGAAAGAGAGGGAGTGTGCAACATAGCTGACACAACCACATGGGGGCGTGATTCCTCCAGATGTTCAGTAGGGGAACATCTGGAATGTGGGCATTTAACGACACTATATTGCCAAAAGTATTCACTCACCATCCAAATAATCTAAATCAGGTGTTCAATCACTTCCATGGCCACAGGTGTATAAAAGCAGCACCTCGGCATGCAGACTGTTTCTACAAACATGTGAAAGAATGGGTCGCTCTCAGGAGCTCAGTCAATTCCAGCGTGGTACTGTGATAGGATGTGTATATATATATATAGATATATATATCCTGGTACTGTGATAGGATGAGTATATATATATAGATATATATATCCTGGTACTGTGATAGGATGTGTATATATATATAGATATATATATCCTGGTACTGTGATAGGATGCCACCTGTGCAACAAGTCCAGTCATGAAATGTCCTCGCTCCTAAATATTCCAGTCAACTGTCAGTGGGATTAGAACAAAGTGGAAGTGATTGGGAACGACAGCAACTCAGCCAAGAAGTGGTCGACCACGTAAAAAAATGATGGAGCGGGGTCAGCGGATGCTGAGGCACAGAGGTCACAGAGGTCACCAACTTTCTGCAGAGTCGATCACTACAGACCTCCAAACTTCATGTGGTCTTCAGATTAACTCAAGAACAGCGTAGAGAGCTTCATGGAATGGGTTTCCATGGCGATCAGCTGCATCCAAGCCATACATCAGCAAGTGCAATGCAAAGCGTCGGATGCAGTGATGTAAAGCACGCCGCTACTGGACTCTAGAGCAGTGGAGACGTTCTCTGGAGGGACCAATCACGCTTCTCCATCTGGATATCTGATGGACGAGTCTGGGTTTGGCGGTTGCCAGGACAACGGTACTTGTCTGACTGCATTGTGCCACGTGTAAAGTTTGGTGGAGGGGGATCATGGTGTGGGTTGTTTTTCAGGAGCTGGGCTTGGCCCCTTAGTTCCAGTGAAAGGAACTCTGAATGCTTCAGCAGACCAAGAGATGTTGGACAATTCCATGCTCCCAACTTTGTGGACCAGTTTGGGGACGGCCCCTTCCTGTTCCAACATGACTGCACCAGTGATCAAAGCAAGGTCCATAAAGACATAGAGGAGAGAGTTTGGTGTGGCATCGAAACAAGTTTCCTCCCAACACTATTTTGCTGCCGCACCACAGCGGCTTCCGAAGCTTAGCACCGCCCAAGACCTTTGTGATTGATTGAAAGAAATACAAACGAGCCAGAGTGTTTTTTCCCCTGATCCTGGAGATGTGATATACTGTAGCCAGACCCTTCTACTGTGGAGACAGGGCTGGCAGAGTAAGACTGGTCCTCTCGTTCAGCAGCGGAGGAGGCAGCAAGTCAAACTGGTCCAGAAGAGAGCGGGGCTTAGAAGGTATCCTTCTCTTCTGGCTCGACTTCAGGTGAAGGATGGTCCTTCTCTGTTGAAGAAAACAGTCATTCCGTGTTTCTTCCTTTTGCATGTAAAACTTTGGATCAGGATCCAAAAAAAGGTAAAGAGAAAAAGAAGGAATAAAGGAAAAACACCCTGTTTCTCGTGCAACGAGTTGGGGGAAAAGGAATTGCTGCAAACCCATGGTCAACGGGTCACTTAGAGGAGTAACTTGGGTTACAATGGAAAGGCTGTGTGTGAAGGTGCATGCTGACTTTTTTAACCCGGTGACCTCATGGCCGCTCCACAGGGGTTCCTGTGGCTGTCAGCCTCTTACCTACGTAAGAGGTGCAAAGCATGATGGGGTATTGCCGCAATTCCATTGTTAGGCTGCCGAGGCTCCACGTGGTCATCCTTTGTACAACCATATTTTAGGGTTCAACTGTTACATGTAGGCCTCCTTTTGTCTGTTGAGGTCCCAACAGGACATCGAGGAGTTGCTGCATGAAAATATGCATGATAGCCACAACTATCACCTCCAGGGGCCAAAGACAGCCGTGTTTCTGTGTTTCAGATGGAGGTGATCGTTGGAGATTTTGGCATCGTGGTGGTTCCCCGTGATGGAGCTGACACAGAGAGGATCATGAATCACTCCTCCATTCTCCGCAAGTTCAAGGTCAATATTAAAACTCCGGTTCCGTCCGACATCAGCTTTCACCCTGTAGAGAACGTCCTCCTTCATCGTCTCATCTGTTCTTGTTTTCAGGACAATATTATTGTGGTGAAAGATGGGATGAGCCACCCAATGTCTATCGTCAGCTCAACCAAGAGCAGGTGAGGATTTCGAGTTGCTCTCTGAAATCACCAGTCATAGAGGTGAAGTCCCGCCCCTTCCAATGTCCGCCATGGATCCTTATTTTGGAAAAGTTAGTCAATGGGGAGACAAATGATTTGATCCTGTTCCATAATGAATAACCAACACAGTTTCACTGCAGTTTGTGAACTAGTCACAGAGTTTATATGATGTGAACAAGAATTATCCATTCATTTCGTGTCACTCAGCACGACGTTCAAACTAATGTATTTAAATGGAAAGTAATGTTCGTGACTTCACCACATTACACTACAAAACGAACGATGCTAGGCAAGAAAAGGGAAGTTAGGTTTAGAAAAAAACATCATGGTTGGGCTTAAAATCACTACGTGATGGTTAAGGCATCAAAATGAACGAGACACTGAGAGGGATGAAAAATGGACCATTCTCTTCCCTACACAAAACCAATAAATTGCATTTCCTGACTTTGTCACAAGCGGCTGGGAGACAGGGCGGGAATCACACACGTTTTTCATTTTGTGAGTCAAAAACCTCTCAGTTCATCGTATCATATAGTTTAGTGTGAAAGCGCTCAGTGAACTACATCTCAAGTCTCGCATGACTTACGTCACCACCACAGCCATTAGCTTGGCCTTCTAGCTAGCTAGCTAGCTAGCTAGCTAATGTGACAACGTGAGTAAAGTTACATCCTGGTACCGGGAGCCTACCGATGTTCCCCGGTTCCTATGTTCCCCGCATTGTATGTTACCTGGGAACATAGGGATGACCTCCAAATAGGCCTAGCCTGTAGCTTAGTGCAAAAGAAACATGTGATGGTAGGCCTGCTGGCCATGCTGAGAGCCTAATGTAATGATTGATAGGTAAGATACTAGATACAACAATTTACAGCCTAATCTCTCCTCATCATGTTTGGATTAAATCAACAAAGGCATAGGTTTATGTCATGCAATTCAGAAATTATGGTGGAATTAGGACCAGTTAAGGATGATCCCCTGGTACCCAACACACAGAGAGACCTGTTGCTATAGTAACGTTACATCCTGGTACCCAACACACAGAGAGACCTGTTGCTATAGTAACGTTACATCCTGGTACCCAACACACAGAGAGACCTGTTGCTATAGTAACGTTACATCCTGGTACCCAACACACAGAGAGACCTGTTGCTATAGTAACGTTACATCCTTGTACCCAACACACAGAGAGACCTGGTTAGTGTGAGTAACGTTACATCAAACATCATACATTTAATTCATGGTCAAATTCAAACAGGATCAACGAGTGATTTCTCTCTCACGGTTGACTGCTGTAGGCTCCATGTTTTTTTTTCCAAAATAAGGTCCCATGTTGTCAGTCCTGTTTCATTATTAAGTGGTTCCCAATGCTGGAGCTGATGTTCTGGAGGTACGTGGTTGTTATAGGACAGTGATAAAGAGTTTTTCCCCCCCATCAGACTGGCGCTGCAGCACGGTGACGGCCATGTTGTGGATTACCTGAGTCAGCCCGTCATCGACTACATTCTGCAGAGTCAGCTGTACATCAATGCCTCTGGCTAGAGACAACAACCTGTCTGCATGAGCACAGGAAGATTGCAGGAAGGGGGGGGAGGGGGGGCGGCACCTACACAACCATGTATATAAACATAAACCTCCCCCCTCCACCATCATTTAAAAAAAAACAACCTCTGTCTTCTGTGTCCAACATATATACTCTTCTTTCAGCTTCCCAACTGGAGTGTACCTCCTTCCGTCTGTGTCATGTGACATCACCATCAGGGATGTGGGTCCAGGCGGTGGTGGTGGTGGGGGGGGGGGGGGGGGGGTAGTGGTGTTAGAGAGCAGGTGTGGAGGTAAACCCTAAGGGCTGTAGACGTATCACTGAAGTATTTCTCCACTGTTTGTTTTCTGTCTTTAATAAAGTTTGTGGGTGCATGACACACACAGCCAGGCATGCTCGGTGTATCTGGGGCAGAAAAGAACCTTTTCAAACCAGCCTCACGGAGGCAGGTCGTGAAATAGTGACCACGTTCAAATCTACTTGGACATGATTTTGTCCTTTTATCTTGTGTCATGTTAATTTGTTAACATTCATTTTGTTACCTAAATGTCATTGTGCTTAGTCATTTCAAACCCCACGGTGATGTTTTTACTCTAAGCAAAGTGTAAAAAAACATCGTGTTGCAGTTATGAGCAGTACCTCCAGTTGACATTAGGTTAAAAGTCATGCTGAAATAATTCAAAATTGTGTACATGTACACGAATCAGTCAATAATAATGTTGTCTCTATTTCACGAACTGCCATGAGACTGTGCTGCACATCTAGCTTCAATGTGTTATTGGGCCTCATGCAAGATCCATCTGTACTTCAATAATTATCTTCTCCAAAGGAAACATGCTTAATTATACCAACCTAAATTGAAATATAAAATAATTAAGCAACTAAAAAAAATAGATTTAGATGAATAAACAAAAAAAAAATGAAGCTCCTCATTGAAAATACTCTCCACTGAAATGCCGACTATAGCTAGCAGGTCTTGTACCTGTAACTAACTAATTAACTAACTTGACTCTGTGGTGTTTGTTGTTGACTTGTTTTAGTTGAAAACCCTGCAGAATGTTTTTGAATGTGCATCACATGATGTCATGTTAACAGGCTGAGACACATCACCTGCAAAACCATTGTCTTTCTATGGAGTGGCGATCCTGGCATG
Organism: Eutrigla gurnardus; assembly: GCF_963514095.1. Lineage (NCBI taxonomy): Eukaryota > Metazoa > Chordata > Actinopteri > Perciformes > Triglidae > Eutrigla > Eutrigla gurnardus. The sequence goes on from NC_139918.1 coordinate 8,725,633, forward strand.
TGCTCCTCTCTTGCACTGGACGCCGTTTTTCTAGCACTTTTTAGACACGCATAAAATATTGTCAATGCAGGGCACAGAATCACACCGCTCGTCAATGTCTCTGTTGTCCCAGGCAGTCATTCAAATGGGGCTCTACTTAAACGCTTCCATCCTGTTTTAATGCTGGTAAATGTGGTCGGAATGGTCTTTTTCCCATCTCATCCAACAGCAGAGCAACATGAATACACATTTGAATGATTTGGCTGATCTTTTGCCCAACACTCTTTGCCAAGGGTCGTTTTTGAACGACGAAGCCTAGTGGCTGCGTAGCGTGAACCGGACGTGTCCTTCAGACTGAAGCAATTCGAACACAGCCGATTGTGAAACACAGCTTCATCAAATTCGGCTGAAACAAACATAATACTCATCAAAACTGTCTTGGTTACCTCTTTCCACAGTTCTAACAACCACCAACTCTGATTTGGTCTAAACTTAATGCCTAGTGTTAGATGTGAAAAGTTCTCAAACCCACCAGACTCCATTAAAAAACACAATCAGTTTAGCTTTGTTTAAAAGTCCTTCCACTTCCTTGATTTGTTCTCGATGACTCTCTCTCTCTCTCTCTCTCTGTTTCACTGCTATTAATAACTCGCTGAATGATTACATTCATAAAGAACTTAAATAATAGGCCTCGTAGATTTTGTCAGACTCCTGAGGTGAAATAACTGAAAGTTTACTGCCATATTTCCCATTTAAAAAACAATGCATTGTGCTGAAGGTGTTGGTGTTTGTAGGAGCGCCAAGGACCACAAATGTGTGAAAACCTAATGTAACCAGAGAAACCTTTTCCAGAGCTTGTCATTGACCAGTTGGTGGGGTGACCTCATGGTCTCAAACACAGTTGTTTTGCTCTTTTAATAACGTTAAATTTTAAACCTGCGTCTTCACTGGGCTTTATCCGTCTTTCCGTTGACTTCATAACCCTGAACACACGGAAGGATTTAATAAGAATCCAGAAATGTTCTTGCATGAGGCCCGTTGTTCTCTTCATGTCTGGAGGAAGTCTAATCAGCTGGTGTCTCAGCAGCTGTAACTGTACATAGCGACCTACAGGTAAACATAAACTGACTACAATCACACTTTGACACATGGAGGAGGATGAACACACAGGGTGGACTCTACTATTGAGATTTCAAGGCGTCGAGCACCGTGAAAATGATCGATGGTGATGAACTTTTGTAAAAACCAATCCTCAGCAGCAGTGGCGGTGTTGTTGGGTTGTATTTTCTTCTTCATGTGCTCCTCTTAGCTCTTATTACCGTAGACTGCATGCTTACACATGTTTGGTTCTGGCATGAATGTTCATCGCTAGGAATAAATATGATCTGTTGTGAGCGTGTTTGAAAAAAAATATTTACATTATGTATAAATATATAATATACAATGGGGACATCATCGCCCATGTTTGTCCATTTTCTATTCACTCTGTAAATGTACAGCTCAAGACCTCATCTATGTCAAACCTGTTTATTCCTGTGTGTGTGCGTGTGTGTGTGTGCGCGTGTGTGTGTGTGTGTGTGTGTGTGTGTGTGTGTGTGTGTGTGTGGATTCCAGGGCACTTTTTGTTTAACCATGTAGCTGAAAATCAATCTTGTTTTCTGTATTAATCTACCTTTTGTTCCTCCGGCTTCTGTTGATTGTAAACTGTGATACACTCTTAAAAATGACTTGTCATCTTTAACAGTTCAATTGAACAACTAAAGCTGATAGACGACGCCCTGACACTGGCACAAAAAGACAGACAGAGACTAAATACACAAGAGACTAGTGAGACACCATGACACGTGAGCAGGCTGAACACTGATTGTGGTAAACAAAGGGAGCAGAGGAAAGCTGGTAGTCAGGTGGCTTAGCGCTCATTTTCACATAAAAAGCATCACATTTTGCACAAGGCTTCCTCAGGACCTACAGAAGGGTTTTAACTTCGGGCCACCTAAGATTTTGAATACCTCCATACAGAGCATAAAGAAATTATTGGTCAACATCCATGAAAAAAACCTTTACTGGCCTAAACTAACACTAACACTGGCTTTTTTTCTTCTTTTTTTTACCTTTAATGATGGGTGTCATCCACATGAATACTCAAGTTTGAATGAAATCAGGAAGTGGTTTATATCTGGTGCAGGAATAGTTGAGGAGAGACGTTGAGGTAAGGTAAGTGGAGTCTGTGGCAGGAGTTGCAAAGGCAGATGAGTGAGGAGGCTGGAGTTTGTTTGGCGGCTGGAACAGAACAGAAAATCTCCACAGGAGAAGATAACGACGGTCTTCCATGCGGAAGTCAGTCAATACACGAAAATACCAACAAGATGCAAACAGTGCAGGGACCCTTGAGGAAACAGGAAACTGACAACTGTAACAGCGACTGAGGAGTCCACACGAAATTCTCTGAGGCGGACCTCCAGAGCAGCGATCGAGAAACTCACGGTGAACAGCTGGCACAGAAAAACGCCAGGCAGCCGAGGGAACTGGCAGACAGAAACCAGGAAACACACAGGCATTAAAGCAACACTAAAGAGTATTTAGTGCCATAAAATAATGTTTCCAAAATAGTTTCAGTGGTTCATCACCTCAAAACCGGGTGAACAGCACTTCAGCATTCGCTCTGCAGCCCTCTATTGGCAGTAACCGCACTATGTAACTTTGCCTCCTCGGGTAGCGGTTTTGTAGTTCAAATGAGACTACGAATTTGACCTGCTTTACGGCAAGCGTTACAAAAGCCGGTAGGTGGAGGTTCTGCGTAGAGATCAGTGGGAGAACACCCGGCAGGTGCGTGGAAGATACCTTGCAGCTAGGTAGTTTTTAAATTGGCGTCATGGCAGAGCCTGCAAAGAAAAGGAGGAGTATAATGTCCGATGAGGCGAAGAAAAGAAAACGGGAGCATGACAAAGAAAGAGCTCGAACGAGAGTGAATATCAGACCGGCTCACACTCGTTGGCGAGAGCTGAAGGAGGTTACAAAATGCAAGACGGATGGTGACTTGGCTTTGTTGCTGCTGGACTTGTAAATAATACCGGTAATCAGTTTTTTTCCAACAGTGTGCATCTGTGTACAATACATTGTTGATTATTTTATTGGCTCGTGTTAGCTAAGGCGTTAGCTATTGTGCTAATATACGTATATGTAACTATCGCTATGGCTCATGTTAGCTAATCTTAGCTAAGGCGTTAGCTGCTCTATCTTGTCACTGGACATCGTTTCCAGAGCCGGTTCTGCATACAAACAAATAATGTGCGTGCGACGGTAGGCTGCGGTATGCTAAATTATTTACAACGGCAGTAATGGACAATTCCATTCCAACCTGTAGGGGGACCGAAGAGGAAAAGTTCTTAAGTGTTGCTTTAATCTTGGTTGAGAAAAGAAGGCTTAGGCGTTTCCAGAGATGAGGAGGGATGATCAGGACAAACCAGGGTCGAAGCAGGGTCGAAAGTTGCCTGGTCGTTGGTGGATGAATCCTACCGCTCAGTGGGTAAATCCTGACGGACAGGCTGGCGGTGATTCTGAGCAGGCTGCAGAGCCTGGACTCTTTGAAAGCAGGCCTTAAACCTTTTTATTCTAAAAGGCCTTTGACTGTTAAGTTGTGCCCTCTTTGTGATGTGATGTATTTACACCCAGCGATTCATTGAATGGAGTGCATTACAAATATCATCGTCTACCGCTTATCCTGTATTCAGGGTCACGGGGGGCTGGAGCCGATCCCAGCTGTCATTGGGCGAAGGCAGGGTACACCCTGGACAGGACGCCAGTCTATCACAGGGAGACATGTAGAGACAGACAGGTAACCGGTCTATCACAGGGCTGACATGTAGAGACAGACAGGTAACCAGTCTATGTACATGTAGAGACAGACAGGTAACCAGTCTATCACAGGGAGACATGTAGAGACAGACAGGTAACCAGTCTATCACAGGGCTGACATGTAGAGACAGACAGGTAACCAGTCTATCACAGGGCTGACATGTAGAGACAGACAGGTAACCAGTCTATCACAGGGCTGACATGTAGAGACAGACAGGTAACCAGTCTATCACAGGGAGACATGTAGAGACAGACAGGTAACCAGTCTATCACAGGGCTGACATGTAGAGACAGACAGGTAACCAGTCTATCACAGGGCTATTATTATTATTATTATTATTATTATTATTATTATTATTATTATTATTATTATTATTAATAATAATAATAACTATAATCAAAGAGAGGGAGCGAGAGATTGTTTATCAAAGTGATTAATAATGAGACGGGAAAACCATTAATCAGAATAAAAGTGCAGCAGGTTTTAATCAAAAGCAGTTATGACACATTAAAATGTTTGTGCGGGTGAGTCATGTAAAAACACTGAATTAAAAAGGTTAAAGAACAGATGGACTGTATGTACAGTTATAAATAGAATACATTTACATTCACATGCAACATCGTCATCAGAAACACACACACACAGTTTCATAAACACAGTATCCATCAAACAGAAGGTAGATGAGGGTTCTTAATATACCTTATACTAAAAAAACCTGTTGGGGTCATTATTTACGTTTGTTAATAAAAGAAGGTTATCAGCCGTTATGTGCAATAAAGCAATACAAAAACATTTGCAGGTTAAACATTGCAGTTTCTCATAAATATATTAGAAAAGGCTGATCTGCAACAGATCAACAGTAATCTGCTTTTTACTGAAACATATAAACATTCACGTCACGTTCTCCAGCTCTCAGAAGGATTTACGAGTCAGAAACTGTTATTTACAGTAACTGACACGTGACATGAATGCAGCACGAGCATCACAGTGAGTAATAAACTATCATATATCTATATTTACATATATCACACACATGACATCAGGGAACATCTGGTTCAACAAGAAATGCAGATAAGTCCTGAAGAGTGACTTCAGAGAAAGAGAAAGCTGAATTTTACAACAATATTTTTGATTTATTTTCAAATACAAGAATATTAAAAAGAAGACAAAGACTTATCGTGGTTTAGTGAAGGCTTCTCCTGTAAAACAATATTAGAAATGTGACCAGATACAACAATAATGAGGAATGATCAGAGAAACTGTTGATCAGGCACTGAGGGTCTAATCAGAGATCATATCCAATTGCATTATGGGAAATGTAGGATCCAGTTCCAAGTGTGTTACTGTCATTTGATTCAAATAAAAAGACACTAAATCAGCGTTTAGCAGCAGGCCAATCACTGTCTTTTTGAAATGTCCGATTCGTTTTTGTACAATTCTCGTTGTAACGGCAGATATTCATTGTGGAACCAGAACTCCAGTCCTTAGGCCTCCTCGAGGGGGGGGCTGTTGAAGCAGCCACTGGGGATGGCACTCAGGATGTCCTCCAGATTCGTGATGTCTGCCAGGATGGTTTCGATGTCCTGGTTGATGCCGGTCAGCCGACGCCGCTGAGCCATCTCCTGATCCTCCATGTCTCTGAGACGAGGCCTCAGATGCCCCTCCACGTCATTCTGGGCGTTGGTCAGAGAGGCCTCCAGCTTCTGCAGCAGCGTTTCATCCACAGCACCAGGCTGGTCTGAGGACAAGAAGAAGAAGAAGAAGAAGAAGAAGAAGAAGGTAAATCAACATATTCCTGCTGCTGATCTTGATGTTCATCCTGAGAGGAGAGCTGGACTCACTTGCGTTGGCCAGCATGCCGTTGATGTCTCGCAGGGTTTTGGCCACAGCATCTCTGGTCTTCCTGGCGTTGTTGAAAGCTGCAGTCGCTCCAACCGCCGCCTGCGGAGGAAACATTACACGAATGTAATAAGAGTAGAACGGACATTCTCGTTCAAATCAACGTAGCAGCAGCGGCCATTTTTCCATGTAATGCCACCGTTACTACTTCCAAATAGAGTAAACCGCTGACTGAGGTTCAAAAAACCTGCCTTTTTTTGTTGCTACTTTGCCTTTTGTCCCCTTTGACTGTTTTTTTGTACCTGACTCCCTGCATTTTGGTTTCAGCTTTTTGTTTCTCCCCATCTCGATCCCTTGTCTGAGTAACTGCATTTGGGTCCTCCTCCCATTTCCATAGTTTTCCCTTTTTACCCGTCGTGACAATTTCAAGGGAATAAGTGAAATGTGTAAAAAAAAATGTTGCTGCTCCGGAGAAAGACAACATACCTTCTACATACTAGCTAAGTGGCTAACAATCTACCCTGCTAACTAGGTAGCTAGGTACTAGCTGCATCCACTCTTTCAGCAACACTTTTCCGGCCCCACCGACGTGTATTATAACAACTCATACCGATCAGCGTTTTCTTTTGTACAAGTCATATGGCGACTGAAAACAGTTCAATGGATGGCTGTGTCCAATTCAGCATCCATCTATGTCGACCAGCCGAACCAAGCGCTCTGAAATCAGATGGTCTGGTCTAAAGAGGAGTCCTTTGGGCCCCCACCCTTTACGGCTCCCGTTGCATAGCAACCAAAGAGAGCACAAAAGACGTAGCTAACGTAAACATGATTAGAATGGAGTCAGATATTGTATTTTATTTGTATTAATATTATTATTTTATATTCCGCTGGAGGATAAGCTTCATGTTATACTTCAGGCTTAGAGAGAGTATTTTGCTGCATCTCTTGCTGCTCATAGACGCTGTGTTGATTAAAATCATCACAGATGAATCCTGGGATGAGTTGGGTCGTGAAGGATCCATCAGAAGGCCACAGTTCAGGGCTGAATTTAATGAGTCTGAAATGGGATGGCTGTGTTGCAGTGACTCAAATGCAGCCGAAGCATGCACACAACTATACACAACTATCATCTGTTCTACTCTACACTTCATTTCAATGGGAAACATCCACATGCTTTACTTTTTGTCCAACAGTCGGTGACTTTTGACCCCTTAGACCAAATTACCTTCTTAGCATCGTCCTCCAGTGTCTTGTGTGCGCGCAGCTTAGAGCCCACGGCTGCACCTGCATCCAGCACCTGCGTGTTCAGATCCAGGGCATCCTTGTTCAGTTTGGTGGCTGCCTTCAACAGACCAGCGTGAGACGGCAAAGATGCCAATGTTCCCTGGAGAATAGAGACACCCAGTCAACACAGAGTGGAGACAAACCACTTTATATGAACACATAAATTGACCAGAGAGAGACGGAAGCACCTAAATCCACGATGGGTTAAAGGAGGAGATGTTTTTGGTGTAAAGTCTGGTCTAAAGCTGCAGAAAGGATCACTAGTTCACAATCATCGGGCCAGTCCCAATGGGCTTAAAGACAGAGTGGGTAATTTGGAAAAACCACAGAGACTTTGAACGCATCGCTGAACCAAAAAAGTCCCGCCCCCTTCGTTCAGACCTGTTCCCGCTCCCCCAGAACGCCAAACGAGTGAAATCTGGAAGTAAGCGTTGACAGACGGGCCGACCAATCATTTCCTCTGGCCCAACCTTTTTTAATTGGACGGGGTTTTTACAGTCCTGCCACAGATTTCCTCTGATTTCAAGTGTTTTTTGATTAATCTTAAATCCTTAATGTTCTAAATATATTTTAAGGCTTGTTGAAAGCTGAAGCTACGCTGCATTCAGGCTGTGATCAGTAAGAAGAATTATTGAATAGATGTATATAAAGAAAAAAACATAACCTAACGTCCTATTTGAAAATGTTCTATTCAGTCGTTATCCATTGGAGTGTAACCAAAATGTTCAGAGCCGAAGTCCTCCAACCAAACCAGGTAATGGCAGTTCAGACCTGCAGGTGTAGGCAGGATGACGGCTGTGACTTCGGCGCTGTCGTCGCCTGCAGCTGCTTGTTCTGCACGTTTGTTTCGACGTGTCTGTATCTTTTGAAAATAAGTTGGATGTTTTACATTTTAAACCGGAGCGTGTTGGAGCATGTTGGTCATTCATTGGGAAATGCTTCAACTCACACCGCCCAACCTTTGCATTGACTTTGTATGCTTTCTCATTTGGTGTGAACACAGCACAACAGGTGGAACAGATCGTTCTAAACGCAAAGAAAACAGCAGCCATCTTGATCTATCTTTGAAGATTGTTACCTCCAGACTGTGGACCAGGTTCCCCATCATGTTGATGTTCTCCTGTGCCTTTCGGTAATCTTCAGACACGTCTCCCAGGACGGACATCGTCTCGCCGTTGTCGCTGACAGCCTGCTGGATGGTGGCGTTGATGCCGGGAAGACGCTTGATGGCGGCGTCAGCCAGAGCTTTGCTGCCGTCGATCTGCTGGTCGAACCCTGCAGAGGAAGACGAGGAGGAGTCGCATTCAGTCCAGAGTTTATGCAGAAAACAAAGAGAGTCTCTACATCAGCTGTTTGTCTACCTCTCAGGGTGTTCAGGGCGTCATCCAGCTCGTTGGTGTTGCTGTGGATGCCTTGCAGGGCGCCCTCGGTGTTGGCCTTGGCCAGGTCGACTCTGTCCCGGAGCTTGTCGAAGTCCTGCAGGGAGGAAACATATTGGACTCAACACAATAACACTAAGACTAGCCCTGAACCTGAACCTGTACCGGAACCTATGCCTGTACCTGTACCCGAACCTATGCCTGCTCGTGAACCTAGAGCTGAACCTGAACCAGAACTTTTGCCTGTGCCTGAACCTGTACCCGTACCCAACCTGTACCTGAACCTAGAGCTGAACCTGAACCAGAACTTTTGCCTGTGCCTGAACCTGTCAGAATTCCCCAGACATATCATTTAGTATCCTTGTTCCCATAATCCTTCAGTACCTGCTGGGCAGCCTTGCCCTTTGCCAGCAGGGTCTCGGTGGCGGCCTTGTCTCGCAGCATGCCATCTTGCAGCACCTCAAAGCCCGAGATGTCCCTCTCCACCGCCTGCTTGACATTGTCCAACCTGGATACCATGGTTTCCACCTGCCCCTGAGCATGATGGGAGAACAGAATAAGGCTTACTCGAGACCGTTAGGAAGCACATGTTCAGGAGGACTCCTTGTTTTCTTAAGGTGGACTGAACATTTTAACAATTAACAGCGGCAGTTACCTTCAGGGACGATGGAATGTTTCGCTCCATGTTGGTGATGTCTTTCAACATGCCGTCTGCCATTTTGCTCTCGTCTCTGGCCTCACCGCTCAGCCGGGCTCCCTGGTTCTCCAAACCCTTCACCTGGGATGAAGTCTTATCATACCTGAAGACACGGACATGTTGGTTTAGACCAGGGCTTCAACGATATTCAAATCACTTTATTCGTCCCCGAGGGGCAATTTAAACAGAGGGCATGACAGTAGCAGAGAAGAGACACAATCAACAAACACACACATCACACACACACTGCAACAACCACATTCAACACGACTAATAATTAATAGTGCTTCAAATTCTAGTGCATTTAGATTTTGTGATCCAAAATGTTAGACGTTAAACGTAAAAGTTTAAAAAAGTTTATGTCAGCATGTTCATAAGTCAGTGATCAGTATTAAGGAGCTGGACAGCGGAGTCTGCGTCCTGAGGGGAGCAACTCAAACTCAAAGGGTCCTTAAGAATATTGTTCAGGGCCCCACATTTTCAGAAAGCTATGCTCCTTACCCTCAGCGCCTGTTGTGTGTTTTTAAAACTCCTGCCATTCTAAACCACCTAAACGTTTGGATTAAACTACCACCTGCACTAGTCTTGGTGAGTGTAATTTAGCTGCTATGAAAATCTTTTTGATTCGTTCATGTCGATCTTCCATCTCGTTGCATGCGTTCCCTCGGCTTTTGGGTTTTTTTATGCGCGCAGCGAGGATTGCTCCCTGATTCGGCTTTGGAAGTATCAATGCCTCACAAATTTCATGCCTGTTTTGTTTCTTCCGTTTCCATTTCTTGAAAGATGCAGAGACTGAATTGGGACACAAATAAAGAGACTCACATTGTTTTCAGGTCTCCTATCAGCTCTTTGACTTTGTTCTCCTTGTTCATGAGATTCCGGACCAGGGCCAGACTCTTCTCTGAATCGCTCAGAGCTGCGGTGGCACTTCGCTCCACAGCTTCCGCCTTCGTCTGATGTCTGCAGGACGGGATGAAGACATGGTGTCAAACAGAACCTCATTATTATCCAAAGCACGATGACTAGGATGGACTTACTTGTCAGCCAGACTGGTGGCTGCCTTCACCAGAGGAGCGAAGACGTTGGAACCCAGCGGAGCATCTCCAAGAGGAATCTCCTGACAGGAAGGAAGAGAACAAGCAGCTGTGAGAGGAAAGTAAACCTGTCGATCATATCATCATCATCACAGTTCCAGTTATCACAACACTGTTCTGGTTGCTCTTTTCCTTCAGTCCACCCCTTTCATTTATTTGAAATTCAGACTTGAAACAGAAGAACATCCCGTCACAATCAAACAGTTAGCCGACTTTCTAGGACATCATAAACCAGGCTGGTTCCTGACACAAGTAATCATTCTGCATATGTCTTACAGCTGATCGGAGGTTGGCCTTGGCCTCATTCAGTTTGTTCCTCATCTCCTCCATCAGACTCTGAACCTCCTCCACCTTTGTCTTGTACGTCTGCTGTCGTTGCTTGATTTCGTCCGCCGCGTCACCAACGTTTTGGATGACCTGGCCCTCTGTCAGCTGACTCCTGCTGATGGAGGAAAGGCGGCCCTGCAGGTTCTTCTCTAGTCCTATTGGACACGGGAGGAGTAGCGTCACAACCCAGTCTCATGGAAGTTTGTAAAATAGTCACGAAATGCAATCTATTGGTTTTCGTGTACAGGGACAGTTCGTGTAACTTCCAAAACAATGTCAAAGGAAAGTTCATTGGGATGATTTTCCATGGTGGACATGCAAAAACCACGACACCGAATGTCCACCGCAAGTGTTGTTGTTAGTGACGCCTTTGTGCCTTTTTTTTTCCTAAACCTAACGTTCCTTTTGTTTCCTAAACCTAACGTTCCCCTTTGTTTTCTAGCGTAATGCCAATCCAACTAGCAAAAAAAGTGCAGGCAGGAACTTTCAACATAAATACATTAATTTGAATGTCGTGCTACATATAGAAATGCCATGTCCATGTATAGAAATCCATAGATTTTGATTTTGTGACTAATGCATGCAGCACTATGCTGTGTGCTATACGACTGCTATGAGACTGTGGGAACAAAGAGATGCTCTTCAAACTGAATGAATGGATGACTGACGGTGTAAATGAGGTCTTACCTGCGAGCAGCTCAGTGTCATACTGCAGGTCGTCCACCAGCTGCTCAGTGGCTCTTAGACCAGCCTCAAGCTCAGCACTGTTAGCCGGTTTCAAACCTCCATCCATGTCTGAGAACAGTGTCTCCAGCCCCTTCAGTTTGGCAGCGTAAGCCTCCATCTGAAACACAAGTTCAACTCATTTACACCTGTGGTCGCCACGTCACTAAGATCCAACCGCTCACACGATAGCTCAGTGAGCAAAGTGTGATATGATTGGTTGTCCACTAATCACAGGGTCGCTGGGGTGCCCTTGAGCAAGACGCTGACCCCCAAGTTGCCCCCGATGTTCAGGCCAGATAAGTGTGTGCAGACTGTAACATCGTAACATCAGCATGTTAACATGCTCGTAATGAATGCTAATGTGCTGATGGTCAGCAGCTATAATCTTTATCACCATTTTAACTCAGCATGTTGCCATGGTAGCATTAGCTTATTCTCTTGTTTTTAATTAGGGGAGAAATATGTTCATATTGAATTTATAATAATAATAATAATTATTATTAAATATTAACTTTTATTTGAATCTTCACCACTCTCAGTTTAAACCACTTTCTTTTCATGGCTCCATACCTTCGTCTTGATGGGGCTGAAGCAGGCGGGACAGTTGGACCTGTGGCACCGCAGACCCTCGAAGCCTGGTCTGCACTGACAGCGACCTGAATCATCACACTGTCTGGACTCAGAGCCCTGAAGGTCACAATCACACGCTGGGCCGCGACACGAGAGAGGAAAGAAATGTTGATGACCTTCATATTCAAGTTCTCACACCTCACTGCATATCATAACCTTTTCACAGAGTTTAACTATAGAGGAGAAGTCCCTTCCGGTGACTCTTCTTACGTTTGCACGCGTCGGCGGCTTGGCCGTGGTAGAAACCGGGCAGACAGGCCTCGCAGCTCGGCCCCTTCGTGTTGTTCAGACACTTCAGACATTGGCCGGTGGCGCGGTCGCAGCTTCCCGGCACGCTGACGTCGATGTGGCCGTTACACCGGCAGGGCCTGCAGGTCAGCTGCACGCTGTCGCCGCGAGGAGGCTCGCCATGAAACCCCTCCTGACATTCATTACAGCGAGGACCTGAAAGGCAGACAGACCTGTATCATGTATCATGTTGTTGTCAGGCCAACAGTGTGAGGATATTTTACAGATAATTCATCACTCTACTCATTTTACCGGGCTACGCTCAAGCTAATTATTTCAAAAACGTATATCTTACACAGATTGGGACCTTCTTAGTGAAACATATGATTTAATATGGTATTATGTTGACATCTGAACACTTTTAATGAACGGTTTCATTTGGTTTAAAACTAATTGGGATCAAAAACAGATTCTCTCGCCGTTCATATACACAATGTTTTTATTTACAAACTAGCCTCTCTATTTGTGGGCACCAACTGGTTTTGCAGAGAGAGAAGAAAATTGGCAAAAACCCAACAATGAAGACGGATGTGGGTGCATCAGCTCATTGGTTGCACTGAAAGGTCACTTAAAGGTCACCATCTGATCCATCTTTCTGTGTCACAATAACACGAGGTACAAATGGGGGAAGTGATGACGTAAGACTCAACAGGTTTCTTTTTGCAGAGAGGACAGCGTGAGAGAGAGAGAGACAGGGGATGTCATGCAGGAAGGGCCGCCGGTTGAGGCTGCAGCCTCGGTACATCGGGGGCCAACGCTACAGCTTGGTAGTAATTGTAAGAGTCTGGAGACCAACCTGTGGTTCCGGTTGGACAGCTGTCACACCGGGGCGCCAGTGAACCGGCGGGCTGCGAGCAGGACACTCCGTCCGGACAGGGACACTTCACACAGGTGCGGGGTTGCCAGGGGTTACGGTAAAAGCCCTCGGTGCAGCTCTGCTCTCCGGGCGTCTCGTCAGCAGAGTAACAGTCTCCGGTCTGCGGGTCGCAGCTGCCTCCTCTGCAGCTGCAGGGCTCGCAGGAGCTGAAGGCCCCGTCCGCAGGGCTCCCGCGCCGGAAGCCAGCGGAGCAGATCTCGCAGAACTCCCCCTCGTAGCCCAGCGGGCAGTTGCAGGTCCGAACCCAGCGGGCCGGTGAGCCATCGCCATGCCGCGCTGTCACCATCCTCACGTTGTCAAGGTAACCACGTCCTGAAGAGACACAACAGTTCAATCCAGTTTCTCCAAAAGAAAATGTGCGTTTGGTGTAATGCTGTAAAAACAACTCAAAATCTTCCACAATATTGTATCTAGGAAGTGTGTGTGAATGCTGAGAGTTGAAAGTTCTACTGATGTGTCTAAAAGTTGAATTATTCTGCTTACTGGGAGAAAATGTGTGGATTTGCAAGCTTTTGCTTGATAATGTAAAAGAAGCTGCATGAAAATGCCTTCTAGAGGAAGTAAAGAGAGCTCACCATTTTCACCGAATGTTGCCCGGATCTTGATGGCGGTGAGGTTCTGGAGGAGCATCTGGAACTGTGAGGAGGAGAGCTGAGGCCTCCACCTGCTGCTGGGCTGCTCATCCAGTCTGTTCATGGACAGAGGAAGTGATGTCACACAGGGTGAGGCATGCAACTTGACACTAATCACTGTATCCAAATGACAAATATCAGACTGGATTCTTCATCCAATTAAAGTTCCTCTTTTTCATATTGTTCACTCTAAAGTTCAAAAAGTTACAACACAATTGTTTAGATTTATTCTATACTATGTATGTCCTCCACTATTGTCTAACACAATGTGTTGACAACCTGATGATGGAATTTATTCAACATCATCATTTCCAGGGTCTCCATGTTCGTCTAGCCTCCAGATGACGCACCGTTTCAGTGTTGAATCGGATGAGTTAAATTATTTTGTATTAACATGAGAGTTTTGTGGATGAAAGCACAAAGTGTCTCCCTGCAGCTCCTTCAGCTTCACCCACACTCAAGCAGTAACTTCCATGGAAACAGTCTTTCTGTAGCGGCAACAAGGGAAAAGGTCAAACCCCTGAATGTCCTGTCTGAATCCGAGCCACCTATAGCTGTTTGATTTCGGGTGGGGTTCATCACATCATTGACTTTGATGGATCGCCTCTCGTTCAAGTCTCTGACCTGAAGCTGTAGTTGATCTTCTGTCCACAGGGGACGATGGACCGCAGGTCACCCAGCGAGGCGGCCACTCGGAGGCCGGCACCTTCCAGAATCACGTCGTTGGTGGATGGGTGTCGGACGCCGCGGTCCATACGCAGGGAAAAGGAGAGGTTCTGACCGTAACTGAGCAACTGATTCCCCAGGTAAGGAGCTGTGGGAGAGGAGAGAGACATCAGGAGGGAGGAGAGGAGAGAAGGAGGCAAAAGAGAGGAAGGGAAGGAAATTAGAGGAGAGGGGAGAAGCTAGGAGCTGGGCAATATGATCATGAGAATGAAATACAGAAAAGGGAAGAAAGAGGAGGACAGGAAAACAATGCAAAGGTGTCATGGGGAGAGGAAAGACATGGAGAAAGGTAAGAAAGGAAGGATATGGAGAAGAAATTAGGAGGAAGGAAAGAGGGAGAGATGGGAAGAAGTGAGGACAGGAGAGAAGAAGAAGTAAACCATGAAACTTGATAGTTAGAGAAGGGAGCAGAGAAGGAAAGTAAAAGAGGGCAAGTAGACATAGAGATGAGAAATGAAAGGAAAAGAAGGGAATATGATGTATGAAAGAAGCAAATGTTGTTGTTCTCACCTGGGGCATACAAGTAAACCGGCAGGCTGTTTTTGGAGATCACCTCCAGGTCCTGGTATTTTGGTGTCCAGCGGAAGTGAACGTCATTGGGGGTGACTCCCTGCGCCGTCGCCGCCTTCCAGCCATCGGTACCTGAAAACACAACACAGTCTATTACAACTGTGGAGCTTTTATTTTGAAATGAACCCCAGAATCCACTGGCATCTCCTGAAATCGACAGGGGAGTCTTTTATTGTGAAGTGGAGGGGCAAGTGGTTACCGTCGGCAAAGGTGGAGGTGATGTTGTAGACAAAGTAAGTAGATTGTGCAGAGCACCTGCTGCTGTGACCATAACAGAAACAGATCTGACTCCCAGAATCCTCTCTGGGCCGACGGCTGGAAAACAGAGCAAGAGACAGGAAGTGAGACCGGAAAGAAACAAACCAGAAGTAGTAGAAATTGATTCTAAGAAAACCTCTTAGTTAGGTTTAGGTAAGAAAACCTCTTCATTGGAATTAGGGAAGAAAACCGAACAGTCCCTTCACAACAACACTTTGGGACATTAGGAGTCATACACCGGTCTTGTGGGGAGAGTCCTGCATTGTTGGACCCACCCCACAAGTCCGACACCGGTCTTGTGGGGAGAGTCCTGCATTGTTGGACCCACCCCACAAGTCCGACACCGGTCTTGTGGGGAAGGTCCTGCATTGTTGGACCCACCACCAGGACTTGCTGTAAGACTTGGTTGTAATGGAAGAGATGCTGATGTAAATGTGCAACCATTTCAAGTAGACTGGTGTGTTTCTTCACCTTTGTGAGCAGCCGTTGGGACCGATCGGCCCATCTGCGCAGCGGTCGCATTTATCTCCCATGACGCCTTCTTTACAGCTGCAGCGCCCCCTGCTGTCACATGTGGTATTGACAGAACCTGGTAGGCGAGGAAACAACATGAGTAATAACACATTGATACTCTCCGTGTTAATGAAAGGTGGAGGTTGTTTGTTTCTCACCTGTGGGGTTGCAGCGGCAGGGTGTGCAGCTCAGTGCTGCCCCCACCAGGTGGAAGCCATCCTTGCAGCGCTCGCAGTGGCGGCCCACAGTGTTTCCCTGACAGTCGACGCAGTGCAGGCCCCAGGGGTCTCGAAGGCAGTACCGAGATCTCCCATTACAGTTGCAACGTACTGTTGCTGCAGGAGACGGAGGTTAGAAGTCACTTTTAGTTGGTTTATGTTGAACATAATTCATATCATTTATTGTTCAACCTCTTTTTCTGGTTTGTTCCATTTCAGAAGTGGCAGTCCATAACATGTTCATCTATTTAATTGTCTTAAGTTACTATCTTTCAAAGAGTGAGTTAAAACAATGGTGATTGATCATGTGACCCACTAATGAAAGTGCACTTGCTGATTTGCCCAGAATCGGAAATCGATAACTTCCAACTGCTGAGTCAGGCTCCCTCTAGTCTAAAGTGTTTGACCGGGTACATTTCATTACTGCTGACTCACAATGGAGGATCAACAGAGAAAGAAGACCATTCAACTTCCAGTCCCAAAAAAAAGAAACAACAAACTAATGGAAGTGAAGAAAGAAAGTCATCAAGAAGCAAAGTGACCTCCAACGAGGGAAAACCATGGACCTCCTTTCAGTGTGGAGCATTTGAAGGCATCCCAGAGACAGTCGACACTGTTGGTGAGAGAGATGAGTCCCAGAGGCTCGCCTGCAGTTCCATCTACCACCAGAGAGGCCGCTAGAAGCAACGCATCTCAACTCTTATGGACTGCCACTTTAATTCTAATTCTGTGATACGTTTTGTGTTATCTGTCTGTATTGGGAGGGAAACCATGACATTTTGCATGGATGTCGGTGTTGGAGGAAATGTCAGAAGGCCATTAATACCTTCTGCAGGCGATAAGAACATATCTGCACCATATTTAAAGGAAACGTGACCATCAGTTGTGGAATTGCAAAGTGGGAAACAGACGGTGGTGAAGGTGGAGACAAAAATCACAATTTCCTGAAAAGTTCAGTGACTTTAAAAATGTTTACAGAGTGAAGCTGTTCTGTGTTCTGTGGTTTGTTCAGAAATCCCAGAGAGACCTGCACCTACCAGCCTAAAGCCCTGCAGACAAATCATAACAATCAGAGTCCTACCCAAACCAGTCAACGCCTCGTCTGAGGAAACAACTCAACGCTTAAAGCTTCAGTTTAAATTCTGATAGAGTTTCCACAGGCTGCTGCTTGTTACTGCTGTTGGCATGAAAGTGGAATTTCAAACCCATACACAGTTTTTAATGATGAAGTTATGTAATGGCGGCTTGAGAAGAATGAGAGTTTGAGGGCAGATCATCAGGGATGAGCTTGAATCTACCTCTGCACTACAGCTAGCCAGGCTTAAAACATCTGACAGATTGAGTTCCATACAGAGATATTCAAGAAATGTTTAGCCCATATCAGCACAAAGAGCTAACGTTATAGCCGAGTCTTTATGTAGCGAACAAGCAACAGCTTGGTTTTAAGGAAGGAGCGGTCCAACTTGTTCTCAAGTTGCAGATAGCGGTGCGTCCGTACTGAAATATATCCAGGATATTTTTAGCCTAGCTTAGCACAAAGACTGGAAGCAGGGGGGAACTGCTAGCCTAGCTCCATCTAAAGAGATTCTGTCTGATTTTGGTCTTCGCTTGGACATTTGTTGCCCAAAGAAATGCCAAATAAGACCAACCATATCCTGCAACAGAAGACCTCAAATATGTTTCTTGTTTTTCAGTAATTTATGAATTGCTTATACTGCACTCTAATTGCTATTCCTTTGATATTCTTGTTTTTATTATTTTTTATTTATTTTCATTTTATTTTCTTGTTTTAATTTTTTATAATTATTTTTTGTGTTTCTTTCCAATGCTTTTAATGTTTTATGTAGCACTTTGAATTACCTTGTTGTTGAAAGGTGCTATACAAGTACAATTGCCTTCCCTTGATGTGGTAGAAGTTGGTGTAGTCATTGTTTCCAAAGTAAAGTTTAATACTTTATATGAGTCTTAATACAGAGTGACTCGTGTAAGCATGCACAGGGAGGGTGAGGTGAGTTCAAGGTGCGTCTGTCTGTTCTTGTGTCTGACCGTAAGGACGAGGTTCACCACTGATTCACACCAACAGTGTCTGATACTGAAATGACTCATTGGGTGATGGCTTTTACAGAGTCCTCACTAAACACAATACGATGATGAAACCGGGACAACTCATCTGAGGGGCTCACAGTGCAAGTGTTTCATTTATCCATAGAGATAAAACATTCAACAAAATCTTTTAACAGTTTTATGATGAAAATCATTATGTCAATTTTAACAGCATCCAAACATGGCAACAGGAAAGCCCTTAAGTACTTTATGTGTTTTACAAATTTTGTGAAGTTATATAGAGAACTAATTCACCTCACGTTCGTGTTATAACCTAACTAGGTTATGTTGCCTTAACCTTAATGTTTGTTGTATTACCTAAATCTGACGTTCATTTTGTTGCCTAAAGCTAACGATGGTTTTGTTCCCTAAAGCTATCGTTGGTTTTGTTCCGTAAAGCTAACACTTGTTTTGTTCCCTAAAGCTATCATTGGTTTTGTTACCTAAAGCTATCTTTGGTTTTGTTGCCTAAAGCTAATGTTGGTTTTGTTCCGTAAAGCTAACGTTGGTTTTGTTCCCTAAAGCTATTGTTGGTTTTGTTGCCTAAAGTGAACGTTGGTTTTGTTCCCTAAAGCTATCGTTGATTTTATTGCCTAAAGATATCGTTGGTTTTGTTCCCTAAAGCTATTGTTGGTTTTGTTCTGTAAAGCTAATGTTGTTTTTGTTCCCTAAAGTTATTGTTTGTTTTGTTGCCTAAAGCTAAAGTTGGTTTTGTTCCCTAAAGCTAACGTTGGTTTTGTTTCCTAAAGCTAACATTGGTTTTGTTCCCTAAAACTAACGTTGGTTTTGTTCCCTAAAGCTAATGTTGGTTTTGTTTCATAAACCTAACATTTGTTTTGTCACCTAAACCTAACTGTATGTGGTTATTTTGAGCCTAATTATGATTTTTTTCTAATTGAGAGATTTTGTTGCCTCTGCCTAAATCTTGTTTTGTAGCATAATGTCATCCTGACTGAAAGTAGTTGTGCCCAGCGACAGCATGAAAATGGACAATTCATGTTGTGAGACTGTGTTGAAATAAAACACATGTTCATGTGTTTGTGTTTGCAGGACGATCAAGATTCAAATGGGTCGTTGCATTTCAGTTATGTTGAATTTAGTTCCTAAGAGGTTGAACAGGGACTGGATGAGTTGTGTTTCGCCTTTTTAATATGACAATAACATTTTGGAAAGCTAAAGGATGTTATTCATTCTTTATCATTCTTAACTTCATGTCTGGAAACAGAAAAAATAAATCCACTTTCTGGCTTTTTCCAGAGCTTTCTACCACATCTGTGGATGCATGATGCAGTTGAACGTTTTGTAAAAATTAAAAAGTGGTCATTGAGTTAAGATTTTGTTTTCGCAAACTAAACCATGACTTTTTACCGTGATATGCTAAATCTAAATAAATAATGCTGCGATCATTATACTGAAGTTCTCTCCTAATGTAACACCTGGATTATGTTGCTGACCTCAGAAGTGAGAGTCACCTGTGCAACGGGAAGCTATAACTACAGTCATTTACTAATTCATCTTTTCATCACAGACACAGATATTTAACTGTCTGTCAGTTATTTATCAGTTTAAACATTAGCAGGTAGAAGCTGATCGAAATATATCTGTCTTCATGTAATTTTAATATATTTCAATTTGATGGTGTTGTTTTCATTTCGTTTGTATTTTATTGATTTGAATTTGCATAAAATAGTGCTTTTTTAAAATTGCGATGCACATTCTTAAAAATCAAACCGAATTCAATCATGATTGCACTCCCATAATTTGAAATTTAACAAGTCATAATTTTGATTTAGTATACCAACTTTTGTATGTTTGAGATAATCTCACATTTCTTTTAACATCTTGAGTTAGTGTGTCATAAAAGATTTAAACACTAAACACAACAAATATTTTTGATTGAGTAAACAAACGGTTTGACTTACGATCTCATCTTGAAGTAGCAATGATTCATTTTTGTTCCTTACATTTTATCTAATTCTTTTGTTTTCTTGGCAGAACTACTGAGCTGTCTACATGTTTTATTATTGATGAAATGTAGTATTCTCCTGCTGCCCTTCACATTTGTATTTACTAATCTCAACTCTCACTTAGTTCATCATTTACATAGCTGAGTTCACAGGTTTTTATTTACTTTCTATTCTTAATATTCCTCCCAGATTGGTTTATTGTTAGTTTATTTTGTATGTATGTCCACGCCCATTCAATTCTTCAGAGTTTGTATAAACATGCATAAACTGTGTTAAAACTGTAACTAAAGAAGATCGTTTCTGTTTCAAATCTCCTGTCTGGACACACATAACGTTCAATAACAGCACATGATATTTTTTGCATGTATTTTATCATTTAAACAAGAAGTTAAAATACTTTAACTTTCACTATAAATTTGAACTTGAAGATTGAAGAGAAACGTAGAATAAATCACACAACGAAGTCAGTAAAACCCTCTCAATAAAGGCAAACTGAAGTGAGTACACAATATTTAGACATGAACTTTAGCTTATTGAGAATTCAGTTTTTTGTAATGTAGCATATGCACTATCTTTAAACCTGGAGGAGGTTCATTTGTATGATTAAAGGATTTTGCTCCTGAGATTTGAGACAGTAAAAACCCTAAAATGTTAATATTGGTTTAAAATAAAAACTGTGCTTTACGTTCATATCCTGCTGGCTGTGAAGTTAACGGCTGATGTTATGTTAAGATAAAAAAAGAAACAATTTGTACTCACAGTAGTGTGTGTAGGTCGCGTGGACGCCACAGACTGCAGCCAGAAGCAGAACCAGTGAAATCCAGGTGCTCTTCATGTTGAATCCTCAAAATGTGACAGAACAAAAACTTGCGCAGCTCCTCAAAGTGTCGGCTTATAACTCCTCTGCTGCTGCCTGCAGGTCTGAACAAGCTGCACATACTGAAACACACACTTACTCACACGTGATTCACACACTCACACACACACAGTCAGAGGATATGACTGTGTGCGCGTTGGGGGGCGTTGTTCTGGACCTTCACTGGGACTCTTCCACCATATTTACATTTTTATGACACAAAGACGTTTCACAAGGCAGAAATGAAAGACTCATCTGAAATGAATAGTTGCTCTGTCCCACAAATGGAAAATACTATAATTCAGCCTCTGATTAAGATTTTAGACTGGGTTCACATTGAACAGGCTGAATGGCACCAATATAACATCATAAAATACTCCTGATTTAATACTCAGCATTGAAAGTCTTAATCATAAAGAGCAGCTGGGACTGAATTATGGAACTGCTAAAGGAAGAGTTGGAAGTTTTGACAGTGGAAAACCATATATAGACATGTAACCGTATAAAAGTGACCCCTTAAATTTGATTGATTCAAAACAGTAGGCTACTTTATGTTACCTTGTCTTCTCTCCTCCTCCTAGGTTGGTGTTGTTAATTTGTTGGATAAAGATATCGATAAAAGTTCGGTTGGAGTGGTTTTCAAACCAAAAAATATTTGGGACTACAACTCATGATACGTAGGGGATAATATAGAGGCTCCTTTATTGGAGAAGGAGACAGTCCTTTACTTTTTATTTACAACAACCTATTGCTCCTGAAGTCAAACAAACTAATTTGAATGAACTCTGCAATCACATATTATCAGCAACACAATGGAATGTTGTGCTAAAACAGGATTTAATCCAAAGACAAGATGTGAATATAAAATGAGAGGACCTACAGTTGAACCCTGTGGTATGCCACAAGAAACCAAAGCCTGACAGAACAACAGAGAAACTTCTTCTAAAAAGATAAGAACAAAATCAGGTGTAGTGGGGGAGCTGAAGCCGATCCCAGCTGACATTAGGCGAGCCTGACCCAACAGGACCCCAGGGGCAGGTCGGGGTCTACCACACCAAACAGCACCCCAGGTGCAGGTCGGGGTCTACCACAACAGACAGGACCCCAGGTGCAGGTCAGGGTCTACCACACCAAACAGCACCCCAGGTGCAGGTCGGGGTCTACCACAACAGACAGGACCCCAGGTGCAGATCAGGGTATACCACACCATACAGGACCCCAGGTGCAGGTCAGGGTCTACCACACCAAACAGCACCCCAGGTGCAGGCCAGGGTATACCACACCATACAGGACCCCAGGTGCAGGTCAGGGTCTACCACACCAAACAGCACCCCAGGTGCAGGCCGGGGTCTACCACACCAGGGCGGACCAAGGTGCAGGCCGGGGTCTACCACACCAGGGCGGACCCCAGGTGCAGGCGGTGCAAAGATGCCCTTGAGACAGTCCAGCACATAGCAGCAGGGTGTAAGATGCAGGCAGGTATGGCATACATGGAGCGCCATAACCAAGTGGCTGGTAGAGTGTGGAACATCTGTGCTGATTATTTTGAGCTGGAAGTCCTGAGGTCAACGTGGACGACACCTCCAAAGGTGGTTTACAATGACCAAGATAAGCTCCTGAGGGACTTCCAGATCCAGACTGATAAACTGGTGATGATTAACCAACCGGACATCATGGTGGTGGACCTTGAAAAATACCAAGGGCTGAATGAGGAGCTAGAAAAGATGTGGAGAGTAAAGGCATCATTGGTACCGGTGATAATGGGTGCACTCAGGCTGTAACCTCCAAACTGGGACAGTGGCTCCAGGAGATTCCAGGAACAACATCTGAGATGTCTAGAAGAGCACGGTCCTAGGAACAGCTAAGATACTGCGCAGAACCCTCAGGCTCCCAGGCCTCTGGTAGAGGACCCGAGGTTGGAGGAGAAACACAATGGAATGAGTGGGGAATTGATTTATTTTATATGTATATGTATATATACTGTATAGGTTCAAAATAATGGATGTACAGAATATAAAAAGGATTTATGACATCAATGTCAACTATTAATTGATGTTTTTGGACACACACGTTACTAAGATTGGACTTGTCTGTCCAAATATCAGACTAGACTTTGATTGTGTCATCAAGAATAAATCAGTTCCTGCAGCTCTGTGTTTTCTATAAATTGTGTCCTGAGGCTGCAGGTATGACGGAGCAGCCAGACACACCTTGAACCTCACACACTCACACACACATCATGATCCATCACACACACACACACCCTGATAATACCTGGTTACACACACACATAAATACTTTCCCCACTCCTGATCTGCACAAATACATCGCTGCAGGCCTTTATACACACAGCCACGCCCGGCTGGTTCCTGTTGCCGTGTCAACGCCACACCCTGAACACACACACACACACACACAGACATGCATTATCAACCCCTGGCTGCATTTCTCAACTCTGAGTTCATTTTTTAACTCCTCTTTTTGTCTATGGAATGTAACCGAGTACATGTACTCCATATTATGTACTTTGAACTCCACAATATCTATCTGACATGTATAGTTACAGGTGGAAGAAGAACTCAGATCCAGTACTTTAGTAAAGTGTAGAAGTACAATGTACACAATGTAGAAGTGCTTATTATACAGAATTATATATATATATATATAATCAACGCATTAATGGGTTCCTCACTTTTATATTGGAACTCATTTTAAATAGTTTATACATAATCATTTATTGGCTGATTATATCTTGTTTTAATGAACTGAATCTGTAAAGTAACTAAAGTTATTACATAAATGTAGTGTAGCAAAAATGCAGTATTTAGATGTTATGGAGTAGAAGTATGAAATAGCAGAAAATGTAAATGCTCAAGTAAAGCTCAGTTAGTACTTTACAAGTTTACAAATTCTTACTTGCTATTTTACTACCTGTTTACATCTCTGTTTGCATGTTTATTACATGCCAGACACATTTTCTCACGATTTCCACATAAAGATGGTGGAACTGAAAGAGAAGCACTGCGTAGTTTGGACTTGATATGTAAAATCATTCACCCTCCAGTCCAGCAGGCGACGCCACTGAGTGAAGTAGCGACCAGCCTTAAACAACAACAACAGAGGAAGGAGAGGTTCGCTACATCCATGCAACAAACTGCCGGTGCTGTGAGGAACTGTTGGCTTAACTCTGCTGATTGTGAGTAATAAAGCGACTGTTTATCAGTTAATTTGTTTACTTAATTGTATTATATATGTTGAGCTTTTACTAATGCATCGTAAACTGGCGGCGGAGAATGCACTTGCTATCAAGAAGCTAACGTTAGCTTAACAAGCTCGTTCATACAAAGACTCAACGAGCCATAGAAATATGATAGTATATAAATAATAGTTTCTTATTGGTTTCTGTTGAGCTAGAGACTTTAAAGCGTGTATCTTTACCTGCTTCGACATAGCACCTTTAACGAGTCAGCGGGATCTGGGGCTGAAAATACGTCGTTCGGTCATCGCATCTTCGTTGGGAGATTTTATTCATTCTTTTAAATATTTAGTCACATTAGAGCCGGGTACGTCCCCTACGAGACCCTACGTTAACGTTAGCTTGTTAAACTTCATATATTGGTGCCATTACAACTGTCAAGCTTATGTTTTCATATTAAACAGGAGGGTATTCCAGAAAGTGGGTTTGTTCAAACCCTGACAAGAGGCTTACTCTGGGTTTCCAGAGTATTTTTGTTGCAGAAAGAGAGTGAACTTAACCTTTAGGTCAGTTACGTAACTGACCCTGTGAACCTAACCTGCTCGAAGTTGCCCATCTCAGGGTTGGTCAACTCCGAGTTGCCCATCTCAGGGTTGGTCAACTCCGAGTTCAGGGTTAAGTTCAGAGTTTGTTAAACCTGCTTTCTGGCATACACCCAGGTCCAACAATATAACAACAGCATTGGTTTACAGCTCTAAACAGTGGCATTCATCTTGAAGAAGCCTGCTAGTTAACTCATTTCTCAGATTAAAGGGCCCACACAGGAGGAGTCCCCCCCGCCCTCGTCTGTCCACCATGGCGGACATCAAAAACTTCCTGTACGCCTGGTGTGGAAAAAAGAAGCTGACTCCCAGCTACGACATCCGAGCTGCAGGGAACAAAAACAGGCAGAAGTTTATGTGTGAGGTGAGTTTTCTGTCTCATTTGTAACACTAATCTAAACATATATATACATATATCTCAATACAGAGAAATAAAGTAGAAAAGTATGATACACTGCTGTTCAAAATGGTACAATACAGCATTTATGTGTAACGATTCTTTTAGTGTGCCAGTGTTTTAGTAACATGGTTGTGCAGCTGAAGTGGACAGAAATCACCACTTTAACACAACACAGAGCTTTCTACAGTTACCGTGGTGTCTTCCTGATTTTAGCAGCGTTCCCTCATCAACCTCTCACATCATTTCATCTGATTTTATTAACATTTTGTTTTGGAAGCCGTCTCCCATGCTGCAGTACTGCAGTCTCCATCTGAACTGTAACTGAGTGTTGGCTGGGGTGCTGTTTTACAAAATATAAAATAGTTTCATGTGATATTCATATTCATGTGTATATTAATTAATAGGAAAGTGCATTTTAAGTTCCATGTCATCTATTATTCCATAACTTTTCCTGACATTTTAGTGTTTTGCCGTGGTATCGTTTCATTATGGGTATTGATTTAGGCAGGTTATTGTATTGACTGTACGCCCCCTCCCTTCTAACACTGTCCTCTGTCCAGGTCCGTGTTGATAGCTACAACTACACTGGGATGGGCAACTCCTCCAACAAGAAGGACGCTCAGACCAACGCTGCCAGAGACTTTGTCAACTATCTGGTCCGACTCGGGGAAATGAGCGCAGCAGAAGTCCCGGTCTGGGGGGTCAGCACACATTTCATTGTTCTGTAAATGACTGAAATTCTGATTCACTGCTCTTATATCAACTCTCAAAACAATGACATTTGAAAGAGTGTTAAGAGAGAACACCTTCAGTAATGAATGGAGGGGATTTATTTGAAATAGAAACTCATGGGATGCTTTTTATTGTTAGGCCCTTGTGATAAATGGGCATTCTAACAATGTAGGACTGCTGGATATCCCAGTCACAAGCCTGACACATGAAAAGGCTCTGTTTGTCAATGAGGAAGTTGATTGAAACATTATTCAGAGGCTGAAGTCTTGTGTCACCAGCTGAGTGCTCCGGGTGGCGACCAGCCTGATGGAGGGGCAGGAGACGGTGGCTTTGGAAGCCTCCCTTCAAGTGGTCCTCTGCCACCGCACCTTGTAGTCAAAGCTGAACAAGGTATTCTATGGAGTTCTTTATGGTTGTTTTCCTGTTGTTGTATTTTTGCAGCTTTGATGGTTCTTTTTAGAGTTTTATTCATACTTCTACGTTACGCCCAATGTAAAAAAAAACACATGCATGGAGGCCCCACATGGACTGCTCGTGTTTCCTCCAACACGTTTCTGGTGATGGTGGAGATTATTGAGAGTAACGTGAAAAGAAGTTGAAGAAAAACTGCTGCCTCTCACGAACACACATCTAATGTCGCGTTCACACCAAACGGGCAGCAGACCGAGGAACTGCCCACACACTCATGAGGCTTCACTGTGTTGAGCTGTGATTTAATAGCAATAACCAGATGCTGAAATAACTCTATAATGATGGTGATCTTCAGTGTGTAAAGTGAACTATGTGTTTGCCTGTTGTTGTTGTTGTTGTTGTTAGTAGAGGAGAACAGCAGCAGGCCGGTACCAGGAGTGACTGGACTCGGCTACTCGGGAGGAGGAAACTCTGGGTGGGGAGAAGGAGCAGGTGGAGGAGCTCAATGGGACAAAGGGGCCAACCTGAAGGAGTACTACGCCAAAAGAGATGAGCAGGAGGCCCAGGCGGTAAGCTGCTTCTGATTATTTCATCCCATCTGACAGTCCAGCTGAAAGTGTTTGTATTTTAGTGAACCAACTAACTATATAGAGCTCCTTGATCGTGTCCTGTCAGATGTCTATATGTCTGAATGGTCTTGTAGAAAGGCTTCTTCACAACTAGCCTCCCATCAAAGCTCGTGCTCAGTTTGTGAAAAGTATGCAGCACGTGTCGTCGTCATGGTGAATTTGGGATCGCATCAATGAATCGGTGATGGATCTTGGGGTCTAGTTTAGGCAGGATTAGTTGCACCTGGTTTAGTTCATCCTGGTTTGGCCTTTGTGTAACCGGTTGAGCCAGGCTGCTCTCACTGGGATGTGTTGAACCCAGCTTAGTCATTTATCCTGGATCTCTAAATTCTGCTTTTGTGCAATAACCCCTGAATGACCCTGTTTTATCTCCGTTAGATTAGATATTATTGGAAGTAAGAAGTGGAACATCAACACTGTAGTTGATTTATTACTTCAACTGAAATACAATAAACAAATACTATTTCATGCCTGCAGACTCTGGAGTCAGAGGAGGTGGACCTGAATGCTAATCTCCATGGTAACTGGACGCTGGAGAACGCCAAGGCCCGTCTCAACCAGTTCTTCCAGAAGGAGAAAACCAGCGCTGAGTATAAATACAGCCAAGTGGGACCGGACCACAACAGGTCTGGATCAGAAAACAGGAAGGCTGTTAGACCGACGGCACACATCTCTTATGTTATTTCAATATCTTCACACAGATTTATATTTATTTGTTCTTATTTTTTATCATGATTCCTTGTTGATCTTTGGATCGAGTATTACAAGAAGCTCTTTATTCTCTAAAAACAAAGAAAATCCCAGGATATCAAGTTATTTCTAAAACTAGGAACATTTAAATATAAATAAAAGTGTGCAGAGACGTGCTGTGATGTTGCCATGAGAATTTGAAGATGAATGTGTTTTATTTTGCCTGGGAACGGGACGGATCTACAAGCTCGTTTAGAAAAACATTTTATTTGAATGAATCATCCGCTGCAGTCATCTCATTAGAGGCAACACACACCAGCTCACACATCAGGCCTCACTTCCTTCAGATCAGCTGATGTGGTGAAACAAGGCAGTTGCTAGTTGAAATCCCACCACTGGCGTTTAGATGCCGGGTCAGGATCTTCCTGTATGTTTTTCTGCTGGACTGCTTCAAACCCTCAGACCACCGGAGAGTGTCGCTTGGACTACAGATCTCTCTGTCCGACTGTTCCACGTCTAATGAACCCGACTGAAACCAGGGCAAGGTGACGTGCTGACAGACGGCCAGACACCGTCCTGGTGCTTCATCCTGTTTCCGTAGATTTGACTTTAAACGCTCAATCCTCAGCTGTTTAACGCTCAAAACGCCCTCATCGCATAGATGTTAGATTTCCTATCTCTTGTCATCGTACCAGTTGAGGAATTAAAATTGTCTTTTCTTTTTTTACTTTGATATTTGACCTTTATGAAATTCTGAGTTTATTCTGAGTTCCTTGAGTTTCTTAAATATTCATGAATAAGAACAAAAATGATAGGAAGGAACAGGCCAAAACTAATAGACAAAAAAAGATAGTTTGTGGTGACTTGTAGGACATGACTCTGCAAATAAACAACAGCTTACTGTATCAAACCTTCCAGTAGAATCAGATGATGGTGCACATTATTGATGGATGGACACACGAGGAGAAATCCTGCCAGACTAGCTGGTGAAGTGGACGGCGGTTGAATATTCAGGGAACACAGAGGGGACGCCAGAACTCACAACCACACTAATGGAAGACATGGGACAGCGTTTAGGTGCACTAAAGCTGTCCCATGGATGCTGCAGCCGGTGGAGTCTGGTTGTGATTTCTGGTGTCACTGTGTCACCGCAGGGCAGAGCGCAGCCGGGAGAAACTCAGCGGCTGCTTGGTGTTTTTTTTTTAAAGTCTGGCAGAAAAACATACAGGCGTCGTCCTGAGAGCACGGCAGGTGAGTGTGTCGCTCTACGGTCCAGCTTTGTTCATGGCTTATTCTGCTTTTATGTTGAGACGCGTGGAGAAAGTCAACCTGTGGTGTTTGTGTTTGTGTCTGCAGGAGCTTCATAGCTGAGATGCAGCTGTTTGTGAAACAGCTGGGCAGAAGTAAGACTCAACATATTCTATATCCTCTAAATACGCATATTCTCAAGTACTTCAGTTTACTCCACTACATATATCTGACAGCTTGTTCCTAGATTCATATTATTAACACAAAATATATCCTGCTAAATGATGATGGATTAACTATCCAGCAGAATATAAAGGCATTAAAATGTTGCTTTCAAGTACCTTTAAGTTACAGCAGTGTTGAAATCATTTTAGACATCCTGACGATCTTTAGCCCAAAGGCAGCAGTTTGATGTGTCTGTCATGTTGGACCGTCGGAGGTCACCGTCCTCTGCTCCGTGTGCCCTGCAGGGATCACGGCTCGAGAGCACGGCTCCAACAAGAAGCTGGCGGCCCAGTCGTGTGCTCTGTCTCTGGTCCGACAGCTTTACCACCTGGGAGTCCTGGAAGCCTTCTCGGGAGTCACCAAGAAGAAGGAGGGAGAGACTGTAAGCTTCAAACAGCGAGTTTCCTTTGAACGTTCTTTGTACCAATACCTTGACTTTGACTCGTACATACATTGTGTTTTGTGTCCAGCTGGAGGTGTACGAGGTCAACGTGTCTGCAGACCTGCCGCAGCAGCTGGCCAGTGTCATCCAGGAGCTGGGAGTCCACATCCCCCCACCTGTGAGTCAGCTGAGCCAGCAGAGGAGCCCACTTACTGTTTACACCGTCTTTAATGTGATCGTGGTTGGTGTGGTCCCCTTCAGCCTGCAGACCCCTCCAGCCCCGTGTCTCTGGTTCAGGGGAAGATGGCTACGTTTGAGCCGTCTCAGCGTCAGAGCGGAGCCGGGGTCGTCCCCTGGTCTCCTCCACAGATCAACTGGAACCCCTGGACCAGCAGCAACATCGACGAGGGACCACTGGCCTACGTGAGTCTTTGGCTTTTACTTAATATACTGAGAAGCCATTTTATTTGTTGTTGGTTTAGTGGTGCTCATGGACAGAAATTCAGTTGTCCACTAATTACTCATCATCTGCAAATGAACTCCCAATATGAACATGGTTGGTGCAGATCAGACCTGAGTCCTGGACTTGGGAACAGGATCAACGAGCTAACTTCAGGTTTAACTCTGTTTTCAGTCCTAAGAAGGCGGTTCACTTACCCGGTAGATCAACATGGTAACTGATGCTGCACACCTGACCTCCAATATCACCACCCACTGACCAGTCAAAGGTCAACCAGCAGGTTGTGAGATAATATTACACTGAGAAGAAGAAGAAGATCAAATCTTAACCCAGACTCAAAGAAACACAGTTGAAGCTGACGAATGCAGAAGAACAGCTGCAAATAAATGGTGTTAATGTGTAAATGAAAAGGTTTATAATATCACTGTCCCCACAGAGCATGATACACCTGATTATAATGAGCTACATGGATGTAGAACATTCAAATAATGTGTTGCTTAGATGTATTCTAATGGCCTATATGACAACATGTTAGTGTCATTCTTTCAGCCACGACCCCGATGGTGTAAAAGGAGATGTCCTGAATAGTTAAACCTCCTGCTACGTAGGATTGTTTCTATTTTATGTTATTCCAATCACTCCAGAACAAGTATAACATTATTGAAAAAGGATGAATGTAATTATTTCCAAAATTCACAACATATTTTATCTGACAAAATATTCTGCTTCAATCCATATTAGTTTTCAAAAACGACATTTTCATGTAAATACACCTGTATTAACAGGGCACTCTAGCAGCCATCATAAATCATCATAAATTACATTTATAGAACCACAATTATGTTCCATAATGTTCTCATTCTCACGCCCTGCTACCGGTACTTCTATGTATTCTATGGGTGACTATAAGAGAAATGACACATACAGCTCTGGAAAAAATTAAGTGACCACTGCAAAATCACCACTTAACTCTGGTTTTATGATCTGGTGGTCCTCCATCCACGCCTTGATGGACCTGGCAGTGTGGCATGGAGCATCGTCCTGCTGGAAGAACCCATCCTGAGTGTTGGGGACATTTCCAGAGCAGCTTTTCTTCCAGGAGGACCTTGGTCTTGATTCAAGCGTCCTTCACAAAGACAAACCTGCCTGGTTCCAGTCTTCCTGATTACCCCAGATCATCATCATCCACCAAATAACATGTGGGTGTGGGACACTGTGGCTTGTAGGCCTCTTCAGGTCTCCATCTAACCATTAGACACCAGGTGTTGGACTCATCAGAGAAGATGACCTTACTCCAGTCCTCTACGGTCCAGTCCTCTACAGTCCAGTCCTTCTGGTCTTTTGTAAAACTCAACCTGGCTCCTCTTTGCTTCTCATTTATGAAAGGCTTTTTTCTGGCTTTGCATGACTTCAGTCCGGCCTCTAGGAGCTTATTTCCAACCGTCCTCCTTGTGCCCTTCACCCCAGCTGACATGTTCCATTCTTTTTGTAGGTCACTTAATGTCCTTGATTTTTTTATACTTTTCCTTGTTAAATAAGATCTGGTTCAGGTGATCACTTGATCACTACTAGAATGAGGTGTGGCTGTGTTGGAATTCAGCAGAGACTTGAATTTAATATCTGCCATACATGAAGTAATTTGAGTGGTCTCTTAATTTTCTCCAGAGCTGTATATTGCCTCAAATTTGTAGTTTCCCCTTCTTTTTTGGCAATGTAAACCAAGAGAGATTTTGGTTGAAAAAAAAAAAAAAACAATGTAACCTATCATCATCGTCTTGAACATATTTAGTCATATTTCTGAATAATTCGTATTGATAAATGTAGCCCTGTTTGGGCCGATGCTAGGAGATGCTGCTACTGGCTGCTCTGTCGTGATGGTAACGTGTTAAACTGAGATAATCCATTTGTACCTTCTCCAGTGTACTCCGGAGCAGATCAGCGGCGACCTGCACGACGAGCTGATGTACCAGCTGGAGCACGACGACAACCTGCAGAAGGTCGGTGTGGTTTGGATTCTTGAGAACACTGGAAGAGATGCACGAGTGTAGAAACATGTTCATGCTGTGTTTCAGATCCTGGCCGAGCGCGACCAGCTGCCCGTCAAACAGTTTGAGGAGGAGATCATGTCGACCATCCAGAACAACCCTGTAGTGATCATCAGAGGAGCGACGGGCTGCGGTAAAACCACACAGGTTCCTCAGTACATCCTGGACAGCTTCATCAAAAGAGGCAAAGCATCCGACTGC
The DNA here is from genome assembly GCF_963514095.1 of Eutrigla gurnardus. NCBI lineage: Eukaryota > Metazoa > Chordata > Actinopteri > Perciformes > Triglidae > Eutrigla > Eutrigla gurnardus. The sequence continues at coordinate 8,757,673 of NC_139918.1, forward strand.
AACATCGTGGTAACCCAGGTAACGCTCATCATCTGACTCCCATCGCCGCCTCCATGTACGTGTGCAGCTCAAAGCACAACTTTTAACATGAATGTATGCCGGCAAGGGAAATCATCAAAATACTACTTGGAGAAGGGCTTCACCATATCGGAACAAACCGACATATTGCACTAGAAAACGTAGGAATTTTAACCCTAAAGGCGAGTCCACACCGGAAGAACTGCCCGACTCGCGTCGGTAAATGAAGTCGGGCTACTTAATATGGCCGACTCGAACAACGACATGGGCGGTTCACACCTACGGAATTACAGCCGACGCCATACGTTCCGCGCTTGCGCGAGATGTAATGTCTCCAAAACAACAGGCGGCGCTAATCTGTATTGTGGGCCAAAAAACACGGAAACCGGAAGTAGCCGGTCCTCTCTAGACCATAACACAGAGCACGCTGTCCTCACCAGTCACTGTTGTCAGCAGAGTGAGGTTGTAGACTGTAGTTGTGATTACTCTCTGAACGGAAAAATCTAAAATGTTGGATGATGTCGATATTTATCTGGTTATCTGGTATGTTTACCATCGTCACTTCCGGGCTTCACTGATTCGCTAGTCAAGCTGCTAGCCTCCACCAATCAGAATGGTAAAAGAATGACCGACTCGAATGGCGGATTACACATTTGAATCGGCTGAAATGAACGCCGACGTGGGCCGATTCGAGCGACCACACCAAGGAGACTCATGTCACGGACGCCGACTCTCTCAAAGACGCCGATTTTCGGTCCGGTGTGAACCCGCCTTAACGTCTTATGAGGTTCTTCTCCGTCATCAGTGTATTATTACCTACAGTAGATGGAGTGTGGACAAACGGACAGGAGTACCAATGTACTGCTCTGGATGCATTTTAGATACCTAAAACAATCAATATCATCACGTGTACGCTATATTTAGAATATTTACACCACTTTACCCATGGAGGAATGAAGATCTAGTGCATTAACCCTTGTGGACCCTTGGGACTTTTTTGTCCTTTTCATTTTTCTGTCTGTCTGTCTGTCTGTCTGTCTGTCTGTCTGTCTATCTATCTATCTATCTATCTATCTATCTATCTATCTGATCAGGACTGATGCTGATTTAAAAAAACAAAAATTTCCTCTAAGGATCACAGTGTGTACACAAAAAAATAATAATGTATCAAAATCAATATTTTTGCATTATGTACAGAAACTGGCATTTTAAGTGTTAAAATCCTGAAAATTAATGAACATTTAATAGTTTTGATCAGGACTTATGCTGAAAAAAATTGACAAAAAAATAATAATTTAATGGCATTTTTGTCCTCTAAGGGTCATAGCAGGTTGAAAGGATCCTTAGAGGTTAAGCTCAGACATTGTGTTCTATAAATCTCCCTTCCTCCCTGCAGCCCAGAAGGATCAGCGCCGTGTCGGTGGCCGAGCGAGTCGCTTACGAGAGAGGAGAGGATGTTGGGAAGAGCTGTGGCTACAGCGTCCGATTTGAGTCCGTCCTGCCTCGACCGCACGCCAGTGTCCTCTTCTGCACCGTCGGTACGTCAACAATCTCCAACATCAGCACCGATTCTCAAGAGGTGTTGTTTCATTCACATCACTTGAAGTCCTCTTGTTATAGAAAGGAGCAGCGCTAGGTAGCAGGTATTCTACTTAAACACCAGAATGAGACTTTCTTTCTACTTCAGCTTCATGCAGGATCACAGTGATTTGTCTCTACATTGACTACCTTACATATCTTTTGTTGTATTCTTAGTTTGCAGTCACGCTGAGCAGCACTGTTGTCCACTAAAATATGTGCGGACATTGTGTCAGCAGGATGTTGATGAGTATGTTTGGTGTTTCAGGCGTCTTGCTGCGGAAGCTTGAAGCAGGAATCAGAGGCATCAGTCACGTTATCGTTGATGAGATCCACGAGAGAGATATCAATGTGAGTTAACATTTTCTAGAGATTACATGCATAAGCACACACGCTGGGGATCTTCTTCACTTGTTAATATTCTCTCTCATCCGACCCTCTGTGTCTGAGCAGACGGACTTCCTGATGGTGGTCCTCAGAGACGTGATCCAGGCCTTCCCAGAAGTCCGCATCATCCTCATGTCAGCCACCATCGACACCACCATGTTCAGAGAATACTACTTCAATTCCCCCATCATCGAGGTGTTCGGACGCACCTTCCCTGTTCAAGGTATCTCTGACATTTAAGGGATATATCAACAGAACAGAGATAACTGCTAAGAAATTACATTTAGTCCCAACTAAGTGCCCAAATAAACAAGACTTGTGATTAATTCTTTGCATTAAAAACAGAGTATTTCCTGGAAGATTGCATCCAGATGACCAACTTCGTCCCTCCACCAATGGACCGCAAGAAGAAAGATAAAGATGAGGACGGAGGAGAGGATGATGTAAGCAGCCTTTTCCCTCATCCTACAATTGTTTTCTAAAAGGAATGCATCTGCAGCTCAGTGAGGCTGAAAACATAAACAGATCCCCAAAATACCAAAGTGTGAGATGTGATTTATTTTTTTGTGTGTCCCGTCTGTACAGACCAACTGTAATGTGATCTGTGGACCGGAGTACTCGGCGGAGACCAAGCGTTCAATGGCTCAGATTAATGAGAAGGAGACGTCCTTCGAGCTGGTGGAGGCTCTTCTGAAGTACATCGAGACACTGCAGGTGGCCGGAGCCGTCCTCATCTTCCTGCCTGGCTGGAACCTCATCTACTCCATGCAGAGACACCTGGAGACAAACCCACACTTTGGTACGTCCCCACACACTATCAGTTACTGTAGAGTCACTAAGGAGAGCTCCAGAACCACTACAAGTACACATACTAAGAGACACTGTGGGATTACTCCACTACAAGTACAAATACTAAGAGACACTGTGGGAATTACTCCACTACAAGTACAAATACTAGGAGACACTGTGGGAATTACTCCACTACAAGTACAAATACTAGGAGACACTGTGGGATTACCACACTACAAGTACAAATACTAAGAGACACTGGGATTACTCCACTACAAGTACAAATACTAGGAGACACTGTGGGATTACTCCACTACAAGTACAAATACTAAGAGACACTGTGGGATTACTCCACTACAAGTACAAATACTAAGAGACACTGTGGGATTACTCCAGTACAAATACTAAGAGACACTGTGGGAATTACTCCACTACAAGTACAAATACTAGGAGACACTGTGGGATTACCACACTACAAGTACAAATACTAAGAGACACTGGGATTACTCCACTACAAGTACAAATACTAGGAGACACTGTGGGATTACTCCACTACAAGTACAAATACTAGGAGACACTGTGGGATTACTCCACTACAAGTACAAATACTAAGAGACACTGTGGGATTACCCCACTCAGGGTTGCCGCGGATCTTGAAAAGTCTTAAAAGTCATTAAATTTTCGATAATCAAGGTCTTAAATTTCTTAAAAAGTCTGGAATTATTGGGTTGGCGGCATTAAATTTAATCGGGGGCAGAATTAATGAGCGGGTGTATATTTGTTCAGCTTTATGTTCTATTTTACAAACTACAATGTCCGATTGGTCACACCGATAGCATGCTGGGGCTACAGTCTATTAAGGCAGGAACACACCGGCCCAACCGTTGGACGTCTGAAGCGTTTGGAGAGGCTCGGACGAGATCGGGAACACATATGTTTGGTGTGTACAGCTGCGTCGGAAGCTTTCGGAGCCGCGCGGACGTTGTCTGATCAGACTGAGCATGCGAAGTCTGAGGAGGTGGGCTGTTGGACGTCTGAGCCATTGGATACTCTGATTGGCGGTGTGCTAGCGAATCAGAGTATCCAATGGCAGTGTGTGGGCGGGGCGGAAGTGACGATGGTAAACTCCGTATTACTCGTTCCCTATTGAGACGACGTCTTCGTACGGCCGTGTGTGGTTTGGCCCGCCCCCCGCATTTAAACGTAGAAGGAGAGTGTTTCTCCATCTCCGGAATTCAATTCTGCGGTTCGGCGGGCCGAGCAAAGGAGAAGAAGGAGGAGATGCTTGTCATAGATAATGACATCGAAAAGAAAAGTGCGGAATTTCGTCACATTCAATAAAAAACACAGCCACTGTTCGAGCAATTAATCAGACCTTTGTAAAAAAAAGAAATCATTCAATTCATATGTATAGTGTTTGCACTATATTTTGCACTATATTTAAGTTATTTTGTTTTCTGTCATTGTTATACCATAAGTTTTGTTTTTGGTAAAATGGCAGTTGTTAAGAACGTTACTATTCGTTATTCAAACTGAATACAACTCATAATGAACAGTATATAGTGTATTGTCTCGATTTTTTTTGCAACGGTATTGGTATTAAATTTTCATTTTAGAGGTCTTAAAAAGGTCTTAAAAGTCATTAAATTTGTATTTCAAAAATGTGTAGATACCATGACCCCACTACAAGTACAAATACTAAGACACTGTGGGATTACCCCACTACAAGTACAAATACTAAGAGACACTGTGGGATTACTCCACTACAAGTAAACATACTAAGAGACACTGTGGGATTACCCCACTACAAGTACAAATACTAAGAGACACTGTGGGATTACTCCACTACAAGTAAACATACTAAGAGACACTGTGGGATTACCCCACTACAAGTACAAATACTAAGAGACACTGTGGGATTACTCCACTACAAGTAAACATACTAAGAGACACTGTGGGATTACCCCACTACAAGTACAAATACTAAGAGACACTGTGGGATTACTCCACTACAAGTACAAATACTAAGAGACACTGTGGGATTACCCCACTACAAGTACAAATACTAAGACACTGTGGGATTACTCCACTACAAGTACACATACTAAGAGACACTGTGGGATTACCCCACTACAAGTACAAATACTAAGAGACACTGTGGGATTACCCCACTACAAGTACAAATACTAAGAGACACTGTGGGATTACCCCACTACAAGTACAAATACTAAAACACTGGGATTACTCCACTACAAGTACAAATACTAAGACACTGTGGGATTACTCCACTACAAGTACAAATACTAGGAGACACTGTGGGATTACCACACTACAAGTACAAATACTAAGAGACACTGTGGGATTACTCCACTACAAGTAAACATACTAAGAGACACTGTGGGATTACTCCACTACAAGTACAAATACTAAGAGACACTGTGGGATTACTCCACTACAAGTACACATACTAAGAGACACTGTGGGATTACTCCACTACAAGTACAAATACTAAGAGACAAAGTGGGATTACTCCACTACAAGTACACATACTAAGAGACACTGTGGGATTACTCCACTACAAGTACAAATACTAAGAGACACTGTGGGATTACTCCACTACAAGTACAAATACTAAGAGACACTGTGGGATTACTCCACTACAAGTAAACATACTAAGAGACACTGTGGGATTACTCCACTACAAGTACACATACTAAGAGACACTGTGGGATTACTCCATTACAAGTACACATACTAAGAGACACTGTGGGATTACTCCACTACAAGTAAACATACTAAGAGACACTGTGGGGTTACTCCACTACAAGTACAAATACTAAGAGACACTGTGGGATTACTCCACTACAAGTACAAATACTAAGAGACACTGTGGGATTACTCCATTACAAGTAAACATACTAAGAGACACTGTATGTATAAACATATATTTAAGTGGGGTACTTGAGCAAAGTAAATGTACAGCGTCAGAGCTGTGATGGAAGGTGTGTTTTTGATGTTTGTTTCCAGGAAGTAACCGGTACCGGATCATGCCGCTCCACTCTCAGATCCCCCGAGAGGAGCAGAGGAAGGTGTTTGAACCGGTTCCCGAAAACATCAGGAAGGTCAGATACTACAATCTTTATTTCAAATTTGTTTCGAGCCGTTTCCAAGGTTTCGCTGAGAGCAAACTTCAAAACATCAATTTATTTCAGATGCAATATTGACTCAATGGTGACCAGATGACGTCTCTCACAACCTGTTTTTATTCCCATAACCTCTCATTTGTACTGGCTTTTCCAGTTGTGTCTAATGTAACCATGCCTATCATATCGTAAATCATAAGCATGTCAGAGCTGTTTATGACTTTAACTTCAATAGACGCTTGACAAAATCAATTCAATTTAAATTATTCAGCATATTTCCTGTGATTACTAATGGTGTGAGATGGCGGGATGGTTCAAATATTTACTGAAAGACATAAGTAAGAAGATAAAGTTAACAAATGGTCGATAAGTATGATGTGAATAACTATTTTACTGAGGGTATTCATTTGAATATTTGTATCATTATCTTTCTCTGTACATTTAAAATTGAATGCTAAAGACACTAAATTCCTGGCCAAGAGAATACAATGACCTCAATAATGGTAAACTCAAATATAACCACTGTGTGTGCTTTGCTTTGCGAGTTAAAGGAAGGAATGTTTTAATATACCGAGATGGTCCTGCCGTGTAATGTGAGGATTCACTGGTGAACATGTTTCATCTGCAGGTGATTCTTTCCACCAACATCGCAGAGACGAGCATCACCATCAACGACGTCGTCTACGTCATCGACTCTTGCAAGTGAGTGTGTTTTTGCACGCCAGGATTACAAACGTAATCGATGCATGTCTCTATACCTGATTCCCTCAGTGGGAGATTAATACATGTCATCTTATGAACAGATTCACATTTAATTTAAGTTATTAAGTGTCTGCTTCTCCAGGCGAGGCAACGTCACAAACGAGACGTCATTGTGTCTCTAATGCCGAGCACAAAGTTCTCACCTTTAACCTCGACATAATCCAGATGCCGTGAGAGCGTCCTGCTGGCCATGAGGGCCGTTCAGTTCATAACTGTTGAGCGGCTCAAACCTCGATTCTCACGATGTACGTCGGGCACCAATACACGTTTCTGCATAAGACATCTACCATCTCCAGAGGTCTCCTGGCTTTGGTGTTGCAAATGAGGCAAATAGACACATATTTCAACTTGAGCGATTGATTGATGTGATGCCTATCAGCGCTGAGATTCTCCTCCTGACATCCTGACGTCGCTGAATCAGAAATGGATAGTCACTCATCGTAGTCCAGAGACCAGACCAGACTATGTGGAGGTACCAGAGACTGTTTATGGTCTAAACAACAAGGTTGCTGCAGTGTTTATGTCTACATGACCTTATTTGGAGTGTTGATGGAGCAGCTACAAGGTTAGCATAGCCTAGCACCCATCAACCAGACTCCATTCAGAAAACAAGCATTTTAGAAGTAGTTTACTTGTCGACTTACAGACAGATCTAATGAAGACCACCATCGGCATCCCTTTTATCTGGTTATTGATATTAAATCTCAGCTAAACCAGCCGCTGTGTGTTAGATCCAGTGAAATCCACCGAGCACCTCTGGATGATGTTATGAACTCAGACAGGACGGGGTCTGGTTTCCTGGTTTGTCAGAGACTTCAACCTGTACAAAGCAGTGATAGTGGTTATTTCAGCCGTGATGGATGACACCTGGTTGGTGTCTCCATGGAGGTAAGCCCCGCCCCCCTCTGGTGCATCTAGCATGAGAGACACGAATAAACACAAACGATCCCACCGTCAAACGTGTGAGTAAAGTTATGTCGCAGTGTAAAGGTGAGGCCGTGCTGATGTGTGTAGTGTGTCCTGACAGGCAGAAGGTGAAGCTCTTCACCTCCCACAACAACATGACCAACTACGCCACGGTCTGGGGCTCCAAGACCAACCTGGAGCAGAGGAAAGGCCGAGCCGGCAGAGTGCGTGCCGGATTCTGCTTCCACATCTGCAGCCGGGCTCGATTCGAGAGGTAAGAGCCCAACGCCTGCTCACACCTCCACCAGTGTGTTGAAGTAGTGTCCTAGCAGGTGTGTGTTGTGTCTCTGTAGGCTGGAGACTCACATGACTCCAGAGATCTTCAGGACTCCGCTGCATGAAGTCTCTCTGAGCATCAAGTTGTTGAGACTTGGAGCCATCGGACATTTCCTGTCCAAGGCCATCGAACCGCCGCCACTGGACGCTGTCATCGAAGCTGAACACACTCTGAAAGGTACAAAACACACACATACTCGCACAGACACACACACACACACACACACACACACACACACACGGAGTGACCACTTCGGTCAATAGAAACCAAAATCATCAACCCATTAATGACTGGATTCAAAATCACACTCAAAATCAAAGTAAAGCTTTGAAATCTAAGGCTGATCCAACTTGTGAATTTCATCACAGCAATTTATAATCTGACTCAGTCGTGTGTCTGTACTCCTGACAACGTTTTTTTAATAGAAAAATACATTATTTTTATTTAACCCCTGAAAGGAAGCAAACATCAGAGATGGGGTTTAACTGTGTGTGTCTTTCAGAGCTGGACGCTCTGGACTCCAACGATGAACTGACTCCTCTGGGACGGATTCTCGCCCGGCTGCCCATCGAGCCTCGACTGGGGAAGATGATGATCATGGGTTGCATCTTCCAGTCAGTTTCTTCTTCTTTGGTCTTCATCATACAGACAGACCATCCCGTTCATTTAATACAGATGTGTTTCACTCTAGTGTTGGAGACGCCATGTGTACCATCTCAGCCGCCACGTGTTTCCCGGAGCCTTTCGTCAGCGAGGGGAAGCGCCTCGGCTTCGTCCACAGAAACTTTGCTGGCAGCCGGTTCTCCGACCACGTGGCTCTGCTGTCCGTCTTCCAGGCCTGGGACGACGTCAGGTCGGTGGAGGAGGGTATTGATCAGTAGGGTTCTCTCTGTGGAGACGCGCTGCCGTTTCACATCGGTCTTTTTTCTGTTCAGGATTAACGGCGAGGACGCAGAAAGTCGTTTCTGTGACCACAAACGTCTCAACATGTCCACTCTGAGGATGACTTGGGAGGCCAAAGTCCAGCTGAAGGAGATCCTAGTCAACTCCGGATTCCCTGAAGGTACTTGAAGGCACCTCTTTATGCCTTTTTTTTTTTCCATGAGAGAAATGCATTCCGTCACCATGGTGACCTCTGTCCTCCTGCGCCATCAGAGTCTCTCATGACTCAGATGTTCAACACGGTGGGGCCGGATAACAACCTGGACGTGGTGATTTCTCTGCTGACCTTCGGCTCGTACCCCAACGTCTGCTACCATAAAGAGAAGAGGAAGATCCTGACCACCGAGGGGCGCAACGCCCTCATCCACAAATCCTCTGTCAACTGTCCCTTCAGCAGCCACGACATGAGCTACCCCTCGCCGTTCTTCGTCTTCAGTGAGAAGGTCAAAAGGCCGCTGCTGTCTTCTACTTTCAGTCATTATTGTAACACTATTTATTTATGAAATGCATGATGCATATTATTTTTACATTCAAAGCTTCTATTGAGCGATGACTTAGTTTGATTCGTCAAATATCTTCAGGAATGATGGATGGTCATATTTCTTAGAATATTTCTAATATTTATATTATATTTTCTGTCTCAGATCCGAACCCGAGCGATCTCAGCCAAAGGGATGACTCTGGTCAGTCCTCTGCAGCTGCTGCTGTTCGCCTGCAAGAAGATCAGCTCCGATGGAGACGTGGTGGAGCTGGACGACTGGTGAGTGTTTTCATTCAGAATGGATGAATCAGCCGTACATACTTACTGAAGTACTGTGTGCCTGAAGAGTAACCAAAGAAAGTACTTCTACCCTGGAAATTCAAAAGAAATGTAGCATACTACTAGTAAGCAAGCTAGCTATCCAATTCCACCATGCTTTCCTGTTACATTTACATAACGTACAAAGCACCACATGAAAGGCTGGGCTTGGTCTACGTTGAACATGTAGCCAGATTACTGTCTTTAATTTAACGTTCATGCCTTTGCCCTTTCAATTTTAATACTATTCACTAATGCTAATTGCCAGCCATAGAAATAGAATAGGAGTAGAACTGACATTGGAACAGTAGGCGTGGGCAAGAAAATACGTTCATGTAAAAATCAGGATTCTTATTTTTCTACAGTTTAAAATTTGATTCATAACTTCCAAAAATCGATTTGAAAAAATATATTTTTATTTTATTGAAAGTTAAGCATGAATGTAGTCTTTGGTCTTAGCTTTGTCCTTGTGTATTCACATTATTGTATTCAGTTTAACTTTATTCAATAAATGTAAATGATATAATCTTATGTGAGTTTACACGGTAGGCTGCGGTATTTGTATGCTAGCGATTTAGCGTTTGGTTTGTTTATGCTAGTGGTTAGCATTAGATTTCTCTATGCTAAGGCTTACCATTATCGCTACCAATGTGTATCTAGTGATTAGCATTAGTTTTGTTCATGCTAGTGATTAGCATTAGATTTCTCTATGCTAAGGATTACCATTATCGCAACCAATGTGTATCTAGTGATTAGCATTATTGCTAGCTATGTGTATGCTAGCGATTAGCATTAGCGTTTCACAGGCTAAAACTGCCTCCATATGTCACCTGGCTCCAGATCCCCTCATGGTAAAATATAATATATATATTTATAACACAATTGTAGAATTCAAATAGTTTGCACTTAAATGTGGAGATGTGGACCTGAGTATCAATCAACATTACTAAATACCAGATCTATTGGTTCTTAGCTGCAAAAGGGATTTAAGTGTTTAGTTACTCTTTAAGTACACATTCATGGTACTTGTACTTAACTTGCTGTAATGTTTTCAAAGAGAAAAGGATCAATAAATATTCTGTATTTGGATTTCATTTTGACATCATCATTGTCAGACCAACACAAAGACTGAGAGTCTGACAGGAAGTGAGTGACCCTTTTCCAATGATGTGTGCAGGATCAAACTGAGGATTCCTCATGAGGTGGCGGGGGGCATCGCCGCCCTGCGGGCCGCCCTGGAGGCTCTGGTGGTGGAGGTGACCAAAGACCCAGAATACATCAGACAGCTGGACCAGACCAACCTACAGCTGCTGAACCTCATCAGACTCATGTCCAAACCGTCTGCTGCCGGACTCAACCTGATGGCCACCAACCAGAGGTAAACCCAGTTAAAGGGCCAATTCACCCAAATGACTGGAGACATCAGCGCTAACGGTGATTCTTCTGTGTCATCTCTCTGCACAGGATGGGAGACGGTCCGCGACCTCCAAAGATGGCACGCTTCGATGGAGGAGGAGGGGGGGCAGGCTACCGAGGAGGGGGAGGCTACGGAGGAGGGGGAGGCTATGGAGGAGGGGGAGGCTACCGAGGAGGGGGAGGAGGGGGAGGTTACCGAGGAGGGGGAGGTTACGGAGGAGGCGGAGGATATGGAGGAGGTGGGTACAGGGGACGCGGGGGCTACGGAGGAGGAGGAGGAGGAGGAGGTGGTGGTGGTGGATATGGAGGAGGTGGAGGTGGTGGTGGTGGTGGATATGGAGGAGGAGGAGGAGGTTATAGAGGAGGAGGAGGAGGGGGAGGGTACCGAGGAGGAGGAGGATACAGAGGAGGTTATTAACGTGATTTCATCATAATCAATCTCCGTGGAAATTATGAATCAATCTGTTGTGGATATCTTCTTCAGTTTATTAATGCCACAGATCTTCTTCTATGTTGTTGTTTTGAGGACAAAATATTTTTTGTCATGTCAGTGAAACTATGTTGATGATGATGATGATGATGATGATGATGATGATGATGATAGCTGAGATGAACATGTGTAAGAAACGGGTTATTTTAAGATGTTTGTAAGTTCACGTGACCAATAAACCTGCAGATTTCCAATGGGTGTGTTTTGTGTCGACGAGTCAACAAACCCTACTATAATCACAGATGGCCAAGTCAGCATATTGTTATTATATTGTATTTTCATTTTATCTTCAACTTATGTTAATGTCTTCCATAAGTTTTTGGGACTTTAACTATTGCCGCTTACTTTCAAATATCAAAATATGCAGCTTTTTAAGGACATGGGTGCCAAGACTTTTCTTGTTTTTACCGTTTCTATTTTTTTACAATATTAAGCAGTTAGACTTTTTTTTTCTTTTTTTTAACTCAATGGAGAAAATCTTCAATTCCTCTTAAACCTGCTCCACTTTGAAATGCTCCTGCTGCCACATTCTTTCAGCGCCAGACTCGACAGGTCACAGGATTTGAACCATTACATAATGATTCAGCTTTTCAAGATTCAAAGGGTTTGTTGTCATAAGCACAGTAAAGAAGTGTTTCCTGTACAATGAAGTTCTTCTTTTGTTGTCCACAGAATGCCAAACAATCTAACATCTAAGTATGAAAAAAATAGATATGTCATTTAAAAGGCAGCATGTGACACAAGTAAAAACGACTAATAATACAATAAAAAGTCCAATTATGCATGTGGATAATGTAGTCCCCGGAGTCTGATGGCAGTGGGCAGGACTGGGCCAAGCATATCGTATACAGCTGATGCTTTTTCCAGACCTTTTCTTTCAGATGAAGTGACTGTTCAAGCAGTCGGACCTTTTTTTTTGGCTCAAAGCATGAAGTGAGCCCCTCACCTCTCTCAGAGGCTGCAGTGTTTTTTCAACTTTTTTGACCAAAAACACAAATGTGGACTTTTAAAACTGACTTTTTGACAGCTTCACCTATGTTCTATGTGACTGTTATCCCTGCTGCTGCTCCTTTTACTCCTGCTGCTTACTGCTACAACAACATTCTGCTTTGTCAACAATGCTTTGCAATTCATCTGCATTTTCTGCAGGAAATGCATTATTATATGTATTGAAGTCCGGCCTTTAAATAAAACAAACCTATACAAGCAGCAATGGCAGCATAACAATAAAAGGCACTAGTTACATAGATGTTATTAATAATTAGATGTGAAAAAAATAAACATGACACCAAACAATCATGCAATCAGATGTAGTCATAATACGCTCAACTGAACAGGTTCATATAAGATGAGTGATTGAATAATTTTAGCAGCCAGCAGGTGGCGCCACACAGTTAAGATTTAATGTAACATGTTTATATGGCCACATATTGAGTCCGGAGGCCTGTCCTAGGAAGCAGGATTTGGGCTTAGCAAGGTAACTTCAGGTCCTACGACGCTGGTTCACGTCTTACCGAGGTAGATCGCCATGGTAACTTACCCCGATTAGAGTTAACCTGCTCCAGAGCAGGTTCCATCCATCGTCTACCGAAGTAGACGGTAGTAGTAGACAGTCCATCACAGGGCCGACATGTAGAGACTGACAACCATGCACGCTCACATTCAACCTACAGGCAATTTAGAGTCATCAATGAACCTATCCCCATCCTGCATGTCTTTGGAGAACATGCAAACTCCACACAGAAGGAACCCGAATCAGACCCGGGAATCGAACCTGGGACCCTCTCGCTGTGAGGCGACAGTGCTACCCACTACACCACTTAGATATAATAACACAAATAACAAACATGACGGGCTCCACGGTGGTGTTGTGGGTAGCACCGCCGCCTCACAGCGAGAGGGTCTCGGGTTCAATTCCCAGGTCGGGAGTTTGCATGTTCTCTCCAGGTTCTCCGGCTTCCTCCCACAGTCCAAAGAAACATGTGCAGCCCTCCGGAGCAGGTTATGTTCCTGATAAGAGATCAACGTGGAGAAAAACACCGCCTACTGACCAATCAGCTCTCTTGGTTTGCGGATTAAAAAAAAAAAGAACCCGGTGGATCGGGTTCTCTTAGTAGAACTACAGTGTTCAGAGACCGACAAAACCCTTTTGTCTGTGTCTGACGATGTTTAATATGAAAGATACAGATTCTCATCAGAGGGAATGACTTTTCTGTGTCAGCGTACAGCCTACTGACCACTTTGAATTATGTTTTTATATATTTTTTTATTTGCTCCCAAGTCCGTTTTACACCGCCAGGATTGCAGCTGAAAGAATGAGGCTAATATTTGCCTTTTATTTTGGGAGGACAGCGTGAGAGTTAAAGGGGCGAGAGAGAAGGACGATATGATTTAAAAGAGGACCGCAGGGCGGATTGAAACCCGGGACCGCTGCAGGGAGCCTCAGTACATGGGGCGGTAACTCTGCCACTGAGCTATCAGCACACTTAAAGATCCCATATTATACGGTTTTTCATTAATTCCACACAGCTGCCAGAGGTCCAACAACACTGTATTCGATATGCATTGCCCCAAACCCATCCATGGTCCTGAATTCCAGCTGTCTAAAAGTTGCTCAAATGAGCTCTACTGAGAACAGGCTGTTTCTGTGTCTGCACCTTTAAATGCTAATGAGCTCCGTCTGTCAACGCCTACTTGGAGAGAGACGGAGACGATGCCGCTTACACTAGCGGTAGCATGCACCAATGTTTACGTGGATGTATCGCTATGGCTCCTATGTGTCTCAGGTGAAGTTGCTGGGTCCCGTATGGTTGGGACAGATCCTTTAACGAGGGTCAGTGTCGAGGCAAAGCCAGCTTACTGACCCTCGTTACTGAAGCAGTCCGATGTGAAGTGGTTAGCACACACATACAAGCTAACACGGACCGTAGCCGGCACATTGTCATTAAAAATGAAACACAACCACTTTCTCTTCTGTTCTTCTGTAGCTGGGACAGAATATAAGCACTTATGTTGATTTGTACAACCGGCAACAGAGCAATCTGCGTGTCTCTGAGTGACGACATTGTGAAACACTGCTATCTCACTGCTGTCTCACCGCAGGACACACCGAACTTCACCTCGGTGATGAACACCCCCTCTCAGATATCTCCTATCATCAGAGGAGTTCAGTCTATACAGCGAGCGTCGTTGTACCAGTAGGGGGGGCTACAGAGACCATGCAGGAGTAGCTTGTTTTCCTCATTCTGGGAGTTGACAGGCTCAGGGAGGACCAGTTTATAGGTGTAGAGACCAGAGAAAACCTGTTTTTCTAAATATTGGACCTTTAACACATTAATTTAATCAGTCAGATCTAGTAGTGTCCTTATGACGGGGCAGTCATATTATATGACTATTAATACTATTAATACGACTTACGCATTCACACAGTCGGCGAGTTTTTTCCAGCTATCCTTCCTGAATTTTGCAGATGAAACTGTTGCTGTTGTGACCAACTGTTGTTTTCTGGTCCCGTTAGAATTGTGCCATGAATTTCACATATGTTGTTTGTGGTTTTTAAAGATAATTTTTCATGCAAAAAAAAAAACTACGATCGCGAAGAAGTTTGATAATGGTAGGTTTTGTGTGAGGCCGCTCTTCGACAGCTCTTCTCTCGGCGTGAATGATATCCGTCAGTTTGAGCCAGCGATTCCTCGTCTTCTCATCGGACGGGAACCGAAAGCATGAACAGCCGTACCTGCTGGAACATTCAGGAACAAAACACACCGGCGTCTTCGTTTGATCGGCACTGAATCGCTGTGAGAAAGGATGATGATGTTGCGTCACATACACCACATGTAGTCTTTCTCATTGTGTTTTCTCTACAGCCTTAAACTGAACAATTAAACAATAAACAGTCTTGACGTGAAACATTTTAATTAAAATCCATAAACAACATATTTCTAATTCGGGCATATAACGACTGGGACCAGCAAATAATTATATCATCTGCATTGAGACCCAAACATTTTTTACGATCTCATGTCCCATGGGAGTCTAGCGGAAGGGGTGGGACGCCACTCTATAGCTCTACAGGGAAACCCTGGGTTGACTTACCAAGTTGATAACCAGCGTCGTGTGACCGCTTATCTCCGATTGCCTTTGTTAGGGTTACTTTAGCTGGATAACTGGAAGATACCTGGTATGTTGAACTCACTCCGTAGTTCAGGCCTCTGGAGGAGAAAACATCCAATGTTAGGATCCACTTTGACCTGAGACTGATCTGTAAAGTGATTATCTTAATAACACACCACAGCACCTGAACACACCACAGGATCTGATAACACCACAACACCTGAACACACCACAGAATCTGATAACACCACAGCACCTGAACACACCACAGCACCTGAATACACCACAGCACCTGAATACACCACAGCTCCTGAACACACCACAGCACCTGAATACACCACAGCACCTGAACACACCACATAATCTGATAACACCACAGCACCTGAACACATCACAGGATCTGATAACTCCACAGCACCTGAACACACCACAGCACCTGAATACACCACAGCACCTGAACACACCACAGGATCTGAGAACCCCACACCATTTTAGAAACATTTGCGAGACTCCAAACAAAAACTGCATCTTGATTCTTTTACAGATTCATATTTGCAGCTGCTGTGTTTTCTACACTGGGTGAATGTACACAACTAAGTACATAACAGCTGTACAGCTACATCTCATGTAACTTTGTATTATTTACTGCTCTTTATTTGTCTGCCAGATTTAGTTACTCAGTTCAAATGAAGGAGTGTAAATGATTCAACCTTAATACAGCAATAATATCAATCCAGAAACATTTGATATAATAGTAAGTCATTTTACTGCACCGTCAATTATTCTTTACTACTTTTTACTACTTGAAGTACATTTATATATTTCAGGAAGTTTTGGCATGTAAGGCGTTTACTTGTAGTGAGTCTTTTCACATGAGTGAATGACATGCTGTTGTCTGTAGAGCAACTCGTCTCATTAATGAACCTGTTTACACTGTTTCATCAGAGGTTTAATGGGTGTTGATGAAGATCTAATCAGAACAGAACTGTATGTTAATGACCAATGATCTTCAGTCTTCATCACTTTATCTTCTCTGATGTTGTTGCACTTCAGGTCCAAAAGGCCAAAAAACAAAACACGTTTTACTGTCACTCTCCTTACTATAAAAAGGTCATCTTAATTCATCTTGAATGAATTCCAGACAACACACTCAACACATTCCTCTTAACCAGCCAGAAATCCTTCCTTTGGCTATTCATTTGACTACTAAGCCCATTAAAAACATCTTAATTCGGAAGGCCCTTAATTAACCAATTAACTACATTTTAATGAATGAGAAATAATAACTTATGATGAGTCGTTTTTAAGGCTGCACGGTGGTGTAGTGGGTAGCACTCTCGCCTCACAGCAAGTGGGTCCCGGGTTCGATTCCCGGGTCGGCCTGGGTACCTTCTGTGTGGAGTTTGCATGTTCTCCCCGTGTAAACGTGGGTTCTCTCTGGGTTCTCCGGCTTCCTCCCACAGTCCAAAGACATGCAGGATTTTAAAGTTCTTGTAATTATGAGTTCTGATCAGGTCGACCAGTTTGTCATTTTGAAAGATTGTGTTGAGAACAAGTGTTGAGAGTTCTATAATTGTTATTGTTGTACCGAATTTCACCCAAAAACACACAAATTAGACACAATAAACAACAGAACCGTGTGTTCTTTCACCATTTGTCCTAAATCACTGAATCGGTATACTGCTGTAAAGATGCTGGGGGTTTGGAAGCTTATTCCTGCCAAAGACATATCAAAAACTGATGAAGAGTAAACAAGGGGGTTAAATGGTGATATATTGGCTTTATTTGACTTGTAAAATATAAGTACAGAAGGTTTAATTAAAAAATCAATTATGATATTGTGTTTTTAATTACTTTGTTTCACTCAGTTATTAAAGGTAATTCGTCTTTATTACGTCGCTTAAATTAAAGTTAATTCAAAATGTTAATTGAAAGTACAATGTTTGAGCAAATCTTAACATTGATTGATATCGTGAAATAGAAGTACGGGAGACTTAATTAAACTTCGATGATAATATTGTGTATAATGTTGGAGGATTTCTCTGAAGTTTTGTCACGGAAGTTGCAGGAGTGTCCTCTGCGCCTGCGCATTAGCGGACTGGGTGTAGTCGGGAGTTCTAACTTTTCCTGCTGGAGTTTGGAGTTGCATGGCGGCGGACACAAAGACGCACTCTCTCGCTCTCCCTCTCTCTGGCTCTCTCTCTCACACACACGCACACACACACACACACGCCAGCAACAGCCGGGGCATAAGCTCTAGACGCGGCCTGGGGCGAAGACAATCTGCCGCTGCATGTTCTCGCTCGGTGGTTGTTTCCTCGGGAATCTGTCGGTAACCGGATAGTTACCGCAAACTTTTGGACAAGTTCAGGGAGAGATCGTGTCGGAGTTCCGAGAAAATGCGAAGTTTGATCCGAGCTCTGGTTGCCTGGTGCTGGGTGGCGGTGTGTGTCCGCGCGGCCATGGACGAGTGTTCGGACGAGGAGGACCGAGCGCAGCGCTGCATGCCCGAGTTCGTTAACGCCGCTTTTAACGTCACCGTGGTGGCGACCAACACCTGCGGCTCTCCGCCCGAGGAGTACTGCGTGCAGACCGGCGCCACCGGGGTCACAAAGTCCTGCCACATCTGCGACGCCCGGGACTCCCGGAACCACCACAGCGCCGTGTACCTGACCGACTACAACAACCAGCAGGCCACCACCTGGTGGCAGAGCCAGACCATGCTGGCGGGGATCCAGTACCCGAACTCCATCAACCTCACCCTGCACCTCGGTAAGACCCCAGAGAACAAGCCGCTCTCTCCGCGAGAGGTCCGCCGAATCCCGCTGTAAAACCCTACAAGTCAAGGTTTCCCTGCTTCCTGATCAAATCAGCTACATATATGAACACACTGACATAGAATTCATATTTTTAACGAATTGCTATTTGATTCGGCACACACCCAATACCCTCAAAACACACGTATTGTAGTAAATTCCAACATATAGCAGGTAACAGCTCAATGTATCATCTCTGCGCCTCTCATCTGGCGGCCCAGTCGGATGAAATGTAGTTCTTTCAAAAGATACAAAGCAAATGACTGTTTGTTGTAGTAGCTGTGAGCCGAATCAAAGACAATCAACTCTAACATGATGTAAGCATTGTTGCAACTATAGGGGCAACTTTAAATTGGTTACGTTTTCTACTGAGTTTGGTGTGACTTGGGTGACTACAACCTCAGTGATGTAACATTTAACGAGGTACTCTTTGATTCGGCGCACACCCAATACCCGCAAACCACACTTTATGTAGGACATTCCTACTTCACTCAGCAGGTTTAACAGCTCGATTTACCACACATATCTACCGCTTCTCAAACAGCGGCCCAGATTTAAAAGTGTCTTGTTTAAAAAGGTTACAAATAAACGACTGCTTGGTGTTGTAACTCTGAGCCGAATCGAAAAAAACATCGTAACAATTCCAAAACAGATATTCAGCTGTGACGTGTGATGTAAGCACAGTTGTGAACTAGACGGAAACTTTAAATTGGCGAAATTTTCTACGGAGTTTGGTGTGACTTTCTGTTGTGTGGCGATAATGTCCGACGGGGACGGCGTGAAGTGGAACACGTGAAAGAAATATAAAAAATGCTGAATTAAAGCAGCCGACAGAGGAATGTTCTAGAGCTGTGTTTTCATTGGACCAAACTTTTGTTAACGTTTGAGCTGGAAATCAGGGATCTTACTCGGGACACGTTGGGAATGAGGGAGTTTTGAAGCCAGCAGTATATCACGGAGGACATAGTTTTCATTGTTGGGGGTGGAGTGTGTGTGCGTGAACGCACGCACGCACGCACGCAGATGGAGGTCGCAGCTCTTTTCTGACCTTACTGTAGGGTCAGCCTCTCCCAGCAGCACCAGTTGTAGTTCCTCATCGACTCCACCCTCCCATTGTGATTTCCAGTGTTTGTTTGACAAACTGCTCAGACTGACTCTGGTTTGGAGGTGTGAAGTTAGCAGCCTGGTGTCCCATCGTCCCCCAAACGCATCGCCTCCACCAGTCTTTTCAGTTGTTGGGGGTAGGGTTGGGGACTGAGACTTCCTCCTCTGAGGACTAGTGGTCTCGCGGTGTCTCGTCCTCGGGGGGACTGAGCTGTCTTCGGGAATCGGTTCCAACACATCAGTGGGTCTTTGAGAGTAAATAACAGAGGAAGACAGCAGGCAGACGTCTGGTTTTTAAAAGAAGTACAGCATCAAAGTTCATTCTTGACCTTGGAAGCAGTCATTTTGAGGAGACGTCAAGAAGCGTTTATGTTCTCCAGTTACACACGATGACTTTGACGGTAATATCGCAACCAACCCCCCCGTGTGTTTAATTTTGACCTGCGATGAGGCCTGTTTGTATTCCTGGCCCGATGCTGGTGAAACGTTGTGGAAGGGTGCAGCATTGGCCAAGGAAGGGGCCGTTAAAGAGTGGATCCGAACCACGGGGCGCATCCGCCAATTTAGTTTCACTTTTGATGACATCATGACCTACAATCTGCTCTCCGAGTGCTGCATGGCATGTTGTGATCATGTGACCCCTAGCGAAGCGGCCACTAACGTCACATGTCATTCACGTTTATTTGAAGAAAGTTTTGGTGATGGGCTCAACCCTACAATGCACCTCCTAATACGGCGGTGATGGGATTATTGCTGCAGCCCTGTCAAGATATAATATATCACAATACTTGAATCACAATGTATTACCCTGATACTTAAGTTAAAATACGATATTATCACGATACTTAAGTCACAATATCATATCACAATATTTAAATCACAATATGATATTATGATACTTAAGTCACAATGTGATATCACAATACTTAAGTAACAATATGATATTACGATACTTAATCACGATGTATTATCAGCAAACTTAAGTAAAAATACGATATTATCACAAGACTTAAGTGCGATCTCATCGTGATTTTAATTAGCATGACGATGACATTGTGATTTATTAGCCTTTTCCAACTGCAAATTACTCAGTTTGAAGTTTCAGTTTTAAATAGTAAGATAAAGTTTTGTCAGACTCATGAACATCTTTGTTTTGACCAATTTCCTGCTAATCACGCTGACTTTATCCATGACCACACCAGACAAAATAGCAATGTTACCCTCCACCTCAACCAAACAGGCATCGCTCTCTGTCGTTCACCACAGCAAACCGTTGGAAGACATCAGCTAACAACCAATCAGGCGTCTCCCCCACGCTGAACAGAGCTCGTTGCTGCTCTGTTAGCAGCCGTCTTAGTTTGCCTTTTTAAAAATACCTGTCTATTTCTGAAGCCTCCCAGCAACACTACTGTTTTTAACAGGGCTCCACATTCCTGAGGGGCTCAGTCATGCTGCTGGTTGGAGCTGAGCTTCTGTCTCTGTAGCCTCAGGTACTGAACTCTGATAAGGGCTCGTTTTCAAATGGAAATGCGTTTAATTACACGCTAACGTTTCTCTCCCCCGGGCCATGTTTTCATTGTCTGCTCTCTGTTTTCTCAATAATTACAGCTCTGGCTTTGTTCTCCAGTGTAAAGTCAGAATGGCATTTCGTTCTCCAGATCCTTAACATATGAATATTTATCCCGAGGGACATTGTTGCAGACAGTAAAGATTGTCTATAAGCTGCTGTTACACTCTTGTTTTTAAAAATGGGAAATGAGCGTCTGATCGCCACCAGCTGACTTAATGTAAAGACGGTTTAGTCGGTATCGTGGTCAGTTTGGTCACCGGTGGACAAACTTCCTCCGCACGGGAAGTCAGAATCCAGAGTATTGTTCTTAAAGCTCACAGATTTCTGGGTAATGGAGTCCTTCTATTTAAACAGAGCAGTTCGAGGGTTTCAGCTGTTGAGAGCGTGACGTAACATCTTTCAGTAAATGTTCGTTTCCTCGACAGGAAGTGTTTTTTTCGATAGCTTGTTGAAAGTTTAAGCGTTTGTTGAGTTAAATTCTTTGCATAAAGAGTTTGTTTCCTGTTGAAGTCTCTTCCTGTTTGGAACATGGTAAATATTTGGTCGTCTTCTGCCAAGATGAGTTTTAACAGAAAGGAATCTGCAGTAAGTTAACATGGTCTCCCTAAGTGGTGGCGGTCAGGCCCCCGATATAGAGACGACATGGAAAAACTAGATAGTTAGGTTCAGGCAACGATGCTACATAGTTAGGTTTAGGCAACGACGCTACATAGTTAGGTTCAGGCAACAACGCTACGTAGTTAGGTTCAGGCAACAACGCTACGTAGTTAGGTTCAGGCAACAACGCTACGTAGTTAGGTTTAGGCAACAATGCTACGTAGTTAGGTTCAGGCAACAACGCTACATAGGTAGGTTCAGGCAATAACGCTATGTAGGTAGGTTCAGGCAACGACGCTACATAGGTAGGTTCAGGCAACGACGCTACATAGTTAGGTTCAGGCAACGACGCTACGTAGTTAGGTTCAGGCAACGACGCTACATAGTTAGGTTCAGGCAACAACGCTACATAGTTAGGTTCAGGCAACGACGCTACGTAGTTAGGTTTAGGCAACAATGCTACGTAGTTAGGTTCAGGCAACAACGCTACATAGTTAGGTTCAGGCAACGACGCTACGTAGTTAGGTTTAGGCAACAATGCTACGTAGTTAGGTTCAGGCAACAACGCTACATAGTTAGGTTCAGGCAACGACGCTACGTAGTTAGGTTCAGGCAACGACGCTACATAGTTAGGTTTAGGCAATAATGCTATGTAGGTAGGTTCCGGCAATAACGCTATGTAGGTAGGTTCAGGCAACGACGCTACATAGTAAGGTCTAGGCAACGACGCTACATAGTTAGGTCTAGGCAACGACGCTACGTAGTTAGGTTCAGGCAACAACGCTACGTAGTTAGGTTCAGGCAACGACGCTATGTAGTTAGGTTCAGGCAACGACGCTACGTAGTTAGGTTCAGGCAACGACGCTACGTAGTTAGGCTCAGGCAACGGCGCTACGTAGTTAGGCTCAGGCAACGGCGCTACGTAGTTAGGCTCAGGCAACGGCGCTACGTAGTTAGGCTCAGGGAACAACGCTACATAGTTAGGTTTAGGCAACGACGCTACGTAGTTAGGTTCAGGCAACGACGCTACATAGTTAGGTTTAGTCAATAATGCTATGTAGGTAGGTTCAGGCAATAACGCTATGTAGGTAGGTTCAGGCAACGACGCTACATAGTAAGGTCTAGGCAACGACGCTACATAGTTAGGTCTAGGCAACAACGCTACGTAGTTAGGTTCAGGCAACAACGCTATGTAGTTAGGTTCAGGCAACAACGCTATGTAGTTAGGTTCAGGCAACGACGCTACGTAGTTAGGTTCAGGCAACGGCGCTACGTAGTTAGGCTCAGGCAACGGTGCTACGTAGTTAGGCTCAGGCAACGGCGCTACGTAGTTAGGCTCAGGCAACGGCGCTACGTAGTTAGGCTCAGGGAACAACGCTACATAGTTAGGTTTAGGCAACGACGCTACCTAGTTTGGTTTTCGGCAACGACGCTACGTAGTTGCACGATATTCTTATGCTTAATTTTCAGCTGCAGCCATGTTTTTTTGGATTGCACCTAAATCAAAAGGAATTTCATTACATTTCTCTACTTTGAGTCGTGTACCACGGGAATTGAACCTGTGCAGTAGTCATCATTGATCATGGCTTTGTAGAGTCGGCAGGCACGCGCTTAACTCAAAGTTTACATACTCTGAGTTGATTGAACTAATTCAGAACAGCTGTTGTGGAAACAAAAACTCAGAGTTGCCCATCTCAGGGTTGGTTGACTCAGAGTTCAGGGTTAGGTTGAGAGTTAAACCTGCTTCCTGGAATACCCCCCCGGACACTGACACCAGTCTCCTGGTGCAAGCTCTGTGTTTTCAGACCTGCTGCATGTGGAAAACCTTCAGTGACTGAACAACACACATCCTCATCTCACCAGTTTTTTTGTTCGGACAGGAAATGACCTTGTAAAGGTGATTTAAATCCGGAGCTATCTGAATAAACAAATCAACAAAACGATTTGATTGCATTCGACCCCCAGTAACCGGACATGTTCGTGTTGAGTTCAAGTGCCTCCGCTGAGTTGTTCATTCCCTGATCTGGTGTGGAGGACGAAGTTCATGTTGAGACTGTGGATGCCGGCACTTTAATCTCAGGAAACGCGATGTGCTTGTGGAGCTTTCTGTGTTTGGGCTCTTTGATGCGGCAGGAAGGCGACGTGTCCCGACTCGACTCAGACTGCAGAGTTAAAAAAAGAAAAACCCACAAAGAAGAAAGCTGCAGATGGACAGAGAGGGGCCTCCTCTAGTTATCAAAATAAAAGTTAATTTCACCAAAGAGCTTTCAAATGTTTAAACACAAGAAGTTGGTCTGCAGCCCAACAAAACCTGCCAACACAAAGATGGTTGTTATTAAAAGCTTATCGCTGATCTTTAAAGTATAATAAGTGGTTATTAACATTGATACAAATCAGTAGTTCCAATTTAAGTGGTGTCTTATTAAAAAGTCATATCAGTGAGATTGGCATCAAGTAGGGCTGCATGATATTGGAACAAACGATTGCAGTATTTGTTTTTCTGATACGTATATTGTGAAATGAAAAAATACAGGAATTTTTAAATGAGTTAAATGAATCAATTTAATGCACTTTGAGAGCAAAATGTAGAGTCTAGAGCTACAAATAATTTAGTAAAATGTATTCATAAAGTCACTGGTTGTATATGAAACAGCCAAAAGCAGGTAAACGAGATGGGTCAGGTGCGTTCAGGCTCCTCCCACAGGCGTTCCTCCCCGCAGAGAGAGAGAGGGTGAAGCGAGTACTAAGGAAGTGGAGAGGTCAAGGCGAGGGCTGCGAAACGGTCGGATCCGCAGAAAGTGTGGCGGGCCGACCTCATTAATCACAAATACTGGATTACTCATAAACATGAGAATCATGGGAGTTTTCCTTTGAACCGGCTGAAATGAAAAACCCTCTGAGATCACAAGCTGTTCACCAGTTTGACAAAAATATACAGAGAGAAATGACAAAATAAGTCTCTTTCTTTGTATTTTTATATCAAAATCAAATGTATTTTCTTTGTGGAAAACAAAATATGGCGCATGCATTCATCAGCTAGCACAAAACTTCAACTGATAATATCATGAAAGTGGTAATCTCAACCTTTCAACCATCAAATCAAATCAGCCCTGGTGTCCAGGTTTTATTCAACGTTGAGTGACATTTTAGAGCTAACATTCAGGGTGTTTTTTTTAATCACAAATATGAGAACATCTCACAGAAATGTCCGTCTCAATCTTTGAAGGAGGCGAAATGTCTTCTTCAAAAGAGAAACCCCCAATTTTACAGTGAAAACAGTAGCTTTCAAAACGCCCGGAACTGTGTTTAAACCGTAGTGGAGCAGAGAGGGAGATTTTGGGGTGTTCTGGGGTCTAAAGGGGTCCAGTGTCTGGTCTCTGTCGTCAGCTGCAGTAAGCCATGGTCCAGCTGTGCAGTTCTCATAATCTCCCCACAGCCCAGTTTCCCACGCTGAGCTCATTCCTCCGACTCAAAACAATGGGTCCGGACCAGATGACTCCCCCCCCCTGCATCACCCCTCCCTCACCCAACACACTCTCACATCGCTATAATTTGCAACAGCTGGCCACTCCAGAGGAGACAAGTGGACTCGTTCTTTTATGGCGGGTTGGGAAAGGCTGAAGACGAGAAACTCTCAGCGGGGTTTTTCCCACACTGCACTGCTGCGTCCTCCTTCTCTGCTGTCTGACGGACAGACGGGCGTCTTCCTGCAGGACACACGCCTGACTGGTTGACTGAGGGAATCCTAGCCTGGCCCAGCCCAGTCCTAGTCCTGCTGTGGTCCCATGTCTGGTCTTGGCCCAGCCCTGGTCCCGTGTCTTGTCTCGGCCCAGCCCTGGTCCTGTGTCTGGTCTCGGCCCAGCCCTGGTCCTGTGTCTGGTCTCGGCCCAGCCCTGGTCCTGTGTCTGGTCTCAGGCTAGCCCTGGTCCTGTGTCTGGTCTCAGCCTAGCCCTGGTCCCATGTCTTGTCTCGGCCTAGCCCTGGTCCTGTGTCTGACTGGGATCAATTGTCCCCCACCCAGGACCTTTGTGGGGTCCTGGTCTTCCTTCCTGTCTTACTTCCTGTCTCTTCTGTCGTCGGTCCAAGCTGGACTCGTCCCACTGGAAGTGAAGTGGAGCTGCTGTGTGGCTGAGTTTTATTGGTATTATTTCTTATATTATTATTCTATACATTTCAGTAAAGTTGAAGTGATTCTTTGTTTTTTCATCTTTTGCCCCCGTCACTAAGACTTTAAGATGTTGTAGTTTTCTGTTGCCATGGGAACTGAGCCGCCACTGAGTGGTTTGTGTTCTCAGGAGGACAGGTGGAGTTGTCCTCCATAGAGACATAATCAGACAGAGACACGGAGACAGGTAATCAGACAGACAGACAGATGAGATGTTAGGTGGTTGACTGAAGGTAAAACATAATTTACTTTCTTTAACTTCTCATTTGAGAAATACATCTCGGAGATTCTGAAAACTTGAAAACAGAATAATTTTAGATCAAGTTAAAGTGAAACTGAAAGACACTATGATAAATGTGGAGAGAGGTCAAATACGAGGCGTTCAGGCTCCCTCAGATAGCTCTGTAATGGTGGAGCTTCCAGTGGCTGCAGGTCAAGATGACCTGTATCCCGTCAGATAAGACGGGGAGGAATCCACCACGCTCTTCCTTTCTATCAAGCTCAGTGAGTGAGCGCTGCTCTACGATGACGGCTCATATTAGTCCCGAGACCAGAGGAAAGAGCAGCTACTATGTTAGCGTAGCCTAGCACCCATCAATCCAAACTCCATTCAGAACACAAGCATGTGGGTGGTTTGGGTTCCTCCAGCTGTGGTAAACCAGCCGATGTGTGTCTTGCTATTCACAGTGAAGACAGCTTGGTGAAATCCAGCAAAGATCCTTTACGTGTGCAGGGGGACCTTATGACTTATCTTATTTCAGAATATTTGACTATCACTAAAAAGGATGTTCACTAAAAGAATATGATCTTATCTGTGACGCAATACAAATATTTGTTTCTTAACTGAATGTAAAGTGATTCCAGCATGATTTAGTGCCTTTTCTTAGAGTTTTAAGTGTATGTTGATGATAATCGGGAGCAGTTTTAATCCTGGCATCAATGCCTAAACAGTCAAGATTCAATGGGTTTATTGTCATATGCACAGTAAAGAAACGTACAATGAAGTTCTTATTGTGCTGTCCACAGCATGCCAAACAATCTAACATCCAAGTATGAAAAAATAGATAAATAGTATAAAACAAAGTAATTTAAAAGGCAGATAAATGACAATAATAATACAATAAAAACAGTGCAATTATTCATGTGCAAAATGTAGTCCCCGGAGTCTGATGGCAGTGGGCAGGGCCGGTCCAAGCCTTTGGGGGCCCCCCTCCCACCACCTCTGCTTGACGATAATTGACACAAATGTCCCACTATAATGTTACATTATAAATTGTATAATACAGCGACGGATTATGAGCTACTGTCCCCCTGGGAACAGATGCATAAAGACCCCACCCCCACCCTATTTGTGCAAAAGTGTGTGCAAATGGGGGAGGGGGGGTCAATTCTGAATTGGGTAGGTCTGATTTCATGTATTTTGGTGCTTTTTGGGGATGGCCAGCTGGAGAAGGGCCCCTAGTGCTTCTTGGGGCCCCTTGGCCACCAGCAGCTGCTACGTTTGCGTATGCCACGGGCCGGCCTGGTGGTGGGGAAGAAACATGTTTGTTTGGGAACTCCTCTAGTTTGTACCTTTTTAGTTTGACTTGAAGCAGCATCATGAGTTTGGGCCACATGGCTGTACATGAATGTGTTCCTTCATCGAGGAGTGATGTTCCCTGAGTTCTCCTCACCACGTTGTGCTCTCTAAAGTGGACATGTCCTCTTCTGCCGATGTTTAACCTGCTGCTCTGTGTTTGTTCACTCATCACACGTCCTCACTTTGAAGTACAAACTCCACATTCTTGTCACCGTGTGCTAATTAAAAGGCCTGTGGTGTGTTCAGGGTCACTGCTGGACCAGCACACACTGTCATTGGGCCTGGATGATGCTTTAACTTTTGTGCCCATTGATGGGTTTGATGAAATGTATTCTTTAAAAAAACAAAAACATGTCTGTTCGATGCTGCATAAATAATAAGTAATGATGTTGAACTCATCACGAGATAAAATGCATCACATTTCCCTCAGATGGAATGTTCTTTTGTGATGAATCAATCATTTATGAATGATTGTGAAACCTGGTTTGACGTGACAAAATGACATTGGAGTTAAATTTAATTTACTGATTTTTTTTGGCCAGACTGTTAAAAAGTATCACAGAAAACATGCTTTTTGTTTTAGGTCATCACTATGTAACTATATAAAAAACTAAACAATCAAACACAAAAGAACCATGTGATCATAAGGCCTGAAGTAGATAAACAAAACATTTTAAGACTCAACTTTAAAAGTCAGTTAGTGACAAAACATTGAAACAAAAAACAAACTTAAAAAGAGTGACAAAAAGATCATCACTAAAAACATCTGAATGTAAAAAATATCCAATTTAAATACATTTGAATGCCAATTATTTTTTTGTTGATAGTACTTTCTGTCACTGTGTTTGGCCTGATGTGTAATTTGTGAAAATGAGTTTGCTTTCGTGTTGTTGTGCTTCGGCTCGTCGTTTCCATAAAGCTTTTTCTTCACTCGACCTCCGGAACGCCGCCGATCAGGCAACAGGTTGTTATTAAACTGTGTTCCTGCTGACATCTGGATCAAAACCTTCTCAGCCAGATGATGAAGTCACAGGAAGTCTAAAGCGTCCTCCCGACTGTAATTACGGCGTCATCTGCAGCTCCACGCACCGGATCCACCGCGATGAGAGTTTACTGTACCTGGCTGGAGGCAGTGAAGGCAGCATACCTCCGCTCACAGCTTCATGTGGTCTGCAGGGAAACATCCAAACCTTCCAGGGTTTCTCTCTGAACTCACGACCCGTTGAGTTGTACTGCAGCTGGAGACCACACTGACCGCTGCTGCTTTCAAGGACACTGGGACACCCACGGTTTGAGATTAGGCTGCTTGACATCAGGAAGGACGAGATGTTTTTCCATTGACAAAAATGTGTCTTCTATATTTTATTTTCCTTCAGCTTGTATTAGGAATGCACTTTGTTTGTGCAGCCAACAGTCAGAAGTCTGAGTGTCATAAAAGGACTTTTGTTGGACGTTTGTGAATTCAGCTTCAGGGTGCATTTACTGGCACAAGAACATGAATCGTTTTGTTTACATAAGTTGTTGGAAACTTAAGCTAGAAGACAGATTTAAGCCAGAACTTAAAAATCAGGTGTCTGAGTGTCCTTGAACGCATCAAGGTGTTCTCAACAAAGAATAAAGTTGACGAAACAAGTTGTGGTTTTTCATGTTGGCTCAGACTAAACAACGTGAGATCAGCGGCTGCTCCGATACGATCTGCTGGGGAAGAAGTCAACATGGAGGCTCGCTGTTCTGTTATCAGCCTCCAGAGTCTCTCTGTGTGCAGCTTTAGAGGATCACTCTGCTCCAGACAGGAACGCATCGAGACGGACACGTTGGTGGTTCGCACCACAGAAAAAGTTGGAGTAACATTCTCCTTTTAAAACGGGATTGAAAGAACCAAACTGCTGGTTCCTGTGTGTGCTGCAGTTGAAAGGCAGCTGTGTTGGTGCGTTCAAGGACCCTCCAACACTGAGAGTTTTGAGTGTCGGACGTTGAACTGACCAAATTCACATGACCCGGTTTCCAAAGACTTTTCAAAGCCTCATGGTCACACAAAGACTTTGAGAGGACGGATCGACATCTCCATCTCACAAACCCCAGAAATGCTGCGTTCAAGAGCACTTGTTAGTTATCCTTTCAGTTGTAAACTGACGTGTGGACACTTGATGGACTACATAGTGATGTAGAGGAGTAAACATGCACCAATGATGGTGAACTCCTGTTGTTGGTTCACTGTCAGACATCATGCTTTGATTATGTGGTAAACTAACCAGCTGGTTCAGCAGCTGAAGCCGTTGATAACGTGATGAATGTCATGCATGTTCTGTGGCTGCGGCATTCTTTAAATGTGTTTTTTCTGCATGGACTCTGGTCCATGCACTCAGTCATAACTCTCAGTTCTGACAAAGCTGACGGGCTGTGGAGACCTTTGACCCCCACTGTAAAGTGACACGACGAAGCACTTCCTGTCCTGTGGGAAGGAAAAAGTCAGTGTGGGAACTCCGCTGGATGGACTCGGACCCAAGTGTGTTAAAGCAGCGTGGGGGGCTCAGGGGGGCAGGCTGTGGTCCTGGTCCTGGTGAGACTCTGTGATTTGCTTTGCTCAGGAAGTGATTCAAGGCCCCAGGGGGAGCAGAGAAGGGGGTGGTTTCTATTATTATAGACGGCGTAGAGTCTCTGAACGAGCAGAGATGCATTACAGGGGACAAGCAGATGCATGCAGGGTAATTTTAGCTCTGCTCTCCCCGGGAGGATGACGGAGCAAAAAGTGACTGCTTTTCAAAGCACATTGAGAGTAAACAGATAATTAGGGTTCAGGCGTGTGGACTGATTTATGCACCACTTTGCTCACCTCTTCCACCTGACTCGGGTAATTGTACAGTTGATGGCGAAGCGTTAACTCCACAGAAACACGGCGGCTCCAAAGGTTTCACCGCCACGGCGTTGTATTCCTTTTGTTGCAGAGAACATACACCTTTTTCTACAGACATTCAACACTATTTTTCTCCGGGCCACAACCCAAACTGATGTCACTGCAGGACTTTAACCCCGATGACTGATAGCTGATGGAAATCCCATCGTGTGACATCACGTGTGGGTGTGGCCGGAGGCTAGACATGCTTCAAAGCTTTAATCCAGTTTGTATCAAAGGAGACGGCTACAGTAAATACAGTCAGATTTAACAGTAAACCTCTCAGGATATTAAATATACCTTAACGTACAATGTTAATATATGTGATATAATTCATATTTTTTCAACTACAACCTACAACTTTCACGATTGGGAGCTTTCGGATTGCTCTCAACATGGCAACGCTGTGACTGTGCTAATAGTACAAACTATAGCAAACATTCTGACAGTGGGAACAGAGTATGAAGACGACATTATCAGCTTTAACCGCTGTATTGGAGGTGTGCAGAGCATCGGTCATTAGCTCGCCACATGCACGCTCTCATGCACACTCACATGCACTAAAAGTCAACAAAGCAAGCAGAGAAGCTCTGATAACAACACACACAGAGGGAGAGTGACTTCCGTCTCTGCTCAGGTAGATGTTACTACACTTTTCCTCACATAGACAATAGTCGTTGATTGTATGTTAATGATTTGAATGTTGAATATCAAATGCAACTTAATATACATTAATAATATTTACTACATTTAACTTAAATTTACAACATATTGTATTATTTTCACATGTCAATGCAGCTGTTGACCATCTGGACAGATATAATTTGGGTGCTTGTGGACGTTTTGTTACTGTGACGTCTTTCTGCTGAAGGTCATCTTATAAACAGCCAGCCGGCTTTAAAAGACAGGAACTAAACCTGAAAGATGATCCGGCACCAAAGAAATGACCAGTCCTGGTTTGTAAAGCAGAGCGCGTTATGATTCCTCTCACACTCTCGAAGGCGGTGGAGACTTCATCTCATCTTTGATCCCCTCTTGCCCTTCTCACGTTTCAAAAGCTTCACAATCTGCCCAACGTGTTTAGATGTGTTTACGCTCCCTTTTGTTTCAGATGGCAGCGGCAGATAGCAGCTCCGCGTCCTCGGGCGTTCATTCATTCATTGTTCAGCTTGTTTATGTCTCTCCAACCTGAGACACTCCACTGATGTGGGTTTTTATTTCTGAAGAGTTTTGCAGATGTTTTTCTGCTCCGGTGGTTCTTCTAGAGAGTGGGATGTTCCTGATTTAATCCCAAAGACAACACACATTCTGTCTCTTCAGACAGGAAGAACTCCAGCTGCCGTCATGTGGACGAATGAAACGGAAGGATCTGTGGTTAAAGAAGCGGCACACGAGACTACAATCAGTGTTTCATCATTTAAAGTGGTTAAAATCTTAATCTTCTTGTATTAAATGATGGTTCATTTAGAGAAAAATAGACTGTAAAGCAGGGTGTGCTTTGGGGCGTGGCCACCTTGTGATTGACAGGTAGCTACCACGCCATCGCTAAGAAGGCACGCTGTCGCTAAGAAGGCACGCCGTCGCTACCACGCCGTCCCTACCACGCCGTCGCTACTACACTACTATGCAATTAGCTACCTAGGTTACTTACAGTACTTCTTGCTTACTTTTTAACTTAGTTGTAAGGTTGACCTTGAATTATGAATCTAACTTTGTTAGCAGCTTGGCACCAGAATCCAGATGGATCCAGATCCAGTAAGGGTGCTGCTCTGCTGCTTGTGTTCATGAGTCATTTGGACCACAGTCCAAATATGGTCACTTCCTTCAGTGGTTGCAAAAATTCAAGATGGCGACGGCCAAAATGCTGAACTCGAGGCTTCAAAACCGTAATCCCCAAACTATCATGATGACTATGTCCACTTCTTCTATACAGTCTGTGTACTGGAACAAATGCTTGAAAACTTTATTTAAAACCATGTTTCATCCTGTGAGGCAAACACTTCACTAAACGATTCATCGGATTCATCGGATCAGATTCATCAAACAGTGAGGCCAAACCAAAGTAAGACAAAACTAAGGACAAATGTAAACACTAAACTGTTCAATAGATCAAACAATAATTATTGCGGTCTTAATGTGCTGTAGTTGTTTTTACCCTGTATGTGATGCACCTTGAGGTTTGGTTTGTATTCTAAAGTATGTACTAAATGTATTATTATAATATAAAAAAAAGTTGATGCAATTGAAAACAAAATGCAATATGGGCGAAATCAACATTTAAAAAAGAATCCATGAAGTTGTAGTTTTTTCAAGAGAGCTTCATGGAATGTGTTTCCATGGTGATCAGCTACATCCAAGCCATACATCAGCAAGTGTAATGCAAAGCATCGGATGCAGTGGTGTAAAGCACGCCGCCACTGGACTCTAGAGCAGTGGAGACGTTCTCTAGAGGGACCAATCACGCTTCTCCATCTGGATATCTGATGGATGAGTCTGGGTTTGGTGGTTGCCAGGACAACGGTACTTGTCTGACTGCATTGTGCCACGTGTAAAGTTTGGTGGAGGGGGATTATGGTGTGGGTTGTTTTTCAGGAGCTGGGCTTGGCCCCTTAAGGCAGGAACACACCGGCCCAACCGTTGGACGTCTGAAGCGTTTGGAGAGGCTCGGACGAGGTCGGGAACACATATGTTTGGTGTGTACAGCTGCGTCGGAAGCTTTCGGAGCCGCGCGGACGTTGTCTGATCAGACTGAGCATACGAAGTCTGAGGAGGTGGGCTGTTGGACGTCTGAGCCATTGGATACTCTGATTGGCGGTGTGCTAGCGAATCAGAGTATCCAATGGCGGTGTGTGGGCGGGGCGGAAGTGACGATGGTAAACTCCGTTACTCGTTCCCTACTGAGACGACGTCTTCGTAAAATAATGAGCCCGAGAGCACACAACGCGAGTGTCACCCTAGCCAGAGTCATCTTTCCAGAAATGCCAAGTATTTATTCCACAAAGGTCTTCTCGAGTCGAACCAATACTGAACCAAGACGTGTGTGCATTGTTTTTATCTGCACTCCGTTCCGTCATTTCCTGTTTTCCTGTTTTGGAGTACTGGCACGAGACTAGCGCCACCCGCTGTTAAGGAGGCTTATTGCATCTCGCGCAAGCGCAGAACGTACACGCTGCTGTGGTGTCGGAAGCACGTCGAAGCGGTGTGTACAACGCAACTTTTCTGCCGAACGGGTCAGACGAGAGGCAACAGAGTGGGCGGAGAGTGGTCGGATAAGGCAGTTGGACGTCTGGGCGGTGTGTAGGGGCCTTTAGTTCCAGTGAAAGGAACTCTGAATGCTTCAGCAGACCAAGAGATGTTGGACAATTCCATGATCCTAACTTTGGAGGAGAGAGTTTGGAGTGGATAAACTTGACTGGTCTGCACAGAGTCCTGACCTCAACCTGATAGAACACCTTTGGGATGAATTAGAGTGGAGACTGAGAGCCAGGCCTTCCCTCCAACATCAGTGTGTGACCTCACAAATACACTTCTGGAAGAATGGTCAAAAAGTCCCATAAACACTCCTAAACCTTGTGGAAAGCCTTCCAGAAGAGTTGAAGCCATTATAGCTGCAAAGGGTGGACCGACGTCATGTTAAACCCTATGGATTAAGAATGGAATGTCACTTGTGTTAACTACAGACCTTATTTCAGGTATCGAACCAAAACACATTGACTTGAAGACGAGTATACATGTGGTGTGTAATAATCGGTCTCTCACATCGACAACTACTGTGTGGACGGTGAAATCACTCAATGACCCAAAGCCAAGACGAAAGCAAAAAAGAAGAAAAAGGCTCTTTGATTTAAAGATCAAACTTCATGAAAGATGAAGTTTGCGATTGTTTTAATTATTTAACAAAAGTGCCTTTAAAAGGTCCTATCTTCTTTCTTTCTTTGAGGGTCAATCAAAGTCCCACCTCGAGTCTTAATTAGAAGGTTTTAAGTCATGAAACGGGTCTTTGAGGTTACAGCGCTTTAAAACGCTGCGAGCTGTTTGAACAGTACTTTTGAATCCAGCTGTGGAACTGTGAATCCAGCTTTGGGCCTCACATTTAGGAGTTTGTATCAGCAGCTGTGGAGTCTCTGTGGGGGTGGGGGTGGAGGAGGGTGGAGACGGGGACAGTCTGCGTCCTGCTGGGTGTCTTTGTCTCTGGTAACGAGGGCTGTTTTCGTTTGTTCCTGACGTCCCGGTGTGGTGACATCTCTGGGTGGGGTGCCAGCTTCGTTGGTGGTCTCAGATCTTCACCAAACACACTGACCCTAACCCTCTTTTTAATACGGAGAAAATATATTTTTGTTAGATTGAAGCACAATATTACCAGGGATGCGAAGTGTTGAAAATTTAAACACATTTTTTATTGCCCCAAAGTTAAAGGATGAAACTGATTTCATTTGTGAACTGATCACATGATATGTATGACCTCATAACGTACTAGTTATCATCAACTTACAATTCAATATAAGATGACTCAAACTACTAAGTTAAGTAGCAATACAATAAGTCAAATTATCTTGAGTTTATGGTCATGTTAGATCACGTCCAGCTGTCCATTTAATTCCTCTTCACATGAATAACCAGCAGCAGCAGTGAGTGGACGGATGGATGAATACATGATGACAGGGCTGCAGCTGCTCAACCATTAAAAACTATCATTGCCTCCCACCTTCACTCCCTTCCTGCCTGCCCTCCCCATCACACACTTAATTGGAAATCCCCCACCACACACACACACACACACACACACACACACACACACACACACACACACACACATGCAAGATGGATGTTGGCCATGTTACTTAAATAAAGGTTAACTGTTATATATATGTGTTGAAACATTGTGTAATATGTAACTTGACCATCAAAATGTCCAACAGCGATTACATTTACATTTAGGTCATTTAGCAGATGCTTTTGTCCAAAGCTACTTACAATAATTACATTTGTGGAAAGAAAGAAAGAAACCACAACATAGGGCTGGGCGATATGACCTCAAATCAATATCACGATATATTGAGGAACTCACCTCGATAACGATAAATGAACGATAAGTAACCCCCCCACGGCTAAAAAAATGCCACTTTAAAGGACTGTAAAACTACACTGTAGTTAAGATTTATATTATTTATTTGGTAGTATAAAATAACAAAGTATTAAAAATACAGTCTCTATAAACAAATTCAAAATATGGAGTTGTCAAGTAATCAGGTTCTCTATAACGGGAGAAACAAGTTGCATCCCTTGTAAACAAAATACATTTCACATTTGCCACTGGAAAAGTAAACAATGACTTGTGCAAAGGCAGTCTTTAGGCACAGTTTACATTTCACATTTTTCTGATCGACATCGTCCTCGCTGAACCCAAAATGTTGCCAAACGATCGATGACGCATTTCTTTTGGGAACGAGGTGCTCTTCCTCCTCGTCCAGATTTAAGGTAGGTGGCCACAGGGCGATTTTAAACGCGTGTGGACGCGCCGCTTCCCAGTATTGCACGCTTGGTGGGCTGCAACTAGAGGATGATTGACAGGCACTCTCCTTTAAACAACACTTTTTTGCGAGCGTTCGCGAGCGTTCCCGAGGCGGCGAGTCGAGCCCGGCGCCTCTGATTAGCATAAAGTAGATTCGACTTCAACTTTAGGCAAATGAGGAGCGGCCAACTCGCGCGCCGTCTCTCGACATTCGCCGCGACGCTACCAGAATGCATTGCACAGCTTTTCACATAGACAATGAATGGGACGCGGGGAAACACCGCTGCCTGTGGACACGCACCTTTACTTCGGCTGCCGCGGCAGCAGCCGCTTCATCGTTTAAACCGGCGGGCTCCATTTTCGTCTCACCCACACTTTCCCTTCTTGTTACAGACTGGATGGGGTGGAGTCACGTGACTGCACACGCTGTATACGTAGTACAGTACAGCCGAGCGTCTTAAAGGGACATGAACATACTGGTAGCCTACCTACACACACAGCCAAACAAGAAAAAAACTACTTTTTTTTTAACCGAATATACCGACATGGGCAAAATGACGTCGGTTGTCGTCGTAAATTTCGGTATCGGTACATTTTCGGTGTATCGCCCACCCCTACCACAACATATCATTGTTGATAAAGTAAGAGCGAAAAAATAGAACAAGTGTAAGGTCCTCGTCTGAGTAAAGTAGTAGCTGTTCAGCAAACATACCTTAAGTACAACAGTGCTATGATCAAAGTGCTATAGGTAAGAACATAGAGGGGGGGTGTTAGTGGGTCATGCTATGCAGAGTCGAGGTGAAGTCTGAACAGGTGAGTCTTGAGCCTTTTTCGGAAGATGGCAATGACTCTGCTGTCCTGACATTAGTCGGGAGTTCGTTCCACCACTGAGAACCAGAACAGAGAAGAGTCTGGACTTTGCTGAGCGACATTTGTTTGATTTCAGCGATGGTGGTACCAGCCGGCCAGCTGAAGTAGAGGAGCGAAGTGCTCGCGTTGGGGCGTGTGGTTTGACCAGTGTTTGATGGTAGATGGGTGCCGTTCCATTGATGGCCCTGAAGGCCAGTGCCATCGTCTTGAATTGGATGCGTGCTGCAACAGGGAGCCAGTGGAGGTCACGGAGGAGGGGGGTCACGTGGGAGAATTTGGGTAGATTGAAGATAAGGCGTGCTGCAGCGTTCTGGATACGCTGCAATGGTTTAATCGCAGAGGCCGGGAGTCCGGCCAGGAGAGAGTTGCAGTAGTCAAGGCGGGAGATGACCAGGAGTTGCGTTGCATCCTTTGTGAGGAGGGTCCGAGGATCGGGCCACAGCAGTGATGTTGGGGGTGCAGGATAGTTGGTCATCGAGGATTACACCCAGGTTCCTCGCAGTTGACGACGGCAATACTGTGATGCCCTCAACAGTGACCGACAGGTCCATGCGAGGTCTTTCCCTGGGATGAAGAGGAGTTTGGTTTTATTCAGGTTAAGCTTGAGGTGATGTGCAGTTATCCAGACAGAGATGTCAGCCAGACAGTCAAAGATGCGAGTTGCAATGTGGGTGTCAGAGGACGGGGGAAAAGAGAGGAACAGCTGGGTGTCATCTGCGTAGCAATGGTAGGAGAATCCATGTGATGTGATGTGATTTTGCCTTTAGTTGCCTCACTCTTGCTAGAAGCACCAGAGAGGAAGGGCTACTTACCTCCATGTACACATTACATCCATCACGACTGAAATAATCACTATTGCTGCTTTGAACCTGTTGGGAAGTCTCAGATACAGAAACGTCACTCAGCAGTGCTAGGTGAATTTCAACAAGCTGGATTCACTGGATCTATTCTCCTAAAATAAACTATAGAGCTGTGATCTAAAAGCAATACAAGGATAAAGAAGGATGATGAAATAACTCCATAATGATGGGGATTTGTAAAAATTCAATCCTCATGCTTTGTTCGGTCTGTCTGTTAGACAACAAGTTTACAACTTTTAAAATGCTTGTTTTCTGAATGGAGTCTGGTTGATGGGTGCTAGGCTATGCTAACATTGTAGCCGCTCCAACAACATCATATAGACATAAATACGGCAGAGACCTTGTTGTTTGGACCACAGACAGTCTCTGGTTTCTCCACATAGTCTGGTCTGGTCTCTGGACTAATGTGAGCTACTATTGTAGACCTCTTGTAGGTAATCGTGGCGTGTGAAAAATGTCCCTCATGTTTGGTGTGAACCTTACACCAAATGTTTCCAACAATGTTCAAACCCGAGGAAACTGTAGTATATCAGAATTCACTTGTCATTTAGATACCACCTTTAACACTAAAAAAGCCTTTTTGAGGATATTTGATCAAATGTAGCTGTATCCACCAAACACATCAGAGAAACATTGAATTTGCTCCAACTTTTCCATGAAATCGTCCTCGTTCAAATGACCAATTTTACATTTGACACATGTTTGGAGCTCGAGGTGAGAGGAGCTTTGAAATTTCTTCAACTTGCTCTCAGTCCTACAATTTCCAGTCTCCATATGTGATTTAGGTCAAACTGTAGGGAGACGTGTGCTCTTTCTTTCCCTGTCACTGTGGAGGCAACATACTCACACATTTGGCCATCGGAGCAAGTAAGAGCATCTCCAACCAACTGATCAACTGTCACAAAAAACAACATATATTACTACCTTACTTTCTTAACATTAAGACCAGTAATTCAGTGCAACGTCATCTTTTCAGCATCCGGCATTCACAGCGCAGTTTCTACAGAAAATTATTTTCTAGTTTTATTTAGTATTTTTGTGCTTTTACGTGTGAGGTTTTTCACGTGTCAATGCATCAGTGTTGGCTTTAAGTGAAAACTTTTTTGAGGCTGCAGACTTTTATCACCTGGACCTCTTATCTTAATCTCCTCTCGTCCAATCAGAGCGTGGGGCCAGCGGCTGCTCTGTTTATCAAACGCAGAGAGTCAGAGATTACGTAGATATCAGCGCTGTGCCTTCGGCTGCTTATTCCTACATTCCTAGTGTGATTTACTTCTCCCAGGTTAGTTCAGGCGTGTGTGCAGTTTGAATGTTTCCTGCTGATATCCAGAGGGCCGTCCATGTGTGGAAACCAAACACACCTTTATGGTTGTGTGTGCATTCCTCTCTATAGGAGCAGGTTACACATTAACGGAGGCATTAATATGTAACTGACCCACTTTACATGTTCAGGCATAAAGTGAAGGTGTGTGTGTGTGTGTGTGTGTGTGTGTGTGTGTGTGTGTGTGTGTGTGTGTGTGTGTGTGTGTGTGTGTGTGTGTGTGTGTGTGTGTGTGTGTGTGTGTGTGTGTGTGTGTGTGTGTGTGTGTGTGTGTGTGTGTGTGTGTGTGTGTGTGTGTGTGTGTGTGAATCCCAACGCTGTTTTTCTGCTCGCGTCCTCCTGACTGTCGAGACGTTTTGCTGTTGCTCATCGGAGCACATTTGTGGGTCAAAGGTCACAGCAGTTGAAGTGGATGAGAAAGCTTCTTCAGCCAGATGCTGCTGTTTTAAAATGAAAAGAAGGTTTTGGATAAAAGGAAAGTGGAGAGGTTGAAGCGGTGTGTTGTGATTGGACGGCTCGAGTCGTCATTTGAAATGTTGGACCTCTGAGTGAGAGGACGAGCTCCTCTGTTGGGTTCTCATCAGTGCTTTGTTTCATGTTCATCAAGTTTAAAGTCACATTCCTCACATTCCTCCCTCTGATTCATTCAGTCGGCTTCGGCTGGTTGACCTCTGACCCCAGCACCTGCTCTCTGAGGGGAGACGGCTCATTCCTACCTTTTAGGGTCTACTGGGAAATACTGACATTAAAATGAATCTGGTATTTTAAAAAATGCTGTTTTTAAGACCAGAATGTTTTTGAGATTTTAATTTCTTTTTAACTTTACACTTGAAATGTCTTTAACGCCACAAAAATAAATAACAATAATCTTATCATCATAAAAACACCATCTTTAGAGCAGATTATCATTTTGAGATATCAGGACACTTCAAAACCAAAGCAAATTTCAGGTTCATAAAACTTGTTTGTGAGCGTTGTTAGTGTTCACCTAAACAAACAATCAGATTA
This sequence comes from Eutrigla gurnardus, assembly GCF_963514095.1. Lineage (NCBI taxonomy): Eukaryota > Metazoa > Chordata > Actinopteri > Perciformes > Triglidae > Eutrigla > Eutrigla gurnardus. The sequence goes on from NC_139918.1 coordinate 8,797,648, forward strand.
CTGAATTGTAGTAAATTGCAGTGCAGTGACCTTTGACCCCTGCTGTACTGTCAGTGATGTCCTCGACGTCGCAGATCTTCCGTGGAAGATTTTCTCCGACTCGCTTCTCGGTCGTGCCCACACGTCCAAAAGTCAAAGCGGCCATTGTTCGCTCCTCCGGAGAAGAATGCAATGAGGTCATGGGAGGAAATTTAATTGGGCTTTGCTGCGAGCTGGGGCGTTCCCCATGGACCCCCCCCCCCCCAAACAACTATAACCCCTCCCACTCCTCCCAAACCTCAGGCTGACCCCCGAGGCTCCACTCCACCGGCTAGAAGAGGATTCACAGGAATGTGCTGTAAAAAAATACAAATAAAACCCCTCCATGCTCAAAACTGCTGGACAGATTAGAGTATTATTAAACAATACAAAGTAGTCCATTCTGGATAGAAGTGGTTCCACTGGGGTTCAGGACCTCCAGAAACAAGTCATCGAAAGATGAAAATGATTTACTGCCAAGTTTTCACCAACAAGGAGTCTGCTTTGAAGTAATCTTAAAATAAACACACAAAAAAGAATCAACAGAATCAAGACGATGCCTTTAAACGGGACAAATAAGTAGGAGGTCAAAGGTCAAAGATGTAAAGACGTGGCCAGTGCTGGCATGTCATTTAGACCGTGGACGCCTGTCCTCTGATGTTTCCTTTCTATCCTATCTGTCCTCCTCAAGGACGTCTCCCTCGTTACAGTGTGTCTTTTCTCCAACAAGCATCCGTCTGTGTGGAGAGCAGATCACAAGATTCTCACATGATTTATATCATATCATTCACTATGATACGTGTCACCATGTTACTCAACTTTCTCTCTCTCTCTGGACTTTTAAGTCCTTGAAATGAATATTTCATGGATATTTCTCCAGCAGACCTTGTTAAATCTGTCTGATCTCAGTTTATGTCATATTTCGTGCACATTTGTGACGCTGAATCTTTCCGTTCTTGAATGAGCGTCTGGTCTGCTGAGGTTTGGTTCTCCCGACGCGCCTCGACACGTCGCTGTAACGCTGCTCTGCAGGTCTGATGGCGGGACGGACGGGGGACGGATGGGGGGACGGATGGGGGACGGACGGGGGACGGATGGGGGGATGAAAAGCCGAGACGAGACGGAGCTTTAGCTTTTTACTCTTTGTCAACCTCTTTTAATATCCAGAGACATATCATTTACACAGTAAATGTCTTTAAAGCCACATAAATCCATTAGAATCGGCTCATAACGATCAAGGAAGATGCTCAGAGACGCCATGGTTGCACTTCATTGAGATTCATTTTTGATCACAATCATTTTCTGTATCGAACCAAATCTTTTCCTTAAAAAAAGTAATAATTCTGAAATCAAAGCGTCTTTTTTGAGACAACATATTCTTGTTATGTTCAGAAAACAAAATGGAATTCACTGAAAAAGTCGAGTGATTTCATTCATATCTATCTTTTCCTCAAAGGAGTGTTCATACATGATCTAAGATCTCTTACCCTGAGACAAAGAAATACTTTGTTAATACTAGTTTTCTTGAAAAATGAATACATTTTTTTTTATCTTGATCCTTTTAGCTGAAGAATATGAAATGTAATTTATCAAAGATCTCAAACAAACGTCTTCTTGTAGTAATTCTCTAGAGAAAACAAAAATACAACAATAATAATATATATTATTCATAAATAAAACTAAGATTTATATTTTATATCTTCATGATTTGATATTTTGAAAATATATTTCAATAAATATTCGTCTCTTGTCTGTGCGATGTGTTCGGGTTCAGACTTCATGTGATGCTGCTCAAGGACACTTCAGCAGTTTGACCCTCCCCCTCCCATCCGCAGCCGCCTCTGCTCAGTCGGTTGTCATGTCTTCCATATCTGGGCAGGAAAAAACTCCCAGCAGCCCCCTCTCTTCCTCTCCCTCTCCCTCTCTCTCTCTCTCTCTCTCTCTCTCTCTCTCTCTCTCTCTCTCTCTCTCTCTCTCTCTGACATGAACAGCTTGTATTGCTAGCTCTTTTCTCCTCTGAACTTTCTTCCTCCGTCCGTCCGGCGTCACTCTGCCCGGCGGAAACACATTCTAGCTGCTTCATTCCTGCCGTCATCCCCCCCCCCCCCCCCCCCCCCCCCAGCCTCAGAAAGAAAAGCTCCTTCCCCTGAACAACTGGAGGCTCTTTTCATGTCCAGACCTGAATCTGGGCCCCCTGAGGAGAGACTCCCGGGGTCAGTGCTCCACAATAGACCGGTTAGCTCTGCTTAAAGCCAAACCAGCTAATGGACGACGTCGGCGTCGAGGTTCTTCATGGCAGCTTGTATGTGAGGAGGGCGAGAGGTTGTGCTGCTTCCTGTTTACAAATCAAGGGAGGACAACCTCAGAGTTTCATGATACAACACCCAACAATGAACTGCTTTTTCCACTTTAATACAACTAAAATACGTTTTACAAGATCTTTCAAGAATGTTTAAGAGCAAAATAATTAAATGAATAGTTTTTTACCTCTTTGACTCGGAATGTAGACAAAAGAAAATCAATTTTCAGGTTGTATTTATTTTACTCTCCTAAACGTGTGAAATCAACTCCAGTAAGAATACATTAATAATAGAGCAGATTTACACAACACTCAGGTAGTTAAGTTAGACTCATCATTGTGTGCTATTTAAAAGAAGTCCGTTTTTGGGCGGTTGAAGAACTACCTTTTTACACGGCCACCTTATCGTTCACCTTTTTCACCTGCCGTCACTGTTTTGGTATGTTAGGGGTAATCATATTTCCCACAGTCATTGAATACGTCACTCGTTGTGATCGCAGCGTATCGAGGACTCTTTTTTCCGTGATCATGGTGGAATCTGTGTAAAAACACCGACGGACTTCATTTAAAGAACTTCTGAAACTTTGTTACTTAAAAGAACGTTGCTTCAAAATAAAGCTGATCAAACCAGCTTGTTTTTATTTTGGTAGCTAAATCCTGTCATCTTCCTGTTTCCAAGTCGTTCTCAATGATATGCGTTGTAATGAAGTCTGGTTGGAAGCAGTGACTCTGTCAGGCAGGCTGTGTTTCTGTGTGTCTGTGTTTCCTGAGGAGCTGTTGTAGAGCCAGCGGGTCGTCTGTCCCCGCAAAGAGGCTTTTATGTTCCGTCGTCATAAGGGCCGGGGACGTAAACGCACAGCGCGCTCTTTGTTTGCGCCCCGGACTGTAAAATTCTTTCTCTTATCAATACACCAATTGTTCAGGGACAGAATTCCTCCTGCTTTCATGCTACACAGTCGGTCACCAACACTTAAGACCCATCAGTTCACGTCTCACTGAACTGCATTGGAAAAACACCAAATTTAATAAAAAAGCTTGAGCTGCTGAAAGAATTTCCCTTTTATCGCAGCATTAGAGAATATATTTATTATCTGTCCTGACATTCAACCAGCCAATCAGCACAAAGTCCAGTCAAGAAGACAAAGAGTTGAACTGGTCATTAACTGGTTTTAGTCTAGACAACGTTTTCCAGTAAGCTTCATCAAGATACATGACGATGATTTAAAAGAAGTACCTATTATCATCTTCTAGTTTTTGTTGTCTGGTAGCATCATTTCCTCCAGATGTCCTCATCCAATCAGAGTGTCCCCTGTCCTCGCAGCCACCTGGGCCCACAGATGCTTTTGTTCCTGTCCGTCGGGATGTGGAGGCGTTTGTTTTTAACATTTTTATTTAAAGAGATGTTGGCGACTGAGTGACTTCCTGTGCTCTTTTGAGACACGTCGTGACTTTGATCTGAGGCCGGGGGACGAGACGCTTTAGATAATAAACCTCTTCAAACTAGTTTTTATTCCGAAAAACCGCCAGCAAATCCTCACAGAGGCATTCTTTCTCCAAACTCTTCAAAGACACCAAATGTGACCTGATTCCAGCCGTAGAAGTGATAAAGTGGACAATATCCAGAGAATTGGTTCCAGGCGTTGTGTCCCTTTCACACGCCTAGGATACATGTTGTGGTTTAGGCGGCGCCTGTTGGAGCGAGAACACCGCCGTAACGTAGCCCATCCGTCACATGGTCACAAACCCTTGGTGTTTCTTGATCATCTCTCAACGAGGTTTTCATCGGCGTCTTCATGTACATGACTTTTTTCTCTCAATCGTTGTTTTTTTAATGCTTTTTTTCATGTTGAATGACTTGAATATTTAAAGTGGTGCTTTTGTTTGCTCACCAGTGACTGTACTGGTCACCTCCCAGTAGACTCCAGTTTGACACATGAACCAGTCAGTCATTGTTTGAAGCAGCCTCTGCCCTGCAGCTCAATGTTACAGCTTCTTATTAACCTTGACCCATAAAGGTCCTCACAAGTCAGTGACACTCACACACACACACACACACACACACACACACACACACACACACACACACACACACACACACTCTCAGCGGGAGGAGGAAGCTGGTGTGTTTGCAGTTGCTTCATTGTTTCCTGTAATAAATGGCAGCCTTTTGTTGAGCGTCCCTTCAGTCCTATCAGCTGCTTCACCTTTATTTGCTGCCGACACTGAGGGGCCCCCGGGGGCCAGGGACCCTCACTGTCAGCGCACTGTTTACAGAGCAGATTCTTTGGCTGAGCAAACAGCCGTACCCCCCGCCGCCCGGCTCAAACATGGCGCTGACTGACGGGCCCTGGAACACGGAGCTCGCCGGCCTGCTCCGACTCGCCAAGTATGTGGAGAGGCAACGACCAGCGGACACACGGGTGTCAGGAGTTAAAGGACCAGCATGTTCCAACTGCAATTTACATTCCTGCTCCCCATCTCCAGACAGCCTCCCTACCACACGGCTCTCACCGGGTTTCTAGGAACAGCAGCTTCCTTCCTGCAGAGACAACAATAATGATTATTATTGCTGATATTAGTAATGATAACACACAAGTGAATGTTGAGTACACTTCATGTCTGTAAGGCCTGAAAATACAACTTCATTGAATTTAAGGTGATCTTCGTTTGTGGTTTTGGAAAATTCTTCTATCAGCGAAGCTTCTAGAAGAATCATCTCTTTTTCAGTGGTTTGTTTTTACGTCCGAAATAATATACATGTGCTTTTTTTGACTCATTTACTTAATATATCAACATTTCTTATCTCCTATATGCAATAATGTGAACGCAGCCACTCGTCCGTCTACCATTATATTTTTTGGATTTCGGTTTTAATGGCCAAGTATGTATTATTCTTATTCTTGCCTCTTGTTATTGCACTATCCTCTTGTGGATGAAGTCTTTGTGACTCTCCTGTCTTCTATATGCAGCTGTTGTCTTGTTGTGGGAACGTGAAATAGCGTTTGAATACTGTGAAAATGATATTTCAACAAACCAAGATTGAATTTAAGCAACTCATGATGTTTGCTGATGTTGGAATCAAAAGCTCATGAAAGATGGAATTTCTGTCACGTGGCAGATAATAAACCATGCTGGAAGTCATATTATTGATGTCAAAGACAGGACATCATTTGCATCAAATCAAAGAGCTTGTGGAATGAGTTATTTAAAATGAGACGTGAGTAATAATGTCAATATCTTCCTGTTCTCTGCAGGTAAGGCCTTCGACATCACCTACGTGCGGCTCAAGTTCCACACCAGCCGCCCGGAAAGCTTCGCCATCTACAAGCGGACCAGTGAGGGGGGCCCTTGGGTGCCCTACCAGTACTACAGCGGCTCCTGTGAGAAGACCTACCAGAAGGCGAGCCACGGCTTCATCCGCACCGGCGAGGACGAGCAGCAGGCGCTCTGTACCGACGACTTCAGCGACATCTCTCCGCTCACCGGAGGAAACGTGGCGTTCTCCACGCTGGAGGGCCGACCCAGCGCCTACAACTTCGACAACAGCCCCATCCTCCAGGTGCCCGCTTTCACGCCAACTCGTCTCCAAACTCTTTCCTTTTTATATACAGTATTTGTTTTAAGACTAAAGCACTTATTTTCCAGAGATGGACAGAAATGTTGCAAATATGCAAAAATATTAGAGATGTATTTTCTATAAGCGGTGTAACAACAGCTACTACTTTGCTGCTTGGCTAGCTTGCTAATTCAACCCCGCTTTCATGCAACACAGGTTTCAGAAAATGGTCTAAACAAAGTTGTTGGTTGGACAAGCTATCAAGCTAGCTAGCCAGCTCTAGAGGGTGATAGGCAGGAAAGCTCACTAGCCCGCTCCGTCAGTTACACTCGTGGTCCCAGAGGGTGACTCGGAGAATTCAGAGCATTATTCTGCCCCAGTGATGCTCTGCCTACAGAAAACGTGTTGTTATGAAGTGTAACTATGCTGCAGAGCTCATCCATCCACCTCCTGACTCCTGTGAAGATTCCCACCTACACAGCCTTATTCTACTAGCTAGCTAGTGGAGAAGCTAGCAAGCTAACTAGCCCACTCTGGGGGTGGACAAGCTAACTAGCCTGCTCTGGAGGTGGACAAACTAACTAGCCCGCTATGGAGGTGGACAAGCTAGCAAGTTAACTAGCCCGCTATGGAGGTGGACAAGCTAGCAAGTTAACTAGCCTGCTCTGGGAGTGGACAAGCTAACTAGCCCGCTCTGGAGGTGGACAAGCTAACTAGCCAGCTCTGGAGGTGGACAAGCTAACTAGCCTGCTCTGGAGGTGGACAAGCTAGCAAGCTAACTAACCCTCTCTGGAGGTGGACATGCTAACTAGCCAGCTCTGGAGGCGGACAAGCTAGCAAGTTAACTAGCCCGCTCTAGGAGTGGACAAGTTAACTAGCCTTCTCTGGGGGTGGACAAGCTAACTAGCCTGCTCTGGAGGTGGACAAGCTAACTAGCCCACTCTGGAGGTGGACAAGCTTGCAAGCTAACTAGCCCGCTCTGGAGGTGGACAAGCTAACTAGCCCACTCTGGAGGTGGACAAGCTAGCAAGCTAACTGGCCCGCTCGGTCAGTAACAATCATGGTCCCAGAGGGGCACTCAGAGCATTCGGAGCATTATTAGGCCCCCAGCTATGCTCTGCCTACATTAACGTGATTTCAACGTGATGAAAACATGTTTTCTGCTCTTTATTATAAAGTGCAACTGTGCTGCAGAGCTCATCTGTCCACTTCCTGTCTCATGTGAAGATTCCCACCTCCACCACCTTATTCTACTAAGGATCAGTGTGACAGTAGTTTTTCTCCCAGCAGGCCGTTCTGCTGGTCAGGTTGCAGGTTTGATGCTGCCAAGTGTTGCGACATGTTGCTAAGCGACGCCCCCGGATTTCCCACTGCAGCAGCAGCTCAGTTTGGCTCGACTGAGCTGCAGCTGGACCTCTTCTTTCCCTTCAAATCTTTTTCCACAGCCTCCCCCTCTCCTCCCTCTCCCCCTCCCATCTCTCCCCTCTCCTCCCACCCCCTCCCCTCTCCCCTTTCTCCCCTCTCCTCCCTCTCCTTCCCCCCTCCTCCCATCTCCTCCCCCTCAGTATGTTTGTGTTTCCGTGTTTCTTCACTCCTCCAGTTTGTTGCTTAATAACTGGAGAGACTTTGTTTTCATTCTTCTCTCCTCCACGGTGTTTTGTCACGTTGAGTTGATTCTTCTGCTTTTCCCCCTCTTTAAATACTTTTCATTGCTGACTTCAACTTTTGTAAACATAAAACCTACAGATAAACGTGTAAACAAGCCTAAAATAGAAATAATACAGGAATCAAACCAGTCAGTTTGTCAATCTCCTCGGCTGTCTCCATCATTGATCCTTCTTTGCTAGCTGTCAACAGTATTCTGACCAGATGCATCTTATTTCTTATTCCTACGTTTTATTCAGTAAAAATGAAGTGTAGCTGTAGCTGGTAGAGATTTCATATCCTAGTATATTTTGGAAATATTATTACAACATTTTCCTAATGTTATACTCCTGTGTGAATTAAATAACTTTTATATTTTAACTTTAGTTTCAAGATTAAAAGACAATGGATCAGAGATGATGTTGGTTTGTGTGTGTTTGTACGAGCAAATAACAAGTTTTATAATTCTGATAATAATAATATACGGGGATACTACAACTACCTGTATGCCAGTTTCTCTAGATGCAGATACATGACTACTCAAGCTTGTAATAGTGATGGACTCTTCTGCTCCATGTAAATGAACACATTTAGCTCTGCAGCTCAGCTGTAAACTTCCTTATTTGACTTGTCGGCATGAAGCTATTTATACCGAAGCTGGGACTCTGTGAAGAGGCGTCAGACGGCTGTTTGTCGCTCTCTGACATTCCTGCTGTCTGTCATCCCTGAGCCCAGAGTGGGAAATAACCACCAGCTGAGCGATCCACCTTAACAACCAGCTTCCACCTTAACAACTGACTATCTCTGTGTGTTATTCTGGAGCTGCCGCTCTTTTTGGCCCCTTAAAATAAAGCTGTGTCACGAGTGTCAGATATCTATCAGACCTCACGGATTGTGTCATTTATATAAATAATTTGTCAGAGGTGGAAGACGTATTCACATACTTCACTGCAGTAAAAGTACTACTACCACACCGGGAAAGTCCTCCACTACAGGTAACAGTACTTCTTAACACTTCTAGATAAAGTACTAATACACACTGTGGAAGTACTCTACTAGAAGTAAAAATCCCAATACAAAATGTGAAAATACTCCACCACAAGTAAGTGTATTAATATACGCTGTGGAAATACTCCATTCTAAATAAAAGTACTAATATACACTGTGACCATACTCCACTACATGTAAAAGTACACTACTACACATTGGAAATACTCAACTGCAAGTAAAATTACTAATACACACTGTGGAAATGTAAGTACTAATACACACACTGTGACCACACTCCATAAACATACATCCACACTGTGGAAATACTCCATTCTAAATAAAAGTACTAATACACACTGTGAACATTCTCCATAAACATACATCCACACTGTGGAAATACTCCATTCTAAATAAAAGTACTAATACACACTGTGAACATTCTCCATAAACATACATCCACACTGTGGAAATACTCCATTCTAAATAAAAGTACTAATACACACTGAATATACTCCATAAACATACATCAACAATGTGGAAATGCTCCATTCTAAATAAAAGTACTAATACACAATGCGGAACTATTTCCCAGCTAAATGTCATTGTTTTTTTTGTTTTGCTTTGTTTAATGACATAATTCTTGGAAACTAAACACTCTTCTCATGTCTCATTTATTTAGACCTCCTCTACATATGCAGTAAAGTACAGCAGTAAATGTGTGATTTGTTCCCAGTGTGCTGCAGCTCAGCTGGATGATTGTGATTCCCAGAGTTTCTAACGACATTCTTCTTCCAAGAAAACACATGTTTCCGCACAGAGTTGCACATGATTGATGGCAAACAAATGTCCTGTACAGTTCAGACGGTGTCGAGCGAGAACCTGCACCAGCTTCCTGTCCTGGACGGTCTGCAGCTGCCAGACGGATGAAAAGAGTGCGATACGAGTCGATTCCTCATGATGTGTAGAGAGGAAACGTTGAGCAGCAGGGAGCTTTCAGGAAGCTGCAGATAAGCGAGCGGCTGAGAAGGCAGTTGCAGAAACTGTCTCAACAATGAAAATCGTTCATCAGAGCCCAACTTTAACCGGTAACAGGATATCTGCCAAAAACCAGCAGACCAACGTCACAGTGCAGAGTCCAGACTGAACTTTGTGAGAAGAACCGTTTGTTCAGATTTATACTTTCATTTACTTTGATCAGATATTTCCTGATTTCGATCACCAGAAAACAAAGACCGTACTCGCCTGTGACTGTTGAGTCAAACTGGCAGCATCGTGTCTTACCGTCGCTTCTAGATTGAAATCCTCTCACAAGTAGAGCGGGGCATCGTTTGTGGTTTGTGGCGTATATTCGGAGACATACTGAGTTGGGGTGAAAGGAGTCAGCTGAGGTGGCTGAGCATCTGGTTAGGACGTGTCCTCGATGTCTCTGGAGGTTTTCCAAGCTAGCCAAACTAGGAGGAGCCTGGACTAGACCAGGACAGATCTGGCCTGAGAACTCCAGAGTCCCTCCAGGAACAGCTGGGGGATGTGTTTGGGAAGGAGATGCCGTGTCTGGCCTGCTGCCACCACAACCTGGTACTACGTGAACAGCAGGAATGTCCCATATATGGCCAAGTGATCATGACACACGTGGCCAATCCACCTTCCATGTGAAAACCAGAGTCAGATGAGTTCCAGCTTTCAGCTGTGAATCTTTACCCACTTCAAGATTCCATTACGCTTCACCGGTCAATGACTTTCGATGCATCGCAATATGGCATGTCCTTAGTTTTCTATATTACTGCATATGGCTACTTCATCAATGAATACAAGCAGTCCGACAAATACAAATTCTAGAGTTGATGCCCCATTTACCGAGGCTTAACGTCAACAATAACCTACAAAGCTGCAATCTACACATATTTTAAATATTTCAGCTCATGCAAATTTCCCATTTTGGCATCATTGTTTGCGTTTGGTGTGAACCCAGACAGCCAGCCACTAAATGAGGAACAAGAGACATGGCAGTGAAATTCAGTAAAGACACACTGAGCTGAAACGCGTTGATGCAGCGTCGATGCCGAGTCGATGCAGCGCGGAGCATCAGGGAATCGAGGAATTTCCACACGTCGAGTTTTCCGTTGATCTGTTGTCCTGATGCCATCTTTGCTAATCCTCCTCAGCCTGGCTCTGGACTGTAAGTGTTCCGGGATTGACTGCCAAAGTTGCAGCCGCCTGCGTGAGCTCCACTATACACCCAGAGAGCCCTTCGAAGGCCGACTCCAGGTTGCTCCATGTCCAGGTTGCCTTGTTAAATTGCGTGAGTTGTTATAACTGATGGAAGGCAAAAAGCCAGGTTGTAAAGAGGTCATGGTACTCTGACAGGACACCTTCCGGTCTATAACGCTGGGTGAAAACCTGCTCCACATTCCCAGCAGTTAGCAGGAGTTAACATCAGCGTGCAGAAGTCACAGGAGGGGGAGGATGAACGGACAAGAAGATGATTTAAACTCGGCTTGAAATCCTGCTGAAGTCTTTATTTGCATATTTCATAACTTTGAAAACATGACTGAATTAGTCTCTTGTTGAGTCCTAGAAACAGAGCTCTCTCTCAACCTTTTTTTGTTGGAGACATTTGGTGTCCATATCAGATATGGATTAAAGTTTCTACACATGCTCCCTCTTTCCTGTGAGCAGAAAGGAACCCTGAGGCCAGACTCTGTACAGATCTGTGTTTATCCTCAAACAGCTGCTCCGAGCTCCCACTCTGCTGGATAAAAACCTTTAGGGCCTGATAAGCTTCCTGCTGGTACTGAACAAATCTATCTCTGGCCTTAACTAGTTTCCCATGAGCCTTTTCACACAGGCGGGATGTTGAATAACTCTCTCTAACCTCCTCTACGATGGCCAAAACTGAAACAGGTGTCCCTCAATGATTCTCGCCATCTGGCTCTCGTATTGCAACGCCAAGAAAATAAATTCCATTTCACTTAAAAATGTCCCAGTTTGTGTGTTTGTGGTGTTGTGTCAGTGTTTGCCAGTGTTTCCCACAGCCTGAGAACTAAAACCACCTTCCTGTTTGCTAAGTCATAATGCAAGCTTTTAGTTATTCAAGGAACTTATGAAGACTATTTCATGCGTGTGTTTGGTACTGCTTTTCTGCAGATTAAACAATCCGACTTATCTGAGTTTAACGTCGGGACATTGCAGGTCATCCAGGTTTGTATATCATCGATACATGTTTAGAGTTTAACTAGCTGATTGGTTTCCTCAGGATTGATAAATTAGATATAATTGAGTCTCATCTGCATAACAATGGAAGTTTGAGTGTCTTTTAATGATATTAAAGAAAGCATATAAACGTTGAAAAGAATTGGTCCGAGCACAGAACCTTGTGGAACACCCTTTTTAACTTCAGAGTGAATGGAGGCTTTTTCATTGACATGCACAAACTGAGAATTAATTTTTCCAGTCTACATATTAGAATCTCATGGTTAATGGTGTCAAATGCAGCACTAAGATCTAGCAGAACAAGTACAGAAACCAGTCCTTTGTCAGAAGCAATAAGAAGGTAATTTGTAATTTTCACCAGAGCTGTCTCTGTGCTATGATGTACTCTAAATCCTGACTGGAAGTCCTCAAGCAGACTGTTATTGTTGAGAAAGTCACACAGTTGATTGGCGACTACTTTCTCAAGGATCTTAGAGAGAAAAGGAAGATTTGATATTGGTCTGTAGTTTGATAAAACCCCTGGATCTAGAGTAGGCTTCTTAAGAAGAGGTTTAATTACAGCTACTTTAAATGACTGTGGCACATAGCCTGTTAATAAAGACACATTGATCATATCTAATAGCGACGCGCTAACTAAGGGTAAGACTTCTTTCAGTAGCCTGGTTGGTATCGGGTCTAGGAGACAGGTTGAAGGTTTAGAAGAAGAGATCATTGACGTTAGTTGGTTTAGGTTGATTGGAGAAAAGCAGTCTAATTATATATCAAGTCTTAATGCTAGTTCTAAAACTCCTGAGTTTGAGGGTTGCGTGGTTCCAGTTGAAAGCTAGACGTGAGTCATTTTGTCTCTGACTTTATCCTCCTTCACCTTGTCTTTGTGTGTCTCATTTAGGTGTTTCTGTGGATTCTGAACACACTAGAGTATTTTCTGGTATTTCTGATTCTTTCTGTTGCAGAAGGTGAAGCTCAGCTGCCTGCCAGACTGTCTGTGTGTGTTTGCTGATTGACAGGCCTCATGTTTCTAATGTGGCTTCCATGTTGTGTCTGTTGCAGGACTGGGTGACGGCCACTGACATCAGAGTGACCCTGAACCGGCTCAACACGTTCGGAGATGAGGTTTTCAACGACCCCAAGGTCCTCAAGTCTTACTACTACGCCATCTCTGACTTCGCTGTGGGAGGAAGGTAAGAAATGATGTACTAGTTTTAACTAATTTAGTTCCTTTTGTGAGTCATATCAGATTTAGTTCATGTTTTCACAGTTTTACACGATGAGTAGGCACACGTCTTATTAGAATTTAGGTTTTGCCATGTTTACATATGTGTGAACAAGTTTCAGCAGCCTTAGCTTCATGTAACCTGCTCAGACAAAGGCGACTTACTGAATGGCTGAGTGTGGTCAGGTGGTTCTGTGTGTCCTGGTCTTCATGTGTCACTGTGTGGTCTGAGTCCCTGTGGCCTGCAGAGGAATCCACATGAGGACTCCTTCCCCTGTACGTCTGAAAGGAAAGGTTCCGACACGCATTACCAGAGTGTTAAACAGGCTGCTGCTGCAAAACCTCCAAAGCCATAATCTGTTTGAAATGTGGAGCAGATTTCCATTACACAGCCAGCATTCCTGGCATTCCTGGCCGGCAGGGCTGGATTACAGGGAGACCGGAATGGGGCGGACCGACCGCCATGATGGGGCGGAAGAAAGAGGGAAGAGTCCTGAGCCGGAGCACCTGCCAGAGTGACAGAGTTTAACCTTTGTTTATCAGACGGGTTTATGGGGAGGCTTTTTGTCAGCTCCAGCATGATTTCCCTGGACATGGTCATGGGAGCAGAACAGAACCACTATCACAGCAGCTCAGTAGCACAGGCACATTCCTGCTTGAAGATTCCTCTCAATGATTCCAACTTGTGTGTGTGTGTGTGTGTGTGTGTGTGTGTGTGTGTGTGTGTGTGTGTGTGTGTGTGTGTGTGTGTGTGTGTGTGTGTGTGTGTGTGTGTGTGTGTGTGTGTGTGTGTGTGTGTGTGTGTGTGTGTGTGTGTGTGTGTGTGTGTGTGTGTGTGTGTATGTGTGTGTGTATGTGTGTGTGTGTGTGTGTGTGTGTGTGTGTTATATGTGTAAGTTATGTATATGTGGCAGTGGGGTGTTGATGGACTCTCAAATACTTCAGTCTTCCTTCTCATCGTCAGATTTTCCACCTTTCTCTGCCAAGAAACACCTGAGACATTAACTATGGTGGCTGCTGAGCAAGTCCGGTCTCGTTGTGAGGGGCTCTTTCCCCCTGAGGAGGTTTAACAAAACCTTCCCTCTAGAGTCACCAGACAAGACAATATGATAACACCCAAATAAAACCTGCCTGTTCTTCAGATATATAATATGCATCTGAATCATCTTTCTTTGTTAATAATGAGGTTAATGTTAGTCGAGGTAACAAACTGCTGATTTGAGTCTCAGGGTTGTTCAAGTATAACCGGTGTGTTTCTGTGCCGTCAGATGTAAGTGTAACGGCCATGCCAGCGAGTGTGTGAAGAACAACAGAGGTCGGCTGGTGTGTAACTGCAAACACAACACGGACGGCGACGACTGCAACGTCTGCAAACCGTTCTACAACGACCGGCCGTGGAGGAGAGCGACCGCCGAAAGCTCCAACGACTGTCTGGGTGAGTCCCGCTCAACTGTCTCTGCTTTACTACAGATACTGCTGCTTTACTGCAAATACTACTGCTTTACTGCAGATACTACTGCTTTTCTGGAAATTCTGCTGCTTTACTGCAGATACTGTTGCTTTACTGCAGGTTCAGATGCTTTACTGCAGATGCTACTGCTTTACTGCAGAACCTACACCTTTACTGCACATACTACTGCTTTTCTGGAAATACTACTGCTTTACTGCAAATACTACTGCTTTACTGCAAATACTACTGCTTTACTGTAAATACTACTGCTTTACTGCAAATACTACTGCTTTACTGCAGATACTACTGCTTTACTGCAAATACTACTGCTGTACTGCAGATACTACTGCTTTACTGTAGATACTTCTGCTGTACTGCAAATACTACTGCTGTACTGCAAATACTACTGCTTTACTGCAAATACTACTGCTGTACTGCAAATACTACTGCTTTACTGCTTGAGGCCTCCTAAAGCAGTCCCTGCTTCATCATCTATTGGAGTACTAATGGGACCATGATGTACTAAGTGAACATCATGCTGTATTGAAGAAAACTCGGGACCATAAACACATGTTAATAATGTTTACTGAGATAATAAACCAAGTGAAAGAATAGACTTGCCACATGTCCAGGAAAGAGTCCCAAAACCCAGACCATGAGTCAGCATATTGACACTTCCATCAGTACACTATTCCCACCAGCATGAATCACCTCATCTGTTAATTGTAATAAGATCAACAGCTGTAAAGAGTAAAAGCTGAAGGGCTGACCCGTAGAACAGATCACATGACGAGGAACTGTGGAGGGGGGAAACGTTAGCATTAGTCATGACAGCCTCTGGGGGATTGTGGGAGCTGTAGTTCCTGTCTGCTACACGTTCATTTCACAGTGCAGATGCATGACTAACAGGGTTCAGGAAAGTCCCACAGTCGACTGAATCCTGATGGTATGGAGACCAACAGCTGAGTCTTCTCCCCGTTCAGCCTAGTATCGTTTTCATTCACTCATTGATCCTCAGCAGGACTTCTGTGTGTTTCCATCAACTGGAGTGATTCATCTGGTCCTGCTTTAGTACTGCTACTGTCTAAATACCTCTGTTTTACTGCCAAGTCTACTGCTGGCACTGCTTTGCTACTATTACCTGATTCACTGCAGTACTTCTACTGCAGTACTACTACTGTTCAACTCCTACCACTGTTGTACTTTACTCCTTACTGTTGTTCTTTACTCCTACTACTGTTTTACTATACATACTACTACTACTACTACTACTGTTGTACTTTATGTACTACTACTACTGTTGTACTTAACTCCTACTACTGTTGTACTCTCCTACTATTACTGTTGCACTTTACATACTACTACTACGGTTGTACTTTACTCCTACTACTGTTGTACTTTACAAACTCCTCCTACTGTTGTACTTTAAATACTCCAACTACTGTTGTACTTTACTCCGCCTACTGTTGTACTTAACTCCTACTACTGTTGTCTTTTATATTTCCGTACTACTACTGTTTACTTTATGGGCTACTATTACTGTTGTACTTTACTACTGTTACTGTTTTACTTTGCATAGTACTACTTTTGCTGTAAGAGTAACTGCTGGATGGATGTACTTAATTAATCCCAACTGGGAATGTATTTTGGTACAGCAGCCAGTCTTCCAAACAACAGTAAATGTCTATCTAATTGTATCTATAGAATACACAATATAACTACTACATTAGTATATACTATACATATACCAGACTACAACAACTACAGTATAACATCTAAACATACTGTATACTATATGCATGATGCAAAGGTCACCACGGAGCTGACGGAGGTCGTCAGGAGACTGCTTGCCAGGATTAATCCGTCTCTCCATCTTTCCCAGCATGCAACTGTAACGGGAAGAGCTCGGAGTGCTACTACGATGCGGAGTTGTACCGGGCCACCGGTCACGGAGGTCACTGCTCAAACTGTGCAGACAACACCGACGGGCCCAACTGTGAGCGTTGCCTTGACAACTACTACAGAGACCCGAGTGGCAGCCGCTGCCTGCCCTGCAGCTGCAACACCATCGGTGAGTTCAGGGACATCTGGAAACAAACACCTTCAACCAATTAGAGAACACATTCTATAGCTTTCTAAGGTATCTCAGACTTTAAGATACAGAAGTGCCAGAATAGGTGAAAATGTTGACCTTGATTTAAAGGAGTAGTTTGACATTTTGATTGATATAGTTAATCCCTTTTATTGCCTTATGACTGCTCAATATGAAGCTGCAGCCAGTTAGCTTAGCTTAGCTTAGCACAATGACTAGAAACGGGGGGGAAACGGCAAGCTAGCAAGATATTAAAATATAATGCCCTGTAACTCCACAACATGCTGTATAATATAGTAAACAAACAATATAATATAACATGTTAGATCTAGGTGTAATATAGCTACCTTTGCATAGAGCCAGGATAGTTTCCCCCACTGTTCCAGGCTTTATGCTAAGCTAAGCTAACCGGTTGCTGGCTGCAGTTTCATAGTGAACATACACGTACAACAGGAGGGTCAATCGATCCAAACATCTAAATCTCTGCCCAAAAATGAATATTTCCCAAGATGTCAGAGTACTTTAACTGCCATGATGGGTGTCGGAGTTTCCCACAAACATTTGAACACCATAAAGGAGCCGTAAATCTGCAGGCTGATCTTCACATACGTGAAACAAATGGGACGGTCCATAAATGTGTCTCAAACGTTAAGTGTGTCGTTAAAACCTCCCTTCAGAATGTATTTTATGTGCTTTTAGAAATATATTCTGTGATCATTGAGTGCTCGGAATTGAGACGAAAATATGCTGCTGTGGAACGCAGGAAACCACACAACACGCACACAAGATCTGTGAATGGTAGTTTTTATCAATGTTTGACATGATGCATCCCAACATTACATTAGTGTTCATGCATGTTTAACGTCCTGGGGACAGAAAAGGCAGGGATTCTGTGGCGACGCTCATATAAGTGTGAGAATATGTGAAACCACTGGTATGCACTCTGTGATTTTTGGTGGTTTCAACAGAACACAGCAGCAAACCACTGGTTAATGTGAACCAGCTGCTGTTTCGAGCCCCCATTACACCAGTTCTGCCCTGTAATGGTTTGCTAATGGGAGCTGATTGTTTGCAGGCTCGGAGTCTCCTCAGTGTGACAGCAGAGGAGTGTGTGCTTGTAAACCTGGAGTGACCGGAGAGAAGTGTGACCGCTGCCAGCCGGGATACCACAGTCTGACAGAGGCCGGCTGCAGGTAACGCACACGCAGCAGCTGCACCGAAATCCACTGAAAAATCATGCATGGCATAAAGACACATTTAGTGACAACACATATCTTTGGTGTCCCACAATACCGCGTTTGACCGCAGGATAATCTGTTTATTGGCGTCGCTCACGCTAGATGCAGCGGAGAAGAGGGAGGGCTCACCATGTAGACACCAAGAACACCTCACAAATCATGGTTCTTAACATCGCCCAGAGGTGCACGGTGATTTTCACCAAGTTGTATTCACCGTATCTAGCAAGACACACAGTTTGTAGGAACACAAAATAAACGGTTTTACTCTGATTTCATTGCAATCAAAGAATCCTGAAATAACTCCATAATGATGATGATCAGTAAAAAGTGTGACGTCATGCTTTGTTAGGTCTGTCTGCAAGACGACAAACAAACAAGTTTAAATGCTTGTTTTCTGACTGGAGGCCTGTTGATGGGTGCTAGGCTATGCTAACATTGTAGCTGCTCCATCAACACTCCAAATAAGGTCATCTAGACATAAACACGACAGAGACCTTGTGGTTTAACGGTCTCTGGGATAAACACATACACATATACTTATACACAGTTTCCTCTTAACTCAACACAGTTTGTTGTTTGAGTTGAAATATGTTTTGTCTATCGGCCTCATGGATGCGTTTGCGCTGCACACAATATTATGGTGTGAACACAGCATACGTGACACTCAGCTGTCGAGCGTTAAACAGCATTGAAACATTTCTGCAAACCCTCTAATTCTCCGTCTTCCACAAAATTGGACGAAAGATGGATTTTACTTTCATCTGGTATTTTTTTTAATTCTTTGTAGTCTGTTCATCAATTCTGTTCATCTTCTAACTGTGATTTGTTTACTTTAAAAGATGGAACTTTGGCTGTCTTGCTTTATAGATATGCTAATAGACATAGCACAGCTCCACCCAGAGAAAAGGAAATCCACCGTCAATAACTAATGTTTATCGGTTCCACATGTTGTTTGTTGAACAGGTACAGAATGAGAATATCAATGTGAAAAGGAGACAGTTTAGATTGATATGTATCTGTTCTGACTGTTCTGAACTACCTTTAGAGAAAACAAGAGAAACACATTGTTGCATGACAGTCATAATGAATATTGGGTGTTTAGCAGAGACTGAACTTTGAGCACCCTCTGGTGACAAAATCAAAACCCTGCTGTCTGTGTTCAGGCTCAAGTTGGTTTAACAACAGTGTAACAGCCAGGGTGGGTCAGCTATACATAATTAATAATACATTATGTAAAACATTAATAGAGCTCAAATAAACTAAGTCAATGGGCAGAAAGAGAATAAAACCAACAGCACATTAAAAATGTCTTTAAATGATGATGACGACGATGAACACACATCATGTATTCATATCTCTCTCTCTCTCTCTCTCTCTGTCTCAGGTCTTGTTCTTGCTCGCCCTCTGGCAGCACCCAGGAGTGCGACGTGAACACAGGACAATGTCGCTGCAAAGACCACGTAGAGGGCTTCAGCTGCGACAGGTGACACACACACACACACACACACACGTGTTTGTAGTACTTTTACTGTAACAAAGTATTTTTACAGTGTAGTAGTAATTTTACTGTGACAAAGTACTTTGACGGTGAGGTGGTTGTGCTTTTACTGCAGGACAATTTGTACATAATAACTTCATGTAAACGAATCGACCAATCATAAGCCAGCTCATGTTTGCGTGTGTGTGTGTGGTTCAGGTGTAAACTGGGCTACTTCAACCTGGACCCCAACAACCCTCAGGGCTGCACCCCCTGCTTCTGCTTCCAGCACTCGTCGGTGTGCGACAGCGCCGAAGGCTTCAGCGTCCACACCATCAGCTCATCCTTCCACAGAGGTAACGCTGGCACCCTGAGGTGTAACCACGGTGATGTCGCTGTTTTAAGCTGTAACGTGTGTGTGTGTGTGTGTGTCAGATGACGAACAGTGGAGCGGTCAGCAGCGAGACGGTTCCAGTGTCTCCGTCCAGTGGTCTCCCAGCGGACAGGAAATCTCCCTCATCTCCGATGACTACTTCCCAATGTACTTCGTAGCCCCAGGTACACACACACACACACACACACAAACACACACTCACACACACCAGAGACCGTCTGTGCTCCAAACAACAAGGTCTCTGCTGTATTTATGTCTAGATGGCCTTATTTGGAGTGTTGAGGGAGCAGCTACAATGTTAGCATAGCCTAGCACCCATCAACCAGACTCCATTCAGAAAACAAGCGTTTTAAAAGTCGTTAGCTCGTCGTCTTGCAGACAGACCGTACAAAGCATGACTTCACACTTTTTACTGATCACCATCATTATGGAGTTATTTCAGCATTCTTTTGATCTGTTTATTACAATTAAATCACAGCAGTATAGTTTAATCCTCCAGCTGTAGTAAACCAGCAGACGTGTGTCTAACTAGATCCAGTGAAATTCACGAGCTCTGAATGACAGGACGCCGTTTGACTGAACATGACAGAAACACCTCCTCAGACTCTGAGTTGGACTCTGGGCATCAACGTGGACCAGTTGACGCCCTGTAGGTGTGCTGGAGGAGAGAACCAGTCGGTGTTTGATATCCAGGTGTGTTTTTGTTTCTTGTGTGTCACAGAGACGTTCTTGGGGAACCAGATGCTGAGTTATGCACAGAACCTGAGTCTGAGTTTCCGTGTTGACCGCCGGGACGCACGGCTGTCGGCGGAGGATCTGGTCCTGGAGGGAGCAGGCCTAAGGGTGGCTGCCCCCCTCATTGCCCAGGGCAACGCCTACCCCAACGAGAACATGCAGACATATGTGTTCAGGTGAGGTGGGACGGGAACTAGTCCGATGATGTGTTTGTTCATGTATTTATGAATAAATGATATCTGTATAATCTGGTGATGTGGATTCTACTTGACTGGTCTGGGTTCCTCTGTTCAGGCTCCACGACAGCACAGATTACCCCTGGAGGCCCGCCATCAGCCAGCCGGACTTCCAGAAACTCCTCCACAACCTGACCGCCATCAAGATCCGCGGCACCTACAGCGAAAGGAGTACGCCACAACACAACACAACGGATAACTACAACCAGACAAACACAGCAAGGCACAAAACAACACATCAACACAATGCTAAAGCACAACAACACAAACATACAGCAGCACCACGCAGACAACAGCACACACACACAATAACACATAACAACACATCAACACAATGCTAAAGCACAACAACACAAACATACAGCAGCACCACGCAGACAACAGCACACACATAACAACACACAACAACAGTTATCACACACAGCAATGACACAATCTCAATAATGACTGTCTCTCCAGGTGCTGGTTACCTTGATGACGTCTCCTTGGTAACGGCAAGGCGGGGTGCAGGTGCACCGGTACACTGGGTGGAGCGCTGCACCTGTCCTCAGGGTTACCAGGGGCAACACTGTGAGCAGTGCACTCTGGGATACCGGCGCGCCCGTCCAGAGCTCGGAGCCTTCAGTCCCTGTGAGCCCTGCAACTGTAACGGACACAGCGACGCCTGCAACCCCGACACTGGTACTGTTTGTTCTACTGGTTCTACTGGGAACTGACTGGTAGACCTGGTTCTAATGGTTTATACTAGTTATACTGGTTACTGACTGGTAGCACTGGTTCTAATGGTTTATACTAGTTATACTGGTTACTGACTGGTAGCACTGGTTCTAATGGTTTATACTAGTTATAGTGGTTACTGACTGGTAGCAATTGTTATACTGGTTTATACCAGTTATACTGGTTACTGACTGGTAGCACTGGTTCTACTGGTTTATACCAGTTATAGTGGTTACTGTCTGGTAGCAATTGTTATACTGGTTTATACTAGTTATACTGGTTACTGACTGGTAGCACTAGTTCTACTGTTTACGCTCTGGTTACACTGGTTGTACTGGCTTATACTAGTTATGCTGGTTACTGACTGGTAGCAGTAGTTCTACTGTTTACGCTCTGGTTACACTGGTTGTACTGGCTTATACCGGTTATACTGGTTACTGACTGGTAGCAGTAGTTCTACTGTTTACGCTCTGGTTACACTGGTTGTACTGGCTTATACCGGTTATACTGGTTACTGACTGGTAGCAGTAGTTCTACTGTTTACGCTCTGGTTACACTGGTTGTACTGGCTTATACCGGTTATACTGGTTACTGACTGGTAGCAGTAGTTCTACTGTTTACGCTCTGGTTACACTGGTTGTACTGGTTTATACCGGTTATACTGGTTACTGACTGGTAGCAGTAGTTCTACTGTTTACGCTCTGGTTACACTGGTTGTACTGGCTTATACCGGTTATACTGGTTACTGACTGGTAGCAGTAGTTCTACTGTTTACGCTCTGGTTACACTGGTTGTACTGGTTTATACCGGTTATACTGGTTACTGACTGGTAGCACTAGTTTTACTGTTTACGCTCTGGTTACACTGGTTGTACTGGTTTATACTAGTTATGCTGGTTACTGGCTAGTAGCACTGGTTCTACTGGTTTATACTAGTTATGCTGGTTACTGACTGGTAGCACTAGTTCTACTGTTTACGCTCTGGTTACACTGGTTGTACTGGCTTATACCGGTTATACTGGTTACTGACTGGTAGCAGTAGTTCTACTGTTT
This sequence comes from Eutrigla gurnardus, assembly GCF_963514095.1. Taxonomy (NCBI): domain Eukaryota; kingdom Metazoa; phylum Chordata; class Actinopteri; order Perciformes; family Triglidae; genus Eutrigla; species Eutrigla gurnardus. The sequence goes on from NC_139918.1 coordinate 8,819,969, forward strand.
ACGCTCTGGTTACACTGGTTGTACTGGTTTATACCGGTTATACTGGTTACTGACTGGTAGCACTAGTTTTACTGTTTACGCTCTGGTTACACTGGTTGTACTGGTTTATACTAGTTATGCTGGTTACTGGCTAGTAGCACTGGTTCTACTGGTTTATACTAGTTATGCTGGTTACTGACTGGTAGCACTAGTTCTACTGTTTACGCACTGGTTACACTGGTTGTACTGGCTTATACCGGTTATACTGGTTACTGACTGGTAGCACTAGTTTTACTGTTTACGCTCTGGTTACACTGGTTGTACTGGTTTATATCGGTTATACTGGTTACTGACTGGTAGCACTAGTTCTTCTGTTTATGCTCTGGTTACACTGGTTGTACTGGTTTATACCGGTTATACTGGTTACTGACTGGTAGCACTAGTTCTACTGTTTACGCTCTGGTTACACTGGTTGTACTGGTTTATACCGGTTATACTGGTTACTGACTGGTAGCACTAGTTCTACTGTTTACGCTCTGGTTACACTGGTTGTACTGGTTTATACCGGTTATACTGGTTACTGACTGGTAGCACTAGTTTTACTGTTTACGCTCTGGTTACACTGGTTGTACTGGTTTATACTAGTTATGCTGGTTACTGGCTAGTAGCACTGGTTCTACTGGTTTATACTAGTTATGCTGGTTACTGACTGGTAGCACTAGTTCTACTGTTTACGCACTGGTTACACTGGTTGTACTGGCTTATACCGGTTATACTGGTTACTGACTGGTAGCACTAGTTTTACTGTTTACGCTCTGGTTACACTGGTTGTACTGGTTTATATCGGTTATACTGGTTACTGACTGGTAGCACTAGTTCTTCTGTTTATGCTCTGGTTACACTGGTTGTACTGGTTTATACCGGTTATACTGGTTACTGACTGGTAGCACTAGTTCTACTGTTTACGCTCTGGTTACACTGGTTGTACTGGTTTATACCGGTTATACTGGTTACTGACTGGTAGCACTAGTTCTACTGTTTACGCTCTGGTTACACTGGTTGTACTGGTTTATACCGGTTATACTGGTTACTGACTGGTAGCACTAGTTCTACTGTTTACGCTCTGGTTACACTGGTTGTACTGGTTTATACCGGTTATACTGGTTACTGACTGGTAGCACTAGTTCTACTGTTTACGCTCTGGTTACACTGGTTCGGTTTCAGCCCTCAGCAGATTTTCAGGCTGAAAACAAAGCTCAGAGTTCCACCTGTCTGATGGTGTTCATATGTCCGTCTGTCCGTCCAGGAGCGTGTGACTGTCGTGACAACACGGGCGGTCTAAGCTGTGAGCGCTGCAAAGACGGTTTCTATGGCGACGCCACCCGCGGGTCCTCAGACGACTGTGAGCCTTGTCCCTGCCCGGCCGGAGCAACCTGCGCCGTCGTCCCCAAGACGAGAGAGGTGGTCTGCACCAACTGTCCTGCAGGAACCACAGGTACACACACACACACACACGCACACATATATACACATATATACACACTCACACACACTCACATATACACACACACACACACTATTGTAATATGCAGTGGTGTAACTGGCCTGTTAAAAACATACAGTCAACCAGGTGAATGGAGAGAAAGATGTCAGACAGTTTCTCTCTCACGGGGAGATGGTATTCTTCCAGGTGTGTTACTTGTTCTTCTAACGATGGTCCCTACATGCAGGGAAGCGCTGTGAGCTTTGTGATGATGGTTTCTTCGGCGACCCCCTGGGTCAGAGTGGGCCGGTCCGAGCCTGCCGCGCCTGCAAGTGCAGCGACAACATCGACCCCAACGCCGTTGGCAACTGCAACCGCGAGACCGGAGAGTGCCTCAAGTGCATCTACAACACCGACGGCTTCTTCTGCGACCGCTGCAAGGAGGGTTTCTACGGCAACGCCTTGGCCACCAATGTCGGCGAAAAGTGCAAACGTAAGAGGAATATCCCGAGGTCCACCAGTCTTTAGAGGCTGACCCTGAGTCTGGTGATGACGGGACGCAGTATTTATAAGTGTATTTATAAGTGTTGTATTGATCCTGTCAATGATGTAAAACGTCAATGATGTAAAACATCAATCAGGTATTTAGTTGACAAGTTATCCTGAAAAACATCTGTTTCTCTGTTCTGGATTCATGAGTTGGATTCAGCCCGTGACTGTGGTCGGTGTCTCTGTCCTCAGCCTGCTCCTGCTCTCCGTCCGGTACCGTGGGTCGGCAGACCGGCTGTTCTCAGGTCACCGGTCAGTGTCAGTGTCTCCCCAACGTGGCCGAGCGCGACTGCAGCGCCTGTCAGCCCGGCTTCTTCAACCTGCAGAGCGGCAACGGCTGCGAACGGTCAGCTCACCGCATCACACCGCCGCACGGCGACACCAGGCCTCGTGCTGCTGACATCGTTTTCACTGACTCTTCCTCCTCATCTCCACAGATGCAACTGTAATCCCATTGGCTCGACCAACGGCCAGTGTGACATCACTACAGGGCAGTGCGAGTGTCAGCCCGGCGTCACCGGCCTGCACTGCGAGCGCTGCGAGGTCAACTTCTTCGGCTTCAGCTCGTCAGGATGTAAACGTGAGCACAGCGGCGTCACCGATTCTGAAGCAGCAACAACAGTGTGTCGCCGTGTGTGTCTTTAACGTGTGTGTGTGACCCGCAGCCTGCGACTGCGACCCGGAGGGCTCCCAGTCGGGTCAGTGTAAGGAGGACGGCCGCTGCGAGTGTCGGCCGGGCTTCGTCGGGGCACGATGTGACATGTGTGAGGAGAACTACTTCTACAACCGCTCAGCACCAGGATGCCAGCAATGTCCCTCCTGCTACAGTCTGGTCAGAGACAAGGTGAGGATATATATATATATATATATATATATATTGTGTGTGTAATGGGGAGACAGTCAGTCATGTACGGGGTATTAAGGCCTTTTTTGTAGGTTGAAAACATAGTATTCTATTCAAGTGTTATCCTAGTGGTAAGATAAATTCTGAGGGTTTTTCCTCTTACCTCGGTATGCCGTCGTGCTTCACATCTGTACAGGACGTTAACGTGGTGTTTGTGTCTCCAGGTGAACCAGCAGAGGCAGAAGCTTCACGACCTGCAGACCCTGATCGATAACCTGGGCTCGGGCCAGGAGACCGTCAGTGATAAGGCCTTCGAGGACCGGCTGAAGGAGGCAGAGAGAGCCATCATGGAGTTGCTGGAGGATGCTCAGACCAGCAAAGGTAACACAGTGTGAACACAAGTGTCCCATGGCTCATGGTGTGTGATTTTAAAATGCTGGAGGTTCTGTCATGTCTCCATAGAGATGAAATTAGAGTCAGTTTTCAGAATTGGGTTGTGTTGAACATATGAACACAAGTATCCGGCTGCCTTCAGATGTCTGCATACGTAACAACAATGACTATATAAAGATACATACTGAGTTAGAGTTTGGTTGCATCTATTTGCTGTTCTGTGGAATATCCAGGGAAATCAGACTGGGCGGAGGCGGAGCCCTAGCTGTGGATGAAGCATGTAGGGCGAGAGGATGGAGGTTCATGAACCTTTGTGTGTGTGTGTGAGCAAACATCTCTGCCAGTAGGCTACGTTCCTGGGGTTTGTCCTGCCCCTCCCTCACTGTGATTGGACGACGGGGTCAAAGGTGACGGTCAAGAGTGTTGCCTTTTACCAAAAGCTAAATGTTCTGTCCAAAATAGACCCAGAACGTAAACTCCTGCTGTTAGTAGCATCGTACGCTGGTCTGACCCAACAACCGTACCAGTGACGTGGGCGACCGGGCGCTCTCGGGCATCGTGTTGGTCACCCCTGGTTTGTAGAATTGAATAGATCCACAGTAAAACTGTCAGAAGAGCAGGACTCAGATTCCACATACATCTGCTACTTCAGCACCACGGACAGCACCGTGGGTTGATCGACACACAGGCTGCTGATTTAACATCGTGGTCGGAGCCATCGATTCTAACTCACTGACCTTTAAACCAAATGTATTTCCCGGCAGACGTAGACCGGGGTCTTCTGGATCGACTCAACAACATCAACAGCACTCTGACCACCCAGTGGAACCGGCTGCAGAACATCCGCAACACGGTGGACGACACCGGCACGCAGGCCGACCGCGCCCGCCACCGAGTCCGAGACGCCGAGAACCTGATCGACCGAGCCCGGCAGGAGCTGGACAAGGCCAGGGACGCCATCAGCAAAGTGGTGGGTGACGCCGTTGTCTCGGTAACCCTTACGTGATCAGCTGAACAGAGCCCCCCCGAGATGTTATTGACCAACATGGATGTGTGTTTGCAGGACATCAAACCCCCGAGCGGCACCGGAGACCCAAACAACATGACGCTGCTGGCTGAGGAGGCTCGGACACTGGCTGATAAGTAAGACAGCTGTGTGTGTGTGCGTGTGTGTGTGTGTGTCTCACATGAACAGCAGGAGATGACAACTTGAGAGGTGATTGTGTGTGATTGTATTTCAGTACTTCACCATTGGACAGCAGATCTTAGTAAAGAGGACTTTCCACAGTCAGACATACAGACGTCTGCTGCTATAAAGCTCCACCGTCCAGACAGAGTCTCACAGTAGTGGCACTCAGGTGTCGTATCTACAAAGACATCACTAATGTATCCGTGCTTTTTCACAGGCACAAGATGGACGCTGACCAGATCGAGAAGATTGCCAGGGACGCCAACGACACGTCAACCAAAGCGTACAACCTGCTGCTGAAGACGCTCGACGGAGAGAGCAAGACGAGTCAGGAGATCGACGAGCTCAACAAGAAGTACGTCACACTTCACTGTGTGTGTGTCTCTGTGTGTGTGTGTGTGTGTGTCCGGTCTGGACCTGGACACAAGGTCACTAGAGGCCAGGGTCTACCACACCAGGACCCCAGGTGCAGGCCGGAGTCGAGTATTATGGGCTGGAAGTCCTGAGGTCAACATGGAAGACACCTCCAAAGCTCAGGTCTTTTGGGACTTCCAGATCCAGACTGGTGAACTGGTGGTGACCAACCAACCAGACATCGTGGTGGACAGACAGCAGGAGACAGCAGTGGTGATGGACGTGTACATGTGTAACATCTGCCCTGTTGTGTTCAGGTACAACGAAGCCAAGGAGCTGGCCAAGAATCTGGAGAAACAGGCCAACAAGGTTCAGGCTGAGGCCGAGGACGCCGGGAACAAAGCTCTGAAGATCTTCGCCAACCTGACCAGCATCCCGACGTTGGACACCAAAGCTCTGGAGGTGCCTTCAACATCATCTGCACACAGGAACGATGTGTAGCGGTTCCTGGATAACTGACGGTCTTTGTGCCTTTTAGGATGAAGCCAGTAAGATCAAGAAGGAGGCGTCGGACCTCGACAAGCTCATCGACAAGACGGAGAAGGAGTACAACGAGCTGAGGGACGACCTGAAGGCAAAAGAACAGGAAGTGCGGAAACTGCTGGAGAAAGGGAGAAGTGAGCAGCAGGTACGTCATCTGTGAACGAGAGAAGTACTCTACCATCCAAGTAGGCTTTCATGTACAATACAAATACTATAAAATACATGTATCATATATACAGGATGCCCCTCCATCTAAATGTACAGTTAACTTAACGTCTGTGACGTCTGACTTCCTGTTTCCTCTGACAGACTGCAGATCAGCTGTTGGCTCGAGCCGACGCTGCCAAAGCTCTGGCTGAGGAGGCGGCGAAGAAGGGCCAGTCCACCTTTAGAGAGGCTGAGAGCATCCTGGACGACCTCAGAGGTACCTGCCTGTCTGTCTGTCTGTCTGTCTGTCTGTCTGTCTGTCTGTCTGTCTGTCTGTCTGTCTGTCTGTCTGTCTGCCTGTTTGCCTGCCTGTATGTGTGTCTGTCTGCCTGCCTGGCTCTCTACCTGTCTGCCTGTCTGTCTGCCTGTCTGTCTTTCTGCCTGCCTGCCTGCCTGTCTGTCTGTCTGTCTGTCTGTCCGTCTGTCTGTCTGTCTGTCTGTCTGTCTGTCTGTCTGTCTGCCTGCCTGCCTGTCTGTCTGCCTGCCTCTCTACCTGTCTGCCTGTCTGTCTGCCTCTCTGTCTGTCTGTCTGTCTGTCTTTCTACCTGTCTGCCTGCCTGCCTGTCTCTCTCTCTCTGTCTGTCTGTCTGTCTGTCTTTCTACCTGTCTGTCTGTCTGCCTCTCTACCTGTCTGTCTGTCTGTCTTTCTGCCTGCCTGCCTGTCTGTCTGTCTGCCTGTCTGTCTTTCTACCTGCCTGTCTGCCTGCCTGCCTGCCTGTCTGTCTGTCTGCCTGTCTGCCTGCCTGTCTGTCTGTCTCTTAAAATGCAATTAATGTAGCCATGAAATAACGACATGTTCTAATGACATTAGTTCTAAAACTGATTTATGTATTGATTTTATTTCCTGTAAAGATTCAAGCATTTTAATGGTGTGATTTTAATTTAAGGAGTTCACCCCAAATTTGTAGTAAATGAATACATTGGAACATAAGAAATGGATGGAGTTTTTAAAGGGTAAAAAGCCCTTTTTTGTTTTTTTGTTCTGGGTTTTTTTTTTACCAAAAAAGTAGCATTAGGGATACTTGTCCATTTGTATCTTAGAGTAACTCTAATTTTATGATTGAGGTGCAGAGTTGGATTAGTTTGATGTGTTAGGCCTATTGGATTATCTCTCCAATTTAAGGGCCTTTACATGACTCATAAAGGGCCTTATTATTATTCCATTAGGATTGTTAATCTTTTGAATTCATTTTCACCTTTATTGGAAAAAGAAGTCCTTTAATGGTACAGTACAGATAAAGGAGTACCTGTAATGTTATGTTGGATGATAACAATATTAATAATAATAATGAATGCATGCAGAAAACCACGAAGACCTTTGTGGTCGTGAATTAAGGATTCGTTTATGGGGTTTTGGGTTTCCTGGTGACTCTGTTGCTCGTGTAACTTCTTACTGTCAAACTTCTCTCTGTTCTCATCTGGATTTTTATTTGTAACTTCATGCAGACTTTGACAAGAGAGTCAACGACAACAAGACCGCCGCCGAGGATGCTTTGAAGAAGATCCCCGCCATCAACGCCACCATCATGGCCGCCAACCAGAAGACCAAGCAGGCGGAGGTGGCGCTCGGCAACGCGGCCACAGATGCCCGAGAGGCCAAGAACAAGGCGGAGGAGGCCGAGAGGATCGCCGGCAACGTGCAGAAGGTATGACGGGAACAGCCGGACCACCTGCCCTCCGCTGGTTTACAATACAAGACCTAAATGCATGACTGTCCCCCCTCAGGGCTCAGCCAAGACCAAGGAGGACGCAGAGAAGGCCTTCCAGGACACCAACAAGCTGGACGACGAGGTCACCAACATGATGGACCAGCTGGATGCTGCGGAGCGGGAGCTGGCCAGGAAGAAGGCCGAGGCCGAGCAGGACATGATGATGGCAGGAATGGTACGACCCGTCCCCAAAGACCCAAAGTTATCGGTGAAATGTCTTTCTGTCCATCAACACTGTCTACTTTCCCTCAGGCGTCAGACAACGCTAAGGAGGCAGAGGACAACGCCCGCAAGGCCAAGGGCGCCGTGAAGACGGTCCTGAGCACCATCACAGCCCTGCTGGAGCAGCTGGGTAAGATCCTCCACTCGATGAGGGCCGGTGTGAACTTTGCAGGAAAAAGCCAAACTATGTCTTATTTAATACCTAAAAAAGTAGAGGTTATTGACAACAATATGCATCGTTTTGGAAAGTGCTGATTATAGAAGCATCTGGTTGGAGTCCCAACAAAGAGGGCTTGATTTCTCCCTTCCGTCTTCTCTGCAGGAAACATCGACAAGGTGGACCTGAGCAAACTGAACCAGATCGAGGAGTCCCTGAAGAGGGCCAAGGGCAAGATGGGCGACAGCGATCTGGACAGGAAGCTGGTGGAGCTGAACGACGTGGCGCGGGCCCAGGAGGACATGATCAACGACTACGACCGGCAGATCCGCGAGATCCGCGCCGACATCATGAACCTCAACGACATCAAGACCACGTTACCCGAAGGCTGCTTCAACACGCCGTCTCTGGAGAGGCCTTAGCCCCGCCCTCCGACACGCCCTCTTTCACTTCTAACACTCTGGCAAACATGCCGACCTTTACCAAAACAGTTCTTTAACTTCTTTTGTTTTCGTCCTCAGATTTTTGTCTTTGAAGCCAATATTTCAAGCCACAGTCATGGTTTTAAGAGAAGCAGCTGTTTTAGCGTTTTTGTTTCGGAGGCGCAGCAACGTGGTTCCGCTAGAATGAACTAAGCGGCGCAGAGAAGCCGTGAGAGGAGGAGGAGCCTCGGAGAAACAACCACAACCACAAACCCGACATGACTGCACCGCAAACTGGAAGTTCCTCTCCCTCGGAGGAGCGTCCACACGTGTTACCCATCAGCCACTGCTACTTTCACAGTTTTCAGCCAGCTGAATGTACGGCTACCTACTGTTGGAGCGGCGCCATCCTGGGCGCTCTGTTCTTTCTTTACGTTCAAATCAGCCATGTTTTCAGAATCCACACAGTGAAGGAATCCTCTCTTCTTTTCTCCCAAAGCCTCGCTTCCTGCAAACGGCAGAGGAGAACCATCTTACCGCTCTTCTACACAGTATTTCACCTCCAGTGGGTGGTGTTGTTGTCTTAAGCCACGCCCACTCTGCTGTGAATGTGAGCCTCTGAAGTCCAGAAGCAATATTGTTTTCTATCTTGTGAGCACAAGATAAATGAGTATCTTGTTCCCACAAGACGTGCATCTTGGGTTCGGGCTAGAAGTTATTATCCTATATGTGCAAGTTAGGGAACAAAATCCAAACTAAGAGTATCTTCGTCCCACATGGTCTCCATTTGGTTCCAGTTCGACGTCAGCTGGTACACACAGTTGGAACTTGTGGGAACAAGGTCCTCACTTGCACGTGGAGGATGTCGACTTGAATGCTTAAGATTCGGATGTTGTGGGAACAAGATGACAAGTTCCTTATCTTGTCATCGTGTTCCCACAACATATGGATCTTGGGTTCAGGGTAGAAGTTATTGTCTTTCTAAGCACAAGATATGAAATTGTGTGTACAAGATCTTTAAGGAACAGTATAGTAACTTGTACACACGAGCTCAATTAGCATCTTCTTTCCACAAAATATGAATCTTTAGGGGGAAAATACTAACTGGTATTTAGTTCCCAAAAACAAAGAAATGAAGCTATTATCTTGTATCAAGTGGCCCCGTGTCTTTTGCACACGAGATAGAAATAATATCTTTGAGGACATTTCATGTACGGATGTTATAACACTACAAACCTTTTATTTACATTTTTTCCCAGAAGTTGCTGCTTTTTTACCGATTACACACATTAACATTTTCTTCCAGGCTAAATCAACACTATGCAACTTTGTACATTTGCGTAGCGAGAATTTTATCTGATACACTGGTGCTAATAATTATTTCAAATGTTATATTTTTGTGTGAATGTTTTTTTTTTATTATTGTTATTATGACATAGACTGAGGAATTTGTTATGTGTGTAAATATATGCTTAAATGATTCAGGACTGGCTGGTTTTAAGAAATATGACTCCAACATGCAAACAGCCACATTAAGTTCTATCACAATCAATCAACTGAAACCTCCAGGTTAGATATATATGTATATATTTATATACATAAATATATATATATATATAAATATATATTTATATATATGTATGTATATATATATATGTATGTATGTATGTGTGTGTATAAATTTATATACACACATATGTGTGTATATACATATATGTATGTGTGTATATATATGTATATACATATATATATATATATATATATATATATACATATATATACACATATATACATATATATATATACATATATGTATATACATATGTATATATACCTATGATAACGTCTGTGGTATGTTATTATAATATGCTTGCTTGTATACAAGGCTCAGTGTTGCCGCCTCATAGCGATGCCAATATTTCATTTGTGTTTTATTGATTCTCGGTGAGTTCATTCAACCGAACTGAATGTTTTTGTTTGGTTGTTTTTTTGAGCTTTGCCCCATCAGGACATCCCGAGTCATCGTACTGAATTCACAAGAAGCTCGGTCACATGTTGCTCCAGTAGTTAACTGTTTTAATTAGTGTTTTGTGCCTTAATATAAGTTGGGTTGTAATCACAGTCCCGTCGAGGGGCGTCCACCTTTTATTTCACAGAAACGGCCTCGTCGTCTTTGCTCCCTCACGCCGTTTCCTCATGTCGGTACTGAAGCAGGGTTTTTTTTTTTAATCGGGTCCTGAACAGAGAAAACTGCAAAACACACAAAAACAATCTGATTCTCCACCGGCAGCTTCTGCAGATGAACAAACATCTGATAAAATCCAAGTGTTTCACTGTCTGTCCCGTGAAAGAGAATCTGAAAGGTTTCATTTATTTTTGCCCTCCATCCAGGCGGCCGCTCTGCAGGATGTCCAGCACACACAGACGTGATGTATAAACAGTATTTTAAGTTATATAATGTACCAGTTATTTGTATTGTAACCCTGTTGTCTTAGACGGTGATGTGTGTGTGCTGCACAGTCTGCAGGACGCCTCTCGTGGTTTTTATTCTGTCGTGGTGCCGTCGTGTTTCCAGCCCTGTGAGGACCTGAGTCGACCTGTTTATTCCCATGTGCCTGTAAATCCAAACTTAACATTTGAATAATAAAAAGAATACTACAGGAACAAGTTTGAGTGTGTGGTGTGTTACATGGAAGCCTTATTGGTCCACACCTCCTCCTGCTCCTGCGTGGTGGGAAGCTCTGGCTGCTCCTCGTCAGTGTCTGAACCTCTGCAGAGAAAACTACTAGAATAGAATTATTATCATTATTGTTGTCATTGTACAACACAAGTAGGAGCACTTCTCCTGATCAGGTCACTTCAAAGATAAGTGGAAGAAACGAGTATGAGTAATAAGTCAAATACATTGTATAATGTATGTAATCAATGTAATTATTGCATGACATTAAATGTGATTATCACAGAATCCATGCACTGAATAAACATGCGTATTGCACTAGGATACGTGTAACTATTGAACTAGAATTAATGTAATTATTGCACTTAAAAATGTGACTATTGCCCTAGAATATTTTTTCACATTTATTAATTGCAATGAATGAATGTCTATATATTATGGGGCTGTATGTTGGTGTAGTGGGTAGCACTCTCGCCTCACAGCAAGAGGGTCCTGGGTTCGATCCCTGGGTCGGCCCGGGTTCCTTCTGTGTGGAGTTTGCATGTTCTCCCCGTGTAAGCGTTGGTTCTCTCCGGGTTCTCCGGCTTCCTCCCACAGTCCAAAGACATGCAGGATGGGGATAGGTTCATTGATGACTCTAAATGTCCCGTAGGTGTGAATGTGAGCGTGAATGGTTGTTTGTCTCTACATGTCGGCCCTGTGATAGACTGGCTTCCTGTCCAGGGTGTACCCTGCCTTCGCCCAATGACAGCTGGGATCGGCTCCAGCCCCCCCGCCCACTGAATACAGGATAAGCGGTAGACGATGGATGGATGAATGTCTATATTACATTATATAAAATATTCTATGAACAAAATGGGCTCTTTCAACTGTTAATGCCTCTTTTATATCCATTAATTTATTTTCTTTCTTTTTGTTTTACGTATAATGTATTTTCTCTGTGTGTTTTACACCAGAGAAAAACAATTATAAGTTATTGTGTGTAACTGCTAGTTGTGAAGTAAAATTCAGTTTATTCATTTCTGCAACTAATACACAACAAAGGCATAATGAACATGAATAAAAACCTCATGTCATTAGGGAATGGGCCATTACATGTTTTATATCTTATTGCTCAGTATATGTATAGTATTCTGCCGTATGTTAAATATACAGTATTTCCATGCCTTTACCACCTTTTCTCCAAAGCAAGAGCCGCTACCTACTGCCGACACATGCAGAGACCAGCAGGGGGCGTCAGAGTCAAAGTGAAGGAGAGAGCGAGAACGTGAGAGCGAGTTGATTATAGTTAAAGAATCAAACCAGAAACCGAGACAAATAAGGAAGAATAAGATACCAATAATGCCACCTAGATGAATATTATCAAATAACCCAAACATGTATTTAATATACTATCCTTCGTTCGTGACAAGAAAGAGGTAAATTAAACTTAGAATTATGTGATAAGGTAAAACTTCCTAAACACTATTGTATTATAGTACTTTTACTGTGCAATACGAGTTAATGTATACTAGCATGAGTACTGTTAACTGTGATACCAGTTAATGTTTACTGTGGTATTAGTAGTTGTATTGTAGTTATCTCAATACTTCCTCCGCCACCGTTTGACCCAGACTTTGATGCGCGCTCCCGTCTGTCTGCTCACGCAGGTCGCGGGCTCGTGCACAGGTCTGTGGAGTGGACGCGGAGCGGCGGCGGCGGCAGTGTGAGGGCAGCCAGGCGGAGACGCACCGTGAGTCCTCTCACTTCCAGCGGCTCAAAGAGGATTTAACAGCCGTCTCTGAGTGGGAGTTCCGTGAGTTGGGAGAACAGCAGCTTCCCGTTACTCCCGGACACCGGTTTGTTGGAAGTTTAACCCCCGCTTAGCTAACCTGGGAGAGCGGAACAATGAGGGAGAGCCAGCCGGGCTGCCGGACCGCCGCCGGCTGCTGCCGCCTCAGCTAACGGCTAGCTAGGAGCACCAAACTCTCCCTAACGGATTACACGCAGACTTTCACTTTGCCGAGACCTCTAGACACTTAAACGCACATATATCGGGTTGACGTCCACTTCTGGAGGCTTTATTTTAAACAGGACAAGTTTTTTTGGATATGGAGACAGACTCGGTGGCCGGCGACGTGGAGTCTCTGCACGGCGGACTGAGTCTCCTGGATCCCCTGGTGGACCGGATACTGGTGGACACCGTGTCCCAGCAGCAGGGATGGCTCAGAGTTTACGGTAAGAAAAGCACACCCACACACACCCACACACACACGGGGAAAGTGGGCAGTCTTCTCGGGACCCCACGCCACTTTCACGGACTCCGCGGGGAGAGTGGAGGCTGGTTACCGTCCGGAGAGCCAGGTAACAACTGCGGGCCAAGGCCGAGGTCACGGGCCGGCTGACAGGAAACCACCGGTCTGTCTGCTCCTTCTCCTGGTGTTAAACTGAACTTAACTCACACTGCCAGCCTCCACAGAGGTCAGAGGTCAGCTACAGAGCTGTTGGGCCCCAAAGTCCCTTCAACTCAGGGGTTCCTGTACTTATCATGACATGGATGTCCAAAAAGAGAACCACCGCACTCCATAGACTGTATGATTTATACGTTATGTTTATATAATTTCATCCACACACCAGGAGAATTCAAGGGTTTAGTCACGTCTTATCAATATGAATGAAACATTGTTATTCAAATCAGTGTGTTGGGGATTTGCCGATCCTTTAAAAAAAGGAAAATAAACCCATTTACTCCAACCTTAAACATTTAAGTGCACTTTAAGTGGTTATGTGATTTAGATTTACACACTGATGTGAATATGTGAGAAATCCATCAATGAGTGATGAAATCAGAGTGTTGTTGAGGCTCAGAGATTTTGTTTTACGTCAGGGTTTTGAAATATTTTCAGTTCCAGATGAATGAGATTTTAAGGGATTCCTATTCAGTGTTTACCAGATTTAGGACAAATGAATGAATGCAATAATGGATAGAGATATGTTTTGTGAGGGATATTTACATTTAAATGAGGTAGAAATGTGTTTATTCTTCTGAAAGTAAGGTGTTTTTAAAGGTTCAACTGAATGGATGGATGAAGGATGTCTGACTTCCAAACACTCTGATCTATATTAAGGTGTTGTTTTTAGGGGTAAATGAATGATTCGTTAAGGGTATGTTGTCATTTCCTCACGTCAGACAGATGCAACCTGTGGTGGGAAGTAGTGCAACCTGACAAGCCTTTGCTCTGTAATAAGAAAAGTTACGTGATCTTTATCAACTGAGATGAATGACACTTAGTTTGTGCTTAGCGTAGCGTCCCAACAGATCCATCATTTATGTCAACTCACCGTCGGTTTCCTCTATGAACGTGTTTCTGCCATATGTTATTATCAAACCGTGATGGAGGAACCAGCTGATGAGTCAAACTGAACCACAGCTTCCCTCCAGTCTCCACATGCAACTATTGTCTCCGGCTTGAAACAACACATCTGAAGCGTCACCATCGCTTGTAAACTGATGTGTACAGCAGCATCGGGGAGACACCCTGCCTGTCACCATCACTTTCACAGTAAAATAAGATACGATTTTATTAACTGTAGAATTCCCAAGGAAGTGATTGTGCAAGAGAGAGAGAGATCAGAAACTGCAACAGAACAATGTGAAAAATCCAGTAACACTATAGAAGAAATATTAACACTAGTGCAAAATGGAATTGCAGTAAGTACCAATACACACTGTGGAAAAACTCCACTATAAGTAGCAGTACCAATACACACTGTGAAAAAACTCCACTATAAGTAGCAGTACCAATACACACTGTGGAAAAACTCCACTATAAGTAGCAGTACCAATACACACTGTGAACAAACTCCACTATAAGTAGCAGTACCAATACACACTGTGAAAAAACTCCACTATTACTTTGGTAGACGAGAAGAAGTGTAGAAAGCCAGTGGATGAAGAAGAGCGGCTGGCAGGGTCCGAGACGCTGCCGGAAGTGGACTCAGCTGGAGAGTGATGCCAGAGGAAAGGTCAAGGGTCAATAAAAACAGTAGCCGCCTTCCTGTGGGAAAGTCAACTTTGTCAGAGTGTCTGTGGGTTGAGACTGTAAGACGTGTGAATATCACATGATGTCCGTTCGTCCCATGTTTCCCTCCAGCACCGTTCTTCCTCGGTTCCTTCAGATGGAACTTTCTGTCTTCTGTGACAGTAGCTCATCGTCCTCAGCTGTGCAGGAAACGTTGGTGGCGTTGCTCATAGTCTGAGAACACGATGAGTCATAACTGGTGACTGTAGTGGTGATGTAAAGCCGTCAACACCCAAACACCCATACAGGGACTCAGAGTCTGGATATCTAATATCTAAATATGTCTGATGGTTCCCCTGAATCCACACAACGGGACGTCCTGGTTGTTTTGACCCATGTGATGACTTTACTTTTTAACTGTTGTGTTTGATATTTATATTTACGTTTGAACTATTCTATGTACCGTCCCCACCAGGGATAAGTTTCCATCCATCCATCCATCCATCCATCCTTCCTCCCTTCCTTCAATCCTTTCATCCTTTCATTCTTCTTTCCTTCCATCCATCCTTTCTTCCTTATATCCTTCCCCCTTTCTTTTATTCCGTTCATTCTTCTTTCCTTCCATCTGTTCTGCAAAAACACTTTGACTCAAATGATTACCACTTCATGTGTCCAAATATGAAACAATATTTTACGAGAGAATACGATTTACGATTTTTGTGAACAAAACAGTTGAAATCCGACAGTTCTGTGAGAAGTTGATGAGGGAAAGCGGCCAAATGATGAAGACACCACAGTAACTGAGGAAGCTGTGTGTTGTGATGAGAAGGTTACTCTCACTTTCGTTCCAGAGGAAGACGGTGACATAATGATTTAACACGAGCTCTTTGGTGGATTATGTGTTTGTTGACTCCATCCTTCCCGTTAGCCATGCTAGCTAAATCCTGGACCTGGACTTTATGTTTTGTCTGCTGCACAGTTCAAAGCATCCTCTTGTGGATCCATTCAGTCCTCGAGCAGAGCTGCACACACCCATGTGACTCATATTAAACACTCTCATACTCAAAGTACCATAATCTTAGTAATACTGATCGGTATATATCGTGGGACACTACTCTGAACTAGATAAAGTCAGGCCATCAACATGCCATGTCAAAGTTTTAATAACATATGAGTAACTAGCTACAAAAACCGATACTAAAACTCAAACAGCACATACATCCTGTGCTGTTTTGGCTGCAAATCAGAAGAGTTGGCACCTGGTGCCTCGAGACCCAGACATGGCAACGCTAGACTCTGTTAGAGGTCCACAAACAGCTTCACAGATGCATGACGTGGAGAGGAGGACCCCCGTTGTCTTCTGTGCTGCCCTTGAAATGGAAACTATTTTCCTGTCTGACGGAACGATGGAGAACTCTGTCATGTGACCTGAAAGACACAATAAGTACAGACTTCACAGCAAGATATGAAAGCAGACTGCTGGGCACTGTCCGTAACACTGCAACGCTCCTTGAGCCAAGATGTTAGGAGACTCTTGTTACCGTGGAGGGAGAGCTGAAGGCTAGACTCCAACAGCCAATGAAGCTGGTCCAAGCAGTAGAGCAGCAGGAAGAAGAAAACAGAGCCTGCTGTCCACCATCAAGCTTGGAGAGATGAAGTCAGGAGATGATGTTGGAGCGGACCAACTTCCAAGTGGATTCTTATGGTCGAAACACAGTGTATAAAAACAGAGTGTATAAATGAGTTGTTCCTACGCCAGCCACCTGGACTGTAGTGGAAGGATCCTGCACGTGAAAAACAATTTCACCAAATCTGTGAACAAAACCGTTAATATGACAGGATTCGGGCTCCTGCAGGAGTTACGGTTTGTGTTTGATTTATACTAAGAAACTCGAGATACTAAAACAACCCAGTAGTTGTTTTAAATGTGCAGCGTTGTTTGTTCCCCCACGCCCTGAACGTAGCAGCGTTGGTATCTATGGAAGCAGGACTGTGTCGGGATGTTTGCTCTGCCTCGCCCCCTCCTCCCTCCCCCTCCTCCCTCCTGGTGTTGGCAGAATGTGATGTCAGCATCGAGTTTTGCCGGTGATCTCACCCGTCAGGACTCTGGCTCACTTCCATCGACAGCTCACATACTTCAAATACATCCAACAATGGCTGCCACCTTCACAAGCACCTCACCGAGTCAGTACACATACGGTGTTTGTGTTGCTGCTGCAGTCGTGTTCAACTGTTGAACTTGAAGGCCGAGGTCAGGGATGATGTTTATCTTCTTGCATCATCAGCAGATCTAACATGACATCATCATATTTAGTGGGGGAATAAGTACTTTACTGCATTAAAACTACTACTACCACACTGGGAAAAGACTCCACTGCAAGTTAATATACTGTGAAAATACTCCCCTACAAGTAAAAGTACTAATAACCATTGTTAAAATAATCCACTACAACTAACAATAATAACACACAATGAAAATCCTACTTTTTTACACATATATACATAAAGTGAAGGGAACACATCAGATATTGATACATAAAGTGAAGGGAACACATCAGATATTGATACATAAAGTGAAGGGAACACATCAGATATTGATGAACTAATGATTCAAATCTGTTCTGATGTACACTGTATAATTTGTTGAGAACAAAATAACATAACAAAGGTCAACAAATCATTAATCCATTGAGGGCTGGATTCAAAATCACGCCGAAAGTCATAGTAAAAAAATGACAAGCTGGTCCGAGTGAATGTTGCCGGCCGGTCTCCTGATCCTCCTCCACAAAGGAGCAGATACCGGTCCTGGTGCTGGGTTGATGCCCTTCTACGGTCCTGTCCAGCTCTCCTCGTGTAACGGCCGGTCTCCTGGGATCTTCTCCATGCTGTTGAGACTCTGCTGGGAGACACAGCAAACCTTCTTGCGACCTCACGTATGGATGTGCCATCCTGGAGGATCTGGACTACATGTGACCCTGATTGGGCTGCAGGTACCGCCCCATGCTACCAGTAGTGACAAGGATACTAGCAGAACCCAGAACTAGAGAAGAACCAGTCAGGAAGGAGAAGGAGAGCGGTTAATGTCCTGCTTTAATATTCATTTAACTTAATTTGTTGACGCCACTTCTAGTTAGCTATGCTAGCTAAATTCTGGACCTGTAGTTTATGTCATACGTAAAGTACCACTAATACAACGGGGTACCATTTTAACGGCAGGGTCCAGCAGTACTTTTCTAGTATGGGTATATGGTGAACACTGGATTTGACTGTTGTTCTTTCAGTGATTCAAACTAGAGTAAATGATCATAGTGTGTTTCTCCTGAGAACGTTGTGTCTTCCTTGTGTTTCGCTAAGTTGAATGTGTCTGGATATATGATGGCCGTCGTTGATCTGAAGAGGCTCCACATTCCCTGTGGAGGGTCAGAGGTCGGACGGGAAGCTTTTCCTCCATCTGCTGTGCAGCAGGATGCCGTCGCTGAAGCCCGGCTGCCTTCAGTGGTTTGAGCTGACGGAGGATGTTGGATGCTGGATGTGACGCCGTCATATTGGACGGGGATTGTGGGAGTTTTTTCGTCTCCAGTCCAATTCACACCTGAGATCCCTGCTTGATGCAAGCATGTGGCTGGAGGGTTGGACCGCAGCCTGGAAGACATTCCGCTGTTTTCATTCATCGTCCTCCAGCGTCTGTTCACACATTCACAATGGAGTTTCTAACAGATGACATCAAGACGTTGCTGATTTAAAGGGCTCGCATGCTAGAAAGGCTGAAAAGCTCTGATGCACAGACATCAATATCTTCAAGACAAATGTCAGCACATAGTTACAAACCAAATGCAGAATCTTTGTAGCATATGATTGTCAGTTTACAAAAAGTAAATAAGACAAACAAATCCTAAGTTCAACTTGATTTACCATTAACTTTTCTTTTCTGCACATTTTCTAATTCTAAAGAGAAATTACTCGTAATATTCAGAATAAATGAATTGTCTCTTTTCTCCACCCTTTCCTCTTGACATTATCCCCAAAAAGCCTGTTACTTAGACAACTACTAGAAATTCAATATTTTCTTCCCAGAACTATTTGTAACCCTGACGTGACTAAAGGAAATGGGTAAAAGTAGCATTATTTTTTATTTCTTCATCACAAACAATGATTGTCATGATTAATTTTTTTTTTAATTATTTTTTTATTATATTAGTTATTATTTCTTCTAGTTATTTGTATTTATTTTTTGAAATCCATTGTGATGATGTGGTTTGTAAACTGGTGATCAGTGAGTCCACTAACAGGTAGCCTGGTGCCGGTGAGAGGGTTCAGGTCTTCAGCACAATGGAGGCGGATCACAGGAGGAAATGGAAAGTTCTTCACAGGCCTGGTTGTTATCAGGACGACGGGGGGCAACGAGACAGGATTTCCTCTTCTGAGACAAAACAAGAGTCCAGCTCCTCTGGACTAAAATAAGCTGCTGTCTATTTAAGGACTCACAGTGGAAAAACACTGTTCCCCACCGAGGTCAGGTCTGTAGCTGTAGGGTTCCTGCTGCTGGTGGAGGTTCATATCCACCATTAAGCAACATAGTGGGATGTTGTGATCTTCTTCACTGAAACATCTTCAACAACCCAACTAACCTTGTGTTTGTTTTATTAACAAATCGAGTTTTATCATCACAATCAGAGGACAATGTTTAGAGACAAATCCAAGAAATGGATACAAAGAATAGAAAATGAAACAGATAGATTAAGATCAAATAAAATTGAGACTATATATCCAGTACGATTGCATATTGTGGGGGAAAAGTGTATTTT
Source organism: Eutrigla gurnardus (assembly GCF_963514095.1). Lineage (NCBI taxonomy): Eukaryota > Metazoa > Chordata > Actinopteri > Perciformes > Triglidae > Eutrigla > Eutrigla gurnardus. Next base: position 8,839,503 of record NC_139918.1, read on the forward strand.
GTTCACCATTATGGCGTGTTAATTTTGAGTTTGGTGATGACTTCCTGTCTTTGATCTTGTTCCCCTGTGGGGTCAGATATCAGGTGAGAAGTAAGTGGATGACTTCAGTGTGGATCACTGTGATGAACGGCTGCACCTGAACGCACCGCAGTTGTAACTGTAACGTGGATTAAATGAACTCGGCGTTCCTCTAACCGTTAGAAAAGATGCTCACACCGTCTCTGTTTTTACAATAATCACATTTCACAGTTAAGATCTCAACGATACTCATTCATGTAGTAGAAGAAAACCACTTCCTGCTGGTCTGGGTTCAGCTGCGTTTCAGTTCTGATCTGAATGGATGCGTCCCTCAACTGAAATCTGACTCCAGTTTATCGGCTACTTTACTTTAGTTGGAGGATTTCATGCTGCGTTTGAAGTCAAGTCGATGTGTCACTTTACAAGCAAACATGCCAAATCTTCTTCTGAAATGTTTTCTTTGCTCGTACGCTGAACAGTGAGAAGAACATTTCACGGTCTGTGACGGCAGCGAGGGACCGGTGGCTCTCCAGCAGAGAGTTGTGGGGGATTTACCCAGGATTCCTGAGGGCCTGTGCCCCTCCCTCGGCTGATTTATTGGTCCTTTTTATGGCCGCTGGTTATTTTTAGTTGGAGGCTGCTGCTGCTGCTGCTGCCGGGTCTCCTTGTTTCCGGCAGGATGGAGATGAGCCGTCCACAAAGTGGCGTCTAATGGAACAGCGGTTTTCTTTTCTGTCGCCGTGCATCAGAGGCTGAAACTCCTCTGTCGTCCTCCGAGTTTCCACCTGATTAGCTTTTCCTCCCAGAGTCCCTGTTTGTCTCCTCTCATCCTGTTTCCTTAATGTTTGGGAGAGGAATGTTTGGGAATGTCAGCCCTGCATTAGTCCAGCTGTATCCAGGCCACACCTGCAGACATGAATGATGTGTCGGCGCTGTATATGAAGTATTCATCTCCAGATCCCCAGGTGAAGCTGAACGTGTGAAATAACCTGACAGTCGGCTGATCTGAGAGGTGTGAATGACTTCTGTCCTCTGTGGAGTTGATGCTTCCCGTTGCCTTCACAGTCTGCAAACTTGTTCTGTGCAAACTGTAGAAATACGGCCAAAAATGAGCCCCGTTTAATGTTCGGGGCTTGTGAACCCTGTTTCTGCTGGCTGCTACAACTGCTTCTAGGCTTCGGATGCCATAAAATATGTATTCAGCTCAAAGTTGTAACTTGGTTGATTCTGGTCTCTAATTGTTTCAAAAAGTATCCTCCCTCTAATTTCCTTTTCAATCAAAATGGTCCTGAAGTCAATAAAAAGGTCAACTGTAGGTGATGGAGAATTAGAAGGCGACAACTCTGCCGGACGTCTTCGTGGAAAACTGTGATTTTCTGTAACAATAGTGGCATCACACTGATGTGGTGTATCCTAACCAGCACAGTGTAGAGATGCTGCTAAACCTGCCAAAGAGGAAGAAAAGAGCGGTTGGACCGCAGCAACGCAGTGTTTCTGCTTGTAACATCTAAAAAACCTCCTTTTGCATAAATTCTGCTGCAGACGTCGGTGTGAGTTAGTGAAAGTCGCTCCATGAACCTCCACGTGTGAGCCTGAACTAAATACCAGTGGAAAAGAATGAAATCAAGTTGTTTTTTCTTTTAGCAAATACAAATGTTCAAACATGATGTGATGTTATCATTACAGTGTCCAACATCTGAGGACATGACTGCCACATATTCTACTGTAAAAGGCAAATCATTCAAATAAGAGTAAAAAAACCCAGGTATTTTTAAAAAGGATAGCCTATCATAGAAAGTGTTTTGTGGAAGTGTGAGGGAATTAAAATCGAATTAATTATTTAAAAATGTTTTTTAAATGCTTCACAAACAGATCTTGTGTAAATCACATTTTACCAGTAGAATTAATCTATATATCAGTATTTTCAGTCGCAACATGAATCAACTATGTCACATGACACGCTACTTTGGTACATAGAACAAATATGACCTCTATAGAAAAATGGAAATGAACCTTTAATATCCAGGAATTGACATTCAATGAAACTGGATGTATAGAGCCAGATGTCATGTTAAACATCCAGCATCATGTGACCCTGAACCCTCACATGGGATAAAAGCATCTCTCATTTGAGACGGGTAAAACCCTCGTCCAGCAGAGTCTCCGTCACCCGTGGATTTCACATCATCCACTCGGTGAACTCATCATGAGGACCAGGAGCACGAACCCTGCACATCCCTGATCTGTAGTCACATGACTTACTCTCACGTTCCCTGAATGTCCTTTCTTCAACTTGCTGCTGTATGTTTTGTACCGACAATGAAAGGATGCGTTGGTTTGTTAAATGGGGGTGAAAAGGTGAGGTATTTGAAAACGATGACTTGATTAATTTAGTTTTCTTTGGGCGTTGGACGGCTGGTCGAGCAAAGCAAGAATTTTGATGACATGGTCTTGGACTGAGTTAATAATGAATGAATCAGAAATCTGAAATAATGAACGGTACGTAGACCTGCTCTCTCTCCCACACTCATGAACAGGAGGTCTCTGGCAGGACTTGGACTCTCTGGTCCCTGATGTGTGTTGGTGGGCGGTTTGGAGGAGGACTTGGCTCTCGGTCCAGGACTCCTCGGCTTAGCCTCCGCGGTTCTTAGCTCTGACCTACATGCAGCGTCGCCCCGGACACCAGCGCTTCTTTATCCAATGAACACGCACATATGTGGGTCACACGGGGCAGCAAGTTGTTTCAGCCTCATCGGAGAGTTAGAGAGGCTTGTTTCAGACACTTAACATGCTTCCAAAAAGTCAATGAACCCTTTCATGTCTTCATCTTTAATTCCTTTGTCTACTTTGAATCCGTCCAAATGGAAAATAACTTTATAGGATCTTCACAGACTTTCCATTGTATGCAAGCAGCAGGTCAAAATATTTAAGGATGAAAACACGCGTTTGTTGGTGGACTGTCACACTAGCAAAATGTGTAAATTATGGTGAATTTCCATTATCGGGATAATTGTGAACATCGTCACGAGTGACTTGAAAAAGCTTGTTTGTTCCATGACAGAGAAGTGAAATGTAGAGCCTGATTTTAACAATATAGGATGAAAAATAATGTTTTCATTTATTTATCCTGTATTTATGCAGGGAGACCTTGTGATTTATGGTCATCTTAATATAAATTATTTGATTGTTTTTCACAAAAAGATGTGCCTTACTCAACAAAATGTAACGTGATAACAGTATGAATATTTCAATGATAACGGGGATTATATAGTCCCATGCCATCCCATGTCCCACTTACCTCAAGTTAAAGTATAAGTATGTCAACATTGTACTTAGTGCAGTGTCCTACTGGAGTAGATGTACTTCCAATACTGCTATTTCAACACAAGGGGTTTTTTTTCAGCTTTTTCACCTGAATTTTGTTTTGGCCGTACATTGTTTGATTTAGCAGCAAATTCAAATAATAAGTATTATATTTAATACTTAGTACTTTAGTATAGCAATATATAGAACATTATTCACAAAGTCCTTTACAAGAATAACATAACAACAACCCATAAAACAATAAAAACAGATGTTAAAGTCACAACATTACAAACACTGGCAGCACCATGTCACATAAAGGCCAGTTTAAATAAGTCAGCGAGAGAGAGCGCAAATATAGAAATAGATATAGCCCTATTTGATGCCTCTAAATCTATATTATTTCTATATTTCTTTCTACATTTACTGGAAGATAAGGTCCGTATTCTTGTAATCTGAAATATGAAGTGAATATTTCTTCCAAACCAAAGCCTGACCATCTCCTTTGTGCCGCTCATCCATAAAAACCCCCCAAACAGACAGTTTCAGGAGTTGAGGAGAAGGCGACACACTAAACTGTGGGTGCAGTTTCAGTTTCCAGCCTGTTCACAGGGGAAACCACAGTCTGCTGTTCTCTGCTTGCTGAAACCTGATTGGCCGGCCTAAGAAGAAGCGTGGTCTTCATCTGACGCTTCGCTTCCTCCCAGGAAGACGAGTCACCACAAGCCCGTTGAGAAAGAGCATCAGCTCGAGCTCACGTCAACATGAAGCTGACCTGACGGCTTGGAACAGAAGTGTGTCGTTTGGGCACACGGCGGTCCATGTGCTCGCTCCTGGACCATGAGTGGAAGTAGAAGCCCCCCTGACGGCTGCGAGGGTCCGGTCCAGAGGCCCCACCAGGCCTTGTATCGCTGGCACCATTACAGGAAGTCCTGGCAGAGATCCGACCCCCAGCCACCTGCTGAGCAGCCATTGGACAGATACAAGTGGAAGACAGCTGCTCACCTGGCAACGGCCAAGATGGCCACCCCTGAGGGCAAAGGGCACAACACGGCGTCTCTTCACCAGCGGCTGCTCAGCCTGCAGAGGCTCCGGAGCAGAGATCAGCCCTCCACGGGCCTCCACGAGGAGCAGACGAAGCCCGGCTCTCTGCGCAGGATCTTCCCCTACTTCAGGTCCATGTCTGAACCCGGCACAGGCAGCGGGTCTGAGAGGACGGTGGTCAGGGAGGGGGGTTCGGAGCGGAGAGCTCCCTCCGTCAGCAGCTTCCTCACCTCGGTCTCTCGGAGGATCAGCAGAGTCCTCAGGGTCCGACCTGAACCTGAAGAGCCTGGTAGGACAGATAATGTTCCCCTGGATTTACTCTTCCTTCACTTCATTATGAGAGATTATCATTGAGCAGTTGTTAAACATTACAATTTATTAACAATTTAAAAAAGAAAAGAATAAATTTGGACTTATTCCTAAAAATATTCTCTCTCCCTACTATACACATAACACGTGTTATGTTTATGTGGTGGGCCGATCGTGGTGAATTGATAATCAGACATGTCATCTCTGAAGAAGCTGTCTAGCTCACTGTCATGGTAGAAAAGTGAAACATACATTTTTCAGAAGAATCCTTTATTTATGAAGGGAGTCCTTAGGCTTTATGATCTTCTAATTCAAGATGATGTCATTGTTTCTCACTAGAATGGATGTTCACTGAAAACAGATGTCTCATCTGTGATGCAATAACAATATGTGTTTCTTTACGTATGATTTTAAGAGTTTTAAGCACATTTTTGGAGATTATCAAGAAAATATTGATTGTTGGTCAGGATAATCCTGATGTGGCCATTTTCTTTACTTTTTCTAGCACAATTTGGAAGGACAGAAGATTAGCAGCCATAACTATACAGTGGATATTAAGATGAGGATTAATGTATACCAGTAAACTATTAATAATTGTGGTGAATCATCTGACAGTGTTGTGTTCTCTCTGTTGTGGCCCCCAGAGCTTCATGTCTTTATTCTCTGCTTGTTTTGAGAGTCTTGCTGGTTTGTGCTGGTTGGGAGCTGAAAGTCCGCCTGCAGCTGCTTCAGAAAACATTTACATTCAGTTAGAGTGGAGCGCTCAGCCAAGCAGCCAGTGTGAAGGTTGAGTTATGCTAATTGCATTTTCCACTAGAACGTTGCATGATGTGCAAACGTACTAATCAGAGCCACACACTAATGAACATGTGTTTTCATGCACAACTGACGCCTGCAGAGTAATAGTCTGTTGCTCTTATTCATTCTGAAATGTGTCGCCGTTTTCTTCAAAGTAATTTGATCCCGGGTAACTGGTGCTGTTAAACCCAAACCTCATAGAGACGTGAGTGTGAATGAAACCTGAACAAGTTGTTTCTGATGAAGGTAACACAGTGGTCCAAAGTTTTAGGAATACAGGAGTATTGTCTTTGACCTCTGACCCGTGCCTCCTTCTAACAGGGTTCTAGTGTTAATAAGTGCTGAACACAGTAGTATCCGTAAATCTCTGATAAATACCTTGTGAGATGTAAATTAAGAGGGAAGTCTGTTCCTGAGTAGCTTCAGGCTGCTGTCCTATCTGTGCCCCCCTACAGATAGGGGGGGGGGGGGGGGGGGGGGGGTATACTGTCTGTGTCTGGCCATAGTCATCCATCATCCTGAAACGGAGATGATCCATGTTGTCTGTCTCCTCCCAGCATGCCGCGGTCACCGGAGCGCTCCGCTCCACCGTAAATTTCAGCAGTGATGAGAAGCAACCAAGGATTTAATTTCATCAGTCTGAGCCAGTGGTTTATGGGAAATGTGGTCATGTGAGAGGAGGAGGACGGCATTTGAGTTATCACATGTTAGAAACAGAAGCTGAGCTGCAGCTCTTTTGGCAGCCACACCAGGTAAACCATGCAGAGAGGGATTCAGCCTGATCGACATCATTGTGTAAGTAACATTCACTCAACTATAAGACACTGTCAAAGAGCCAGTTTCATGGGGTTCAGGTCTTCTCATTCGGATCAGGCCATAAAAATCAGTTTTCCTCTCATGTCGTGGCCCACAAGAAAAATAAAACAATAATCAGATCAGGTCTCACAGTTTGAATGCTCATCGTTCTGTATGTGCAGCATAATCTGATTTCTAAATACCTAAATAATGATATTAACGTGCAGTCAGGTGTGAATGTAGCCGTGAGTTAAAAGTCTCTGTTCGAATGACGAAACACTGCCACTTCAACCGATCTTGAAATATAATGATATTTAAATCTCAAAATATGACGTTTGAGCTAAAAATATAATAATATAACTTTGTATATTTTTATTTGTACAACTGACCCTTAGTCCAACACAGACTGGCCAATAATAATGCAGCATCATTCAGCTCTGGTTTGTGTGTTTGGAGCGAGGCCTGGTTAAGAGTACTTAGTAAAGACTTGTAGTAGAGATATTCATTACCTGGAGAGGCTAAAGGAGGCATACGTTTCTAAAATGTTTGGATTCTACCTAAAACCCTTTACAAATACAAAAACACGAGCAAATAATAGAACAGTGTTGCCCCTCGGACCCTCTGTTTTCGGTTCACTGGTGGATTCTATATGTGACATTAACGGTTCCCGTGGAAGATTTAGAAGATTTTAGACAGCAAACAAATAAACAGGAACTGCACCGAACAGAGAGGTAGTTTCCAGCAGGCCCAGAGCATGCTGGGAAATAGAAACCGCAGAGCTCTCACTTCTCCACGCACACACACAGACACACACACACGCACACACCCTCTGCTCTCAGAGTTTCCATCTAACAGTGAACAGCTACTGCTAATTGGCGGCTAATTAACCCAGACGTGTGCATGTGTGTGTGTTGAGGCCCAAACAGAGTTTCTGTGTACTTTTGTGTGGACCTCCCTCCCTGATAATCGCTCCCACGGTAACAAAAGGAAGCCTGAGCAGCTCCTCTCTGAGAGCCCCCCCCCATCCCCGCGTGTTGGGCACATTAATGCAGAAACATTTCAAGACCCTTTCTTTTGTTTTGTTTTTGACTAGAAAATGAAATGTATAAACACAGATAAACCTGAATTTTGCGCTGTGTGGTGAAAAATGAGGCCCATTTTTTAATATCGCAAGTTGAAATAGTCAACTCAAGCGAATATGTTGTGAAGTCTATCAGCGTTGAGATTCTCCTCCTGTTGTCACTGAATCAGAAATGGAGACGAAACATTGTAGCGGTTGGTGGTCCCCAGGGCTCTACACTAGGGCCTCACTTTAGTCCAGACATGGAATGAAACACAAGCCCCTTTTAGAAGGCCTTTTCGTTGCTGGAGTATTCCACCGTTATTCCACCACGTCGTCAGTCTAAACTGAGCCTCTGAGACCCAACGGAGGTCGTCACAGAGCTGCATCAGAGGCGAGACGATACGACTTTCTGTCTAAACGCTCCAAACAAGGTTCTATCTAAACGCTCCAAACAAGGTTCTATCTAAACACTACAAACAAGGTTCTATCTAAACGCTCCAAACAAGGTTCTATCTAAACACTACAAACAAGGTTCTATCTAAACACTCCAAACAAGGTTCTATCTAAACACTCCAAACAAGGTTCTATCTAAACACTACAAACAAGGTTCTATCTAAACACTCCAAACAAGGTTCTATCTAAACGCTCCAAACAAGGTTCTATCTAAACATTACAAACAAGGTTCTATCTAAACACTACAAACAAGGTTCTATCTAAACGCTCCAAACAAGGTTCTATCTAAACACTACAAACAAGGTTCTATCTAAACGCTCCAAACAAGGTTCTATCTAAACACTCCAAACAAGGTTCTATCTAAACACTCCAAACAAGGTTCTATCTAAACACTACAAACAAGGTTCTATCTAAACACTCCAAACAAGGTTCTATCTAAACGCTCCAAACAAGGTTCTATCTAAACGCTCCAAACAAGGTTCTATCTAAACATTACAAACAAGGTTCTATCTAAACGCTCCGATTTGCAGCATATTTTGAATCTCCTTTCCGCCATTGCAGCGGAGACGTCTGTGTAAAAGGGGCTTCTGTGTTGCTGGGACTCAACATCATGAACTATTTCAGCCATGATTGATGAAACATCAGCAGCGTGGACATGGGGGCGTTTGCTTGCTGCTGTGTTACCTCAGTCTATCAGTGTTGGGATTCTCCTCCTGTCGTCACAGCAACCTGAAGTTGTTGAATCAGAAATCAGAGGAAACAAATCTTGTGTCTGGTCCCCCAGAGGTCTACGAGATTAGCTCATATTAGTCAAAAATATGCTAAAGATAATACAACAACAAAACATAAAACCAGAGAAGCAACGCATTAAGAGCAGAGCAACACAGGTGTTGAGATTTAAGCAAATTCATACAAATATTTTAGACGGGATTAAAAAACAGGTAATGTAGCAGCCAGCCTAATGTAGACACATTCTAATATTATTATAATAATATATGTAATATTGATTTTACATGAGTGAACAGTTTTCCACTCTGCTTCTGGAGTGTTAGTATAGCGCTGTAGTGTTGTAATATGCCTCTTAGCTGTGGGCCTTTGTTCTCACAATATAGTTTTGGCGATGAGGACAGAAATGAAAGTAAGGAGTGATTTATGGAATATTCTCCTCAGTGGACAAGATGGACTCAGGTTAAACCGCTTCAGGCAGGTTATTTTGCAGCTGTTGCGTTCCTCCGCCCTGCTACTCTTGTCAGGCTGATAGGAGGTGACGCCACTGTTCACCTTTGACCCCTGAGACCACCCCCCCACCCCATGATTGACACTTGAGTGAGAGATTTGCTTTGTAGATGCAAATGCAGTAAGTCCTGCTGCAGTCAGCATGTTTAAATATTAAACAGTGTCACTTGAGGCTGAGCAACAAAGAGCCCTGATGGAAGAACATACCCAGTATATAAAAGGTTAGTCTGGAAATGATGACAGTTATATGACAAAATAAGATTTTGTGATGTGTAAACTCATCTTTTAGAAGTGACTCATGATAGAAGTAGTGAAACTCTTTGGGTCATGAAGTGAGTTTAAACACTGTGCTGTTTCTCACTGAGTCCTGGGGCTTTATTTATTGGATATATTTATTTGGATGGAAACCGCATGAAGTTTTCTCTCGTTAGCGTGTGAGTTATCTTCTCAACGACTCTTGTCACTGTGGTTTAACCCCCCCCCCCCCCCCCCCCCCCGCTCCTGTTGAATGGTCCGATCTTGATAAAGCAATGATGCTACTGCGCTGTGATTGGAGAACAATCTGCTGTATTTACTGGTTGCTATAGAGGCTGCAGGGGGGAGTATACAGGTCGACAGACAAAGCAGCCTCTGTTGGCATATATATATATATATATATATATATATATCTGGTCTGGTCTGGTCTCTGGACTAACGTGACCTACTATCGTAGACCTTTGGGGGACCACAGACAGTCTCTGGTTTCTCCACATAGTCTGGTCTGGTCTCTGGACTATGAGCTACTATCAAGACCTCTGGGGACCACAGACAGTCTCTGGTTTCTCCACATAGTCTAGGACTATGAGCTACTATCGTAGACCTCTGGGGGACCGGACCAATGCGTCTTTGCATTGATTTTATATGTAATGGTGTGTATGGATGTAAATTACATTAGCTTTTGGTTTGAATGCACCGTTAACCTTTCCTCTAGTGCGACTGTCATCATCACCAACAGTTTATCCATCTTGAGTGAGTCAGTGGATGATAATAATATTGAGGTGCCCTTGATTACTGCACCTACAGAGGCCACCACGTTTTATTCCAGACTGTGTGTGTGTGTGTGTGTGTGTGTTTGGGGGGGATTGGACAGGTGGTTGACTCTCCCGAGCTCTCAGACATTCCCAGTGGAGGTTTGGCTGGAGTCGAGTTTCTCTCCCCACCAGCACTCAGTCAGCTCCACTAAATGCTTCTCATGCTTCTGAAGCTGCAGCAGCCTCCTGTTTGTGTTTATATACAGTTAGTGTCTGTACATGCATATCAGGGCTTGCTGTCCTGTTCAGAAATATTCACTCTTAATACTGAGAGTACATTTACAAACTCAGCTTTCCCTCTCCGTTTCAGCCCTTCCTCACAGCCTAAGTAGTTGACCAACTATGTTTCTATAACTGTCAAGTCATTGCATCATATATGTAAAATAGTTTATTATGTAAACAGTCTGTCATTGTGAATGCTTATTAGTTCATTGGTAACCAACATGTTGGCAAAATCAAAAGAAATCAACTAAACAAACTCTGTTCTCAATTTTAACACTTTACAGTTTCTTTAAATATTTATCAGTTGATTTTCCAAATATCTATGATGAGTCTCTTTTCTAAATCAACATGCACCACCCTTCACATCGGCATAAACTACATCCACCACACAGCACTTATTTCAAAAGAGAAAACGTCACTTTAAAGTTGGTTGATGATCATTTCCAGGCGACCAACCAGCATATAAAACTGGTCTTTTTTAAATGGAATCTGGTGCAGTGTTCACTCCACATGAAATGACCAGGGGCTGCATTTCATCACTTAGTAGTAAACTTCACGGAGAACAATGAGGAACACATTAGCGTGTCGTTCACTACCAGAGCAGAAGATATGAATGTGTCTGCCAATGGAAGCAGCGGTGTATGAATATAGATGCAAACGGTCCGTACTTTTGGTTCACATGTTGAAATGTTTCTTATGATGTTTGCAGGTAAATGTGTGTCTTGTTTTCTCTGCTTCTAAGGCAATGACACAACTGCCGTAAGCTAAAATTTGTCACCGTTTTCCTCCAAGTTTTTCGCTCGCGGCTAGCACTCACATGGTTCAGCTAACGATAGCCAGCCCTATGTCATGCAGTTATCTTTCTCACACATAATCATGCGTTATTGTGGATGTCGGCTCGGCCTCACGTTGTACTCTAAACACTAACAGGTGACAGTCTGGTACTGCCAAGACCAAACAACACGATACCACTGCAGCACTCCTCTTCTCAACTTTTTGCAAGCGAAAACTGACATGGTAATTGTCAATGCGCTCCCTTTGACCTCTGACCTCAAGATATGTGAACGAGAGTGGCTGCCATGGGGGCGCTGTTTTACAAAAAAGTCTTATTAAATGCCATTTAATGTACTTTTATGTGAGTACTCTATACTCATAAAAGTAAATCAGGAAGTAAACAACATGTCACATGACCTGGACGGTAATTGACGAGAAGCATTCGGATCGTTTACTTCTGTAAAAAGTAGCAGTATAAAAGTACCTCATAGAATGTCCGTGGATACATTTATATTATATATTTATTGCTCAATTTAGAAACCTTGTCTTGAAAAGTCAAAACTGCTTTCGGATGTGTTAAAAATTGCATTATTTTCTCTGAAAAGTAGTGGAATATAATTATAGGTTTACATCAAAAATGTCTTGTAAAGTACAAGTACCTCTTTATAATTGATTAAATGTCTTTCCACTACGGCTGGGCAATATATCGATATATTCTATATGAGACTATCCTTTTAGGCTTTGGATCTTAACATGGCAGACTTTTCTGTCAGTGTTGTCTTCCTGTTTTAAAAAGTGCTTTAAAGTAATGTGATGTCATTTTGTGAACGCACCACCCTGTTCTTTGACTTGTCTTTACCTCTTATTCACTATATCCACATTACTGGTGATTATGTGTCAACTATCTGGTGTAAATATTTTGTGAAAGCACCAACAGTCGATCCCACAATATCGTTGCGGCATCGATGGATTTGGTCCAAGCGTTCTACTTTCCCCCGCTGTAAGAGTCTAGCTTTAAGTTAAAAAACACGATTATTAGTTTCCCACTCAAATTGCTCATTTGTGTTATTGTGGTTGTTTACGTGAGTAAAGGGTCAGTACGTCATTTTAGCCAAGAACAGTAAAAAGCAGAGACTTTTGGTAAGTCCTCATTAGTGTGTCTTGGGCTGGTTTTTCTGACCTTTGACCAAGTCTGGCTCATCCAGCGGCCTGGACAAATAAAGAAGCTTAATCTTAAAGGCAGCGGAGAGGACTTCCTGTGGATAACTTCTCTTTGATTCATCTCTCAATAATACTGCAGCACAGCTTTAAAAAGGAAATGCATGCAGCCACGCGTGAAGCTCTGTGCTGCTCATTTAGAAGGAAAGCAAGCAGGAATACGGAGAAAACCTGCTGTTGGGTGGCCTGTAATATATACCGCCCCATGAGTCAGTTTGGTGAGGTCAGAAAATGACATCACTTTACTCATATCTCATGTCTCATATCACAATATAATATCGATACAGTGCCCAGCCATAGTGGAAAGAACATTTGATCAAGTACTGCACTTATTATTATATATATATTCCACTACATTTCAGAGACAATAATATTGTATTTTCTTTTTACTGCAATGCATTTATCGGACAGCAGTAATGACTCAAGATTTAAAAAATGTTAAACGAGCATATTCAGATTTGAGATACTTGTACTTTACTAAAACATTTTTTATTTGATGTGCGTTTGAGTGAAAGTGTCTGGTGTAAGCAGAAAGGTCAACACGTTGTTTAGTAAACCATGAATATAAAATATTAATCCTCACCACTTTTTCCATAGAAGTTTGGTGGGTAAATATCCTAAATAGCTTCCCTTACAAAACATTATATATTTTCCTAGTTGCTTCACCCGTAGTTAAAATAAATGACGGACTGAAAACTAACGCATATGACAAAAAAATGACTTTTTGTTTTTGGTGACCCAAGGATTCCAGAGCTTTCAGTCGCATCTTTTGGGCTTCATCAGTGGATAGAGTTTGCTCAGTTATCATGTCGATAGCTTTGCTGTTATTGTTTGATCAAGATAAACACGTGACATTGAAGAAGTGTCTATTTAATGTGAATGTCGTCGGGCCACCAAACTTCTTTGAAAAAGTAACATTTTCTTAATATCACATTTTACATTATGTATTTGTAACACGGCATATGTATGTGATTCACATGAAGCATGAAGGAGGCTTCAGCGACAAACATTGTTTAAACTTTCATCAATGTTTGACTTTGTGCCGTTTGGTCAACAAGACATTTTAGTTGCATCTTCAGCTCTTTGAGATGTTTTAACCTAAATTCCAATCTGAAGATGTGATCGGTGAAAAGTCAGAGGATCATCATTTAGGACTTATCTAAAACTTTGTTACATCGGTCCAATTGTTTTGTCACCAGTGTGCCTGAAAAGAGGGTTTCCCTCCAGGAAACACACAGCAGTGTGTCAGGAAGCTCCACACACTTGAAACTGGACACCTGGAAGTTAATGTAGCTCAGCGTATGAAACGGTTGATTTCTGAAAGAAGTTCTGCATTGGCTCGTTGCTTTAAGATATTGAGTTGGGCTTGTTGTCTTCAGCCTGCTGTGAGTCACATCCTCTCAGGCTCCAGACTCAGTCAGGCATCGTCAGCGTGTTGTTTGAGCTCCGTGGAGGTTTGCGTGACGTCGGACTGAAGCACGACTGTGGTTCATGCAGGTACGAGGTGTTATGTAACAGCAGATGATCCGGGAGCAGCCCGTCCTCCCGCTTCCCGTCTTTGTTTATCTGGTTGCTCAGAGGCGTCCACATGTCTCGTCGGCGGCAGCAGACTTCGGATCTGCTAATTAACATGAGACCTCTGCACCGCTCGGATACACAACGGAACAAAAATGACCAATTAGTGTCTTTTCTTCCTGTTTGGCCGCCGCGCTTTCAGCCAGCAGCTCTGAACAGGAGCAGGTGCGACTCCCTTCAGATCTCTCAGGGAGTTCTGGGCCCGAGCTTTGACGTGGATGATTTAGTATGCAGCCAGAAATAGGCTGCTGAAAATGTAGCTCCTCAGCTGCTTTCTGCATAAATACTCCACCATCCTTCAGCTCGGCCCCACCTGCTTCTCAAGGCTGCAGTTCACCTACAAGCTGCACAATGTGAGGTTTTATTAGGCATTATTATCACCAACACAACATGAAAAGGAAAAACTAAACAAAACAACAATTCATAAATAAAAAGTAAAACAGCCAGGTAACAAAACCGACGTTGCTAAAGGAAATATCAATAATGTGGTGGACGGAGATTCCATAATACTCAACCATCAAGTTCAGTTCACACATATATATATATATATATATATATATATATATATATATATATGTATATATACTGTATTTGACCATCACACCAAGATGCATGGCTAGAAACTCATCTTGTGTCTATATACGTGTGTATTTATATATGTGTATATATATATGTATGTATATATATATATATATATATATATATATATATATATATACACACACACACACATATATACATACATATATATGCATATATGCACAGTTGTTGAAGTCGAGGCATGTTAGTGGCTTTGTGTGGTTCCTTTTTGTGAATGAAACGTTAAATGACAAGTTAAGGAATACAGTTTTGGAAGAGTAGTAGTACTAGAGAAGCAGTCTCTGCATCAATGAAGGTGGAGCATCCATCCATTCAGCTCCCTTTGTGTGAAGAAACCTTCTCATGGTGGAATTAATTTCAGAGGATCTGTCAGCTGTTCAGTCATGTGGAAATAATCACATGCAGGACTGACTGCTTCCTGTTTTACGTCACAATCTGCAGCAACCGCTTGAATTTACCCTGGTATCAAATGTCCATAACCAATTTGTGTGGGTGTGGGTGTGTTGGTGTGGGTGTGTGTCTGTGTCTGTGTGTGTTTGTGCTTGTGTCTGTGGGTGTGTCTGTTTGGAGTGTTTTCCCAGCCACACAAATGCAGAATGATCCCAGCACAGTCAGGACAGTGAAAGCACCATCTGTGCAAACAGACGTCAGAGTAGCGTGTGTTGAACACTGACCACGGATTCACTGTCGGCTGCCAGGACGGCTGTGCTTCAAGTGGATCATATAGGCAGAAGTTCCTTATGTTACACAGGACAGGTTGATAGACGTCAGACTGAATTTTTCAATGAGATAATATGATAATGATGATAATCAATATAACAATGATAATCCTCCAGACATATTCACCTGCCACAGACTTCCCATCATGCTGAGGAACAGAGTAGCACAGATGTTTGAGCGTGTGTGACGGTTGACATGAGACGAGCTGCTGTCTGACACACAGAGACACCTCCTCACCTCTGCTGAGGGGGCCAGTCAGCTGTGATCAAGGGGCTCTGCTGATTCCTCCAGACACCACTTTACTTTTTAATTGACCTCCTCAGGTCCTCCTCCTCCTCGTCCTCCTCCTCCATGATGAGCAGCAGGTAGCTGGTCAGGTGGAAGTTTAGAGCGAGAGCGCCCTCTGCCTGTTCAGTATATGCTCTTCAGGTTCATCACTCAGATCTGTGGAAGAAGTACTCCGCTCTTTGACTTCAATACAGCTTGCATTGTTGTACTTCAGTGCAACAATTACAAAAAAAATAGAATAAAAAAATAGATTGACTGATTGTTATGATTCAGGTCCTAACCTCGAGATTTAACCGCAAAGTATTTTGCATTCTACAAATTGTGTTTTCACGTCACAGGAAGAGGAGCTCAGGTTCTTTCTCTCTGTGTGGAGTTTACATATATGATGATATAGTGTCTGTGACCTGTCTGTCTCTACATGTCTCCCTGTGATAGACTGGTTACCTGTCTGTCTCTACATGTCTACCTGTGATAGACTGGTTACCTGTCTGTCTCTACATGTCTACCTGTGATAGACTGGTTACCTGTCTGTCTCTACATGTCAGCCCTGTGATAGACTGGTTACCTGTCTGTCTCTACATGTCAGCCCTGTGATAGACTGGTTACCTGTCTGTCTCTACATGTCAGCCCTGTGATAGACTGGTTACCTGTCTGTCTCTACATGTCAGCCCTGTGATAGACTGGTTACCTGTCTGTCTCTACATGTCAGCCCTGTGATAGACTGGTTACCTGTCTGTCTCTACATGTCAGCCCTGTGATAGACTGGTTACCTGTCTGTCTCTACATGTCAGCCCTGTGATAGACTGGTTACCTGTCTGTCTCTACATGTCAGCCCTGTGATAGACTGGTTACCTGTCTGTCTCTACATGTCAGCCCTGTGATAGACTGGTTACCTGTCTGTCTCTACATGTCAGCCCTGTGATAGACTGGTTACCTGTCTGTCTCTACATGTGATAGACTGGTTACCTGTCTGTCTCTACATGTAAGCCCTGTGATAGACTTGTAACCTGTCTGTCTCTACATGTCAGCCCTGTGATAGACTGGTTACCTGTCTGTCTCTACATGTCAGCCCTGTGATAGACTGGTTACCTGTCTGTCTCTACATGTCTCCCTGTGATAGACTGGTTACCTGTCTGTCTCTACATGTCGGCCCTGTGATAGACTGGTTACCTGTCTGTCTCTACATGTCAGCCCTGTGATAGACTGGTTACCTGTCTGTCTCTACATGTCAGCCCTGTGATAGACTGGTTACCTGTCTGTCTCTACATGTCTCCCTGTGATAGACTGGTTACCTGTCTGTCTCTACATGTCAGCCCTGTGATAGACTGGTTACCTGTCTGTCTCTACATGTCAGCCCTGTGATAGACTGGTTACCTGTCTGTCTCTACATGTCTCCCTGTGATAGACTGGTTACCTGTCTGTCTCTACATGTCAGCCCTGTGATAGACTGGTTACCTGTCTGTCTCTACATCTCATCTCAGGGCGTAGCCATGGCAACGGGGACACAGCGCCCCCAGGAGAATGGCAATGTGGTTGTTTTAGTTTCTTAATTATTAATTATCTAGAAAGCTGTCAGCTGTTGGTAATTCAACATGATTATTGGTAATGTTTTTGGAACGCCCTCTAGTGGACAGGAAGTAAAACAACCACATTGCCGATAATGATATTGGCAACGTATAAGCCTGTGTAGTGTAGTAAATATTAATAATAGTATCTATATATATTGTAGAGGAACATTGACAGCTCTAGTGTGATGTATATGGAGGGCAGTCTTCGTCAGGAGGCCACAACCCTCCAGATCAAAGAAGTGCTTGTATTTGTATTCCTTTGACTATGACACATGTTGTGACCGGTGTGTGTGAAGGGTGCTCTATAAATATACTTGTTTGTGTGTTTTTTCTAACACATCCTGTGTCTGCTCTCAGATGTTAAAGGTCCTCCGGCTCACCAGTTCTCCTGCGGTCAGAGTCCGTCCACCGACAGCGGGGCTTGGGAGAGGAAGTTCTGCATCCTGACAGACACTCAGCTCATCCTGCTCAACAAGGACGACGAGGTCAGAACCGACTGCTGTCTCACATTAGATCTGTATTTCCACACATTCAACCTGCGTCGTTGGCTTCTGGTCTCTTCACCTCCACAGAATCAAAACATATACACGTTTGAATATGTTCTCTTTAAATCAACTGTAGTATCAAATCTGAGTCACACGTCTGACCTAGTGATCACTCAGAGTACTTTTAGGGTAGCATAGATCTTTATTGATCCCCAGAAGGGAACTTAGTTGTTACAGCAGAACAAAGTCAGAAATAAATACAGATGAATAGATAAATAAATAATAATAGGACTATCTAGTTTTGAAATGTCCAGATTATCTGTCAGTCTAATCTGTAAAAAGTGGAACAGTGGAACAAATTTGCAAGTCCAAAAGACGAAACGCATACAAACAGTTAAAAGACAATACAAAATAAAAAAGATAAGTGCAAAAACCATAAAGTGCAATCAAGTGCCCGAGTTAAAATACTTAAAAGATAAATAATGAAAAGTGTAAATATCCAAGATAAAGTCTGTTAACACTGGACTAAATTAATATGATGAATGAATGGCATCCAGTGTTTGTCTGTATTAATATAGAGATGTATATAATGCAGAAAACAACATCTTAAATGAATATAGTATAATGTGGTAAACAAGTATGAAATGTATCATGTGTCATATCATGGAGGATGGACCCTGCCGAAATCAATAATAAATGACTTATAAATAAATGAATATGCCAATAAATGTGTTGACCTTGTTGCCCTGGGCGACATCCGAGCCGGTATGACTCACGCTGGATTTGCCACGCCCTAACTGGGAATCCAACCCCCCTCAGTGGTGTTATCCTCTGAGCCATCCAGCTGCTATTTATACATATATATTGGGAATATATGGAATATTCATGCATGTATTGATCCACACAATCTCCCCATCTCCACCCTAAGGCTGCAGGTGAGCCTCAGGACAGCCCCACAGACTCTGCTAAGGGGCGGAGTCTCCGCAGGACCGTCAGTGTCCCCTCAGAGGGACAATTCCCAGAGTTCCCAGCAGAGGGCGCCGCCACCATGCTAGGTAAAAACCAGAGACCTTTGTAATATTCAGGCTGTGGTGGAGGTTGTTTGGTTATGTTTTAAGTTAAAGTCCGGAGCCATCGAGAATTCCAATGAGTACATGGAGTTGTTGGGACGTCCTGGAGCTTTTAAAGAGGTGTATCCTAGATGAGGTCAGATTGAACACGATTTAGGAACAAAAAAGCAATGGGAACAAGTTACAGCCTGTGTGGATACATTAACATATTACCTTCCTACTTTTATTCTCTTGTGTGGTCCAAAACTCCAAAAACACTGGATCCTACACTTCCAACAATACAACTGAATAGTGTCTTTCATCAGTCTGCCTGCCTGGTAAACAGCCACGTCTTTCAAACACCTCCAGTTTGTAATGAGCCAGAACAGCAACACGGACACAGTCCTCTTTATGCTCCATTTGTTTTTCTATATCTATACTACATGTATACTACATTTATACTACATGTGTTCTACATATTATTATAGATTACTTTAATCTATAATAATACATCATTGGAGATTAAACTAAGTAAACATATACATGATGCTGTATAATCAACAAAAAAATTATGTATTATAGTTTAAACCAGTAGATGTTTGCATGGAAATGCATGGAAACGCTGGGTTGTAGTAGTAGTAGTAGTAGTAGTAGTAGTAGTAGTAGTAGTAGTAGTAGTTGTAGTATTAGTAGTAGTAGGAGTAGTAGTAGTAGTAATAGTAAATGATGGGCTCTCTTGGTACTTTGAGCCAGACCATTAAAAACCTTATTAAAAGGGCACATCATATGAAATAGGACAAACATATCTGGGTTTTATTCTATGAAGAGAAGTCAAATGAGTGAGGCTTTCAAGTGCTTCAGGGTGAAATGTTTTGGTTAAAGCCCAACACCATAAGTCCAGAATGAAAGACCTCACTGCATGATGGTACCACTCTGAAAAAAGCATAAAACACAAACTGCAGTTATTAAAAAACTGTGAAATCATCGTGTAATAGTTTATACTCTTGTAAACTGTTTAAAGTTCAAATGAATCCTGTACCTGAAAATAAGCAGAAGCAGTAACATCGTAAAGTGGAGGAAGTTTAAGCAGATACAAAGATTTTCTCCATTGAGTTACATTGTAATTAAAAAAAACCCCATAATATTTTAAGTATAAGAGGTAGAAATGAGGAAAGTCATAGCACTCATGTCCTTAAAGAGCTGCACATGTTCCTAATCGAACGGTTTGTCTTGCTGAAAGAATGCAGTAAAAAAGTAAAAAAACACAGAATAAGAAGAATAAAGAAGAGGGTACCATTAGTGGGAATGCTGACTCAATATAATCAACTAAAAAATGACGTATGACAATAGGTTAAACTCTTCCGTATGTAGTATGTATGTTGGGTCATTAAAATGACACATTAATGCATTAATAATTACAATACAATGAAATCATATACATTATTCTGAATCATGAGTACTTGAAGTATATTTCTTCAGCAAAGTTTTTATAGTCAGGAGGTATTTTATTGAAATGTAAAGGTACTAAAACTCTTCTTGAGTATAAACTGTCTTCTCAGTTCTCATGCTGCATTAGTATTTACAGATCCTGGTTCAGTCAGCAGCGGCAGGTGAATGCTTTCCTCTTCATGATGAGGCTTTCGGGTGCATCCTGTAATTTCCTGCTCTGTGTGGGAACGTCTCTGTGACCGGGGAATGTGTGAGGACAAAGCGTCCAGTGTCCGTCTGTCCGTCTGAAGGAGCTGGCCTGACCCCGCTGCCCCAGTGTGGGACGCCTGGGCTGAGGGGATTCCCACCCAGAGCTGCAAGGGGTCCAGGACTGGTTTCGAGCTCTGGGACTGGTTGGGACGAGTTGGGAAACAACAACCAGCAAGTTTCAATACTTTGATTGAAACTTTTATCCCAAGCGATCAGTTTATTGATCAGTTAGCGGACAGACAGAAGTCTCCCTCCCTCCTTCGTCCTGCTCGTTCATCCAAAGACAAACCCATTCATTCACTGACCCCCTTAGTCACCCCCTCACCCACCAGCACAGGGGGGAGGAGGTTATTTATATGTTAATGTCCCCAGTCTGCCCACAGACATGCCTCCAACAACCAGTTTATACTGGGTTTGTACTGGCATTTAATCAGGATGTAAACCTGGTTCATTGCTGGATTTAACATAGTTTTATTATTTTATTTGTGATAAGTTTGACACTGGATTTATCCTGTTTAATAGATTCATACTGGGTTTGATGCTGGAATAATGCACTTCTTATAATGCTGGATTTACACTGGGTTTGAATTTGATATTGGATTTATACTGTATTTGATTTGGATTAATACTGGGTTTGATATCAGATCAATACTGTTTGATATTGGATTTATTCTGGGTTTGATATTGGATTAATACTGGGTTTGATATTGGATTTATACTGGGTTTGATATTGGATTTATACTGGGTTTGATATTTGATTTATACTGGGTTTGATTTGGATTCATACTGGGTTTGATATTGGATTTATAGGGTTTGATATTGGATTTATACTGGGTTTGATATTGGATTTATACTGGGTTTGATATTGGATTTATACTGGGTTTGATTTGGATTCATACTGGGTTTGATATTGGATTTATTCTGGGTTTGATATTGGATTTATACTGGGTTTGATATTGGATTTATAGGGTTTGATATTGGATTTATACTGGGTTTGATATTGGATTTATACTGTTTGATATTGGATTTATACTGGGTTTGATATTGGATTTATACTGGGTTTGATATTGGATTTATACTGGGTTTGATATTGGATTTATTCTGGGTTTGATATTGGATTTATACTGGGTTTGATATTGGATTTATACTGGGTTTGATATTGGATTTATTCTGGGTTTGATATTGGATTGATACTGTTTGATATTGGATTTATACTGGGTTTGATATTGGATTGATACTGTTTGATAATGGATTTATACTGGATTTGATATTGGATTTACACAGGGTTTGATATTGGATTGATACTGTTTGATATTGGATTTATACTGGGTTTGATATTGGATTGATACTGTGTTGATGCTGGATCTAGTTTTTAATACTAGATTGAGTTTATATTGGTTATATCATATTCTTCTCTCGCTTCTCCTCCTCCTTCTTTCCCTCTTCTTTCTTTTCCTTCTTCCCCTTCTTCTCCTCATCCTCTCATCTTTCCCCTCTTCCTCTCCTCCTCGTCATTCTCCTTTTCCCTCTTCCTCCTCCTCACCGTTGTTCTGCTCTTCTTCTTCCTGCCACACCGTGAAGGCCAAGCAGCAGAAGCAGCAGTGATATCTGAGACGTCATTTTAGTCCAGTGTTGCTCGTACAGTCTAATTACAGTGTTCACTGACTGCTCATTAACTGTCTGAGCTGTGAGATGCCTGCAGTACTTCTTCGTCTTCATCATCCTCTTATTCTTCTCGACTTTTACTGAAGCCTGAGGTCATAATGCCAGCAGATAAGGTCAGTGATTACAGGAAAGTGGTCTGCGTGTGAAAGCAGACACTTTCTGACCTGTTCTGTCAGGCTGCTGCAGGTTTTTTCTGAATGTTTCCATTTAAAGTTCAAGTTGCAGATTTCAGGAGCTCATTGCACAAAAGAAGGAACGAGCGGAATCAAAGAGTTGAAGGTATTTGTCTTGTTCTCGGTAGTTTCAGTCTGATCTGTGGTTGAGGTGAAGCTCTGACTGACTCTGGATCTGCTGCATTCCTCAGTCTGCTCTCCACCTGTCAGGATTGCCACAATAAAACCCTCACATCCTGCAACCTCACCTTCAAAAATAAAAGCCTTGAAACGATTTGGATTCAGCCTGTACATTTTGCACTAAACCATTTCTGAATCTGTCAAATTGGAGCCACATCTTACTGTGAAACAACTACAGAGAGATTTTAAGAAATGCAAAACCTAAGAAATTGAACAATCTAAATCACACTTAAATTGTAATTATAGTTGAAATAGTGTTTACTTTCTTATGTTTTTATTCTATAATAATAATATATATTATTTGGCCATACGTCACAGGATAGCACAATGAAAAGAAAATGAATGAACAAATATTCAGATATTAAATCGGAACAGAAATCAATGAAATAGACATTATATTAGTATCATAATAATGATAATAATACTACATTTTATTAATATGGCACCTTTCAAAACAAAAAGTGATTTACAAACGGAGCACATTTAAAACAATAGACAGAATAAAACACAGACTAACACAATCTTAAGTCATATGACATCAAGCAGTTCCCAGAAAGGTCATTTCTAAAAAGTGTTTTTTTAGTTGAAATGTAAAAGAGAAACATACCCAACATGTATGAAATATCAGTGTAATAATATACACAATGAAGCTGATATGTGATCTAAGATCATTACTACTCGTAATCATGAACTTTCAGGCAGATATCTGCCGTCAGACCACGGTTCACGTTTCCTTCAGCAGGACCTTTATTGTGAAGGTCCGAGTCGGAAGTGTGCGTGTGAACGCGTTGTGTCCTGACGGAGTGAACGTGAGCTCAGACTGAATGAGTGTTTACTGATAGAGGACATGAGTTAAGACGCTTCTGCGATGGACTTTCTGGGTGAGTCTTTTCCATTTCAATTCAATAAAACTAACTTCCGGTGTTTGAAAAAAGTTCCGCGCGCCGGTCGACGGTCCAGTACTTTATTTACACAGCAGATCGCGAACACGCGTGAAGCTGCGAGTCTCCGCAGCGCCAATCACACGCTGAACACGAACCGCTCCACTTCCGTTTACCCGATCGAAACGATCTCTGATCGATCTGATCAGAAGTGTAGTTGGGCGTGCAGCAGTGGTACACGAAGTACTCCGAGTTAACGTCTCACACGGCAGTGTTTAAGTACTCCCTTACATGTACAAGCATTGTATTACAGTATCAATTATATTACAAGTACAAATATATTATCAGATCAATCACTGATCTGATAAAACATTGATCATCAATGTAAACAAAGCAGTAAAAGTATACAAGTATTGTCAGCGAAATGTAATTCAAGTAGTTACATCATCTAAAAGGATTTAAATTACTAAGAGTAAAAGCAAAAGTAGTATAAGGTAAATGAAAGTTAAGTATGAAAGGTGACACAATATTATCAGTTAATTGTTATAAAGTACACAGAAACCTCAGTCCTTGCACAAACCATATTTCCAGAAAAGTTGGGATATTTTCCAAAATGTCATCAAAACAATTGTGTTAATTCATGTGAACTTTGATTTAACAGGAAAAGGTATGAAGAAAAGATTTCAAATAGTTGAAATAGAAACCAAGTGAGAATATGATGCCTGCAACACTCCCCTTCCCTGATCAGAACACCTTCTCATGGTTTGAGAACTGAGCATTTTGGTCCAGACTTCAGCTGCTCTGCAGTGTCTGAGCTCCTCTTCCTGATGCTCCGTGCATCCGATGCCTCTCTAAAATCCCAACATATCCTCTGCATCAACGGTAACTTCACACACATACAACTGTGCACTGATGCCCCCCCATAGCATCACAGACGCTGGCTTTTGCACCTTTGGCTGCTAACAATCCGGATGGTTGTGTTGTGAGCTCGGCCCAGAGAACTCGGCGACGTTAGAGCACAGGACGGATGAATGGCTTCCTCCTCGTGTGTTCGGGTTCAGGATCCCTGGATGCAGCGGCGGACTGTGTTAGCGGCTGACCGTTTTGCCATGTGGCTATATTTGTGACATTACATGATGTCTTTTTAGGTGTGAGGACTGACATGTCAGATGTCTCCAAATTCTCTGAATGTTTTCATGATATGATGTGCTGGTTGAGCCTTTGGTGCATGCTCCTTTAATACCCAACCATGTTACCAATTAACTTGCTTGTTGGGGAATCTTCCAGAATGGCGTAACTTGAATGAACTCTAAACACGTCATTCTGCTGCTGTACCAACCTTTTTTTGAGTGTGTTGCAGGCATCGAATTCTCACTTGGTTTCTCTTCACAAAATACAATTAAGTTGGTCAGTAAAACTACTGAAAATCTTTTTTTTAAATTTTTTTTACTTCTGTCAGTTGAATGAAAGCTCGTGTGAATCTAGTTCCTCTCCAGCAGTGGAGGTGGGTTCCAGGGTGGACCGGGGTGCAGCGATGGGGAAAGCCCAGGTTCAGTGCTCGGCCCTGGGGTGCGGGGCTGCCGGAGTGAGGCTCTGGTTGTGTGAGTGAAGAGAACCGACAGCAGGTGGAGGTGTTGAGGATGCACTGCCTGTATTAACGACCGGATGAAGGAGGATGTTGCAGCAGTTGAGTTTTGGCATGTTGGGTGAAAGGCTTCAGAAGCAGTGATGTCATGTGTGTTTATGAAGACGGTGACCTCTGACCTGCAGGCCGTTGCAGATTCTTTCAGGGCTCAGAAACCTAAATGTGAGCCAGAGAACTAGTTGTGGGTCCGATCGCTGTGAATCCCATTCCTTCCAGCTCCGTGCACCCAGCTGCTCTTCATTATGGAGGGTGCTGTGGCAGTTAGCCTAAATGGTGGCACTCCTCCAGCTGTCCCAGCTCAGCTATAATTAGATCATTGTGTCCCAAATTTACATAAGATTACTCTGCTTTTGTCTGAGGGTGGATCTATTTTTAAAGGACCACACCGCTTTTTTTGTGCAGTCGATTAATGTTGACAATTTACTTTTTTTCCCCTCCATGAAGCCATTAGCTACATTTACACGCACAAACTATTAAGTTTGTCATTATTCTGATAGGACAATATTCCTACTTGGCTCTTTTCATGGATATTGAAACTGAATATTCCACTGATATTTCTGTTTACATGCAGCTGTGCATACTCTGATTAACGCCGTTCATGGCACCAAAATAGAATTGATTCAAATTCAAATGTACTCCAATAAACCTGTTGATATCTGAGTTTTTTATAATGTTGAAAACTTAGATGTTTCATTATCGTCATTATAGTTTCTTTGGGCATGCATCTGTTCTCCAGTCAATGTGCTGCGTGTCCAAAGAATGCTCTTAAAATCCAAATAATATCAACACATCACACACGTCTTCTTCTGAAAAGGATCCATTCAGAATAAGAACTAATTCACAATATCCAAACACAAAATGATGTTAACATGAACTTCATGTTTAAATTCACAATATCTTCATATTAGTGGAATCATTTTTTGGTATGTGTTGTGTTGAAGTGGTGTTCAATTTAATGTTACACTATTGAATGTATTAACAGTCAATACGGACACATTGAAGTGTAAAACAAGAAGGGCCGAGCGTCATGAAGAAAGACTAAAGACTGCGGTTGTTGCGGTTGCTTGCCATCCCCTGCGGTTGGCTTGTCAATGCCGCAGTATTGCAATATTGCGGTTATTGTGACGGCCCTAATGATGAGCAGCACCACAGCAGCAGGTGGAGCTACAATACGTGTGTCCATCATCAGGCCAGTTAGCAGTCTGCATCGGTCACGACCTCAGCCGACTCTGCTGGACCAGAAAGCACAGCCAGACTCCCGGAGGAGTCCAGTTAGTAACAGTAGAGATGCAGGTTTTAATCAATTCCTTTAATCAATAGTCAGCCGCCTTCCAAATACTAGCAGTACGAGTCAAACAGGACCAGGAAGCAGTCAATGGACCTGGATCAGGTTCCACCATGAAACCTGTGATATGAGAGACAGAGAGCCAGAGAGAGACTCAGTGTTACTATACGTCCCCCGGCCCTCCAGGCCTGTAGCAGCAGACTCAGACCTGGTCCAGGCAGACCTGAGCCAGCTATCTAGAAGCGTTGGGAGTGTGAGGACTGTGTCTGCCTCCCGAACCAAGAGCAGAATGTCACTGTAACCTTCAGACTGCTTTTCCTTTCTGTCCGCTTCACGTTACAGAGGGAGACGGTAAAATAAGGATTCAACACGTGCTCTTTGGTGGATTATGGGTTTGATGAACTCCAGGATACCATCATTCCCCTGGTCCCGAACCAGTTCCCTTAAACCAAACCACAACAAGCAGAAATGCTGCCGAACGGCATTAACATCACTGACGTCACATTATTCCAAATGACTGGAGGTCTCCAGGTCATACCAGTACCGTGACAATAGAGCTATACTGGAAGTATCGCTACTGTTTTGAACTGCAGGGTATTGCAATACTTTTCTGCACTGTGCAACACTAGTTCCTGATATAAATCATCATTTTACTCAGACCTTCAACATTTAACATTTGAGAACTTTGTGATCTTCTGTTTGATGAAGAAAAAACAGTTTTCTACATTTTAAGTGAATCAGACATGAAACTGGTAACAGAAACCATCTGACCTTTACAGTTATTATCAGTGAAGAACAAAGAAAACACCACAGGAAAACCAAACCAAGCCAACTGTAAACACAGACAACATGTGATTGTATCAAAATATTAATGTATTCAGAATGTTAAGTGATGGGAGACACGCAGAACTGGTTTCATTACGTGGAGAGAAATTCTTTGAATATTTGTTGTGAAAGCCGATCTGTGTGTTTGAGGAGGAGGAGGAGGAGGAGGAGGAGGAGGAGGAGGAGGAGGCCACTTGCAGTCATTGTTGTTGTAAGCCAATCAGAATACGGAAGAGACATGAACTTTAGACACATTTAGATGTTTCGTCCTTCAGGCGTCTGGAAAGTTTGGAAAATGCTTATTTTTAACCGTTCTGTTTTCAGCTGCCTTAATTCAATGAACTACTTGAGAAATTCTTGATTTTTTACATATATTGCGATTTATTACCTTTTTTAAAATTGCAAATTATGCCGTTGGTCAACATCTGTTTTATCTAATCAGGAAGTTTTCATACGGTTGATCTCACTTCCGTCATTTTTCATGCAGCCATGACTCTTTGTTTTGACCAACTTGCTGAAACTCATCAACTCTAAAGCAAATTTTACCAAATGGTTTAACCTGTATTTATAATACAAATGTTTTGTATTCCAAAAGATTGTCATCCGTGGTTTGATGCAGTATTGCCACGCACATTATTGTGATACTTTGCTGTATTTATATTTTTAATACATACAAAGTTAATATGATCAGATGGTAAAATTACAATGGTTTTGCATTTATAGTAACAGTGAAAAGCTGTTTATAGATATAAAGACAATCAGATACGTAATACTCATAAGAGCACATCAGATATATCATAAATATGTAGTTTAGCAGGTTATATATTATTCATAGTTATTTGCAGTTGTATTTGAGGAAAGGAGTAGTTGTGGAGCGTTTCAGTTGAAAAAATGAAGGCGATCACTTGTAAATATTGTTTTACTCTTCTTCATTCGTGCTTATGAAAAGAATATGTTGCCACACAGCTGGAGTACAGACTCGTTGATCCAGCAGGTGGAACTAATATCTGTGTATGATGGTGACGTTGACGAGGTCTGAAGAAGCTTGCAGAGAATAATAATAATTAACTGTGGCAAACGAAGACTTAAAGGATGAGTTAGATGTGTGTTAGTTGGTTTGTGCGTATCACTGTTTTCACATTTACTTCAGTCTAGAAGCGTAAAAGAATTGTTTAAAACAGCTCAAAGGGACATATTTCACTTGCTTGATTTCAATCATATTCAGAATATTTTTATTGTGTTTAGAAATGATTAGATTAGAAAACAGTTGAAAACAAATACAGAAACACAAACAGTTAGAAGGGAAAACTAATACAAATAAACTGAAAGTAGAAAACGTTTCTGTCATTGAACTAATCACGTTGACAGCTCTATTGTGCGAGATATACAAATCTATATTAATAGTCGGATGTAAACGTGTGGTGCCTTCAGGCTCTCAGGGTAATTGAATGCTCCCGTGTGAAACAAAGGCTCCTTTGAGCAGCAGATGATCTCTGTTGTGTTGCTGTTTCCACTGTTGTCAGGTGTGTCTGCTCATGAATGAAACTGGACCAGCATTCCTCATGCTGCTGCTGTCTGGTGACATCACACAGAGCGTTTTGGAGCTCTGCCCCCACTGTGGTCGGGGTCGAAGTTCAGAATAAACTTGTGGCCTGTGGAGAAATGTCATGAAAAACAAACATTTTATTCACCAAAATGTGACCAAGCATTGTAAGCATATTTCGTCCTGTCATATGGGGCACTTCATTTTTATGAACAAAATGAGATTCAAGACAAATTATGACTGAAAAATATGCCTTAATTCATTTTGACTTTATTTACATCAGATATATAATTTTTCATTGGCAGAAAAGCATTAGAGTAATCTACTCACATCTACCTACCTCTAGCAGAGTGCTGCACACACATCACTGCCCCGCCGGCGCGTCACACAGCCACACAACAGCCACACAACAGCCACACAACATCCACACAACAGCCACACAACGGCCACACAACAGCCACACAACTCAGGAATGACTGTCCTAAAGTACCGCTACTAACAAAAGCGGTTTTGTCAAAATGGTTTTGTACCATTTTAAGGGTCCTGGCTATATTTTTATATTTATTTCATTAAATAAGTCTGAACCCTCCAGGAGTTAGTCTCAGCCACTCGTCCCCTTGTAGTGAGTAATTCAGACACTATTAAGCGATAGGTCAGCTTAATAATGGAAATGCAACATAAAGGACGCAAAGCTTTACACAAACTGTAGTTCATTCATACTTTTTGCTATTTGCTGTCCTTTTTTTTTTTAGGTTAAAAAGTTTCTGCCACTGATGGCAACTAAAGGCCAAGTATCAATCAATCTGGCAACCATTACTGCCGAGACCTGTTTGATAGACATGTCCCTTAAATGGCAACACTTAACTTCAATCCCCAGTATTTAGCATGTATGGGCACTCAGGTACTCTGTTTTCTACCTTCTCAGGTACGCTGTTTTCTACCTGATCAGGTACTCTGTACTCTCCTTGATCAGGTACTCTGTTCTCTACCTGCTCAGGTACTCTGTACTCTACCTGCTAAGGTACTCTGTACTCTACCTGCTCAGGTACTCTGTATTCTACCTGCTCAGGTACTCTGTTCTCTACCTCCTCAGGTACTTCTCTACCTGATAAGGTACTCTGTTCTCTACTTGCTCAGGTACTCTGTTTTCTACCTGATCAGGCACTCTGTTCTCTACCTGATCAGGTACTCTGTTCTCTACCTGATCAGGTACTCTGTTCTCTACCTGATGAGGTACTCTGTTCTCTACCTGCTAAAGTACTCTGTTTTCTACCTGCTCAGGTACTCTGTTCTCTACCTGATCCGGTAGTCTGTTCTCTACTTGCTCAGGTACTCTGTATTCTACCTGATCAGGTACTCTGTTTTCTACCTGCTCAGGTACTCTGTTCTCTACCTGATCCGGTAGTCTGTTCTCTACTTGCTCAGGTACTCCGTATTCTACCTGATCAGGTACTCTGTACTCTACCTGCTCAGGTACTCTGTATTCTACCTGATCAGGTACTCTGTTCTCTACCTGATCAGGCACTATGTTCTCTACCTGCTCAGGTACTCTGTTTTCTACCTGATCAGGTACTCTGTATTCTACCTGATCAGGTACTCTGTTTTCTACCTGCTCAGGTACTCTGTTCTCTACCTGCTAAGGTACTCTGTACTCTACCTGCTCAGGTACTCTGTACTCTACCTGCTCAGGTACTCTGTATTCTACCTGATCAGGTACTCTGTTCTCTACCTGATCAGGCACTATGTTCTCTACCTGCTCAGGTACTCTGTTTTCTACCTGATCAGGTACTCTGTTCTCTACCTGATCAGGTACTCTGTTCTCTACCTGATCAGGCACTATGTTCTCTACCTGATCAGGTACTCTGTTCTCTACCTGATCAGGTACTCTGTTCTCTACCTGATCAGGCACTATGTTCTCTACCTGATCAGGTACTCTGTTCTCTACCTGATCAGGTACTCTGTTCTCTACCTGATCAGGCACTATGTTCTCTACCTGATCAGGTACTCTGTTCTCTACCTGATCAGGTACTCTGTTCTCTACCTGATCAGGCACTATGTTCTCTACCTGATCAGGTACTCTGTTCTCTACCTGATCAGGTACTCTGTTCTCTACCTGATCAGGTACTCTGTTCTCTACCTGATCAGGCACTATGTTCTCTACCTGATCAGGTACTCTGTTCTCTACCTGATCAGGCACTATGTTCTCTACCTGCTCAGGTACTCTGTTCTCTACCTGATCAGGCACTCTGTTCTCTACCTGATCAGGCACTCTGTTCTCTACCTGCTCAGGTACTCTGTTCTCTACCTGATCAGGCACTCTGTTCTCTACCTGCTCAGGTACTCTGTTCTCTACCTGATCAGGTACTCTGTTCTCTACCTGATCAGGCACTATGTTCTCTACCTGATCAGGTACTCTGTTCTCTACCTGATCAGGTACTCTGTTCTCTACCTGATCAGGTACTCTGCTCTCTACCTGATCAGGTACTATGTTCTCTACCTGATCAGGTACTCTGTTCTCTACCTGATCAGGTACTCTGTTCTCTACCTGATCAGGTACTCTGTTCTCTACCTGATCAGGTACTCTGTTCTCTACCTGATCAGGTACTCTGTTCTCTACCTGATCAGGCACTATGTTCTCTACCTGCTCAGGTACTCTGTTCTCTACCTGATCAGGTACTCTGTTCTCTACCTGATCAGGTACTCTGTTCTCTACCTGCTCAGGTACTCTGTTTTCTACCTGATCAGGCACTCTGTTCCTCCTCCTTTTCAGACATGTAGTATTTATTTTGTAGGTAATTTGTTGTTAATGAGAATTCATATAGTTTGCTATATGTTTACTGTTGATTTTATTTGTTATTGTTTATTTTTTATTATATTATTATTATTTCAAATTCGAAATGTACTAAACTCCATTTTTTAAAACCTGAATATAGATAATCTAATAAAATTAGAGAGATGTAAATAAAGTTCTTTATAAACATGTATGAATGATTTCTTAACCACTAGGCATTGATAAGAAGAATGAAAGAGCAGCAACGACTTCATGAACTTCATTTACTGCTGAATCAAGTCACGAGAACAATCATTTGAAAGTGATTTCCCTGAAAGTAATGAACACGTTAACACGCCCACCCAAGTGATGATTGTTTATGACACTATTCATGAAGATTTGATCATGACATCATGTTCCGTTGAAGCTGTAATATGATGCCTGTTTGTTAAATAGCGAAGCCCCCGGAGTTGTGTCCCACATCAGTCTGCTGAGAGGAAACTTACTCAGTAATTATCCTCTCGGCACAGACACATGTATCTCTGGAGGAAGAGGAGGAGGAGAAGAAGAAGAGAGCGAGGCTGCTGCAGAGAGAGAGAGGGGGGGGGGCGTCTGCAGAGAGAGAGAGAGAGAGAGAGAGAGAGAGAGAGAGAGAGAGAGAGAGGAAAGAAAGAAGACGGAGGAAGCAGAGGAAGCAGAACAGTGCAGTTAGAGGGATTGATTGAATAAATGCGGTAAAAGCTGGGCGCTCTGAGAGAGAGGGTTAGAATTACTGCTGAGTGGAGAGAGGAGGACGGAGGATGCGGTGCTGAGGAGGGAGAGGCAAGTCCAGAGAGGGGGGTGGGGGGGGGGGTGATGTTCATGGGACGAAGACCGACGTTTGCAGCCTAACCTCATTGGCTGTCAGGTGGCGGCTGCTTCGGCCAATCCCGCCTGACTCTGTGTGTCCTCTCCTCAGATGATGGGGAACAGCTGTGATCGAGGTACTGTCTCTTCCTCTCTCTCCCTCTCTCTCTCTCTCTCTCTCTCTCTCTCTCTCTCTCTCTCTCTCTCTCTCTCTCTCTCTCTCTGTGTTTCTGTCAATGTCATGTGACCGACTTGCCGTACCCGGCTTCCTGCGGCATGTTGCCTCAACTTTAAGAAAGAAAAGCAATGATGTGCGTCCGCTGTTGGGACCGTCATCACTCTTCTTCTGCGTTTGTGTCGGGGCGGTCGCGGGGAGGGGGACACGCATGAAAGTTTGTCCCCGGCTTCCGTGCAGCGCTGCATGCATCGTGCATCCCAGCATGCACCCTGCAGCTGGAACTTGATCCAGCACGCCGACTGCTGCATGCTGCGTTCACTGTGGCTCCATTTCAATGAGCGGAATTGTTATTTTTGGTTGCTTGTGTGTGTCTTCATGCCATTGAAACATCATGTGAACGTCACACAGGACTCATGTTGGATTAGAATCTATGTGAAAGCTGATGGTTGGGAAGATTCTGGACCCAGGCAGTGTTCAGCTGTGACTCACGGCGTAGCGCTTGCATTGAACAGCCTTATTTAGCATTTAAAAGCAGTGTGTAAGCATTCAACCTGTTTAACCTCTGTGATGTACTGTACTTCTAGCAGATGTGTGCATTGTACTGTTTTGAAATCATGGGGTCTTCAGCTTTCAGAATCCGTTGAACCTTCCTCAAAGCAAGTTGTGTTTGAAAGATCCTGCATACATTTGTCGTCAGCCTACAGTAACATGCATGGTATCGCAGGAAAGTAGAGATTACGTGCTTTTGAATGCACTTGAATGCACCTCCCTTTAAAACACACAGCAGCCGCTGTCGATGGGAAATGATTGCATTCAACTTCACGTTTTGCTGTCACACAGGTGTTGTGACTCAACTAGAACATAAAACTCTTGTATAATATTTAATAGGGTTGGGACAATATAGGATTATATCTTGACAAAGTCACTTACAATAAAGTTGATCATGGTTAATTACAATTATCCGGATAATCTTCACATGACGTGTATTGTCACGCGAGTGCCTTGAAAAAGCCTTCTAGCTCGTGACTAGTGTGGAGAAGTGAAACAAAGAGCCTGATTTGAAAACAAAGGAATTATCATGTCATTAAGAACAGACTCACACACGCGTTCATTTATCCTTAATTTATGCAGGAGGACTTTATGATTACCAAATTGAAGATTGTTTGTTTTGTTTTTAACTAAAAAAGATGTGTCCTATCTGCGATGCATTCAGAATATTAGTTTCTCAATTGAATGTGACGTAATTCCAGATTGTTTTAGTGTTAAGCATTTTTTGATGATTATCGGGATAATATCGTGAATCGCAAAAATTTTGGCCAGGTAGCCGTGCCATGAAAATTTCAAATTGTCCCATGATTTTGTCTTATAGCACAAGCATTCATGTCTTCTGTTAGAGGATCTGTTTCCTTCTTGTCTACAAATCTCTCATTTAGACTCGAACCAGCAACATGTCTGTCTCTCAAAGTGGTCTGACTTCCTGTCTGCTGCCCATTGGTTCTTACTGAAGACGTGAATATTGAATAGTTCAATAATCTCCTAAAAATCCTGAGGAAAGAGGGACTTTGTTGAGGACTATTTTGATAGAGTGATTATTTGTATGTGGGTTTGAGTTCATGGTGATGAAGTAACACGAGGCTCTAATGGAGCTCGATGAGGAGAGGAAGACAAGACGTTAGGACACTTCGTAGATAAATAAAAAGAAAGATGAAGACAAATGGAGATGCTCCTGAACACAACTAACACCAAACAACCCAGCAGCAAGCCCTTACAACACTGACAGGTGTCTTAAACTTGTTTCAGTCTGCTGGCCTTCCCCACGATGGTTTTCCATCGTTCCTGCCTTGACTCGCATATGAACTTAAGTGACGTCCCATTCTTAATCCATAGGGTTTAACATGACGTCGGTCCACCCTTTGCAGCTATAACAGCTTCAACTCTTCTGGAAGGCTTTCCACGAGGTTTAGGAGTGTGTTTCTGGGACTTTTTGACCATTCTTCCAGAAGTGTATTTGTGAGGTCACACACTGATGTTGGAGGGAAGGCCTGGCTCTCAGTCTCCACTCTAATTCATCCCAAAGGTGTTCTAGGTCTGTAGTGATTGACAGAAAGTTGGCGACCTCTGCCTCAGCATCCCCTGACCCCACTCTGTCATTTTACGTGGTATAACACTTACTGGCTGAGTTGCTGTCGTTCCCACCGTGTTTTTCTCAACATCAAGTGTCCAGAAAATCAATGAATGCGGGTTTAAAAGAGATTGTCAGTGTTGCTATTAATCCCAGCCACATGCTGATGTTAGATTGAAGTCCTGTGACAGGAGAAGGTGTAGGCCTGGCGTTATTTTGAGCTTCCTGTCTGCCGTGGCGCCACCAGCAGCGTCCTGCCGCATGTTGATGGTCCCGTAGGTGGTACAAGAGCTGGTTCCAGAGCCCACTCAGGCCTCCAGAGAGATGTCCTCAGACAAGATGGCTGCTGAGTGAGCTGGAGAGGAAGTAAGACAATCTAAATTTAGCTTTAAAAAAAATCAATGAGCTGGATGTGAGCCAGCTCTGAGGACGTGGCCTTTTTTCCCGGGGCTGAACTGGAACCAGGACGAGTCTAAAGGATCATCAGCAGGGAGAGTAGTAACTGAGACGTGTGTCCAACTGTCCTTGACACACTTGTGTTACCGCTCAGGTTTCTCTGATCCAAATACAGCTGTTTAACTCTTGCATGCATTTTAAGTCATTCTGGATTCTACCAACTAATGTCAGACTTTAGAAAGTGAAGTCCAGGATACCTTGAGTTAGTTTTCCAACATCGTGAATGAGGGAAATGTATACGAAAAACGCACCGTTCTTATATTTCAACTCACAAACATTACAAATGTTTTTGCCTTGACTTGAAAGCCTATCAGCGTTGAGATTCTCCTCCTGTCATCCTGACCTTGCATCAGCAATGTTGTCTCCTGTCTGTGGTCCCCCAGAGGTCACATCATATTCAATGCGTTCTGCATGACTGAGAAGGTTTATGTTGATGCAAGAAAAACAAATACATCAAGCTTGTGTTTTTATATTCAATCATCTATCTTTCCATCCGTCTAGTTTTATGTTATTTGTTAAGGACAACACCAGGCTTCCAGTAAACATATCAGTCTTATGCTCATTGAAAAAGGTTCCAACCCACATTATTGAAATTCAGAGTCCGTAAATGAAGAGAAAGTAGTTATATGCAGATGTTTTTGGTACTTTTTAAACATGAGAATTGGACATGTGATGTGTAGGAAAGGTAACAGTCCTTGACTGGTTGGTTGTTGTCATTTCCTCCTCCACCATGTATGAATGTTATCACCTCGTCCTCCATCCATCTGCTTCAGAGGCTGCTGCTGCTGATGATGATCATAGAGAGGAGGAAGAGCCTTTCCTTCCGTTGATCTAACTGTGTGTCTCTTTGTCTCTGCAGAAGTGTCTTTGGAGCGATCTCCGAGGAGGAGGAGTATCTCTGGTCTGGGGAGTTCAGAGAAGAGCGTCGCTGTCGACAATCCAAACTCATCGCCGTTTAAAGTGCCGGTGAGTTTCTGCAGGTCCTTCACAACACACAGGATATCTGACGTTCACAAAAGGAGTAGTGGAAATAATATGCAACATACTAGAAAGGTATTACTATATCCTGCCGCTAAAAAAAGGTAAAATACCCTGTTTTATTCGTAGCGGTACTTTATCATGACAGTGTTTGATTAAAAGTCCTTCCTATGAGTGGATGTGTAACAGGGGGGCAGTGATGTGTGTGCTAGTGGAGGACATGAAGCGGCTGCACAGTCCTGCAGTAAGCTGGTGTCTGTATTAGGGTTGGGTACCTTTCACATTTGAACCGATATCGGTACCGGTGCCGGTGCCTAGTGTTCGGTCTCGGTATCCAACGATGCTTTTTTCGGTACCTTACTGTAACTGAACTGTAACGACTGGTTTTAACGACTACAACATTTGATTACATTTAAAAAAAACTCACAACTTCTCAGTTTAAACATTTTATTAAACAGAATGCAAACACCCAAAACACACAAAACCCCACTGTATTACCCCCCTAAACATATAAAACATTATAAACACACGAACAGTATGGACGGTAAACATTTTAAAAAAACACACACACACACAGCCATGTGAACATTGTATTACCCCCCCTAAACATATAAAACATTATAAACACACAAATAGTATGGGCAAACATGTTTTTAAAAAAAACACACACACAGCCATCTGAACATTGTATTACCCCCCTAAACATATAAAACATTATGAACGCACAGAGTAGGGGCAGTAAACATTTTTTTTAAAACACACACACACACACAGAGTCAAGCTCAAACAGGCTAAAAAAAACTAGCGCTGCTGCTACTACTACGCAATTCTAAGCGGTGTAATTCTTTTTCAGAAAGACCAGCATATCTACTCTTTTCAGGTTGTAGCCTTGCCCGCTCCACACTCACTGTGTCCCCAGCCGTAGAGAACACCCGCTCTGAGGGTGTGGAGGAAGCCTGTACACAAAGATACAAAGATACAAAGATACGAAAGTTACAGTTTCGTAACATCATCATACCGTTAGGCAACTCACGTTAACTCGAACACAGTCCACAGAACAGAAGTCAATAAACAGCTTTTAAGGGTCTTTAATTTATTTAAGCTCTAACCTACTTTTTGTAGATTAGTTAACGACCCCCAATACTGAACGTTAAAGTTAGCAGAACTTCACCGTAATAGGATAGCCTAGCTTCTATGCTAGTTGCTATGCCCATCGGCGTCGCTAGACCCCTTTTACTGGGGCACGTGCCCCAGTATTGATCTGCAGTGCCCCAGTAAAAACTCCCGTTCGAGTTTTAACGAGCTACTATATTTGGCAGTGGATTCATTTATATTGATAATAACGGTAAAATAGTGGATTTTCTTTTTCATCCACAATCTCAAACCAACGCAGTTTAATCCAAAATACACGCTGAGGCGCGCACCTTGTGGTCCGGGTCCGGCGCACCCATTACGTCCGTGCACGGCAGTGTGCATGTCGTAGCCGGGGCACCGCGGCGCGCACGCATAGATAAATGCAAAAAAAATATCAGTTATGTTGTTTCTTAAACGCAAGTCCGTGTTTGACAAGCTTAAACATGGTCAAAAAACCATAGACAGGATATGGTTTACTTTAAAAATACAACAGACCCCCCCATCACGTCATGGTATGATCCACTTCTCTCTCCCACGTGACCTGCCCCGCTCGCCCCGATGCCCGCAGTAGCCGGCGTGAAGCGGCACAGTGCGCGTAGTTTCTGACAGTGTTGCGGTCGTTCCAGTAAGTAACTCAAACAACGACGTGTTACACATTTCTATTACCACTCAATAATCACCACCAGTCCTCATTGCTGCTGCTCTGAATCACAGATCACTCTGTGTTGTTTCATAGGAGTCAGATAGCTGACGGTTTACCGCATTATCTTTTCATTTTAATACAATTTACTTTATAGTACTTTAGAAACCAAGTGATGGCTCAGCATTAAAGTAAGATTTACAGTCACAGTGATTTCCCCAACCCCAAACGTCTGATGTTCTTCATTCACAAATGTGGGAACGGTACTCCAAAATCATCAAAAACATGTTGAGCATGTTCATAATGTATGTTGAAATAAATATGAATTAGAGATTAATATCTCTACATTTTAACCTTTCAGTTTTAGCAGCAGCAGTATGGCTGTGGCAGTAATAGTGGGCTGAGCAAGGGAAGTTTATATAGCACATTTCATACACGCAGCGGGAATTCAAGGATGTTTTTTGTGATTTATGAAATAGGGGGCCTGTGCCCCAGTAGAACTTTATGTCTAGCAACGCCCCTGGCTATGCCATGTTATGATTCTACGCTGCTGATTCTATACATTTTGGAATAACCAAAGGGTGGTGATAATAACATTACAACCGTTAACCAGTTATTCAACTTTGCACACTTCTACCAACAACCGATCCAAATACCTACATTACATAGTTAACCTACCTGGAGATGCCGGCGATGACTCCGACTCGATGTTGCTAGCTGCCGGTGTGCTGCTAGTTTCTGTCGCCGCAGCAATCGCGTTGTCATGATGACTCATGATCCAGTCGTGATTCAGAGCAGTGGGTGCGTTCCATATGTCAATGTTCACCATTATTTAAGTCATTTTAAGGAATATTATTCTGATTTATGATGTATGCCTCCTCCTGGCACAAGACACACACGTTTACATGTAAATGGAGCACTAAATTGGTCATAATTGCTTTCTGTTTCGAGTTGGACATAACGTTACACTCAGGCATATCAGCTGGTGCATTCTGCTCCGGATGTACGTGAAAGTACCGAAATTTGGCACCGTTGGATTTTACGTGAACCAATACCCGGTAATACCGACGTGTTTCGGTCGGTACCGGTAAAAGTACAGGGTTCGGTACCCAACCCTAGTCTATCAGCAGAACTTCCACCTCCGGTTCTGAAAAGTGAAGCCAGGGCTGAGGTGCCTTTAACTTGCATTCTCTCTACTGGCCATCAGGGGGCGACTCCTCTGGTTGCAAAGAGAAGTCTGATTGTATAGAAGTGTATGAGAAAATGGTCCTACTTCTCTCTTGATTTATTATGTCAGTAAATATCGTCAACATGAGTTTATGGTCTCAAACTCTAGTTTGAAGTAGGGCTGCAGCTATCAAGTCTTTTTGTAATCGAGTAATCTACCGATTATTCCATCGATTCATCAAGTAATCGACAGTTCCCTCGCTCCGACAGTAAAGGCAGCGTTCCCAGCCTGGCTCTGACCGTACTCTTTGTAGTCAATGTATAATGTCGGCCCGCCCGCGGCGAAAAAGGAGACCAGACCGGTTCTCTTCATCTTTGATGCTCAAGTCACTCAGCCTGATTACTTTACAAACATTCAGTGAAGAAGAGACCGGGGTCAGAGCCAATCAGAGACATGGCCCGCCCCTACTCGGCCTCTGATTGGCTCAGACCGTGGTGATTCATCTCTGTATGCTGTGGGGGAAAAAACACGACGTTTCATTCAAACAGACCAGCTAAAAGTTGCGACCAAGGAACATATTTAGCCTCACTTCACTGATTTTTGGTCACATGTGCGCCTAAAATGCTCACTCTGGAGCCCTGGCTTCCTCAAACACGGTCCGTGTGGAACAATGATCCCTGCTGAGATAGGAATTTAACGAAGCTTCGAGGCAGAGTTTTTGCGGCAAGCATTTTTAGTAATCGAGTTAGTCAAGTAAATTGAGTAATCATTTCAGCCCTAGTTTCAAGTCTTCTTCTATCCAGCATGATTTAGTCAGTTATGGTCCACATAGACAAGATAATGCATAATGCATTAGGGCGGGGCTACCTTGTGATTGACAGGTCGCTACATTCAAAATACATATGCAGCAACTATCGATATGATACGAAACAATTCACACCACAATCATGATGCAATAGCATTCAACGCAATGTGATTCAACATTGCAATGCAATGTCATACAGTATGATTGGAGGAGGCAAAGGAATGATGCCTAGCAATTCAATGAATTTGAGTATTTATTAATCAACAAATTCTGTAAGAGTGCTCTCTGTCTGTTTCAAGTTTCCAGGGCAAACTTGTAATTAGTCTGGCTCACAGAATGATGGATGCTCAAGTTTGACAACAACAATATGGTGTATGAAAAGCTAACACTCTTAAAGTAGCAGGTCGGCTAACTCATCAGTGACTAGCACAAACCATATTTATATCATGAACAATAACAAATGAATGACTCACAGAGAGGAAGCGGGGCATGGAAAAAACTCACCGTCAGCACTCTTGGGGGTAGTAGTCGTTAATGAATCCAAACCCGAGGCAGGGCGGCCGGTCTACTGACAGACGCCTCTGCAGTCGCACTGTGGTGTTGCTTCAGGTCATTTAGAAGGTCAGTTGTACTGCTGTCTATGTACTCAGCAGCAGCACGGCACATTTTGCAAATTGCACCAGACTTCTCAATTTCCCCTGTCTTGTAAAACCCGTTCCCAGACTTTCAATTTGCAGTTTGCAGATGGGTTTATCTGCTCGGCTGCCGCCATGGTCGTTATGCACAATCGCAGTGCACAATAATGTAACCTTGCCCCTGTGTTTAATACGAAGAGACGTTTCATTTACAGCAGCACCGGCCAATTAGCAGCGTGAAACCAAACGGTCTGGAGAGAGTCCTTCTCCCCACAGCGTCCCACGGCAGATTCACACCCAACCAAAGAACCAGTGTTCTAGTGTATTAATGCGTATATATATGACCACACTTGATTGTAGACGATACAGAAATAAAGCATATGATCAAAGAGCTTGAACCCCACACACCTGTATTTTAGAGGCCGTCCACACGTACCAAAACTATCCTTTTTTCTCCGTTTTGGACGGGCGGCCCAAACGCACAAGACTTCTGTGTTTACACGCAAAAACGTTCCGTGTGGGCCTTAGTCAGGCTGTTCGGCTGTCTTAACGAGGAGTTACAGCCCAGGAATCATCAACAGGTCTTAATCAGAGTTTATGATGGAGGATTACACAATCAGAAGAAGAGGAAAGAAAATGTGGTTAGTGACGGCGTAGCGTAATGTTGGAGCCACTGAGAAAGTGAGAATTGAGAAATACTAATACATTTCTGTTTTTGTGCAAGATTGTAAAATGGCAAGTTGAGAAAGATAGGCAGCAAGGCTAAGCCTGCCAGTTTGTTTCTGCTACACCATTTTAGTTTTTTGTATGACTGAGAATTAAACTAAAAGTTAAGCATGAATGAATGTCATCTTTGGTCTTAGATTTGCCTTTGTGCATTTACATTGTAATTAGTTTGAAGGTTGAGTAGGTCATTTTGAAAAACCACAGAGACGTGGACTTTGAACACATCGCTGAACCGAAAAAGCCCCGCCCCCTTTGTTCAGACATCCGTTTAAAGCCCCGCCCCCAGAACGCCAAACAAGTACTCGAGGTCGGCAGAGTGCAAACAGGAAGTAAGCGTTGACAGACAAGCAGGCCGTCCAATTATGTCCTCCGGCCCGACGTTTGATTGGACGGGGTTTTACGGTCCTGCCACGGCCACAGATGACAATTTTTTAATGTCAGAGCATTTAATTTATTAATTGCCATCGGTATGTTACGAGGATTTCAATGAATATAACAGAAAGTGTTTCTGAATAGAATCACCTACTCTGCCTTTAACTTTTTCAAAAACATTAAATTGTATAATCTTATACTCTCATGCCATAATTTGCCACACCGCCTTTATTAGCTCACAAAAGTAGTTCCTGAAGCATGGACTAATTCAAAAATGGATTTTGAACTGTGAATCGTTTTGAATTGAAACTTGATTCTGAACTGCCTCATCACAAGGATGTGTTGCAGTAGATGAAAGAAGCAGGCGAGCTTCGTCTGTAGTCCTCTTGGTGTCTTTCATGTTACAGACAAACAGTGAATTAGATTTATAGACAATTAAAGCAAATCCCTGCTATGAAGAGCACATAACCTGATGAAAACCCTCTACCTGTACTGTGTGATCACGGCAGGTAATCAGAGAAGCTGCATGATTCAGTGAAACGGCAATAAGCGAGGCTGAACTATATTTAGCTGACAGACAGATGAAGCCCGTCTCTCTGCTGCTGTGGACTACAAGCACCTCGTCTTCAGCTGGGACTTTGTGTTTCTCTCTGGAGGGTTGGGACAGATATCAGATATTTAACATGCCAACCATCTGCCAACATCAGACTGCAGCAGAGGGAAGCAGCTGGAAGCGATTCATGACTTGGACTGTGATGCTGCGTCAGAAGAAAGGTTGCTTAACAAGCAGTAGAGGAAATGTTCAGATCCTTTTCTGCAATAAAAGTACTAATAACACAGTAAAAATACTCTCTTACAATAGATCATCTCTGTTGATAGTTGCACATG
Source organism: Eutrigla gurnardus (assembly GCF_963514095.1). Taxonomy (NCBI): domain Eukaryota; kingdom Metazoa; phylum Chordata; class Actinopteri; order Perciformes; family Triglidae; genus Eutrigla; species Eutrigla gurnardus. The sequence continues at coordinate 8,881,704 of NC_139918.1, forward strand.
CTCAGTACCAACAGGGTGAGGAGAAAAGGTGTTTGTCAGTGTCGAGGAAGGATCCTTCAACAGCTGATATCAGCGACGCTCCGTCATCGGATCCCATCGAAGAACTAAACAAGGATGCTTCAGGTTCTACCGAGGACCGAGTCCTTGTACACCGGATTTTGAAAGAAGGCTGTGTGTATCCTCTGTGCTCCTAAAACACCCACAATCCCATGCACATGATGCATATCCTGTCCCCTGATTTGGAAACGGGAATTATGCGCCTAAATGTTCAGTTATTTCACCTCAGCAGTCGACCAAGTCTGTTTCTGTCCACTTTTGAGGCGAGAAATTGCCGATCCAGTTTCTGAGTCTTCGCTCGTATTTGATCTACAATTTTGAATTTTGAAGTTCTTTAAGACTTCAGGTTAAGTCAGGCTCAATACATGGAATCAGTAACGTCAGTTTATTAATATCAATATTTGGCGCCAGTGTATCAATAATGTATCACAGCAGGGAGTATCACGATATATGGATATTGCCATATATTGTCCCACCTTTAGTATATGTCACTATATGGGGGTGGCCACCTTAAAAGCCACCTCACCATAACACTGCTACAATCAGAGCTATTAGGTCTATATACTATATATATATATATATACACTCAACAAAAATATAAACGCAACACTTTTGTTTTTGCTCCCATTTTTCATGAGATGGACTTAAAGATCTAAAATTCATTCCAGATACACAATATTACCATTTCTCTCAAACATTGTTCACAAATCTGTCTAAATGTGTGATAGTGAGCACTTCTGCTTTGCTGAGATAATCCATCCCACCTCACAGGTGTGCCACATCAAGATGCTGATCTGACATCATGATTAGTGCACAGGTGTACCTTATACTGCCCACAATAAAAGGCCACTCTGAAATGTGCAGTTTTGTCTCACAGCAAAATGCCACAGATGCCACAAGCATTGAGGGAGCGTGCAATTGGCATGCTGACAGCAGGAATGTCAACCAGATCTGTTGCTCGTGCATTGAATGTTCATTTCTCCACCATAAGCCGTCTCCAAAGGCGTTTCAGAGAATATGGCAGTACATCCAACCGGCCTCACAACCGCAGACCACGTGTAACCACACCAGCCCAGGACCTCCACATCCAGCAGGTTCACCTCCAAGATCGTCTGAGACCAGCCACTCAGACAGCTGCTGAAACAATTGGTTTGCATAACCAAACAATTTCTGCACAAACTGTCAGAAACCGCCTCAGGGAAGCTCAACTGCATGCTCGTCGTCCTCATCGGGGTCTTGACCTGACTCCAGCTCGTCGCCGTAACAGACTTGAGTGGGCAAATGCTCACATTCGATGGCGTCTGGCACGTTGGAGAGGTGTTCTCTTCACGGATGAATCTCGGTTTACATTGTTCAGGGCAGATGGCAGACAGCGTGTGTGGCGTCGTGTGGGTGAGCGCTTTGCTGATGTCAATGTTGTGGATCGAGTGGCCCATGGTGGTGGTGGGGTTATGGTATGGGCAGGCATCTGTTATGGACGAAGAACACAGGTGCATTTTATTGATGGCATTTTGAATGCACAGAGATACCGTGATGAGAACCTGAGGCCCATTGTTGTGCCATACATCCATGAACATCACCTCATGTTTCAGCAAGATAATGCACGGCCCCATGTTGCAAGGATCTGTACACAATTCTTGGAAGCTGAAAATGTCCCAGTTCTTGCATGGCCAGCATACTCACCGGACATGTCACCCATTGAGCATGTTTGGGATGTGCTTGACTGGCGTATACGACAGCGTGTACCAGTTCCCACTAATATCCAGCAACTTTGCACAGCCATTGAAGAGGAGTGGACCAACATTCCACAGGCCACAATTGACAATTTGATAAACTCTATGCGAAGAAGATGTGTTGCACTGCATGAGGCAAATGGTGGTCACACCAGATACTGACTGGTTCTGAGTCCCCAGACCCCCAATAAAGCAAAAAAATGCACATTTAAGGGTGGCCTTTTATTGTGGACAGTCTAAGGCACACCTGTGCACTAATCATGATGTCAGATCAGCATCTTGATTTGGCACACCTGTGAGGTGGGATGGATTATCTCAGCAAAGCAGAAGTGCTCACTATCACACATTTAGACTGATTTGTGAACAATGTTTGAGAGAAATGGTAATATTGTGTATCTGGAATGAATTTTAGATCTTTAAGTCCATCTCATGAAAAATGGGAGCAAAAACAAAAGTGTTGCGTTTATATTTTTGTTGAGTGTATATATGATATACAGCATCATAGAGCATAGCGTCTGTATTCATGACAGTATTTTTAGCATTTCTAAATAACTTAATGCTATTTTTTCTAGATTTCCTTTTTATTCTTCTGTCAATCTTTTGAACGTGTTTGCCTCTGCCCTAGAAACTTCTGACAGAAAGTTACTGTCAAAGCTTCACCGTCAGCTCTCCGAGTATTTTTAGTTCAGAGAGTTTCTTCATACTGTGAATACAGACAGAGAGCTGCATGCTGGGAGATGGTGCAGCCGAGAAGTCAGAGGTAAAGTAATAAACACATCTGCAGGTTCACTAACTCAGTCGGGATCAATAGCAGTGATGGCCTTGAAGCCGCAGCCAGCCGGTGGAGACATCCTGGAGGTGATGCTTGAATGGGAGCCGATGAGGGACGAGGAGATATGTTTTAGGATATTAATATCTCAGGAAATGAGGGCGCTCACTTCCTCTGCTCTGCTTTTATTGTCACAGAGGATCTGATTGGTGGAGAGCAGATCAATCTGATCACCAGGTCATGTGGCTGTTTTTTTCCATCTTAACACTGAAAAATGTTTCCAATTAGTTTGGTTGATAAAACATCAGAAAACGGTAAATAAAGGTGTAATCTGTTATTTCTGGGTCATCGCCTCCTTCTTCACCCTCGCCCCACACCGAGGTGAACGTCGAACAGCTGGTGTACCTGTACACTGTTGACTCATCTCTCTGCCCTTTGTTCTTCTGAATCTTTCAGGGCTTTTTCAGTAAGCGTCTCAAAGGCTCCATCAAGAGGACGAAGAGTCAGACCAAACTGGACAGAAACACCAGCTTCAGGCTGCCGTCTCTGCGGCCTGCTGACGCCGACAGGTAACTTCTCTCTGCTGTCAGTCATGTGCAGACCGCTGTGAACACCTGGTCATGGAAACACACTGACAGCAATACTGTCTTTGAAACATTGGAACTAATGACTACAGCTCATTCTCAACTAGAAGTGAACTAGTTTATTGTGGAAACATGACAGTTGAAGGTAAACGGTCATTGTCATTGACGGGAGGTTTTAGTTCATCGTTAACCAACATCAAAATAAATGTATCCCTCCTTCCACCCCAAACACATTCTGTTTGTTTACAGTTTGTTTAAATATTCATCAGTTGATTTTCCAAATATTTACGATCAGTCCGTTTTCTAAATCCACATGAACCACTCTTCACTCTTCACATAAATTAGATCCACCACACAGCACTTATTTTAAAAGAGAATACGGCTCTTTTAACGCTGGTTGACGACCGGTTTCAGTTTGCTGACGAGGATTCTGGCATATAAAAGGCTATTATCTGTTTGGCCGCAGTGTTCACATGAAACGCATCGGTGCTGCATTACATCACTTCCTGCAAACTAGGAACAATGAGGATCTGTTTGAAGTGAATATCCTCTGGTCTAGTTGAGAACACTGAATCTGTCGCCAGGTCGTTCACCTGTCTGTCCTCTGCTCAGCTCTATTGTGGAGGAGACACTGGCCATACTTCACATCACAGGTGGAAACACCTCTGGTGTTGCTTTCAGGTCTTTTCCCCTTCTTCTAAAGTGTGCTCCGTTTTGGAGGAAGGACCCCCATCATTGGTGGGACCTCCTTTAACTTGCTGAAAGAAGATAGAAGCTAACTGTGTTTCCTCCAGTCATCTTCCTCTTTCTCTGTGACCAGTGGTGATGTAAATGTAATTGCTGCTTCTTCTGCTCTTCCTCCTCCTCCTCCTCCTCCTCCTTCCATTAACCCACCCAGCCTTCCCAGCACTGCCTGGAGGTGGTTTTACTGGAAGGCCGTCTCTCCTCTCTCCCTGCAGTACAGGCTGTTGCTCACTGTTCACTTTTGAGTTGTTCTGCCTTTCTAAAATACAAGTTGTCCCACATTTTATTTACAGCGTTTCCACATGACCTGGAAAACCTAGATATTATAAAGTTCCACCCAGACGTCCTGGAGCACATTGAGTCCAGGAGACGATGTGAATCATGAAAGGTGCTTGCTTTGATACGGCGGAGCAAACATCCATCATGATGATAGATCGGATAATCGGATAATGATGCCTTTTCTGATCAGTTTGAGTCTTGGATGAGCAGACATGGCTTTTTGTTATGTGCGTGGACTACCGGCTGCCCCGTGACCCCCGACCTTTAAGGGAGCCGTCGGCTCACTAACGAGTTATTGGTAATGTGATTGATTGCAAATTCCACTAAAGCACAACATGAACGGAAATGACTGTAAGGTGACACTTGCATTATTCAATAACTTTCTTATTTTTAAATCTTCAACTTATTCATCACAGTACAAACGGAACAAGTAATCCCAAACAATGGTAAAAATTAATAATTAATAGAAAAAATTAAATAAACTAATAAATGAAGAGAATAATGAAAATGGAAAAGAAAGAAAAATGAATAAATGTAAAACGATATGGACAAGAAAAAAAATAGATGGATAGTTAAATAAATAAACAGGAAGAATGAAAATAAATAAATAAATGGAAATAATGACAATAGAAAATAGTAGAATACATTGAAAATTGAAAATAAAAAATAGATTGAGAATTGTTTTTTTTTTTTTTTTTTGAAAAATTTAAATGCAAAATAAAATTGCAAATAGGCCTACTGTAGATAAATAAATATGGACGAAATGGAAAAGAAAAATAAACGGATAAATAAGTTGAAAAATATAAATGGAAAAATATCATCGCTGACATCTAGCTTTCATTATTTCAGTAGTAATTGTCCTTTTATGATACATTTTAATACATGAATTTCTGCTTAGCGGGACAAAACCCTTAATATTGTTATCATATGGTAACATTATTATTAAAAATAGTAACGGCACTATCATGAATAATGAACCGCTGCATGTAGTTAAGAGATGCTGTGTGTGTGTGTGTGTGTGTGTGTGTGTCGAGCTTTGTAGTCGACAGAATGTCAGCCAGCTGGACAGGAGGATAATGCTTTGCGCACACACACACACACACACACACACACACACACACACACAGCATCTCTCTTATCAGTCAGCTCTGAGCTCTAATTCCTGATGGACGGTTCGTCTTCTCTCCTCCGGAGAGCTCGAATATCTCAGCTCTCCAAAACTCTGAGGTTCAGGTAGGACTGTGTGTGTGTGTGTGTGTGTGTGTGTGTGTGTGTGTGTGTGCGCGTGCGTGTGCGTGTGTGTGTGGTGGCAGCGGCTCTGGTGCTTCATCATCATCATCATCATCTCACTGAGTAGTGAGTGTATTTGTAGTATTTGTAGTTTTGCTGTGATGGACAAACTTGCTGTTGCTGAGGACTGTTTCAGACCTGATAGAAGATCATCTCGTTTAAGAAGGAAAGGAAAGTGGAATCTCCTGTAAATAATATATATATATATATATATATATATTATTTCAGAAACGAGTAACAAAACATTAACAGATTTCCCTAACATTAGTTATTTGTAGTTATATATGAGTCTTCACTAAAATAATATGATAATGCAGTTTAAAAATAAACTTGTTTATTTTATTGTCACAACGGAACAGAGGAACATCAAAATATATTAAAGTTCTGATAAATAAAATGTATAAAAATACAAACTTAAGATATAAAACTTAAAGTCCTTTTGAACAAAAACACAATAACAACAACAACCAAACACAAAGTTACCAGAATTAAAAGACTTGGTAGACTGGAGACAAATTCTGTTAAGTTCTATGAGGGTGTTTCGTATTCTTTTATCGGCCATTATAAATGCCGATAAATGCCGATAAATGCCGATAGCTTGGAAAATGTCTAATATCGGCTGATAATATCGGCCCGCAGATATATCGGTCGGGCTCTAGTAAATAATTTGATTCACTTGGCAACATACTTACTCAAACGTATACGTTAAGACAGAAGTTTCATTTCAAAATGAATGATTTACTTGAATCAGTGTTTTTGACGGTGGCCGCCTGATTAAAACACTTCAAACCTGAGCGATGAATCACTTTGAGATTGGCTGGCACGTCTTCATGTGTATTATTTTCCCTCTTTTTATTTCCCCAGATTTCTTTCTTTCTGTATTTTCTTTGTCCATTTCCAAAAACTGAAATATCAATGTATTGACTCTGGTCACATGCTACCATTTCGTTGATGCCTGGTTTCAGTTTAAGAATATTTTTGATGCATTTAACGGCATATTCATTTCATTCTTTCTTTCTTTTGGTGGGTTTGGCCTTCCATAATCCTTTAGTTTGAAATGGGTTGCATGTTGCTGTTTTTTTTGCGGCTCACACGTCGAGCCAGTGTTTGATCTCTAGTTACGCTACGACGCTAGACCAGCGTCTCCTGGTTTGTGTATAGTAGTCTGACTCTTTGTGGCAGGACACACTTCACCCTACAATTATGTTGCTGCCTCATACAAAGTTAAACTGCCATGATTCTCATTTTCCATGACATCAGTATTTGTGAGTCATTACTAGCAGGCCCCACGATAAGATATTATCACAAAGTCACAATATGATATTATTGTGACTTTGTGATATGAGTATTACGATAAAAGGATTGATGTGACACACAGATTAATTGATTAACTGTCTTGCAGCCCTGAACTGGAGAACCAGGATTTTTTTTACTTAAAACTTATAATTGCTTTATTTAATAACTGGACTAATATGCAGTTCAGATAATCACATGTTTCTTTGCATCCCTGTGGTGAAACCATTCACAGTTTGTAACAACAGTCTGTAATGTTGGTTTAGTTTCCAGTCGTACATGGCTGTTAAAGTTAATAACAATAGATGACCCATGGTGTAACGTTACGTAACGTTACATGCCGTATCGCTGCCGTCTTGACAAAGCCTCCAGGTGCATCACGGTTGTTCTGTGATACAGTTTGTGCAGATCGCAAATGCAAAACTCAGTTTATATAATAAAAAAGAATTGCCACGATTGTGATACGATGCTGTGTCGCGCCACAGTTTCATGATTTGTACAGTTTCATGATTTGTGTGGGCGGAGCCTCTCCGCAGCCAGGTCGTTTCCCCGTAGTGGAAAGGCTGGGTTTACAGGTGCTGTGTGTGTGTGTGTGTGTGTGTGTGTGTGTGTGTGTATATATCTATGCATGTGTGTGTGTGTGTATATCTATGCGTGTGTGTGTGTGTGAGTATATATCTGTGCGTGTGCGTGTGTGTGTGTGTGACGTGTGTGTGTGTATATCTGTGCGTGTGTGTGTGTGTATATCTGTGTGTGTGTGTGTGTGTGTGTGTGTAATCCTCCTGCTGTGTCAGATGAGTTACGTAAACCTGGATTAGTGGTTTGGGATCAACACTGATGACAACATCAGACTCGCTTCACTGACGCCTGTAAATCCATCAGCCAATCGGATCCCGCGGTGGAAAGTAACTAAGACTTACATTTACTCAAGTAATGTATACAAGTACAGTTTTAAGGTACTTGTACTTTACTTGGTTATTACCACTTTGGGCAACTTTCTACGTCTCAGAGGGAAACACCGTCCCCACATCAGGACCGGCTCTAAACCTCTTCACATCAAATGTAAAGAGACATACAAACAAAGATGGGAATTCATGCAGGGAGACACAATGCAAATGAGGGGAATATGAAAAAAATTGCATCATTATTTTTCAAATATCACAATTTGAAAGAATGTGGCTTGATGCTGTGTCAGGAAAGTGGATCAGCGTTGAGATTCTCCTCCTGTCATCACTGACGTTTCTAGGGAGAGAAAACCGAGAGGGAACCGTCAGCTGGTCATAGAGAAGACCAGAGATCTGACCGTTCTTACATGTTTGCCAGTGTCATTATGAAACTAGTACATGATTACTTTTATGTTTGACTTGTTTAGTACCGGCATCAGCAGGCTGTTGACTCATCTGCAGAGAAAAAGTTCAATCTGACCTTCGGAGATTAATCATTTTGTTGAAAAGGTGGATTTAATCAGGTGGCCTGGAGCTGCAACTCTCCAACACACACACACACACACACACACACACACACACACACACACACACACACACACACACACACACACACACACACACACACACACACACACACACACACACACGCGAAGGGCTGGTCTCCTGCATTATGATGGAAACCTGATCCTCCGCCGTCAGAGGAAGAGGAGGAAGCACTTACTGAGCTCTGACATGCTCAGGGAAATCTGTACCACCACTTTTCTACTCTAAACCTTGTAACATTTCAAGGAAAATGTTGTGAGTGAAAGCAGTAATATCCCAGAGACGAGCATGTGAAGGGTCACGACCTTAGACGGGCCAACTCCATCGGCTGATGCCGTGTTTGAATCTGTGACGGATGCTTCGCCGGTTATCGTTGGTACATGTTCTGGAACATAATATCTTTATGATGTAAAAGTCCTCTGCTGAGTTTCACAGAGGTTGGTATCGGTAAGTGTTACGTTACCGCCACCTGCTGGTCCATCCCTTCATTGCAATGCCTGTGTGCATGTGCCATAGTCCCATTGCTGGACGTGCCATCAAAGCAAATTAACTCAAAAACGTGCCACAACTTTTTTACAGCTGCGAGGAGGAACTGGCAGCTCAAGCGGTGCTGACTGTCCTCAGTGCATCAGGATGATGTGCCGACCCTGTCTCATCAATCATGCCTTGTTGGTGTCACCTTTTTTGCTGTGTCACCATTCATATCGATAGAGAGGCGAAGTCCCATCCCCTTCTGGCATCCCCCACGGGACCTTATTTCAGAAAAAATATGTGCAGTATATTTCCCTCCGAGACAAAGTGGAGTAGAAGTATAAATCGAATATTAAAGCTGCGTGAAATACAGCAGGGCCTTTGCAGGCGTGACGTTACCGGTGCTCGGGGCCTTATCCTTTCTGAATAAACGCAATAATACTCAAGTAAAGTACTGGTGGCAAGTTAACCAACTTTTTTGCACATACAAGAGGAGGGGTCGAGGTCCACACACCATAGTCTCACAGAATCCTGTGGGAAACACGGGGTTGTCCCAGTGTTCCCAGGAACCACAAAGAGGCTTCAGATGTCGATGGAAAATCATTTTAGCGTCTGACAGCTGATGTTCTTCTCCTGCTGATGAAGCTGCTGTTTTTTTCCGTTGACCTTCCCTTGTTGAACCTCTGACGGCTGCATCCGTCTCCCCCCGAGTCTGTAGTTAAACGTCTCGCTGCATCACGCTCGCTGCCTAGCGCCCGCTCTCTCCGGGAGAGGCCGTTGCCATGGAAATGCTCCCGGAGGCCCAATGCGCCTGGTACCGTCCCAGGACCTTGTTTACCGACCGCTGGACTACAGGGAAGCTACACAAAGGCGACGCTGTGCTCGGAGGCGTTGGCGGTGAACGTTGCTCTCTGCTTCTGGGGGGGTGGGGGGGGGGGGTCAAGGTGGGAGGACGGTGGGAGCAAAGGGGGGAGTCGAGTGGGAGGAGGAGGGATGCTCTGGGGAGCTCCACTCACCTGGCTCTGTGGTTGTTTTTCGTAGGTATTGCTGCTGTCGGCAGCAGGCAGCTCTGGTGACGACCTTGAACGCTGCAAACCTGTGTTGCGCTCAGCGGCGCCCCCTGGCAGCGTTGTTTTTATTCTCATATCCATTTCTTGAATTTACCTTTTCCTCTTGTCTCCTAGATCTCGTGCGCTCCCCAAACTGAAGGAGTCGACCTCCCATGAGTCTTTGCTGAGCCCAGGCAGCGCGGTCGAGGCTCTGGACCTGAGCATGGAGGAGGACGTGTTCATCAAACCGCTGCATAGCAGCATCCTGGGACAGGAGTTCTGCTTTGAGGTGAGGACCAGGCACTGTCCTTATTATTATTATTATTATGATTATTATTATTATTAGACACGTTCATCAAGGGTTAGAGGAACTGATCAGGTGATTTATCACATGTATGCTCAGAGAGAGAATGATACATTCAGATGCAGGGATTTACACGACGTATGCCCACTTCATGCCCCATATTCAGAACTATGTCCTTTGTCAGAAGCAATAAGAAGGTCATTTGTAATTTTCACCAGAGCTGTCTCTGTACTATGATGTACTCATAATCCTGACTGGAAGTCCTCAAGTAGACTGTTATTGTTGAGAAAGTCACACAGCTGATTGGCGACTACTTTCTCAAGGATCTTAGAGAGAAAAGGAAGTTTTGATATTGGTCTGTAGTTTGATAAAACCCCTGGATCTAGAGTAGGCTTCTTAAGAAGAGGTTTAATTACAGCTACTTTAAATGACTGTGGCACATAGCCTGTTAATAAAGACACATTGATCATATCTAATAGCGACGCGCTAACTAAGGGTAAGACTTCTTTCAGTAGCCTGGTTGGTATCGGGTCTAGGAGACAGGTTGAAGGTTTAGAAGAAGAGATCATTGACGTTAGTTGGTTTAGGTTGATTGGAGAAAAGCAGTCTAAATATATATCAGGTCTTAATGCTAGTTCTAAAACTCCTGAGTTTGAGGGTAACGCGGTTCCAATTGAAGGCAAGATGCAAGTAATTTTGTCGCGGATTGCTAGAATTTTATCATTAAAAAAGTTAATAAAGTCGTTACTACTAACATCTCTAGGAATGCATGGCTCAGTAGAGCTGTGACTCTTTGTCAGCCTGGCTACAGTACTGAAAAGAAATCTAGGGTTGTTTTTATTTTCCTCTATTAAAGATGAGTAGTAGGCTGCTCTGGAGGAGCAACAGAGAGTCGTATATTCATTATTATACCTATAATACTATTAGTAAACACAATAATGATAATAATAATAAGATGTAATAACAGTACAAATACCAATAAAATGAAGAGATTTTATTACTTCATTTTGTTGAATAAGGACCTGAATAATGAATTGTCGACACGCGGAGATCCAGTCTCCGTGGTTTGAATGACGTCACAGTGACCCCTCTCACTCTCTGTCTGTCAGGTGACGTACTCGGGAGGCAGCAAGTGTTTCAGCTGCACCTCATCGTCAGAGAGAGACAAGTGGATGGAGAACCTCAGGAGGACCATTCAGCCCAACAAGGTGAGACACGGAGAACTTCCAGGGACTTATTTCTCACTCCCTGCTTTGTCCCTGCTGCTGATTATTCTGTTTAACTTGAAAATACAACACCGTACGGATGCCAGATGATAGGTATTTCCGTTCCACGAAAATGGCGTTGAAATAATTGAACCGGTGTTTGTGTTTCCAGGACAACTGTCGGCGGGCGGAGAACCTGCTGCGCCTGTGGATCATCGAAGCCAAAGACCTGCCGCCTAAGAAGAAGTATTTCTGCGAGCTGTGTCTGGACGACGTCCTGTACGCCCGAACCACCAGCAAGACTCGCCACGACAGTCTGTTCTGGGGCGAGTACTTCGACTTCTCCAGCCTGCCCCCCATGCACAGCATCACCGTGCACATCTACCGCGACGTGGACAAGAAGAAGAAGAAGGACAAGAACAACTACGTGGGCCTGGTGAACATCCCGGTGTCGGGCGTGACGGGCCGGCAGTTTGTGGAGAAGTGGTATCCGGTCAGCATGCCCACCACCAGCAAGACCAAAGGAGGGGGGCCTTCGATCCGCATCAAGTCCCGCTTCCAGACCATCTCCATCCTGCCCATGGAGCAGTACAAGGAGTTTGCCGAGTTCATCACCAACAACTACTCCATGCTGTGTTCGGTGCTGGAGCCCGTCATCAGCGTCAAGAACAAGGAGGAGATGGCCTGCGCCCTGGTTCACATCCTGCAGAGCACCGGGAGGGCAAAGGTCAGAGTCCAACAGCCAATCAGGAACCTGCTGTTAGAGGAGTCGCTCTAGGAACACACACTTACTTGCTCTCTTATGTCTGTACCAGGCGGCAACCTCCGGTTGTGAAAAGTGAAGCCAAACGCTGAAGTGCCTTTAACCTGTATTCTCATTTCTGGCCATCAGGGGGCGACTCCTCTCTGATTGTATAGAAGTCTATGAGAGAATGAGCCTATTTCTAAACATTTTAACATGAGTTTACGGTCTCAATCTCTAGTTTCAGGTCTTCTTCCATCCAGCATGATGTTCATTTATGTTCTGTCTAACTCGTGTGTCCACACACTCATCGTCCGCTCTTCCTCCTGTCCAGGACTTCCTGACAGACCTGGTGATGTCGGAGGTGGACCGCTGCGCAGACCACGACGTCCTGATCTTCAGGGAGAACACGCTCGCCACGAAAGCTATCGAGGAATATCTGAAGCTGGTGGGACAGAAATACCTGCACGATGCACTTGGTGAGCCTCATGTAATTCCTGTAACGACCACAAGCTGGAGACGGAGCAGCAACACCTCGACACTCTCAAATCAATCTCCATCTTCCCAGCTTTCAGATGTTGCTATTAAATTCAGTTTGATTCATTTAGCCGCCAAATCACAAATATGCCTAGGAGAGCATTACAATGTGTCCAGCCTATGCCATCCTCTATTCCGTGACCCTCCGTCGAATGAGGAAAAACTCCAGAAAAAAACCTTTTAAACAGAGAAAAAAGAGAGGAAACCTCAGGGAGGGACCCGGAGGAGGGATCCCTCTCGTAGGGTGGACAGAAGAGCAATAGATGCCATGTGAACAAAATAAACAGCAACAAATACAACATAGTCAACCCATATGACAGGAATGATACATGTAGTGAGAGTAGTAATAGAAGTAACAGTATCAGCAGAAAGGTACATCTAGTACATGTGTACTGTGTACCTGATATCTCCCCCTAACGCTGCTCTGTCCCCCCAAACAGACAAAAACAACCTTCTTCTACGGTTTCACAGTATCAGCTCGATGTACTGAAACATACCTAACAGAAAATGCTTCATGAAGAAATTCAGTGTAATCTACTTACAGATCGTTGTTGCCCACAAACTCCGTCCTGAGGGTTGCCCACTCATTCACACACTCATCTAAGGTTCCTCGCAGCACACCGGCTCATCTTTCAGTCACAGCCAGCGTCATTTAGAAAACCACAGTGGTTTGGTTTTCCTGCTGGAGAATCACAAACATATCATCCCAACTCCAGCTCTCGACAAAGACGGGTGTCTTCATGGAAAACAATATAATTCATGGACAACTGCTTTCATATTCATGCTTTCATACTCGACTCTCAGGAAAGTCCAGTTCAAGTATTATTTGGAGTAGAAAGTGCAGAATGGTGAATTCTTGTAACTACTGAAAGGACTTTATTGCGTTATAATATTGACATTAATGCAAGCAGGTTTTTTTTTTTAACTCACATTAACTTAACAATAAAAGTATATACAACTACAATAAAAATAGAAACCAATACACTTTTTTTAGCATTTTATGATTTGGAAAATGTTAATTTCTGTATGAATTAATTTATTTAAATGTTGTTTCCAGACATCCGATTGTCAGTTTACCAGTGATCCTAGCTGTAGTTTAACTATCTTCATTCTCATTCAAAGATCACATGAAGTTATTTTTATGCTGCGTGATGAAACGTGAGCGTGTTCCGTCTCCATCTGCTGCATTATCTTCATCCTCTTCCTCGGAGTGCTCACTTTAAACGTTCTTTCAGAAACGCAACAAAACAACCAAACCTAAAATAGTTCAGAAACGCTGGTGAATGTGAGAGAAGAAGAAACTGACAGTCCCACGAGAGCTGCTGTCATCACGAAGGCAACACATCCGCTTTCATGAAACTATTCTTAGCAAGCCAGAGTTCAAAAATACAAATATGTTCACCCTTGTTAATATTTATTTATAGGTTCACATCTGAAAACGTAGAATACGTTCCTGTGGTGTGTGAGTCCATTTCATTTGGACAGCTGTTCATGTTCAGCTGACGTTCATCATGTCGTTCTGCTGCGTCACCCAGTGAGCAGATAAATGGTGTCTCTGCTCTCAGAGCTTCAGTGTTCATGACAGCAGTACTCATGAAGGGGAGATATAGACACATAGTAATTAATACAATAACCTTATGATAAACAGCACTGAGCTGTATGTCTGAGCATTAAAACACATAACAATATATAAATAATAAATCTTCTGCTCCTGTCATGTCACTCTATTACTGGTTTGCCAATCATGACTGCCAATCAATCATTTCAAGCATGAAAATGGAGAAGTGAGCTGGTTCACCTCGACTCTACATAGCATGACCCACTAACACCCCCCCCCCCCCCCCTTACCTTACCTTACCTATAGCACTCTGATCGTAGCACTTTTGCTCTTGAAGTACTACGTTACTCAGATGAGGACCTAACACTTGTTCTATTTTTAGCTCTTACTTTATCGGCAATGATTCGTTGTGGTTTCTTTGTTTCCTTCTTTTGACAAATGTACTTATTGTAAGTCGCTTTGGACAAAAGCGTCTGCTAAATGACCTAAATGTAAATGTTTAACATGTTGGTGTGGTTGTAAATGAAGTACGTCAACCTTAGAGTGTGTGTTTGTGTCTCCAGGGGAGTTCATCAAAGCTCTCTACGAGTCGGATGAGAACTGTGAGGTCGATCCCAGTCGCTGTTCCAGCAGTGAGCTGACCGAACACCAGAGCAACCTGAAGATGTGCTGTGAGCTGGCTTTCTGCAAGATCATCAACTCCTACTGGTACCAGTGTAGTCCCAGTACACACTCACACCTGTAGTCCCAGTACACACTCACACCTCACACCTGTAGTCCCAGTACACACTCACACCTGTAGTCCCAGTACACACTCACACCTCACACCTGTAGTCCCAGTACACACTCACACCTCACACCTGTAGTCCCAGTACACACTCACACCTGTAGTCCCAGTACACACTCACACCTGTAGTCCCAGTACACACTCACACCTGTAGTCCCAGTACACACTCACACCTGTAGTCCCAGTACACACTCACCTGTAGTCCCAGTACACACTCACACCTCACACCTGTAGTCCCAGTACACACTCACACCTGTAGTCCCAGTACACACTCACCTGTAGTCCCGGTACACACTCACACCTGTAGTCCCAGTACACACTCACACCTGTAGTCCCGGTACACACTCACACCTGTAGTCCCAGTACACACTCACACCTGTAGTCCCAGTACACACTCACACCTGTAGTCCCAGTACACACTCACCTGTAGTCCCAGTACACACTCACACCTGTAGTCCCAGTACACACTCACACCTGTAGTCCCAGTACACACTCACACCTGTAGTCCCAGTACACACTCACCTGTAGTCCCAGTACACACTCACACCTGTAGTCCCAGTACACACTCACACCTGTAGTCCCAGTACACACTCACACCTGTAGTCCCAGTACACACTCACACCTGTAGTCCCAGTACACACTCACACCTGTAGTCCCAGTACACACTCACACCTCACACCTGTAGTCCCAGTACACACTCCCCTGTAGTCCCAGTACACACTCACACCTCACACCTGTAGTCCCAGTACACACTCACACCTGTAGTCCCAGTACACACTCACCTGTAGTCCCAGTACACACTCACACCTGTAGTCCCAGTACACACTCACCTGTAGTCCCAGTACACACTCACACCTGTAGTCCCAGTACACACTCACCTGTAGTCCCAGTACACACTCACACCTGTAGTCCCAGTACACACTCACACCTGTAGTCCCAGTACACACTCACACCTGTAGTCCCAGTACACACTCACCTGTAGTCCCGGTACACACTCACACCTGTAGTCCCAGTACACACTCACACCTGTAGTCCCAGTACACACTCACACCTGTAGTCCCAGTACACACTCACACCTCACACCTGTAGTCCCAGTACACACTCACACCTCACACCTGTAGTCCCAGTACACACTCCCCTGTAGTCCCAGTACACACTAGTACTAGGTATCTAAGAGTATTGAAGGCTGACCTGAGCCTTGGTGTCTCCAGCGTGTTTCCTCGGGAGCTGAAGGAAGTGTTTGCGTCGTGGAAGCAGCACTGCGTGGCTCGCGGCCACCAGCAGGACATCAGCAAGCGTCTGATCAGTGCCTCGCTGTTCCTGAGGTTCCTGTGCCCCGCCATCATGTCGCCGTCGCTCTTCAACCTGATGCAGGAGTATCCGGACGAGCGGACGTCTCGGACGCTCACGCTCATCGCTAAGGTCATCCAGAACCTCGCCAACTTCACCAAGTGAGTGTCTGCAGATCGCCAGCAGCCGCGCTGCTCTGAGAGACTGACCCTGATCAGCACTTATAGTTCAGACAGGATGTGATGGAGCGTTCATGGAGCTGAACCCTACAGACCCAGGGTCAGCTTTACTTCATACTGGGTTGTTGCTAAAGAATCTCCCATAAACCTAAAGTGATCTTAAACCTGACTTGAACTTGCTTGTCTATGACATTTGTGCAGGTTTGGTGTCGCCATTCTACGTCACTTGTGGTTTGTCTCAACTGTCACTGTATGTTTCTATGACATCATTTATAAAGACTTAATCAGGCGATCTCAGGCCGTAGTGACTGTTTACTGGGAGGTTGACTCCAAAACTGTTTATTTCCAAAAAGCCATGTAACAAATAACACAGAACATTGAAATAGTAATAAACACAATCATTATTGATCCATAATCTAATGAATGACGATCCCCATGGTTTATCGGTAGATACATTGAAAATGCAAAGGCCCACGGAGCTGCAACAGGTATCATTACCATCCTTGATGCTGTCGCCACCTGGTGGCTGTATCGAAGCAGCTTGAATGTGATTTTTCCCTGCTGTGTGTTTTGATGCATCAGAGAGCTCTGGATTTCCACTCTCTAGCGATACCAGATATTGTTATTACTGTTATTGTAGACAAAAGAGACAATTATCTGGGATCTTTCAAACACAACTTGCTTGTAGATTTCCAAGGAGTCAACAAATACAGCTTTAGGAGAATATTTAATGATATCTAAACTCATGGAAAAGTGTTTCTGACTTTGGAGATGTCTGCGTGTCGTCTGCAGGTTTGGAAATAAAGAGGAGTACATGGCCTTTATGAACGACTTCCTGGAGCATGAGTGGGCAGGGATGATGCGTTTCCTGTCGGAGATCTCCAACCCGGAGACGCTCTCCAACACGCCGGGCTTCGAGGGTTACATCGACCTCGGCCGCGAGCTGTCAGTGCTGCATGCTCTGCTGTGGGAGGTCGTCTCTCAGCTGGACAAGGTGTGTGTGTGTGTGTGTGTGTGTGTGTGTGTGTGTGTGTGTGTGCGTGTGCGTGTGCGTGTGCGCGTGCGCGTGCGCGTGCGCGTGCGTGTGCGCGTGCGCGTGCGCGTGCGCGCGCGTGCGCGTGCGTGTGCGTGTGCGTGTGCGCGTGCGCGTGCGCGTGCGTGTGCGTGTGTGCGCGTGTGTGCGTGTGTGCGTGTGTGCGTGCGTGTGTGTGTGCGTGTGCGTGTGTGCGTGTGTGTCGGATGGAGACTGAGATATATTGATGAACATTTCAAAGAACAGGAATAGCCAAAGGCTTATTTCCATCCTTAGTCCCTGACAGGTTGATGGTCCCGATAAGTTCAAAAAATAAGTTGAATAAATAAAACAAATCAGAGTAAAACATCACAATAGACAATTACAGAAATGACAGATAACAACAGTGGACACATTGAATTGAATGAATTAGATACAATTAGCTGTATGGTGATAACTGTCTGCAGAGAAGCCGACTCCTACGTGGAGATAATGACTCTTTATATTGGTGACAAAACTGGGAACAAACAAACCCATAGACATGCCGGAGCGTTTCCACCAACTCTTAAACACAACATTCATTTGTGGATCACAGACAGTGAAAACCAAATGTGACACCAAAGCTGTGCAAAAACACACAAACATCTTTCAACATCTATGTGCCGATTAGAAGCATGTTATTAGATCTGTTATCTTGAGTCGTGAACATAATCTGGAAGAACAACCACGTTTGGTTGATTGAAATCATTGATTGTGACAGAAACGTCGTGGCTAAAACAGCTGCATTTTCTGTTTCCAAATAGTATAACATTGTGAGGACTTTCTGCAAAAACAGCAGTATTTGAGTTCCACACAGTCACAAGAATGGTGTTAAAATGTCATCAAACAACGATTATCTCTGTGAAGCTGTAGTGGAGTAATGTCTACCTGAGCAGAGAAAGAAGTCACTCCAGAAGTGCCTTAAACTTGCATTCTTCCTACTGGCCATCAGGGGGCGACACCTCTGGTTGCTAAAAGATGCCGGATTGCAAGTCTATGAGAAAATGGTCCTACTTCTCTCTTGATGTATTATCTCGGTAAACATTGTAAACATGAGTTTATGGTCTCAATCTCTAGTTTCAAGTCTTCTTCAATCCAGCATGATGTTCATTTAGTACATTATGGTCCATTTAGAGTCCAGCAGACCAGAAAGCAGGGGATGCTTTAGGGGCGGGGCTACCTGCTGATTGACAGGTCGCTACTACCTGAGACCATCACTCACAGTCGGGTCATTTTCTCATAGACTCCCATGCAATGGGAGACGGGTTGCCCCCTGATGGCCAGTAGAGAGAATGCAGGTTAAATCTCTTCAGCGTTGGTTTACGTCAGCTTCTTGTATTTAGTCTGTGGTTAAGACACCTCACTATGGACCACATCGAAATAGATATTATATAAAAATGAACATATAGAACCATCAACCAGACTAATTACTACCCATAAGCAGCCTGTGTGTTAACTGAGTGCTCAGTTATTGATCGGTGATGATGGGTGTGTCGTGTACAACATTGAATGATGTAACATCAGTGGCAAAGATCACCTCATCACGTTCATTTAACCCCATTACGCTGCGTGGCTGAACTTCACAGCATGGCCTGAACTCCCCTTCCTCCCCCCTCCTCACCCCCCACCCCCTTCCTCCCCTCACCCCCCCACCCCCTTCCTCCCCCCGGCTGTGCTGTGTCTAACCCGTCTGAGCTCAGTCTCAGCATGACTCTGCAGTGTCAGCTGTGGTTCTGTTCAGTAGAAGCATGTTGTTCTAGTTGGTTTGATTTTTGTTTCCATTAAGTTTCCCTCATGTTTATTTCCCCCCCCCCCTCCTTCTGTTCAATTCCTTTCTGGCCGACTCTCTCTGTTCCCGCCATGTTGGTTTCGCTCTCCCACCACTGCATCCTGGTGCTTCCATTCAAACCATCTACAAACACACACACACACACGGCGACCCCAGGGTGAAAATTCCTTCCTTCAGGCCACCGTAGCCAAGCTGGGTCCGCTGCCGAGGATTCTGGGAGACATCTCTCGCTGCCTTTCTGCTCCGACGCCCGTCCAGCAGCAGCTGAGACGCTTCCAGGACCACGACTCTGCACACAACATCAGCGGCAGCCTGTCGTCCGGGTTACAGCGGATCTTTGAGGACCCCGCCGACAGGTAAGCAGAAAGATCGGAGTTAGACTCCCAGTCAACCAAACGGCTCTGGTGTAACAAACACAGTGATGAAGTGTTTCTAATGGCTAACATCGCAACAAGCATGTATTGACATATAATGTCTTAAATGTAGGATTTGGAAATATTTAAAACAGTCATCACTGGAACTATTTTACACGTTTTTATTGTTTCATTTGGATAAATGTATTTGCGGTTGCTGATAATAAACATCAGGCCACTAGAATGCTGTTTGTAAAGAAACCAAGACAACTTGAAATAACATGTGATCTGAAATCTGATGCCGTTAATCAGACTGAGGCTTTGACCTGCTCCTGTTGTACGTGTCACTTCCTGCAGCCACAGCGACGCTCGCAGCCTGCAGTCTCCGGTCGGTGATCTGATGGAGGGTTATGTTCGGGGTCAGCGCCCCCTGCTGGTGGAGCAGCATCTCTCCACCCACACCAGCTTCTCAGACCAGGAGGAGCGGGACAACCTGCTGCCCAACGGTCGCAGCGTCTCTCTGGTGGACCTGCAGGACGCCCAGAGCCTTCACGGCCCCACAGGCTCGCCACCGCACCGCGAGGCCCCACCCCGCCTCAGCAGGGTGGGCTCCCAGGCCTCTATCGGACACGCCCCGCCTCCACTCAACTACCCCCACTCCAACCCTCTCACCCCACAGCCGGGGCCGCACCACACCAAAGCCCCCCCCAGAGATGGCCAGCCGCAGAGCGCGCCGCAGATGAGGCGGCCGCTGCACGCGTCGCTCAGCCAGCAGCGCAGCCTGCAGCCGCTGTCCTTCCAGAACCCCGTCTACCACCTGAGTAACCCCGCCCACAGCCTGTCCACGCGCTCCGCCCACTCGCTGCGGCAGGACTCCAGCTCGGAGAACCTGAGCACCGAGAGCTCCCACAACAGCCACAGCAACTCCGACGACTTCGGCAGCCAGGTGGGGGTCAAAGGTCGCGCGCCGTCCAACAGCAGCCTGGATGAGTCGGGCAGCAGGCGGAGCATACAGAGCGAGTGTTCGACGCCGCGCCGCCACGCGCTCCCCGACCTCCCGCCCGGGGCCGCCACGGCCGTCGCCATCCCCCGCCAAAGCACAACGGCAGGCACCGCCCACATCGTCAAGGTGGAGCAGCAGAGCAGAGGAGGGGGCGTGGCCAGAACAGCCCGCTGCCTCCCTCACAGCGCCTCGCTACGCAGCAGCAGCAGCGCCAACACGGAGCCCACCCCCGGCCACGCCAACCGCCAGCAGGCCACCTGCTCTGTGGAGAACATGACTCCGCCCCCGAGGATCGCCACCAAGCAGCCACAGCAGGTACTGCATGCACGGGGACAGGAAGTTATCTATATGACAAAAGAGGTTAGAATAACCGTGATTCACACGCGTCACGTCATTGAACTCTAAATACCTGCATGTTCATGTGTGAGAAACCTGAGGACTGGGTGTAAAATAAGCAGCTTATAGAAATAAATCAAATTTAAACAAGATTTAAACAAAAGAAATGTAGAAGAAAACAAATGTGTGATGATGTCGCTGGTTTGTGTGCAGGTGGCGTCTCCGTCTCCGTCCCCGGCGGAGGTGGAGGTGGAGGTGGAGGTGGATGCCGTGGCGATGTCTCCGGTGGAGAGGACAGCAGCTTGGGTGCTCAACAACGGCCAGTACGAGGAGGAGGAGGGGGAGGAAGGAAGGGAGAGGGTCAGGGAGGAGAGAGGAAACACTGAGAAGGTACACACACACACACACATACACACACACACACACACACACACACACACACACACACACACACACACACACACACACACACACACCTGGACAGGTGTTTACAGGTGTGACCACTCAGAATGTGACAAGTATGATGAGATAATGTACAGTTTACAATGTAAAGTACAGTTAAAAGACACACAGAAGCAATGAAAAGATATACATTCAATCAAGTTTAAGTTTCCACATTGACAACGACGGTGTTTCCTGCTCCTTTGGTGTGAATGTAGTTCATCACCCGGCTAACTAACCCGTCCTCCTCCTCCTCCTCCTCCAGTATGAGCTGGAGATCTCCCGGCTGAAGGAGCGTCTGCGGGTGTCCGGGCGGCGTCTGGAGGAGTACGAGCGGCGACTGCTGGCTCAGGAGCAGCAGATGCAGAAGCTGCTGATGGAGTACAAACACCGCCTGGAGGACAGCGAGGAGAGACTGAGGAGGCAGCAGGAGGAGAAGGACAGCCAGATGAAGAGCATCATCTGCAGGTACACACTCCACCCCGCTGGGCCGTTTACACAAAAACACAACAAATATTAAAGATAAAAAGGCTAAATAAGACTGTGTGTGTGTGTGTGTGTGTGTGTGTGTGTGTGTGTGTGTGTGTGTGTGTGTGTGTGTATGTGTGTGTGTGCAGGCTGATGGCGGTGGAGGAGGAGTTAAAGCGGGATCACGCAGAGATGCAGGCCGTGATTGAAGCCAAACAGAAGATCATTGATGCTCAGGTACGTCTTCATTAAATACACTTTATTGCCAAAAGTATTCCCTCTCCATCCAAATAATCTAAATCAGGTGTTCAATCACTTCCATGGCCACAGGTGTATAAAAGCAGCACCTCGGCATTCAGACTGTTTCTACAAACATGTGAAAGAATGGGTCGCTCTCAGGAGCTCAGTGAATTCCAGCGTGGTACTGTGATAGGATGTGTATATATATATATATATATACACATCCTATCACAGTACCAGGATATATATATATCTATATATACACATATATATATATATATACTCAGAGCAGTGGAGACGTTCTCTGGAGGGACCAATCGCGCTTCTCCATCTGGATATCTGATGGATGAGTCTGGGTTTGGCGGTTGCCAGGACAACGGTACTTGTCTGACTGCATTGGGCCACGTGTAAAGTTTGGTGGAGGGGGATTATGGTGTGGGTTGTTCTTCAGGAGCTGGGCTTGGCCCCTTAGTTCCAGTGAAAGGAACTCTGAATGCTTCAGCAGACCAAGAGATGTTGGACAATTCCATGCTCCCAACTTTGTTCAGTTCCTGGAAGAATGGTTAAAAAGTCCCATAAACACACGCCTCATGTCACTGAAGTTCATATGCGAGTCGAGGCAGGTGAGCGAATACTTTTGGCAACATAGTAAATCAGTGTACTCTGAACATGAACCGTCTCCTGTTCAGCAGCGTTGATGGTCCTCAGAGACAAAACCAGCTGCATTCTGTGAGCTTGACTTTTAGTTCTTGTTCTCTCATCGTCTCTTCACTGATTTCAGGTCAGTAACGGATGTGAAATAAACCAATCAGGCAAGTAGTGACTGTAGCCCCGCCCCCTCCCTCACCCTCACCACGCTGTTTCTAGAAGAAGACAAAAAAAGATGCGCCAACACACCTGAGTAGTCATCACAGAGCAGATATGCCATGTTTATTACCCAGCATTCAGAGCGTCGTTGATGTAGTTTTCGCTCAGTGGCCAGTTCATAAGGGAAACCTGCTGAAGCTTTAACTGACCCAGGAACAGTCTCGTAGTGAAGATGTGTTTTTCCAGATGTTGAACTGGTGTTTCTAGTCTTTCTCTATGGAGCTGGGTGGACCTTCAGTCATGAACTGGACACTGAGTGGAAATCCAATTCATATGAATCATCATTTAAACGATGGCTTTCATTTTAATGTTAAATGAATGTACATTTAAACTGTTTCAGTCTCATGACCACGTGGTGCAGCGAGCACGGGATCAAATAGAAGGAGAAGGGATATTCATATTCAAATCAACAAAGCATGACGATCAAAGTCACGGCCATGTTTATGTGTACCGTTGCCATAGCAACCATTGTAGCAGGACCGACTGACGTGAAGTTGTGGACTCACTCGTATCACCGAGGAAACACCTCTGATGTGGCGGATCACAACTTTGTTCAGCTAGCGTGCTACTTCTGCCTCAGCACAGATACCTCGCTGACTCGGCACAAACCCGTCTCCGGAGCCGTCGTCACTCTCTGGCCCCATTGGCGTGTGTTGTCACCATGACGACCAACTCAAAACTAGTCAAATGAGCACTGAAACAGTTGAGTGCTGCTCTACTCTATTCTATTTCTATGGTCTCTCACAAACCAGCCGATCGCTGATCCGACAATAGGATGAGCAGCTGAAGTTAAAGGTGTCAAATCCAACCTTCAGAACGCCATTCCTCCTACAACACACAGTGTGTCCTTTAGTGGAGGTCAGCCTCCCTGATTCACCTCACCTCTGGTTTATGGGACCAGGTGCCGGTGTTACCGATGGACCATGTGACCCTGGTTTGGTCCTTTTGATACGGCTGTGTAAAGATAACACATGGTGTCAGTGAGGACTAACACGTGTTCATCAAACACCATGTCTGTTCAACACAGGAACAGATGAACCAGGGAAATCAGCAACATTAGTCTGTGGTCCCCCAGAGGTCTAGATAGTAGTCCACATGAGTCCAGAGACCAGACCAGATTATGTGGAGAAACCAGAGACTGTCTGTGGTCCCCCAGAGGTCTAGATAGTAGTCCACATGAGTCCAGGGACCAGACCAAACTATGTGGAGAAACCAGAGACTGTCTGTGGTCCCCCAGAGGTCTAGATAGTAGCCCACATGAGTCCAGAGACCAGACCAGACTATGTGGAGAAACCACAGACTGTCTGAGGTCCAAACCATGTTCCAGTGTTAGCGTAGCTGCCATCCGTCCAGACTTGGTTCAGAAAACCATCCTTTTAATAGCCGTTGCTTGTTGTCTTGGAGACGGACTAACAGACTCCAGACTAACAGACCCGGTCTGTAACGGCGTCAGCAGAGTTCAGATCCTCAGAAGGGATTCATATTTACACCTTCAGTCTATTAAACTCACATTTACGCGTCTCATATCAGCTGCTGGTGTTTTGGTGTTTGGCGCTCTGTGCTAGTTTTATTTCTGTTTGGCTGCCCACCCCCCCCCCCCCCCCCCCACCCCCCCTCCCCCACACTGGCTTTTAAAAAGACACGAGTGGACAGAAAGTAGAGAAGCGTTCAGGTTCACTCTGGTTCTTCCTGGTGTCGGTTTCTGAGCAGGTGATTCAAAAAGCCAGTTTGACTTCCTGCTGAAAAACTGCAGCTTCAGCCTCACGTTCTCTTTGTTTTCATTCTGGTTGTTTTGGCTGTTTGGATTTCTGCTGCTGCCGTCGTTTCCTCTGGATGTTTTCTACAGTTTCATCTGTCGGGTCAAAGACACATCACCTCTGTGAAGACAAACTCCTTTAGTTTGGAACCAGAATGGAATAATGAATACAGCATTAACACGTTTTAAATGGATAATTAATGGAGGTGCTTTATTAATGCTTTGTGATATAGTAAGATTTCGATTTCAATTAAAAATTTGAAAGAAAAATGAGTACATTTGATTCATCTTTATTATTATTATTATTAGTAGTAGTAGTATTAGTATTAGTATTATTATAATACAGCACAACATGAATACATCATTTTCTTTTTCTTTAAAAAAATATTATAATAATAAAAATAATTAAACAAATGTATAATAATATACATACATACATACATATACACACATACATAGACACCTAAACCACGCACACATACACACCAACATGTCCACATACAAACATATACATACATACATGAACACATACAGAAATATAAATGAAAGAATAGAAAATAAAAAACAAAGACATGAATGATGTATCTGCTCTTAAACTGGACCAACAACACGACGGCCCGATCCCCGACTTC
The DNA here is from genome assembly GCF_963514095.1 of Eutrigla gurnardus. Lineage (NCBI taxonomy): Eukaryota > Metazoa > Chordata > Actinopteri > Perciformes > Triglidae > Eutrigla > Eutrigla gurnardus. The sequence goes on from NC_139918.1 coordinate 8,907,001, forward strand.
ATGCAGGATTTCTGAATTAAAGTTCAAATCAAATCTGAGACGTTTGATCAATGTTAAGGTCTTTTTGAATCCCAGAAATAATGCTTTATTAAACCCACATTTTAATGATCCATGAGTTGTCCAGTTTTTACACTAAAATCCCTTCATGGTTAGAATGTAGAAGAAGGATTTTAAAGCCACAGAAATGTATTTCAACTTATTCATTTAGACATTTAATCGCTACCAATGAAACTTTAATAATAAGAATAAGAATCCCTTAAAATCTCCCAAAAACATGAATTAATTTATCTTCAGTACCACCTTAAACAAATATGTACATTTTTTCACATTATTGTGTAAATTTACGCAAAATGTACTTGATTTCAAATTTTATAAACAATTGAAATGTTTTTTAAACCTCTATTTAAGATAAAGTTGTGTTCAGGAGTTTAGTTTTTAAAATGAATGGATGACTTCATCATCTCTCTCACACTGTCGATTTCTAGATGATGTGAATTAAGATGATATTACTTTTGTCTTTTTCAAACCTTTGGAATTGAATCTCTTGAAATGTCAGATTTTGTGCTTTTAACCCGACAGCGAGACCGCCATTCTTTCTGTTCTCATTGGTCTGATTTCATACCCGTCGGTCTGACTCTCTGCCCCGCCCCCTCTCCGTCTCTATCCAATCAGGAGAAGCAGATCGTGTCCCTGGATGCGGCGAACTCGCGGCTGATGGCGGCGCTGACTCAGGTGAAGGAGCGCTACAGCACGCCGAACCTCCGCAACGGCCTGTCACCCAGCAACCCCACCAAGCTGTCCATCACTGAGAACGGAGAGTTCAAGAACAGCAGCTGCTGATTGGCCGAGCAATCCTCAAGAACAGCAGCTTCTGATTGGCCGACCAATCTCCAAGCTGCAGCACTGCGAACGATCACAGAGAGAATCTATAAATAGGAGTGTAAATACTGATGGTTTGATCTGTTCAGTGTACAGAGTGTGTGTGTGTGTGTGTGTGTGTGTGTGTGTGTGTGTGTGTGTGTGTGTGTGTGTGTGTGTGTGTGTGTGTGTGTGTGTGTGTCACAGAAGCACAGTGAGGAAGAAACAAACCAAAAACTAAAACGCACTCAAGTTTTCTAACCATTTTTTTTTAATAGTTTTTATTTGAATTTTTGTTCGAGGCTGAAGTTGACTTTTATTCTTTAGAGTGGAGCTTTTTGTTTGTTTTTTTACCTGACGAGTTGTTTTTGGGGTTTTTAATTTATTCCTCTACATCGTCTCCTTGTTGATGATCTACTGAACAGATGCCTGTTGGATCAGGGTCAAAGGTCACACACCTGTCTGCTGTCCCACCTTGAGAATAAAAGCTGCCTGAAAGTTTGAATGTGCTCTTGTTTCTGTTGTCTCCATGGAAACGCTACAACGCTCCTTTAAGTCTGCATTTAACTGTTAAACTAAAGACCGTTGAAAGTCCTTAAAACCACAATCCAGTCTCTACAGCTTCTATATAGACTCTAATCTGTAGTCTGACTATTTCCAACCACTATCTTTCTATGGAGCAAATACATGCTGTTCTCTCTGTTTGTGTTTGCAATGTATTAATATGAATCATGCTAATCATCGACGTGTCCCAGACTATGACCATTCTGTTCAAAAGTTCCTAAAGTGAGACAGTTTGGTCAAGTATGAAAGCTGATATAAAGGCTCTCATTTTGCAGTATATATATATATATATATATATATATATATATATATATATATATATATATATATATATATATATATATATATATATATATATATATATATATATATATATATATATATATATATATATATATATATATATATATATATATATATGTATGTATATGTATATACGTATATACATATATATATATATATATATATATATGTATATACGTATATATATATATATATATATATATATATATATATATATATATATATATATATATATATATATGTATATACGTATATACATATATATATATATATATATATATATATGTATATACGTATATACATATATATATATATATATATATATGTATATACGTATATACATATATATATATAGACTTGACTGAAAAGGTTACAAAACTTTAAATTAATTTATGTTTTTAAGATCAAAATTAGAAGAGAAATATTAAAACCATGATCACTTTGATCCATAGTGAAGTTAATTCAGGTTTCAGGTACTTCTACTTTTTACTCCAATATCGAAAAAAGTATAGGCAGTATAGTTTCTAGTGAAAAAAGTAATAATAGTTGGATATTATGTTGAAAAAAGAGGAAAAAAATACATATGTAATAAAACTCATGATACATATGTTTAAAAAAGTAATTTCACTGTATTTTAACCGTAAAATGACTGAATGAATGAATGAATGACTGAGTGAATAACATGAAAAGCACTCTATAATTTATTACTATTATTGTTGTTATCACGTCTCATTTCGTCTTTCAGCTCGTTCAGTCTCATCTCATTACAAACATACAGACTAAAGTCAGCAGCATGTTGGTGGGCGCGTGCCATTGGTTGAACTGGTCACATGGGTGTTGATGGGTCACCTGACAGTCGTTGGCCCAACCAGCCACCATGAGAGTCGTCCGGGTCACATGGGTGTTGATGGTTGTTGGTTTTCTAGGGACTGATCTGAGGTCTGTATGTGTCAGATTAAACCAGCTCCTCTGTTGAGAGATATTAACGTCTCCTTTAACTCTCCAGCCGACCTCGTTCTCCAGAACGGGAACATCGGTGTCCTCAAAGAGTCCCGATGTGGCAGTCCAGAAGATTTGAGATACGTTGCTTATAGTGGCCTCTTTGGTGGTAGATGGAACTGCAGGCGAGCCTCTGGGACCTCAACTCCGTCAGGACCCAGGGGTCAGCATGGGACCCTGACTGGTCTGTGGATGGGTCAGCATGGGACCCTGACTGGTCTGTGGATGGGTCAGCATGGGACCCTGACCGGTCTGCGACTACGCAGCTCCATACCCAACAAACTGCGATGCACTGTGTTCCGACACCTTTCTGTCAGAACCAGCATGAACTTCTTCTGCAGTTTGAGGATCGGACCACACAGGCCAGCCTTCCCTCCCCCCTCAGTGAGCCTCGGCCGGCCGTGACCCTGTTGCTGGTTCAGGGGTTTTGTTCCTTGGACCCGGGAACACCCACAAGAGCTGCAGTTCTGGAGTCACTGTGACCCGGTCGTCTAGCATCACAGTCTGGCTCTTGTCAAAGTCAAGTCAAATGTTATGGCTGATCGGTGTGTACTTTGATATACTGTCATATATTTATAGATACCAACATACATAAAAATACTAACATGTAACGAACCTTCGACCCCGGTGAAATATCAGGAAGGTATTAACAAACCGAACCCACCCACGTTTGATGAACAGCTGGTGATGAGCTGTAAGACTGGTGGACTATGTCTCTGAGTCAGATGTCCTTGAGCAAGACACCGAACCATTTACCGTTTAAAACGAGCCGAAACATGGAGAAGTTCCTCCACCGGGAAACGAACCTGCGTGTTCTCAAAAAGAGAAACTAAAGGATTTGATATGAATCTAGATTTTGGATCATGGAGTCTTGGAAACCTGTCGTTGGCTCTGGTCTGAACGGGTCATGATCAGCTGATTCAAACAAACAAACGTGACTGGAAGAAGAAACTGCAACACTTCCTGTTTTCTAGTTAAGTTTTTATTATGCTTAAAAAAGAAAATTAAAAGACAGAGGAGGTGGTGATCAAAGAAAAAGAAAAAAATATATATTCATATTCAAATATCTTTATACTTTTCTATTCATATATGATTAACAATGCAAAGAAAATAATTCCTGTAGTAGTAGTGCTTAAGTAAAGTTCAATATAGACTTTTATTATAACAAAATAGGCAGTTTACCGAGGGTTAAATATCTGTCAAAATCTCATTGTACAATAATAACCTGCCTGTTCGGGACAACCTGCGGCGCCCGGAGGAGGCAGCGAGTCTCCGCGCGCCGCGCATCACATGACCGACATCGTTTCATGGTAAGACACCGACGATGCTGACGGACGTCTGGAGGGGTCAAGCCCGGGTCACCAGGAGGAGCCGTTCGGATCAATAAACATGAAATATCAGTTCAATGAATGGAAAACATCTCGTCAGTCATTCTGCCTCTAAAGACTCGTTTCATTAGGATGAAGAGAATATTCCAGGATGCATTCAATGACCCTCGTTCATTTCATTAAAGACCAATCAAGTCATGAGATACAAGAAAACTGCAAGTTTTCTCAATTATATATTTGTACATATTATGTTTTGTATTTCATAATATTAACACATTCATTCATAAAAATGTATTCAATGAAATAAATACAATTTAAATTGAATCCATTTCAATGCATGAAATAAAAAGTATATTATACAATAAATTTCATCTAATAATTTAAAAAAATAAATTATTAAAAGCGATCAAAATGATTTTTCTTGTGTTATTAGATCATTATCCTGTAATGTGTTTATTATAGATGTTTGTTATATGTATTGATTTCTGTACAGTTTCCTTGTAATTATGAGATAATATTCAAGTAATCATGAGTTTCATTGTTTTCCTCATATTAAGAAATGAAATGTTGGTAATGATGAAATGTTTTCCTGTTATTATAATAACTTCCGTGGAATTAAGAGGTCTTTAAATTGTTTCTCATGATTATAAATATTATTATTTTATGAATTTAATGCTGTGATATGACAAAGTATTTTCTTCACAATAAGAAAACAAGGCTTTAGATTCCTTCACACAGAAAATGACGAGATGTTTTTTGCAGCGTCTGAAGAATAATGAACGCTGTGACCTTTGACCTCATCAAATGAGGGTCAAACTAAATGTCTAAAAATATTCAGCAATAAAATCAGAATTCATTAAATGAAGAGAATGGATTATTCTGTTAAAGTGAGTGAGTTAATCCCAACAAGGTGTTTTAATCTGTAAAAGCCTTCACAGCGCCCCCTAGCAGCAGAGCAGGAACCCTGCAGAGCGTCCTGACAAACATCCTGCAGCAGCGAGGAGAGAAACAAAAAAGATCGAACTAAACAAGTGTAAAAAAAAAACTGCAGAACGGAAGCAGAAAAGCTGTGACGTCAGACGGGCCGATGCCAAATAAACGGTATTAACTGACATGCTGTTAAAGCTCAAACGTGCAAAGTTTTGCTTTGTGTGTCTCCGCGTCCGTCCGGACCGACCAACGCTGCCTGAGAGACGTCCCTCCGTCTTACCTTACAAGACGAAAAAAGGGTGAAAAAACCCACAACAGAAAGATCTTCGTCCATTGTTTCTACTCTCCTCTTTCATGTCTTTCATGTCGTCGTCGTCGTCGCCTCCCTTAAACATTAAGGAGCAGTACCGCGTTGAGTGTGATGTCATCAAACTTCCTGTGTGCTTTACTCTGCTGGTCAGGAAACCCAACAATGGAGTCTTATTCTGGCCACGAAATACAAAATAAAACAACACTCTGGTCGGGGGGAGGGGGGGTCTGCAGGGTGACTTTCCTTTCAAAATAAAGCAAACTGAATAATCTAAAGAGCGATGGAGCAGACAGAGTTTGATCCTCATAACTTCTCCCTGGACTGAACCCAGATGAACGGACCCGACTGCTCCTCGATGATCTGCTTCACCTGATCGTAGATCTCCTCCAGAGTGTCGCCCTGAACGATGGCTGCAAGGAAAGAACACAATCAGAAGAGATTCACGTATCCATGAACGAGTAGAGAGCTTCAGCGCTACGACGCCGCCTTTACGTACGGGAGGCAGCGCAGACTTGAATTATACATACTGTCAATTTAAAAGATCATTTTGTACATTAAGAAAGTCTCAGTTTGATGGAAAACTCTTATTTGGCACGTCGATATATCTCTATTCTATTTGTTTTCATAGAGAACGTAAGAATGTGTGTCGAGTATTTAAGCATTATGTGGCAAAAAGCATACTTTTAACTATTATTCCAAGCTTTAACCCTGAATTAAGGCTTCAACCAATCACGTTGTGAGGAAGGGACATATTTAAACTATAGTGTAACACCACGGAGCTCTGTATTCTAAACCCAGACTCTCCTTTCAACCTTGACAACGGCAGCGCAGGTACACTTCTTCTGTTCTTTGCTTTCACAATAAAAGCCTCCACATACACAGTAGAACTGTACACCAGATGCTGATTTGGGCCAATAGGATCTTGGTATCTGGTCCTCTGCCTGCCAGACGCTGCTCAGGGCTGAACACACCCCCTCCTACCAATTGCAATTGTTGCAAATTGGATTGCTGAATAGTTTTGATGCAAAAATATTCCCAGGCATTTCCTTGTTTGTCAGTGTGGAAGGCCTTCAGACTGAGAACTCGGCGACTTAGCGTCTCTATTTCACATCAACGCCTGATAAAACCTCTTCCTCTCTAGTTTCAATTCCGGCAGAGCTCATAAAGTTCTCCATATTTACAAGCAACTTTCATTCTACGGTGATTTTGGCGGCCTCTGTGGCCAAAAGCGGTAATGTCCTTTAGAAAGCGTCTCCTTCCTGCAGCCGGTCTGTGTCTTATGTTTATGTTTATGAGTGTGCAACAGAAACAGGTTCATGACCACTTCAAAATACTTGTAGTAACTTTAAAACGATGAACAAGTATAATATACAGTAAAATATATTATATTTGATGGAGTTGTGTCTAAAATGTAGGCCGCTTCAAGCGTGTCTGATCTACGTGTTTACAGCCGTCTTGGACTAAAGCTTCAAGAGGACGACTGAAGGGAACGTGAGGTTCTGTCTGGTGTTTGTGAGGTCAGAGTTCGCCTGGTGGACAGCAGGTGGCGCCGTCTCACCTGTGAAATGCTCGGTGAACTCCTGCTCCAGCTTGGTGGCCCTGTCGAAGGTTTTCCTGCCCTGCTCCTCCGTCAGACGCTTGTTCATCTCCCTGCAGGAGCAAACACACTCAGTCAAGTCTGGCCGGCATCGTCACCGTGCCGACCTTCCCGGGAACCGGACTCACATGATGTTCTCCACCGATTTGGGCTTGATGAAGATGGCGATGGGATGGAGCTGAGCCAGCTGGAGTCTCTTGATGGCGTTCCCCGACACGTCCAGGATACAGTGTTTACCCTGAAACCAGAGGAACAAACAGCATTCCTGTTCAAGCCCACCAAACCGCTGTTTCAGACAGCAAGGTGGACGTTTCAAAACGGTAACAGAGTGACAAATAATCACTTTGTGGGTGTAGCATCCCTTTAAGACGATATCATTACACACATTGTTGATGCTTGTTTTAAATGTGCACTGAGGCATGGTTTGCTGTCCCTGAGTCAGCTGTAGAAGACGGTGCTGCTACCTTCTCGGCCACCTCGCGGACCGACTGCACGCTGGTCCCATACAGGTGGTTGTTGTACTGGCCCGCCTCGATGAACCTGTGGTCCTGGATGTCCTTCTCCATCTGCTCCCTGGACACCACAAAGTGGTAATCCCTGCCGTCCACCTCGTAGTCCCGCTTGGGCCGGGTCGTATCTGAGGGGGGGGGCAGCGTGAACATTCATGGGTTCAGGGTTGGACAATGAAGGGACGCGTCCCGAAGCATTCTCACTGAGACGGATATCTGCGTGGACTCACGGGGGACGCAGGAACCAAATTTGTCGGGGAACTCGGAGATTAAGTCGTCGTTGATGCGATCCTTCATGGGGCCGAGGATGATGACGGGACGGGTGTAGTTCACTGTCAGGGAGGAGGGGGACAGGAAGTGATCACAGCTGATGTCACATGAGGAAAAGCACTCCGTGTAAAAAACTAAATGTTTGGACATAATTCATTTGCAATCAAGCTTAAATGTATTCAATACTTGTGAATATTAAAACTTTAAGTAATTCATATTTTTTTCTAAAAAACAAAACAAAAACAGTTTCTTTTTCTCTCTTAAATGATCTAAATGCTGCTTTGAAGGCTTTAGTTAACTGAACCGTGTTCATCCAACCACGTACCTTCCTGCTGGGAGACGGGCTCGTAGGACAGCACGTACTCCTCCGGGCCTCCTGCAACACAGAGCAGCTGAGTGAGGAGGAGGAGGAGGAGGAGGAGGAGGCTAACATCACAGATCAGTTACTGTCGGTTCCTGGAGGATCCAGCTGGAACATCACTAGATTCATAGAACCAACCGGACTGTTCACAGCTTCATGTTGTGTTCAGGTGTTTACACAGAATCAGGACAAATGAGTGGTGTTGGAAAGGATCCGTATTTTCTGCTACTCTGTATAATTACGTTTACTTTACTATGACTTTGAACACAAATAGGAAAATAGTTTTAAATAGGGAGCCGATCCCAGCTGACATCGGAGAAGTACACACACACACACACACACACACACACACACACACACACACACACACACACACACACACACACACACACACACACACACACACACACACACACACACACACACACACACACACACACACACACACACACACACACACACACACACACACACCAAAAGTATTGAACTTGTGGATAACTTCTGTCAGCTTTAATCAGAGAAATGCACGTTTACTTTACTTCTGAAGAGAACATCCATCTTTTCTTGGACATTGAAGGAGATGATGCCATTCATTACAGGTTTAATGGTAACAAGACAAACTAAGAGGCGTGGAAGACTTCCATGTATATTAATGAGATGAATAAACTCAGAGCGCATGCAGCCGTTAGGAGCTTCACCAGCCTGGCAGACAGGAGGGGGAGACACTGTGTGTGGATGTGAGGTCATGCTGTTGTTGGCCAATCAGCAGTCTGTGCTGATCAATGGCATCAGGGCGTTAACGGTGAGCAGACTGATAGTTGTGGAGTGATCGCCATCGACGGCGTGTCACACTTACTGTAGCTGCTTTCACTGTCACTGGCGTTAGAGGTCACGTGTTCTGCAATCACAACAAAACACGGGGTCAGGGGGCATCGCATCCATAATGCTTTGCACTCGTAGCTAGGATACACCAGAGGACTCGACATGTTCAACAGCAGCAGAACAATCACAGAATAATATCAAACAGAGATTAACCTTCAGGACGGACGGGATTTTACATGTTACACATAAAAGTTCTCCAGAATGCTTCCACATGTAATCATTAATACATACATTTAAAAAAAATCATGAATTGTATTATTATATTACACAAAGTAATATAATATGCATAAAGTGATTATCAGCGTGTCCATCCTACTGTGTGTTCATGAGAACTGAGTGATATGGATGAACGTCTACAGGCATGTTAGGCCACTGGAGGGAAACATGAATAACACACAGGATCACAGAATAGATTCATAGATTCAAGTCGGACATTTCAGGGGCGAAATATCAAACTCTGATATTAAAGTCATGAATTTATGAGAAAACAAATCTAATTCTCTGAAATTAAAAGTCAATGAATTTGTTGATAAACAGAAATCAATACATTTATCACTCAGGCTAAACATGTGTGGGAGTATCTTATTTTAATGCAAGCTTTAATGTTTTCAATGTGTGTGAATATTAATGCCTTCAGTGGTTTTATCCTGTTAAACCAAGAGATGGTGCAGCACAAAGAAAAACACTGATTTATTTACAGCTCTGCAGCTCCAAGTTCACATTTGGAAGAAATTCAACGTTTTGTGTAGAATATCTAAACATGAGGAAAATATAGCATATATATATATGTATATATATATATACATATATATATGTGTATATATATATACATATATATATAT